>NC_051186.1:55264941-56464941 GCF_013339695.2 Rhipicephalus sanguineus
TATCGAAACCTTAGCGTGACAAGTGCTGTACGCGTGTGTAACGGAGCCCGGCCAGAGAACGTATACATGCAGAAAGGCCATGACACGTACGCTATTACACATGATGAAACCGCTTCCCATTTCTGTATGGCCAGCGAGCGCCCCCGAAATGCCTGAACGTCACGCTATATATATATATATATATATATATATATATATATATATATATATATATATATATATATATATATATATATATATATATATATATATATATATATATATATATACACCGATGAACGAATGGCGCAACCACAGCTACGCGCTAAAAGGAGAACTTCATTATACCGCAACGAAATTAAGTTCTCCATGCGGTGCAGCGGAAATGACAGACAAAACGAAAGCCGCACATTATGCGTTTAAAACGGCGAATCGACTAACGAGAGGGCGATCACCTGACATGCATAAGCGGCGCATTTAACTTCGACGTTATCTTTGGCATCCGCGCGCATTTCGCTGGACGTCAATCAAACGACCCTGCAGCTGGGTTGTGAGTGTATAGATGCAGCACTATGGAGTGTGGGCGCACGAATACCGTATTCGATGCTTATATACAGCGCATGCTTACCTCCTGTAAGCACACGGCGAATAGCATTGGGGAGATCGCGTCTCCGTGCCTTACGCCCTTCTTTGATGCCTGGGCTTTGAGCCTGCTTTGTGCCTGGCTTAATCGAATCCCGCGCCGATAGTTTGCGAAAATGGCAACCAGCCCCCCACCACCGAACGTCTCGTGAAACTGCGACACTACCTAGCGCCCGATCAAGACGTTAACACAAATAAATTGTTAAAGTCGTCGCGCTCTTCAACTTCAAGCATTTAAGAACAATGCCTCCCAATATTGATACTCAGTTGCAATAACTCTATATATCTTCATTCGTTGAAAGCATTTCTGAATTCCCTCAGCTCGTATACTGGCTCTGTGCACTATCTCGTTCTCGTGACGTCGCGTTCCGTTCTGTGACAGAACGTGGAGTCCGCCCCAGGCTCTGCATGCAACAAATGCAGCGCGAGCGCCGCGCCGGAAATACATCTATAAATAGATTCCATGTGGTTGACGCTCGACGGCTGTTTTGACGCCGGCACACGGGAAGTTGCACAGAGGAATAACTAAACGCTGTTACGCCGCCGCTATCGGCGACTAAACACGCGTCAATCCGAGAACGATGAATGAAATTTAACCAATTAAAACGCCTGCGTGGTTAGGTTTGGCCACACGACGATGAACCCCGCGGCCGACCAAAATTATAATTTGGCGTCCGCCGTCCCTACTGCGTGCCTCAAAATCAAAGCGTGGCTTTTGTCGCGCAATACTCCAGAATTTATATGGACTTTTAAACAATGGAAAACCATCCTCCCAGATAAATTTTAGCTATGCATGTAGCGTGAATGCGGCCCCCAATACCGTATACTGTTTTGGACTGCAATATCCCGGTGTACTAAAGGTAGGTGAGAGCACACGAATTCCATTCAGTTTAGTGGCGATTGACATTTTTTTTACCTTTTAACGCGACTGCCAGAAAAAAAAAACAATAAGGTGTGAGGACGGCCATGGCAACATATAAATTGGAAAACATTTTTTGCACCCACAATGTGGGCTGAAGATGCGGGTTCGACTCCAACCTGCGGCAAGTTTCCTTCCGTCTACTTCCTTACATTACTTGTACGTTTAGCTTTAAAATATTGCTTCATTTTTCATGTGCTTTCTTTGGCTTCACGTGGACGTAACTAGCGAAAAGATCTATTCCTATTTTCCCTGATCTGCTTTCACTTTAAATGACTTTACTTCGAAGTGTAACTCATTTCTGAAACGCTTACAACACTTCTTGAGCTATCAGCGGTCTGTCCAACCGCGAGCAAGCGAGCTCAGATGCTTGACGCCTTTTCCGCAACGTCGACGATTTCCTGAAAGATCTCTGTCGTGAAAGAAGGCTATGCGCTGCATACTGAAGAATTTCAACCGTTTAAGCAAGCGCGTTCAGACGCTTGGCGCGTTTTCCGCGACGTCGATGATGTCCTGAAGAATTTCTGTCGTGCAAGCCACCGAATTGAACGTTTGCATGCTGATTAGGTTGTTCAAGACACACCTCATCGAAAACAACGCTATACACCAGGGGTCTCAAACACACGGCCCGCGGACGTTTTGCTTGCGGCTCGCGGCTTCACAAGGAACAAAATATTTGTGATTTTTGCTGAATAATACTCGCATTACTCACTCGCCTATTGCGATTAATAACGCTTTGTTGAGGTAAGCTGCAGAGAGGGGACTGTTCACAAGCATTTTTCTTTTTTTTTTCTTTTTCGTAAGACACCCCACGCGGTCACCATGTGTTGAATCACAACCACGGAACGAAAAATATGTATATTCACAATCGGCGTCCAGATCTGAGTCACTCTGGATATCAGTATCGGTGTTTCTCGAACCCTGACGCCAAATCAAATCCCCTTCAGAAATTATCCGTATATGAGATGTTGGAAATGCGTTCTTTCTCAAGTGGCAGCGCTATATATAGGTGACATATTTGAGACCCCTTGCTATGCACGCATTGATTGCGACCGGCATGGATACGTGGTTTCTGGCGTAATCTTTGTAGGACTGTTCGCCAAAACGGTGCAAGCAGAAAACCAACTAATAAAAGAGACGAATTTAAGCTACACCACAGGCCCGGGCATCTCGCACAATCTCATCACGCCCATTCTTCCTGCAGCCAGTAATTTACTTCGAAACAAAACGAATCGCGTATTTCTGGAAGTTTTTTTCCGCTTCGACATTCTGGCTGACAACACGCGTAACACTCTACGCGAACACGGTGTACTTATACTCTCTGTCGCACATGTGTTTCAAAACACCATGCGTGCGACGGCCGGTGCACATACGAAAAACAGCTGCGCGGTACAAAATGAGCTCTACCGAGCACAGTTGAAACATTTTAATAAAAACCGTCCCGGCTAGCCGAGCAAATTAATTTTCTATATCTTTCTTTGTTTTGTCGCGTGGTGTCCCGCTACGATAATGCCGCAACGCAACTCGAATAAAAACCCGCTCTTGTTCAGACAATCAGACACAAAGCGCGCGCAGCTGCACGTTTTGTAATAACATCGCCGTACAGGGGCGTAGCCAGAAATTTTTTTCGGGGGGAAGGGGGGGAGGGTTAAACCATACTTTAGGTATGTTCGTGTGTGCGTTTGTATGCGTGCGTGTATATATATACGCAAGCAAAATTGAAAATTTTCGGTGGGGGGGGGGGGTCGCACCACCCTCCCTTGGCTACGCCTCTGTTGCTGTAGTTGGGTTTGAAACATTCTCACCATGCCACGCGGAAAAAAATTCAGGAGCCCTCGCCCTGTCGGGAAAACGCATGGTGACAACCAGGCCCGTAGCCGGGGGAGGGGGGGGGGGGGCTAGGCGCGGGCTCCCCCACCCCGAAATATTCGTGAAGTAGGTGTTTTTACCAAAAATAAATAATGAAAAG
This sequence comes from Rhipicephalus sanguineus, assembly GCF_013339695.2. Taxonomy (NCBI): domain Eukaryota; kingdom Metazoa; phylum Arthropoda; class Arachnida; order Ixodida; family Ixodidae; genus Rhipicephalus; species Rhipicephalus sanguineus. The sequence goes on from NC_051186.1 coordinate 55,268,451, forward strand.
GGGTGTTTTCCTCAAATAGTCAAGGTTTTCAGCGAGTCCCGCCACCCACCCCGGAAAAAAATTCCTGGCTACGGGCCAGGTGGCAAGCGAAGCTTGCCGTGTGCGTGAGTGACGTAATACTTTTGTCTACATGCCAGGAATTGGACCTTAATCCACGTGCTTAGCAGCGCAACACATCGGTTGCTACAGGCAACAACGACGGTCATGCGTTCGTATCCAGGCAACAATGTAATGTGGCAACAATGAAGTGACGAGTGACCTCTATAAAAGATCAGATTGCCGTATCGGAAAGGGCTGATCGCCCACAAGCCAACGATCGAGAGGGCATCAGTTATTGCGAGACGGCGCATACAAACACGCGTGCGACCGGCGCGCCTTCGAGGGTCGGGTCGCATTTCTGTAAACTCGCGGGCGCTGGATTTTTTTTTTTTTTTGTACTACGCTGAAATCTGTGCGTTGTAAACTGCGAATCGCAGCAGACACCACGTGGATGTATATATACACCACGTGTTCTTTGCGTCGCGTGTGCGATATGTGTTTTCACAGTGGCTTTTTCACGCCAACGGCAGGCGATAAGTGGTTTGTCGTGTAAGACCTTCCCGAGAAAAAATGCAATGCGCGCGAAGACGAAACCGTTTTATCGGTCAACCTGGCTGGCCACGCAGAAGGTTAGGGTCAAGAGATGCGCGTGGAACGGTGCTTGCTGCATGGCCTTCAACGTGTCCGGTCGCTGACACACACACACACATAGGCGTGCGCACAGGGAGGGGGGGGGCAACACCCCCTCCCCCCAGTCATCTAGGGGGGGGGGGGGCAATTCAACCCCATATCTTCACTCAGCCAGGTCTGTCCCATGTAAAGTCCCGTCCTCATCCAGTGTGCAGGGTTGTAGGCATTCAAATTTTCGTACAATAATTGCAGCCAAGGACCCCGGATGTTGCCTTAATTCCAAGAGTGGTTTACTACCTTTCGGAAAGCCGGGGTTGCCAAAGGCATGTCGTTGTGAGCAACACGTCATTGCTTCATATTGATTGTTGCATCCATTAAGAAGCTTTTCTTTCGAACTCTTTCAATACGGGGGAGCGGCACTGCGGTGAAACACTGCCCCCCTCTAATAGAGAACCCTACGCACGCCGATGCACACACATACACAGAGGCAGAGACGATGATACATACACATATATGTAAATATCTACACACGCAGTCTGAAAATGGTGTAATCGCAGATTCGTTATTTACATGTAGGAGACGAAAAATAGTAACGGTAGTCATGTTGGCTCCAGATACAGCTGCCCAGTTACAAAGGGCGATTCATTCACGTTTATCATCATCAGCATCATCGATGGGCGTGTCGCGTAGGTATCTACGTTGGCAGATATGTCACCAATTGCAACTACTCTTTCCAAAGACCGTGTGAGAAAACTGGACGTTGAGTTTCTGTGGTCACGAGGTTTACTAATTTAAACCGCAATCGTTCCTCGTAAAACAAATTTTTTCCCCCTTGTTTTGGTTACATTCGACGTGTACAGTCCGCGAAAAAGCTTGCTGGAACAGTTCTTGTCACAGATACGTCTTAGTATAGAGAGGTTCCAAGAAACAAAGTGAGGTATTCATAGGAATATACGCAAACGTAGCGCTCCTTTACGAAGCTAGCAGCCGTGTTAATTGGTTCACCGAAACGGGAGCGGCGCCGATCGTCTTCAAAAGTGACGCGGTCGCGACATGTGGCGAGCACATGCTTCGCAGACAGCGCTAGCGCGCGCGTCACAAATCGCCGAAACGACGCGGACCGCGCACGCATTACGAGACACTCACAACTCACCCGGTCTTTCGCATCCCGAAGCTTTCTCCTGTGATGCACTGCAACGCACAATTTATCGCTTTGAAACGCTTCCGAGATCGCAACGCAACGGAACCCAAATCAAACGCGATTTCTCGTACCTATTCGAAAAGATTGTTCAACACGAAAACCAACTCTGCTTCTGGTACCTCTAAGTATAGTCCATTACAATACTGGGTTAGTGATACACCGATTAGGATGTTACAATCGGAGATACGTTTCTTTGATAAGTGGTTGCCCCTCTAGGCTGATGAGTGGATATGTTGGTTTCTGTGCGTGCTACGTGGTGCCGTGATTAAACGAGCTGAAAGTTTACCGCCCGTATTGTCGTTCCTTTCAATGTCATCGTCATTTGTTAGCGATCAAAATGTCAAACAGTCCATTACAAGTTCGAATTCTCAGCAACACCGGATAGTTAGGACACTCGGGGTAGTATAAATGTGCTGTGGAAAGATGCAAGAATCGCCGCGCAGCAGATGGAGTACTAGGTTTCACCGGAAAACGCAACTATCCCGGCCGCTTACTTTACAGTCAACGAGCGGCGCGTCAGACAGCGACGTAAAAACTAGTAAAACGAAGAGACTCACCTGTCGTAGAGACGGTTGTCAGCCTCGCAACGCTCGTCGCGACGTTCCATCCACTGCTTCCCGTGTCGACAGGTGGTGAGCAAAAGCACGTCGCGGCCGTTGTTCAGGTGGTGAAGCGCATTGCGCGTGTCCGAACCGATGCCGTATACGTAACGCTTGCCTTTGAACACGAGCAGGTAACCCTTGTCGACGGGACCCGCACTCTGGATGGCCGGCTTGCCACCGCGTTCCGGATGAGCCTTCGGGAACAGCGGCAGCGCGATGTCAAAACCCGGCCGAAACGCCGACTCCGGGATGCTGCTCTTGGCGAGCATCGCGAGCCCGATGTCGAGACCAAGCTCTTCGCTGTAGTCGGGCCATGTGCCCGAGAAGAGGTTGAAAATGAGGTGGTTCTGACCGCCGTTCCACAGCGGAGAGTCGGTCAGGCGCGCCGTGCGCGCGTAATCGGGACTGAGCGGATCGCGATCCACCGTATCCACGGCCGGCACAAACACACACGCCTCCGAGGCGTCCGCGGTCGCGTAGCTAGACTGACGTATCACTCTCAGGATCCGCTGGTAGACCGGAGACGCCGGAGGAGCGTCCGACTCCGAGGGATAGACGTACACCTTGAAGTCGCGGCCGCGACACCGGGAGAAGTCGAAACACGAGTGCATGCGGCAGCGACGAGCGTCAGGCGCCGTCGTAGCCGTAGACTCCGTCCCACTGCGGAGTGCCTCGCGCAGGCGACGCCGCGACACGGACAGGTCCTCGACGTCGCCCCCACCGTCGGCGTACGGTCGCAGGGAGCCGCTCGTCCCGTACCTCTCGCGTCGTCCATGGGTGCTGAGAACGAGGTGTCGGTAGCTCAGTACGAGAAGGGCCGAAGCGCAAGCAGCCAGAAAGAGGAGCAGGTAGCGCTTTTTGGCTTGCATCAGGCGCGAACACCGGGGTGGTCCCCCGGCGTCCCAGATCGCGGCACCCCAATACCGCAGGCGGGCCCGGCTCACGGCATCCCAGTTGTCAGCGGCGGCCCACACGGGCTCCCAGAAGTCCGAGACGACGCCGTCGAAGACGACGCAGCCATCTTGACGGCGCCTGCAACTCGCCGAGCGAGCGATGCTGGCGCGCGCAGACGACAACGCCGGCGCGGCCCGTACGCGACGTTTTGCTCGCTCGCCGCTAGGGGCGACACCTTCGAGTCCGCGCCGCGCCACCACTTCTCGGAGCGGCAGCCCGTTTGCGTTTGGCGTCAACGTGACTTTGAGTGGGTGTGAAATGCTCAGATCACGTCGATCAAGTCACAAAGCGACCTTCGCGGCCCTAAATAAGCTGCTCTAGGGTCGTAACGGCGAATGCGACAACTAGAAAAAAAAGAAAGAAAAGCTGTCCCCTCTGACGGGCACGTAGTTTTCGCTAATAGGCCGCGACTCCTTTGCGTTTCACAGCAGGGGCACCACTACAGTGACGATGGCCTCCTTTTTTTGTGCCCTTGAAGACGCCTGTTTCAAGGCGTCGGTTATCTTACGACACCACTTTTCCTGTAGCCCACTACACTGTACCCGCTGTGCGTTACCCGAGGTGTTTGACTCGGGTATCCTTTTGTCTCGCGTCTGACAAAGATGGAAAGGCGAGATCACGAGTTTCCGCTCTTTGTGCCAAGTCGCGCAGTATCGGTTTCGGTCTGGACTACCTTGCATACGCGTGGGCAGCACTCGCGCGCTACTGTGCCATATATGTTGTCGAGACACGCAAGCAAGCACACTAATGACGCAGTTTGGTGACACACTCCGTTTATTTGTCTTATTTTTTTTTCCCTCCCAAGTACAAAAGCCCTACGACTAGACTTATTTTTTTTTTCAACACACACATACACACATGTCCTTGACTCATATGTACGTACATGCAGCAAGTGACGCTAGCAAAAAAGAAAAAAGAGCACACAACTTTGCCAGAGATCACATTGCTATGATATCACACACCTATGGCACGCACATGACATAAAGACTACTCCGTAACGACGTGGCAGAAAATGTGTTTGACACAAACTGAAGCAAGTATATGTCGACACTGATTATGCTGAAAACCACGCACTACTGTGAAAATCGAGCATGTGGTCACGATTACTGTAAAGAGCACCACTTTTGACATCTTTGTAGATCAGCATGCCAAGTCTTTGTCACGTGTTTTGCAAAGCGTTCCAAATTACAGCAAGGTTTGTTCAAACACTATAAATGAGTCAATAAACACAGCCTCGTATGAAGCAGTTGAACCAAATATGGTAGGGGTGTGCGAATATTCGAGCTTCAAATTCGAATAGAATAATACCTTATCGAATAATTCAATTAAACTTTCGAATACCTAATATTCAAAGTTTCGAATAATTCGGCAGGATGAATGTCTAAAACACGACAAAGGATAGTGGCGCAACTTGGTTAGGGTGAGGCGGCTAAAACTAACGCTAACGTCGTTACAGGGGGCTTGCTGCTGACTGGAATGGTCGCTCTTCTATCAACGTGGTTGCGCGCCCATAAAAGCTGAAAAATAAACCCTCCCGAACAAGGGCGTAATAAAGCTGTCACCACGTCGTAGCGCCACCAGTTTTTCCTTTGTCTGGCCATAACTGGCGGTACATGTTCCGTGTAAATATGCACTATTCGATATTTTTGGCCACTATTCGATTCGAGATGAAATTTCACTATTCCATAATAATAATATCTGGGGTTTAACGTCCCAAAAGATTTGCACACCCCTAAAATATAGAATATCCACTAATGAAAACAATAAAATATGACAGCGACTCTGTTACAAGCACGTTTTAGTTTAACATCCACGACAGATCTTGGCAGGTAAAATGCTAACTTGCTTTCCAAACATAATGTTTGATGTTTGATCCACATTTGTTCAGCCAATGGCTTGTGAAGAGAAAAAGTTTAACAAATGCAAACAGGACAGACACAGGGTTTGATAAAAATGAAAATAGAACAGCACCCTATCTCTAACTAATATTCTTGCTCCGATTAACAAGTTAAAAACAAGGAAATCGTTTATTAACAAAGTACTTGCATAAAACATGTAGTTGAACTACAGCATATCAAATGTGCATACATGCATGATAACTAGCAGACGTCACACAAGAAGCACTGCAAAACTTTATAAAAAAACTGTAGGCTCAGCTGAATTATTAAATGCTTTCCTCGTGGAATGAAACTTGCTCATTATTGAAAGAACTTCAAAGTTCACAATGGCTGACAATGATGAATGTATTGTCTAAAACCACCATAACACAACCACGTTACAACAACGAAAAGTGAAGTCATATTCAAATGCACGTTCCAGATAGTAGCCTAGACCAAAAAGATGTGCCAAATCAGAATTAAACACGCCATGGCCAGACTGTAGGCACCGCACTGAAGGCATTACCTTTCAGCGTCTCTAACAAAATTAAATTTGAAAAAGGCAGTGTTGAAAAGGAAGAAATAGAACAGCAAAAATGAAAACCACAGTTGTGTCTATTTGTTACCACAATGTCGACAATATATCTTTATACTTTGTTCAAAACACCACCTCCTGTCAGTGCATTCTTCAAATCTGTATCTGCAATGCGAGAAGACTGTATAAAGCCGAAACATTTTGTTTAAAACCTGTGCTGTGAACAAGAGAATGTACCTACATTCCCCCCAATCCTCCTGAAGTTATGTGCACTGCAGGGAAGCCAAGAAACTCAAGATTCTAAGCAAGCCTCAGTGCAGCTAACTGAAGGTCTTTCCTATTAAAGGCACATCCACATTAGTAACGTAACATTGCACAGAACTCGGCAAGAAAATGTGAGCATCCAAAATACACCCGGTACACCAGTATTCACAGCAGACAAACACCTATAACACTAGCAAAACACAACACTAACCAGGCATTGCTTGAGCGCAGCATTATCGAGCGGGGGTAGGCAAAAATTTCGCTCACTAAAACGACTCATCAGTTGTAAGGATGCAGGCAGTGATGACTAACATCTGGCAAAACTGTCAATATTTAAAGGAAATGAAAGCAGCTTGCTGTGCCATGAAAGGCACTGAATTAAACGCTGCGGCACACTGCCCGTCTAAAAAAATGCATGTTGCAACATATAACACACCTATTGCAGCCGTACAACAAACATTATTGGTGTTTCACAACCGACAAATCTCTACAGACATAGAATGCTATATGTAGTGAGACAGCATATCAACTGTTCATTGTACGCACATACACAGAACCTAGTAAAATCTGGAAGAGCAACAACAACCCCCCCCCCCCCCCCCCCAACATGAGCGCAAAGAAAAATAAGGGCCTGACAGAAAAGCACCAAGCAAACACTGCACATGTGAACTATCAAACAGTACAGCAACATACACACTTCAGTACCTATCAAACTTCAGCATTAAAGGAATTTTCACCATACGCACGAACTGCTTTGCACCGTTCAGAGGTTCTGGCAAGAAAACGGGTCAACAGCATAAGGTCCACACACCGCAAATGAAACATTTTACTGACATGCGCTCGGTTACGCCAGACACGCTGCTACGGACTTTACGTCACGCCATTCTACAGGCAGGAACAAGTGGCATGACGTGAAGGTGGTACTTTATCACACAAGTTTGCTATTGCGAGCGGGCTTTTACATGCCACGCCGCTGGCATATTGGACTAGCTTCCAAGGTGCACCCGTACTGCACACAACCTTTCGGCCGAAGGGTTAACTAAAGCTTGCAATGCGCGACAAGTTCAGTGCATGGCCAGGCATTGTGGCACTACATCCAGCTAAGGTTGTTGAAAAACTCGGGGCATACACCTCAACATCAGGCAAGATGACTTCTGTTGAAACATTGAGTGTGATGAAGCATGCAAACACAGCCTAAAGGCTTATATAGAATCTTTACTCCATCGTAAGGTAATGAAAATAGAAAAAATGGTCAGAGAAAATCAATCCACAGCTGAACCTTAAACATAATAGTGAATTATCAGATACAACAAAGTAAAACTGAAATATTTTTTGTCACTGCCAACACAGTGTAATGAATGTACGATTATAATGAATAAGAGATGTGCAGTAACGAAATTATTTCTCTGTTGGCTATGCCTCTATTATGATGTTGCTCGATTGTATAGGTATTTAGTCACAGCAAATAAATTTGTGAAGCATAATGTGGCCTGTTTAAATGTAAAGAAGAGCATTTTACCTGTGACCACTATTTCGTATGCTGATGTTACATAAGATATGCAACTATGTTGAATGCACTATGACAACGGTGAGCGACAACACTAGCGCGACCACCCGATCACCGAGCGTTGCGAGCACGGCATTAAAAAAACAACATAAAATTGAGGTTTTACAGGAGTCTTGTGCCCCTGAAGTTGGGGGACGCAAACTAGTGAACATACAGAGGAACTCAAAGGGGTGCACAAAAGAACACAAGTCTGGGTGCACGGCTTTTGGGTGAGCGCAAAGGTACCTCGGAGTACTCATAGTCCTTTGGATATGCAAAGTCTAAAACTATCTATACTACCATAATAAATTAGCGCAGTTAACTCACAACTGCTTTGCTCTCAACAAAAAGAGGAGAACTGGTGCAAGTGTTAAGAGCCTTGATACTATGTTCTTCATGGCTCAATTCAATGACCTCAATTACACAAGACAGCATGGATTCGGTATTCACTTAATGAGTAAGGGAGCACAGGACCACCGCATGAAAATTGTAACATTTTCACTTTCGACAGTCATTTTTCGTTTACTACTTCTCAAACAAAATTTTCAGTGTGCGACGTATCCACGGCACCTCTCTCTCAATTCGGCAAGAATTCACTTTAAATCCAGTGCGGCGGATTTACACCCAAGTAGCAAGCTTAGGCGTGACTCTGCTTTGGTAAATGCAAGTTCTGTTCATGTGCTTTACATGCCAAGGCTCTGTGCTAAGAAGCCACCTACGTTCAGACAAAAATAAGGAACTGCGGATGACATCAGCTGCTGAGAGCCATTGGAGCAGTCAAGTTTTGCGAAGGTTCGACGTTTCTCAGTTTTATTTCCCCCTTACCCGCGTAGGGAAGTTGGAAAACATATTTACTTGAAATCATGCTTACTCTCTAACAAGTGCTAAATATAACAATAATGCTTGTGCTTCGCTACACTAACGTGTAATGAGGCATTAGTGTCCAACTCGTCACCGCTGGTGTCACGAAAATGAGGTGTCGGTTGTAGGTGAAGTGCTGTGCAAAACCACCCCCAATGCCTACATTGTCACAATTGTAATTAATAACTGGACCGAACTAAATAAACAGCGAGTAAAACAAGATAAATGACTATGCAAGAACAGAACATTAGCACACTTTTGCTACATCTTTCAAATGACCTGTTCACATGCATGCTTTTGTCATGGAGTTTTACAATCTGCACAGCGCAATGCTAACATTTTACGCCGACTATATATTATGAACAACTATCTGTGGCACTTTTTGTCACACTTATGACAAATGTGACATAAGTGCGAATGTCACAAGTGTGACATTGTCCCACTTGTGACATTCAGTTATTAAAAGTGTGACAACAATGTCACACTGGTTTTCCAAGTGTGATATTCCTATCGTGAGGTTTACTGGGCATAAAAACGCATCATTAGAGCAACATGGAATAACACTCGGTTGAAAGTTAGTGCTTGCACCATTGCCTTTACTGCTTGTCGCCTTCTTTCATTTCCCTTCACTCAATTTGAGTTGCCCTAAAATGCGTGGACATCTAATAACAAACAGTATGGAAGTAACGACAACAGCGTCCTCTAGGATAATCGACAACATGCAAAATAGTTCATGCGCATGTGTGAGAAGGTATGTTTTCCACACGAACAATCTCGACCACAGACTAGCAGATAAACCATTTTTTTCCATTCACCACTAATCCCTGTCTTTCTTTTCTTCCGTTTTCCGTTTCTCTCTGTATACAAGGAAACTTACAATAAGGCGTGATATTCCTGCAGTATGTTTTGATAAGCCTCTGTAGTGCTCCCACACCTTCGCTGGAATGTGCAGGTGTGAACACACTTAGAGCAAGAAAAGCAGTCTGGGAAACAGGGGTCTCACGTGGGAAACATTCTTGCAGGAAAGCCAAGTTACAGACGTTTGCAAAGTGTAGGCTAGGGGGCACTCACTATTTTGTGATGTGTTGATTCATCAGTCTAAACTGATAGTGTTGCACTTTAATGTCCCTTTAACCCTCACACTCTTAGCTCTGGTTTGTTACATGTGGCTGATTTCCCACACGGGCACTCGCTGTGCCCCACCAACGTGCACCTCGGCTGTAATGGGCGGGAGGGATTGGATCGGCTTCTTATGGGAAGTCAGATGGGGGACGCCCCAGTAGTGGTCGGTGCTTGCTTTCAGGTGTGCACTCTGTTTTTCAGGCCTCCGTTGGACGTCCCCGTGCGGTAGTTGCCGGTCAGCGGCTTGACGGCCACCGATGGTCGGGGACGCGTCTCGAAGAGCGTGTCCGAATCCGAATCCGAAGCCATCAAGCTCGTCGTCAGGGTCTTGCCTGCATCAGGGTACAAGATGTCACGATAGGTTTTAATGGCATTCTTCAACAGCTTATGCTTGCTCTCTCACATGATAATGTCAACATAATGTTTTGTACTGGTATAGGTTCATACTGAGAAGTAGCGTGAAGAGAACTGGACGCAGAGAGCAAGACATACGACCGGCGCTGATTGCTAACTGATGTTTTTTGAAAAAGAAATGCCACTCATTATACTTCACACGAACGCCACCACAAGTCAACCAAGAAATGCAAACATGTGCACCCCCGTGAACGAAACAAAAAGAAACTAACAGTTTTAACTTGCCGAAAAAAATCGGAATTTGACTAGTCACAGCACCGATTTGTTTTCATCCAAGTAAAAATTTTGTCTTTGTTCCCTCAACAAGGGGTGTGCATGTTTACATTTTTGGTTGATTCGTAGTGGCATTCATGCTAAGTATAAGAAGCAGCATTTATTTTTCAATAAACTTCAGCTAGCAGTCAGGGCCAGTCGTATGTCTCGTTCCAGCGTCCAGTTCTCTTCGTGCTCAGTCTCACTATGTCAACATCATGCTCATTATATCTATATCTAAATCCAATCGAATGACTATGTCATTCTTTTGTCAAACACTGAATTGACAGATGTTTTTTCACCACTATATGAGCTCCGGCCTACCTTTCGGTATGAGGTCCAGGCTGTCCTTCTCAATGTCGCGAGAATCCTTTAGCAGCGTGTAATTTCTCTTGATTCTGGGCCGCCGGAAATGCATCCTGTTAGGGGAGAACAATATATTTACTAGTCGACAAGTTTTCTCAGTCTCATTTATCCTCTTGTTTTTCTTTAATGGTTTGCAAGTATCATACCTCACGGTGCAAATGACTGGCAGGGACATGACCGCATTAGTTTAAGCCTATAACACACCCCTCCCAGAAGCACCATGTATTAAGGCGAAAGCCTTAGATGCCTCACCAAACACGGAAAGCGACTATTGGAATTAGGATCCATATGAGTGATGCAAAAAGTCACCATCACGTGATCACGTCATAATGACATCACATAGCCTGACGTCACATGATGGCATCATCACGTCCCATACAATATAATAAAATCGACTGAGAAGAAAAAGAATAAGATGGCTTTCGCCTTCCAGTCATCTTAGCCAAATGCATAAGGGACTATGTGACTTTTGTCCTATAATGAATATACAATAAGAAAGTTCGATTCATATAAAGAACATCACATAACGCTAGGGATAACGTCACATAATGCTAGGGATAGCGTCACGTAACACTGGGACAGTACTGTCACGCTAGGGAAAGCGTCAAGTCATGCGAGGGGTAGTGTCAAGGCACGAATGGGATAGCATCGCGTCACACTAAGGGCAGCGCCACGTTCTGCTAAGGATAGCATCACACACATCTCTTGTATGATGAAGCAACAGGTGGCTGCGGCAGGAAAGTGGCACTGTCCTAATTTCGGAACAGTGCTACCTTGGCAGTCGGTTTGAGTGCATGCCTACCTCGAACAAAAGCAGGCCAGGCCCCACAGGGAGGTGGAGAGGACACTCAGAAGCAGGAAGGCGATGATGATGACGTACAGCACACTCCAGTCTGCGAGGCGATAAAGTAGTTGAGGCAAACCATTTACGCAGCATGATATTAAATAGAATCATTATATACAGCTATGACGATTTCTGGGTTTTACATGCCGAAACCACATTATGATTGAGTTTGACGGCCTGGGGTTCTTTAACGCGCACCTAAATCTAAATATATGGGCGTTTTCGCATTCCACCCCCGTTGAAATGTGGCTGCCGTGGCCGGGAATCAAACCCGTGCCCTTGAGCTTAGCAGTGAAACACTTCTGCTTCAGAAATACTTTCGTTACTGAACATCTTATATTTATTATAATCGTATGTTCATTAAACTATATTGGCGCTTCTTTATATTTCATAATTCACTATACACTCAAACCTCAATATAGTGGACACAGATATAACGAATTATCGGCTATAACGAAGTAAATGAAGAATAGTCTTGTCATGGATACAGTGCTAAAAATAAACGTTTATAACGAATTTTCGAATATAACGAAGTTATTTTCATGGCAGATGTGACATTGTTATAATGAGGTTTGAGTGTAGTTATGTATGACGCTCAGGTGTAGAATGATTTCTTGAACTATTTTTTAATTTTAGTCACCTTATGACAGAATAAGGATTCAATTTAAAAACTAGGGTTGTGCGAATATTCAAAAAAGGAATAATATTTGGATTTTCCCGAATATTCGGCCATGGCCGAGTATGCAAGCTACCAGAACAGGTGGCACCGTAATGACGGTTGAACTTCTATCACTGCACATCGCATGAAAAGAGCAAGAAGCACATATTTTAAAATGTATTGAGGTATTCTTGCAACTAGGAGAATCATATTAGTTTAATTTTATCATCATTGTCATTACCTTGGTGTAGCTTGTATGGAACGACACATTACTGGAAATGCAAGCTGCAGCAACAATGTTGTAGGAACACCACGTCACACTTCGTCCAACCACAACACATCAGACACATTTTTGTGTTGCACAACTTCTCTATGTTTCAACGTTCTATGTTTCTAATTATGTTTCTACAGCAACACTGCACCAGCAATTAAGCAGAACATAATGGTTACTGGAACAATAGCTTTACATCCTTTCTCGCTAAACTCTGCCATTAGGTAGCACCACCACCTCGACCAATCATGTTTATGCCTCAAGTAACTGCGTCTCACTCAAGGGGGCAATAGATCTACAGATTCCTAATAATCTTCCATATCATATCATTATTCGTATCACTTACATATCATATCATTATTTTCCATATAACTATTTTCCATGTTCTACATATTACACAGCTCGAATCTAACACAGAGTAAATGATGGACTACACACCACAGTTGCTCTCACGGTCCCCTAGACTGGCACGAACAAAGTCCTCCATCCAGAAAGCTTCGCAGACACAGCGCTTGCTGTACATGTCGCACGTGCCATGCCCAGAGCACTCGTTCTGGCACACTGCACAGTCAATGGGAGGAAGAGAGATGGGCATTAATTTGACATGGTATGTAGAGATGCATACCAAAAGAAATACAGAACATTAGGACACTCTGTTATTTGTATCGACATTTAATAAACAAAGAAAAATCAGTGCATCAGTTTGACACTACACAAGGGATTGAATTCCCTGTCCAAAAAAAAATATACACCTTTCTGATGGTAACCCTATGTTCATGATATGAACTGTTTTCTTTGTCTTAGAGCAAATCACGAGGTCTGCACATTCTTTTTGCTTTTGCAGCAGAAATTGATTGGTGTCAGTTAACATCATCAACATGAATAGCATAAAGCGATTTCACGATGCTTGGTCAGTGTTGCAAAAATACGCTAAGCATCTCAAGATGCTAGCTTGCACAAAAGGGTTTCTTGAGGAAACCATTAGCATTATGGAAACATGCCAAATCCCTGAATGCCCTTCTTACTTGTGGGACATTGCTAAAGGCATTCTATTTCAACATACACTTTGGCATAGTATTTAAGGGGGGACGTGCCTTTCGGAACGAACTTTCTTGTTTCTGGTTAAATCTTAATGAAAATTGGCACAAAGACTAAAAATGACCTCATAATGCTTCCATAAACATTTGAAGATGATATCACGAAAACTTCCTGAGAAACAAATAATTTCATTACTGGACCTCGTGGAGCGGCTGGAGAGTTTAAAAAATGACATAAAAGGTTGGTAAACACTGTGTGCAGAGGCGAATGTGTGCTGAAGGGGGCTGCGTTTTCAAAATAATTTTTTTGCAACACTAAAAATTGTAGTTCATGTTTTCTCCACTGATACTTCAATGAGCACATTTGCACTACAAACAAGAAACCCCTACCAAAAATTTTTAAAAGACTAAATTAAAAAAATAAGAACGCAGCCCCCTGAAGCACAGTTCAAGGAGCATTACAAAAGAAACAGAATCAAAATCTGTCAAATAGTTGCGAAGGTATCTGCTCCACGAGCTGAGCAACATGCCAAAAAAACAGTATTGAGAAAACGAGGTTCAAAGTTTTGCGTCACGTTTACATGCCTTAATAGGCACCAGGGTTTTAGTCTTTAGTGTCCTTTGCAGTGCGTCGTTGCTTGGCCATCTGACCTTTAGCCTGATGAGCTTTCGCAGCCTTTTTTTTTCCGCATGGCATCTTTTTCGGCTGCTCTACGAAGTGCATGGCGTCCAGGTTGGAGACCAAGAGATGTGCAAAGTTGGGTGTAGGCATGGAGGTCTTGGGGTGAATTCCCCTATGTGATAAATTCATCACAGACCAGAAATCGCTGAGCGCAGCTGATCCCTTTCCAATCGTTTTTATAGCTTGCATGGCCCGAATATTGACTTCAAATGACTTGCTGTTTTCCACTCGCGGCGACAACCACGCATTTTTCGCGTCCGCGCCGCAGGTAGTGCAGGTGAGCACCATTTTTACCGCTAACCCGTGGTTAGTTCCGTGCTTCATCTTGAGTCCCGGCTCTTTGCACTGCGGGCACAGGGCACCGCCAAACTGACCATTCAGGGCCGCGCGTTGCACGAGCAAAAACTCATCTTCGTCTTCCGCTTCGATGTCACTCTCGTCCCCTTGGTCCATCAGTGACATCTTGCGCTCCGTCGCAGACACTGCTCTTAGGGACTCCTGAACAGCCGCAGCGCGTTCGCGAGATGCCTCCGCTGACACGAAACGAGGCTGTAATCGGGCCCGAATCGTGCTACTGGTGGTGCTGGTAGACGGCCTCGCATCCTCGCGCGAAGTACTTGGCTGAGCATCCGCGATGACTACATCCTCGCGCGAAGTGCTTGGCTGAGCATCCGCGACGTCTACATCCTCGCGCGAAGTGCTGGGCTGAGCATCCGCGACGTCTACATCCTCGCGCGAAGTGCTGGGCTGAGCATCCGCGACGTCTACATCCTCGCGCGAAGTGCTGGGCTGAGCATCCGCGACGTCTACATCCTCGCGCGAAGTGCTGGGCTTAGCATCCGCGACGTCTACATCCTCGCGCGAAGTGCTGGGCTGAGCATCCGCGACGTCTACATCCTCGCGCGAAGTGCTGGGCTGAGCATCCGCGACGGTACATCCTCGCGCGAAGTGCTGGGCTGCGGCATCCGGCGACGTCAGCATCCTCGCGCGAAAGTGCTGGGCTGAGCATCCGCCACGTCTACATCCTCGCGCGAAGTGCTGGGCTGAGCATCCGCGACGTCCTACAGCCTCGCGCGAAGTGCTGGGCTGAGCATCCGCGACGCTACATCCTCGCGCGAGTGCTTGGCTGAGCATCCGCGAGCGGACTACATCCTCGCGCGAAGTGCTTGCGGGAGCATCACGCGACGATCTGACCATCCTCGCGCGAAGTGCTGGGCTGAGGCATCCGCGACGTCTACATCCTCGCGCGAAAGTGCTAGGGCTTAGCAGCCGCCCGACGATCTACATTCCTCGCGCGAAGTGATAGGCTGAGCATCCGCGACGTTCTACATCCTCGCGCGGAAGTGCTAGGACCCTTAGGCATCCGCGACGTCTACATTCCTCGCGCGAAGAGTGCTAGGCTGAGCATCCGCGACGTCTACATCCTCGCGCGAAGTTGCTGGGCTTGAGCAATCCGCGACGCTACATCCTCGCGCGAAAGTGCTGGGCTGAGCATCCGCGACGTCTACATCCTCGCGCGAAGTGCTGGGCTGAGCATCCGCGACGTCTACATCCTCGCGCGAAGTGCTGGGCTGAGCATCCGCGACGTCTACATCCTCGCGCGAAGTGCTGGGCTGAGCATCCGCGACGTCTACATCCTCGCGCGAAGTGCTAGGCTTAGCATCCGCGATGTCTGCAGCCTGCGCGGAACGACGAACGGATGTTTCCTCCGACGGCACAAAGCACTGTTTCGTCGCTGCTCGCGGACGATGCTCCGTGCGCGCTTGTGCTCGGCTGCGAGTCCTCGTCATGCCGCACGCCGCCGTCGCTGCTCGCAGAAGTCGCCGGACTGGATTTCTTTTTCACGATCGGCGGCTTCGACTTACGAGCACCAAATCGCTGCGCAGTCTTGCGTTTCTTCTTGAACGATCGCCGGTCCATGATCGCATGCAGGAACCGCGATGCGCCAAACTGGACAACGTTTTTCTCCTTTCACGAGCACCGGCCTTATCGCAGCGCGATGCGATCTCGAAACCACGCCGCGACGAGTTGAAAACACACGCAGTAAGCGGCCCGTCAGCGCTGTCGGCGCATAGAGCAGACGACCTTTGTGCCGATTGCTACAAGCGACCGCACGGGCAACCAATGCGGAGCCACCGTACAGTCACGTGACGCGCGTCGCCAATCGGAAACTGCCGTGATACCTTTAAACTTTGGCTTGCTGTGCGCTTGCACTTGCCTGGTTCAGCCGGCCGAGGCGGCAGATTTGAAAGCGAAGAATCGCGCTATCCATAGAAACAAAGATGGCGGCGCTAGGTTATGTGGATGCGGAGATATCGCGGCTCGAAAAACGCCGTTTTTTCGCAATTTCCGTGAAATTCATCGCCACCCTAGCTTCGATAAACATTTTTTACGTCATTTCTACGCCGTTTTCAGGGACGAAACTTCGAAATTAGATAGAAAAGGGGTCACGGAATGTGAAAATGAGATTTTCAAAAAATCGATTTTTTGGCCAAATTTCGTGATGCCAAAGCCGCGTCCCCCCTTAAAGCATCAAGCTTTGGAGCTAGAGGCCCAGAGTTTCAGTTTGGAATGAATGTTTTAATGAAATTTATGAAAAACTGATGGACCAATACTCTGAAGGTGCATCTAACACACAAGCTCTGTCGTGACAGTATTGTTTTGTAACTGTTAAGGAACAGAAAAAAAAGAATGATGACAGCGTCTCATGATAACACGCCTGTCACAAAAAGCATGTGGCTTTTCTTTCTCTCCCTGCACATATGTGCTCAACATTTGAGTTAAGAGCACAAACTTTTTATGGTTGTAAGCTCTATGATGTGTGGTGCCACGCTATGTAACACTACTGATACACCCGCACAGTGACTCTCACCAACGGTGTCCACCGAGATGACATCCCAGTCGAGCAGTGCACTGTGCGTTCGTAGCCTCTGCTTCAGCCGAGCAACCATGAGGGGACCCCGACAAGGCACCCAAGAGCCCTTGGCGTCTTCTTTCTCCGCCACAAAGATGATCCGGACCCTGGTATGAACAATTGTGGGGGAAAACAGAGCCAGTCTCAATGAGGTTCAATGAATGAATGAATGAATGAATGAATGAATGAATGAATGAATGACTCAATCAATCAATCAATCAATCAATCAATCAATCAATCAATCAATCAATCAATCAATCAATCAATCAGGAGACGGGTGGGTGAAATTTGAAAGTCAGTACATAACGAGCAGCAAAAGGTGCATTATCCAATATTTTACACTACAGAGTTGCATAAAAATGTAAACACGCAAATACAAGAAAAAAAGAAAAAAAAGAGAGAGGAAAAAAAAAACGCCAGGCCTGCGCTGAAACCGCAGCACAGTCACAGCGAAAGCTGGAAGAGCGGCGTTTCTAGAGCTCGTTGTAAGCTCTCTTGGGGCTACTAATACAAGTACACTAGCAAGGTACCCACTACGCCATAAATCACAATTTTTGTGAAGTTGAGAAGCACCTACTAAGCCATTACTCGTCATTCTGCGGGGAAGCGAGGCACCAGCTAGACCTCTGTAAGGCATTATGTGCACTTTGTTGACGCGACGACTGATGACGATGAAGAATTATGGCTCAGCCTTTGTAATGGGTTGGAAGCTTTAAACGGCCCACCAGTTATGTAATTTGCATTGGGTGACGCCCGGTCGCTATTTCCCTCTCCCGTCATGCTGTATAACATTCGTTGACGTGGGAGAGAGACGGGAGGGGGGGGGGGGAAGAACTTTACTGAGACCCCGAGGAAATAGATCATGCGCTTATGGGCTTCCTTGGCAACCAATACAAGTGCACTTGCGAAGAACCCACTACGCTATAAATCATTGTAATTTTACTGAGACCCCGAGGAAATGGATCATGCGCTTATGGGCTTCCTTGGCAACCAATACAAGTGCACTTGCAAGGAACCCACTACGCTATAAATCATTTTAATTTTTGAGATGTAGCGCAGCAAGCACTGTGGCATTTTTCGTCATTCTACAAAGAGCCGTGGTACCTGCTAAACGCATGTAAGGCATTATGCGCACTTTGTTGATGATGTGCCTGATGACGATGAAGAATTATGGCAGAGCCCTTTGTAATGGGTTGGAAGCATTCAACAACCTACTCGTTGCGCAATTCGCATTGTTTGACGCCTGGTTACAGAATTCGCGTTGTGCGACGCTTGGTGCTTATTTTACTCTTCTACCACGCTATATTGCATATGCTAATGTGGTCCCTTCCCGACATGAAGCCTTTATAGGACCTTTTTGCAAAGCAGTTTCAAGCACCGGCATGGCTCAGAGGTTGAATACTGGGCTCCCACGCAGAGGGCCCAGGTTCGAACCTCGTTCCACCCTGGAATTTTTTTCTTATTTCGTTTTTTTCTTATTTCGAGCGATACTGGTTACGGACACCGGCGGCGGCGGCGGCGGCGGACAACTACGGCGCCAAAAACGGCCGGTGAAATGATCTCATAACAGCTTTCGCTGTAAAAAAGATTAGATAGAGCACACTAGACGAGAAGGACTGTATTACACGGTATTTTATGTCAATGTGTTCTTTGAACACAGCTTGGCCTCTACACTTTCCTAAGCATTACCATGCACAAGGGGCTCATGCATGCCGTCATGTATACTAAAATAAGTGAACTTTAATCCGATACCTTCGGGAATCTTGTTGGTAGTTCAGGTCCACCAGGTGCACCCTCAGCGACTCTCCGTCGTGCAGCAGCAATTCAAGCTGCTTCAACACTGTGTCCTGAAAGGTGAAATGATTTCTCTGTCTATCACACACATAAATGCTCACACGCAGAGATCCAAAAGAGTTTCCGCATTTTTGCTTAACTGTACTTTCCACCATCCGTAGCCGACGGGACCACTCCTACCACCCCTACAAGTGATGTTCATCATATTTTACGAGCCACGCAAAGTACATCTCTTTATGCCACTAACCTTTGCGTGCCTACAAGATACAACTACAAGAGCACACAGGTAAATGTCACTGCTCTTCCAAACACATTTAAAGATAAGACGTACAACTTTCTGCCACTACCGGTTAAACCCTGGCAAGTGTGCCGAAACTTGAAGATGAACTTTACAAGTTCTCACTTGCAGACGACACATAAAGCACTAAGCCCATGCTTGGCAATGTTCACTATTCGCCTACCGACAGCTACAATTGTTACCGCAAGTGTATGCATGTTGTTGACTTTGTGGACATAATAAATTGATATTAAGATCGTTGCATGCGACATTTCCATTCTAATGTAGTCACGCTGAGTGAAACGCACTAAGGACTAAGGACAAGTATGTGGACTCTCCTGTTCTCTTTGTCCTTAGTCATACATGCATCTCGCTCAGTGCAACTAGATTAGAATGTCATACCAACTAGTGCAAGGTGAAGCTTTGCTCACATTTCTGTGCTTAAAAAAACGAAAAACACTGAGCTTGGTTTCCTTGACTGCATTCAAGGTGGGCAGGAACTGAAGATCTGCACTTTCAGTGGCATATTCGTGAGAAGCAAACAAATTAACGTTTAAGAGGACCATATTTTATTCTGCTTATCTGCAAGCTATTGGGACAGAGTACAGAAACTAGACAAAAGGTAGCGATAAACGGGGCTAGTTGGTGGACAATGAAAAGTGCGAGGAGTCAACACAGAGAACAATGCAGAGCTCAACTTAGAGAACAGCGACAGAAAAACAAGCAAAACTTGAAAACACACATTTGGCATGTTTTTGAGAAGTAAGCCACGAAGAGCTCAATGCGCTAGCAAACACCAACCAGCTGCTCTTGAGTGAAGGTCTCGATGTCGACATCCAGCAGCAGCTCTACCTGTTGCGCCAGGCTGGGCATTGGCTTCACGATCAGGGACGCTGTGTCTTGCCCCGTTGCACCTTGGGCATCGGACACAGTCAGCGTGAACATGTAGCGGCCTGGGATCAACTCCGACAGGCGAAGAATCGGCGAGAAGCTAGAGTTTTCCAGAATGTGCTGCAGTGAAGAGGTGGCACGTTCTCAGGACGTGTACATGTGCACAGCCATAAAAAAACAACGAAAGGGCGAATGAATCAAGGACTCGTTTCTCTGTTAGACGCGTTCTAATGAAACCAAGAGACAATGACGTTGAGGAAGGTGTAGGGGATATTATTTGTAGTCTTCTAACTGTAGTGTAGTAATTAAGACTAGGCTTGTGCGAATATTCGAGTAGTTCGAATATTCGAACGCATATTACAATACTCGAATTTGCTTTGAAACGAATTTAAATTATTCTAAATTTAGAAGTATTCGAAATGAACAACAAACATATAAACCGCATGTAACCCCCTGTAAAGGTGGTTTCACTGCAGTGGAGGGGTGCTGTACCGCGAATACACCTATCCGGGGGAAAATCCACACTGCAGCGAAGCCCCACCTCAAGGTTAAATGAACAAATTACCCTCATGTCGGTTCACCATTTTTTAAGGTAAGCTTTATACCTTTTTAAGCTTCTATATTGGCTTATATGCTCTAGGTATAGTAAATTTTAAAACTTAAAGTATTTTACAGGTTATCACTTGCATTCTACCGAAAATCAAATCCTTCTACTATTCAAAGTTGCTTCAACTTCCCTTTGAACCAAAAAGAACAACATTTGCACATGCCTTGTTTCAGTTTTTAAAAATATTGTATAGGTTAGTTGGGTCGCGACAAATATGCAAATTTTTCTTTATAACGTGTGGTATATACTATTTGAATTTGATTTGAAATTATTTGACCAAACCACTATTTGCTTTGAATTTGCTTTGAACCTAAAATTTACTATTCGCACAAGCCTAATTAAGATATAAATGGAAACGACCTAAAGCGTACGTAAAATCAACTTGCCGCTGTCAGGGATGGAACCTACAACCTTCGGATAACACGCCCGATGCTCTAATAATTAAGCTACAGCGGCAGTCATCCTCCCATCCACATTACTGGGTATTCCTGTGTGTAATCGTGGAGTGTTAGCCAGCGCCACTCATAGCCATAACAGCGGGTGTGAAACAATCTTTTTGCCAAACGGCATCGTGTAGCACATTTCCACGAACTGGCAGCTGACCAATAACCCCTCACATGCTACCTGAACGCACCAATTCTGCTAAGATGAGACCCTTGCTATGAAAGAAAAAAAGAGGGACAAAATCAAGGGCTCGTTTCTTGTCCCTTATGCCTCCTCTGACTTCGTTTTCCGTTGGTTTCCTTAGGTTCAGTCATAAAAGGAGGTTTTTTGTTTTCTGGGTTAGGGCGCACATTTACAGTTCTCTCACATGAAGGTACAATACAGACCATAGGTTGGCAAGCTCACTCACTCAGGTGCACACCCCTGAGTCAGTGTAGGTCCGGCTGAGCCAAATTTTGACGAGTCTGAGTCCTAGAGAGGCTGGCTGAGTATAATTCTTGTGAGCCTGAGTCCCAGTGAGCTGAGCTGAGCGGGGTTTTGGGTAATATGAGCGCAAACGAGTCTTGCTGAGCATAATTTTGGCAAGTCTGAACCTGAGTGAGCATGACTGAGCAGAATCCAGGAGAGTACGAGTCCCAGTGAACCATTAGCAAGAAGATATTGTGCGAATGAGCTTGAATGAGTTCAGTTTACTTTGCCAATGTATCTTTCTGTCACGCAACTGCCATCATTCTAGCAGACATTCCCTTTTAAACACTGTGAGCCTGATGGATTCCTGATGGGAATGTTTTGATTGCTTTAGCATCAATGACACAAATGCAAGATGTGCTACACAAAAGCAAGTAAAACAAATGATGACAAGTGTTGAAGCTAAAATGTTTTGAGAATAAAGAGAAAAACATGCAATCGGCATTAACTTCCAAAGCAGCATTGCTGTTTAGAGCTCTAAACACATAGCATCCACCCACAAAAACAAACCAAGATGAGAAAGACATAGGTACTGCTAAATCTCATTTAACACCATTTTTATGAAAAGAAAACTATACTAACGCACAGATTAGCTGGACATGCTGCCATGTTTAGTGGATGAATCCGAACAATTGTTGACGTTTCCAGTTTCCACTGAGTCGTTAAGAAAGATGCGAGCTTGAAGCCAGCTCAGATCCAATGTTCTCACCCCTGCTGCCAACGATGAAGGGTCTCGGGTCCAATGCCACGAAATGATCTCCACATCATCCGCAGATCGTGATCCGTTTAGAGAGACTACATCCACGGGAAGGAACACGGTCCGGTCACCGCCCGCATCTGCCTTGGGTGGAGCGTTCTTATCTGCGAATGAGCAAAGGCTCTTATCAAGGGCAGCACTCGCAAAAAAGCTGGTAAAAAAAAAACTGTACAATCAACATAAATAAATAGCAATGGGGTTACAAAATAATGGCATCCAAAGCTTCAGCGTAGAGAAACTAAGCTGCATTGTGTCAGTAGAACGAAGTTATGTTAATTCACATGGCTTTGGTGAGATAAACTAATTCCTCAAACATTATTGCCAAGAAGAGAGATTGCACATATGGTGCTATATCAATATAAAAAGACTAGCTGTTTAAAAAGGCAGCAAAAGTAACATGTAGCAAAAAACGAAAAGCAAGAACACAATGAAAACCTCACAAATATAAAAATTGGCATGCAATGCAAATGTCACCAAAATCTGGCATCCTGTTCTCCTTCATAAAAAGAGAGATTGTTATATTTCTCCTACAATAACACTGATACTTCCCATTGCCATGGCACTGGCAGTGATCAAGAAACCCTGAATTGGTGTCTTTAATATAAAGCATTCACGTGACGTCAACACATGCTAGTTTGTACAATTCGCAGCTTCCACAGTGCTTTTTGGAGATGAACAGATCAAGATAAAGTGCAGCTTTTAACTGTGCTGAACATATAACAAAACGGCAGCATCGGTGATGTCAATGCGTACCCCCTACAACACTTTCAGCAATTAGGTATTCAAAATTTTCTTACTTTGGGTAACAATGATGGAGACGTTGTCAGAGCTGGTCAGGTTGTTGGCATCCACGACGTCCAACTTGAACACGTACTCTCCCGGCACAAGATTCGACACTTTTGTTGTCGAACTGTTGGGTTCTTCGATTTGGCTCGGCTTGGGACCCCTGGATAATGGAATGGTGATTAAAGGTTAATAGAGAGTGGCTTCCACATGTTTAGGCTTTTATACAACACCACGTTATGCACAAACAGTTCACACGGTATGGTCTGGACGCTCAAGTAGACACCAAAAGCTTATTGCAAAACACTTTAGATAGAAAATGACTCCTTTTATAGCTTATCTTTTTTGTTTTAACTTGTTGAGAAAAGGTTAACAATTACTGGAGCAAAATCAACAACAGTCTTTCCTGCAGTAAACATCATGCTAAAATATTGACAGCCATGTATGCCGCTGGTACACAGTGTGACCGAAGAAAATGCGCACTTTCCAATTGAAAAAAGAAACAAAGAACAAAAATGGCTCACATTAACTCCGGATGTAATCTGACCACATTTGTGTGCACCAAAGTTTCACCGAGCTATCACGTACACCATACTTTAACATGCACCAAAACCTACGTACAGTAGAAGATATGATCGTGGCTTGTACGAATTTCGGGGTGATACAAATTTTTCTGCAGTACCGGCCAAGGCTCATTAGCCTGCAATGTAATGAAGTACGGTTGTTGCAAACCGATTTGAGCCCATGACGTTTGATATGAACGTATGCTACCGCACAGGTACCAACAGGTGCTGCCTGCTTCGTCGCGGAAGAAACGGAAAACACGTGCAGGAGCAGGAACCCAAGCACAGGCATGCGCATCGCACCGTCCCTTTGTCAGGATAGACAATTTTACGCAGCAGCGCAAGGGCGCGGCCATGTTTGATCACGTGATCGCAAATGGCCTTCTGCCAGCGAGGCGGCCGTGGCCGTATCGCACAAGCATGCTTGCGTGGCAAAATATAGTTCGATATTTAATCGCCTAAAAGTTCACAAGGTTGAGACACTTGCGTTTGTCCGGCACATACTACATCACAGCATTTATGGCGTATGCCTTGAAGTGTTGTATCAGCAACAGGCTTGTACACGTTACAGAAAATAAGTTGCCGATTACAATTAGTACTTCCTTTAAAATGTAATTGATTATAGCGGTCAATCACAGCCCCAGAAAAGTAACTGAGCAATTACAGAAATGTAGTCAATTACTTTTGTGTTACTTTCCTTAAAATCTTATTGCCATAACACAATAAGACAAGTTTACCGAAACTACAATGAATTACTGTGGCTCGCATGGTAGAGAGAAGGCTGGAGTATCGTGTGAAGGCTGTGAGGCTTACAGTGGCTTCTGTGATATAGCGCTACACGTTGTGAATTTTTAACAGGAGTTGTTTTTCAAGGTTGTGGTCGCTGATTCTTCCCCGTTTCCTCATTAAGAGGTCAGCTGCTACACTGAACACTCTCTCAATGCATGTGCTGGAGGGAAGGGCCGTATTATGTCGTAGGAACACCTTGCGCACAAGCTGTGAAGCCACCCCGTGTTTGAGGTAGCCAGGTTCACCTCAAGCTGCTAATTGCAGCTTTAATTGCCTGGTCATCCTTGCAACCCGGTTGCAAAATAAAATTCAATTCAATTCAATCTTAACACAGTCACCCTGACAGGGAACCGAAGCCGCGCCCTCCTGCTTAACAGCACAGCACCACAGCCACTAAGCCAACGACGGTGAGTAATGCCACACGGCTTCAAGCCTTCATGACAAGAATCCACAGCATGGCCTTACTGAATCTGGCTCCAATGCCACGACGTAATGCCCACGTCGTCCGAGCTGTGGCTGCCGTCCAGCACGATTGGCTTATCGATGGGCAGTGAGACGCGTACGTCCTTTCCGGCATCGGCTGTCGGGGCCTGGTTGGATGCCGGCTTGACAAACACGTGCACCTCGGCCGTTGCAGTCTGGTCGGCCGTGTCGGTGACCTTTAGGAGAAACTTGTACACACCCACTTCCATGTTTGACAGGTGCAGGTACGGGCTGGTGGTTCCCTGTGCAAACCACGAGTCACTTTTGAAACACAGATGGTAGCAACAAGTGAACAAGTCTGACAATGTGACAAACATTTAAAGGACCCCTAAACAACCCACAGGTCAAACTTTAGTTGTGGTGTTGCAGTTGTGCACGAGTCTGCAACAGACACGTAGCAACAAGAATTTTTCAAAACAGTGAGGTAATAGCGGAGTTACACGAGTTCGATATTCCAAAAGCGGCTCTCTCTCGTTTTGCTCTTTCCTTCGCTATGCTTTGTTCATTGGTTCAGCTCTCCTCCTCGCAGAGTGCACCTCTTCACCGTGCGAGGAGGAAGAGCAGCGGGCACTCATACCTGAGAGCAGACAAACAGGTTCTTGTTGGTGATGACATGATGAGGTGCGCATGGCGACATCATGACCAACGCTGGGGATACTGAAATGCCTGGAGAGGAGCACGGGATTGTTTTTTCATTTTGTGGTGCACCTGTGGCTCGTAGAGCTGCCATGTTTTCACATCGTTGATTATGACGGCATTCTGAACTCGATTAAAATGTTAAAAAAATATCGGAGGTGGTTTGTGCCCTTTTATGGCATGCACATTAACTTGCGCCGTCAAGAGCTAAGTGCACTTTTCGGGCAGTGTTTACACATAACTATACCCGATAAAAATTTTGCAATTTCCTTTCGGTACCTTTTTTTTAAATACAGTCACATCCGCCTTTTCGGATTCCCTAAGAACCGCAAAATCATCTGAAGAACTGGGTGGTACGAAAAAATAAATATAGTCAGAACTCGATCTAACGGAACCCTAGTTTTCGAAGTTCCCAATGTAACGTAGAAATTCTCATTCCCCTGCAGGTTACCATAGAGTTCAATGTTGTCATCAACCTAATTTAATTGAACTAACTTGGCCACCAAAACCCGATAAAACAAGGTCTCTTCTGAAATAACCGAGTAAAAAAGCGGTGATTTTCTTCTAATTTCAGCACATTCACGCTTTTCTTCGAGTGATCATGTTAAAATGTCTACGTGCCCTAATCACGGCCCTGGCTTTATTTTGACAAGGATGCACGACAAGCTCATGCATGGCACAACGGACTTGGCAGTAAGGTAGCGGTTTCACTACATCGGCACTTGAGCTCAAACAAACGTAATGATTCACAAAGAGCAGGATTCCCATATTGAACAAAGCACTTATGGTCTGGCTAAATGCAACAATCTACTCTGTAAGCAAACTAGTGTGAGCCAAGGAAACCTCAAAGAAGCCATAACTGCATGGGCAACATATACCTCCATGTCAACGTGCTTGTCCGTGTCAGGACTTTTAGTCCATTCCCAGCTTTTTATGCCTTTGTCATCAGTGCTTAGGTTTCCGTTCAGCGTCACTTCGTTATTGGGCATGTAGACAACGGACTGTGGTCCAGCATTGGCTGTTGGTGGGTAGTCCATCTCTGTAACCAATAGTTTGTTTCTTAACATCATACACAATCATACACAATCATACACTGAATAATGAAGGAGGTGGATTTAGAATAGAGAGTAGAAGGCAGCAGTAAATGTTGGAGGTCGAAACATAAACCTCAAGGGGTACCACTTCAATTCGACTTTGCGATTTACAGCTACATGTGTGCATGGGGCGCGTAACCTGATACAATGTAAATAAACACCTAAATTTATTAAACATTCTTAAAATAAAGAGCAGAAAAAGGAAACAGGTCAGGTTGATTAACTTTACTGTGATAATAGGCTAGCCTGATCTCAGCCCATATTTTTATAGTAGGAAACTGCAAAAAAGCATACAATTTAATTTTGGGCTTTCGTTCTTTTTACCTTTAAACCCAACAAACATAGCATCATAATACAGTCGCTCGTACACATATTATACACTACAGTGAACACTTTTTAATGTCATCCCACACAGGCCTTCTAAAACACACCAACAGTTCACATATACACATTTTTGTACATGTGTGTGAAGTAATGTGCATAACATAATTGACAAGAATAATGTGCATTTCCCTTCGCAAATCAAGTGATCCAAAATACTAAAATCTACACAGGCAGCCTTCATCCTCACACTAACAGTTGTCAGTGTGTTTGTTCATACAATTAACAAGGCTCTCTTCTACCGCTTCTTTCAGATTAGAACACATCATCAATACCTCAGGTTCTGGACAAGTAAACATTACAAAAGTGTGATGTAGGAAAATGCAGTGTACTCTCATCTGCTCAGTAATGGGACATACCTTTTAGAACAGTCACGTTCGCACTGGTGGTGTTTGTGACACCGTCAGAGTCTGTCACCTTGAGCCTAAAGAAAAAAAAAAAACAATATACATGAATATCCATAGTTGAAGGCAATCAACCTTTAGGTGAAATTTATTATGTGTCATAAACACGCTTCTTGACACAACGCAGTTGTCTTCAATAAAGATCAAAAAAGGAACTTGTGGTAGTAGCAACACTGAAGGCTAATGATAAAGTAATTGTTTATAGTATACATATTTCTTTTCCTGTAATTATTATTGTTAAGTACTCCAATGTGTACTTCTTGAGTATCACGTGTGTTCTTTTTAACCTTCATTCCTCTATGAGATCTGCTGAACTATCTTCAAAAAAAATGTTTTTTCTCTTTTAAAAGTAAAGCATAGACTGTTCTTTTATTGCACAGATAGTTTAAAAGGTAGTGAAAAACACGTGCATACATGAACTGGTAGAACCCAGGAATGAGGTCTTTCAGCTGGACCGTTGGCGTGTCGTTCAGTTTGGGACTGTAGCCAATCGGTATGGTGATCGGCTCCCAGTGGTACTGCACTATTTTGTCGTCGTCTGTGCTGACTGCGCAAAAATGTAAAAAAAAAATCATGTAAAACAAGACCTAAGAAACAAACAGACCAACAAAACCTGTTCAGTAACCAATGTGCTGCAACACCAACTTTTCGTGCGGAGTCAGCAAGTGAGACGTGCATACACCACAAATGATTCCACAGTGCTCTCATTCAATCTTTTAATAGGCAACGGGAATCATTCGATTAAAGCAGCCCCAAAGATCCTGTTAACTGTCCAAGAACAGCTGGGTGTACCTGAGACCACAGTTAAAGAAATTCTTCTCTGGAAGTATTGATGAATTACGAAGTAAAGGCTGTTGATAAATAAAATGTTTAGAAATGCAAAGAAGTCAACAACTGGCACGTATTGTTAACATTTCAGCACTAGACACCCAACATGCTCTTAAGGGCAGTCAATAATGAAAGTCGATGTAGATTATGATGCAGCTATCACTAGTCCGACATCATACTAAAAAGTGAAACCCCATGTCTTGTTCAATGGATGCTATCCTCTGCTGTTCAACCCATTCACTGTCGGGTGCTTCTGGCCGTGACGCACCCCGAGTGTCAGCTTGGTTTCGGTAATATCAGGGGAGCTTGAAACACAGAGGAATGGCCCGTCATCAAGTCAAGATGACAGATAGAGATAGAAAGAGGATACAACAACCTTGCTTGCAGATGATAGCAGCATGCGAGGCCACGATGAGCGAGCGAAAGCAGCAATCGAGTCATGTTTTGGTCTGCTGGAGAGACAATGCGTGCCTCTGAACTTGATGCGCCGTAGCTGCAAACCCGCAGTGGATGGCAGAACAACCCTTGTACCCGGAATTGCATGCACGCCACATGGTTGCCCAGCCCAGAAATAGCGTCTGTGGAGCGACCGTGCCCCACAGCTAAAGAAGGGTGGGCGTGGTTGCTCCTTACTCTTCAATACACGTACCAATGCATCAAGAGGCGAATATACGTGCTTCTAGAAAGATTCGACAGATGGTACAACCAATAGAATCACGCTAAATAATGTAAGCTATGTGCACCTGCATAAATTTTTGAACGCACAATGGAGAATGTACTGGTACGTCACGAGACGCTGCGGGGGGGAAACGCGAAAACGTACCGGTACCTCAGTGGCAGTGAAAGGGTTAAAGAATGTGTGCTGCTTTTAGGATCCAAACTGCATCCAAACTGGGAAGAGAGGGTGGGGGTACACCCCCTTTATGTTTTTTTTTAATTTTGCATGTTTATATTTACACACACACACATACAAACACACACATAACATAGATACAAAAAAAATTTCTAGCTACACGCCTGCCACACTGATACTGTAGCACAGCCACTTACAGGAGCCATCCAAGACAGTATCCTTGCTGGGAAGCTTGACAGTAACATTGTCTGGCTGAATGATGGCCACTGGTGGTTTGTTGATTCGTTTTGCTGCACAAAAAAGAGAAAGGGCTGATATTTGTGTCCAGGTTAACATGGTACTCACAGACACTGTACCTGCTGCTAAAGCTTAACCGTTAAAGCCAAAGATGAAAATGAGAACATCAGCGTGATGTAAAACAATAGGATTTGAGATCAACTATTAGATAGAAGTGTGCTTGAAGAGTATTAGTACAAAGACTGCTAAGGTAGTATTCATTGCAAAGTGAGTCAATTAAAGATAAAGCAGTGCTTCAGGATTTAAGTAAGACACCACTACAAAGCCAACATAGCCTTGTGTAGTGCACATGCTACTTTCTGCCCTCAAATCTTTCGTTGCACAAGACAAGTGAAGTAAAAAAATGCACTGAAAGTGTTTGCTTGCTCTCTTAGCATGGTCACTTGACATTTAAATATGAAAGACTGCGCAACTCACGGGGCAGAACTGTCACATTGGTTGTGGCTTCCCCGTAGGAGTTGTTTCCCGTCACTGCAACGCGAAATGTGTAGAGTCCCTCCCGCAAGTGCGACAGCTTCAACGCCTGGGTGTTCTGGTCTTGCATGACTCCAGTCTCTTCACCGTCTGGGTGAGACACCAGCGTCCACTGATACTGGAACTTGTTCCCTGAAACAGAAAGGTAACAATGTCATTGCGATTCTGCGCGTCATCCTTTTATTTTAACCACGTGACCAGGTATGGTCAAAATAGGTCACATGACCTGAGGGGTACGTGAATAAGGAAATAAATGAAACGAAATGATGTTGATGTTCAAAACGATGACGACAATCGAAATAAAGGTGATGATGCCAAATGATGATGATGATGCTTTAAATGTGTCAGCATGCGTAGGTATGTCAAATCTAGTGGCAGGTTTTTTATGACCCCACATGATCTCACTAGCCGATCACATACACTCGCGCGCTCACAGCTTCGTTGTTCGACAGTTCTCACAGCATGGAACTGGCTGAAATTTTTTTAACTGGCAAATTGACTTGGAATGGTCCAAGTACACTGCCTGCGAGATGCTTTAGCACCCCTCATCCCCGAAGTCATGCCAAGGGGACCCCGCATTCTAGGTTCAGTCATGGCTGCTCAATAAAAAAAAAGGTGCGGCCTGTTGCGTTGCGCTGAAACACATGGGTGCAAGCATGAACGCTGTGTTGACAGTTTCGTTCACATTGGCGCTAGCAGACATACAGGCACGTGCATTTAGAACAAAAAAGGACGAAAAAACAGGGTTGCCGTGTGCGCAAGGCGTTCTATCCCACCATATAGTACAGGCATGCCAAGGAGCCCCTGCATTTCATGGTGTCTTTGAATGACGATGAAGGAAATGAACATCGGGTACCACGAATTTCCGTGTGACATCGAATGACCCTAGAAGTCCTTATGACAAAATAAGATATCGTTGTTTCCGAAGAAAACAGTGCATTCAGTGAAGTGTTGATGACATGATCTCAAATTAAATTTGCCAAGAGTTCGGGGCTCCTCAAGAAAACCCGCAACACAAAGACACGCGTGCGTTCTTTAAACCACCTTGGTGCAACCCGTCTTGTGGCGCCACAGCGGCAATAAGTTCAACTAGGCAGCTCTCGCTGTTTTTGGGCACGCAACGGGCCGCACCTTTTTTGAAATTCGAGCAGCCATGGTTCAGTGTACCCTTATCTCTGAGGTCGTGACAAGGGACAACATGCTCTACGTCAAGCTCTTGCCACGAGCCACTTGTGACAAGCTGTATTAATGGTACTTTCAGAGTTTTCTTTTCTTTTTCCTTTCACAGTTTTGGCATCAAAAACGACTATTCTTGTGAGCTACCTAGGTCGCTTCCGTTCACATTTCAAATGTAAAACTTTGCACTGAGACTCCTCCATATCCACATCATAGTCTCCCACGGTATTTACTAGGGGGAACTCTGGCACTGCGATCGTTCAGTCCCCATGGGAATGATGGGTAGTACATGGATTTGCCTAGTCTTCGTGCTTGCGACTTCAAACCCAATTGTGGCTTTGTTTATTGTTATGCTTTGGCTTTTGTTTCGGATAAAAGAATGGCTCGTGAACCTTGCGAGCCCAAAAGGTCAGGGCGGTGAAGTGGGACCGCTGACCTTTTGCTGAACTTAGTCTTGCGACAGGGTGGCTGCAGGCCACACAGAGTCGAAAGAACGAAGCTTAGGCAAATCCATGTGCTACACATCATTCCCATGCAGGCTGAAGCGCCATGCGTTGCAGCTCCCATAGACACCAGCGTCAGATTTCCCTCTAGTGTACTTACATGAAACTCTATGATTCGCACTACCTGAAACAAGGCTTTCTAAATGGTTCAAAATGTTATCACGGTTAGCCTTTAATGGTTATCTCTGCAGAACTACGTTAGCAGAGCGGCCCACAGTGGCACTTGCAAATGACTCACCATCTCCTCCACCCTTGAGAGCGTATGCTGACAGAACCACTTCATTCTCGGGAAGGTGCAGTTCTTTGTTTTCTCCGGCCGACACGATCAAAGGATAGGGTGTCGTCGTCGTCGGTGAGGCGGCGGCTGCCGCTTTCGTTGTGGAAGATGATAACGGAGGAACGGTGGGCACGGCCTGCAGGTGGTTCCAGTAGCATGATACACAAGAAACAACTTAATTGCGTAGAACTCAAATTCTAGCAAAAAAATGAAAAAAATCTTATTGTAACGGAGTAATTGTTGGAAATGGTATATCTTGAGAAATACTAGGGATGGGCGAATATTCGAGTGCTTGGAATATTTGAAGGAATATTACAGTATTCGAGTTCGCTTCGATACGAATTGAAATTATTCAAAATTTCGAAGTATTCGAAATGAACGAATAGACACATATTTAACCGCGTGTAACCCCCTGAAAAGGTTTCACTGCAGCGTAGGACTGCTATGCCGTGAAACCGCCTTTCCAGGGGAAATCCGCACTGCTGCAAAGCCACACTTCCAAGGTTAAAAGCGTATAAAGAGGGCTTATATGCGCTAAGTACAGCAAATTTTAAAGCTTCACATATTTTACCGCTTTTAAATTGGACCCTATTACTATTCAAATCCTGCCACTATTGGAATTTGCTTCCACTTCACTTCAAACTAAAAAAAGCGACGCTCGCAGATGCCTAGTTCCAATTCTTAAAAATATTGTGCAAGTCAGTCGGGTCATGACAAAAATGCTCATTTTTCTTTATAACATGTCATATACACTATACGACCTATTCAATTAGAAATTATTAAACGAAATCACTATTCGTTTCGGATTCGCTTCAAACCTCAAATTTACTATTCGCCCATTCCTAAGAAATATGCATACATCACAACCAGAATGCGTCTGCCTAACAAAAACCTTGCAAAAGAGATTATTGCGACAAGCCAATATGCCAAATATGGGTGCCAGTGCATACATTGAGAAGGCATAGGCCTGTTAAAATTAAATGTTAAATTACGCAGTTTTACGTGCCAAAAGGACAAGATAATTACGAGGTACCCTGTAGTTGCGGGGGACTCCAGATCAATTTAAAATGCATGGGGTTCTTTCGTGCACCTAAATCTAAGCACAGTATACTTTCGTTAAATGGAACCTGAAGGGACCAGGAAAAATATTTTTCCATTTAAAAAGCGTTCCATTTACTGAGATGAACCAGGGTGCAGAATTCCAGTACGGAACTAATCGCATTAGAGGCAGCTGTTCCATTTAAGCAGCAGTTCTGTTTATGAGATTTCTGGTTACTGGGACTCTACTGTATATTGGTGTTTTTTTTTCTTTTTTGCTTCCATTGAAATGCAGCTGCCATGTCTAGGAATCAAACCAGTGTCCTCGAGCTTAGCAGTGCAACAACTTGGCCACTAAGCTATCATGACACTCTCCTCTCTCTTTTTTTTCCTTCTAGGTCAATTTCACACTGTTTACATCACCATCACGAACCTATGATGACAAAAGTATTGATAACAGAGCTCTCAAAGAGTATTTCGTCTTAACAAATCTTAATAATAGTATTATTAGTGTTTTGCAGCAGTGTCTCATGAAGGGATGCTCTTCAGGTGGCTGAACTTTCAGAAGTTCACCAGAAGACGCACCTGGCTACTTAGGGAGGCGTTCTGGGGTCCCGTGCAGGACCCCGAAACCGAGTCCTTGGTGAATCCCTGTCGGCAGCGGCACGTGCCCGTGCGCCGCCGCGGACCAGTCGTGATGCATTCCTCATTCTTAAGGCACTGCTGAAGTATCCCGTAGACACACGTGCGCCCAGTGTCGCCCACCACCACCTGATTGGCAGGGACCTTCCGGTCGGCATGCAAAACATGCATGTAGAAGTCAGACTAACCAGTTCCATGTAAGCGACACTACAACTCTTCAATATCTCACGGAAATATCCTGACACGTGCTCACTTATCACACAGGCTGCAGATGTCAGGTTAGCATCAGTGGCACTTGGATATGTTAATTCTTTGATCTCAGACAAAACAACATATGGTTTGTTAGAGCTTGTAATGTGTACTTAAAGGGGTACTGACACAAAATTTCACGGCCGAGACAGCCTGCAGGATCGATTCCCGTGAACGTGCGTATATCATCTGCAAAATATCTACAGCGGATATAGCTTGGAAGGTACTTTATTATGTGAATTTTGAAGTTCACTTGCCTGATCCAGCACTACACACCGCACCTCGTGGCATTGACACCCTTGAAAGTGACCCGAAGTGACGCCCCTACTTCTCTGACATCATCACGCTGCAGCCGGTACAAATGATGACGTCATAGTCGCCATTTCTCTTTTGCCGCACTTGCCGTTGCGCAAACCACGCAGAAGTGTGTCACAGCTCTGTCTGCTGACGTGATCGAGCGTTGCACACGCTAGGTGGTGATAGTTGCACCCGACGGCTTGTAGTTTTTGGAGCTCTCTCAAACCGAAACTGAGACTGGTCAGTAATGAGGAGCTTGTAATTAATTATCTGTTGCACACTGCAGCAAACATTGTCCCGTGTTTTGACTAACAAGCCTCCAACAACACATTTCAACAATAAAACGCAAGGCCAAAATTTTTGTGTCAGTACTCCTTTAAGTGGGTCCACTCATCCCCAAGACTACTGAGCTCTGTTCTTGGAGTTGTTGTACTCCTATCATCTTATCACACAACATGAAAGCTGCAGGCGCGACTGCACATAAAAACAGCACGATGTGCCACTTAAGCCGTTGAGTAGCTGTCTTGTCACTGGCCCACTTCAAACCACTGAGGGTAACTTTAAGAAGTGTAGAGTAGGTTGTTCGCATGTTTTCTCTACTGCCAGTTATATTTCATCAGCGAGTGAGTTACTTATCAACATTCCAGAATGAATACTGCTTCATCTCAATGTGCAGTTCACAACACAGTGCAAACTATTCAATGCAATGAGATAAAAAATGAGTGTACTCTTATCCCTGACAACAAAATGCAAGTACTATTGTGACCAGCATTCACGCCTTTTCCAATGTATTTGTATAGTGCGCATTCTTACTTAAAAACTTCCAGCGCTACTTCTTACAAGGACAGGACAGAGAACAGCATGACAGAGAACTTCTCTGTCCTGTCCTTGTCAAAAGTAGTGCTGGAATATTTTAAGTAAGAATGTATTATCAACTAGCGCCGCAATGTGTTTTGTATAGTTTCCAGTTATACAAACGTGATTATCAGTTCACATGGCAAACAGCAGTTTATTACAAAACCAGTGAGCGCTGGGGACACCGAGCTTGTTCGGTATGGTGTCCAATGAAAGAAAGAGCCTTCGTATCGTATTGTGACAGCACTTTAACCCCAAGGATCATCCTGTGATCATCCTTCTGATCTTTACTGCGCGACCAGTGATCATCCTTCTGATCACTGGTCGCGCAGTAAAGCACCCAGCAGAAGCGCAGGCCAGCTATAACAGTCTCTGAATAGCCAAGTTCTGTACTTTTTAAATTTTATCCATTCCCTCCCCCTCTGCAGCACTGGCTACGTTTGCCGTAAGTACTCATCATGTTCAACTCTGTATGAAGGCCTACCGAGCCGACTCAAAACCCAGCTGTCCAAAACAAAAGAAGTTCACAAAGAACCACACAGAACCATCCTTACCAATATACTAGAGCTGTTCAGCCCTCCTTCGGACGAATCCCCACTCCCTTTGATGTTTTTCCAACCGCGCGAGTTCGATAATCTGAGAAAACGACAAATATTGAAGCATCAGCAAGAAACCACACCGATGTTTAATTGCAGAATGCCAAACAAACATGCCACTATAACAGACTATAGGCGTGGCACGTACAGACGGGTCCACTGTTAAAGGGGACACTCCAATGAGCACCTTTCATTTTGCTGGCCCTCTAAAGGCAAGTGGACAGAGAAACATTGTTCATGCACTGCACGAGTCTGTCAGAAAGAGGCAGAACTGTCCACCACCAGTAGTCTTATGCAAATCTAAGCCACTATGTTTTTGCAAGAGAGCAAAATCCAAACATGTCCTGCATGCAAGTGTTCCCTTTAACAGTGGACCCGTCTGTACATATGATTGTGCACAGAAATAAAATGGAAATACAGAAAACAAATAGGAGTCAAATAAGTATATATCTTACGTGTCTTCGTTTGAATTTGGCGTTGAGTGGCTGGACCATTCGTGTGAAGAGTCGTATGAGCCTTTTTCTTTAAAAGGAAGGAAGAAAGATGAAAGGAGAAATGTTATAAAATTTGAGTACCTGAAGTATCAGAGAACCATTTAATATCAAGACTAGACTAATCTTCTGAATGTGCTACCTACTGAACACCTTTACATGTGTAATGAACAACTCAATATCAAAATGAGTAGACTGAAAAAGATAAATATAAGTGCATGCTATTCTGGAATTCTAGCCCAGATAATAAAGCAAAGGCAATTAAGTAACAACAGCCGTACAAGTCCTCAGAAAACATTTTCAGCTACTGAAAAACAAGGCGATTCATTAAACGATTCTTTGACATAAGTTACACAAGGGATCTCCAAAACCAGACGACACACGCAGATTTCTACTTTTAATTTTACAGATGGCAAGGCTGAAACTGAGCTTTTTTGAGCAGTAACAGCTAAATATGGGACAAAAAAAGAGAAAAATATCGCACACAAATCTATTTAACATAAGAAATTTGAAATAAGTATGAGAAAAGAAACATGAAACTTATGAGTCTCCCGCATCTCAGCTCGCTAGTAAAAAACTAACCATACGGCAATTCACGTGAGGAAGAACATAACGAAAAAGTGCGACCAGCTCAAAAAAGAAGCCTCAAGACAAAAGAGCAAACAACAACAAAAAAAAGCCAACAAAATAATGCGGGAATGCAGGCCCCTCCACAAGCAAGCCATGCCGAAGGTCGAGCAAAATGGACTGGGTGTAACCGAAAAAGAGGACATGGAAACTGCACAAATCGAAGCGAGAGAAAAGGAAAAAAAGCAGGCAAGCATAAATGCCATGCGCCAAACGGCAAAGGCTAAACCAACCAACAAAATGATGCAGCAATTCAAAAAATGATGGCCAAGTCAACCAGCGTCAGTAATTCTGCACACGAGTACCTTGTATCATGACATTCTATGCAGGTAACGGAATAGAACGAAATAATAAATAAAGAAATGTGCTGAACAGATTCAACTAAGAAACAATGAAGACAGTGTTCAATAAAGAATGCATGCAAAGAATGTCAAACCAGATTAAAAATCCAGCTAATATAAAAATCCAGGAGGGAATTGGAACAGAAGACATCTAAAGCCTATAAAAAATAAACCATGCTTTCGCCGACAGACAGCGTGCAATATTCATGTAATGCGACGCAAAACTGAAAGGTTTTGACGAACAAACCAAGAAAACGAAGAGAAAGGCGGATGCAAGTCAATGAACCTGCCCCACAAACTAATCGACGCAAGATGAAAAAACCGTGTACAGTCATTGCCAAAGGTTTCAAAGCCACTGTGCGGTGTACTGCCTCCATATGAGGCAAATAGTATATGTAAAAAACTATGTGTCTGTTTACAAAAGACAATCCAATAAATATATAAGAAGTAGCTCGTACGTAAAGGCATTCCAAAATTTTTCTTCTTTTTCTCTCTTTTAAAAATACAGTACAAGAAAAAGAGAACATGATAGACAAATATGCCGCTAGCACTGCTGAGACCGGCCATCAGTGATGCTATACAACTAAAAAAAGTGTATTATGAAGGAATGTGAAAGCGATGTCTCTGCATAGTGCAGAAAACTTGTTTCTCTATTCAAAACAGATGTGCTGTCATATATGAACACTCTTTGCTGTCAAACTGCAGAATACGGAACAGTGCAAACACAGAACAAAAAAAAAAAGAACCACATGAAAGAGGGTTGCAGGGGTTTTTACTTTTCTTTTTGTCCTGCGTTCGCACTATTCAATTTTATGTGTTTGACAAGGTGTACCATCCAGCACAGATGGACATGCTTTTTGCCAACTGTTCCTGCATTTTTGCAGCCAAAGTACATTTCTTTTATCAGGATGGTGTTCCGACTACCATATAACAGTTGCAGAATTGCACGACAGTGGCTTTGAAACCTTGGACCAAACCCCGTCCACGCGTGACCACCGCGGAGACTTACGCGGAGGCCGCACTATCACCATAAAGCTAGAGTCAAACTTGGTGCCGGGCCGGCGCTGCGGTTGGCAGAGGGCCGCCGAGTGGCACCGGACGAGGAAGCACGAAGTGCCGTGCAGAAAAACGAGGTTGCACAAGGCGCCCTGCTCGCAGCACGCCTTGGTGCAGTCCATTAGGCTCGAGGCGTGCGCGACCTTGGTGAACCGGCCCGCACTGGCATTGCCTCGCGGAGTCACGTGCCGCAGCAGCGTGAGCTTCGGGAACAGCGAGTCGGGGCAGAACCCGCCGGCGTCACCACCACCGAATTCGTCCTCCTCGTCTTCTTCCTCTTCCGCGGCCATGTCTTCGCCATCGAGATCGTCTAGGGTCGGGTAATACGGTGCACAATAAGGGGAGAGGAAAAGCAAAGGAGAAGTCACCAACCAGAACATGCTCCTACAGAGAGCTACGTTTTGCACCAATAAGCATATAGATGTAAGAGCTCCAGACGACTGGGCGAAAGAATGAAAGCTATCAAGTATCAACACATTTTTCATTCAACTGAAAGGAATCGTTGAAAAAGAAAAAAAAAGTTGCTGCGGCAAAACTGTTTGTGTGACAATTTCTCACCACTGCAGGCCGTCATCTTCCCTAAGCTTGTCTCATTTAGAATTCAACTGACATATAACTTAAAAGGACACTAAAGTGAAATGCTGAATCAGATTAGATTGACAAATTATTCTACGATCACTATAATTTTGTCACGATATGTTCGTTATCAGAAGACAAAATAAAGGCCAACATTTCATTTTAGAACTTTTGGGCCAAAACTGCAACACTGGGATCTCAGTATGACGTGACAAACTTCAAAGTATCTTTTTTTCATTTTGGCAAAATTGCCTTAATAGAAGTTTCGAGGCTTGCCATGTTATCGAAGCTTGCCATGTCCGGCCTTAGAACACAGTGTTAACCAATACTGTAAGCGTGCATTTTACTAGCATGTTAGCGTTGCACTCCCTTGTTTACACACAAAAAAGCCAAAGCTTACAAAATAGAAGCAATATGTCAGCATTGTTGCCCTGTAAGTGCAAATACCATAACTCAAATAATTGTACACAAATCTTGATGAAGTCTTGTTCACAACAGTTAAGAATGGGAAACGAAGATGAAAGGCAAACAAAAACTAAATACTTACTTTACAAGCTTTGAAATATCAAGATTAGAGGTATCAGCAAACGTTTGGCTGAACACACACAAAAAATAGATTTACTAAGCAGAGTTAATTTACTTACATTTCAAAAAGCCAACGACAATGTCTAAAGAAATTGGGAATCAAACAGTACTGAAAATGGAACAGACCGATATGAAGGTAGGACCTATTTTCTGTCTCCCGTTTTCAGCTCTCTTTGATTCCCAGTAATGTACCAACCAGCAAACCAATGCGCAGGATCCCAAGGAAATTATGCAGTAGGATCACGATAAGGGCCTGTATATTTGTAATGTTTCATTTTATTTTCCATTCTACTTTTCTTGTCATGTGTGCTTACACTGGTATCATATAGGGGGTATGCACTGAGCCTTGGTCCGCAAGGTGGAAACACCATCGCCGCGCCATTTTGAAGGTCCGTTCATAGGCGCCGTCCGCGCGTCTGTGTGCAGGAGGTGTTTCGGAGGTCTCTAGTCATCCAAGTTGCTGTACAGATCTTAGACACAGCGTGTGCAGCGAGTTTCTTGCGCATGCGGCGAGAGCGCGGACCTTGGAAATGGCGACCCCGACGCTAGCGCTCTTGGCGAATGACATCAAGTGCATACCACCTATATGGCTATGATAAGCATGCTATTTTATTTTTAAAATGTACTAATACTTTTTAATACTCTTGGCACTGTGTGAATTTTTCTGGATGTTAAAAAAGGAAAAACAGCCTCTCTGATTTCTCATCTGTTGCTCACTTATGTGAATATGATTATTTCTGTTGATTGTTAGTTTCATGTAATCTATCTGTATGAATGCAAAAGTTCACACATATTATTTATTTTTGTTACTGGTCCCTAGGTACATTATTCTGTGCGCTTATTGCATGTGCCCGAACTAGCAAACTGCTAGGGTCCCAAATGCTTTTGTCACCATTTTTTTGTGTGCATCGTCTTAAATAAACTGAATTGAACTGATTGAAATTGAGTGGCCAATTCAAGTGGTAAGATCAGCACATCATCGGTTGGTCCACATCTTAGGCAGTTGTAAGAAAAAGTATCAAAAAATTAAATTAATGATTACAAAATATGGCCCTTGTCGTATGAGTGCGAACCAAACAAGCAGGGTGTTTTCCATTTACAGTCTTTTCCAATCATCTTGCACCTGTTGTCATTCATTGCAGAATGTACCCGTTCAACATTCTGGCTATGAGAAAGCACAGGTTAATTGGGAGCTTAAATGTCTTACTTGTGTCTCTAGAGTATTGTTAGCTAGAGATGATCCAGTAAATCATTCATCAGCTAGCTAGAAAAGCCACTGCCTCACTCGGATCGTTACTTAGAGAAGCTTCCAAATACAACCATTTCTTTCTTCCCCGTTGCAATAATGTTAAAATGATGTGGCGCTTCACAATATAATGGCGCACTAAAACTGTGGAACACTGGACCAGTGCAAAGAAGTTTAATAGTTCGAGAATGAATTGCACGGCAGGTGTGTCGTACTAACACGCATGAAAAACAAAGGAAAGAAACTTCATGGCAATTAATTTTGTGAGGAGAAGAATGTGACAATATTAAAACACACAGGCGAGTGCATGCAATCACCAAACTCAAGGTCCAAAGTGACAATACTGAAATACACAGATGAATGCAGTCAGCAAACTCACTGTCCAAAGTAAGGCTGATGACAAGGAGTGACGAAAGCCAGACAATCTGTAGAAGCCTACTCGGGCACCTCATGTTCGGCTTTGTCTTACTAGCCAATGTTCACATCGACGTTAACGAAGTCCAAGCGCTGATTACTCATTAAATGAGCTCCGTGTTTTGTTCTCTTGGACAAACGAACGCCCTGCAAAGCAATTAAATCAAATACACGTTGAATGAGCGAAATGTATACTACGTAATGCAAAACAGGCGTAATCAACTTCAACGCTCAGAAACTCCACAGCAACGAAACACCGCAGAGCATTCATCGTTAAACTGAACCTTTGCAAACGAACGCCCTGAAAAGTCCACATTGAATGGGCGAAATGTAAGCATACGTAATGCAGAACACGCACAATCAACTTCAACACTCAGCAACTCAACAGCACCGAAACACTGCGGAGCATCAGACATCATGAAACTGAAACTCGGAAACAGCACGCGGAAAAACGAAAAGAAAATTGCACTCAATCCCTGCGCGTTGGGAAAAACAAGCAAACAGCAGCGTGTTCCTTGAGCGTGGCCGGAAAAACATTCAAGCAGCGCCGAAATATCAAAAATACTCAAATCTCAAACCATATGGAAATCGGGCGCACACGCGAAAGTGCACCAAGGACGCGAGTAGCCGCACCATTTTCGACACTGCGAGTAATTTTAATTGCGGCAGCCGGGCGCTTAGCGTACCTCTATGCATCTAGAAGCGGCGTCTCCTTCAAAACACACGCAGGTTCAAAGGTTTAGTTTGCCACGCACGAAAGAAACAGCGCGATACAAAATGATGCGGCTGAATCGCGGTTCTCAGGGCTGCTGCGATAAGTGTCAGTCAACAAGAGGGACCAAAACACTCGACAAATAGCGACAGCAGCGATTATTTCGTGCTGCGTTGCAGTGCTAAACACGCGTTTGCGCGTCTACCATGTAATAGTTAAGCGTGATCGTTCAACTCACTCGTTATGGCTTCGGAAGCTGAAGAAAGTTCTAGCTGCTAATCATTTAGCTTGACAGAAAAGCGCAGCAGAACACACTGCACGGCAAAGCGCAATCGCTACAGTGAAGGCTTTGCCGCAAAGCTTCTAGCGGTTAATTTTCCGTTTATCAATCGTTATCACGCGAAGAGCAGCCAAAATTGCATTGAATAACTGGACAGTGTGTAATAACGTTGAAGATGACCTAATCTTTATTTTATGGGTTAGTGCTCCAGCACACACGCCAAGCACGTTGAGTTTGAACTACAAATCTCGGAGGCTATGCTTGAGTGGGTTGGTGACGTCATGGGTGGACTTAAAACACGTCATGGCTGCCATGTTTTATTTTGATTGAAAACTGGCGTTTCCAACAGCATCGACAGCAACGTTTATGAACATGGCAGCCTCCATGGACTCGACAGCCGCATGCATTCGTACGGAGTGGTCGCGTTCTTTGGTTACTTGTTTCTCTCAACTCCAAGCGTGAAGCCTCCATCTAATCACGCAACATGACTGAGACATCGGACAGCGAGTTTCCAGGCCACTACGCGCGGACGCTAACTCAGGAGGAAGCGGCAAAACTGGCGAAGGATACGGTTTTGGTTTCAGAGTTCAAGAGGTTGAAACTAGAAGCCGAAGCTCAGAAAAACTGGGACCTCTTCTACAAACGGAACGAGACTCGCTTCTTCAAGGACAGGCACTGGACTAAGCGTGAGTTTGAGGAACTAGCCGCCAGCGATTTGGATTTGCCGAGCGACGGGACTCCGGTGTTACTTGAGGTCGGCTGCGGTGTTGGCAATTTCGCGTTCCCGCTCATCGAGGAAGAGACGAGCTATTACATATACGCCTGCGATTTCTCGCCGCGTGCAGTCCAGTTCGTGAAGTCGCACCCGTTGTACGACGAGGAACGCGCCATCACGGCTTTTCAGTGCGACATCACCAAAGACCGCCTCGTCGACAAAGTACCCCCCGAAGGTGTCGACGTGGTCACCATGATATTCGTCCTGTCCGCCATTCAGCCTGATAAGATGCACGAAGCTCTGAGGAACGTGTACGAAACGCTAAAGCCCGGAGGCCTCGTTCTCTTCAGGGACTATGGCTTGTTCGACCAGGCGATGCTGAGATTCGCACCCGGCCACAAGATAGACACCAATTTCTACGTGCGCCAAGACGGCACGAGGGCCTTCTACTTTTCGGAGCAGTTTCTAGAAACGCTGTTCACGGACGCCGGCTACGAAGTGGTGAGCAACGAATACGTGTGTCGCGAGACAGTAAACAAGAAGGAAGGCATCTGTGTGCCTCGGATATTTGTGCAAGGAAAGTTCAGGAAGCCACGAAGCAAGACGCAAGAAACATCTTTTAACGGAGCAAGCAGCTGACGTGTCTGTGCGTGTGCTTTTAAGTCTACAGAGATATAAATACGTCAGTGGGTTCATGCAACGTCCTTT
Source organism: Rhipicephalus sanguineus (assembly GCF_013339695.2). Classification (NCBI taxonomy): domain Eukaryota; kingdom Metazoa; phylum Arthropoda; class Arachnida; order Ixodida; family Ixodidae; genus Rhipicephalus; species Rhipicephalus sanguineus. Next base: position 55,311,727 of record NC_051186.1, read on the forward strand.
ATTGAATCGTGACAAAATGCATGCTGTCAACACTAAATGTGATGTGTGGGTGTTGATGTGAAACCGATTGTCATTGTTGGTGTAGGCAAAGGGACAATTATGGACAAGTTCACTGGTCTGCCCAACTGTGACACAAAAGTATCAACATGTATCTCTTGTCTCGGACAGGTGCAGCCTTGCAGAAGACAGGTCTACTTGTCGAAACGTCGGTTCCAGCGACACCCGTGTTGACGGATATCATCTCTTCAAGCTTCCAATTTCCCCCAAACTTCTACCTTTTTTTTCTATTGCCTTGGACAAGTCACTTAGTACAATAAAGAAGGCACTGACTAGTACACTAGGGAATGGTCATTTTCGGGCAACAGGCAGTGTTCAAACTTGCGCCTCGACAACTGTGCCCTTGGCGCAAAATTACAGAGATATTGAGACCATTGTTCTGCTCGTTGCACGTGGCAGAAGCGACAGTGGAGGCCAGAACTACGCCCCTGCACCCCATCTACTTCAGCTGCAGCAGTGCAACAATTGTCATCTACAAGGCATGAGAGACCCAAAATGGGCTCACGGGCAGCACTAGCACAATTAGAGACAACTTCACTTGTCTGAATATCTGTGACACAAAACAATCTTCATACATATCCTTCTTTGAACAGAGCATTAGTACAATAAAAAACGGACTAATACACCAGGAAGTGGTCATCTCTGGGGAATTGCAGAGACAAAGCTTAAAGGAGTACTAACATGAATTTTGAATATTTTCGGATTGTTGCTCTAAATAAAAACACTGGTGTCGAGAACCCTAAAAAGATTATTGTAGTGCCTGGGAATGCATCGAATATATTTTTAATACTGCTACCTTAAAAACACTTCTAGGTTTCGATATCAAGGGGGCAGCTTCTCAGTGATGTGCCATTGCAGGGTGACGTCACAGGGAAACAGCAACTCTCGACGTACTAGCGGCAGCTCTGTCATCTGCTCGTGGTGCAAACAACGATGAGTGAATTGTCCAGTGACACCGACAGTGATCTCTGCAATTTAGGTTACATTCAGGACGCAGAGTTCGCAAATTCAGTGGAACCGTGTTGACTCGCCGGGACAATGTCCATTACAGTGGGGCTGGCTTGCAGATGCTCAGTGACGAAAACTTAAAAATCAAAGTAAAATAACTTATACGTGTTGTCTGGCTCCGGTGTGTGGAGAGCATTGACACTGCGTACCAAGGAAACTGAAAATGTCCCTTCTGTGATGCCTCAAAATCATGTCGGTACTCCTTTAAGTTCACAGGTCTCTATGTTTGACATAGAACTGTTAAAATATGAATCCTTTTTTTCTCTCTCTTTCTTTCTCTCCAGGATAATTCGTTAAGTACAATTTTTGAAAAATGGAATACTACACTGGCAAGCTGTCATCTCAAGGCATTTCCAGCCAGAGTAGCACAGCACTTCCCAAGAAACTCCAATATGGCACTGTTTTCAGGATTACTGTCTCCAATTTTCCTGAACGCTTCGGCAATGTCACTCTGCAAGAACCGCACACCACGTATTCCGTCGGATATCACAGGCAGCAGTTCTCGGTCGCGGAGGCTCGGCGTTACGCGTATGTCCTCCAACAGTCCGTGGTAACTCGTCAGCGCTACCTTAACCACCGCGTTGAGTCCAAAGGCATCGCCGAGATCGAGCGAGCTGGCCTGCGAAGCGGGAAGCAAGAAACTTTCGCAAATCGTGAACTTTGGTGTCATCCCAAATACCCAGTTCCACGTCTGGAGTTTCTCACACATGGCATCGATTCCCGGGAAATGTTCTTCTGAGGGATCGACAGCATGGACGACTTGATTCGATGCTACGTCTGTCGCATCGTCTTGGTGCTGGCGGATGAACCTGGCAGCGAGTGAGGCAGACAGCGATTCCACGGTCAGACGAGGGCAAAGCTCTTTGAGGTTCATGACGGACGCTCGCACGCTTGGACTTGCCTTGCTGTCAATGTTACTCTGAAACAAAAAGTGCACAAAAAAGTTGCGCAGTCTTTCACAGAACGTAGCAAATATCCAGTTTTACAATGATCCTAAATGCTACATCACCAATGCATTGCATTTTGCGATCGTAAGTTTTGTGGCTGTACTACAATCGGTCCCTGCTTATAATGATATTGCCCACTATTCTCCAGTGCATTTTGAAATGCATTCTGTTGCAATTAATACACTTGCAGTCACTCTGAGCAATAGCACAGTTGTCCCAAGAGTTGCCTGCACGATTTACAGTAAAACTTTGATACCACGAGCACTGATACAACGAATTTCTGGTTATAAGAAAAACATTTAATTGTCTCTTATGTAACAAGCACATGCTAATAGTGAACATTGATACTATGAAGAGATTTTTGTAACATTTGTGATTACCTGCTCAAAATAAAATGCTACATAACTGTAGCCTCTTATTAAGTGGACATAACATTCAGCAAAGCTAATCAACATTAAGTTGAAGACACGAAAGGGTCACAGAACCCATCTACGTCGAAGGGAGAGTAAAAAACGGGAGTAAATTGTAGCAATTGAAAGAAAAAGAGGTCAACAAAAAAAATTACAATGCTGGAAATGGTACTGAATGTGTTGGCAATGCAGAGCATACCCACAAGAACACGAAGATGGCCTACTTAGCTTCTGAATGGTGCACGAAACACAGTGCTGCACCTTAAGTTGCCTATGGTCATTGCCATTAAGGCTCACAAGCATGACTGGCAGTGAAGCGCAAGGTGTTCTCAAAGTGACGATGAAATTAGTGCTTATTTGTGCCAAGAAAAGGCAGTCAATCGTCGAAATCACTTACATAGCGTCCTCCCAGTACTTGGTGAAGCACGGTGGTGTTAGCATCCACGAGCACTGTGCAGTGGTGGTATGCCTTTAGGTGGCCTATCTTGGCAGCTGTACCAGATATCTGTAGGAAAGATGATAAAATGGTTACCCTGATTAAAAAAATTCATTGCCGAACACGAAGAGCAGCATGAGATTAAGCCATGCGGATCCTTGTAAAAAGCACTTGTCTATTCTTCGGTCTACACCGACAGCAAGTTGTTTCCTTGTATGCTCCTGCTTCCCTCTATTTTGTAATTACTGCTCTTCCAAATAAATATTTAAAGGAACACCCCCTACGCTTTCCTTGGCTTCATATGCTCGCATATCCATTCTTTTTCTTTCATGCTATTCTATCTAGATAGACAGTGCTGTTCTTGGCCCTAGCAGAACTAGCTAAGCATTGAAAAGCCTAAACATATTCAAGCTCTGACACCTAGTTGCACATTAAAAGATGCACCTGAAAACATAAAACATGCGCAATTGCAATGTATATCGTTTCCTGTCCAAGTAGCTACAGAATGGAACATTTTAATTAATTTTCTGTTAACGTGTCCGTCTCCCATTTGCCAGATCTCATGTTTTCAAACAATGCTGAGGTGACAAACATGAATAAAATGGCGCTATTCTCATTCTGTTCTGTCATTTTCCGAGTCGACTCTGCGCTGTCCACACCAACATCATGCACCAAGAAAGTGACGGTCGCGTGTGACGAGGAAAGGTCAGGTCGTCAGGATATGGGTCAAACCGTGTCACCTTGAAGGCGTTCTGTACGAGCACGTCGTCTCGGCAGTTGATGGTGCACTGCACGCCCCAGACGGCCTTGAGCGTGTCGGCGATAAACTGCAGGTTCGTCCTGCGGTTGTAGTCGCGCTTGTGTCCCATGAAGCAGCAGTTTAGGTTTCCGGCGTCGTGGTAAACCGTACCGCCACCGCTGTTTCGCCTGGCCACGGGGACACCGAGCCTAGAGGCCGCGCTCAGGCTGCACTCGACCCACGGGTTCTGGTGACGCCCGATTACGACCGCAGGCGCGTTCCACCACATGAGCAACAGGCCTGGCGATCCTGCCGAAAACGTGGCATTTTCGTAGAGCCACTGCTCCAACGCGAGGTTGCGGTAGATGCAACGCGAAGTGGACACGAGAGCTTTGGCTTGCTTGTCCTCGCTACCGCTAAGAAACGCCGGAGGCTTGGAGGATGAAGATCGCCTGATAACGCGAACGACAGAGACGGGAGTCCTCATATTTGACGCCGAGCAGATCGCGAGTGAACCAACGAAAGTTGGCGATACTGGCGAGCGTGATCTCTCCCATGGGCGCTGCCATTTTAGTTTGACCTTGAGATGGGTCACGTGGCCTTTGTAGCTGAAAGAACGATCCCCTCATTTCATTAGCCTGCAATACAACACAAGAAATCTCGCATGTTGCATTTGCTCTTTTTTAAACATACTTGACTGCCTTTGTATTCTAACGCCAGCCTGGCTAGTTCACTGGTATCGTCACCTAGCGGGCATAAACTAAACTACGACATGGCGCGGAGTTTCAACCTTGACTAACACCTGCTTGGCTGGATGAAAGAATTCAACGCTGAACCAGCACCAGGCAGTTTAGGATTGACCCTACGTTTTGAGACCAGTTCAGTTTTTTTCCTCAGGGGCTGACTGCATCAATCGAGAAAGTCTTGCTTCTCTCACCTTGTTTTGAATTTGTCAGTTTTGTATCGCTGTGATCCAAGCTTTCTTTATTATGTGTGTTCTTAGTGCTTACCACAGTTTTGGTGTCCAGATTTTGCAGGAAGATCAGCACCGAGTGGCTAATGTACTGTAGTATCGTTCAGTTAACTTCAAAGTTTTGCACTTCGGCATGCAACAAGCTATACATTATTTGAGCTTTACTGCAGCTGTAGGTTGCACTTGCACAATAAAAGCTAGGCATAACAACGATATTAGCTGCCACAGTAACTTGCAGTTGATCGCTTCATCGATGAGGGCACAGTCATGCGTAAATCTTTTGATTTTCCAATGATAATCCACTCAATTTTGTCACAGCAAAAAAAGCTCGTCTTTCACAGAAGGTCGAAACTTTGTGATCCCCCCCTGGCCATGGCCAAAAATTCTCTTTCGGTGTTAGAATAACCCCTCTGCACAGAAAGGGCGGTGCTGCGAAAGGTAAAACAAGGCAGCAGCGCACACCGACAATGACAAAGACTGTTTCCGTGTGGTGACCTGCCTGAACGAGTAAAGCGAACGACTGTCAGTGTAATTACACCTGCCCTTTTGCAAGTGCTGTATCTTGTCACCACAACATGGAAACAAAGTCTGGCTCTCTACGGGAGGAACTCCAAAACAGTAAATGCGAGACAAAGGCACACAATATTATGCTGCAATCAACTTTATTTTTGCTTTTCGAGTATAGACGTGCTAGGCACATCTCACACACTAGGAGCACAGGCTAGAGGGCCATCCATGGTTTCAAGATGCATTGATCACCAAACAACGGCAGGATGCTTGTTTTTTTTTTTTTAGAAAGTTTGTTCTTAATTGCAAGAGAGAAGAGGCATCCTTCAAATTCCTGCCTCAATTATAATCCTGTCCAGATTCTCCTCAGGGTCCTTAACGTTAAATTAATATCCAATATCGTGAGAACACCCTTCACAATCTTGTGTCATGTACGTATCTCCCAAAGCTAGCTCACTACGTCCAAAACACCGTGGCCAACGTAAAAGGCCCGTCGACAAGTAGACGAAGTGCCATCGCGCCGTTAACAGGGCTGCAAGTTCTCGTAACAACTTTGATAATGTATATACGTACTTGGAAAAATAAAAGGAGGTAATGGCAAGCAGTACTGCACTGAATGAAAAATGTTTTTTTTTTTTTTCAATATCATTCTCTTACCGGGATTTCAATATCATTCTCTCACCGGGAATCAAACCATTGTGTCAGGAAAGTGAGCACCCTACCATTCCACTTAAAGCCATAACATTAAATGATTTGCTTACATCATTCATCAAGACATGCTCGACAGCGTCACGCGTTAACATTTGAGCGAGTTGTAATATCCAGAATGTATACCGAATTTGAAGTAGGTAATCGATCATGAAATCAGAAAGCTTCAGACATCACGATTACAATGTAAACAAATAAAAAAAAAAGAGCTTGAGGGCCCATAATTGTCAAAGGAGTTCCACCATCCAGAGGTCAGCAGACTGTGCAATCCCAGCTGTTTGCCGATTCCTAAGCCAGTACGTCAAACGTCCAGTCTTGCTTCTTGAAGACGAGAAGCCAAGTAACTACTGGCTTTACTCAAATATCGGCACAAACTGCAGAATAACAGCTTCATGGGCATCCAAGGTGAACTCGTTGAGCTTGACCTTGGACTGCACCACCTTGGTAGAGTCCGTGCTCTTCACTTCTATGTGCCCGGACTCGGGCACGTGACTGCTTGCATCGGCAAGGTTCACCGTCACCTGCGCAGAGGACACATGAGACTCGTTTGGACGTTCCCGACTCAGAAAACATATCCCTTCTATTCTCAAAAATCAAGAATTTTAGCGCAGAATGTGGAAAACAACTGAGCCAGTCGTCGTATTTCTTTTTTCATGACATTCATGTTGGTGTAGTGTCACCATAGTTTTGAACTACCAAAAGCTACAGGGCCCTAATGCTATTGCTTGAAAGAAGGGAAGGCACATTTTTGGCTATCTGAGAATGTTCCTATGTTTACAAGGTTACAATTCAGTTCTTATTCTTTGTTCTGGTGCAAATCTACACCTTGTAAGGCAGAAAATCTAACCCTTATCACCAGCCTGTTTTTATGTCCACTGCAGGAGGAAGGGTGTGAGTAAGGGGAGTGAGAATGGGGATGAGTGATGTGGGAGTGAGGAGAGAAAGAATGAGGACAGGGCAAAGCATAGCATAGCTTTGTATAGTATAGTGTAACAAGGGAATGGGAAAGGGGAGTCAGGCGAGGAGGGAAAGGAGGATGAGAGTGAAGCGTCAATTGACAAGCTGCGGATGTCGTACCTGCTCGTGGTCCCCGTTGACCACGGCCATGTAGCCCGGCGTGCCCTTGCGCACCCTGAGCATGACGAACACGGTGCTGTTGCCACCCAGCACTGATGTCACCGTGCTGCCCAGCCTGACGGCGAGCTTGTCGCGTAGCGCGGTTGAGTGGCGCACAACTTCCAGGTGCGTACTGTTGCCCACCAGCGCCTGTAAAAGCAATGTCGCAACACACTGCTAACTTCTGAACTGAGCGTGCGCAGCAAACTTGAACAACAATAATTGTTGGGGTTTCACATTCAAAATCGACAATGTGATAATGAGCGACGCCGTAGTGGAATGCTCCGGAAGTTTCGACCACCTGTGATTCTTTACATACAGCACTCATCAATACAATAAGCAATCTAAAAAAAATCGAAATGGAAATTATTCCCATTTTCACAAGCGTGATACAGCTGCACAATGCAGCATTCGTGAAACTACAAAGCCAAATCTGCAACAAACTTTCACACGGTGTTTATTGCCTTCACAGCATTACAGTAATCAGAAACGTGACACTGGATCATAACTGTGTATTTCCCAGCAGCAAACCATTGACTTTTCTCGATTAAACCACAATCCTCAGTCACACGTGATTTCAATTACTACATCACTTAATCTGCACCTAAATTTAAGCACACAGGCCTTTATCATTTTGCTTCCATTGAAACACGGCCGGGATTCGATCTCGTGACCTGCGGGTCAGCAGTCATGCACCATAACCACGAGTCCACTGTGGCGGGTAGAGCAACATTGAAGTGTCAGTGACCTGACACAGTATGTGTTTTTCATCCCAAAGCAACAGTACGCCTACGAGACATCACTATCATCATCAACCTATCCACTGTAATGAAGGGCCTCTCCCAGTGACCTCCAATTCACCCTATCTTGCATGTGGCGATTCCATTTCATGCCTTCAAACTTCTTAATTTCTTCGCTCCATCTAACTCGCTGCTGTTCTCTGCTGCATTTCCCATCCCTTTGGTAACCATTCCGTTGCTATAACTGACCACTGGTTTGTTCTATGCATTATGTGGCCAGCACGGGACCACTTCCATCACTTGATGTTGGCTAGAATATGAGCTGCTTATGTTTGTTCCCTGACCAATTCCACAGCCTTCCGATCCCTTAATGGTACGCCTATCATTTACCGTTCCGCTGCACGCTGCGTGGTCCTGAACTTTTCGTTTTTTAGTTTCTTTGTTATCCTCCAAGGTGTACGATGACTGTATACTTTTCGCTTTGGGCAACCATATGAAGCCAGGAAAACCACAGGCTTCAATATTTGTACACTTTAATTGGGGAGTAGCAATTATAAGATAAAGTGAGAATGAAAGTGGACCAACGAGTTGCCGCTGGTGGAACGCCAACCCACAGCCTACGCATTACGCATGCAGTGCGCCACCAACAGTGCTTTAGCAGCAGTCGTTCGCCCGTCCACTCTCTTGGGGTATTTATGCACGTGTAACGTTGGAAGTGTTAGCCAACACCACCTGTGGCCATGATGACGAATGTAAAGCTTTTTTTTTTTTTTAATTTCTGCAGTCACATATAACTCATACACGTTGTCAGAACTTGACAAGCTGGCAGCTGACCAATCAACCTTTGCATACTGCCTAAAGTCATCCAACCTACTGAAGGACAGCAAATTGAAAAGACAGTTCTGGGCTAGCTGGCACTTGGCCAGTAATGAAAAAACAAAAGCAAAGGAACAACAGTAGTACACACCAATCAGAAACTACATTTAAACCTTATAATAACAAGCTCGCATCTGATATGAAAATAACTGACACATATGAGTCTATATACGAGGGCGGTCCGATAAGTACTTAGCCTTCAAAAGAAAAACAAAATTTTTGGAATGGTGTCGATTTAATTCACAACATAGTTCCCTTTCAACTCTATACACTTGACCCAGCGATCCTCCAACTTCTTGATCCCGTCAAAAAAATACGTTTTCTCCTGAGCTGCAAAGCAGGCTTCTGTGGCGGCGATAACTTCTTCATTTGACTTAAATTTTTTTTCCGGCGAGTGACTTTTTCAAGTTGGGAAACAAGAAGAGCTCACTCGGGGCCTAATCTGGAGAATACAATAGATGGACACCATTTCGTAGCCCAGTTCGACCAACTTGGCCGTGGCAATGGCGCAGGTGTGAGCTGGCGCGTTGTCATGGTGGAAGAGCACCTTTTTTTTTCACCAAATGTGGCCGTTTTTTTCGCAATTCGGCGTCGAATCGGCCCAGCAATTCGGCGTGGTAGGGTCCTGTCACCGTTTTGCCCTTCTCAAGGTAGTCGACGAAGATCACACCTTGAGAATCCCAGAAAATGGCGGCCATCACCTTTCCGGCCGATGCGACAGTCTCCACCTTCTTCGGAGCAGGTTCTCCGGGTGCAGTCCACTGTTCCGACTGTCCTTTGGTCTCTGGTGTGTACCAGTGGAGCCATGTTTCGTCGACGGTCACAAAACGACGCAGAATGCCCTTCGGATTACGCTTAAACAGCTTCAAACACTGCTGTGAAGTGGTCTCATGGACGCGCTTGTTGTCCGGAGTGAGCAAACGCGGCAACCATCGCGCCGATCGCTTTCTCATGCCCAAAATATCATGCAGGATAAAATACACGCGGTCTTTTGAGATGCCTACTGTCTCAGCTATCTCGCGCACCTTCAGTCGGCGGTCTGCCAATACGAGGTCGGGGATTTTTGCCACGTTATCGGTCGTGGCAGCCGTTTGCGGGGCCCCTGGGCGAGGCTCATCAAAAACCGACGTGCGACCACGTTTAAACTGATTGAACCAATTTTTGACGGTTGCCATCGAAGGAGAAGACTCACCGTAGACGGCATCCAGTCGCTCTTTGGTTTCTCTGCACGATTTCCCTTCCAAAAACAAGAATCGAATCAGCGACCGATATTGCTCTTTTTCCATTTTTAACGGACACACGAGAATCACCTGCTTCCTCAAGCGGCCAAAACAAAACCGCGAGCCCGATTCGACTGGACCTTTGCATGTGTCCCTCCAAGAGAGCGTACTCAACCTCAGTATAGGTCTCATGCGATAGCGTCGCGCTCTCGCGGTGAGGCTAAGTACTTATCGGACCGCCCTCGTATAGTGCCTCACTGGCAAAAAGAAAAAAAAAAAGTAATGCCACAGTAAACCTACCTAAAATGATTGCATAATACATTCAAGCTTAGATACAATGGAGTCCTATTTGACATAATAATAATATCACTACATCTCATATTAATAAATATTTGATGAATCAGTATACTTAAGCACAGCTGTATACGAAGTCTACATAGACTAAATTTCAGCATAAGCAAAAACAGCTTTTCAGTAACGTCCTTTGCAGGTCTCACCTCTGCAGTGACGCCAGGATTAGCTGCTCCTTCCTCAGCCCAAGGCATTAGACATGGTTTTGCCTGTCGGAAGCAAAATATGATAGGGTTAACAAGGCGCACGTCAGATTTCGTTCTGCTAAGGAAATATGCTCAGCCGAACGCACACAAGACCTCAGCGGTGACCATCCACGAAGGTAGCCAATGCAATGCAGATCGATCAAGGAAAATGTGTTTCGTCTCTACTAAGAATGAGTTGGAAGTGTTTGTTCACATGTTAGGTAAACAATATTTGCATAAACATTTGTTTCCTGGCATTTGTTTCCCGACAGTCATGTTTTTATTCTTTAGTAACGGTGACCATTGCCTATAAAACCACATTCTGTCTTGATATGTTTTCTTGTGTTTTTGATAACTAAATATTCCCCTCTCATGCTGTTGCCATTTAGAGTAGGGGTGTGCGAATATTCGAAATTTCGAATATTTTTCGAATAGTGTTTGCTATTCGATTCGATTCGCACTGAAATTTTACTATTCGAACTATTCGAACTTCCCAAAGACAAATGCAGTCAACGTCCGATTGAAAGTGACCCCTTCAGATTTTTAATATGCTTCACCTCATTACACTCTCGTATTGCGGCAAAGCTGCCTTTCAAGTTCCTTTACGGTCGAACTTGGCCAAGAGACAAAGTCCAATTGAAAGTGGTCCCTAGATTTTCAATATGCTTCACCTCATCACACCCCCGTATTGCGGCAAAGCTGCCTTTCCAGCTCCGTTACGGTCGAATTTAGGCAAGAGACAGTTAACGTCTAATTGGAAGTGGTCCCTAGATTTTGAATATGCTTCACCTCATCACACCCCCGTATTGCGGCAAAGCTGCCTTTCAAGCTCCGTTACGGTCGAACTTGGCCAAGAGACAAAGTCCGATTGAAAGTGGTCCCTAGATTTTCAATATGCTTCACCTCATCACACCCCCGTATTGCGGCAAAGCTGCCTTTCCAGCTCCGTTACGGTCGAATTTAGGCAAGAGACAGTCAACGTCTAATTGGAAGTGGTCCCTAGATTTTCAATATGCTTCACCTCATCACACCCCCGTATTGCGGCAAAGCTGCCTTTCAAGCTCCGCTACGGTCGCAAATGTATTAACTCAAGAAAACGCTGGTTCAATATGGAGATGAAAGATGTGGCAGAGTTGGGGGCTCAATTAATGCTGTTTTGGACCTGATATTTGGGCAGGAAGTCCAAAAAATCGGACGCCGAAGCTTTTTAGCATCCAAAATTTCAGATGTTCTTATATATCGACGTCTACGAGGCAGATTTGGAACTCCGGACTTGAAGGGAGCACACCCTTGTCTGCCACATCAGTTGGCCTTCCACAGAAGTTGAAAGAGAAGGAGAGGCTGAGAAAATGGCATCTCTGCCGATCACGTGTAAAGTGTTGTCGGCAGCACTTTGGTTGCACCAAATCATGTACATAAATACAATTCGGCCTCTACATTGCCTCACTCTTGATAAGAAAGACAACTATGAAATATGACCCCACCAGCGCTTCATCAACCTAGCGAAAAGAAACACTTTCATGTTGCTATCTCACAAGAACATACTTAGGGATTCTCTGCAACTTTTTCTGTAATTTCACTTCGAATTATTCGAAAAATGTTTGAGAAATATTCGAAAATTATTCGAAATTATTCGATTCGATTCGCACTCAATCTTTATTATTCGAATTCGCTTCGCACCCAAAATTTTGCTATTCGCACAGCTCTAATTTAGAGTTTTTGATGTTATAATGCCGTTAGGGACCCTTTAACAATTTTGTTGGGTCCCTAAAAGTGTAAATACATGTACCAAATACATTGAATACAATGGAAGCCCGACAGTAGAACACACCGATGTAAAAAAAAAATTAAATCTACTTAGTGTTTTTTCGCAATTTACCGTCGTAACTGAAATATAATGAAGTAACATCTGACAGGAAAAAACTGTTATATCCGAAAATTCATTATAAACGTGTATTTGTAATACTGTATTTATAACACGACTATTCTTTATTTACTTCATTATAACCGATAATTAGTTTTATCCATGTTCATTACATCGAGATTTCAGTGTATTTCATTGTTTCCTCGAAGCTATCCCAAGACTTTTACTGTTGTACATGAAATACTAGACACTCCTGCGTGCTAGTTCCCCATACGTTGCGCCTCTCCTTCCCCCAAAGATTAATAATAATAATAATTGTCGGAGTTTAATGTCCCAAAAGCACAATATCATAACGAGGGATGCCATAGTGGAGGGCTATGGAAATTCTGACCGTCTGGTGTTCTTTAACATTCACCTAAATCTAAGAACACGGACCCCTTGCACTTCGCCTTCACCGAAATGCAGCCACGGTGGCCGGGATTCAGTTCCGCGACCTTTGGCTCAGCAGCCGAGCACCATAACCACTAGACGACCGCAGCGGGTCTTCCCCTCAACAGATTCACTGCCAAAACACCTGCCCACGCCAGCTGCCCGGAAGACACTTACAGAGCACTCTAGCGCGAGCTCGTCGCCGTTGTAGAAGACGGGCGTGCCTTGAACCAGGGCGGCCACCATGTGCAGACCATCCAGAAGCATACCGGCGCGCTCCTTGAGGCGGGAAGAGCTGGCGCTACCCAACTGCACAGACACAATGGAACCGCCAAAAAAGTTTCAGCTAACTGTGTTAACTTACTTGTATTAACATTTATATTCTGTCACAGAACATGTGCATTAGCAAAGTTTTCAGTGTCACACTTTATAGTATTAACACTTTTGTTTACTTTTTAACTTTTACAATTTCCTTGTATGCAAACCCAAATAAGGTAGAAGCTCAGGGGAAGATGGAGGCTCAAAGCGATGAAAAATACTTGGAACACAGGGTGTGACTAGAGTCAGGGACACCCTGTGTTCCAAGCATTTTTTGATCGCATGTACGCAAATGTACTTTGGAGCTTAATCTTATTGTTTGTTGGGTTAAGTTGTTCCTTAGATCTTTCAATAATTTCTAAATGAACGTGCACTCTTTATGCTATGGTATGTAACCCAGTTATATGAGTCAATTTCTTATGCACTAAATTATATAATCATTCACAAACTTTTTGAAAATAAATAAATAAACCTCACCACAAATGATGGCCACATGCCCTCTGGTGTTACGTCCAGGGTTTCCTGCACGAACCCTCGGAGACTGGTGGCGCCGGGCTTGCCGACAAGCTGCTCGAAAGGCTTGCTCAGCACCAAATCCGCGGCGGGCTCGTCGTCAGATCCGTACAACGGTGAGGCTTCGGATGCCACCTTGTCCACTCGAACGCCGAGCAACCTGGAGAGGTTGAAGGCACAGGTTGTTGCAACATGCGAAGGGCAACACTCACTTGATGAATTTTTTGTCTACTCTTACACCACTGGCATCACTAATCCTACATCATCACTGGGACCTCTGACCCTTGAGCAGCACCACAATACCACGAGATTGTGGATTTTTTTTTTCAAGGGACCCGGAACCACTTTTCCAAGTAATCACCGAATGACCTCAGTATCAGAGTTTATTGCTTCGCGAATAGATTGTCGCAAAATTCTCAAATCCGTCAAGAATGAGCGCAGTTACAGAGGTTTGTCGCGCGCTTTAGAGGGGCCCTGCAACACTTTATTGGCGCGGTCAGAAAACGCTGCCTATCGGTAGTCGAGGCTCCCGAGAACACGCGAGCCAAACGTTATAGCGCAACACGCAGCCTGGGATTTACAATAAATTCGCAAAGTCAGCTAAAGATCGCTTGCTCTTCTCTCGACAAATGATGCTACTGAATCAAAATCACTGCGTCGCTGACACAAGTCCCACGCCATTGGCCGATTTGAACATGGCGCACTTGGTAGTTACTGCGGCCAACATACTTTCAGTGCGCGATCGCACTGAAAGTATGTTGTGCGTTCGAAGAAAAAAAAAAGAAAAAGTGCTCAAGGTTATGAGGTGCTCGTGACATACCTTCTTCCCCCGTTCCACCCCACCCTGCTTAGCTTCCAGCGGTTTTGTCAGGACGAGAGAAGAGAGAAAGCAATTACAGTGTGTGACAAATTCTCTGTAACTCCGCTCGTACTTGACGGATTCTAAAAATTTTTGCGGTGGTCGATTCCTGAGGCAATAAGCTCCTTTAGTGAAGCCATTCAAAGGCCACTTAGAAAAGAGTAGCAGGGCCCCTTCAAGCGCTCTCTCTCTTCTCTCAACCTGACGAGCGTGCTGGAAGCTACACGGGGAGGGGTGGCAAGGGGGAAAGAAGTTGCGACAGCGCGCATTATGACCTTGATGAAAAACGGTATGACGAAAAACGGTAATTCTCTCCTGCTGTGATTTGTGTGCGCGAGTGCGGCTACTGTGTATTGTTAGCAGACTATGGAGCGTGGTGCCGATGTGCAGGCACCCCGTGACAAGGAGCGCATCCTGATCCAAACACCACTTTTGATTTATGATGGCTATTATGAACATTGTTAGTTATTATTATGAACACTGAGCTTACAATAAATTAAACATTAGTGTTACCTAAAGTTCCTTCATACCACTTCTGGGTTAATATTTTGCTATATTTTTCTCTCTTTTACTCCCCTATTCCCCCTCCCCATGTGTAGGGTAGCAAACTGGACGCATTGTCTAGTTAACCTCCCTGCCTTTCCTACATTCCTTCTCTCTCTCTCTGCTATACATAATCACCTTGATGAAGGCAGTACTGTTTTAACGAGACACTGGACAAAGGTCTTTCAACAAGAATTTCATTTTTTTTTATATTTTTAGGAATGCTTACTGCCATCAGATAACTATTGCATGTAATTCGAGTGGGTCACTGAATTTGTTTCATGAAGAAATATGGCATGACTGGCTGTACAATAATTATATAATTAATAACTTTGTAATTACAAGTAATGTGTACAAAATAATTTATTCTAACAGTTCCACTCGCTTTAAATTAGGTCTCTCGAACCTTGGCATCAAATCATGCAAACTTCAAGCATTTATAGACACTCGATCATGATGCAAGTCGCAAAGGGTTAAAAAACCTCGATTTGAATCGTTTGCAGTGCACTGTTATTTGTGCAACTATTTTTCGCCGTTTATAACAAAGCCCTAGAAGTGTTCTTGAGAACCGCTCTTGCACGCTGCTGTGCGCAGCCAGCACTCACCTGTGCTCAGTCTCGTGAGTGCTGGAGTAGTTGCCGAGAACCTGTCGCCACTCTTTCAGCACGCCCAGCACGTCTTGCTCCGTAGCGAAGGTAGCCTGCTTAGCAACCTAGCAGAGAAGCATAATACCCTAATGTGAGCTCTTCTCTCCACTCTGAATAACACTATGCGACTAACGGCCTCAATTGAACTTTCGTTTCATTGAATCAATAAAACGTGTACTGTGAGCACTTCTAGGAGGTGGAAAGCAATAGCACGCAAGATAACTACCACACACACCAGCCCCCAAACTATCTAACGGCTTGCAACAAAGTACCTATCACAATTGCATATTGCGTCAATATTACTGTCGAACATAGATATATGAAACCTTAAAGGAATCACAAACTAGTTATAGGTGAGTATTCAAGAGCTTCAAATATTTGGCCGAATATTACAGTAGTATTAGAATTCAGTTTGACACAAATAGAAGTCATTAGAAACTTCGAAGTATTCAAAACAAACGGACGTATATTTGACTGCGTGTAAACCTTCTAAAAAGGTGGTTTCACTGCAGCATGCAGCTGCTATGTAGTGAAACCATCTACCCAGAAGAAATCTGCACTGCCGCAAAACTACACTTCAAGGTTAAATGTACATATTACCTGCGCCTCAATATATTATTTTTTTAAAGTTCAAAAGCGTGTTATACGCGCTTATATGCATTAAGTATAGAAAATTTTAAAACGTAATGTGTTTTACTGCTTATAAGTTGCACCTTACTGCTATTCAAATCTTGTTACTGTTCAAAGTTGCTTCTTGTTCACTGAGAAGCAAAAAAGTAAGTCGTACAAGCCTTGTTCTAAATCTTAAAAGCATTGTGCAAGTAAATTGGGTCATGACAAAAATGTTCACTTTCTTTATAGTACATAATACTGATACGGGGATGTTTGAGTGTATAAAATATGTATTTACAGAGAAGGATTGGTAAAAGAGCCAATATGGCTGACCACCACACTCGCGCGCCAGTCAAGCTCTTCTGCCCCTCGTCTTCCTTCACTTCCTCTCCGTAACAATATATACCATATACACTCATGTAAGGGCCTCACTTTTTTTCCGCTATTTTGATGGGGTGCGGCCCTTCCAAGGAAGTGTGAAATGTTTGTTCCAATTTTCGATCCACGTATGGAAAAACCTATTTAATCGTGCCATATGTCTGCCTATAGCACAATGACAAGTGGTTGTGCATAGGCAGTCGTCAAAACGAACGGCGGCACAAAGGATCAATGGCGCAGGTGAGAAAAGCGACAAGATCTTCCAGATAGTGCCGCGTGCCTGAAATTCACAGACAGCGCCGCGCGACGATGCCGCAGGACAGCTATTGCCATCTGGTGGTTCCTGCGAAATGCACCGTACGTGAGAAGTGACAGCACTGCCATTTGCTGGCAAGATTTTTTTTTTTTTTTATTTGGACTGCCAAGTTGGGGGGAGCAGCCCTTACACGAGCGCGGCCCTTAGTCGAGTGTATACACTGCTATTTGAACTATTCGATTTCAAATTATTCGCCGAAATCTCTAGTTTAACCCCTTTATAAGAGACAAGCACCGGGGAGCTGTTCTTGTCTCTTATGTGATGGGTCTCTTATAAGCAGGGTAGCATGTCCTCATTTTATGACCAACCCCTATTTTGATGCAGGCACACTGGTGTCTCCTATACCAATTTTTCTTACATCAGTGTGTCTTATAAAGGGGTTCAACTGTATTCACTCCAATTCTCAAGTATACTTTTCGCACCATCCCTACATTTAACAGTAGTTTAAATACGCTGGCATGGCTGATAGGAAAATTTTTTTCCTCAGACTACGAGCATTTGCTTTTCTTCTTTAGGCTTCCTAAACAACAAGCATGCATCAGGAACAGTGCAGGCAATTTTTGCGAGTATAGTGGCGAGTGAACCAGAACAGGAGGCCTAGTGCTTCATTAATATACAGTAATAGCTCGTTAACTTGAACTCGCATATCTCGAAAAATTGGCTAAGTCGAAATTTTCCGCGGTACCGAACGACTTCCCATAGGTGCAATGTATTTATTGCCCTTTATCTCGAAGTATTTCCGTTCCCACTTTCGGTTATCTAGAAATCTCGAGTGAGAGTGGAACAAAAATTCCGCCGCCGAACCGTTTCACAAAATGCTAGCGGCAAAATGTCTACGTTTCACAAGGTTCGCGCGAGGCTGCCGCGCTTTCGACGAAGTGGACACTGTTCCCGAAAGTGAAGTCAGAACTTAGCGGCATAATGACTTTGTCAAGCAACCCTGTGTCACGTCATGTGACGCCGTAGATGTGCACAGAGGCAGGCCATGCAAAATAGCATGGGTCGTACGTCGTTTTGTTTACCGTCAGAGGTGCGATTTCAGCATTTTATTTACGCAAGACACGTCGCTCGGATTTTCTCGTCGGTCGTGCGATGTGGTGAGGATAACGCCGCCAAAAGCAAAACAAGTCACTGATGCTGCAGAGAAAGGTAGCACTAATCAAAGAAGCAGATTCGAGGCTCGAAGTTCCGGACGTCAAAACGGCGCTGATTGTGTGGTTGCTCCGTGCGAGAGGAGCCCCTTCCAGTCACAACATTGACAGAGAAGGCCAATTCTCTGGACTTAGTGGTGGGCTACACTGATCTCGCCTGCAACATCGACTGGTTTGACCATTTAAGTGAAACAACTTGGCGTCATGCACGGTGATCGCGGCAGTGTCGACGCAGCTACTCAAGGGGTGACGACATCAGCCAAGACAAGAAACATGTTTCACTTGATGCGAAATAAATCGAGTGCAGCGGTGCGGATGATCGCCACATGTGGTGTGTTAAGCAACTCGAGAAAGCTTTGCTAGGTGCAAGTGTTACTGCGAGGCAGTGCCGAAAATACAAAGGCAGCGCCGAAAAACACAGCTGGTTGACAGCTCTGGTATGTCATTATTTTTCTTTAAATTCTTTACAAAGAGCCAGTTAGGCCCTCCTGTTAAGAAACTGGTCAGTAGTGATAACGTTTTTAGATAGAACTGGACTTCTCAATAGAATTTGCGCAACTTTGCTTATCTCGAAAATCTGCTTAACTCGAATTTTTTTCTGGTTTTTACTACTTCGAGTTAACGAGGTATTACTGTATGCTCCCGAGTTCATTTAGCAACACTTAACACAAGCAAATGTAATCAGCCACGAAAGAAATCAAAACGTCAAGAAAGTGTGATGTAAGCTTACAGCGGTGCGGTCCAGGTAGGTGTGGCTCACCAGGAAACCGCTCACGCCTCGTTCGAGCCAGAAGCGTAACACACCCTGCGATGGCAAACCAAACGCGGCGCGCTTTCAGATGCGCAGAAGCATTTCACATGTGCACATTTTAACGATACACACAGATCACACGAGCAACAATGAAAGTATCATCAGCTACGACTTGGTAAAATAAGTTCACACTGCAGCACTAATGCACAGCAAAAACGAATACGAGACGCAGATGACTGGACTAAGATTCCAAACTATGCATTGTGATGGTGCTGAGATATCACAATGAAGGGTGCTCCAGACCAGCTTCATTCCCTTGGGGTTGTTTGCAAGTCCATAAGTCTAAGAGAATGGCAGCTACTAGATCATTAAAAAAAAATAAATTCTGGTGCCAACATAACCGTACCTAATTGTTACTAGTCAATCTTTTCATTTTGTACCACTGAAATGTGGCTACTACAAAAAACAGGAGTGAATAAGGAGATCTTTGCAGGTTAGTACAGCACTACTGCGAAACATGACAGAAGTGCAGCGTCTTCTTACAGCAGCTTCAATAAGTTTATGTAGAATGAAGCTCACGTCGTTTGAAACGGGCAACAGAGCAGTAAATTGACAGCTCTTAGCATCCACCTCGTATCTTATGCTCATGGTTACATTTGCTGGGACAAATAAATAGGCGTGTGAAGAAAGAAAGCAGAAGAGAACAGTCATACAAGTCTCTGCAACATGAATGGGTCGCCAAGTTCTGTTCATAACGGTGAAAAAAAAAAAAAAAAAAAAAACTTGTTGCTTCTGAACCTTGGTTGTTTTTAATAAGCACGCTAGCGAACAAGAAAGATAATGGAGGCTTCCTTGGTCAAGACAAATACTGCCACGTGTATCAGCCAACCATAGCTGAGTCTGCTAAAGTGTGAACTTATTAAGCTACTGCAGCAATCTGGTCTCACACTACAAGTGAATTTTAACGTTGGCACAGGTGCGCATACATGCGCATTACAGCGAATTACACGTTAACTATAGTTTTTAGATGTGAAGCATCTTATAGCGGAGTTCAATCCGGTGGTGGTGGTGCGCGGCGTGACCACCCTTACTGTGCATCCGCAAACCCTCCCCACTTTCCCTTTCCCCTCTTCCCTCCCCATCTCCCCTACTTCGCGTCCTCTCTCCCCTGCCCCTCTCCTTCCCCCTCCTCCTCTCCACTTCCCCTTTCCCCCTCACCAATCCCCCTCTGAAACGCGGGCTCTACATGCTGAAACACTGCTTCACATCGCCTCATGGTCCCCTTTAGCGGGAGATGGTGTGATTTTTCATTTCCCCCCATTCGAATTTGTTTGAAATCGGTGTTTCCGCTCCTGTCGTCTTCCACGCTGGGCACCTGTTTCATTTAACACGTACTGCAACATCAATGACATATGGAACTTACGGTGAAAAGCTCCAGAGCCTTAGGACTTTTCCAGTTGACATCAGCCGAGTCGGAGGAGGTCTGATGCAGGTAGAAAGCCTTCCGTGTGGCGTCATAGGTCCATGCCGACTCGCCAGACGCCATCTGTATTGGACCAGTTTTCAATTATTTGCATTGCGTAAGCACTTAACAGCCAGAACACACTATGGTAAAGAGCTAGTGCCACCTATCTGTCATTTGTAGGCTTGTGCGAATATTTGAGCACTTCGAATATTCGAACGAATAATACAGTATTTGAATTCGCTTCGATTTGAATTTAAATTATTGAAAATTTCGAAGTATTCGAAATGAACGAATAGAGGTATATTAATCCACTTGTAACCCCCCTGTAAAGGTGGTTTCACTGCAGGGGAGGGATGCTATACCGTGAATACACCTTGCCAGAGAAAATCCGCACTGTCTGTTTGTAAGCTCCTGTAAAGGTGGTTTCACTGCAGTGGAGGAGTGCTATACCGTGAATACACCTTTCCAGAAAAAATCCGCACTGCCGCGAAGCCCCACTTCAAGGTTAAATGAACATATTACCCTCACATCGATTCATCATTTTTTAAGTTTAAAGCTTGTTATGCCGGCTTATATGCTCCAAGTAGAGTAAATTTTAAAACGTAACATATTTTACAGGTTATCACTTGCATTCTACCGAAAGCCAAATCCTGCTACTATTCAAAGTTGCTTCCATTTCCTTTGAACCAAAAAGAATGACATTTGCACATGCCTTGTTACAATTAAAAAAAAAAACGTTGCGCAGGTTGGTTGAGTCATGACGAATATGCTCGTTTTTCTTTATAGTATGTGATATACGCTATTCGAATTCGATTCGAAATTATTCGACCAAAATCACTATTCGCTTCGAATTCGCTTCGAACTTAAAATTTACTATTCGCACAAGCAAGTGTACATGTACACAGAGGACACTAGAAGTGTTGCTCATATAAATGCAAGTTGAATAATGATGACGAACAGTGTCGTACAACCCATGTTGTGCCTGCTAATCATCCAAGATTATTGGCCTGGCAGCAGGTAAATGCCTTTGTCCTCTCCGCGCTAGATAAAGTCAAACTACCTTATAAAGAAGTTGGTGATAATATACTAAGCAACATAACTACGTAATTGTAGCTTTCCTTTGTAACACCGCTCATAACTTATCCAGACCAGTCAGTAACTCCAACAAACTGTCTGCCACTTGGCGAAACACCCAACAGTTGTGCACGCTAAAAAATGGTGGCAGGGCCCACATTGTACCCGCTATCCCTCACATTCTAGGAGCTCTGTGAACACGGCAAACAATCCATAGCCAAGTACTGTGCTGACGGATTGAAGCGTGACAATTTGTGGCGAAGTAATGTACATACTTTCGTTTCCATTGTCTTCAGTTCTTGTCATATCGGCATAATTTTCATTTGAACGCATATGTCAGAGCCAACATTACCTTTAGCTTCCAGGTTAGTAGCAAAATGACGCAGTTATCTCGATCTGTTATGCATTCCAGTCGTACTAAAAGTTCTGACGTCGCATTTCAATACGTGGGCACTGTACGTGCCGGGCTCTTGTGGCACCCAGGCCCGCTTGCATTCCCTAATGTAAAGCTCCCTCAGGTTACCACACTACTTTTGCAGCAGAGCTAGATTAGCAGGAGCCTGGACAGCTGGATTAGAGGAACTGATGGTCCTCTATCAACGATGTAGCGAAAAGCAACCCACTACAGCCCTTCAGCAGTGTGCAGTACGCTTTCGCATCGACTCACCCAGAAGAAACTCGCAGCTTAAAAGATTAAAAGACAAGGCCAAGTGTAGAGAGAGACCAATGATGTGAAACTAGAACTCACCACGCCTTCAGGGGGCGCAGCTTCATCACCCTGCTCCCAGATGAAAATGTCCTGGAACCCATCCTTGCCCTCGCTGCTGTCTAGGAACCACTGGTGATCCCTGCTAGTGTAGGCAGGGTTGATCTCCAAGACCACATGGAGCTCTGCAAACAGAATGATGTCACATCAACATTGTGGCAGGCGTGCTTGAGTGAGGCAAGGATAACCTCGAGTTAGGCAAGAAGTTTACCTTAACTTTCCTTCAAACCTTCAGTCGTTAAGACCTGCACCTTTTAGTGCACTCTCGATTCCTACCTTAGCGCTTCTTCCGCTGGAAAATATTCTGATGTACTTAATACAGAGCCAACTATAACCCAGCTTCCATCTCCAAATCAACGCTAATGTTCTGCAACTTCACCTGTGCCTATTTGCAATTTTTGGTGCAGTCTATACTCAGTTAGAACCTACGAAAAAAATGACAACTCCGCCTACAGAAGCCTACAGAACCGTGGAGTGCCTGCCTTTCACCTACGAAAAACATTCATGCTAGCTGATTCCCACTTGAACCATAAGTACTTTTTCTCAGCTAGTGCAAGTACTATGCACGTAAGAGTTAAAGGTTCATTGTTACTACCTAAAATGTTATGTTTGGTTAAGCAGTAATGCCAGAATCCCAGACAAAATTTACCAGGACCTTCGAGTTTCTGACCTAAAACCAGTGACACAAACGAGGGTCTGTATGGGAAAGTCAACTATCTTGAAACACTCTTGAAACATGCCATAAGTGCTTGACATCATGAAAGTGAGTAAGCGCTATTGGATGAAGTATTTATGCAAATTGTGTGTAGGAGGGACCGCTACAGCTGTGGGCGGGGCTGACAATATTTTTTTTCTTAGGTTGTAACTGAGCATATGTTGAGCATATAACTGAGCTTAGGTTGTAACTGAGGTTGACACTGCAACACACAAGCTCAGAGACTCCATCAAGTAATCAATTTCATCTTTTGACATATCCCGCAAAATTTTTCTGATTAGCAATAACAGAAAAAATAAAGTACCGTATTTACTCGATTCTACCGCGCCCTCGATTCTAACGCGCACCCGTTTTCCGCGACCAAAAAAAGAAAAAAAGTAATACATCGATTGTAACGCGCACCCATTTTTCGTGAGAGAAAAGAACAAAAAAAGTCCGTAGGAGTCAAACTTCGCACATTCAGAAGAACAAGTATTTGGGTTTTAAAGAACTGAAGTTTCAAAAAAGTAAAACACAGTCAAAAAGCGGGCCTTGCCACTAAAACTGTCACCGCTACGGCGGCGATACGAGTCGCGTAATGGATCAGTCCTCGTCGCTGTCGGACAACTCCTTGTCGCTGTCAACACTCTTCGATTTCGGGAAACCGGCCCTGCTTTGGTCCACTGAGACCTTTTCGTGAAGCTTTGCTGTAAAAAATGTTCTGCTTCTGTTTGCGCCAGTCTCGCACGCACGTTTCGGGAACTCCGAACTATATCCGAACGACCGCGATGCGGCCCGATTTCTGTCAGTCTCTCTGCACATGTAAACTATTCTTTTAAATGCGGCATCGTGGTACACTCGTCGAGTATTTGGAGTTGGCACTACCATGCCGTCGATGCGAACGCAGAACGGGATGACAATCTCCTCGGCACACGTACGAACTGAAAAAATGGCAGAAATGGCCAAAGCGCGTAGGAGGCGGCCATTTTGAAATGTCGATGGCAATACGATAACAGTTTTTTTTTTTTTTTTTTTCGGTACTCGATTCTAACGCGCATGCGATTTTTGGACTCGTTTTTCCGGAAAAAAGGTGCGCGTTAGATTCGAGTAAATACGGTAATGAGGGAAAGGAAAAAAAGAGACTGGAAATCAGAGCAGCTGAACAAACCTTTCTCCTTGGTAGAGTTGAGCAAAGCTTCTACGTCGGTCAATGTGCCGAGGCTCGGGTCCACTTCCAGATAGTCCTTGGTGGCACCATTCGCGTCCTTCGAAAATATGTCACTCAGCAGGAGAGTGCGCATTCCCAGCTCCTTGATGTACTTCAGCTTGGATGTCAGTCCTGAAGCATACAAGGATGACACACACATCTCTCTATGCTGCGACGAATTATATTAATGAGAACAAACAGACAATAATGCCAAGGAAAGTATTGGGGGCAATGTTAACTTAAATAATACATACAGTTCGATCTGATTTACATTATTCATTTCACCAAGCCCTTTATTTTGTTGAGCACTAAGATCAGTGTTACTGACAAATGATTTGCATGTTTTGAGAGCCCAATCACTGCTTTAAGTTCTCATTTCATTTTTTTTCCACGGGCGATTATACCCGTGCCACACGGGCAGAGAAAATGACATTCGGTAGTGAAGTAATTAAGTTCCCGAATGACATTTTTTTTGGCGGAGCTGCTACACATCCGAACTGAATGACATTTGACTTGATGATGTCGCTAGCAGCATCTTCTGCAGTGCGCAATTGTTCAGTAGTAATAAAAAAATAAACATGCGTTTACAAGCTTCATATACCTCCGAGAATAATTAAATGTAGAAATAAGCATATTACGCTGCCGTAAGCTTTGGTTCGTTGTCCACATGCATGCTGTGAGGATGCGATCCACTGCATAATGCCATAACACTAGTAGTGAAACTTGCTGGACAAGTCGGTGATTCATGACAGTAAGAACAGCATGAACACAATAGCACAGGACGAGGAAGGAACACATATAATGCTTGCGTCATTGAGCATGTTCCTTCCTCGTCATGTGCTGTAATGTTTGCGCACTTCTTACCGTCATGCAATAACACGACCCAACCAGACTCACCCGCGATATCTCCGCGACCGTCAGCGTTGCCGTCGGCGTAGGAGGCCACCTCCACATTGTAGACGGGCGAGCTCTGCCACCACGCCAGGCGTGGTGGTGGAGCGCACCGCGGTGTCAGCACAATGATGGCGACAGCGCCCACCAGCATGGCCAGCCAGAGGACCCAGAAGAGCACAAACAGGGTCATGCGCAGACGCACCCAGAACGGGTCGTTGGCGTACTTCATGAGCTCTTCCTTGCTCAGGCCAACAAACTGGCTCTGCAAGAGAAGGAAAGTGAGGTCAAGATATGAGTCATCCTTCTCGTAAGGTAAAACTGTTGGTCAATGTGATCACGTTTTAAAAAATTCACTGCTATTTTAGCTGGTAAAGCATGGAAAGTCCAGCTTCAACAAAGGACAAAGAAAGCTACTTTAGAGTTCAGTGTCTATTTCGTAGCCCTGTGTTCAAGCTGAGCTTTGCAGTGTTCCTTCATAAATGTGGTTAAGTCCCGTTTACAAGAAAGTTGCTCAACTCAACACTCTAGCGCAACTCGAATCTCAAGTTGATGGCAGAGCCACGCCCGTTGACAAAAGTGAGCCTTGCACTTCAGACACTCCCCAGCAAAAGGTTGTGACAAATTCCACACCTTTGTGGTGGCTTTTTCGGAGTAGCAAAAGCCAATTTTGAAGGCCATGACTTCACTTACTGCAAGTGCTTACATTCACAGGTCTGGCACGAGGTGATAATATAATGACACTTTATTTATTAATTTTGAATACCTCAAACGCTGCAGTGTGGGAGTATTGCATAAAGGAGGATATTGCTTACAGATACATATAGAAGTGTACGTAAAACACATCTTTTTCCAGCACAAGAAGGAATGTTTGTTTCACCACTGGAGCTGAGAAGAAAAAATGATAAACAGTAAGAACAGGACAGTAAGAACGCGTCCAGCATTCTTACTGTCCTGTCATTTCTTCTTCTATGCTTCATCTTTCCTTCTCACACTGGAAAATGTCGTGTTCGAAGTTCCAACTAGCCCCACTTTACACTTCGAGTAAATGGAAGTTTAAAGATTGTAATAGGAAGTGCCTAATAGAACAATACCCTTGGCCACTCAAAAGCATAACCTGTAATATATGAACGTGACATGTTCCGCGCATAACATGGGCTCAATCTTATGAAGTTTTTTACACTTACACATACATCTAAAATGTGTCCAATAATGTTCTGGCAGCAGCTATGCATAGTAAGACTTCAACTCCAATTGTGTTAAGATTGCTAGGCAGGCTGACCAGATAAGAACAGTAAGCCTGTCCGCAAATATACAGATAGAGGTCTCATTTATCAAACACAAACATATCAGTCCAAATGTGAACTATGACAGAGTCTAACATGGCCTACCAGCCAAATAAAGAAAAGTCAATGTGCTGCGTAGGAAATATCATGATGCAAATGGGTCGGTATCTGGCACGGAAAGCTGACAGGCTCATTCCTACCTCAACGCCTTGAATTTCAATCTTGGCGTCGCCATTGCGATCCTTTCCATCAGCCTTGCTGTTGGTGAAGGTGATCTTGGTGCCGTCACTTTGGGCCACCAGCTTTTCGGTGACCGCTTCGTCCCTCTCGAGGCCATCCTCGTTGGCGTGGGGTGGCTTGTAGTTCTCATTCTCAACGACTTCCATGATGCCCGCTTTTTCTCACGAGTTTCCTCAGCTAACAATTCAGTGTTTACTGTGGGAAAGAAGCAAAAAAGAATAGTATACTGTCATTTTCACAATGAAGCCTTTAGCAAATTTTATTTCATAAAACAACTTCATTTTCCTTTGCATTTTTCAACTACAAGATTTACGAACACATCACACCAATGTCATGATTCATAAATGGAGCAGCTAATAGCATTGTGCAAAGCTGCACAGCAGCTATTCTCTATTACAAAAGAGAAGTTACACGACCACAAAAGGTTGTGGGCTTGCTCCTACCAGTGGCAACCTGTTTTTTTGTCGCCTTTAATAAATTTCCCTTGATGTTATATAATTTAATTACATACTACAAATAATCCCCCCTATGTTTGCCTTGACTTCATTACGTTATGTCTAACAAAGAAACAAGCCCATCGATCTATTCACCTTTAACCAGAAAAGACGAGATACAAGGACACACAGACGTATAACAAACTCAAGGCGGTAAGTCACAAACTAGTGTGGTCTATTGCTACGCTGGACAGGTCTCAAATGGTAGAGAAAGTCACATGACCAGCAAGTCATTACTATGTGTTAAACACACTTTCCTCTCACATTTTACACTTTTTCTTGACCACAATGTTTTACTCTGCAAGCAGTGGCGTACAGATTGGCCTGCAATATGTGAATTGCTGTCGGTTGACAATTTGCAAATCTTAATTGTACCAGCCTTTCCAAGCTACAAGTGTACTACTCCTGTATCTGTTGACTACAGGCTAATTATCTGTTGTAGATCTACCATCTTTCTTTTCATTTCAGACAGGGGAGCACCCTGTGTCCATCTGCTAACAATTCCGAATTGCATCTGGGAAAAAGTACAATCAATTTAACAATCTTTTATTGGCATATGGTGCTGGTGATGTGACGTAGTATTCAGGCATACCTGTGCTGTATATTCATAAACCAAAGATTCAGCATTCACTAAGGGATATACGCTGAATAAGCAGCTTTCCTTTTTTTTTTTTGCGAAGAAATCTGCAGGGTAGATTAGTTTAACAAATTTTCAATTCGTGCAGTTGGGTGCTCATATGAATTCTGGTCACATACACACAAATTTCGTACTCTAACAAGAAAACCGCATCACAGCCAGAGCTATAGTTAGTGACAAAAGTAATTGAACGTGACAAAAGTAATGAACGTGACAAAAGTAATTGAGGCACAATGCAAAGTATGCAAACAACATTTTCAAATTCGCTTCTGTGATTGGAGATAATTTCTTCAGTAGGTTCTCCATGGAACCACATTGGTAGTCAAAATTACTTTTGTACTATCTGGAAATAATTTGAGGTATAGTTTATTATGCATGAATGCTACAACTATGTTTTTACAACTACAGATATGGTCACAGGCGAGGGTAATGAACTAATAAAACTATTAAACCCTCCCTCACTGAAAGTTCACCTCGCCAGTGAACAAAGTTAAACACCGAAACAGTGCTTGGAATGCATATTATATGTATAGACTCATAAACCGTGCTCTCCTCCATCTCTCAACGTTAAAATGCGGCAATGTAAAGGTACTACGCAGCTGTTTTCAGTTTTACAGCGTCAATTCAAGTGGCCTCGGCCGGCACATGCTAAGCGACAGGGGGGGGGGGATAAATAAAATAAAAAGCATTGCAGCACTCAGTCACGGGACTGCACAGATTGCCCAAGGGGCTCTCGATCTGTAGCGAGACAATTAAGGACCTCTCGAAAGAAAACCTAAACTGATGCATAAACCGAAAATTTCGAGGTATTTAGCCGATTTTTTTCCCCCCCATCAAGCTGTCGGCCGAGCTCCATCTACCTCGCTGCATGCTAAAGGCGTTGACCCGACCCTACTTTTTATCAGAGTACGGATCGAGTTTCATCCAAGTTTCAGTTAAACTTCAGTGAAGTTTCTCACGAAATTCGCGTGCGAAAAATCCCGCGCGGAACAACTGTTGACGAGCAAATGACGTGTGGACGCTTGAGTAAGTTCACAGGCAAGTCCTAACACCTGCGGCCTTCGCAATATGCAACTCTCGATCGTGTTATATACCGGTTTCGCGTGATCACTGCATTGGTATCATACTGTACCCCGATGAGACCACGGTTCATACTTATCATGGCGTACACTTACCACGGCAGGTAGATGTTTAAAGCTTTTTAAGTACGATGTTGCCTCGCAGCCACCCGGTGGCCGCCCTGAACCAGTCGAGGTCTACACGTCTTCCGAGCCACGGAGACAACCTATGGCTTTCAGGGCGGATAGGAGCGAAGCAGAGGGATGGGGGAGAGTACAGAGTTTCCCACAAGAATGGGGGAGAGAGATAAGAACGAGAGCACACGCGCGGCGGCCTGACGCAATGACCGGCCCCAAAAGTTCCCTAGGCGCCTAAGCTACGCGCTACGAGGGCATATCATATGCAACCAAATGCTACCCGTTAAATCAATCAAATCGCCAACTTTCGCACACAGATACGACAGCCGTAACAGTAGTACATGCTATTACACCATCGCTCGATGGTTTCATCGAGAAAACTGCACAGCAAAATGTGAAAAAGCCTAGCACGTGGTCATCCCGCCGGAGTACCGAGATCTAGGGAACTAAACCGAAAACGACCCTTTCGAGCCGGCCTCACAAATTCGGTGCAGCGCTACAGACACGCGCCGAGCCGCGTTTAATCAAAGGGCTATATCACATTACATAGAGTCGCATTGTAATTGGTCAATTGGGCAATGGCGTAGCTAAACATCGTCCATCGTAAATTGTTGGCGCGCGAACATCATTCTAGTAAAGTAGAAAGATGGGCGAATCGGAAGATGCATACCTTGCATATTCCAATTTCCAAATGCATACGGGGGCACACAGAAAAAGGAAGACACAGGGCGAGCGCTGTCTAACTACTCTCTTCTTTTTCTGTGTCTCCCCGTCGTTTTCACGCTGGTATTTTGAATGAGCATCATTCGCTCTTCATTTCCTTGCGTGAGAACCGCTCAGCGAGTCCGGCAGTGCGGACCTACCACTGCACGCTTTTAGTGATAGGGCGTCGTCACAGACTCGCAGACAACGATGCAGTTGCTTCTTATCACTTGTCATTCGAGTGCGAGCCGGCGCTTGTCCTATCAGACACACTTAGCGAGAGCACCACCGTCGTAAAGTGGACTTAGTGCTCAATTGGTCAGAGAAAATGTTGCAATTCGCATGACGACGACTTTAAGCGCTGAACTGGGCTGAAGTGACCATTTACACAAGCATATGCTTAGTTTAACGTCATTGTGATGCACGGTTTTATCGTTTTCACGATCAACAATTACCTTCTGGGCAGGGTGAAATGTAATAAAACAGTACATGTAGTATAGATTTAGTATATACAGGTTGAAAGGCACTGATAATCCTGCCGCATGTGCCGAACCACTGTTGAATTAAAGAGTACTAATTAAAAAAAAGCCATTCTCTACATTTTACTCATTATTGAAACCAATACGACTCTAATGATTAACTTAAGCGCTAAAAAAGCACCTTGAATTTCTCCATCAACTAACAGAAGCTAGCTAGCATCCAACCCATCACTATATGTAATGGCCACTGTAATCAGTACGTGATTGATACCGCTATACCATGCTTTGCCAAAACTGGCACTTTCTTTTTTTCCATGCTCCACAAATCATTGATATCATTCTAGACTGAGTATCATAACACGATGGTTTTACTGTACTTATGACGTGCTGCTTTCTGTTATTGTTTTCCTTTATGATACATACGTATACCCTGCCTGGATCGACATCAGTTCTGCAGTACGAATGCTACACTCCTGTCTCCTGATGATCACTTTCTCCACAGGACTCTCACATCCCCTGACATACGGCTGTATACCTCACATACGTCAGTTCAGCGATAACGGAAGTCAGTCTGTACAGTCTGCACAGCTAAAGCAACATGCAAAACACAATTAGGGGGTCATTAATATTGTGTATAACAAAGAAAAACGAGCCCTTAAAAGTAATCTTTCCTACAATTAGGGGGTGACACCTCTATTTCCCCTCACCCCATCCTCCTCTAAGGGAGCAGCTTCAATGATATAATTGTCATTCAGCATATAAGGGTATAACAGAACTGACTCTCCAGTGATGGCAACAAGGAGTGAGGAAGAGATTAAAATCTCCAGGGAGAGTCACATTCCTGGCTCATTGGGCATACATTTGTAGAGAATTCTGTAGATATTTATGGTTGGGGTGTTCGTTTTCAATTAGCAAGTGTAACAAGTGTTCCTTTCAAAGCACTGGCTGTGTTCTCCTCAGAGCCTGTACATAAACTTAAAACTGACACAAATGCGTCTCCATTTTGTTGATTAAGTCTGCATGGCAACTATACCACCTGAAACTGTCATAGGTTGCTGTAAAATACGATAGACAAACATATCCAGACTTCAGCAGTATGTACTTGCTATGTATTAGCTGCATCACTCGTCTGCTAATTTTTAAGTATGAAGTTCTGTTGTAGATGCAGGCTGACCTCGCCAAGATACTGCTACAACCGAACCTGCATATATCGAACCCACATATAACAAATTATAGTGCATATCGAACAATTGTAAAATCAGCTTGAACATATTTTAGATATATAAAATATTTTATATATAGAACATTTTGTGATCCCTTCAGATTCATTATAACCGGGTTAGACTGCAGTTTTTAATTGCACCCCTCCATTGCTCTTACTAGGAAACCTAATGTCAATATTGCTCTGTCATCGCCGCCTTTGTGTTTTCATCATTTTCCAAACATATATCCTCGCAAGGTTCAATTATAAGATTCTGTTTAATAAAAGCATCAAGTCACCACCAACCAAGGAACATTCACGAAGCTTTTTATTAGTGCAATTCACAGCTTTCACGTAAAACACTGGTCACGAGATAAAATGGCACACTCTAAAGGCACAGCAAGTCGCTGAAAGCTGCAACATAACAGGGGCGAACTTTGTACTGATTTATCAGATGTTTTCATTTTGTTTTCTTTTTGTTGCATAATGCGAGCGTTTCATGATAAGCACTGCCAACATGTGCGTAGCCATGATATGAAATGGCACGCTAAAGTTGCATAAAGAGTACAAACTTGGAAGTTTGGCAAACTTTGTACTGATGTGCGAGACATTACATCTTTTATTGCCTTTTATTGCACAAAGCTTCACATCAATTAAACTGCCTGCACATGATCATGCGATAAAATCGCACACTCAAAAGTCAGATTCTTTGAAAGCTGTGAGGTGATTAGGGCCAACTTTGTACTGATTTACAGCACATTTTCATTTTTGATTGTTTTTTTATTGCACAGTGTGCAGGCTTCACGTCAAAACACTGCGCACACAAAGTCGCGAGATAAAACGGCACGCTCTAAAGGCACAGTGATTCTTTGAAAGCTGCAAGGTAACTGAGCGTGAACTTTGTACTGATTTACCGGACGTCGTTCTTCTCAGGAGAAGAAAAAGCAGGAATACTTGCACATTGCTATCTTGTATATTAAAAAAATATTAAAAATATTTAAAACACAGCTGCACGGGGAATTGAGGCACTTGGTGCTCGGAATGTCCACGAAGAATGCAAGATCGCGCAATGTCACGAGAGTTCAGTTGAAACTTAATGCAGCACATGTCGAGCACGGCACTAAGCTTCGACCGCATCAGCTGGCGAAAGCCCTCTGTAAGATTTCCTGGCACTCTTTTTGGTGTACTTGACCCACGCCGACCGCAGGGACACCCAAGTTTGTGCGGCCAGCATACTTGAGCTGGAAAAAAATTTGGAAATATAATTGCAACGCACAACTTTTTGACACTGATAGAACCTTTGCAGCCCAAAAAAGGGTTACTGTGCAATTCCTGAGCAATGGTTAAAAAATTCACCGACGATTACGATATTGCCTAATGTGAATTCTGAGCGCAGCTCCGTGTCGGGGCAATGCCAACTGTGTTTGAAGTTTTGGCTTTCTGCAGTCGCAGCAATGTGACATTTGTTACATATTGCCACAGAAACTGCCAGCGTTCGAGTGCTATGCGTTCGCTTTTTTTCGTCCTCGTTCGCTCTATTGGTTACGCCAACGGCGACACCGCTCAACGCAGGAACGGCCGCCTAAGAGCTGCGCTCTAAAACACCAGGCCTGCGAGGAATGCGCAGCACATTCCCATCGAAAGCTGGAAGAGCGGCCTTTCTAGAGCCCGTTCTAAACTCTCTTGGGATAACTAATACAAGTACACATGCAAGGTATCCGCCATGCCATAAATAATAATGTTTGTTAAGTAGGACAGCACCCACTACGCCATTATTTGTCTTTCTGCGGATAAGCGAGGTACCCGCTACACATCTGCAAGGTACTACCATGTGCACTTTGTTCATGCTGCATATGGCTGATCACAATGAAGAATTATGGCTGAGCACTTTGCAGTGGGTGGGAAGCATTAAACCACACACTCGTTGCGCAATCAGCGTTGTGTTTTGACTGGTTGTCATTTTACTCTTCTGCCACGCTATAATACATAGGAAAGTATAGGGGATGTTATTAGTAGTAAATGTAAGGTAAATGTGAAGAAAGAAAAGTGGACGAAAAGATAGCTTGCCACGGGCAGGGACTGAACCTGCGACCTTCGAATAACGCATCTGATGCTCTACCAACTGAGCTACCGCGGCGGCCATCCCCCCGTCCACTTTATAGGGTATTATATGTACATTTAAACGTGGGAGCGTCAGTCAGCGCCGCCAGTAGCCATGACGGCGAGTGTGGAACACTTTTTTTGCCTGTTGGCATCACGTAGCACGTATCTAGTTTTTTCGTGCTGTTTCCAGCAAT
The DNA here is from genome assembly GCF_013339695.2 of Rhipicephalus sanguineus. Lineage (NCBI taxonomy): Eukaryota > Metazoa > Arthropoda > Arachnida > Ixodida > Ixodidae > Rhipicephalus > Rhipicephalus sanguineus. The sequence continues at coordinate 55,345,010 of NC_051186.1, forward strand.
GAAACCTTAACAACAATCTAAATTCCCAGATGTGTATACCCTGGATTTCTTTATGGTGAGCCCAAACTGAGGTTAGCCTTACATAACACTTTGGCTCATCCCATTGGCATTAGTACCACATTGTTGAGGTTTCAGTAACTTAACAAAATAGCTCACAGTGAAATAACACTTAGATGCTTGGTAAATGTATTTGCAGCATCACACAGTAGGCCATGGTGCCCTCCGAAATGCACCCACCTGTCTCCCTAGAAGGTTCTGGAAACGTGGTTGAACGAAGAACCATGCTCCCATGTTTCTGTGTTCCTCTTGGCACCAAACGAACTCTGCACAAACGAACGTTAAAGAAGAGAGCTCTAGTTTGAAGAACCGGCAAGTTCAACTGTACAAATCACAACGAACAAGCCTTTTTCATTTTATTAAAATCAAATTCAACATAAAGGGTCTACTGTTTGATTCACCACACTGGGCTTTCCAGGACTGTAGCCAGTCAACATTGTGGATACGCATGGCAACAAGCAAAACTCAGTGCAAAGACGAAGGACCAAGAAAGGAGTACACCGCATGGGTAATTTTGGTATGAATTTTTCTTGGTCCTTTGTGCTCGAACTGTATTTTGCTGGTTACCAAATACCTAAACCTCTAGCCTTACTTCTCAATAACATGTTAGGATGAAACATATGTACATACCTTTGGCCTGAGTGTATTTAGAAAGCTCATCTGCGAGTTCCTTAGCTGGGAAAGGACACAGAGCCTGCAAAAAAAGGTTCCTGTTATTCTTGATGTTGTTAAAGCAAACAACAAGCACTATTGCCAAGACGACTCGAAGGCAAAAGCCTTAGTGGTGATGCATTAAAGACTGAAACACCATGTCTGATTTCATGCTTGTCAAGCCTCCTCTGGTGTTGAATACCTCTTTGGCCTACCACGTAATCCACTAGGCCCTGTTTCAGTGTCTTCCATCGTGCGCCGTTTCCACGTTACTCCATAGCCGTCAGTAGGCCAAGTCATGCGAATGCCGCTTAAAATATTGTTAGTCATTCGAGTGCCGCAGAAACTAAAAGAATGTGCAGCTCACGTGCCTTGAGTCACGTCTAAGAGGTCACCCCGATACTATATACAACTTTTCGTGTTCACACTGTGATTTTGTTCCAAGGCCACTTTTGCATGAGACATGAGTCTGAGTCTGAGTCTTGTAAAGCTTAAAAGAACTTGAAGAGTTTGTCAAGTGCCATATGCTGCATGGCAGTGCACATACAAACTTCAAGATTGAACATCCCCCTCATCACCCTCCCGAACATTTCCCCTCCCCCCCTTGGATGATGGCAACTGTTTACTCAGAATGAAGAATAATAATAATAACTGTTGGGGTATTGCATAGTGATGCAGAACTATCGGTAAATTGACTATCTATAGCATTGATAGTTCTTTTGAAACTATCGATAGTGTAAACAAACTATCGATAGTGCTACTATCGACAAAATATCGATAGTTCAATCGGTAGTACCATCGTTAATATTACTAGTGATTACTAGCGATAGTACTGCCTCGCGTGTTCATTGCTTTGTTTTGATGTATTCGGGTTTCAACCACAAATAATGTTAGCAACATTTGACCGCGCCGTAATGTTTGAGAAGCTTCACGATTGTTTGAGACCATTATGTTAAGATTACGCGCCGGACGCGAATAGTCAAGTTTATTCGAGAGCTTACGCGAGCACCAGCGATAGCGCTGGAAGGTTCGACGATTGATGTATAAAAGACAACGCATCCCACCAATGATCAGATTACTCGACGGCCGACGACTGTTCTCGCCACAGGCGTGTGCAGGGTTGCCCTTCAGGAGGGGGGGGGTCGTTGCAGCCCCCCCCCCCCCCCCCACCCAATTATGTCAATGTATGACGCTGACATTGCGCCCCCTCCCTATTATGTCAATGTGTGGGGCTGACTTTGCGCCCCCCGCCTCTTAGGTGAATAGCGTGTTATTATCGCTTGTATTTCTCAGCGTGTGATCGCTTGTATTTTGAGTTTTGATTTTCTGGGCACAAGTTCGCCCAAATAAAGAACGTATTTCCCAGTCTTGCTGCGATATTCTTCACAGTCACAACCACGTGACAGTATAGTCGATAGTGGTGTGAATAATGATGCTGTCGCTGGACGGACATGTTGCCAAAATATTTGCGATAGCCTATTGTCGGCTTCGCTTAATTTATGAACAATTTTCGGTGAAAGAAATAAATTATTTCCGCGGAGAAAATAGCGGAATACAATGTCCATCAGTAAATTCGCACCCAAAAGCAACCAGTTACACCTTACAATTAACAAACTTAGTTCTTGATATTTTTTAAATTTTGAAATCATAGAAGGCAATATAAATTTGAAGCCGCCCAGTTCAACCACATGTAACGCCTTCCTTTCCGCTACAGCTGAACAGTTTGACTTTATGATCATGTGTCAGCAAAGCACTCTGGTGAAGAACACAAGCATGTCAAAGTTCTTGCCCTTCAGTCTGCTCCTCCGGCTCCACTACGTACCTCGTGCGCGGGGAACCAAGTTAATTCTGCAATGAGTTCGTGCTGTTGATTTTATACTATCGATAGCGCTATCGATAGTATTTTTACCATCGATAGTTCGATAGTGACTCAGCTATCGATAGTACCATCAATAGTTCTGCATCACTAGTATTGCATCCCAAAACCACGATATGATTAGTAGAGACGCCGTAGTGGAGGGCTCTGGAAATTTTGTCCACCTGGGATTTCTTAACGTGCACCTAAATCTAAGCATACAGGTCTAGCATTTCGCCTCGATCAAAATACGGTTGCCGCGGCCGGGATTCACTCCTACGACCTGCGGGTCAGCAGTCAAGTGCCATAACCACTATACTCCATTTCATACGTCAGGTGTAACCCTGTGGAAGCTATGCAAGCAGTTCGGTCAGCAAAATGTGCAAGACTGCATATCTCTACTTGGATTTCGTTGTTGTAAACGTAGTCTCCGCAACTGACTCTGGCTGCACGCTACTGGAACTAATCGCGGTGGCCACAACGTGAAAACAGAGACGCTAAGCGATCCAGACCAACCTATTGGCAACCGTATAAATAACGAGGTTTGTTTATTTCTAAGGCACAAAGCACTTTCATTTATTATTCAGCCTAAGAACGAAAAAGAATCACATTCAGAGTAAATTTATTCAACTATTTCTAGGTGCAAACGAATCTGCTGCAATAAGTGTCACTAGCTTCCATAGTGTTGCACCTGATGTATGAAATGGAGTATAGACCACCATGACTGGTCTCAGTATGATGAAGCAAATACTACAGCAAATCGCCAATGGGACGCTCTTGTTTTGATACCTCCAGCCGAATGATAGCGGTGTCCTGGTCCCTGCCTAGTTCAGTCCGTTGCTTGGCCAGTGCGTAGTAGTGCTTGCCGCTGCACAGCAGCACTCTGGAGGCATTTAGCCTGGGCTCCGGGTCTGAGAGGACGGGTGCAAACGTCTTTCCGGGTGCCATGTCCTCCAGGGTGGAGGTGGCTTCGGGGTGACGCAGCAGAATCTTCGGAGAAGCCATCACCAGGGGCTTGCGGAAGTTCCTCACCGTCTGCAGATTGCACCATACCGCGCACTCGTTGCTTAGAGACTCAAGAGAGTTGCGAGTTGGACTAGCTGGAACAAATCGTTCACAACTGTACCGAGTGCAAAACACAAGACAACGGACAAGAAAAGTGCTGCGTCTTCGTTCTCTTGTCCGTGTGTTGTGTTTTGCACTCAGTACAATTAGAAATGCTTAGAGACACTAACATATCTGGCAAACGAGATCATTAGTACTATAGTCTGGTAAGCATTAGAAGGCAGCAACATTTCCACCTCAAAGGTGGATGCATGTGAGCCTGCATTAAAGGGCCCCTCACCAGGTGACCTAACGAATTTTAGTTAGACATTGCAAGTTGTTGCGAGCCCAATAAAGAGCATTATGCCACAAGAATATTTCTAATCGGTCGGTTAGAAGCTGAGAAAAACAATAATTTGTAGCGGCGCGAAACCATGATGCGAGGAGGCGAGCTGCAAAACCTTGCCGCTCGCCCCGCGTAGCCTTCGCAAGCCAAATCCCTTCCCTGCCCTCTTCGGCACGCCAGCGGAAGGATCACATAACGCATACGCATGAACACGTCATGCGCACAAAATGTCACGAGCGCATGACGCGTCCGAACCAGCCCGAGCCCCCGAGACGCGAGCGGTGTTGTGGCGGCGTTCTTTTTTTATGCCGAATGCGCCCTCGCCGATCACTTGGCTTTCAACATATTACTGAGCACGAAAGCTGCGACACTTGTACAGACGCGAGACTAGCGGTGTGCCGCATGAACATCTAGTTAGACGCGGGAGGATAAATGAGCCTAATGAGCGCTGGAACGCGGTAGAAAATTAGTTTCATTGTAAAGGGTGGTGTCTGCATGATGCGCAAAGCGCGAGAACACGAACGCGTGCGAAACGGAGGTAGATTAGTCTCGAATCTCGCTGCGATTCGCAGTAAAAATTAAAAAAGAAAACGCACACATTCCGTTTGTGTGTTTTATTATTGCTCTCAAGTTTTATTCGTCCTTCAAGCAACAAATTACAAAAACTACGCGTCGTGTCAAATAATTATCGCAGAGTCACGTGCTACTGTTGGCGACGTCAGAGCACAGTCGCCTACGTAGAGGAGCGACGTCACAGCACTACTATCTACGCAGGGCCATTCTCTCATGTACGTCATCCCCTCATTCTCTGGGCACGTGGACGCGAGAAGAAGGGCAAGCAGCATTCAGTTTGAAATTTGACTCATTTACGCGGCGCGTAGCGTTGCAAATTTTGGCAGACGTAATCGTGAACGCCTAGTGCATGCATTGCGCTCGTCAGCTCAAAATTGTCAAACCTGGTGAGGGGCCCTTTAATGGCCGTGATGTCTAGAAAGATGTCGTGAGCCAGGCAGCCAGTAATCCTTCCAAGAGAGAATTTTGACGAGAACATGAGCGGGACTATTTCTTTACTCATGGAGGGTAATTGCTGCCACGCTTCGGTCTACAGAGCGGGGCCTCTCCTGCCTTCTTAAGTTGTACTCGGTCAGAGTATGCATCACCTCCTTGACACTTAAACAAAAGTACATTAAATGAATACTTACACGACCATTCAGACCTTTTTTTTTTGCTTGAAGTTAACGCTGTGGTTGCCAAAACTTGAGAAATAATACTGGCAAATTCCAGACCGCACTAAGCAATTTGATATACATAAAAGCTTTATACAAATCAGTCTCCATTCGTTTCGCAAGAGGTGCATATGTCAGGACAAAAAGGGTGGTCATATGGAGCATGATATCATCACAGATTTACATTAATTAATTGCTCCATTCATTCAAACTTTATGTAGACTGTAGTTGGTGTTTGGCATTACATACAATCGCATGCATAATACATGCACACAAGTCTGAAAAGAAATGAAGTGGGAAAATTCGAAAGAGAGAGAGAGAAAGAGCAGAGGAAGGCAGGGAGGTTAACCAGAAGGCTGTATCCGGTATGCTACCCTGCACTGGGGTTGGGGAATAGGGGGTTGAAAGCTTTCAACATTCGAAAGACTTGTGACAGCACCTGTCTCCTCAGAAGGTGGAAATATTGAGCTGGTGTTGTGGGATTCACAAAGCCAAAGTTGATGTCGTCACCGTCCACAGCATCTTCCTTACTGTCGGTCATCTGAAAAGCACAGTGGCAAGCTTGAGCCAACTTGTGCAGCGGGCAGTGAAAAGGTCTGACACATGTGACAAAGATTGATAAAAGCTTTTGATGAACTTCTGCCTAGCTGCTGGAACTGGTCAAACGTGAGTCAATTTTGAGGATTTATGTTCCAGGCTGCCCAAGGAACAAGCTACAGCACTGAACAGATGAAAACGGAGGCAGCCCGTTCATTATGACTTGCCATTAAATCGCCCAAGTCTCTACTGGAGCCATAAAATTTCCTTTTGGTTTCATACACCCCAATAATTTGCAGAAAGAGAACATCAATGCTGCCACGTTCACCTGCTCAATTATGTAGAGTGATACAACATGCACTAATACTGCAAGTTTAAAATACTATTAGTAAGCATCAACAGTTTGCAATTAATCTATAACTACAAGGGTTCGTAGTTATTTTTATTGCTGCAATCAGCACAGTTGATGTTGTTTTTCTGTCAGGTATGACACATTTCCAAAAAAAGAAAATAAAATTTAAATAAACAGAAGTGTACGGCAGCACACTTATAAATGGCGCAACCCTGCATGCCACAAGTTCTGGCAAAAGATTCTAGAAAAGCCTAGGAATCTAAATTTCGGAAAAAATTATTCAGCCCTACCTGCAAGAACCTTTCAATGCGACAGGACGAGTGCTCAGGACCAGCTCCATCAAAGCCGTGCGGCAGCAAAACAACCATCCCACTCTGCAGGAACCACTTGGCTGAAAGCACATAACACAAACTTTTTTTGGTTCTTTTATATTGGGAATGACCCTCATTTGATGACATCTTTAAGGTTAGAATGGAGGAAAAAATTTTTAAAAATGGTGCAGCTTGTTTTGGACATTTAGCTTGTGAGGGGCACCCACTTGACCTTTTCGCTAGCATAAAAAAAGAAGAAAATTGTACCAAATTTACTGAAAAAAACTTTTTCGCTCAATTTGTAGAGCTTTTTTTTTCTGAATAAAACGGTACCATTCTTTCAATTCAATAGGGTTCCTTTATTTCAATAATTGCGTAAAAAAAATAACTGGAAGATGGCTTCACTGCATGGCAATACAATGAAAGATGGCTATAAAATAGAGCTGTGCGAATAGCAAAATTTTGGGTGCGAAGCGAATTCGAATATTGAAGTGTGAGTGCGAATCGAATTGAATATTTTTCGAATATTTCTCGAATATTTCTAGAATATTTTTCGAATACTTCGAAGCGAAATTGCAGAAAAAAAAAGTTGGAGAGGATTCCTAAGCATATTCTTATGAGATAGCAACATGAAAGTGTTTCTTTTTCACTTAGTTGATGAAGCACTGGCGGGGTGGTGTTTCATAGTTGTCATATCAAGAATGAGGCAATGTAGAGGCCGAATTCTATTTATGTAAATGATTTGGTTCAACCAAAGTGTTGCCGACAACACTGTACACGTGATAGGCAAAGATGCCATTTCCTCAGCCTCTCCTCCTCTTTCAACTGCTGTGGAAGGCCAATTGATGTGGCGGACAAGGGTGTGCTCCCTTCAAGTCCGGAGTTCCAAATCTGCCTCATAGACGTCGATACATAAGAGCATCTGAAAAGTTGGATGCTAAAAAGCTTCGGCGTCCGATTTTTTGGACTTCCTGCCCAAATTTCAGGCCCAAAACATCATTAATTCAGCCCCCAACTCTGCCACATCTTTCATCTCCATGTTGGAACCAGCGTTTTCTTGAGATAATACATTTACAACCGTAGCGGAGCGTGAAAGGCGGCTTTGCCGCAATACGCGGGTGTAATGAGGTGAAGCATATTGAAAATCTAGGGACCACTTTCAATCGGACGTTGACTGTGTCTGGGCAAAGTTCGACCGTAACGGATCGTAAGAGGCAGCTTTGCCGCAATACCAGAGTGTAATGAGGTGAAGAATATTGAAAATCTGAAGGGGTCACTTTCAATCGGACGTTGACTGTATTTGTTTTGGGGAAGTTCGAATAGTTCGAATAGTAAAATTCCAGTGCGAATCGAATCGAATAGCAAACACTATTCGAAAAATATTCGAAATTTCGAATATTCGCACACCCCTGCTATAAAATGAAAGCCAAGACGCAAATGGCACAACATAGACAAGTGCGGCCATTAGTGTCAAGAAACACAACAATGACGAGTGCAGTCTCCATTGGTTGCATGTGGGACCAATTCTTATTGATGAGGAGTATAGTTGCCATTGGTCATTTTGGGACAAAATCTCATGACTATACTCGTCAAAGGGAAAGAAAGGGTTAATTAAATAGAAAGACATTTTCTGGCATGCTTTTTCTTACTTGGAAAAGAACCTGTAATGCATCCATTGAACATAATAACAGATTTTCTTTCTCCAACAGTGCGCTTGATATGCCCAGTTTGATACCTCGGAAATGCTGTTTTCAAGGGAAGATTACCACAGAAGTAACAGAAGCGTTTTCGGCATGCTGGAAGAAAGTTCCGGTTGTGGATAGCTCAGCAAGCCAATTACAAAGTAATTCATCATGATATTAATTTCTAATTCAGATATCTTTTTATTGTCTCTTCTTCATCACAATAGAATTGTAATCTCCATGCCAAGAAATAATGGTGATTAAGTTTTCTTTTTCTCTTGATTTTAAACAGTGCTCGGACTTTTGGGGGTTAGTAACTTATCCCTCTACAAAAGTGTAAGACTAATTTCATGCCAGAATTCCTTTTTCCTAACTACATAACTTTCCTCTTCAGCGTGGCTTTACAAGTTGGCTTTACAGCAATGCAATTTCTATTGTTGTGAAGCCTATCTGAAAGTGAACGGCATCCATAATCCCCACCCCCGCTTTCAATCTTAAACTTTCTTGAACTTTTAGTGTGGGACACATGTGAGAATATATTGTGTGTATGTATTTGCATACATAATTCAGACGTTCATAAAGGATTTCAGGAATTGAACACAAACCTGTCGGCAACAAAAAGTAAAAAAAAAATAATAAGCGCTCCACGTTTGTATTACAAATGGATCATGCCACCATGTCTTGGAAAGGTGGTATTGCCGAGATGACAAGCTCGCAATTTATGCAAGAAGGTTACCATGTAATACAACGTGAAATTGAAAAATGCTCCTTGTCATTCAAAGTATTAGCACAGGTAAATTGTACCTGACAGGACACAGGAGTGATGTCCTTATTTTGCTTCTCTAGATGTTCCTCCAAAGCCTAGATTAGACTGGAAAAAGAAAACTTGAAGAGTCTACATGTGCCCAAGTAAGATGTCAAACTAACCTTCACCGGATGTAACGAATGTGTCGATGACCACTTGAGCGCTGTTGTGGAAGTCACCGAACTGGGCTTCCCATATCACCAGGGTCTTCGGGGTTTCCAGACTGAAGCCGTACTCGAAGGAAAGCACTGCCTCCTCTGACAGGGGACTGTTCACAACCTGCACATCAAGAATATGTTTTACCCTCACAGTATGACGATAGCTGTGAGCATAGTCAACAGTTGAAATCGGAGATACAGGTGAAATGCGTTGGTTCTTTACAGATGCGCAATCGTGCGCTCCGGTGCAATCACTGGTGCTTGCTTAGGTTCTGGAACATATACACTGCTATTCGTACTGCGTGTGCAATCCGATTAAAATTGGTGGTTACATTCGAGGAGTTTCCGGGGCATTAAGGTGAGTCATCTGCCGAGTGATGACTTTGTAACATTTGTTGTCCATCAAAAAAAATTACTGTGGTTCTTGGAGCGGACGGTGCTGAAGTGCCATGAGTCTCGTGTGCCCGGCCTATGTGCACTTGTGTGTGGGTTAAAGGAATAGGTTGCAGAAACATTTGGTTGCAGAAACACTAGGTTGCACAAGCACTAGGTTGCACAAGTATGAATCATGCAATGCCAGTGTGGTTAAAAACTCGTACAAGAGAAAAGTGCACCAAGCTTGGTTCCGAGTATAAAAGAACCAAGAAAAAATAAAGAGCATGCTGAACCACAGCTTTAACTGAGTGATGCTCACATGGACCGTTGCGCCAAGTTGTAGAAAAATTTGCGAATTGATAGCACTTAATATAAATAGCAACTTTGAATACCCTTTAAATATGAATTACTTATAGTATATTTTACAAATGTTACTAGTATACATCAAAATACCACATCTTGGATAAACACACACATTCAGTACTGGTCTATCCCATGCCCGCAAATTAGTTGTAGATTTAAAATGTCACCTTGCTGTTTTCCATCTACACTTAACATATTTATAACACACAAATTTATTCCAGGTATAAAAAATGTTTTGCTGCTGATATTCTCCTGAGCAGACTTTTTTGCTATTTTGTTAATTATCAAACATGGAGTTCATAGTAATCAATTCTAGAATCCCACATCTTGCATTCTATGTACTATGCCACCATGTCATTGCCTAGTAGAAACTACAATATGGCGTTATAATCGAGCTGCCGTAACACAGCTTTTTTTTTGACCTGCCATTACACAGCTTTTTTTTTTTTTGCCCTGCTACAGCTACTAAATGTGTACGTAAGTATGCAGGGCTAGCACAAGTGACTCACTCGTTTTGAAAAGGCTATATTTTCAAAAGTGTGGCACCTACACACATGAAAGATATATGAATAGAACCACAAGCTCACCAAGTTTGTGTTGTGTATTCCAAATGGTAGCACCACTACCGCAATACTTAGTTGAGCTCAAAGAACACATCAGTGCTTCAATGCAGACAATTGACAGGACTACACTACAAAATGTATGGAATGAGCTCGATTATCGATGTGTTCCGTGTCGCCAAAGGGGCACCATATTGAACATTTGTAGAGGGTGTATAAACTTCGTGAGTTTGTGGTTTTTTTTACGTATCTTTCATGCGTGTACGTGTAATACTTTTGAAAATATAGCCTTTCAAAATCAATGAACCATTTATGCTAGCCCTGTTAAGTGTTGAAATAAAAGATGCTCTACTCTACCTCAAAGTATCCCTGTCGACCCCATTCAGGCGGTAAGCCCAGGTGGTTGAGGGGAACGATGTGTTGCTCGGTGTTGCGGTCAACCAGGATGGCATGTCGCTGGCTGAACGTGCCACGGCCGACGTCCTGGCCACAGATGCGAACGTTGAAGCCTACCAGCACAGAATAAAAAAAGAGTGCCTGTCAATACGGCATTCAAGTGATTACTGTTGAAGATAATTAAACCCGATGCTAACAGGCTCTTAAAGGGGCCCTACAACACCTTTCTGAGTTATATTGGAATAGTCTCATTATTGACGTATGACCCTTCACGAGTCATACACCGCAAAAATTTTTCGAATTCGTCAAGTCTAAGTGGTGTTACCAAATTATAGAAATCACGTTCCGTAGCTTTCTCCCTCTGCTCAATGCCGCCAGTGCGCAGAAAGCTGCGCGGGGCGTGGAGGGAGGGAGCACGAAGGTGCGAGGCTCCGCCCAAGAGTTACGTCAGCGCCGGCAGAATTATTTTTCTTCATTTTTTTCTCTCTGGTGTCTGGGCGCAACCATGTGGTCTGTGGCGCCACTTCCGGTCGGCTTGCGTGGTCCTCGTCGAGCGGAGCCCATTGCACCGTGTATCGCGCGTGCTTGAAAACTGCGAGTCGGTTTGGTAATGTTGGGTGTGCACCTCGAACTGCCGTAGTGTTTTCATCGCTCTGCCAACCATGGACGCAAACCTGTGTGCGCGTTTGGAACGAATGACAGCTGAGATGGGTTTCGACCCATACTCCGATACACCGCCTCGTCGCACTGCTCGCGCTTGAATCGTATTCAACACGGCAAAGCTGCGTGCACCCTTTTCCCAGTGGGGGTACTGGATTGACAGCATTTAAGCCAATGGGTGGGCACTTCGATGCTGTTTTCTCTTTGAATGCACAGCGAGTGCGGGCTGAGAGCAAAGAACTAAAGACTAGAAGAAAGGATCGTGGGGCATCGAGCCGGCGCGGACCCATCCCCCAGCTGTCTGCAGCTACCGCAAAAATGCAAGTCTGCTTGGTTGCTGTGTCGCGGCTTCTCGGGAACACGAGACTACGGGGAGGATACGCCGAGGTACGGCTCGATGACAACAGACAGCGAACGGGACTCTCGCCATACAGCGAACACAGGTATCCTAAACTCGCCGGCGCCAGCATTGTTATCGGAGAAATGTTGCACCCACCCCTGCCTCGGTTGGTCATGAGAACGTGCCGATGATGCAGTTTCCAGCTGACGAGGCAACACTCGAACGGCTGCCACTCTCAACGGCAACCGGTGATGGTCAAAAGCACAGAAATATTCACGATTTCGGCACTACGCATGGTGAAGAAAACGCAACCACGCAACTACGAGCAGACGAGCTGTCGGTGAGACCGGAAGTGCTAATATTAATGTTTGTTCGGTGTTTTAACAGCATAACACAATATAAACATACATATTATCTACTTATTGAACTCAAAATTAACAACGAAGGTAATAATGAGGGTGTTATCATGATTATAACATCAACCAATGGTGGAACTGCCGACAATCGCGTCATATATTGCGGACTAATGCATCATTTGTCGAGAGAAGAGGGAGCAATTTTCAGCTGACTGAGAATTTATTGTAAATTCCAGGCCACGCGCTTCGCTATAATAGTTGGCTCGCGTGTTCTCGGGAGCCTCGACTACCGATTGGCAGCGCTTTTTGACCCTGCTCAAAAAGTGTTGCAGGGCCCCTTTAATATAGCAAATTATAAAGCCACCACTAAAACCACCACAATAAGGAATGCTATGCTTTTCACAATGAATTCATTCATTCTTACACATTGCGCTGTTGGCTATTGTCATCTGTCAACGAACAGCAGAAAGCCACGCTTTCTGCTGTTTGTGTTTCTTTTCATTGCGATAGTACATTCCTAGATTAAGCCACTATCCATGCCATTCTTGTCATTGGAGATATGTATTATCATAAAGCTCTTCACACTTACTTGGAATTAGTAGGCTGAAATATGTTATCACTTGGATACGTCAGTTGGAATTTTCTATTTTCGTTCTTGGTTGAATTTTTTCCAATAAGTTTTGAGCTGCCAAACTGGGGGTGTAGCTCTTACATGAGTCTATACGGTAATTCATTGCCAAGAGCTCCAGCGGGAATATTTTCTTTTTTTATTTCTGTCTCCCGTTATTCAAATGCACATGACATATAATATTCAAGGCTGAAAAATATGGGCCACAAATTAAGCGTTAAATCTTAAGCTGTCCTTGTCGTTGAGGGTTACACTGTCTGAGAGGTAGTACATCAACAAAATACTTTATCGTCACTGTGTGGCTAATGAACTTCGCTTGCTTGTTTGCCATGCTTGTACCTTGTGAAGGGTTAGCATTCTTCAAATACTGGGCGACCCACCCTGGTATAACAAGGAGCCCAGAGCAAGTGCTTCTGCTGTGGCCCACTCAATGCCTTGGCCCTGTTCGACTTTGCGAAGCCGATCACTGACATGATGTTTGACTAGGTGAGGATGAACGGTCTGGAAAGAAACAAAAAGCAAAGCGTTCGTAAAAAAATTCCGACGGAAGGCGGCAACAACAAAGGGACGTCACTCGCAGCACGAAAACTTACCACTCCACGAGGCACTTGCACTGACTTGCCACCCACGTACTTCAGCACATTTGAGTCGACACCCGTGTCCCAATAGGTGATGGCCGAAGGAGCTTGAGAGATGCCACTCCACCTGCCTTGAAATCGGCTGAACTAAACGTAAAGAGGCAGTTGATGAAGATGTGATGTTAGGCCAGTTGGCAAGGGCGTACCTTAAAGAGATTGCAGTTAAACTAGATACAGTGTAATGCAGATCAACGTTGTGGGTATTTACACCTAAGGCTTATCTCAGAGAGATGTAACACAAGGCTATGAAAATATGTATAGAGGATCGTCACGAGATAGACAGTGGAAACGTGAATAAGAGCAAGAAAGAAAGAAATGTCCTGCACTTGTGCTATGCTTTCTGAACAAGAAACTTGGCCCTCAAATGGCACAGGAGCATTAGTGGAGCAGGGAAAAAAAAAAGGGCACTAACTATGCACTGCAGCACAGATGACAAACTGCAGTTTGACTTCATGACAATACTAAAGGAGCCACGACAGCAAGTTTTTGAGCTTGAATTTCGCACTGTGTGTACGATCTCCCTGAAAACTGGCAAACATTCATAACGTTCAGCGGGATAAAAATTTTGCATCTGAATAACTTTTTTTACAGCAGCTGAATTGTTCAGCAGTTCAGCAGCTGAACAGGGCCACGAAACGAAGTCAATGTGCGTCTTGGCATAGAAGTGGCTTTGTTTTCGCTCGTGCTTTCTCGGGAGTCAGCACAAGATAATACTATAGTACAGTAGAACCCCGCTGTTACGTTCCTCACTGCTGCGTTTTCCCGGCTGTTACGTCGTTTTCCGCCGGTCCCGGCATAGCTCCCATAGGATACAATGTATTGGGAACCCCGCTGTTACATCGTAACTGTCGGACCGTTCCCGTATGATACGTCGCGAAGTGCGCTCGGAGCCGACCGAGTGACTACCAAAGAGAGCGGCCATGGTGCATTTTCACGCAGTTTGGCCTCGTTTGACCGTAATATTAGCCGCATGAGAGGCGCAAGCAACAGAATCTTTCAATTGATGCAAACAAAAGCATGGCCTTCGAGATTCAAATTGCAAAGATGGCGTCTATGACGTAACTGCTCGCGAAAGCAAGGCCTTCGAGATTGGCATTTACTATTGACAAAAGCATAGCCTCTGAGATTTGTATTGCACAAACATGGCGTGTATGACGTAATTGCTTGCGAAAGCAAGGCCTTCGAGATTGGCATTCACTTCTGCCATCGCGTTGGCGTAGACTCATCATTATCGTTATTTGTCGGAGAACGGGAGGCGTTCGAGCTGGTTGGAGCTCGCGTGGTCGTGCGTGCGGTTCGCGGTCGGACTCGCCGCGCCGGTCGTGATTGCGTGTGCTTAGTTCTTTCATGCCTACAGCTGTTGGTGTTAAAAAAATCACATACGTTGATTACATTTCTGTGGATGAGGCCGTCCTAAGCTCCGCGTTTCTATCCATCGACTAGATCGCGGCTGAGCGCGCCAATTTTCGTGCTGCTCGTAAGAATTGAAATAAAATTCTGTACCACTAAATATTTTGCCGTTTTTCCTGTTTTTCGGCTCTTACGTTTCCCGTCTCTTACGTTTATTTCCTACGGTCCCTTCAAAAACGTATCAGCGGGGTTCTACTGTACTAAGTTTCGGAAATGGCGCACCCAAGCATATTTGCCTACCCAAAGGCTTCCAGCCTGCTTGCCTCCTTTTAAAATGTTATCTTAGTAGCGCGAAAACATGATCTTAGTTCGCTAAGAAAGGCTTTGCATTGGATATTTATCCGAAACAAAAAGGCCGAACTGTCCTACCAAGACGTTTGTGACGTTTCAGCTTCCAGCACGAAAGCCTTGTTCACAATAAAGGCATCACCAGATGTGGTTCGCTTACGGGCTTAAGTAATCGCTTTAAAGAGTGCGTGTAGATTGGGTTTAGATTTCCGTCACGATTAACTGTGTTGGAAGTGGTTTGTATGATCAGCGATTCCAGATGTAGTTGAGATACTGTCATATTTTTTTCTTTTGCGATGATTCTCGCATTGCCCAACCAATCTTGTGATCATTCATGACGGCATGTTCTGCTAAAGAGTTCTTGAGGATGCTCTTATTCTTTACATCTAATCTAAACCCGATCTACACACATTCTTTGCAGCAATTATTCAAGCCCATTCAAACAGACCACTCCTTGCAATGCATTCATTGTGAACAAGGCTTCTGTGCTGGAAGCTGAAACGTCATAAATGTTTTGTTTGGACTGGTTGGCGCCTCTTTTTTTTTTGTTTGAATGAACTTTCTTGGCCAGACGGGATTCCGCATTGCTCTAGACTTCATTTAATATTTAAATGCAGTCGTGCTTGGCGAACATCAATATGCAGAACCAGAGGTCACGTAAGGAATGTTTTGTAAAGTTGTTAATATTGCGAGCCATTCCACAAATAAGCGATCAGAGATGGACGCACCAGTGGAGTGTGGCTTTCAATGAGCTTGAACTGTTCACCCAGGAATTCCATGTGGTCGGCCACAATTTTCTGTCTTTCGGCAGCATCGAGGCTTCCCTCGTCCTGTGCCAAGGAAGAAACAAGCATAAAGCTAACGTGAGAGAATCGCACTACGTGTTATTAAAGAAAGCTACGACATGATATTTCTGTGCTCCTAGTTTGTTGCGTTAAATGAAGGTTCGCAAAGCTACGAGGCGCTACATTTCTATCTACCCCGACTCCACATTTTTCCTGATAAGGCTTTGTTCATCAATGTTAGACTCTTTGTGCTGCTTTTGTTTGGAGGTTTCTTCCTTCTATGAAATGCCTCCACACTCAGAGATAAAGCACACCAATAGGTCACTTCTCCTGTAAGCTAATCACTTAAACAAAAAGTAGGTGATCTTCTATTGGTGAAGTAACTTGGAATGCCTAAGTGCAATGCTGAATACTGATAGCGTGCCATGTGTAATCCACACTATCAACAAATGAATCACTGAGGCACAAGACTCAGACACAGCATCGAGCTGCTGGGGCCCACACATCCCGCGGCAAAATGAAAGTGCGCCAAGTGTCTCAAAACACCAGCTTGCACGTGGGAAATTCACCCTATTGAAAGCCTGTGTCCACGGTGTAATGATTACGGTATCAAGCTTCCTCTGTGCAAGAAGTCCTGGGTTTGATTTCAGTGGATTTTTCAGTTTTTAATTGTTTGTATGTCGTAAATAAAGATATGTTTAATCTTTTCATTCGTTTATTTTTCATTCTCTAACGTCAGGAGGCCCTGCTATTGCAGATGAACAGCTCACGCATGCTTTTTTGCTCACTTTACTGTATAGCATCCCATCATCCACACCATTTTTTTCGTATAAGCAACATGTTTGTGTTTGTATACATAACTCACAAGAGTAAAAACGTTAAAAACAACAACAAAAAAGCATTTCGCACCTATTTGTAATATTTCTATTTCTTTGTCTTGTAATTCAGGTATAACAACTTCTTAATGGGATGATTTCAGCACGCACTGAACAGACAAGGACGTGCACACTGAAATCATCCCATTATGAATTCTTACCAACTCGCCCAGTTTTCAACATTTTTATAACAACTACTGTTAAAAAAACGGACCCCTGCCACAACCCTTGAAAGGATTCTGGGGTCTCGCCCGCATAAAGCTAAAACGTCATTATATCAGAAACAATAAAAATTGATTGACTGATTGATTGATTGACTGCTTAAGGCCATCACTGCTTTGACATTAAAGACACACCTTACCTGTAGCTGCTTTGCATAGTCATTTGGAACACTGTCCCTGGCATGGATCATGTCATACATAAGAGGGTTAGTGAATGTGGGGTCATCCATCTCGTTGTGACCCCAGCGCCGGAAGCAGAGCATGTCTAGAAGGACGTCGTCATTAAACTTCTCTCGAAACTCCAAGGCCAGCTGAGTTGCTAAGGCCACAGCCTGCAATTGGAATGCTATGTTAGGGTGCAGTTGCCATTCAGGTGGCCATATGTTATGGTGCATGTGTGTTGGGGTGCAAGTACATCAAGGCGCAAAAGCGTTAAGGCACAACTGTGTTGGGGTGCAAGTGCGTTAAAGGAACACTAAAGGCAAATAACAATTTATGTCAGAGTGAAAGCTCAATGTATGACAACGTCTAAAACGGCAATATTATGAAGAGAAGTTCCCTACTTACCGAGAAATTAAGCTAAATGTATCACACGATGAGCGCCATGAGCGGGACATTTTGTAAATGATCCCGATAACGTGAGACAGTCCGACTACAATTAATCGCTTGTAATCAAACTAGCTGCAATAAAAAAAGAACCTTCCTTGCATCAAGAGACTTAATAAAATGCTGCTTGCTCATTTCTGTTTGATTCATGGAAAAAAGAACCTCTTTGGCGTTGCCATGGGGAACGGCGCACGTGGTTCAAAGGTTCCGTTTTCGCCGAACTGCGCTTCGCCCGGCGCCCTGCTTCGCTCACGCGGTCGCGCCTCAGTGGTAGTTTCGGTATCGCGTACTGCCGCGTGTGTTTTGCGTACTCGTGAAAGTCGCTCTGACAGAAAGTTCGACAAAATGCCGCATGCATGTGATGTTGTCGGATGCCCGAATGGTGCATGCCGCCAGTGCACGCCGCTGCGCAGTAAAGGCAGGCAACGTTGGGCACGGCAACAGTGATGTGAGACAGACCACTTTCAGGCGGGTGATTTAAAGTGCACTATCGTGATGCAGACCACTAAAACGAGATTTAATTTCAAAATAAGCACTTCCTTGGCACAAAAGCAGCACTACGACGTTTCTAGACCGCTATTTCAACAATCAACGTTGACTTAATATTTGCCTTTAGTGTTGTCCCTTTAAGACGCAAGTGCGTTAAGGCACAAGTGTGTTGGTGTGCAAGTGTGTTGGTGTGCAAGTGTGTTGGGGTGCAAGTGAATTAAGGCACCAGTGCGTTAAGGCACAAGTGTGTCGGGGTGAAACTGTGTTGGGGAGCAAGTGTATTGTGGTGCAAGTGTGTTGCATGTGTATTGTGGTGTATGTGTGTGGGGATAAGTGTATTAGGGTGCAATTGTGTAGGCGCACGGGAGGAGAAGTTATTAGCAAAAGTTATTAACAGAAAATTATAGGGAGGAGAAGTTATTAGCAAAAGAGCCAGTAGTCAACAGCCAAGCAAAGCACATGTGAATTGCTGCCTTTTCATTTGCAGAGGTGCTAAAGACATGGCCAAAAAGGAAAAATAAAAATGGAAAGTTTGTTGGTATCTGACAATATCCCATATAAAGGGGATGCTCTTATAATGATCATAATCATGTTAATTTTCATGTCGTGGAAGAGCGGACAGTATGTCAAACAAGTAACAATGTACCCCTTGTGGGATCTGAACACCAAGTTCAAAGCAGACAACAGGAACTTTAATGTAAAGCATCGCAAACAGCATATCCCCTAACGTAACAAATATGTGTCCTGTATATATGTACAGCAACAGTTTACACAACAAGCTCAGTAATTTTGTTAAACAACAAACATACGTGCAACGCTGTAAACCTCATACTTGTAAAACCCCTGAAAAAGTTATGCATACCTCTGGATCATCTCCATTTACATGTATTACTGGAGCGTCAATCATCTTCATGACATCACTGACATAAGGTGAAGACCTGTCATTATAAAAAAGAAAAATGGCTATTTTCAGGGCATACAGAAGACAATGTGGAGATGTGCACTCCTAACCAGAATGATAATACTGGCTTGCTTATTTTATGTGAATGTGCTACAAGTACACTCCTACGGTTACACGCTAGCCAAGGTGCATGTATAATTTTGTTGATTCTTTATTTTAAAGGCATAGCACACTCGAAACTGGACTGATGATTATTTGCTGTATCGAACAGTTCTAACATCCCCATGGAAATTTCATGCGAAAATATTTCACTGCACCACATATATATCGACCTCTAATTCACATCCCCATTCAACAAATCAAATGCTCTGAAATGCTGTGCCTTCGCAAGTGTGCTCCTGCTAAGTGGACCAAAACCACTAAAGTTCCTCGTGAAGTGGGGGTTGGTCGCACGATCTTATTGCGAGCTTGGCTAGTGTGCAAGTACACATGGTTATCAGTTTTCTGGACAGCAGGTCAGCTATGCATTTTCTTCTAGGCTACGACACGTGCACTGGCAAATAATACAGATGAAAGCAAGAATTTCCTGCCACAGTACCGTTCAGTCTATTTCATAATAGTTCTTCTGCATTTATAACATGCACTCAATTCAACTCCTCAGGATACCTTATGAATGAATCGCTAAGAAAACTGACAGCAGAAGCCTTTACGCATTGACTGCAAATTGTTTGTGGTCGTTCCCTTCATTTCATGTGTGTTATACCATGATTATGTATGTCAATCTTATCAGTCCTTAGCTCTTATCAGTCTTATCTATGTCCAAGTGGCTCTATATGCAAATTATGATCATAACAATGACAGTGGTCATGATGACATTTATCGCATGTTACGCTTTTTCGAATCACATGTGCTGTCAACGCGGCAGGATGGCCACATTCCGCTTCTCACAAGGCACTTAAGGCTTACGCCTTAAAAACAAGTAAGCCAGAGCAATTGGCACGGAAGCTCACGAGGTTAGGAAGTCTCGTCACCTGCCGTACGAGGCTGGTGTGGTGAATCCAATCTGGTTGTTGACCACTAAGTGGACGGAGCCACCCACGGTAAACCCTGGAAGTCGTGACATGGCCACAGTTTCCATGATGACGCCCTGGGCGGCAAACGATGCGTCGCCGTGGATCTGGACTGCCAGTGCTGGAAATTTGCCGCCCCAGGCACTCCTGGACTGGGAGTACTTCACAGGATCTAAGCTTTGCATGCGGGCTCGTGTTTTTCCCACTGCCACGGGACTCACACCCTGAACCAGAGTAAAAAAGAAAATAAGACTAATTTTGTCCTTGTACATGGGAATGGTTTTTGGATGAAGCAAATAGCAAATTAAATTGTGGGGTTTTACACGTTAAGGCCTAAATGTGATTATGACACACGCTGTAATGGTGCACCCCAGATTAATTCTGACTACCTGGATTCTTTAATGCTGCTGCATGTAAATACATGCAGAGAGGGGAGGGGTAGGGCAGTATGGGAATGTTACCAGAGGGACGCTCTGGAGAAATAGGAGAAGACAATGCTGAAGCGTGCGTGTGGTGCATGGCGCATGTTGGTGGTTGGGCAGGGGGACTTTAAAGGGCCCCTAAACAGAGGTCAAAATTTAGTTGTGGTGTTGCAGTTGTGCACGAGTCTTCAATAAACACGTAGCCGCAAGAATTCTTCGAAACAGTGCCGCAATAGCGGAGTAACACGCATTTGGCGATTCGAAAGTGGCCCTCGCTTGCTTTGCTCTATCCTTTGCTACGCTCCGTTTATTATCTTGTGACTTCTGGCCTAGCGATCCTCCTCACCATGCAATAATAATGAGCATTAACAGGCAATAATGCCAAGGAAAGTATAGGGGATGTTAGTAGTAAATGTAAGGTAAATGTGAAGAAAGAAAAGTGGATGAAAAGATAACTTGCCGCGGGCAGGGACCGAACCTGCGATCTTCGAAAAACACGTCCGATGCTCTACCAACTGAGCTACCGTGGCGGCCATCCCCCTGTCCACTTTATGGGGTATATATGTACATGTAAACGTGGGAGTGTCAGTCAGCGCCGCCAGTAGCCATGACGGCGAGTGTGGAACACTTTTTTTCTGCCTGTTGGTGTCACGTACCACGTGAACTTATTACGAGCTGGCAGCTGACTAATAATCCCTCGCATACTACCCGAAGGCATCATGTCTGCCAGAACGAGACCCTCACTATGAATGAAGGAAAGACGTGGAAATCTTAAGGGCTCGTTTTTCTTTGTTATACGCAATATTAATGAGCACTAACAGACAATAATGCCAAGGAAAGTATAGGGGATGTTATTATTAGTAAATGTAAGGTAAATGTGAAGAAAGAAAAGTGGACGATAACGTAACTAGATATTGGTCAGCTGCCAGCTTGCAATAAGTTCACGTGCTACGTGACGCCAACAGGCAGAAAAAAAGAGTGTTCCACACTCGCCGTCATGGCTACTGGCGGTTGGCGGTGCTTACTGACACTCCCACGTTTAAATGTACATATATACCCCATAAAGTGGACGGGGGGGATGGCCGCTGCGGTAGCTCAGTTGGTAGAGCATCGGACGCATTATTCGAAGGTCGCAGGCTCGGTCCCTGCCCGCGGCAAGTTATCTTTTCGTCCACTTTTCTTTCTTCACATTTACCTTACATTTACTACTAATAACATCCCCTATACTTTCCGTGGCATTATTGTCTGTTAGTGCTCATTAATATTGTGTATAACAAAGAAAAACGAGCCCTTAAGATTTCCACGTCTTTCCTCGCCATGCAAGGAGGACGCGCGGCGAGCGCGCGTGCGAGCAGACAAACAGGTTCTTTTTGTTGCTGACTGACATAACCAGACACGAGTGGTGATGTCACGGCCAACCCTGGAGATACTGAAAGGCCTGGAGAGGACAAGGGTTTTTTTTTTAAAGTTTTGCGGCACGCCCGCGGCTTGTAGCACTTCGAGCGTTTGGCTTTGTTGATCGTGACGGCATTCTGAAATCGATGCACGCGTGTGCTTGAAATGTTAAAAAAATTATCGGAGCTGCACGTAAGTGTACACTCAAACCTCGATATAACGAACACGGATATAACAAATTATCGGTTATAACGAAGTAAATGAAAAATAGTCTTGTTATAGCTACAGTGCTAAAAATAAACGTTTATAACGAATTTTCGTATATAACGAAGTTATTTTCGTGGCAGATGTGACTTTGTTATAATGAGGTTTGAGTGTATGTACATGAGCGTTTTAGTATTTTGTCCACACCGAAATGCAGCGACTGTGGCTAAAAATCAAGCCGTATCCTGGTGCTTAGCAGAGAAGCTTCATAGCCACTAAGCCACCACGGTGGGTGATGCAGTTACTTGTCGGTAAACCTAAAGGTGGTTATCACATTGCGTAACCAGTGAACATTAACATTCATAAAATGTCCACAGAATACACTTGGGAAGGGAGCGGGCATGAGGAGGAGGAAATAATTATTTTTCTCTAGAGCCTCTCCTGACCACAACACCCTTGTGGGATAATTTAATTTCAGATGGAGAAACACATGCAGCAGCAAACTTTCGACAAGTGCTGACAAGCAACAAAATGTTCTCAGATCATAGTGACAAGAACTTTGCTGTTGCCAATTTCGCCTGATTAGTGTATTTGTTTGAAAAAGGTTGCACAGAGCAAATAACCCCCCAGCAATTTTTCATCACCGCATGAGTTTCCGTGGAAGGTTTGGAGACCGACGTACCACCATTTTTGGAAACATTATTTATCTCTCCTGAAATGTGATGCAACATTAATAAAATGAGCCTAAATTTAAAAATTTTATGATAAGCTCAGGAGACTTGACAGATATGATATTGGCAGATTTTCGGGAAATTATTTTTATTCCACATATATTAGAAATACCACAAGTGTACAGAATATTAACGCGCTGCGTGACAAAAGTGAAGTCGTGTGGCTAAGACTATCAGTTTTTTCAATTAGCAGTGCGATGCGCTATTAAGCTTGCTAACAAGCTCTGACGAAGAAAGATAAAAATGTACCGACCGCTAGCGGTTAATAATGAACAAACTTTGAACAAATGCAGCATTGATCGAATTGATTATTGCCATTTTTGTGCGTCATATTCGAGCGCAGAAACATTATGGAAGAGCACATCAAACACTTTCAGAAGCACACCACATATTCACAGTTAACAGCACAACAACTAAAACATTGATTACCTCCAAATGTGATGGGTTTGGCAACAGAGTAGCGTGCAAGGGACCAGGGTAACCTTGAAGATCCACTGATGTGCCTGGACGGAAGAAAAACGGCGTGCTGCTACAAATCAAGACTTGCGCCTTCAAGTTTGACATGTCTTACTCAGGTGCGACAGTACGTCTCCGGAACCCTTGATGCCAGCAGGAACCTCGGGCATGCCTTTCATCTGTAAAGGAAATAAGGAGAAGGGGGTTTGAGGAGGAAACACACACACAAAGACACCACACTTATCCAGTCACGCACTTGTTTTCCTGAAACTCAGCGCTCAGTGCAGAAAGGATCTTGGCAACAGAAAATCAAAAGCTGCATATATACTATGGCTTTCGTTCACCTTTTCCTGACATTATGGCAGTTTTTTAAGCTAAGCTGAACCCCTTTATAAGAGGCATGCACCGGGGAGCCGTTCTTGTCCCTTATATGAGGTGTTTCTTATAAACTGGGTACCATGTTCTCAATTTCTGATAAACCCCTATTTCGATGCAGGCACATTGGTGTCTCTTACACCCAATTGTCTCTTATAAAGGGGTTTAAATGTATATACGAAACAAGCGATAAAAGTGCAGTAACAGTGTATCTAAAAAACGGAAACGGGTAAGAAATAAATGCTGCCGCCTAATGTGCACTGATCAGTTTTCGTTTTCTCTGCAATCTCATGCCACGTATATCGGGCATTAACCGGTATATAATCGTGCCCATCTAAAATAAAGGTGTAGTGATAGACACGACAAAAGGTCCAGCGTTTTTTTTTTTTTTCATGTGTTAGTTTGCCCTGCGGCATCAATACACATTACACAAAATGGCGCAGTAGTGTTTCCTCCATGAAGTCCAGGAGGGACCTATGGTTCGGACCGTATATCCATTGCTGCAGGTCCGGTGGCCTGGTGTACTGAAGTCCCGCACGCCGCAGGTGGCGTCGACGAGCCGCTTGTAGCCCAGGGCATGTCCATAAGAGGTGGTTCAGGTCTGCTTCCCGCATCAGCGCAGGACAAAATGGGCCGCTTGAAGTTGTGTCGGTGTAGCCCCACTTAGCGTGGATTGAAGGCGTCACAGCCGCACTCACGCGAACTCTTCGGAGCGATACCTCCTCTTGACGAGTAAGTGCACTCAGGAGTTCATGACCATGCGGACCGTTTGGTTGACAAACCTACGTTGTCAGTACCACCGTGGGATCATTGCCAAGTGACCACTAACAAGTTACTTGGATGTATCCGTCAAGAAGTGAATGTAAACTCTACTTCAAGGTGCACACCGCTCGGCCCTTTATCTTTGGCACCTCAGGCACTTGAACTAAAAGCATACACTCAAACCTCATTATAACAAAGTGACATCCGCCACAAGAATAACTTCGTTATATCCGAAAATTCGTTATAAACGTGTATTTGTAGCACTGTATCTATGACAAGGCTATTCTTCATTTACTTCGTTATAACCGATAATTCTTTATATCCGTGTTCGTTATATCGAGGTTTGAGTGTATGTGGACGCCAGGTTGACATCTTCTATACTGCACACTTCCTTAGTGTGCCCATCTCACCCATATGCCAACCAGACCTGCTCTTATGCATTAGACACCCCCATTACATCCGTACTAGCCGAGTTAGTTGCCCTCTGTGATGGTCTTGCCGCACTTCAACCGCTCGTCGAGATGCAACACCCATCAAGTGTGATCCTTTACACGGACTCGATGCAAGCGGTGCGTGCACTCCATCGCGTAGACCTTTCTGTGAGTGTAGCAGTGCAATTTCACCATTGTGCTGCAGCTTATCCGTGCTCTGTTCGAGTATGTTGGATTCGCCGGTCTAGTGTTCTGGCTCATGCCGCGGCAGATGCCGCGTGCCATCCTGTAACCATCATGTACCCCTTACCTCTGCTGCTGCTGCCACCTTCTGACACTGTGGATATTCACAAAGAAAATCTTCGGCGCACCACGCGAGCTCTCACAGTGTTTTATGTTTAGAGTTAACGACACAAGTGATTAATATAATTCTTGAAGTTTGACGCCTCAAAACCGCAATATGATTATGAGAGACGCTGTAGTGGAGGGCTCCAGAAATTTTGACCACCTGGTGTTCTTTAGCGTGCACCTAAAATCTAAGTACACTGGTCTCTAGCATTTCGCCTTCATTGAAATGCAACTGCAGCACAAGTAGGGGAGACCGCCATTGGTATTATCACTGCAAGTTTGTGATGATGTTTTTGCTGGTTACCCAAACCTGTGCTGATTTGTAAACGTCATCGCTACACTAAAGGATGAGCTTTGAAGTGAGGAACAGACTATTGCTTGTTGAGGATTTGTACCTTCTGGAATACTTGCACTGGTGGGAAGTCCAGTAGTCCAGTGAGCAGGTTAAGCCGACCCCTATGAGGCATTCCCACAACAATGTCCGTTACTCCAGCTGGAAATGTAAAGTGCTAGAGTGAATATTTGTGCCGTGACCTTTCTCAGCGAAACTATCTGCAAGATTGAAACAAGTGGCACTCACTTTTTGGCGCTTGGCAGAACAGCTCGTAGAAGAAAGTCATCATGCTTTCGGCGCCTTCTCCTCCGTACCTTTTTACGGTTGAAAACTTCGCTGCCAAGAAATTATCGAACACCTACGAAAAAACAGGCAGTTTAATCATTCCACTTTATCTGTCTATCTCTCTATATTTACCCCAACTTATATATACACCCTTCCTTAAGGGCTTTTGAGCTAATGAAATAAAATAAAATGAAGTAAAATCAATAAAACAGTACCTGCGACTTCAGCAAGATCTCTGCCATTTTCTTGCGCCTTTCAATAGGTGGTCTTCCTTGACCAATGAGACTTTCATAACGATCTGCAAACCAAGTTCTTTTCTCCTCTTCCTGGGCAAGGGATGATGTTCATTGAATGAATATATGTTAATTCATAGCTTGTTTCAGTGGTAACATAATACATATAGATATATCCACATACCATGTGCATGAACTCCAAGCCAAGCGGACCACAGTAAGCGGCCCTCATGTTTTCCGTGATACTTTCGACTTTTTGTCCACATACAGTTTCTGTAGGAGTGAGCCTGTGTGTTTGCAGTTCGAGGTCCTTGACATACCTATAGGATAGCCATAACGAAAGTAGTTAGCATAATCATACTTCAAGTGCTAACGCTAGCTACTGCACAGCTCTTACTGTGTTGAAGGTGTCGAGGCGATGGGATTGATTTTTGCAATTTTATGGCCATGCTTCCTGTATGCATTGACGAGTGTGGAGAGCCTTTGGTCCTCTTTAGAAGCTGCATCTACAACTGGAAAATGAGAGTGCACAGTCGGGTTTAAGCAAGCAAGGACAGCTCTGTATCCTTTTTAAACTTTGTTAGCAATTGCGTGTGGGAGCAAATTTCCTTTGCGAATTTATTAAAGCACCTGTACAGTGGGAGCGTCATATATATAAGGAGTGAAGAAAGAAACTACGACTTTCGTTGGTTTGGCACTGTATATTTTCACTAACGTTTCGTCTGGTCCACCAGACGAAACGTTAGTGAAAATAGTGCCAAACCAATGAAAATCGTAGTTTCTTTCTTCATTCCTTATTCTATCGGGGTCCGCGTGATTCTTTTCCCACTACTATATATATATATATATATATAGCTGAATAATAGTCAAAATTTTCTTTTATAACGTGGTACTGCCAGCTTGGAGTATAAGTGTATACGATTTTTGTACCATGCATACCAACAGGCTTTCAAATGATACACGAGAAGAACTGCTGAGAATGTTGATATACCTGCATGTCAGGTACAGATTTGAGCAGTACGAACAGTTTGGATAAACAATATGTTCTGACACCCTGACAAAATGCGACGTAAGGAACTCAAAATGAATGCAAACTACCCTAAGCACTTTACAAAAAAAAAAAAGAAAAGAAAAGTGAATAGAAGAAGAAAGTGTGCTCATTAACTTGCACCGGTGTCACATATACACCCCCCCCCCCCCGCCAAAACTTGATAACACCACCTACCCCCGAAGTTGGATAAACCACTAGCTGACCCGGCCCTTTCGATCGCTATCTAGCCCGATCCGGATCGAGTTTCTCAGCCGTGATTGGCTCCCTTTCGCAGCTTCCGCAAAGGAGCCAATCACGATGATCCGGTTCGGGTCTGATCACGATCGAAAGTGACCGCGACACCGGTATTTAGCGATGACCCGAATGTCCAATCGCTCTTTTTTCCGTGCATGTTTTTGACCCGTATTTCCAACAACAGGTTTATCCGACCGTGGCGCGCGCTCAGCCAACATGCCGCCAAAACACAAGGCACGCCGCGTGCTTGTTGCCGGCAACAAGGTCGCCTGATCGGTCATTTGAAGCGCTCCCTACTCTGATGGATGCTTCGCTGCAAATCCGCCGCTTTCCGCACGTGCGTGCGACACCTGTTGCAGTACGAAGCGCAGCGGCGTGCGCGCAATTAGCGGGTAGTACTGTTTCTACGTACGATCTTTGGAGAATCCCCCCGAGTAGTTCATTCGCTGCAGCCTCAAAACGTGCCATCGTCTGCTTGCCACGTCTAAGCGCGCGAATCGGTTCATGATGATCTGCTGCTGCTGCTGATCACTTTAGTGGTTCATTCCGAGTCCGCTGCTCAGCGAAGTCCTCTGCGGCGGCGGCGGCGTCAACGACCTTTTTTGCGGTCGTGGTTCCCGTCGAAGTCGCCAGTCGCGGTGCGGGAGCTCTGTGACGATCGCCGCCGCAGCACCGCAACACGGCCAGAGCTCGTTTTCCCTCTCACACACGTACAGCTACGAGCCGTACGAGGCTAGGAGGGGGCGCGTCCTTGGAAATGCGCAACCAGTGCGGAGACTAGCTTTCGTTTTTTTGTCTCGTTATCGAGACGAGCTCGCTTATCAGCGCGCTTATCTTTATTTGCGTTGTGGCTTTTGAAACCTCAGCCATAGAGTAATATAAAAAAGGTTAAGAGAGGACACTCCCGTAGGCCCCTGCGGCTGATTTGGGTTCGCAGCGCACCAAACGGATGTGGGGAATCCTAACAGCCGCCTCAGAGATCAGAAATCGCAAAAAAAAATTAAAAATGCGAATCTCAGAGGCCATTATTTAGCTATAGGTAAAATTACACGGCCCCCGAGACCACTTTTGTTCGTGTGATTGTCTCGGGGGTTATATATATATATATTTTTTTTCTTTTAACGCGTTACTTGCATGCATAAGTAGCTTCGTGTAAGCCACACCGCCAGAGCGGCGAGCACACAATGCCATTGTTTATGCAGACATGACAATCGTTGGGAGAGACGAAACATTTATTTCAAGTCACATTCTCACTAAGCACATACAAAAGATGGGTGCACTGCACAATGCAAGACAGCTGCCACATGTTGAGAAATTGCACAGTAGGAATAAATAGGCGATATTTAGAAAATTCTTACAATACAATAAATGTGCAGAAGACAGCATTAGCATCACAGAGGAAAAGGGGACTTCAGAGAGAAAAGGGGCCACTCGATTTAAGCGAATGAAGAATATGTATGACCATCCAAACACTAACTAGCTGAACGGCAAAATAGTGCGAAAGATACGGACATACTTTGATAGTTAGCTAATGACAACCACAACTTCAAAATTACATCTTGGAAAGGTGCAAAGGGCTACCTGTCGTCTCGCGGAATCCTGAACCACTTAGTCGTTGCACCACGCAGCGCAGCAGTAGCTGCCGTAGTACTTGACTCCGGACGGCATGACCTGGAAAAAGAGAAAAAAGTTTACCGTATTTTCTCTGGCCTTCGCGCAAATTGTCTCCGACGCACTTCTCAGCGCCCTTTCGCGAAAAACAGTCTCAAGCAGTTGCCGCAGTGAACACAAAGCAACCTTCGGTGCATGAACTACTGAGGCAGTATTTAACGAGAATATTACGTCGTAGCCACGGCCAACGAACACAGTTCTCATTTCTCAAGTTCTCTCTTATTCGGCTCTTAACATAGGCGTCAAGCAAACTGTGAATACCACAAATAACGATTCTAAGCACAACTGCACTCTTTCACACGTTTGCACACCCATGCAGTGAATTAGAACTGCGTGTAACGGCATTGAATGCACAAAGAAAACCTTACGACGCAAGCGGCGACTCATTTTTGGCGCCAAGAAACGATTTCTTCGCTAACGTGCTGCACAGCATTTCAAGTTGCTATTTCTTAATGCAAAGCAGTTCACGAGCATCATACGCGAAGCGTGAAGCAGAAAGAAGCTTTCGGCGCTAAAACACAAAGTGCGTCAAATGTCAACTTAAAGCTGTAGCGACAAATACATTGCAAAGTAATGAAGGGAAAAAAGAACCTAATGAAGGCGTTCTTACCAAGCAGCCGCCAAACAGAGTGAGTTCCCGGCAGACGATCCCAGCGAATTTCACATGCGTCGCCGCTCATGCCGCGTCGTCTTGCCATGCCGGCAATCCCTGACCATATATGGTCATGACAGCTACCAATCGATGATTTCGAACTGTCCAATCGCAGATGATAAAGACGGATTTAGAGCCGCACTACGAGCCAGCGGAAGCCACTGCCGCAGCCACATAGTCTGACAAAGACAAGTAGATGTATCGTGAACCAGAAAAGGTACTGCAGTGGATAACTAGTACGCGCGTTCTCTTGGAAACAGGGAGTGACGTGCTGCCGTCTAACGGCTGGCGTGAAGCTGCGTAGCTCCGCCGCTTATAGGCTCGTGTGTCCACTCTTGTCATTTTCTGTTACTCTATGCCTCAGCCATAGAGTAACAGAAAATGACAAGAGTGGACACACGAGCCTATAAGCGGCGGAGCTACGCAGCTTCACGCCAGCCGTTAGACGGCAGCACGTCACTCCCTGTTTCCAAGAGAACGCGCGTACTAGTTATCCACTGCAGTACCTTTTCTGGTTCACGATACATCTACTTGTCTTTGTCAGACTATGTGGCTGCGGCAGTGGCTTCCGCTGGCTCGTAGTGCGGCTCTAAATCCGTCTTTATCATCTGCGATTGGACAGTTCGAAATCATCGATTGGTAGCTGTCATGACCATATATGGTCAGGGATTGCCGGCATGGCAAGACGACGCGGCATGAGCGGCGACGCATGTGAAATTCGCTGGGATCGTCTGCCGGGAACTCACTCTGTTTGGCGGCTGCTTGGTAAGAACGCCTTCATTAGGTTCTTTTTTCCCTTCATTACTTTGCAATGTATTTGTCGCTACAGCTTTAAGTTGACATTTGACGCACTTTGTGTTTTAGCGCCGAAAGCTTCTTTCTGCTTCACGCTTCGCGTATGATGCTCGTGAACTGCTTTGCATTAAGAAATAGCAACTTGAAATGCTGTGCAGCACGTTAGCGAAGAAATCGTTTCTTGGCGCCAAAAATGAGTCGCCGCTTGCGTCGTAAGGTTTTCTTTGTGCATTCAATGCCGTTACACGCAGTTCTAATTCACTGCATGGGTGTGCAAACGTGTGAAAGAGTGCAGTTGTGCTTAGAATCGTTATTTGTGGTATTCACAGTTTGCTTGACGCCTATGTTAAGAGCCGAATAAGAGAGAACTTGAGAAATGAGAACTGTGTTCGTTGGCCGTGGCTACGACGTAATATTCTCGTTAAATACTGCCTCAGTAGTTCATGCACCGAAGGTTGCTTTGTGTTCACTGCGGCAACTGCTTGAGACTGTTTTTCGCGAAAGGGCGCTGAGAAGTGCGTCGGAGACAATTTGCGCGAAGGCCAGAGAAAATACGGTAAACTTTTTTCTCTTTTTCCAGGTCATGCCGTCCGGAGTCAAGTACTACGGCAGCTACTGCTGCGCTGCGTGGTGCAACGACTAAGTGGTTCAGGATTCCGCGAGACGACAGGTAGCCCTTTGCACCTTTCCAAGATGTAATTTTGAAGTTGTGGTTGTCATTAGCTAACTATCAAAGTATGTCCGTATCTTTCGCACTATTTTGCCGTTCAGCTAGTTAGTGTTTGGATGGTCATACATATTCTTCATTCGCTTAAATCGAGTGGCCCCTTTTCTCTCTGAAGTCCCCTTTTCCTCTGTGATGCTAATGCTGTCTTCTGCACATTTATTGTATTGTAAGAATTTTCTAAATATCGCCTATTTATTCCTACTGTGCAATTTCTCAACATGTGGCAGCTGTCTTGCATTGTGCAGTGCACCCATCTTTTGTATGTGCTTAGTGAGAATGTGACTTGAAATAAATGTTTCGTCTCTCCCAACGATTGTCATGTCTGCATAAACAATGGCATTGTGTGCTCGCCGCTCTGGCGGTGTGGCTTACACGAAGCTACTTATGCATGCAAGTAACGCGTTAAAAGAAAAAAAATATATATATATATAACCCCCGAGACAATCACACGAACAAAAGTGGTCTCGGGGGCCGTGTAATTTTACCTATAGCTAAATAATGGCCTCTGAGATTCGCATTTTTAATTTTTTTTTGCGATTTCTGATCTCTGAGGCGGCTGTTAGGATTCCCCACATCCGTTTGGTGCGCTGCGAACCCAAATCAGCCGCAGGGGCCTACGGGAGTGTCCTCTCTTAACCTTTTTTATATTACTCTATGCCTCAGCCTCGTAGAGTGAGGTGGGTTTCCATTGTCCGCGGTAAGCCCCGTCAACCGGCCGCGCGCGGCTTCGCAGGCCGCGCAGCTTCAACTTGGGAACAACCCCTTAAACCCCCTGGCATACTTGCTAGGCACACGGATTCATAATTGCCGGAGCTGCTTTCTTCCCTATTTACATATGACGACTAAATAGTGGGGTTATGGACAGGCGAAACAGGGCTTCAACATAACGGGTTTTATTAACGGGACAACTGTACGAAAGGTCCGGTTAAAGAAATCTCGCAAAACTGAGCGACGCAGCGCTCCCAGACCGGTTTCATCTTTTGAAAGCTGCATGTAGTTAACATAAAATAACAGCTCATAACAACCAAAGGCTTTGAAATGAAAGGGAGTACAGAAACAAGAGAACCGCAGAAGTGAGAAGCTTGTCCAAAAGCTGCGAGCTACGCCCGTACTACCGGTACCACCGGTACTACCGGATGTAAGTGTTCCATGGTACAGAATACCTAAACTGGTACTACCGTAGTAGGTAACCGTAGTGCGTACGGCGTACGTGGTACGTCAGTACGGTCCGTCCGTTCCGTATGCGTACACGACTTCGGCGTTCCTCCTCTCTCCAACACCACATCGTTCTGTGGACGCCGCTCACTGGCGCTAGTTGTCGGTTCCTGAGCCAACATGGACGATGGCAGTACGCTCTCAGCGAAGAGG
This sequence comes from Rhipicephalus sanguineus, assembly GCF_013339695.2. Lineage (NCBI taxonomy): Eukaryota > Metazoa > Arthropoda > Arachnida > Ixodida > Ixodidae > Rhipicephalus > Rhipicephalus sanguineus. Next base: position 55,377,469 of record NC_051186.1, read on the forward strand.
CACGAAATTGGCGTTTACTCGCCATCGATCTGAACCCCAAAGGTGGAAAAGTACGGCAACTTCAGCATGGCCAATGGCGAAGAAATATTCCTCCAGTCCCCACTAGCTGCGTGGGTGAGTGATCCAGTTTCGTGCGTGGTACCATCGTCTCTCACGATCGGGATCGCTCCGAGTTTGCGAAAAGAAAGTACCGCATAAAAAAGAAACAAAGATCACACAGGATCGAAATCGAGACCCTTAATATCCCCAGGGGTTCGAATTGAATGTCCTTTCTTTGCGAACCAAGTTGATCCACGTCTGTGGCCGCGATTGCGAAGTGGAGCAAGTTTGCTCCTGTCACAAACGGGCTGTCAAGTTTAGCGTCAGGTGCAGCAGTGGGGGGTTTGTTTATGCTGTTGTATCCTTCGATCGCTACGCGTGTGAGCTTTTAAGCGAGAAGAAACTGAAACAAGAGATCGCTGACTTCTTGCAGGCAGGATTTCGTACGCGTACTCGCTTTTTCTGGTCGATATAGTCGCCCTTAGAAGCTGGTTCGGAGTTACCGACGTGGTGAGACAATTAAAACAATGGCTTCTTTTTCAGGCGTGGTTTTTTGTATTTGTTCTCTTCTTCGAAGGCACCTTTGTCGTGGGAGTTGAGACGCGTTGCTTCTAGGATTTCGCCAGCTTTATTGCGTGTCGTTGTCGAGCTTGATCGCAATGCGCTCCTTTCGTTTACGACTTTCAGTTCCGAGTTGATCATCATCTCGCCTCAATTCGGTCTCCGCGATGCAATCTGCGCTATCCTTTCGCCGATGCAAAGCGTTCCTTATGAGTTAGACGTGCGTTTGGACTGTCTTGTAATGCTACGAAGAGAAGCATTAGATGTGCAATGTTTGCGGATGATATTTGCGCTGTTTGCACACGCCGATCGGGTAGTGAAGTTTGTTTTCGGAGGCGGCCGCCGCCTTGTTTCGAGACGACGCGATTCCGCCGAGTTAGCGAAGGAGTTTACTACTTGAGAGGCGGTGGATTATGCAGCTGGTTTAAGTTTACGCCTCGCTGAACCATACGCGGGTTTGATTTGGCTTTCCTTTGCTGATGGCGTCGATACCCACTGCAGAGGATTGACCGCGAAGAGTCGAGTGGCGTTAGAAAGTATACGTTTTGTTGTTTCCGAAAGCAGCAGAAATGTTGGCGAACGAAGGAATGAAAAGAAAAGTTCTCAAGGAAATCATATTGATTTGAAGGAAATGAAGATCTCTCCTCAAATGAGCAGCGTGCATGTGTTGAGGAGAGAGTACCGATAGAGAAAGAATCACCAGAATGAAAAGAAAACAAAAAAAAAACAAGTTGTCTAGGCTGTGCTTACTAAATGTTTATGATTGAAGATTAAAAAAAAAAAAAGCGTTGACTGATTCACTGTCTCCAATAAGCACGATAAATGATTAAGAGGCAGATATGCAATGAGCACTGCTTCATCCAAGAAATTTACTTCAAAATGTTTTGGATGACAGCAACATTCACGCCAAAGATATAATAGATGCTGATACTCAGCAAAATTAGTTACTGCTTGATTTTAGAAGCTACTGTTCTTTATTTTGACTGCAGCGTACGTATAATAGTGCCAATGCTCAGCTTGACTTGTAAGATTTGCCTGTTAAACTAAACAAGTTAAAAAAGAAAGTAAAGTAGAACTAACACAAAGCTAAACAAGTACAATAAGAAAATGAAATAGAACTAAAACAAACAGCAGCACTAGTGTGTTGTCCACATTCTCTGTTCTTTCCTTTGCTTATTCTGGACTTACGTTACAGGCTGTTTCACACTTAGGGGAAAACTTGGAGCGCATTGTAACATGCTCAGAGTTTTCCCCCCAAGTGTGAAACAGCCTGCACATAACGAGCCAGTTCACTCATCAGCTGTCTGGTTCAATTTGCATGCCATGTTGTGTGAACATCTTATGGGACGTAATGACAGCAAAGAAATGAAAAGTATGTGTGTACAACTGCTCAAGTACACTGATGATGAGCCTATGATGATGACAAATTCACTCTGTAAGGGGGGAAACCAGTCGTGTTATTTTAAATGTGTGGGAGGTAGCCACTAACCAGTGCAATTGAAGATGCTGCAGTGGATCAAACAAGTGATGTTGCTCGATCAAACATTTCGACAGTGGGGTTTGTCTTTTTCAGGGCCTTGACAGATTGAATCCATGTCGAGATGCTGACTCCAGCAAAATGTCTTGTTTGGCTGTTGTTTGTCGTTTATACTTGCTATGCTCTAGAAGTGCAAAAAATTGTAGAGCTAGAATCAACAAAAAGGTGGGATATTCACAAAGCCAGGGGGACATGGCCTCTAATTCAGAGTTACAACCAAAACTGACGCCTGTCAACATGCTGCCTCAGTCACTCAAAGCCTGCGTGCTTGAACCAAGAAGAAACAAATTTTTGTTTGGTGAAGCCTGCATCATATTTTCACGGGCATAACAATATGAACATTTGATGCTGACAGTTGATGTGTAGAGCTTTTCGGTCCTGTGGCAAGAGCATTAAAACAATAGCTGTAGTAGTGCTACTTCATTAACAAGATAAAATCCTAACAGCCTCAAACACAGCTTAATTATCGTTGTATATTTTTGGCCTTGCTTTAATTCATCTGGTGCTGCGTAGGCGGCTTTACTGATTCATAGCTGAAAAATGATTGTTGCTTTCCAATTTGTTTGTTGACTTGTTAATGTGTTAACGTTCTTTTCATTATTTGAGTTTATAACGAAGCTGTGCAGAAGCAGTAGCTTCCTTTTGAGCTGTGCATGGGAATGCACATTTCATGTCAGCAAGCAGGCTTCCATACATTTTATTTTGGAAAACTAAAGGAGTGTAATAGTGTTTTAAACGGCACTGCGGGCAGAAACACAATGAATATAAGAATTACTAAAATCTTGTTCCACCCTATCTTACAGCTTGACTTTGGAGAACATAGCTGGGCTCACTGTGCTTAAATAACGTACATCTTATGTGAACCATCCCGCGTATATTTAATAAAGCTATGCGACACTGAAGTGGTACAGTACATATCGACGTTCGTGTAACTTGCTGCTGTGAAATACAGTGAAGTGTGGCTGATTTGGCTACTGGAGGCGTTGTTGCCTTCTCTTTGCTGTCAGGATGTCTGTATGGCTCTCATAAATTAAGTCCATTAATTGAACATTTTTTTAAAAAACACATATTGAGCAAGATTTATAAGCATCTCTTGCTCACACACATAAAAAAAAAAGGAAAATCGCAAGGAGTTTCTAGAACTATTTTTACAACTGTAGCCCTTTGCACAACTGTAGCATTCAATTGCACGTGGAAGTCAATGCAGAAGTCTGGCATCCAACGACACTTGATGCCACTGGAAGCTTCACTGCCATGCTCTTAATAGCTCTTCCTGAATGCTTGTCATCACAATTGAAAAATGACAAAACAATGAAAAACCACAGATGCTTGTCCCATATTGTTGTTTTTCGTCCCTTTGTTGGTTTTGCGCTGTTCGCATTTAGTACCTTATACAAGTTATAGCTTCACCATGACTGAGGCAGGCAGCTTATACTCAATGCAACTTTTAAAGCCGGTTGTTTTTTTCTGCATCGCAGGTCAAAACATTTTACGATGATGACGGCAAGCCATTGGACTTCAAGCAGCTCTGCGATGGCGTCTTTCTGCACACCGTCTGGCTGCAGATGTGAGCAACTCATTATATACTGTTCTATTGTTGTTCCCGCACTTACTACTGAATGCACTAAAAAGCTCTAAATGGTCGTCTAGCAGAGCACTTTAGGAAAGGGGAAAGATAGGAGCACACGAGCAAATTTCTTAGAGTGCAGCTCTTAAGCGCCTGTTGCTGAGTTGAGTGGTGGCATTCCTTTTCCCTCGTTATTGCTTGCCACAAGTGATCGAATGAGCACAGTGAAAGGTGAAAGCAAAAGCATAGTGTGGAGAGTATGGAGAAACAGTGAAGAGGAAGGCAGAGGCCTCACGAGACCACGAAATGGCACCACAGTATTTGTAATCTGACTGTATACGCTACGTGAATTATGTTTTTCTCAAATTCTTTGCCTCGCCATATCGCGGAATGAAAATCGTGTAGAACTACTCTTAAATTTTGCATTAGGGAGTATTGTAATTGTCGGTAAATTTATTATTTTTTTCTTGCATCTTGTACGTTGCAGTGACGCCCATCCCATGTACTCCGGGGTAATAAATCCAGCAACGGACATGACTTCTCGACTGCGGAATCTCAACATGCTACTGCACAACATCAAAGTGTTCTACGAGGTAAGGGTTCCACTTTGCTTGCAGAAGCAAATGGATACAAAGTTAAGACCTAGCATAGACACCACGAGGTTAAGAGTGCGCAATTTATCTGTCATCCATTCTCATTGCAACCAATATGCAAATGTCTTGGTGGGGCAGGAAAGCGTTGTGTGTATCCCACGTGCAAATGCTTTACAAGCCCACTATCCTAGCACTAGTGATGAAAGCTATTGGTGCAGCTCTTAGTGTGTCAAGTTTTAAAAAAAAGTTGCTATGCTCTGTCTTGTGACACTAAAATGAAATACCAGAGTGCTCACACAAAAAAACACTGTTGTGCTATGCCAGTTGTGCTACTAAAATTGTGACTCTCAAACAAGTATTGCCTTCTTTCTAGAATAATACAAATTAAGAGCAGTACCAAGGTCCAAGTTCACTAATGCCATCCTGCTTTATGATATCTGTGATAAGTTTTTGTTAGACTGTTTTCTCACAATCAAAAGGGTACGTCAAAAGTAGCGTTAGATTATCACATGCACTTCCTTTGTGCGAGATAGCAACAGTCAGTGCTGTCAATATTTTCTTGGGGTTTTGAGCCGACTGTTATGCCCACAATTGTGCGCTAATATTAGAGACCGGCATTAAGATATCAAAATAGTTCCTCATAGCAACATAAAAAGCTAGCTCTGCATTTTTCTAAGCACTGTGGGTTCTCTTGTTGTAACTTGCGCATAGCAAGCTGCTGCTTTACGGTGTTTTAAAGGAGTACTGACGTGAATTTTAAAATGTTTCGGGTTGTTGCTCTAAATGAAAGTACGGGTGTCGAGAACCCTAAAAAGAGTGTCGTGGTGCCTGGGGATGCATTGCATATATTTTTAATACCACTTCTTTCAACCAGCAGTTTCGGTTTCGGTTTCGAGAGGGCGGCTTCATAGTGACGTGTCAAGTCTGCCCGTGACGTCACGGGCAGACTGCAACCCACGAAATATGCACCTGCTGTCCTTTGCTGTCAGTCGAACGTGGTTCATGATGACTGAATTGTCGTCCAGTGCCTCCGACAGCGATTTCTGTGATTTAGGCTGCATGGAGAACCCAGACTTCGCAAACCAAGTGAGCTGACTTGAAACGTCATAGGGCTCTCCATACGGTGAAGCTGCCTTGCAGATGCTGGGAGATGAAAACTTTAAAATCTAACTTAAATATTTATACGAGTTTCCCGGATGCGGTGTGGGGAGAGCGTTAACACTACATGCCAAGGAAACCAAAAACATCCATTTTGCTGCACTTCAAAATCGTGTCAGTACTCCTTTAAAGCTCTCTGCCAAGCTCCTGTCATTATTTTATCATTCTTTGGTAATGAGCTGTCCATCGAGCAGCTGTGAATTAAAAATTGCCGAACAGATGAAGTGGTCCTTTCAGCAAAATGACTAGGATCATTACTTCATATGTTTTCCTCAATAATACATACATGAGCAATACAAGTATTTTACTGTTTAATGGATCTTTTATTCTCTGTGCGACGATTGCTTGCCTAACCTTATGACCCTCTTCATTGTTGCAGGAAGTCCTGGAACAAGTGCTAGTTATGCACCTCCCCAATGTGGTCAGCATTGCCAAAGCAACCTTTGACGGTATGTGACAGCTCAGATGTTTATCTAGCATGCGTACCTTGTTGAGCACGTGTGCCTTGTCTAGCATGTGTGCATTCATTAGCACGTGTACCTTATTAGCAAGTGTGTCATTTTTAGCACATGTACCTTGATTAGCACGTGTACCTTGTCTAGCAAGTGTGCCATTTTTAGCACGTGTACCTTCATTAGCACATGTACCTTGTCTAGCAAGTGTGCCATTTTTAGCACGTGTACCTACTTTAGCATGTGTACATTCTGTGACATGGAAACAGTCTTCTTGTATCAAAGAGCCACGTTTTAAAGCATTAGACATTTAGCACTGACCTTCTGTTTCTGTGCTAGAAAGTACCGCAAGAAACAAGCTGTTTTTAGTGGCAGTTGCAATTTTTTAGAATGTAATTGAACATTACAATTGATTGTGTAAACCTTGCGACAATCTGAGACTACTTTAAAATCATTACATACAGAGAAATATGACCTTGAGCTAGCATTGCATTTGGTACAAAAGAGTATGTCAAGTGAAAGCAAAAGGAATTGATATGTAATGTGCATGGTAATAGAGTCTTAGCTTGTCTGGTATTGTGACATACGCAATGACGTTTGCGAAGTACTGGGTTACCATATGCTGATAGCAGCATCTTGCAATGCTTTGTCTAACCACAAATATAGGCACCTTGCATAAAGGTTTCAAAGGGCAACATGTTCACAGCTATGCTGTGTTGGAAGTTTATGCCAGCCGCAAAGCAGCGCACACTTGGTCACTGCAACGGTAGTTCTTTGTCTGGTTGAGTTCTGTGCCACTGCTCTGTTTGCTCACATTTATATCTCCAGTAATTCGATATTCCGTAAGCGCCAAGAAGTTTTCAGAACAAACTAAAACTTCATATCTTTTGCAGAGAGCAGCGAGCAGGAGCTTAGTCGTCTGCTCCTTCTGATGCTGGGCTGCGCAGTACAGTGCGGCCGCAAGGGACGCTTCATCGAAGCCATTCGAAGACTTGACTTGGCCACCCAGGCCTCCTTGGCCGAAGCAATCGCCTCCATCACCGACAATCCGGATTCGGTCTGGACACGGGACTGGGGTCGCCTAGAGACACTGCCCGAGGCTGACCGGCCGCGCATGTATGCCACTCTAGTCCGTCACGTAGCCACCCTCTCCCGACAGCGAGACAGTGCAGCACAGGTTTGTGTGGGCAGTGGCATTCTGTGTTGACTTTGACTTTCTATTTTGTTGTGAAGCCGTTGCTCATTTGTGAAGGGCTAATTGCCGTTGAAATTCTGTGTTAAGCTACTGCATATGCGGTCATGCGTTACGATTTGAAATGCGCACATGCGTATAATGTGCTTGTCATGTCATCTCCTTTAGTGTGCACTCCGATTAACTTGCCTAAATGCACAGCTGACATAACGTTGTCCATTGTTCCAGCGCCTAGTGAACCTGACATTGGAGCAGGAGTCCAGTGGCAGTGCCGACAGTCCGGGTGATCAGGTGTGGGGTGGCTCTGACGCAGCTTCACCCCAGGCAACCGACTCGAGACTGGGTGTGGAACTTGCCGACACCAAGGCCAAGCTTCGTCGCTGTCAGCAGGAGTTGTGAGTTTATGCAGTCTCTCGTCCATTTCACTTTCTGACCTCACAGAGTCTAAAATTCAGATATCTCACAGTTGAAACTGAAATTTTTTTCGGTGTTCTAAAGACGTCTTCATGCTTGCTACGATTCATTCTGCATCTTGTCCCTATGCTGTCTTTCATGCCTCTGTTGTAACATTGAAAAGTTGTTAAATAAGGAAACAAAAGCTGTTGCTGTAGTCACGTAGATAGTCCAAAGAAGAGAAACAATTAGGGAAAGAGGGGGCTTTAAGTGAAGTCATTGAAAAAAGAATGTTGCCGGAGTCAATGTTCTGAAAAATCTCGTGTCTTCGTTAGGGTAGCACATGTTGCGACGAAGATGCTCCCTGCAATACTAATCTGATGACAAGTGTCAGATCAGAGGCCGACAGCTCATCACTTGCCTCTGTCTTCCGCATGCTTTGAGTCACAATTCAACCTGTATTGCAGAGAGGAGAAGCTTGAAGTACTGTCCGAACAAAAAGAGGAGCTCAGTCAGCTGAAGGAGGCGATTGCCAGGTTGCGACAAGAGGTAAGCAGCAATGTTTCATCTCATATTAGTGTCATTGCATATAGAGGAGCAGACAGCTTGTGTAGCATTTTTACGAGCATGTCAACATTTTGAATCCATGCACAATACAGGTGTCATAAGCACAACATGAATAGCAGTGACAACAGAACAAGTGAAGACTTACAAGTAGGGGTGTGCGAATATTCGAAATTTCGAATATTTTTCGAATAGTGTTTGCTATTCAATTCGATTCGCACTGAAATTTTACTATTCGAACTATTCGAATTTCCCAAACACAAATGCAGTCAACGTCCGGTTGAAAATGACCCCTTCAGATTTTCAATATGCTTCACCTCATTACATTCTCGTATTGCGGCAAAGCTGCCTTTCAAGCTCCGTTACGGTCGAACTTGGCCAAGAGACGAAGTCCGGTTGGAAGTGGTCCCTAGATTTTCAATATGCTTTACCTCCTCACACCCCCGTATTGCGGCAAAGCTGCCCTTCAAATCAGTTACGGTCGAACTTAGCCAAGAGACAGTCAACGTCCGTTTGGAAGTGGTCTCTAGATTTTCAATATGCTTCACCTCATCACAACCCCGTATTGCGGCAAAGCTGCCTTTCAAGCTCCGCTACGGTCGCAAATGTATTAACTCAAGAAAACGCTGGTTCCAATATGGAGATGAAAGAAGATGAAAGATGTGGCAGAGTTGGGGGCTCAATTAATGCTGTTTTGGACCTGACATTTGGGCAGGAAGTCTGAAAAATCGGACGCCGAAGCTTTTTAGCATCCAAAATTTCAGATGTTCTTATATATTGACGTCTACGAGGCAGATTTGGAACTCCAGACTTGAAGGGAGCACACCCTTGTCTGCCACATCAGTTGGGCTTCCACAGAAGTTGAAAGAGGAGGAGAGGCTGAGGAAATGGCATCTCTGCTTATCACGTGTAAAGTGTTGTCGACAACACTTTGGTTGCACCAAATCATGTACATAAATACAATTCGGCCTCTACATTGCCTCATTCTTGATAAGAAAGACAACTATTAAATATGACCCCACCAGCGCTTCATCAACCTAGCGAAAAGAAACACTTTCATGTTGCTATCTCACAAGAACATACTTAGGGATTCTCTGCAACTTTTTCTGTAATTTCACTTCGAATTATTCGAAAAATGTTTGAGAAATATTCGAAAATTATTCGATTCGATTCGCACTCAATCTTTATTATTCGAATTCGCTTCGCACCCAAAATTTTGCTATTCGCACAGCTCTACTTTGAAGAGATGCACTCTCAGCGTCTCTCCCGTTTCACCACTTGTTTTGTTGTGTTCCGTGTTCACCACGTTGAACGTAAACTGACTAGTCTAGCTTCGAAGCCTCGTGCTCCCAAGCTGCCTTTGGTAGATAGACTGTCATTACTTCTCACTTCCCTCATCTTCAGAAATGCACTAAGTATGACTATTTTTTGTGTGCGCGTGTGTTCTAGAACTTGGAGCTTGTGCAAGATGCGAGAACAGCCAAGGCCTATAGGGACGAGATCGACATTCTCAAAGAAAAGGTGTGCATCTTACAAGACTTTTTTTGAACTGATGACTGTTTGTGAAAACGTGAACAGCTTTAGAGCGAAAGTTGTGTTCATCGCAGGTGCTGAAGCTGGATAGACTTGAAAGTGAGATACAGAGGTACAAGGACAAAATGAGTGAACTCGACTTCTTCCGCAGCAGAGTGGAGGTAAGTGAAAGCTGGGCTAGTGTGACTTCGTCCTGGACAGAGTAGGCGATGTAGCAGCGGACACAGAGTTGCCTGTAATTGATCGTACATTTTGTCTCTGCATATAATTCCAGTAACCCGAGGAAAGAAAAGTGTCAATTTCTTTGTTAATTTTCCTGGTTGTAAACTAGTTTAACCAACCTCCTTTCAGTACACAGAAATGCCTGCCGAGTATCTTGTCTTGGTAAAGTAATAAAAATTAAAGAAGGCAAATCAGTGATGTGGAATCCTGCAAGGCAGAATAAGGTTTATTAAAAAGGGATATTGCCACCTACCCATTCTGTAGCAATAAGCTGCAAAGTAAATTTGTACATACTTCGTAACTTACTGCTACAGGATTGGTGAATGGCATTATTTTTTTATTACTGAAAAAAAATTTATGTACTGGGCATATTTTTTAATGCGGCCAACTTGAGGACAAACTATTTCACATATTCGGGAAACTGCGCACAAAGAGCTGATGTGTGAACAAGCGTATAGTTGCCAAATGAATTATATTGAAATTTTTCCTTTCTTTATGATGAAAAAATCCTTATTAAACGGGGTGTGTGCTCGAGCATGCACTCCTTGTTCACAGAGTGTTTCATCGTAAGCTTCCATCTTACCCTTCCTGCCCTTTTTTGGATTTCCTTTCTTTATGTTTTTCCAAATGTACAGTTTTCCGCAGGCATCACATAGTGGGCGATCACCACAGGAAGCATTTTCGCTAGAGTCCTCAGCATCAATCTTTTTTTTCGGTGCCATTATTTAAGCACATCATCTGAAGGTAGAATACAATCATCTTCATTTTCCAGTTTGCTAAAATCATGCATTTTTTGTTTTACTTAACATGGAAGAAGGAAAAGATACCATCCCTGGTGCTTTGCGCCAGAGGGAGTTAACGAACATGTGCAGTGTCTTGCGCATGTTCTCATGCACAGACACTGCATAATGCGATTTTCAATAGTTGAAAAAAATTCCCATGATATCCATGCAGAAAGAACCACCAGATGCAAGGATATGAATGTTAGGCATTCATATCCTTGCATCTGGTTGAAGCAGATATTTTTGTATGGTGCCTAACACGTAGTTGCAGAGGCTTGATATACGAGGCAAAGTTTTAATGAGTTACGGGGCATGAATTATTGTTCGAAGCAATGCGCAGTAAAGAAAGGTGTTGACGATGTCATTTGCGCTTTCTGCGTCACTGCAAGCTGACTAATTGTTGAGCTGCGATGTGGTGGTTTGACTAACGAGCTGTTGTGCTCAGGAACTGCGCGAGGACAAGCGGATCCTGGGTGAAACAAAGGCCATGCTGGAGGAACAACTGGAAGGCAGTCGTCGACGTGTGGAGCACGCTGTACAGCTGGAAGCTCAGCTGCTCAAGGCCCGTGCTCGTCTCAGCGAATGCACCTTGGTACGAGCTGGAAATTTATTCTTTCTTTGAGTGTGTCATTAGTGCAGCGAAATGTCTTTATGATCAAGTGCTTGAGACCTTCAGAACACTTTGTAGCTCACTCCATTGTAAACAATGTACACTGTAATGCTCTCAATATAGCTGGGACATAAGGAATCCTTCATTGTCCAGGTCATTGTGTTACTGTAAAGGCATCACTTGTAGGGGATTTGACTGTTTGGTTGGAGAACATGGTCTCACACGAGTAGACATTCAAAAAGAACAGAAGTTGTGGGGAACTTAGAGGCTTGAAGTGACAAGAAGTCATGGAATAATAATGCCGCTAGCTACGGTGGCCGTTCCTTGTTTGATGACATCTTGTCACAACCAAATGCTACCAGAGATGTCTCAGGGGCGGCCTTACAAGTTGCGAGTTCTGTTTACAGCGGTATACAGATAATTGTGTCAGTCACACATCAAAAGTGAAATGTTTTGGAATAAGAGTGCTGTATTATGAGGACTTTTTTGGCCCGTTAGACGTTCTAACAATTCCGCACCATGGATGTACCAGGCAGCAGTGATAGGGGATTAATTGGCATGTGGAAAACTGAATTGTCTAGCATGACAGTGGTAATATGGTCACACTTTGCTGAAACACCATAATGGCTTCTACACTTCAGTGATTTATTATCGCTAAAAACTGTTAAGACACTCTTATTGGTATTAAAACAAGCTTAAAGAGATAAGCTGAACAACTTTTCATGGTGCTTCATGCTTGGTGTATTGCATACATCGCATATAACGTGCTAATTCCATGCATTGTTTCAAGAAAATCAGTTTTGTTTAAAGGGGCCATGAACCACTTTTCCAAGTAATGATCTAATACCTCAGTATCGTAGTTTACTGCCTCCCGAATCGATTGCCGCAAAAATTTCTCGAATCCGTCAGGAATGAGCGGAGTTACGGGGGTTTGGCGCACGCTATCAGCGCTTTCTCTCTTTTCTCGTGCCGACGAATGCACTGGAAGCTAGACAGGGGGGGATGGCACCGGGGGTAAGAAGTTACGTCAGCATGTGTCATGAAACGCGATCGCTCTCCCGCTGTGATTCGCGTGCGCGAGTGCGGCTACCGTGTAAATTTAGCAGACTGAGGAGTGCGGCGCGGGCAAGTGGCGGCACCCCGTAGCAAGAAACACATCTCATCCAGCTATCGGCCAATAAGCATGCTATATCTCTTGCGACGTAAACTGGCAGATCTGCGACGTCAACGTGCAGATGCCCCGCCCACCGACGAGAGTGAGAACCGGCATCTGTTTGAAAAAAGGGCGCCTGAGGAAACGGCAACTTCGCGCTCCGCTTGTGGCCTTTACGTGGTGCGCATGACTAATATTTTGCAGAGCAGTTCATAGCCGTGTCAGCTTTCCGCAGGATGTGTTTTTTCAACAAGCCCAAGGGGTGCTTCATGAACCCTTTAATGACATTTCGAGTCAATCCCAGCACGAGGTGCCATTCTCCTCCTCCTTACGTTCACATGCAGGGAATGTCGATAGAGCGATATTCTCGCTTCAATGATTTTTTCATCACTGTGACATTGGGTACGTTTAAGTTCTTTGCTCGTATGGCACGGTACCGTAAGATCGTGGTCATGTGGAAGCTTGTGTAGAGGGGTGACTGGTGACGATGACGTGCGAGTTAACGAAGGGATGATGTGCTGTGTGGCAGGAGCGTGATCTGGACCGGAGCCAGGTGCAGAAGCTGCTGGAGCAGAATGCGCAGCTGCGGCTTGAGCACCAGGCCACCCTGGACGAGAACGTGCAACTCCAAGGGGAGCTGCAGAGGCTGCGAGCGCAGGCCACATCCCCACGTGAGTGTGGACTCGGCGGTTTTGCAACTACAAGTTTGCCAATTAAGGTTTGACCTCTCAAATATGGCTTAAGACGTATCAGTGGTCAAATTGGTTAGTCATGATGGCTTATGGTAGCGCACATCAGATGACACAGAACATGAGACTTGTGTTCTGTGTGGTCCTTGTTTCCGATGTGTGCTGCCATGAGCTCTCAAATATTTTTGCAACATCAGAAACACAGGGCCAATTAGCACTGAACAAGAGGAAAAGTAACCAAGATAGTATTTTAATACCATGTGCTAGGGACGTCCTTGTTATGCCTTCTTGAAATGCCAATGTATGTTGTTACAGTGATCGTCCTGATTGCACTATAAACACAGCAATATAGTTTTTGGCACGCAACTCTTTTCTCTGACCTTTATATAGTAGTGTGCGCATTACGTGTCATCCTTTTATGTCCCTAAACCATGACATGGTTATGAGAGACCCAGTAGTGAAGGGCTTCAGAAATTTCAACCGCTTAGGGTTCTTTAACGACAAGTCATCCTTAAAGGGACAGTAGAGTGATGCATGCTAAATTGTTCTAGGCTGATAAAGTCTTCTTTCAAAACTGCTCCCTTCATTAATCTCGCTGTAAAAAAATGGAGACTGTACTCTTTTCATTCTATGCCACGGCGCCCACACCGGTACATTTTCGTGATGCCACAGATTTCATAGTTTCTTTTTTTTTCGTATTCAGGTTTTTGTGGGTCCATAAACGTTCTAAAAACTTTAGTTTAATCTCCAACTCTCTTAGAAATTTGACTTATTCGGCATTCACCGATAAAAAAAAAAATGAACTAAGCCCCAAACAGATGCTTTCAACGTCCACGGCATCACAGCAAACTGGTGTAGGAGCTTCATGATGATGTTGCCCTTGTCTTTCGTTTTGCACCTTTTCTGGATTGCAGAGGCATTCTGTCATGGTAGTGATGGCTTTTTTTTTTTCGACAATGTGAATGACTTATTTTTCTCGTTAATGTCCCTCTTAATTGTGCACAGCAACTCTAACGTTCTGGCCAGTGATGTGAGTAAATTCCTTGGCACTCAGTCTTCTCATTTTGTGTGTGCAGGTACAGAGAACAGCCTGCTGGAACAGTTGAACACAGATGCTGAGACGAGAGCATTGCACTTTGAGCTGGAAAACAGGCGTCTGCAAGTCCTCCTCGACGAGATGAAAGCGCAGGTCTGTATTTTGTTTTGTTTGAAAATTTATGTTTGAAAATTTATGTTCTGAGATACAACGTGTATCTCAGAAGCTGTAGCCAGGCTGACATTAAATTGACATTATTCAGCTGTCCTGTGTGTTTTTCTGTTAATGAAACCGTCTTTCAAGGTTCTAACTAGTCGATCGCACTCTTTTTCCTTTTTTGAGTATCGATGTAAAGAACGATTCATGTTGTCTTTAAGTTGGTGTAACGACATTTAGGCTTTACTGCAGTCATGTAACAGGTTTTTCTTATTGCGCATTTTTTTTTCTTATGCGTGTTTCTGTAGGTGGAGGAGAGTCCAACAAAGAATGAGCTACAGGCACAGGTGAGGGCCCCTATAAATGCACATTTCTATATTTGCTGTTACAGGAACAAAAAAAAAAAAAAAACACTTATTCTAGTGACCACTTTTGAAACTTACACCACATTACTGACAAAAAGAAATTTCCATATTGATTTTTCACTTGCCACAAAGTTTGCAACACTGCATTCATTTAGATGTGAACAGCTTATAATAAACCTCACCGCAGTCTTGCGTGGGTCGTTAATTTTGTAAATAACAAATATCACTTTGGCAATTTGGTCTGACAATGTATTTTGTGTTTGAGTTTTCAATTGTTCAATATTGTTGCTTTGCTGTGTGTTTAAAGGATTACTGACGCGAATTTTAAATATTTTCGGATTGTTGCTCTAAATAAAAACACTGGGGTCGAGAACCCTAAAAAGAGTATTGTGGTGCCTGGAAATTGCATCGAACATATTTTTAATACTGCTATTTAAAAAAAAACACTTTCGGTTTTGATATCGAGGGGGCGGCTTCTCAGTGAGGTGTCATCTCAGCGTGACATCACTGGGAGGCAGCAGCTCGTGATGTACTAGCGGCTGATCTGTCATCAGCTCGTGGTGCACGTAAACAACGATGAGTGAATTGTCGTCCAGTGACCCCCGACAGTGATTTTTGCGATTTAGGCTGCGTGCAGGACACAGAGTTCGCAAACTCTGTGGAACTGTGTTGACTCGTCGGAATAATGTCCATTGCGGTGGTGCTGGCCTGCTGATACTGAGCAATGAAAGCTTTAAAATCAAAGAAATATTTTACACATGTCCGACTCCGGTGTGTGGAGAGTGTTAACACTGCATACCGAGAAAACGAAAAGTGTCCCTTTTACGATGTCTCAAAATTGCATCATTACTCCTTTAAAAACATATAAGAATCTAATGTGGTCTTATAAATACTATTCCATTTTCATCCTCAGTGCGCATTGGCCAATGAGCGTCTCGAACAACTCGAACAAGAAAATGCAACGAAAGAACAGCAGCATGAAAACAACCGTCATCGAATAACAGGCTTGGAATCGGAAAAGGCGGAATTGCAGCGTCAACTAGAAATCAGCAAGGTGATTATTCTTATTTCTTTTTTAATGTTGCCCTCTGATCACATATGTAGTGGAGTTACACAACAGTTCAGTTCCATCAATTTTGCAGTGTTTGTGTTTTAAATATTCACTGATGCCCTTTAGAAGTTTTAAGAGTTTTCAATGGTACATAACTTGACAAATCTAATAGTGTCCCAGAGAGATTGATTTCATCAAAGTCAATTGTGCTGTGCTGTGAACAGCTTCCCTGAGCAGAAACTGAGCAGAGCAGCACTTCAACTTCAGTTGCAGCACAGTACAAGAAATGCCACATTCATGTTGCGAGTGCTCTTTTGCTTTCCATTGTGCTTTGTTCTTACAATACATTGCTGTGACCGCAATACACCAGAAAAAGGTGAGGTGCCGGTCATGCTATTATGCGTTGTAGTTGATTTGTAGCTCAAAACTTCATGTGGAAGGCCCATCTCTGGCCTGTAGTCACAGTCTTAATGCCACATTTTCTTTTTGTCATAAATTAGGTAATGCTACGTAATTTGCTGTATTAAGTTAGAGAAACATAATCGAGGTATGCCAGATATGTAACCCTTGCTAGGCATTAATGCTTTTTGTCTAAACCAGGATGGGTTAATTTTTCTAGTTTTTCTTAAAAACAAAACATGGCTGGAGAGTTGTCTTTTAGTATAAGTGAAAGAGCATGAGTAGTGCAGAAAACTAGGATGGATACGAGAAAGACTCTACAAGTTTCTATCTTGTCTCGATTCGTTTTCTTAGCACCGTTCCCACTTCCTCAAAGATAAACCAGCCAGCTCAACGACATACCCTTTTGCTATGTGCGAGCTTACATTTACTGCTTGTTTCAGAATGAGTGCGCAAAAATAGAAGAACTTGAAAAGGCTGCCCTGGCATCGAATTTGGAAGCACAAAGACTACAGAAGGCCCTCGACGCATCGCAGAGCAGGCTGTCCACGTGTAGGATCGAGCTTCAGGTAAGGCAGAAAAAGCCTTTACGGCAGTGACGTTTGCAGTATGGCTGGATGCTTTCCTAGTAGAGAAATGTATATTGTTGCCCTCGGTGAGTTGTGTATGAGTTGCGAGGGTCCGAGTACTGTATAACGTGCTCTTCCCATTGCAGGCGGCAGAAGCAGAGAATGCGAAGTTGCAGTCTACGTTGGAGTCTCTCAAAAACCAGCTCCAACGGATGCACAGCATCGAGTTGGAAGGCGCGGACCTGGAAACGTGGCTTCACCGGGCCGAACAGGAGCGCCGGTCTTTGGATCGCGAAGCAAGTCGGCTACGGTCGTCACTTCAGGTTCGTGACTGGCCAGATGCTTAAAACTGATACCCTCTACAGGGTCGCCTTGGAGATTTATATAACCCCCATTTCTTGATAAGTTACAAGAAGTGCTTGAACAAGGCATGCCCATGCTCAAGGGTTCTTCAATCGAACTAGTTCCAAAACCCGGACATGCCCATGGACGAATTTGCGGAGGATTACAAACTGATGCACCACCTGGGAATGTTGACAGAAAACACACGACATTGCCGTGGTCGCTGCAGTCTTGGCTGTTATTGCGGATCTGCCGCAGAAAGAATTAAGAAAGTGCTTTCAAAAAAGCCTGATGAGTTCTATATCAGTATCATGTACAAAATGTAAGCCACAAGCGTAAAAACACTGCTCACTTCATCAATGTCTTGCCTCTGCATGCTTAAGCAATGGAACACAAAAAAATGCCCTTTATTAGCTTGTTTTCTCGTCCATAGATGGTGCCACAATCAGCAGACCACGATTTCGGGCATTTTCATGTCCGGATTTTGATACGTGGAGCCTATGGGGAGTTTCGCAACTTGTAGATCGAACAACTCTGGTCCATGCTAAGATAAAACAGTACTGGTGTAGAGTGCACCATCAGCTAACTAGTTGAGGGTTATGATTTCGTGCCTTCTAAACTGATGTAATAAGTCATCATGAGACATCATGACATCACGAGATACAGCCTTATGAGAAGCAGTTGCTGTCTACACATAACTGTTTCTACTATATTGACATGGCAGGCCAAGGATCAATCGCTGGACGAGCTGTCCTCGCGTGTGTCTACACTGGAACGTGAGAATGAGCAGCTGCGCAAGGAGGCCCAGAAGGCAGCCGCTTCAGCTGCTCACAACCAAGACCTGGAGCATCGCTGCCAAGAGTTGTCCCAGAAGGCCTCTCTGGAAGCAAAGGCCCTCAGCGATCTACGACAGGTATGTATGTGTGTGCAGCATTGGGAACTGCCAACTCAACTCGATGGAGATTCACCGTGCTGTAATACAGTCCAACATAAGGTAGTTGTCTTGGCTTGAGAAAAAGCACTTAAGTGCATAAACCAGTATTACGACTCCTAATTTTTCCTCTAGTTCAACTGCATTGGAATCTTTGGCTTGCCATTTGTAGATGCTTAACCTGACAACAGACATAAAATAATATTTCCTTCTAAAATTGATCTACCTATTGCAGGAACTCGTAGAAGAGAAACTGCGCAACGAACAACTAACTAGTGAGCTGGACCGCATTGCCACAAGTTTGGAGCTGACGACAAGCCTGTGGAAAACGCAGAGAGAGAACAGGTAAGCCTAGCAGAGAGAGAGAGAGTACCGTATTTACTCGCATAATTTGCGCACTTTTTTTCGCGAATTCGGAGCTCCGAAAAGGGGGTGCGCAAATTACGCGGAGATTTCGCGAGCACATCTGAAATAACGCACAATATATAGTCCTAACACGCGCGATATAATACATTAAAGAAGAAAATAAAGTATAGCGCAAACGAAGGGTTTTTAACAGAATTAGCACGTACTTCAACCAGCCAGATTCGGTCATGCACGGTCTAGTCAGAATCACTGGCTGAGAAGTCCGACTGAGAATCATCGCCGCGGCCGCTGTCACCGCCCTCCCAAAGCGCGTCGTCCTTGGTTCCGTCGAGGCGTCTTGAAGCTCTTCGCGACAATGCTGGGAATAACGAGGTGCCACGGCACGGCGATACTGGTGCGCCTAAGCTCTCGCACATATTTGAAAAGGTATTCTTCAACGGCAGGAAACTTTCCATGCTTCGGTCCTCGGAACGCTCTCCTTCCCGGTCTTGTATTAAAAAGCGAACTCTTCTGCGGCACGGTTCCCGTTTCCTTAGGCAAATTTTATAACAGTGAGCTTGAATTTTGCCGAATAGTTATTGTAGCCCAGCGCATGAGAACAGTGAAAACGCAACGACGCAACTGGCTGATCGCGAAACCTAAACTTCCGAAATCAACGAAGGCTGCGTCGCAGCGCGGACGGCGCGGACGCAGAGGAGGAGGGTCGGCGAGGGGAAATTTTGGCGCGACTGGCCCTCGCACGCCTCCGATGCAGAAAGTAGTCCGTGCTGTGTCACGTGCATGCATTCTCACGGCGGGAGAACGCTCGAAAGTAATCTGAAGAAGGGACTTCGCACTCGCAGCCTGTCTTGTGTATGACTGCGCTCGCCTGCTCGGTGAGGGCCGCGGGGGCGCGGCCGTCCAAAGTTTCCCCGTGCGCGCGCGCCGGCGAGCTGGCTCGAGTGGGGCGGGGAGCGCAAAATATGCGAGTAAGTATTTTTTTTCTAGCAAAGCTGGCTAAATATTAGGGGTGCGCAAATTATGCGGGTAAATACGGTACTTTTCTTTTTGTGACTGCTCTTGTTGGCCCAATGATTGTTGCACGACAGTTCTGGCACCCAAAGGAATGTTCCGCAGGAGCTGTGAAAACTAGTGATAATAGCCAAGGTGCTGGTACACTCAAACCTCGTTATAACGAAGTTACATCTTACACGAAAATAACTTCGTTATATCTGAAAATTCGTTATAAACGTACATTCTTAACACTATGTATTGCAACACTATTTTTCATTTACTTCGTTATAACTGATATTTCGTTATATCTGTGTTCGTTATATCGAGGTTTCAGTGTATTTGACTAATAGAATAAATTGCTTCACATTATCTGCTGTGCCCTTTCCTTATCACTTGAATGTTGCTGTAGCACACGCTTAGCCTCCACATGCCTCTGTGGATATGAGTGTGTGTCAGAGCGTTATATTAGTGTTTTTTTTTTCTCTCTCATGTTTTTGCCAGACAGGAACTCCGCTAGACAGGAGCTCTACCTCTTGTAGAACACATGCTTCTTAGCTCATGGTTCCTATCTAGTCACACATGCTGTCTCCATTGGCAACCCCAGATTTTGCCAAATTTCTTTAAACTGAGAGCACAGAACTTCGTAGAGTATGCTCTGGTGCTGGCTGTTGTGTTCCGAAGGCTGATGGTGCTTGTGTTTTGCAATTGCCATGATGTTCCAAGCTATATTTTAGAGCCTAGGTGAACATACAACAGTGCCCTACAATCTAGGCAAGGCTAGTGGCTACACCTTTTCCGGGCACAAAATGCACTGCTTATTAGAACAATGTGGACACACTTTGTTCGAAGCAAGCCTTGTTAACAATCAAGCCATGTGTTTTTATTGTTCTGTTTGTATTCTCCTTTGTGCTAGAAGAGTAGTGCTGTAAACCGACACACGCGTATACTGAGCTCGCTTAATCTGTAATTTTGAATGTTGTTTAAGCCTTCTTGGCTAGGTGCTATGGTAACTGCCTTTGTAGTGTATGACATTCACAATGGCTGTGACATGATGTGTCAATTTGTCATTTTTATTCTGTTCTCAGCCGGGAAACGCAGGAGTCTCCGAGGGAGCCGACGTTCACGCCACTTTTCTGTCTAGAGAAGACCAAGGCTGTGTTGGAAGAGTACGTAATTTATTTTTTTTTTCATCATATTGCAATCTCCATTCCTGTCTAAGTGCCATATTGTGTTGACAGAGCTAAAAGAGAGGAAAATCCTGTGTAACGTGGCTAATCTTGAGTTATTAATAATGGTCTGTGACGACTCACACTGGCCCTCATAGTAGTGTGTTGTGTATTATGTTAAAAAATGACTTGCCACTCATTTATTTCAGGGTTGAGAATCTGTCTAGCGTGAGTGCAGAAGACAAGCGATCGAAGGCTGACCGAGAGGCCGTCCTACCCAAAAGCACCGAGCTGATTGAATGTGTTCCTGAGTTGACCAACAGGTACAGACCACCCCAGTCATTTGTGAATGAAATTAGTGCAAGCACTGTCATGTTGCTTAGTGTTTGACGTCCCTCACCAATATCTTAACGATTTGGTCTTAAGGAAAAGCATGAACTGTGAAAGGAACGAAGTGCTTGATATCTAACTTGTTAGAAGTCGCATTGATAAAGCTATTCACATGCCTAACAAATCATTGTCTCAGCATGGAGTACTACTTACTGTGCACATGTTCAGTCGACATTTGGTGCAAGAATGTCTATTTGTGTGTGCAGTGTGGACAGAGACAAGCTGATCTCAAAGAAAGTCGTGGAACTAAAGGAGAGCATTCTGGCACTCGAAAAGAAGGTGCGTATGCATGTAGGTGTTCCTCATAGGGATTATATCAGTGTATGCAACTCATTATGGTTGGGCAGCAGCCATTACAAAAAGGCTGACGCGTTTTGCTCCTGTGGCCCTATAATTCAGTGCAGTAATGTATTGAGCCGTACTGTTCTAATAAAACACGGAGTACTCTAAATACTGTCCTCTGAAGTACTATACTAATCGGAATAGTTTCCGTGTACGGTTATACCATGTGCTGGCAATGTTAATTTAGCTGACTAAGTAAAATTAATGTCCAAAAGCACAGGAGGAAAGTTGATGCAAGTAGAGCATGCTCAGACTGGAAGATTGGCACGTAAAGTGCCGCATTAATTACAGAAATCTGGTGTTCCGATTCCTAAAAAAGTGCATACGTGTTAAAATATTCAGAAATGCTTTGAAAACTGCCGATAATTGCTTGGCATGAATGGTGTTTTCAGAGAATTTTCAAGGTATATTCCTAGGCTGCTTCCACTCACATTCTATGAAGAGTTACGAGGTTCGATTCCTGTCTGAAATAAACAGGACAAAATGAAATGTACTACAACAAAGCAAAGAAATGAAAGAACAAATAAATTAAGAAATACGACATGACAGCCACTACTTCAAGATTAATATAAAATGCAAGACTTTCTTTACTCTGTTGCAATTCGATGATCAAGTTCTGTGCCACATGTTTTCGTAATGTTCACCGTCATAAATTAGCTATACTAAGCAAAGAATAGCTTCACTTTATACAGTACGCCACTGTTGGCAATAAACGTCTGCTCTGTTATCTCAATGTTGTGTATATCAAAGTGTTACTGTATTTGCATAGAATTATTAGCTTGCATCTGGCCTTTGTTCTCATAACTTCCCATCCTCCTGTGGCCTTGCTCATTAGAATGGCTGCCTTGAGGAAGAAGCCTGGCGCCTGCGTAGCCAGCTGCAGGCATTACAGGAGCACACAGCCTCCCTGCAGGGACGAGCAACAAGTGGAGAACAGCGCCACCTAGGGCTGCAAGCTCAACATGCTCAACTGCAGGTGCGTGACCTTGTGCTAGATGACTGCTGATGCGATTGCGATTGTTACTTGAAGGTAGTTAGCTGCTGCTTTCATTCAAGAGCCAAAAGTTGTGGGGTTTGTGGGGTTTAACAACGTTTTTATCATCATAAGACTGCAAGGTTGGTTATGAAGATGCCATATTGGATGGCATCAGATCAGTTAGTGCTCACTGTGGTTGTTTAACTGGCACCAAAGCCACATTGTGCTGCAAAAGGTCTTCCGCCTTTTCAATAATCGCAGTGACCAGTTGATCAATGATTCCTACTTCAGTGTGAGTGTGACTATGCCTTTATGGATAAGCATGGGAAAAGAACAAAGGCGAGACGGTAGCCTTCAACCAGGTACATAATTACATGCCATTAGACCTGCTGAGCAGAGTTGCTGAACCACCTTGGCTGTCATATCTCGTATTGAGAAAGTTAATGAGAACTAACAGACAATCAAGCCAAGGAAAGTGTGTTCCACACTCGCCGTTGTGGCTACGAACGGCGTTGATTAATACTTCCAGGTTTAAATGCACAGATATACCCGATAAAGTGGACGGGAGGATGACCGCCGCCATAGCTCAATTGGTAGAGCATCAGACGCGTTATTCGAAGGTTGCAGGTTCGGTCCATGCCGGTGGCAAGTTGTATTTTCATCCCCTTTAATTTCTTCTCATTTATGCCACAATTACTACAAATAACAGCCCCTATGCTTTCCTTGGCTTGATTGTCTATTAGTTCTCAATATTGTGTCTAACAAGTAAAAAAAAAACGAGCCCTTAAGATGCCCCTTCTTTCGTTCATATTAAGAAAGTATCACTTAGGTCTTTGCAACCCATTCGTACATGACAGACCTCTCATGCTCAGATAGTTGTCAAAATCATGTGCGTTGACATCAGACTGTTCTGTTTTGTGCAGGTGGAGGCAGCTTATCTAGGATCACAGCACACAGCCCTGCAGCAAAAAGTCTCTGAGCTTCAGGAGCAGCTGCTGAAGGCCGAGACACAACGAGATCAGGTGTGATGCTGTCGTAGCCGTTTCCTCACTGCATCTTTTTGGTGAGGTCGTGCTAAAATGTATGCCGGTCTAGGCACATCATTTCATGAAAATACATATGGAACTAACCATATTTGCACACAACTATCTGATGTTTGATGGTTCATTAACTAGTTCACGCTGTGCTCCAATATAAAGTGGGACAGTATAGATTGAATGATATTAATTAGGACAATTTTGTGGCTGTGAAAACCACACTCTGAAAGCAGCCTTGCATATCGCTTATTTTGTTGAAGAGATGTCTTTGCAGGACACTGCTGCGAAATTGTTAAGTCCTCAGGAACGGCAAGGAGTCGAGTGCGGTGGTGTAGTGACGTGCAAATTGCCTGCACGCAGCTCTCTGTCGAGAAGACCGAACTGGCCCAGAGCAAGGAGGCCCTGATGCGCGACCACCAGGTGCTGGAGAAACTGCATGAGCAACTGTCGGCCGACTACCAGGCCCTGGCGTCAAACCTCAGCTGCGTCAAGGCCTCGTGCAAGTTGCTCAAGCAGGAGAACGCAAGCCTCAAGGTACCAAGTGACACGCCCGTTCTCCCAGCCCATTGCAAGAAGTTTTGTGAGGGGAAGCATAACCAAGAAACAGTAATTCGAGATACGGGAGAATCCTTTTGAAACGCTAGAGAAAATACTACGAGAAATGTATGTAGCGTATTTGCATGCACACAGCTGCCCTCTCAAGTCTACTGACGCCCTCTGTAGACGCCCTGTGATTATGTTAATGTCACATTCGTTCAAAGAACTGGGAGCATAGGATCAAGGAGGACACTTCATTGCCGTTGTTCTTGGTCCCATGCTCCCAGTTCTTTGAATGAGTATGAATTACCAAGTAGCCCACCTATCCATCCTTTTGCTTTAGGTTAATCTCATTTTTGCTAAGAGCTAGGGGTGGTACAGTGACACATAAGTATTGTGGGGCCGTGATAGTGTTGAGAGTCCATTAACTGCTTATATTCCATCCTGCATTTCATCATCTCGTAGCATCCCACGGGTACTTAGCTAGAAGGAGCTTTTCGTCACTGATGATGATGCAATGGTCTCGCACAGAGTAACATCAAATATTACTAAAACCAGTAGCAGCTAGATGATTAGGCCATTGGGACATTGTGCCCATATGCCTTCCAGCTAAAGTAACTAATTTTCGCTTATTGCTTTCACCTTACTTTCGAAAAGGATAAAAGCTGGTGTCCATAAGGATATAAACAGTATCCGAGGATGTTATAATAATGCAAGTTTCCCTGTTCATCTCCTAGGAGCAACTGGAAGAAGCGAACCTTTCAAGTGAAGTGCTCCGGCTGGCCCAGGATGAACCAGTGGCGAAAAACCTGCGCTCAGAAAACGCCAAGCTAAAGGTGTGTGTGTGTGTGCACTTTAGCACATGTTGCAAATTATTTAGTTGCAGTTGCAAGTGTTGCTGCTGCCCTGTGTTCATATCCAGCTAGTTGTGATGCTGTTCAGCTGTCACAGTTCTAGGGTTGGACAGACTTTTAGCTTGAGGTATGCAGTTTCAATATGAAAATTACTAGAAGAAAGTTTTCTTCCATTTCACTGTCATATAAATGCCACTGCAGCTGCTACTGAGAATTGAACCCATGTCATTGTGCTAAGCAGCAGCATGCCATAATCGCTGGCTATACCATTACTGCATGTGAACATCCAGGAGGAGCTGAGCGCTGCCCGACAAGCCGAGGAGAAATTGCGTGCTGAGTTTGAAGCCCTGAAGACTCAGCATCGGGCACTGAAAGAGTCGCACAGCAACCTGCGCTCGGACCACAGCCGCCTTCGTGGGGATCTCGAGGAGAGCCGCAGCGACCTCGTAACAGCGCGGATGGACCTCTCGCGACTGGTTGCCAGCTACGAGGCAAGTTTACGCCCGTGACGATTGCAACGAAGTCTCGCAAATGCTTCTGCTTCGTACTGTCCAAATACCTTTCACGAGTGTGATGTCATGCTGTCATTACGAAAAACGAGCTCTTTAAAAACTGGAATGGGTGTAAACCTGCCACAACATTGCAAAGATTGCCAGTAGAGGTGTGCACGGGCTCCGGGTAGCCCGAAAGCCCGAGCCCGACCCGGCCCACGGGCCGGGCTCGGGCGGGCCGACGCATTTCCACCTCGGGCCCGGGCCGGGCTCGGGCTACTTGGAGTTTTATCGGGCCGGGCTCGGGCCCGGCGCAAAGCCCGACTCAAGCCCGAAATATAGAAAATCAGCGGGAATTGTTTCCCAGCCCGCATACAGCGCCTTTTCCGCGACCGCCCTTTACCACTTTTCCTTTCCATTCGCTACTTTAAACAAAAGGGGAGCTCTCCGATTATCTCTCTGTGGAATCGTCCGCCTGTCCATCTGAAGTTTTAGTCTTCTGGAAAAACAAGCAGCGGAGATATCCCAAGCTTGCCAGGCTGACAAAAAAGATATTAGCAATTTCGGCGACAAGTGCAAGCAGCGAACGCAACTTCAGTTCGGCGGGCTACATAAAGCAAAAGCGCCGCACTTCTTTGAAGCCGGAATCGTGGGACTGCTTGCTGTTTTGCACGACAGTTTGCAATCTGTGTAATAGAGACTGTTCGTCGTGTGTCGTTTGATCATATTCGATATGCTTAATAAAATGCCAAATTAACGGAAAAAGATGTTTTGTTTTCGGAGAGAACCTTCAAAAAGCCGGGCCGGGCCGGGCCGGGCCCGGGATTGTGTTTTCGTACGTCGGGCCGGGCCAGGCGGGCTCGCAGCCCTTTGCCGTCGGGCTCGGGCGGGCCTTCGACAAAGTCAGCGGGCCCGGGCCGGGCTCGGGCTCGGAAATACGGCCCGTGCACAGCTCTAATTGCCAGTGCTCTCCTGATCTTGGCAGTGAAACCATTTTATGAGAGTATAAAACCATAAAGAAAGTGATAGTCCCTTTAGGCAATACTCAGGAGAGCACAGGCAAAAGCTTATGGTCTCACGAGACGCTCATTAAATTACTACTTCGTCGTGCACAGTTGATGACGTCATCAGAGGATGCCAAACATGACATCGTGATGAGGTCACAAATTGGCGCTATTTATGACATCATGATGACATTGCAACGGGACATCATGCGGCATTTTGCTCTCAGCATCATTTCATGAGCCTGTGAGGTCACATGACGGTGCCTTTTTTGTCGATTGGCGAGACCGGATGCTAAATTTTTTGCAACGAAAGTTGTTATGAGATCACAGCAACAGCCAATTTTGGCACTGTAGCTGTCCGCCGCCACCGTACGTAACCGCCATTGCGTGAAATGAGAAAAAAATATCCAGGATTGAGTGGGATTTGAACCTGGGCCCCTGCGCGGCAGGCGAGTATTCTACCACAGAGTCACGCCGTTTTTTTTTTCTTTATTGCCTCGCACAAGTAATTTCACACGCTAATCGTAATTTCACACGCAGTCAGCTAACAGCTGATGGTGTATCATTGCACAGAGCCACGCCGATGCTGTGAACTCCTTCACAAAAAGACCCTATACAGGCGTCACGTCAGGCAAGGAATCGCGTTAACAACTGTAATATAGCGTGGTAGAAGAGGAAAATAAAAACCAGGCATCACACATTGTGAATTGCGTAATGAGCATGTGGTTAAAGTTATGTTGATTTATGGAGTAGTGGATAACTTGCAAGTGTGCAAGTCCTGTAGTAGTTGCCCAAGAGAGTTTACCAACGGGCTCTAGAAAGGCCCTTCTTCCAGCTTTTGCTGTGACTGCGCTGAGTGTTCCGCGTAGGCCTGGCGTTTTTTTTTACTTGCGACACATGGAAGGCTTTCGTCTTAATGACCAGGCTGGGCTGCACACTATTTGCAGGTGCTCGCACAGGCTCAGGGAGAGTTGCAAGAGGAGAGGAGGAGGCTCCTGTCGGGAATCTCATCCCTCTTGAGTCGCTGCAGAAATGTGCTGCCCGAATCATCACTGCCCGGTATACAAGAAGACAGGGTCCTTCTACGTGAGCTCGAGTCGCTCAGGGACGACCTCGAGGGACGCCTACGAGATTACGCACGAAAGTTGGACGGGTGAGCATATTGCTCTAAACTCTAAATTTTAAACAGTGAAACTGTTAAAGCTCGAGGTAAAACAGATGACCACAAGAAACTATCATCATCATGAACAAGTATGTGCCACAGAAATTGAGAAAATCCCACTACTCACCGTTGGTCGACTAAAAATGAAGGCAAATAAAGACAAATAGAAGGAAAGGGAAGAAAGACAGAGAATCGAAAAAAGAGAGAGAACGAAGTAAAAAGAGAGAGAAAGAAAGAAAGTAACTGGCGTTAGCAAGATGACTTGAGGATCACTTGAGGATCGACCAGCTCTGCTGTTCCAAGCTTTTCGCGACTTAGTGCAAACTTCCTGCAATTTTCTAAATTCTAAATATTCTAAATTTTGTTCTCTGCAACCCACATCATTCTCCGTGTCAAACTTGCGAGTGATGCAGTGTTTGACACGCGCTACACAAAGCTGTGGTGCATTTTGGGATCTTGCCAATGCTTCTTTAATGTCCTGTGCTGTCTTTTCTTAGCAACACGTCGTCCTTGTATTCTGATTCACACCAATTTGCGATGTGGCGCTGCGATGCTGAAAAATTTCACAATGAATAGCGCTCCGTGGAGATTTACTAGAGCGTAGAAAACGTTTGTGAAAGGAAAAGGTTGCCATTTATCTGAAGGCAACAGAACGATGCAAAGGAATCTTGGTATCTGTGAAATGATAGATTCACAGTATAGGAAAACTTCTGGGACCAGAATGAATTGACACAAAGTCTTCTGTCTAAGAAACCTGTGTTTCTTTTCTAGCTTTCTGTTGCTTTCAGGTTTATATAGAAGGTCTTGAATACAATGAATGCACCGCATTTCTTCAGCTTTTGCGTTGGTACTTGTGGCTCAGTGCCTTTGTAGCTATTTCACATGTGTTGTGGCTTTTTTAATATCAACCTTAATATACTTATTTCTCTCTGCAGGAACTTATCTCTCTCAAAAGAATCTCTCTCGAAGTCAAGATCTGGGTACTTGAGTTGCAATGTGTCACAGGTGAGTGGAACTACCTGTTAATTGCTTAATTGTTGATTTTTTTTAAGTATATCTGGGAGTTTCATTTTTGTTTTGTAGACTCGTGTATCTGTGTTAGAAAGATAGCTTGAACAAGATAAAACCTTGTTCGTGTGGTGATGAAGCCTAATACAACTGCCCTAATTAAAACCGACTGACACAGATGATGGTCCATTTCGTTCTGAAGTCTTCACTTATGTGTGTGGGTATTTGATGTATGCTGCAAATGCAAATTAAAAACGCGATTTTTAGCATATTCCTGCAATGCTTTTGACATGAACATGTACACGTGCTCAACGGTTCCGAGTACAACACCCTAGTGTACTGTTCTTATTAAGGGGAGACGTGGGTCTTGAAAAGTGTGTTTTTAATAGTTGGATGAACGGAATGAAATTTAATACACTTATTCAGTTTTTTCAGCAGATTCCAAATCTCTGAGTAGATTTTTAATAGTTGCATTAGAACAAAAGATATGCTAGTTCTACAACGTTTTCTAGCACAATTCTTACGGGGATTTTTGGCAACTTCTTTTTGTCAAACACAAAAGCAAGGTACGCGGCAAGATTGCCAGAAAGCTGGTCTAGCCGATGATGCTATTTATTTTCTTATAATCTTGTTTACCAAATGATAATTCTCGACAATCATAAAGTGTATGAAGCGGAAATTTTTCACTCATATTTGCATCCGTTTATTTTGCAATTGAAGTTCGATGAAAGCAATAAAATTAGCATCATCGGCTAGACGGGCTCTTTGGCAGTCTTGCCACATATTTTGTTTTTGTGTTTGACAAAGCAAAATTGCCAAAAAGTACCGTAAGAAATACGCTCTCAAAAATTGCATAACTTTTGTTCTAATGTAGATAATAAAAATCTACTTGAAGATTTGGAATCTGCAGAAAAAACTGAATAAGTGTACTAAATTTCATTCAGTTAACCCAACTAATAAAAAAAATTTTTTCAAGACCCACGTCTCCCCTTAACTAGCCCTTACACTGTAAGCAGTGTATTTTGTGCTTCAAAACTGGAAACAGCAAAAAAACTACAAGATTCGAAGGACAGACAGGACCAAGCGCTGACTGTATTTTTCTGACCAAGCATCTGTCCTTTGTGTCTGTTTTTCACGCTGTTCTCAGTAATGAAATCCTACCAACAAGCTCAATCCCAGACCCTTTCAAAGTTTACTTTGCCCTTTTGGAATCCTATGGCAGACTAGTTTTCCTGGCAGATGAATTATGGTCGCTTGCAAAACATTTACATTGACTTTACAGAGATGTGAAAAATATGAACATAGGAGTGCAGGATATGTTCCTACATGTGAACGTTATCACTCCATCCTGGGAATGATGTTTTGGAACATGGTGGTGTAGCGAAACGTTTGAACTTGGTAATGGGTCGTCCTCTCAAGCACCTTCTAGTGGGTCGCCCTCTTCGGCTCTTTTCGAAGAGAACGCAGCTCGCGCTGAGAGTCGGCCCCGCCTTGACTGTCGTTGTATCGTCGAGTATCGTCGCTGCTAATAAACCTCTTTATAGTGGCATTTAGAGCTAGGTCAGTGTGGTTTTGTAAAAGAAGCCTTTACCGACCTCTTCGGTTGTCGCTAAGTGCTATGGCGCACCCATACTGTTGTCCAGTTAACCCTTGTCATTGCAGAAAATGTGCAGATTGTCAGTTGTGTAGCATCGCACATATAGGATAACGTGCTGGTTGTCATCACTTTTTTTCTTCACCTTTAAGTTAGTATTGTCTAATAAGTTATAGTGTTGTCTAATAAGTTATAGTGATTGCTTGATATTTAGACCATGTATCGATTGCTCAATACTTTCTGTAATTTGGCTGTTCGTACTGTGTGGCACGGTGATCGATGTTCACTGAACTGTTCTGCATGAATAACCACTAATGGTAAGTACGGTTCTTCTTGTCACACGTAGATGAACGATGTCCTGAGCGTGCCCATTGGCTCCATAGGCAACGGGCTGTGCTCTCAGAGCCGTTTCCAGAGTGAATATGGTGACTACAACGGCCGAAATCCCTGGGGTAAGCCCTACGGTACTGATTGACATATCTGTGTGAATGCAAGAATTAAAAGTAGACAATAAGGTGCCTCTGCTGCAATGATTTAGTGGTTGTGACAAAGACACAGGCACAATTCCCAGGACTGTACTCTACAATAATGAACTTCATTTGTCCTCCTTTTTGTTCTTGTCCGTTGCGTTGAACGAGGAAAAAAAGTCCATGTTCTCATTGAATTTAAAATCAGAATCCCTGTATCCTTCTTTTAGTTGCTGTGAGTGCTGTCCCCATTTTGCTGCGCTTGAAAAGGTCATCTAACCAGTTGCAAGGCATATACTGTAATGTGTCGAATGTTTATAAAAATGTTGAGTGAATGTTAATATTTTCTGTAAACAACATGGATATGAAGCGTATGTATATCTAAGAACACCCTGAAGTCAAAATTAAGTGGTAACAATTACAAAGATACAATCCCAACCTTTTCTTTTAAAGATTTTTGGCCTAGGAATATTTGGCAAGTTTAAACAAGCAGGATTCAAGTGCCTCTATCAAGTTAGGAACTTGTAAAAAAGCTTCGCTTTCAGAGCTTTGCCCATGCTACAGTTTCATGCAATGGTGGTCTGTGGCATGAGATTTGCGAAGTGCCGACTAGTAGTTAATACAGAGTTTCGCGTCACCAGGGAGTGCGCCTCAAGATGACCAGATTCCTGTGCGCGATGTCGGGCCCCTGGCTCAGTCTGCCCGCTGCCACGGATCATCACCCGAAAGCAGCCTCGCCCACTTTTCCAACTCCTGTGTGCTTCAGGATGCGCCACCAACCTGCTCAACACCTCTAAGCACACCAAAGGTAAGCTCCAATTGTAGGCTCCACATTTTTGTCACTTTGAATGGTGGTGTGATGCGGCCGTTATGAACGATTACTGACTCATTCTTCTTGGGGAGTTGTGGGGACACCAGACTTTTTCGCGTCCCTACATACATTTTCCTCAATGGCTCTCGCGTCTCTTGTAATCCGCTTTCTCCTGAAGGAATTTGCTGTTTGCCCTGTAACTCACTCCGCAGCTTGGTTCGATGTATTGCCAATTTTATAATTGTGTGTTGCTTGTTATCCGAGGACATGATGCTGGAGGTTGTGTACACTTTGTTAACGTTTCGTGCATGTTGTGCGAAACTCTTATACAGAAACATGAATGGTGTTAACTGGAAACTTGGATGTTACTAGCTTTTAAATATGGGTCGTTGCGTGTGTGGCAATTCTTACAGGAATGAATGTGCTCTTGAGACCGGTTCCCAAGAATGAATTCTAAAACACATCTCAAGCTAGTTGGTTGGTCATCCTAACAAGGCAAAAACAGCACACACATTACAAGGACAGAGAAAGGCCTTGTGTTCCTTCCTCTGTCCTCGTTAAGAGTGTGCTGTTTTTGCCTTGTGATGTTTTCCAAGCTCTGGTGCTTGCATTGCCAGCAAGAGAATGTGCTGTGCCTCAACAGGTGGTACACGCTTAGGCAGGCGTTTATTTTGCATTCTTGGCAGAGGTGGAAGAGTGGCTTAGGTTCGGTGCTGCCCACAGTCTATAGTTGCTTCGCATTAACCAAAAGTTGTGCCATTCATTACACATTGGTTTGTACAGAACCCACGTGAGATAATGTAAATGTTTCGATGTGCTTTCACCTGAAAACGTCTTTTTGCCCATGCTGCAGCAACAATCTAGCCCACTGCCAGCTCCAGCCCCGCACGTGACCGTCGAGAACCACACCACGGTGAACCTGGTAACTCATGTCAATGCCTCGGAGCCCGCTGCCGCGTCACCGGCCTCCGCGGTGCAGCCGCACACGTCCACGCCGCACGGTTTCTCACGCACGCCTGCTCTGCGGCACTCCATGTACTCGCGCCTGCGTGGGAGCAGCGTCGGCAACTCGCCCGGCCTGCGAGCCCCTCTCAGGCTGTGCACGTCGCAGGAGAAGCTACTCCTTGACGACGGCACGGACTTCGATGCCTCGCAGAGTTCGACCGACCATGCCAATCAGCCAGGCAGCCGGGAGAAACGAGCAAACGCTGTTTGGTACGAGTATGGTTGTGTCTGAGTGTGATCTAGCTAAGCACTTAACTGCTGCGTTTCTTCTGCCTGCTACTTTATTGGTCGCCGCTGAAGCTGTTTTGTTTAGCACATCTTTCGTCGCTCTTCGCACATCCGTGTGCTACGTAAATCAGTGTCAGCTGTGGCGTTGATGCTAAACACACACAACTGAATGGTTGAAAGCCTGCAATTCGCTTGCATTTGGTACTTGAGGCACCTACATGCCTGGCATGTTGCAAGAAGTAGGATAGCATGTCGAGCCTTGCTGATTCAAGAAAAGTCCCCAATGAACCGTGGCAAACAATTATTTAATGCGATTAGTACAACATATTCCCACTTGGTACACCGCATATAGGGAGTCAACGAGAGTTTGGGCTCAAGAGATGTCTCTGTTTGACAGGCATTTCTGTGATGCAATAGTGAAGAACTGCGTAACAGGCCTGCTTGCCACAGAAAAATAGTCTTCATTGGTGAAACATTGGGAAAATTGTACTAAATAGCTAAATTAGGATGTAACAGCAAAAGGAGTACACAGCCAAACTCGTTAGGAATGTGTTCGTATCGGTAAACAGAAGTTTGCTGAATTGACTGCATTGTTTGGTTACTGTACCCAGAGCCCACCGCTTCTCCCACCACCTGTCAGGAGTGAGTAACTTCTGTATTCGTGTACTATGGACATGGTTACTTTGGCAACATTAACGAGGGCCACGTTTTTACTTCAATATTTGGAGTTGTAGCCCATAAATTCCTTTCATTAAACAGCAGCCCACACGCTTCACTACACTGCGCTATCTGCAACGCCCAAAAATTTGCGCACACTGAACGCAGTTTAACTACCACATTTATGTGCTTTACATAATAGTTTTATTCAAAATATTGAAGGATGATGCCAAGCCACAAACGTACAATTTTCATGAACAGAATCATGGTATTCATTGCCTGTCATTGTTGGGGTAAAACACAGAATCCGGTTATCACTGTTTATTTTTTGACTGCACGGCTGTTCGCCGTTACCCCGGTATTTCTAAGTGACAAATGTTGTTCCAGTCTGCATCTGTTTAAAGCTCATGATCAAAACACCGTCGCACTATGTGACGTTCGAATCAAAATGTGTGCAGGTGCATGAGATGACTTGCTACAACTGCGTGCCTAAACAGTGTTTCGCTCGTAATGCGAAAGTGTTTGTGTGACACGGTGAACCGATACAGAAAACACTCACACTAGAGATTTTAAGCCAATCGAAATACACTCAAACCTCGGTATAACGAACATGGATATAGCGAATTACCGGTTATAACGAAGTAAATGAAGAATAGCCTTGTCATAGATACAGTGTTAGCAATAAACGTTTATAACGAATTTTCGGATATAACGAAGTTATTTTCGTGGCAGATGTGACTGTTTTAATGAAGTTTGAGTGTAAGCACGCCAGTCAGAGATTGGATTTTTGACACCACTGGTAGCAGACATGCTCAAAGCACGACAAAATGTGTGTACCAATTGGTGTTGCTTGTGTACTGGAGTTATGCGGCATCCTAGGCTGTCATTTTACAGAACACACACACTGTCGCACAGGATTTGGAATGTACATGCACAAATAGACCTGGTAATCAAAAGCTAGGAATTGTTGTGACGAGTTGAGCCCTGTGCATAAAACGGTATGGTTTCTCGATTACGCAAAGGAAAGAAAAGTTAGCAGGATACGATATTTTCGGGAAACATCGAAGCAGAGCCTGGCAGCTGGCGATATTCTTAATGCAAAGGTCACAATTTATTAAAAAAAAAAAAAAAAAGCTGTGCCCTTTATGGTTCCTAAGCAATTCAACGATTCATTTATACACATGATGTACTGTGTGTATTTCTTCAGTTGGCTCATTTTCCTGCACGTTTTATATCTTTTTGTCGCTGTGTTGTGAAAGCTCTCGATTTAGATGGTAGGTAAGCAAGACACCAGAGCATCCTTTCTTTGCTTTGGTTTCTGCATTGTTGCCAAACTTCCATCGAAAGCCATCCCCTGTGTCAACCACCGATGTGTCCATTGCCACGAGGTGACAGTTTAAGATCAAATGTTGCCAGTCAGGTTCATTTAGGTTCGTGTCTTTTGGCTTTGTACTCTAAAGGCATGGTGCAATCTGTGCTCATGCAAACCCTTGTTTTTTTAAGGCATTGACATCAATTTGCAGCCTTATGCCCCCTCCACTATTAGCTGAGGGAAAGACTTCAAGTTGTATTGTTATGCTTCTTTAAAAGAATATTAACTTGCTGGTAAAGAAACATAAGGTTGGTGTGTATAGTATGCACCAATTCATATCATTACAAGAGTCCCCCCCCCCCCCCCCCACCTCTTTGTGCCTTTACTTGAGTGTTTGTTGTTTGAGTGTATATGCGTTTCTTAGCTGAACCTACTTATTTATTTTTTTCACGCATTTCCATTTTGCTCCACCATTTCGCACTAGTGAGCAATGATGTGTTCAGATAAGCATTTTGTTCATTTCACGCTTTCAACTTGGTCCTGTGCTGGGAAAGCAACCTTTCTTTACAACAACGAAAAATTAGTTTATTTTGATGTGTGGCAAGCGAATGTTATTGTGCAGTCAATTCGAGAATTCAAATTGTGAAGCGAAGCTTTTAGTGCTGCGAATGGTCTCGTCGCCTGCTGCAGCATAGCTTCCAAAGCAATGCTGGCGCACAACGCGTCGTAAGACTGCGTTATCCGGCAGCTCACATAGACCGACTATGATGTGCCCACAAAGTTGTGTTGCACTACCGTTATCGTACAAGAGGTATTGAGATGGTGTTTACGGCTTCGTCTCGCATGCCTGTCACCAACATAGTCTTCTGAGCTGTTGTGACAAAGCTATGCTCGGTTTTGGTCGCACTTGTCAAAGTCTGTTCTAGCGAACAGACTTGGACAAGATGCAGCTGACAGAAGTGTGTCTACACGAGTTACAGGTGTTTCAAGTAACACATTTTTCTCTATCCTTTTGCGCACACCTTTCCCTTAGTGCTTATCCTTGCGCTTGCCTGCACGTAGCACCCACAAGCCATTAGGAATGCAAGTGCACGTTGGAGCCCAATGTTCTAACGGCACTCGTCCCAATCTTTCCTTGGATGAGTTGGTGATCCCCGATTTTCTCCATATAGCGCACACGAACAGTGCTGTGTTCGTACATGTTTCACTATTTTTTTTATTTCATACTTGCTATGATGACAGCTCAGCACAAACTCCCATATCATTTCGCATGAATGGCGACAGTAGCATTTTAGTTATCTCGTTAAAACTTGTGAGAAGTTAAGGGCAGGATCAGGTAACGTTAGAATGTAAGTCGTATTTAAATCAGCCGCTGCTGCAAGCGCATCATATCACGCTGACGCTAACCGTTGTGTCACGCTTCTGCTGTCTTTAGAGATCAAACGCACAGACGACGTAACCCGCACCCCTTTTACCCATGTTTGAGGGTCTGCAGTTGTTGCTACATTAATAAGAAATGTTATAACAGTGGATAATACAATGTGTTAATGTTATGCAGCTCGGCGATGCTGCTTGGAAAACGTGTAGTAGTAGTGTGCGTGTCGTAAGTTTGTCACCGCTTTATGAACAAAGGGTCTGCACTGCATTTATCGAAACTGCCCCCAGCTTCATGCGAGTTGTGCCTGTACGTGTTTTACGAAGACAGTAAGCATACCAGTCAGCCTGTAGCAAGTGTGTGTAGAACAAGTGTAATTTATTATAGGAAAGCGCACAGTGTTGTGAATTTTAGACCAGTTGCCTGCTTGTGCCTGCTGTTTAGCGTAGTGTGTACGTACTTGGGCTCCGGGTTGTCTGCGCTCTTTAGTCTACAGCAACTCTATGCAATAATCTCTTTATTTAGTGCTTGCTTCTTTGATTAAATGTCAGGATGATGGAAAGATAGTCTTTTTCGCTGGATACCAGCTCCTCTGCATCTTTTGCTGCAATTTATTTCTCATTTCATTTAAATTTGATTTTCACAGGGTAACCACGTGAACAGACAGAGTTACGCTTTTCGCGATGTTGTGGCTACAGTGCTTTGGGAAGCACCATTTCATAATGGTTCCTCCTGACATCGACAGTGCTTCTAAAGATGTAATATATCACTGCCATACGTTGTGCGTTTCGAATAGGAGAAGGGTTTCTTCAACTTTAACGAATGTGAGTGATTCCTTAAAAAGAGTAGGAATTTTTTTTTTTGAGTTTGTTCTTATGAGCTCAGAAATGCTGTTTGTAGTGATGTGCCTCAGTTTTTCTGATTCCTTGCTGTGATGCGGGCTATAGCCTTGTGCTTAATTACATATATAGGAGCAAACAAGTTTACTGCTCCGACGTTGAGCTACGTGCCTGTGCAGTCCATCAGTTTGACCCGTCGAACACTTTCTTGTGATGCAGACCGTAATGTGTGTCTGCGTGAACTTTTTTTTTTCATTCTCAAGGCTGCAGTTTGCTTCAGCTTTTGACCAAATCATGTTATTTATGACAGCTTCACATTATACATTTGTTCTCTTTGCATTTATTTTTAGATTTTACGTGTAAATAGGTGTACAGCTCATTGTCGTTAGTTTTGTTGGTTGTCGAGTTTTCCCGCTTTTTTTCAGAAGTTTGCGTGAGATATAAGTTTGTTGAGCTCAGAGAGAAAACTTCGTTGCCTTGTAGGGTGTTGCCTGAAGATTTTTTTAATGTATTTTCATGCTTTGGGTCTTCTGAGAGGAATGAACAGCAAATAAAAGTCTTCTGTGGTCTGAACACTGTTCTAATTTATGTTCTCGCAAAAATACATGGGAAAGCTGCCACTGCGGCTCACAGGGTGCTGTGCTGTGCTCGGCTGCTGACCCTAAAGACGCAGGTTCGATTCCGGCCACAGCAGTCTCATTTTGATGGAGGCAAGACGCTAGACGCCCATGTACAGTGCTGGGCAATTCAAACGCGATATTCGGAGTGCGTGGCTGCTGGTAGTGAGGGTCAGAGCGTTCATGATGCATAGTGACTGCATCCAGCAAACATTCGTTCAGTCTGTGGTTGTTGGTGGCACCGGCGGAGCGCTGCAATCCTTTGTAATGCACACCCGCCAGCTCCAGCCGCATTGTGCGGCGTGGCACTTGAGCGCAGTGTTTTGAAGCCATGGCAAGCAGCACTCCACCGGCACCACAAGAACCATAGACTGAACAGCTGTCTACCAGATGCAGTTACCATGCGCCACCAACGCACTAGTCCTCTCCGCCACCCTCGCTGCCAGCAGCCACGCAGACAATTAACGAAGCCTGGGTAGTTGAGATTATGTGTAGCCCTCCACTACATTGTCTTTCATGGACCAAGTACCAGCCAACCACAAAAGTTAGAGCTGTTGCCAAAACAACAACGGGTTATATATAAGTAAAATAAATGTCCACAGACATGCCAATGTATGATCATAGCAGTTAGCTGCAAGGTTTATGCTTCAGAAGATGCTTACATCTTTTTCAGTCCATTCTCAACAATGAAGGCAATGCTGCTTGATGGGAACAAGGTGGGTGACATGTCCAAACAGAGACACTTTGCCATAGGCTCCGATACCCAATTTTTTCTCAAGGATTATGCTCGTCAAACTTCCCAAAGCATTTGAAAGGAACAGAAGTTGGACGAATCGGAGCAGATTCATTGGGATGAAGTCACTTCTACAGATAGAGTGCTGACAGGACTATCCTTTCCATTTTCATTACATAAAGGACCTATAAATAAATAAATATTCTCAGAACTTTAACCTCTGGGAGTCTGATTTCCACATATGCAGCTCGAAAACTGAAGGGGCATACTCGTGCACGCACCCCTTCCACAATGAACATTGATGAGCACAGCAAAGAACGAGGACAGTGAAGGTACAAGAACACTGTGCCTGTCCTGTGTTCATGTACCTTCACTGCCCTCGTCCTTTGCGCTACTCGCCGATGTGTACAGCGATTAACCAACTGGCCCAAACCGAAGTTTCATTGCCCTTCAAAATGTATGCATGTTTGAAAAAGTGCGCGTGACCTTCATTCGGCTGTTGTGGTGCAAGGAAGCGAAAAATAAAGCATACAACTTTCCCCAAGGCAAGGGACACTGTATGCGCGCATATCCTCCAGATTTGCAATTACCGTGACACATCACCCCCCCCCCCCCCGACCCCCCAAGCTGTACAGAGAAACCTCGTTATAACGAAGTTTTGCAGTTCCCCTGAAAAGCAAGCCTTCATAAACGGCTTTCACGAAGGATAGTGATTATATTGACAGCAGGTTAAGACGAACGCCTTAGCATGCGAGCTTTGGAAGCCCCTGTGGCGATGTCGTGCCAAGAAAGTGTACCACTGTACCTTTCTTTTGCCCAGTCCGCTGTTCGTGGCTGCGGTGCAGTTTCACCATGCGTGCTGTCTCCGTAAACTTTTCTGTGCATGTTCCGAGCTTGTGTTCCCGAACGCTGGTGCGAGTAACGGCGAGGGTAGGCAGTTATAAGGTCATTTAGGAATGCCAGTCTTGGGCTGTCAAGTGCGCTTCAGTGTGTCGTAACATGGCACAGTCATAAACAGAGAGGATGGCTTCATAAACGCCCATGCTGCCATGCTGCTTTGATGTTGCCGCCTCATGACGTCACTCACAAACGCCAAACGCCCACGAAGCATGTGCTGCGCTCTATCAGCAAAAAAAAAAAAATAATACTTATTACAAAATTTCAAAAATGTTTTGTTCTAACGCCTGTTTCAGACATTCGCGTTGAGGCCAAATAGCCTTTGAGATTGGTGAATACTGAAGTCATTTCTAGCCAATCCAATCTACTCACGTTCGAGTGTTTACAAGCGCGCGCGCACGCGGGTGGCGTGTTTTTCCATTAGCTCAACGTGTTCGTCAATCGACAAGTTGTCAACGTAGGAAAAAGAAAATCATGGTGGATGCCTGTTTAAAGCAGTGCACTAAAGTGCTTTCAGCCGTAAGTACTCAACGCACACGATCCGATGTGAGTGCTTGGTCGCTTAACTGGTGCGCGTCTCTCTTTCTAGCTTCTGGAGACTGGAGTCTTGCAATCGTTTCGATTCGAGTACGACACCAGCGATTCGAGTACACCACCAGCGGAATGCTCTGCATCTCTGGCACTGGCATTAGACGAGTTGATGCGTCGCTGTCAGGAATACAAGGTAGGTGGCTGCGGAGTCCCATTCGTAAATAAGCGCACACTGATCTAGTGTAGCGTTGGAAAGTTTCGGTTAGCGAGGTAGCAGCGGTAGCGTTCTGAGATGCGTCCCGTCTTGTCGCCTGTGGCTGCTACGTACGATACTGTAGTGAGTGAAATAGGAATAGTAAGCGCGTCACTAAGTAAAACGTTAATCTTAGTTTATTTGAGAGGCGCAACACTGTGAGTAATAAGTGGCCACACGCCGCATCACCGTGAACGCTGTGTATTAAAACAGTTGTGTTGGCTCTGTAAAGACACATGCCGCGCGCGAGATAGATCGGCTCCGAATACACGCTTGTTTTGTCAGTTTTGTGGAATTCACACGGGAAAACAAATTCTTAAGACCAAACTCACGGTTCATGCGTCTTAAGAGCGTTTTGTGCGCTTCGAAAGCAGGTACGAAAGCACACTCTTATTTTGTCTTTTAAACAGGATAGTCTTCCATCCGGCCAACAGCCTACCCCGAAAGTCGACACCAAGATTGTTCAAATCCAGGTTGACCGGAAAGTGGTAAGCGAAGTGACAATCCACCCTTTACATTTTCCTCTGCCGTTTTGGTAAGGGCTGGGACAACCTGTATGGCCAGAACAAAAGCCTCCGCGATCATGAGGCGTTTCGCTGCTTTTCCGCTAGGGAAAGGGCGCATGCGCCGTGGCATCGCGAAAAAGTCGGATTGTTTAGACGCACGAATAGATTGAAGTACTTCTTTTGTTGTTCGCAGATCAATGACAGGATTGACGCATTCATAACCAGAAAACGTAAAGAAGTCGACGAATGGAACGTCCAGGAGTTCTGCTGCACAAAAGCAAGCGATGTTGACAGTGACTCAGGTACAACGGCATTCCAGAGCCTTAGCAATCACTTGTCGCT
Organism: Rhipicephalus sanguineus; assembly: GCF_013339695.2. Classification (NCBI taxonomy): domain Eukaryota; kingdom Metazoa; phylum Arthropoda; class Arachnida; order Ixodida; family Ixodidae; genus Rhipicephalus; species Rhipicephalus sanguineus. Next base: position 55,417,856 of record NC_051186.1, read on the forward strand.
TTGGCAACCTAAAGCCACTGTGCTTCATCTTTTTTTATTTTTCAGAACAAAGCTGTGCACGGGTCGATTCCGTTTTTGTGCCCAGGTCTGGTGGAAGCAGCCATGTCAAAGGTTGGGTTGCAACTTGCTTACATTAAATTGGGATAAATTTGTAGGTCTTTCAGCAGTCCGTCTGCAATGCGAAAGATGATGGCTTCCAAACAGATAAGATTAACTTTAACTGCACTTTTGATCGCACGCTTAAGCAACAGCCATGATTACGTCAGTTTGATGTCGCCCATCTTGCAGCATATTGGCACGTTTGGGCCTTTTGAGCCTTGACATCTTCGAAGATAGCTCATTTGATCACTTTTTGGAGTCTCGCTTCAACAAGGTGTTGCACTGTGCTGCAAAAGTGAAAGTATTCCTGAATGTGATTAACTAAGCATTTTCAGAGATGCGATGCACCCATGTTAGATTAGAATTTACGTCTACTTTCACTTGAAGCGTTTGCTTAGATGTTCCTAGAACATATGAACATATGATGGCTGCATATTGGACTTACACGTAACATTACTTCCAACTGCAGTCTCCAGGGTTGTGAACCAGTGGGGCCCAATGACAAAGCTTATGAGGCCCACAACTAGCCACACTCAAAGCCCCGTCAAACAGGAGCATCAAGTCACCGTGCCTGAAGGAATTGAAGAAAGGCTGCGCAACATGGAGTCCCACCTGAAGCTGAAATCCGGTGAGTCTTTGGCCCGTTGAAAATACCGATATCGAACAGAGCTCAAATTGCGAACTGTGTTTCTTCTGTAGGGTGTGCCGTACCCCACGATGTCTATGCTCGACTGAAGCAGCTGGAGGACAGAATCTTGTACCTCGAGGGAATATCGCCGGACTATTTCAGCACCACGGTAATGCATTGCTAGTGGTGAATTGGTTGGCATGCAACTTATTTACACCCAATGAAAATGTAGTTTGCAAAATCTCATTTCGCATGGTTCCGCCGATGAAAAAGAAAAAAAAAACATATTGACACAAATTTCACGCTGATAAATGCCAATGCAATTTCATGCTGATAATGACAAAAACACTGCTGATAAATGCGAATTCTGGCTTTCAGTGCTAACATTTTTTAAATTATTCCCAAAGATCAATGTTATAACTGCTGTTCACACTACTGCACAAAAAAAAAAAAAATTGAAAGACTAAGCATTTAGGCCTAAGCAGCCACGTGCTGTGCAATTTGAGAACTGCCACTTTTTGTTTGCGCACCTGCCACTAATGTTGACTTCTGCTGCCCACTCTTGGGGTATGGATAAAGGACGCTGTGGAAGTTTTCAGTGACACTGAGCAGTTTGCTGTCGTGTTATTTGCTTAAGAAATCATGTCCACAAGCGTGGACGCAGGTAGCGAAGAGGTTAAACACCCTAAACTCTGGTTTTACCCGAGGAATGAGTAATTTACAGATTGGCACAAAAAACTGACTAGGCGACAGTATTAAAAGCGCTATGGATTGCTGTCTGGAATGAAGTTCGCAGGAAGATCATTGCAGTCCCTGGCCATTTTAGCTAAGATAAAGATCAGCTGTGTGTTAGAACGAGATTGATCGCACTTTCGTTTTTACTCAGTGACTTGTAGACTTCATCTGAAAGAGATAGAAAGAGACGAAACTTTATTTTTGTCCTTGCTGGCGTCAAGGGAGGCGGGGGTCGGGAGACTAGCCCTACCGGAGCCCCCCTTCCTCAGACGGTGGCCAGACTTTTGAGTCTTGGCGGTGTCTTCGGCCAGCCGGACTGCCCAGAGTTGGTCATAAGGTTATGCGCCGAGCAGCACAGCCTCCCACTGCTCGAAAGTGGTTTTCTTAAATGTAGGGTTGGTGCTGTGTTTAATGGTGTTTGTCGCTGCTGGACATGCCCAGATAATGTGGTCGAGGTTGGCGCGAGCTGTGCCGAAAGTTTTGCATTGAGGTGCATAAACGTCTGGGTAGATTCGACTATACAAACGTGGGTGTGGGGAATGTCCGTGTCTGTAATAGTCACCATGTTGTCGACTGGTGCTTATTTAGAGACTTGTCGGGGGAAGGCACTTCAACCTTGCCCTACGGTAAATCAGAATTTCACCATACGTGACCATTCTATGTCAAAAGAGAAGACTAGCTAATTTTATATATTTCACAGGTTCATTCAGCACCACCAGCTCAACGTAGCAGGTCCAGTGACACTTCAAGGCAGTACGAGGTGAGTTGACACTCAAAAACATTTTTTTTAGCATCCGTGTTGACACCAACTGCACTGGATTCTTTGACTCGTGAGACATGCAAGGCTTTCGCCTTTATTATTTTTCTTCTTTGGAAACAGGATTGGAGTTTGGCCCAGATTGAAAGCAGGATCGATCTCCTCAAGAGCCGTCTCAGAGAAAAGGCGGAAGCGGCGTCGGAGCCGTCCACTTCGTCTATGGCACTGTGAATTGATGCAACGGCAAGGATGGAAGACATCACTCTGTACAGTTCTGTGACATAATATTTATTTCATTTTTCTTACATAACAGTTGTTCAGTGAGATATGCTACGATGCCTTTTGAGCACCAGAGTTCCTACGGAATAGCCTGTGGCATTAATTGCAAATAAATCGAGACAACATTTATGACAATAAAATGTGCGCAGCTCTAAACAGAACGTCCTGTCTGTGGTTTGGTTTCTTCTAGAGACAATCTAAAATAATTAAAATAATAACAGAAAGGGGAACACTATCGTGGATGAAATTGGAAAACACCTAGTAAGAGTGAACATTGGCAATATAGTTATCTATAAGGATCTAAACACAGTAAAGCTGCGTTAGGTATCGGTTACGTAAATCTAACTAGAACTGCTAAGCAGCAGAAACTCGTAATCACATATTACAGTTGAAAGAGGCAGTGTCTGAACAAAAATCACGAGGTCGTTTCGGAGGACGAGACGTCGACAATGAGAAGGAGGGCTGAAAGGTTAGAAAAATGTCGTCACAAAGTGTAGAAATCTCACAAATGTGTGTCCGACCAGCGGACAAACGTACGTTAATTACGTGTAGACGTTATTCTAGGTACAGTAAGTGGTGAAGGGGTGTGCACCAGGAACAAAGACGATTGTGGTCATCTTCAAAAGCCTAGACGCGATTTTTTCTCTTAGGCATTAAAACCGTGCTCTTCGCGAGGGGCTCTGATTGGGTGCCACTGGGACTCTTCAATGTTGCCGCTGCTGCCCATTTGTGACTAGCCACAAATAACGCAGCTCTTGTTGGTTTTGTTGGCACTGCCGTAGCACGAGATAGTTTGCCGCTGCTTTCACTTGCACCGATGGAGGACACCTGAAACGAGAAGGCGCTTGATCAAACTGTAAACTGAGCAAGTTGGTGTGCATTCATCAGTCAGTTTGTGCCAGAGTTCTTCAGCCATACGAGCTAGGAAACTCCCGACTAGGCTCCAAGTATCGATATCTTGACATGCCATTGGCCGAAAATTACGAAAGTCTGCCAATTGCGGCGCCCCCTGTAGGCAAAAGAACGAGCTAATAAATTGCATTTTTTGTATGTTGGATTGCAGAGGATCGCATGGTTGACCAAGCGATCAGCGGGTTTTTCTTTCTGGTTTACTTTGAATGCTGAGCCGTAGTTTGCAGGACGGAATCCTGGCTGCAGCGACTGCATTTCAATGTAGGTGAAATACTTGGAGCCCGTGTGCTTAGATTCAGGTGCACGTTATAAAGAACCCCAGGAGGTCGAAAATTTCTAGAGCCCTCCATTGTAGTCTCTCTCGTAATGATATCTTAGTTTTGTGACGTAAAACCCCAATATTTGCGTTTTACTTTTCGCAAATGATATCGTGGCCACAGAGCCCTTCGACCTTTTTCGAAAATACTTCGTTTAATTCTTGCCACAGTAACTTGCACAATGTTCCGCGAACACTGCAGCGATGCGGCGCGTTTTCTGTCATCCCAAGCACATCAGTTCGCGATCCTCCGCAAATTCCTCCACTGGCATGTCTCAGTTTCAGAACACAGTTCCATAACTGGTGTGATTGAAGAATTTCAACTTCGTGCAGCACTCGCAAAGTAAACATGTCAGGGTCCTCGTGTCGTGGGAAAGTTGTCACCTCATCAGAAGACATGTTGCATAAAAAACACACTCGAACTACCGAGTATGTGTCATATTCAGTGTCGATGCCCATGTGGTTAAAGTTGTCAATTACCGTATTTTCTTCTGTATAGCCCGCACCCTCAACAATGATTCGCGGAAAATTTTCGAAAAATGGTCCTTGCGTATTGCCGTAAAGCTGGCTTCCTTGCATAGCTGTGAAGCACCTTTGCGCATTGGAATTTACGTTTTTCGTCTCGCCAATTACCGCAGAGCTCAGTAGTTTGAGCAAGCGCCCCAAAAAGTCATTGGTCCCAGGTTCAAATCCCAGACCAAAACAAATTTTTCGTCAAATAAGAAGCTTTTCTTTCTGAGAAGTTTGTATGGATTTCCTCGTAGCTATGAGTGTATGACAATATTTCCTTTCGTAACGTTGAGAGAATTGTTAAAGAATAATATATCAGTTTAAAATGATAGGGTTTCGCTTTGGTGTCTCGGAATTAGTAGTCACTGAAATAAGTATTGCAAATGGATTGGGAATTCTTGTGAAGAGTAAATTGTGGTGAATTCCTCGAATCGGCGAAAAAACTTACCTCGCAAACACACAAATACCACAGTTTGTATCTGGCCTTTCCAGGCTGCCTGTTGATCTACATTATGCAATTTTTGTATTAGGTGGTTTCAAATACTCCTATGGACTTTCAAGAGGATATTAACTACTTAACTGGTTCACTGATGAAATGTAAAACTGCACATAGCAATGAAACCACTGTTACAGCGGGTTTTGATACTTTGCACTTCAAATAACTTCTTTGATAAAAATGTAGACAACACACATGCTGGTGTTTTCCAAAATCTGATATCAAATGTTTTTATACTTTTGATGCGCGTTTGAAGCAAAATTTGTTCAGTTGTGATACGAATGATGCCTTTGTAATTATAGCGTCTTTGAAAAGGCATTCGACCAATACTTACATGCTGCTGTGCTGAATCTAGGTTGTACGAACTACAGCCCAACAAGAGATGCCTACTCCAATCGGGCCAAACATACACGTATTTACAAACATGGCACAGAGATTTGATAGCCTATACTCGGTTACAACCTAAGAAAAAAATGTCGGCTCCGCCCACAGCCATTGCTATCCCTCCCACAGAAAATTTACATGAATGCTCCATCCAATAGCTCTTGCTCATCTTCGCGAGTGTTTCAGATAGTTGACTACCCCAAACAGACACATGTTTGTGTTGCTGGTTTTAGGTTCGAAGCCCGAGTGCCCTGGTAAATTTCGTCTGGGATTCGGACATCGCTGGTTAGCTAAACCTAACGTTTTAGGTAATAACGACGAACCTTTAGTTCTTAATATGCGTAGTATTCGCAATAGCTGAGAAAAAAGTACTTACGGTTTGAGCGGAAACCAGCTAGCATGACTGTCTTTCGCAGGTGGAGGGCAGGCACAGTGCGGCGGTTCTTTTGAGCGGAGCTTACATTTTGACAGTGAACCTGTGTAGCAAATCTTTTCTTGTTTGTCCGGCGAACCAAAAAACTATCATCATCGTAAATGGGTATGTGCCACAGAAATTGGGTAAATCCCACTACTCACCACTGGTCCACTAAAAATGAAGAAGGCAACAGTTAGCCCAACGCTAGGGAACGGGAAAGGCAGCGGCGGCTTTGAGAAGACCCCGAAGCGATGGAAGGCCTACGCCAATGACAACGTGCCCGTAGATCAATGAGAGTTGTGAACGCTTGGTTTCACCACGAGTTACTGTCTCTGGAGTTTGGACATCCGTGTCGTGTCTCTGACTGTATGTGATATAACTCGAACTTCTCTGCGCCGAGAATCAACGTATAAACAACCTAGCGTCACCTAGCTACAGCCTACCAACGACCCAGAAGCAGCCTAGAAAAAACCTGCATCGCCCAGCTAAGGCATATAAACAACCTAGAAGGAACCAGATTAGTTTTCAGAATCATCCAGTTTCGCTGTTTCAAGCCTTGCACGGCATAGTGCAAGCTTCGCCAACTTTTTTTTCTTAGGTTGTCTTTGGAGTCTCGACCAAGCATAGAAAAGATGGGAGGCGCGAGAGCTGCCAGTCTCTTTGCGACAAATTGCCAACAAAACACACCCTCTTGTCACACCTGTGATGCGTAGCGTTGGCATGACTCAGCCAGTGAAGTTGCTGAAGTCTGTCTTCAGCTTGATGCTGGGAGCACTTTGGTTGGTTTGGATTGTCTTGGGAGTGCCCGGTCTCTCGCCCTCTGGGTCTCTGCCGCTAGACCGCACTGCGCTCTCAATCTTGGATTTCAGCTGAGGCAACCGGCCAATGACAGCCCGAAACTCCTGCAAGAACCATGGCTTGACTTTGTGTTCAACTCTCGTACGATGATGCGACAAAGTCACAACAATGACAATGCATTACTGTAGGCTACAAATCTAGTAATTCCATTGCATGCCAGAATATATGCACCCAAGCGTTACAGAAATGCAGTCCTTTTGAAAAACCACACCGCACAATGTCCTTGAGCTGACTGTAAGTTGTGCAGGGTTAACTTTGAATGGAGGACCAGGTGACCTAGTTGAGAACCTATGTACTACTTGCAAAAAGATAAATGATTAGCGCAACTTGGCAAGCGCTACTTCATTTTTCCTGAAGCCCTCAAAATGGTTTGAGCTCATCCATCACCCTGTAATCCTGATAAACAACACTGGGTGGTGCAATTAGCCTGTTGAATTTCTTACTTTGTTGTGTCAAGAGCCATGTATTTCAAAATGGAATCCTTTGGGGATTGATTTCGAAAAGAAAAAAAAAATTGCAGGGCTTGAATTCCTTATATACGAGTGATTTCGCAGCACAGTGTTATGTTGAAGCCCATAGTGAAACCCCCTGGTCAGTAGTGAAGCCAATTTTAATTAGAGTAAAATCATAATCTTTTTCTTTCACTGATCAACAGAATCACTTGCACATGAAAGAGATGTTACCGTATTTCTTTGCATATAACCCACCCTTGTATATAATCCGCACCTTTAACTTTAACTCTACAAAAAGAAAAAAAGAAAGCATATACACTCAAACCTCATTGTAACAAAGTCACATCTGCCACAAAAATAACTTCGTTAATCCAAAAATTCGTTATAAATGGTTAGATGTAACACTGTATCTATGACAAGACTATTCTTCATTTACTTCATTATAACCAATAATACGTTATATCCGTGTTCGTTATGTCGAGGTTTGAGTTAACCCACACCCTCATTTTTTTAAGCACATTTTTCCGTTTTTTGGTACGGGTTATATGCGAGTAAATATGGTACATCTTTTTTGTTAGCTTATGGGGTTAAATGTGCATATAAAGAGAAACAGACGGAAAAAAATGTGCCACATCGTACCTGTGGATATTGGGGTCCGACTCTTGTGAGCCGTCCCAGAGCAGCCTGGTGGAGCTTCCTCCTTGCGGCCGAGGCAGCTTTATGGGTCACAGGGTCCAGAAGCAAGTTAACCAGCACGGGCACATACAACAGCATCATGTGGGCCTCTGCGTAACCATAAAGGACATAACCATCAGGACAGTGCACCTCCGAAAACTCCCACAAAATGCGAACCCACCACGAAAACCACAAAAAGACAAAATGCGGCAACATTTACGACGAAGTGATGCACCAGGAAAGTCTACAGACTCAAAAGCCGAAGAAAGTGCAAAGTAAAGAGGATGCGTGTTTGGTTGTAATGGCGGATTACTTTCATTCTTTTGATTACGAGATAGAAGACAACGATAAAATGAATGAATGAATGAATGAATGAATGGATGAATGGTTACTTCCAATGAAATACAGGAAATGGGCCTCGAGCGAAGAGCTACAAGGGTACCTTGAGAAATGCAGGAAGCCCAATAAAGCAAGCCGTCACCACGGATTCCAAGCTAATAGTTTGCACATGCTACTTGCACTACTTTACAAATTGAGATACAGTGACTGCCATCATCCTCTATACCTTATCGGATGTTCGCGTGAAAAAGCAACCTAGACTTTATATAAACCGCCCTGCAAAACCTTTTATGAAAGCTGTGGAATATCGCATTAACGTGAAAGAAAGGTTCTCGTCGGAGATCTTCATTAACCGAAAATAACTTCTGAATGCGCATGGTACAAAGAGTTTTCGAAAGAACTCGTTTGTCACTGCGTGAACAGAGCTACCAGCAGCCGAAGGCTGATGCATCTGCACCGTCCCTAGCTGCCACTGCTTCCTTTGTTTTAGTGGCACGAGCAATGACTGACACTCTTGTTTCTCTTCCAAGTACTCTCAGTCGAGCACTTATTACTGGTTTTCTTATTATTTAGAAAAAGTCCTGCAAACAATAAAATTGGTCCAAAATCAATTGTTATGGTTCAAGTGAAGAGTTATATTGGATACATATGATATCGGAGCATAACTTTACTTAAGATAAAGGCCGATTAATTGTAAGGATGATGAATGAAAATTAATCGAATGAGTTCAATGAAAGAGCAGACGCTTTTCTTGTGAGCAGCTCGGATTGCTGCGGCTTCAGAGTCCTCGACCATGTGCTTCTAGCTGTGTGGCCTCCGAGATCCGCTTCGCCAGTGCGATGCAACACAAAGTTAACCCAAGGAATACACCATGGTACACGAATGCCAAGGTGCGATTGCCACTACCAGACACCCGAGTCAAGAATTCGGGTCGCCTCCAATTATTTTTCTGTTCATCGAACCCCAAGTCAAGTACAGTAGACACTCATTAAATGGAACCTGGAGAAGTTGGTAAAATACGTTACAACAAGAGTGCCGTTTACTGAGAGATGAACAGAGGTGTAGAATTCAAGTATAAAACCAATCATATTAGAGGTACTTGTTCCAATTAAAGGGGTACTGACACCTTTTTTCGAAGGCGAGTTTATTCTGCCATACAAATCTCCTGTATGCAGAGATTGCTCTGAGCAAGTGTGAAGCTCAGCAAATGCTGATAAGATATTTTAATTTGATATGAAAGTCAATATTTCCCTGGCGCACCTACTGACATTGACACTAGCTTGACGTCAGGCTACAGTACAAATTCTGGTGACTTCACGCAGCACTCTGGCTAGTTGTGATGACGTTAGGTACCAAAACTTCCAAGATGGCCGCTTGTGCGTCACCAAAACTTCCAAAATGGCCACTTGTGCGTCACCAACAAAGCCACGGTGCAGAGCGGCCGTGGAAACGTCACTATATAATGTGCGAGCACGTGACGAGACGCTCATACCGTGTTGTGACGTCAGGGTACAGTACGAACCGAAACTAGCTTTTAAACACATACTGTAATTACTTTTTCAGGGCGCACTCGCGCTTAGCACTACCTTTTCCAGGCTCTTGAGGGCTTGACCCTTCATTTGACGCAAAAAACGACAACTGAAAATATTCGTGTCAGTACCCCTTTAAGCAGCGATTCCGTTTAAAAGATTTCCGTTTACCGAGTCTACCGTACAAGGTTGACTCTCGCCAATCGTTTCGCCAAGCTTTCACATTGGGGCGAGCCGAAAGTTGTGTGGGATGACCCCACGTCAGAACGTCAAAGAATTTGTGGTGAAAGGCTTACTTCCGTCAGCTGGTGCAGCCGCCAGGAGTGTTTCCAGAGTCTGGAGGCACTCCAGCGCGACGTTCAGGCGCAGCTCATTTTCCGTGGTATTGCCGAGATCGTCTGCGCAGTGAAGGAGCGTTTCCACGACCCTCGGTCCAAGGCTGTGAATGTACGGCGTCGAAACCGATCGGTCTTGATGTTGAAAGATGGACCGCAGGGTCTGGACACACCAAAGCCGGACCTGTGGAACAGATATGGACAGTTTAACTCCAGTGTCATTTATAGCGGAAATTCTGTACTGAGCTCACAAACAAGCTTTATTTATACAGTTAAACCTCTTTATAAGAGACATGCATCGGGGAACAGTCCTTGTCCCTTACATGAGGTGTCTCTTATAATCAGGGTACCACATTTTCATTTTCCATTAATTCATTTCGATGAGTTCACATTGGTGTTTCTTATACCCTATTGTCTCTTACATCGATCAGTGTCTCTTATAAAGGGTTTCAACTATAGTATAATGCAGCGTAGTACAGCACTGCAATTAAGTTCTGCAGAATCCCACAAGGTGGTGGAAGGGTTATGAAAGAAATAATTGACAACCACCTGTTCGTAGCATGAAGCTACAAGTAAAATGGCAGAGTGACAGCCCCAGAATGGCATTGGTCACGGGTTCGATCCCTGCACCAGGACAAATTTTTCTTCAACTAGAAGCTTTCCTTTCTGCGAAATCTGTGTGGATTTCCTTGTGGCTTCGTACTACAAACGGGTGGTCGTCAATTATCCCTTTCATAGTGGCAATCCACAGCACAGCACTCTCTGTAGCAGCTATGGGATTGGCACTTAAGTGAAGACCCACGATGCAACGGGACGTCCTCGAATGCGTGAGGCAACCTAAGCCCGTCATCAAACACACGAATGAACTCACCACGTCCTCTTTGAGCAGTCCATGCTTGAAGAGGTTGATGCAAGGGTACTGGAGGTTGGCCACTTGAACGACCTCCTTGGGTGCATTCAGCACAAACATGGCAATGGCCAGCAGCATGGAAATGTCGTCCAGTTTGCCTGTTTCCTCACCTGCGGCCACCATGAGACCACTTCAATTGCATTATGGTGCCCAAAGTTCTATATATACACACCATCTCATTATCATAACAACAAGCCCATATAATTAGCCAATAAACGTTAATAAAAGCTAACGTGTCCATTTTTGCCACCTGTTCTGCTCGTGGTATGCTCGTTCTTATGATATGATCTGATGAATGAAAAATATCACATTACTGTACGTGAGTGCTGTCGAGAATTCCAAAGTTACGCAGTTCACCACTGACAAGCTTCACAACGAACTATAGTACTGGAATTAGCACCTGCCGAAACTGCTAAACAAGGCCACACTGGACGCCATGTCAGCATGCCTCACAGTTTTGGCTGTGCTTATAGACAACTGCTGGTATGCGTACATATTAGAGCTAGGTAGAATGATACCACGGACATCATTCGGTATCTTTCTATTTTTCGTATTACAGCACCACAAAAACTGGTGTAGTTTGCATAGACCCATTGGCACATTAACTGAAACACTCACATGACAAGGTTTAGAGATCCAGACCTTTCCCTGCCTACTATCTTCACCAGCAACTAGAATGAACTTGTTAATCGTAGATGTCATTAAGCTCAGGAAACTCTACACCTCTGGAATTTTGATTCTGTGAACCACAAAAGATTATTCCATGCGTGTTTCACTAATTAAAGACATTGTGCTTACCCATCTTGAGCCTGAGCTCAATTCCTTTAGACAGCGTGCAAGAAACATAGCACAGCACATTAGATATGTGACACCCTCTTACCACAGAGACTCAAGGTTAGAGAAGTGGTAATACACTCATTGTAAAAGTGGCACTTCCTACCTTGTATTATGAATAAATGTATTTAATGTTTTTAAAGTTGATGCAGACAGGGCTAAAGCATAAATGTGTGCACTAAGGCACACATTCTGCATTTACAGGTCTACAGCTTTTCGCTCACCTCTTGCTCATAAGCTAGACTAACTGTGCATCTAGATGAGTGAGCTACATGAAATAAATCTGTCATTTTTGTGATTAAAGTTTGGAAGTTTATGCGAGGTTCATTCCAGAGTTACACTGTCTAGAACAAAATGCATTCACTAATTAGGGCTGCTATGGTACGTTGCCCGAGGGGAGCATGCCCCATCCTCCCTGAACCACACCCCCATAACTGATGTCTCTGATGTGTTTGAACTATCAAAGGTTCAGTTAATCTGATGTGTATAGCATCTACACGAACTGAACATTGGTTACCAACCTTTTAATCATGTCCACAAGTTTTTTTTGACCGAATTTGTCAAGCGTATGGCATTCCATCTGTAGCACATTACAGCGCGACACCAGCAAGTACTACCTTTTTTTTCTTGAAAAAAAAAAAAAATCTGCCACTGGACTTGAAATGTGCACTTACACGTGATTGATCAAAGTGAGATCACATGACCTGCTGGCTCAGCCAATAAGTGCACTGCAGACACCAGCTACTACAACTACTACAACAACTACTTCTACTACTACGGCACAGACTAGCCTAAGACAGCTTCGGTGTAAAGTTAGAAGGGAACAAAGGCTCACTGGTCTTGGTGAAGTCAATGATGCGGGAGAGGGTGCTTCGCAAAAGGGCCACCCACTGCTTGCTGTGCTCGGTGTTCTGGTGTAGTGGCAGCAGAGCTAGAGCCTTGAGCCCCTGCAGGACCGAGTTGACGGGCGCCATGGTGACCACCAGGCCCCCTGTGGAGACCGGCTGACCGGGCTGGATGGCCACCTCCTTCAGCACGCTTGTCAGCAGGAACAGGATGGTGGGCACCACCGTCATACATCCTGCGCACCATCCAGGAAGGAGACCATAAAATACCCTCACACTTAACCTTTTAGAGTGGAGCTGTTAAGCTGTTTGCCTGTCGGTTTCGTGCAAACAGAAACTATCATCATAATGAACAGCCTCCACCTTATATGGCATCTCGCGCCGCCTAGCACCTAGCACATGCAGCTGTGCCTAGCATGTGCAACGCAGTAAGTTAAGCATGATCAATATAATTAAGCTAAGACTAATTAAGTTAAGTCCAATTAAGCTAAGTTGAGCAAGGCCAAGTTAAGCTTATTTTAGCCAAGTTGAGTCAAGTTAATTGTGGCCTAGCCTAATTAAGCCAACCCTAGCTAAGTTAAGCCTAATTACTAAGCTAATCCAGATTAATCGAGTTTGCCTAGCCAGGCAGGGAGTTAAGCCATGCCGGATTAAGCTAACCCGATTTATCTGAAAACTGAAACTGCCGTGTCCGACCCTCCGTGACCAAGCCAGTCGTATGTGTTTGGATATACTAATCCTGATCCAAATGAAGACAAATACAGATAGAGCCGTGGTTGATTTAGCTCTGCTCGGCGAGCCCATGCCAGATTAAGCCACGCTTGGTCAAGTGATGCCAAATTAAGCTTATCCCATCTGTGCCTCGACTGAGTCGGCACTATGTTGGCCACCAGCTCCGCTGTTAGTCTAGCCTTACACCACGAGTGCAAGCTGCCTAGATTCTTGATATGAATTGTAGCCAATCTGAATATGTTAACAAACCCTGCTATACTAATTAAGTTTCTCGGTAAGTTAACAGGGTTTCCTCTGTAGCAACATAATTCAAAATTAAGCACACAACCCACTTCATTTTTACCGATAAAGAATTATGCAGGCCCTAGCAGACAGCCATTTAAGAGACAGTAGGATTGGGCGTGTTGGTATAACATGACAAAGAGTGCTTAACAGCGCAAACAACCGGAGGGGATAGAAGAGACGAGACAGAGCGCTGTCTCGTCTCTTCTATCGTCTCTTCATCAGCGCTCTGTCTCGTCTCTTCTATCCCCTCCGGTTGTTTGCGCTGTTAAGCACTCTTAGACAGCCATTGAAACCTAGGTCATGGCAAGTTGGTGTGGGAACTTCAAGGTGGCGTCACCAACTGTACTTTTAAAGACGATAGTCTTTCTTGGGGAACTTAAACGCAGAAATTTTGGTCTGTCTTTCTGTCTGTCTGTCTTTCTGTTTGTCGGCACGTCACCCGATTCAGCCAACCGGCCAAAGTTGAACCATTTGCTTACCGCCCACCCATCTTGAACTGGTAGGGCTGTTCATACTTGTGAACGTTGTCGATCAAGAAGTAAATATTATGCATATCTGAGGCGTAACATCATTAGGTTAGTATTAGGTGGTGTGTTCCTTTAATAGAAGATACATAGATACGCAATTTTAAAGACCTTGATGGTATGCGTTTAACGTTGAGACAGTAACGCGTTATTAAAAGATTGCCACAGCTGAAGCGATCAGCGGTCCAAGCCGAGCAAGCGCGAGCGCCAACAACAACCGTCTTCGTCTTCTTCTTTCGCAGGCGTTCTTGTCTGCGCCCTACCATGTTACAAATCACTCCCCCGCGGAAAAGGAGCCATCCTGGCGACCTAAGGAACAGGTACAACTGGTGGGTCATAATGCTGCTTCAGTCGATCGGCGTGAATAGTCTCGCGGCCGCGACGACGGCGGTCCGTAGATGATTGAACAGGCTCAATAATATAGTTAACTGGGGATGCTTGACGTAGGACGCAGTAGGGGCCTTCGTACTTAGGCAGTAGCTTTGTGGAAAGGCCAGGAGCGGAGGAGGGAACGCGAAGCCACACCAACGTTCCAGGCGAATACGACTGAGGAGGCAGGTTTTCGTCATGACGGTCCTTCTGGCCCTACTCGCCCTACCATGTTACAACCCTAGTTTCTTAAGGTGCGCTGAAAATGCGACTGCGCTGAAACTTGTCTTCCTCTGTGCCCTCTGCACAAGCTCATGTTGTGTTTCGGTTTCGGTTCAGTATTGCATTGTACGAATGACAGGGGGCGCCGCTCTGGCATTCCTGTTTTACCCAGGCGACGTGTAAAGTTTGTGGAGAGTACTCGTTGAGTGCGGACGTTTCTTCTCCTTCGGCGCATCGCGCCAAACAGCGTGTTCGGGCTGGCCGGCGTCCCCACCGGTCGCGTTGGTCACCGCCGGTCTTCGCCTGCCGCTGCGCCGGGACTACCAGCCCGCAACACAGCACTCATGTTTCCCGACGTATTGCCAGATGGCGTCCATATCTCACGCAGCGCCTCTTCTATCGTCTTTAGACGACATTTGCAGCGAAGCACGCAGATACGCAGCCAATTTTTGTCTTATTTTCCTTTTTTGGGTGTTTTCTTGCTTACCAAGCGTCTTCATGCAGCAAGAGGGGCGCTTTTCATATTGCAAAAGGTGATCTACTAACATGAGAGAAATATTTCCTATCTTTTGTGACCCTTTAAATAAATAAAAAAAAAACGGCGCTCGAGCACTCCATACTGATGGGTTAACCAACGAAGCCGAAACATATAGCGCTGATGTTTCATCGTGATCGAAGTGTCTTCTATTGTAGCTTTTAATTTCTCTACCACCACATTTAAGAGTGGAGTACTTCAAACTTTGCATTTGGTGACGTTAACTTAAAGGATATTAGGAACACTAAAGTATTTTATGGGTAGCGATTCATGCTGTGGCGGGTACCATCCCTATAGCTACATATGCTGACAAAACCTGAAGATAAACTAGTGCAAGTGCGGAGACCCTTCGAGGTAGCCTATGCTAGCATTGCTTCTTCATTGCAGTTTCTGAGCACTCATGGACAGCCCCGTTTTTCTGCCTTCTATGCTCAGTTACGCAACCTAAGAAAAAAAATGCAAGCTCCGCCCACAGAGCCGCGACGCGCCTGCCCTTCACCCGTGAGACAGTCGTGCTGGCTGGCAAACTGTCAGTACTCTTTCTCGGCTAATGTAAATACTAGATGTATTTACAGTTAAAGGTTCGTTGTTACTACCTCAAACATACGGTTTAGCTGAGCAGCGATGTTAGTATCCGTGATGAAATTTACCAGGACGTTCAAGTTTCTGACCTAAAGGCAGTGACACAAACGTGTCTGTATGGGAAAGTCAACTATCTGAAACACTTGAGAAGTGCTTGACGTCCGAAAATGAGTAAGCACGATTGGATGGAGCATTAATGCAAACTCTCTTTGGGAGGGACAGCGACGGCTGTGGGTGGAGCTGACATTTTTTTCTTAGGTTGTAACCGAGTACTATAGCCATGTACAGCTGCACTATAGAAAGGGTGAGAAGGATGTACGTAGAGCTCACCAGCAGGAGAGCAGAGCTGGGGCAGGTCTGCGACAACTCCCAGAGCGGCGGCGATGAGCTGGCCCGACTCCGAGTCGAGCGCCCGCGACCCCTGCGCCCGGTACCGCATGCCGTGCAGTGCCGAGGACAGCTGCGGGCTCAGTTGGGGCAGCTGCCGCACCAGCAGGCAAAGGCACACCTCGAGCAGAGCATGCACCACCGACTGGCCGGCCACCAGCTCACCGTTCTCACCACCTTCGCCCACAGTGGCCAGCACCGTCTCGGCCAGGCCTCGAGGTTCTTGATTCGCCGGCGCCACCTCTGCACGTCGAAAATCACGGACGGCTTGCTTGTTTCCGCTTCCTTTATGTAGCAGGAACTGGTTAGTGGGTGTTTCACGAGCCGAAACCACGATGCTGCCACATTGTTGTGACAGTGAAGCTGGTTGTGACACTGTACCATCACAACATTTACAGTGTTGTGACGAGAGCGCGGCAGCCCCAGATAGCTGTCAGTCCCAGGTTTAATCTCAGGACCAAGAAAAACTTTTCCTCAACTAGGAAGCTTTACTTTCTGAGAAATCCGCACGAATTTCCTTGTAGCTTTGTGGTATAAAATGGGTGGATGCCAATTTTCCCTTGCATAGACCAACCGGAGACAAATATTAATTAAGGGACGAACACTTTATTGAGTATACTTGAGCCCGGCAAAAGCATGTAATGCTCAAAGAGAAATGATAGCCGCGAGCACAGTCGTCAGTTATCGAAATCTGATCCACAGGTTAAATATGTCAGCTCTTAAGACAAGCATTTAAATGCACTCGTCTTTTTCTTGAGAAAACAAAGCAAGTAACATTGCGAAATATTACTTTCAAACAATAGTGACTATAAGATATGATCTCATAGGCATGTGCAGGGTTCCCCATCAGGGGGGGCAAAGGTTCATCGCAGTGCCCCCCACACCCTACTAAGTCAATGTATGGGGCAGATTTTGCGCCCCGCCTCTTAGGTGATTAGGGGGGGCTGCCGCTCCCCCTGCAGCCCCTGTGCGCACGCCTATGCATGATCTAACTGCAGAATTTGAGAGAGAACAGCACATCAGTAAGTGCAAAATTTTGACTGACACATAATGAGGCAACGAAAAGCTCTCACCTCTCAATTTCTGCTTCCTTTCAGTGTCGTACGATTCTTGCCAGGCGGCCACGATGAGCTTGGCTATCTTCATAACCATCAGCTGGCACTGGGCGCTGTCTCTGGCAAGCAGCATCCTGGAGTGTCAAAAGTGGACGTCACAAAAGTTGCAATAGGGTGCTTGTTGATGATTTGTTAAGAGCAGTAGATCTAGTTCAATGTAGATGACTTAAGGAGGGTGTCCTGCCACTGCCTTTCTCCCCATTTGCTCTGTGCTATGTCTATTACTCGTAAAGGTTGGACACACATTAACAAAAGAAATCACTGCAGTTTTATATCTCAATAATAGATGAGATGCTTCATTCAAAAACTAGCAAGTTTTTGCCAAACAGACAAAGCAAGCACAGTGAATTGGCACAATGGGTTCGGTATAAACACAAGCGCTGACAAGCTTGTGTGCGAGCAGATAGAAGCGTTCCATATAAGAAAGAAAAGATGTGCATCTTCCTTGCTTCATTTATATATGCACTGTATGATGCAAATAAGCTTTAACTGCAAGGTAGCGCTTACCTTTTCATAATTTTCACCGTCCTGTCATAACCTGCGCACTTCTTAATGCTACAAGTATGGATCAACTAGCCTTGCAATCCTTTCTACTAATGCACTGACACACCAGACCTGCCTAGCCTAAAGTGGAGCACTTCTTGTGTATAAATTTAGGCCTACAAAGAACACCGCAAATGTGATCAAAGTCGAAGCCATCTCCGCGTACTAGTGGCTACGATAAAGTAATCACTAAAGTGGCACAATAAATACGAAGTGGTAGAATGACAATGCAACTGTGATAAAATTAAATGCGCTTGCTGAAGACCTTTGGAGAATGTGTTAACACACCTGTGCAGGACGTGGCAGAGCTCCACAGACAGTTGCAGATCCTTTCCCAGGATTTCACTTGGCAAGGGATGACTCAGCAGCTGGTGCAACGCTTGCAGGCACACAGGAACACACTCGGGCGTGTCCGACACCCGCTGGCCACACAGGGCCTCCATGCAGATGCCTGAAAGAGACGAGAAAGGATAAGGCATCAAAATGGTAAAAAAAAAAAAACGCACAAAATGGCAAACAAAACCAAGAGAAAGCAATGCTTGCATTTATTTTATCTTAAGTGGCGCTGTAGGCAAACAGAAAAGCAGGACTACATTCAAACGTCACTGTGCCACATCCATGAAAAGAAAAACGAAGAAGCCACTTCACAATATGAGGTCAAGTTTTTTAGTTTCTCTCGTGTCTTAATCGCGGCAGTGATGCTTTGTAGTTGCTTTAGGGCCTTCGTAATACCATAAGAGTCTGCAAAAGTTGTTGGGCTAAATCCCCTTCTTATTTGCATCCTTTAATCAACTGTAACTACATATATCTTTTCTCTGGTATTAATTAAACCTGCAGAGTCGACCACTCACACAATCTCCCAAGGCCAAGAGGCCTGGGAGACTGATAGTGAAACTTGCGTGCTCTGTCCATTTATTTTCAATTAATGGAATAACAATAGTGTTCATAGCCTCTCTTCCTATGCAAAATACAATTGAACATCAATGTACCGAAACAGATAAAATTAATTATCAGACATAGTGACAGTCATGCTATGATCTAGCAACATAGTCGTAAATAAGATAATTGTTATACCATCAAGAGTCAAGCCAATATCTTTAGTTTAAGGGAGTTTTATTTACTTTGGACTCACTGTACTAGTCTACATAGAGCTCATTCTATGTCCTCATGGCGAAAAACACTGCTGAAAGCGTTTAGTTCTAACTAGGGATGGGCGAATAGTAAATTTGAGGTTCGATACAAATTCAAAGTGACTGATTTTGTCAAATAATTTTGAATCGAACAGTTCGAATAGTATATATCATGTATAAGAAAAAAAAATGAGCATTTGTCATGACCCAACTAAATTGCACAATATTTTTGAGAATTGCAACTAGGCTTGTGCGAATGTTACTTTTTCAGTTCGAAGTGAAGTGGAAGCAACTTTGAATACTAGTAACAAAATCTGAATATCAGTAGGGGGCAAGTCATAAGCGGTAAATTATGTTAAGTTTTAAAATTTGCTATACTTAGTGCACATAAGCACGTAACAAGCTTTTAAATTTAAAAAATAATTAATCGAGGTCAAGGCAATATATACATTTAACCTCGACGTGTGGCTTCACGGCAGTGCAGATTTCCCTTGGATAGGTGGTTTCACGGCATAGCAGCCCCACGCCAAAGTGAAGCCACCTTTACAGGGGGTGGGGGGGGCGTTACATGTCAAATATACGTCTATTCGTTCATTTCAAATACTTCGAAATTTCAAATAACTTAAATTCATGCCGAAGCTAATTCGAATACTGTAATATTCGATGGAGTATTCGAAGCCTAGTTCTAACGTATCAGCAGGCGAGCACTGATCACTTATAGGCTTACCAAAGAGCAGGTAGAACCAATCACGGTTGATCTCTTGGGGTGTCTGAGATTGCGAGCTGCGAGACAGGTGCAGGAACGACTCTCCACCGCGCAGTCCTCCTGTTCCAAGGCCATCTGGTGGTGCCTCCTGGTGCAGGCCACCTTCAAAGCCACCGCCTTGCGTCAGCCACAGCGACGCGGCATGCAGAATCGGCGGCCATGCGTCCCGGTAGTGTGGTCTCGCAGACTCTACTGTGTCAGAGGTGTAGAAGGCTCCGCCATCGTGAGGCAACTGGCTTGAGAACTCTGCAAAATGATGGTTAATGTGCATAGGCGTGTGCACAGGAGGGGCCGGAGGGGGCGGCTGCCCCCTTCCCCTGTTATCAAAGGGGGGTGCCAATTCTCTGCCCCACACATGTACACTCAAACCTCGATATAACGAACTCGGATATAACGAATTATCGGTTATAACGAAGTAAATGAAGAGTAGTCTTGTCATAGATACAGTGTTACAAATAAACGTTTATAACGAATTTTCGGATATAACGAAGTTATTTTCGTGGCAGATGTGACTTTGTTATAATGAGGTTTGAGTGTACCGTCATTGCTTAAAGTGCAGTCTCTGCCGCATGGGATGGTCTGTACCAGTGCTACTGGTGTATTCAGAACAACTGTTTCTGTGAGATGACTGACAGTTTTGATTTGATGCCTGACTGCCCTTTTCCATTCTTCGTATGCTTCACCACAATAAGTTGTGCACACTTGACTGCCTTTAACTTCTTCACTGTCACAAGGGTGACTTTTGGAAACAGTTACGACTACAAGCGAATTGGCGTATGAGATAATTAAATGGCGGCAGTGGCGGCATTTAGCAATGCCATTTTGGAGCTGCAAATGAGCTGCAACCATGGCAGAAAGTCAGAAAATCCGACAAGGAAGGGTTTCGGCATCCGAATTTTCAGACACCCTTACACATTGGGATATCTGGTGGTGCTGCAAAAGCATCTGTATTATCAGGCATGTCTGAAAAATTGGGTGTCTAGAAAATCGGTCGTCGAGTGTTACACCGTTATGCAATCTTAATACTAACCAGCCGGAGCTGCTTTGGTGAAGCTAGTACTAAAGCTCAGTAACCTTTTTGCATACACAGTCATGGCACAGCCAGTATTGATGACAGTAAGATGCTAACACTACGCTAAACCTCTCCAATACTTATGCAGTGAAGTATGTCTGATAAGGAGACAGACAATTTAATTGGGCTAGTTGGTAATGATGTAACGTTGCAGGTAGTGTGAAATTTTACCAAGGACAGATACCAAGGGGACAAGTCACAGGCAATAAACGTTGCAATGAACTTTCAGTTGAAGTAAGTGCTTGTGGCTTGGTTAAGTTTCATGCTACCTGCAATGATGGATGATAAGAAAAACCCTTTTCCTGTCTGCGGATTCCATGACTTAATCACAGCTGTGACTGACTGCTTGCCCCACAAGACATTGCACCCATCCAGAGCAGCTTGCACAACCAATGGGCTCACCTGCAGGCAGGGACAGCAGAGCGTGGTCTTTGAGTGCTGCCAGCCAGTAACGGCTCAGGCAGAGAAGCTCGGGGGAAACCAGCTTGAGCAGGGACTCCCTGCCTGCTGTATCATCTTCACCAGCATCGCAATCCTCCTGGTCGCTTGAATCGCCGCTGGCACGCTTGCTTGGTGCCGCTTTCTCGTGTTCTTTCTCCATGGCCACTATATACACCTACAGTGGCATCACAGACGGCGATTTTTGGGTGTCATGGGTGCAAGGGCAGATAAGGCCAAAGAGTGCCAAAGCAAAACCCAGACGTTTCTACAGAGTTATAGGTCTGAAACTCATTTAGTAGTATGGAAGTTGAGTAGAGGCATGAACCTCGTCTATATAAATGATTCTAAAATAGTTTACTGGATGATGAATATATAAGTATTGGCTAAAGCCGTAGATGTGACATAATAAGGGAGAGCCTACAGCCCTCGGTGCACAATTCTTATCTGTGCGACAAGCTTGAGGGCTCAGACACATTTTTGTGCCCTTAATCTTTCCTCCAATTTGAGGAACACACTGATGGCTAGGACAATGTCTAAAATGTGGACCTTCCGCAAGGTATTTAAGGACTCTCTTAAAGTTGGAAAGTGGGCCTTCTGATGAATATAGCCAGAGATGAGGGGGAATGGGTCTATCAAGTCTCTAAAACAAACCACTCGTTCTCGGTGAAGTCCAGGAAATTCAATTAGGGCATGAAAATCGGTTAGGCTCGGTCCGTAATGACACTGCAATTAGAAAATATACTAAGTGCATTCGGTAAATGGCCTCTGCAATAAGTGCCGTTGAAGCCCTCTGTAAGAGGCACTGGTGTAACAGACAATTGGATATGAGACACCAGTGTGCCTGCATCGAAACAGGGGTTGATCATAAAATGAGATTGTGGTACCCTGCCCATAAGAGACCCCTCATGAAAGGGACAAAAGCTGCTCCCTGGTACGTGTCTCTTACAAAGGGTTCAAGTGTACTTTCTTGACTTTGAACTGCCTCTCTTTCAGGAGGCAAGGTGGAGGGGAGGGTTGTCTAATCAATATTTATGACAAGGTGTCTTCTTTTCTCTTGTTTGACATTTTGCATTTAAATTTGTTGTTAGCGTGGTTAAAGCTTTTTGGCATGGCAACTGGATGAACAAGATGAAACATGAAAAACATTGTAATGACTGTTAAACTCAACCTCCATAGACAACTCACCTCGGCCCAGGCCTTGAGGATGGCCAGTTTCTCGAGGGTGGAAGCACTCTCATTGTACAGCAGTGAGTTGGCCCCCTTCTGTAGCTTGGTCAGTGATGACACCAGCAGCTGGTGGACTCGTCGAAGGTCGTTCAGGTCGCGAGCCACACCACTGCCAATCCAGGCACTGCACACCTGCACACAAGAGGCAGTAACAGGCATGTTATACATGACTACACAAATTTAATAAAGAAAGCTTAGCACCCATGAGAATTTAAACGTGAGCCAGCAGAATGGTAAATGAGCACCTGTCGTGGGTTACGCGACAGGCGAGACGGGGGTGCAGATTGTTCCTCGCAGTGAAATGTAAGAACACTGCGACCATTGTGCTCTCATATTACCAACACAGACATGCGACTCACACATAGAGATTTAGAAGGTCTTTAGAAACACACATTGTATTATGCTCATAACTGATGAAGGGAAACGAATGCCGTGTCAGGTTTGGTTCAATTGCCTGCACTGGCACTTAAAGGGACACTAAAGGCAAATATTAAGTCGATGTTGATTGTTGAAATAACGGTCCAGAAACCTCGTAGTGCTACTTTTATGTCAAGGAAGTGCTTATTTTGAAATAAAATCACGTTTTAGTGGGCCGCATCGCGTCAGCGCACTTCGAATCACCCGCCTGAAAGCGGTGTTTCTCACGTCACTCCTGCCGTGCCCAACGTTGCCCGCCTTTACTGTGCGGCGTCGTGCACTGGCGGCGTGCACCATTCGGGCATCCGGCAACACCACATGCATGCGGCATTTTGTCGAACTCTCTGTAAGAGCGACTTTCACGAGTGCACAAAACACACGCGGCAGTACGCGATACCGAATCTACCACTGAGACGCGACCGCGTGAGCGAAGCAGGGTGCCGGGCGAAGCACAGTTCGGCGAAAACAGAACCTTTGAACCACGCGCGCCGTTCCTCATGGCAACACCAAAGAGGTTCTTTTTTCCATGAATCAAACAGAAACGAACAAGCAGCATTTCATTACGTCTCTTGATGCAAGGAAGGTTCTTTTTTATTGCAGCTAGTTTGATTACGAGTGATTAATTGTGGTGGAGCTCTCTCACGTTATCGGGATCATTTCCAAAATGTGCCACTCGTGGCGCTCATCGTGTGATAATTTAGCTTAATTTCTCGGTAAGCAGGGCACTGCTGTTGATAATATTGCCGTTTTAGACGTTATACATTGAGCTTTCACTCTGACATAAATTGTTATTTGCCTTTGGTGTCCCTTTAAGGTATGTCACCCTTCAAAAAGACATTTTTTTGAAAAAATATCTACATTTTTGATGTGCCTGTTTATTCAAGAACATTTAGGAAAAAGAAATACGCTTTTATGTTAACTGTGCAAGAACTGTCAGCATTTCTTAAATTCCCTGCTGGGTGCAGTGCAATGATATTTGGCTCACATGGTCACGAAAGCCTTGACTACAGATCAGCAGTGGTTTCTGACTGCTCAAAATATGCTGCAGGACACCTTTAAATAAAATATGAACGATGTGCGAATGACTCTCGCGTAACTTAGAAAATCATTGCAGATTGGTTCCGACAGATTTTCTTTCCTGGCTCAGTTCCACTGCAGACATCCTAAACATCTTGCACTGAACAGCTGCATCACAACGTACCTGACAAGCCATGGCTGTGACATGTGACGGTGTCTCAGGTGAGAATGCAGGGCGCAGGGCTGCTCCAACCTGTGGCCGAAAAAACAGAAAGGAGATGAAGATTCAATGTATGATATCATGGAACAAGTGACGCTTCGCACAAGTGATACGTGGCGCCGGTAACTCACTTGTGCCTGGTACTGCTCCAGAATGACGTGACCAGGAAACTCTGGTTCAGGCACGTCCGAGAACTTGTCGATGATAAGCTTTGGGAGGAAAAGTATAACCACGTTAATGCCAGGCAGGTTACTTCAATGACTACATAAGTGAGCGGAGATAATCTGTAATCTAAACGTAAAACTTGATTTTGCCGTTTGCAAGAGTGCTAGCCAGATTGGAAAAGCTATTACTGAGGGAATGCACTACACGAACATCTTAGTGCTTTTACTGAATTTTGACAACAAGCGTGTTTCTTTATAGTGCACGTACGATAAAAGTGAATGCATACATGAGTCAAAATGTGTATCCTTTCAGTTATCATTAAGTCTATCCCTATCCATAAATCCTATGTGCATCAGACACACATGGACCCATGCTGGATTACAAGTGCATTGAGTTGCACTGAACTGCAGGTGCTTTGGGTTGCATTAGATGCAAGTGAATTCAATTTGGCTGCAGACTGCAGCACAAAGAAGCACTTAGTACTAAATGCTGGCATGTTTTTTGTTAAAAAGACACAATAAGGCTCCAGCCCAGTTCTCTGAAGTTTGTGCGATTTCCAACACAAGCTTACATGGTGCCAAAGTCAATACATCACACTTGATTGGATCCATCCTTGATTGGATGTGCACAAAAAAAATCGACAGTAGTGAACACCGTTAACAAACACATGCACTGACCTGCAGCGTTTTCAACCCTTCCAGGCGCAAGGGGTCGCTGTCCGAAGTAGCAGCCATAAAAGCCATGCGAACCAAGTCGGAGAGATGCAGCACCAAGAAGTCCTCTGTAATGAGAAGTCAAGATTCTTGGCAAAAATAACTACGTACATTTCACGAAGTACTACAAGATTCAGCGTACCGTAACTAGAAGATTAGAAGACTACAAGAAGACTACACAGATTACTAGAAGACTACACTGCAGAATGCCTGCATCAACAGAGAAACAGCTCTAGCAAATTCGTGACACGTACACATCGTACAGAAAAGTGTAACACATAGAAGGTTTGTCAAACCTCTCAAAAGTTGTAGCCGTAGAAAGGCATACTCACTCACAAGTACACCGAATAACATTTGCTCCTCATTTACCTTAAAGACGCGAGACAAGACTGTTAGCGAGAGGCAAGGGGGGTGAGCAGGTCTAAGTTATCAGTAGGACTCGGTAATTGGTGAGTTTCAGTAAATGCGAGTGAATGCCGGTAAGTGTGAATGGGAGTGGGTATCGACACGAGGCGAGTGTTGGTGAGCATGAAACCAATGTAATATGTAATAAAAGTAAAATGTAAATATGAACTGTAATACACTTAAACCTCATTAACGGAAATTCGTTATAAGCGTATATTCGACACACTGTACCTATTACCAAGGCTATTCTTCATTTACTCGTTATAACCGATAATTCGTTATATCCATGTTCGTTATATCGAGGTATACAAGCAAGTATACAAATGACTGCTCTTGCATACATAAAGTACAGTTAAAGTTTGACATAAACACAGACATGATAATTATCAGATATAGTTACAAAACCTAATGCTCCTCACCAATGTTAGATATAACGAGGGCATTACTTCATAAAATATGGCTTTGTCGCAACAAGGCTTGACTGCCCATAATTTCAAGAGCAAAGACGCAAGCCCTAGTTGCACCAGACCCTGAAGTGCGTGTAAAAGTGCTCACGTTTTGGATTGAGGGAGCGCTCCTCGCGTGCCAAGCCAAGGTCAAAGTGTGCCTTCTGGTTCTCGCAGAGCGTGATGATTTTGTGCAGCGACTCGGCCGCAAACACCTTGGTGGGCCATCGAGGTCCAACGGCGGGATGCGAGATTGGCTCCTCGCCCGCTTTGATGGCCTCCTCGTCATCGTCGAACTCGTCCAGGCCTTCCGCGTCCACTTCCCTTTCGGGTGCAGCGGGGGCAGCGGACGCCGATGTGTCTGCAGTGCCAATGAAATAGTAAAATGGCTTGTTGGGTACATAACATGTGCACTTACGTGTAGGGATTATTTTGTTGGCATGAAACAAGTGAGGCTCACCTTGTTTGTGAGCGTACAAGGATTAACCCACATAACACAATAATATCTCTGGTTTAACCCACATAACACAGATTATGATTGAAAATTGGGTGTTATGGCCCCTTTAACAGGACTACTCTACAAGTCTCACACGAAGCCCGTTATAAGGAGCTGACACCTTACAAAGAGACATGCCCGTCTCACCGGCAGCTGTCAAGACATCCTTGCAGAGGCCCAGCCACTGCCCAAGGCTGTCGTCCAGCATAGCCTGCAGCATGCTGGTCAGCGAGTCGTGCAGGTGGGACACCAGTCGCGGGTCCGTCTCCCGGTCAAGCAGCGCAAACAGCACGCCTGGCAGCTCAGCCTCCCAGGGCAGCGGCGCACCCTCACATGCCCAACGTTGGCGCTGCTGTTTCTGCTGCTGCTGGTTGGAGCCACCTTTACCTGCACGCAGGAAGCCAAGTTATGAAATCTGAGGACTTGTTCTATAGTACGTAGTGGCATATGCGGAAAAAGCTCCAAGGTCTTTGAGGAACTTCAAGCCCCTGACACGACATCTTCAAGGAACAAAGCGCTACGATGTCTGACAATTTCCCTTTCTTAACCCTTCTGCCACCTTGCGGAATTCCACAGAACCGGTTTTCAGACGTCTGGCAACCTAATGAGCAAACACATCCTTTATTGCATAAAGAACAAGGAAAAGGAGCACCTGCATAAACCAGAACAAGCCACCACAAACAAGATGGCTCTCTACAACAAACTTCAACTTTGCGTGCTTGATGAAGTGGTCTGCGGGAACGTCCTATAGACACTTTCCCATTTCCTTCAATTAATCCCTTTGCAGAGACTTTAGCTGCGAACGACACTAACATGGATTCCTGGCATGGATGAACACTACTGGCTCGATGTTCTAGCGTGGTTAGTTGAACTTCTTCGATACTGCAACGTGTTCTGTTGGCATGCTACATTCAGTGAGCCCTTCATCCTGCCGTACAAAAGGTGCAACAATTGCCCTTTTGTTGGTTTTCACAGCTGTATACATTTGCACTTAGGGTGCATGACATTCCCACAAGCTGGAAGAGTAGGTGTAGTTGTTGCAGTGTTGCAGGAGTGCATATAGCAAAACAATTCGTTTGAAAAGAAGTGGGCTCACCGTTAAGTGCGGCATTCTCCTTCGCCCAGGAGCTGGCGTGCTCGCACACTTCTCGGGCCTCCCGCTGAGACAGCTGCCTCAGGCATGCCACAGCTGCCCTCCTCAGCAACAGGTGCGGACAGTTCAGGGCACTCTGAACAGCGCAAGAATTTTTACATACATTTGAGCACGAACACATTCAGGTATTAACATTTCGCTGAAAAGAACAGGAACATTGACTGAGCTATTCTTCCTTCCTTATACACTCACTGAAGTTCAACGAAGATCAAGAGCAGCGTCTGTACTGACATACATACAGTTTTAAAACGCAGCAGTCTTTAAATAACACTGTTGCTTAAAACCACCACTCAAACGAATGATTATTTTCTTAGCACGTTTTTACTTTTTAAAGAACAACTTAGACACAACAATACAGGTTCAAGAGTTCATAGCAATACTGTAGGCTGATGACAATTTACCATCTTAAAAGTATGTACAAGTGCTTAGCTGTTGTTGCAATTTTAAAGTACAGAGACGGAATAGTACTATCTGAGGGTACTGTACACAAGAGATAACATCTTTTTTTTACAAGTGGCCCTCGGACATGACACCAAGCTTATACAAGTTAAGATTTCGAGTAACCAAAGACAGTTGTCCATTCCGAGTCTCCGACTGCATTACAGTTCCTTGCAATGAATACCAATGTACAGAATGAATCAATAATACTAAATAACCCAATTTTGATCCTACAGGTACCATCTCCAGATAGATTGGAGTGTGTCTCGGGTAGGAGCGAGGTGACGACACGTCAATGTCATGACATGTAGAAGAGAACTTACACAGAGCACAGGTACAAGAGACGACAGGTTGACGTGTCGAGGTGCAAACATGTGCAGCTGCTGCAGGCACGAAATGGCTTCAGTCTGCACCAAGGCGTCACCGTGGTCCTGCATGATGCTGCAGGCGACTAGCAGTGAAGACCGAGCTGTGCTGATGGAGTTGGTGTTGCCTGCGTGCAGAAGAAGCACAGCGCCTTTGTTTCTTGTGTCAAGCTAAATTCACAAAGCATGGCACCTTTAAATGAGACGAGTTCGACAGCGGGTATTGAAATGATCTTGCCTTCATCTTGACTTTTCAAGAAAACCATGAGAATACCAGATCTGAGGTGCATTATAAAGAAAAAAAAACAACAACAAAATAATAGCAAGCACAATTTACAGAAAGACCGAGACGGATATCTAATATGGTTTAGAGGTGTACAGCGGTGCTCCCAGTAGAGTAACAAATCCTTGCTCCAAATCATTATTAGCAGAGCTTTTAAGAAAAACTTAATTCAGGGTTTTACATGCCAAAACCATGATACTGTTTGTCACACAGGTGTTTTTGCCACTGCAGATGAAAGGATGCTGCTAGGCGAAGAGGAAGTTGAAGTGTCTTGTGCTTCGACCAATGGTGTTGCTCTGGTACAAGGTGTAGCGCATCGACGCTACGCCTCGTACCTGTTGTAAATATACTGTAAATATGCTTGTAACGATAAAATTATGAAAAATTCTACAGTGGGGGACTCTGCATTAAATTTGATCACCTGGGGTTCTTCCACATGCACCTAAATCTAAGTACATGGGCATTCTTGCAGTTTGCCCCCATTGGAATGCTGCCACAGTGGCTGGGGTTTGAAGTTGTTACTAGCTGAGCTGAGCACTGAGCAAACCAAAGCTGAAGGAAATGAAAGCCTTCTCAGCTTCTGTTACTGCCTCCTACTACAGTGAAATGTTGCTACAGCGAAGTTGATTCTGACACAAAAATATAATTTTGTTACATGTATTCTGTAATTTCTAGCATACATTCATTACAGACTGATACGACTAAGAAAAAAAAAATAAAATTTTCTTCATTATATCAAGGCATTCGTTATTTCAAAGTTTGACATGTATAGATTCTACAATGTGTTTTGACATGGCTGAGTTCAGAAAAGTGAGAGCAAGGCATTTACATTGATAGAAAGCAGAGCTGTGCGAATAGCAAAATACTGGGTGCGAAGCGAATTCGAATAATAAAGATTGAGTGCGAATTGAATCGAATAATTTCGAATAATTTTCGAATATTTCTCAAACATTTTTCGAATAATTCGAAGTGAAATTACAGAAAAAGTTGCAGAGAATCCCTAAGTATGTTCTTGTGAGATAGCAACATGAAAGTGTTTCTTTTCGCTAGGTTGATGAAGCGCTGGTGGGGTCATATTTTCATAGTTGTCTTTCTTATCAAGAGTGAGGCAATGTAGAGGCCGAATTGTATTTATGTACATGATTTGGTGCAACAAAAGTGTTGCCGACAACACTTTACACATGACAGGCAGAGATGCCATTTCCTCAGCCTCTCCTCCTCTTTCAACTTCTGTGGAAGCCCAACCGATGTGGCGGACAAGGGTCTGCTCCCTTCAAGTCCGGAGTTCCAAATCTGCCTCGTAGACGTCGATATATAAGAACATCTGAAATTTTGGATGCTAAAAAGCTTCGGCGTCCGATTTTTCGGACTTCCTGCCCAAATTTCAAGTCCAAAACAGCATTAAATGAGCCCCCAACTCTGCCACATCTTTCATCTCCATATTGGAACCAGCGTTTTCTTGAGTTAATACATTTGCGACCGTAGCGGAGCTTGAAAGGCAGCTTTGCTGCAATGCGGGGGTGTGATGAGGTGAAGCATATTGAAAATTTAGGGACCACTTCCAAACGGACGTTGACTGTCTCTTGGCTAAGTTCGACCGTAACGGACCTTGAAAGGCAGCTTTGCCGCAATACGGGGGTGTGAGGAGGTGAAGCACATTGAAAATCTAAAGACCACTTCCAATCAGACGTTGACTGTCTCTTGCCTAAGTTCGACCGTAACGGAGCTTGAAAGGCAGCTTTGCCGCAATACGGGGCTGTGATGAGGTGAAGCATATTGAAAATCTAGGGAACACTTCCAACCGGACTTTGTCTCTTGGCTAAGTTCGACCGTAACGGAGCTTGAAAGGCAGCTTTGCCGCAATACGAGAGTGTAATGAGGTGAAGCATATTGAAAATCTGAAGGGGTCACTTTCAACGGGACGTTGACTGCATTTGTTTTTGGGAAGTTCGAATAGTTCGAATAGTAAAATTTCAGTGCGAATCGAATCGAATAGCAAACACTATTCGAAAGATATTCGAAATTTCGAATATTCGCACACCTCTAATAGAAAGATTTAGTATTTTGAAATATGGATAGAAATTAACTAGTCTATAGTAACTATTACACTCGCGATCACAGGACGGAAAGGTACACGGACACAAGGCTGTATCCCTGATGCCTTTCTGTCCTGTGCTTGTGAGTGTGCTAAGGAGGTTACTATAAATTACCGACATGCCCAAGCACATGCACTTCCAAATATAACTAATTAATGAGCACTCACAGTGAAGGCAATGGTGTCCTGCAAGGAATCACAGAAAGATATGCCAGTGAACGCACCTTGCAGTTCAGGTCCAATTGTAGTGATGACAGCCGAGAGGCACTTGCCAATGCACTGGTGCACGTCGACATGAGTGGGTGGCATGCTGAGCAGTAGCTTGAGTGCCAGAGAAAGTGTTGGCTCCACGTAGCTGCGGAACATGGGGCCTCCGGAGTCCGCAATCAGGCCCAGGGCATGCAATGCCCAGACCTGTAAACGCGTGTAACAGTCTAACATACCGGCCAAAGGAATAGTTCAGGCTAGCCTGTAGGTCATAATGCTAAAGAAGTCAGTTTTAGCACCTCCACCCCCCCCCCCCTAAATTTAAACACACTGGAAGTCGGTTATGCACATAGTGTTATGTTGCAATCTCATGTCGCTGTCACATGTAATGTGTGATCACAATTTCACGTCATTGTGATGTGTCATGTCATAATGTCACAATAGCGCATCATTATTGTGTCGTGATGAGATGGCATTGTAATGTGTCACATCATAATGTCACATCATTGTCATGTGTAATGTCAAAATAACATAACACTGTCATGATGCCATGTCATTGTAATGTGTCACATCATTGCCATGTGTAACGCCACAATGTCACATAGTAATGTGGCACGTCATGTCACAATGCTGCAACATTGTCATGCCATGATGCCATGTCATCGTCATGTGTCACGTTATTACCATGCCATGATGCCATGTCATTGTCATGTGTCACATTATTGCCATGCCTTAATGTCATGTCAGTGTCACATCATAATGTCAGCGTCATTACATCACATGGAGTGAAGGCAAGAATACGCAAGAAGTGCAGGAGATGCTGTAAAGTCCCACCTGAACAACAGGTGCATTCATGTCCTGTGCCAAAGCAAGCAGGATGCTGACACTAGTGTTGAGGTGCTGCCCAGAGCCCATGCCGCCGACGTAGCGGTGCAGGCAGCCGAGTGCCAGGGAGTGCCCCGTGCGTGACACTGCGTCCCGGGCAGTCTTGAGCCTGAAGCACAAGTATGCATTGTCAACAATTGGGCAAGTTGGCTTTGTATCATTCAATATGCAACAGTACCAATTTAGAAGTCTTATCCCATCAACTTCAGCTAAAACTGAAGAATCAAACATCAAAAAGAATCTTACACAACTGTAAAAGTAAGATCTTAATTTGAAGGTAGCTAAATAATAGCACATCTAGTATGCGTATTGCCAAACAGAAATGAAAACAGGCTCCTCGATAAATTCCCGTTCTCGTTTATTTCGCGGTGAGAGCCTCGGCTCTCGCAGGTTTGACGCTTTTAGGTAGCTTATGAGGGTTTATTGGTTAGCTGCCTGTTTGTAAATGTTCCAGAGCTGCATGTCATGCCATTGGGCAAGAAGGATGTTCCACATGTGCTGCCATGGGAAAGAGTGCCTCTGGCTAACACATAAATACCCAAGAAAGACGAAAGGAGGACAGATGCTCTCATAGGTCAACGGCAGCGCGCTGTACACGTAATTTGGAGGTTGTGGATTCCGTTCTCACTGGCGGCAAGCGATTTCTTTTATCCACTTTCATTACATTTTCCAATATCATAATCACTACAGTTCAAATACGACTACAAATAATACATCTTATGCGTTCCTTTGCTTATTAGCAGCTGCTTTCATATGACTGTGTCTAACAATAATGGGTGCCTTAATCAATTACAGTTCTCCCTGTTCATCTCCGCAAAACGGACATTCAAGCCACTGCTTTCGGCACTGACCTGTCAAAGCTGTCCTGAGCCATTTCGGCCACAAAGCGGCCATCCCCGACCACCTGAGCCATGCGGCCCAGGGCTTCACCAGCAGCACAGCGCAGGATTGGATTTGGGTGGCTTAGAGCTCCCTGCGGAGGAAGCAAGTACAGCCAACGTTTTACCCTTGACAACAATGCCACTACAAATGAACTCAAAGTCACCTTTTTTGCAAGGACTGCCAATTTTTTGGCATGAATCGCTGCAAAGTATTCACAAGGCTTGTGCAAATAGTAAATTTTAGGTTTGATTCGTATTCGAAGCACATAGAGATTTGGTCGAATAATTTTGAATCGAATTCGAATAGTATGTATCACATGTTATAAAGAAAAATGAGCAAATCTGTCATGGCCCAACTAACCTGCACAATATATATTTTAAAATTGAAACAAGGCATGTGCAAATGTCCTTCTTTTTGGTTCAAAGGGAAGTGGATGCAACTTTGAATAGTAGCAGGATTTGACTTTCGGTAGAATGCTAGTGATAACTTTTAAAATATGTTACGTTTTAAAATTTACTGTACTTAAAGCATATAAGCAGGTATAACAAGCTTTTAAACTTAAAAAATGATGAATTGGTGTTTATGTTCATTTAACCTTGAAGTGGGGCTTCGCGGCAGTGCGGATTTCCCCTGAAAAGGTGTATTCATGGTACAGCACCCCTCCACTGCAGTGAAACCCCCTTTACAGCCTGGGGGTTACATGCAGACTAACAGGTACACCTATTCGTTCATTTCGAATACTTCGAAATTTCCAATAATTTAAATTCAAATCAAAGCAAGTTCGAATATTAGAAGTGCTCGAATATTCGCACAAGCCTAGTATTCACAGAGTTGAAACCTCAGAGAAAAAAAAATTGCCTTTCACATGTATTAGAGAGACGATGTGCTGCCTTCTGTAATCCTGTATTACGTCACTTTTCTCTCACCATAAGGAAACCTTTCACGACTCTGTTTCTTGGCAAATCACTGCTTACCATTATCCTTGCACTCAGTTTACACAATTACTACTGGTTGTTGGATTCATTAGCTTCTTCTCTTCCTACAAGCTGCTATGATCCTTTTTGATCTGCTTGTTTAATAACCATGCTTGGTCAACAAACTGAAGGTCAGCAGTAGTGTATATCAAGAAACTAAGATATATTTTTGCGTTAGGTTCTCGAAAACACTGTGTTACAAAATGCACGAATGAGTATGTGTCGCCGTTAATCTCTAGCTTAGCTTACATGGATAAGCCCAACTGCTGCTTTGCGAACGTCTTCACCTCCAAGCGACGTCTTTGCTTCAGCCAGCGCCTGCACAAATTCAACAAAATGGGCATGGAGCACAGCATTGTGCAATAATGAGAGAGAGAGAGAAAAAAAACAAACATTTCAAGGGATCAGATAAACTTTATAAAAGCCATAATGGTGTTCGACAACATTTTCATCAAGCCAACATTTTCATCAGCCACACTGTTCAGCCATGCATGGCAACTTGTAGCGCTGTGTTGCCATGCTGTGACAAGTACTCACTGAATGTTGCATGCAATGAAGGAGCGCCAGCGTAATGCACTCTTCTCACTGGCCTGCTGCCCTCTTTGTTCGTGAAATTTTTAAAACTTTTAACGCCGTTTTCGTACGTCTAGGTTTATGTCCTACGTAATACTATGTGTATATGCAGTTATGCGCCTGTTTAGTCCGGAATAAATTGAAAGTGTTGTCTTTTGCAGCAATGCTGGACTATGCATGCAGATTTTCCAAATGAACTGAACAATGCTACTGTACTGTGTCCAAAAAGCAAGTCTTGCGCAGTAGACGCGAGCATTTCTTGCTTCTTGGACAAACACTGTCGCCACTCCCTTCATTTACGAAATCTGTAATTTTCACTGAGAAACACATACTGATAATTTGATCTGCATTGAAAAGACATATATTGGGAACCATATTAAACAAAATGCATAGTGAAATGAGCATAAACGAACTGGCTGTTTCACCAAATGACCAATTCACATCAAGGCTTCATTATTATCACAATGAGCAATATGTTACGTGTTATGCAAAATCTTTATGCAGGCTATTCCCTACAAAAACCAATCACAGCTCGCGTGAGTGATGGTGTCAGCACCTTGAGAGCGCTGAGCAGTGCGGTGAAGATGTTGATCTGGACGGCCTCCTGGCGGGTGGCCTTGCTGTGGCGCACACACTCGGAGAAGTGGTCCAGCATCTGCAGCCGATGCTTGAACGCCACATGGGGGAACACGAGCCCGTACAGGACCACCGACATATCGATCACCGCCACTCCCAGGGGAAGCGGGCCCGGCAGAGCATCACCCTGCATGATCGCAGTCACTGCACCACCTCTCTTGCGCACTATGCCGAGGAGCGACTACACTAAACGGCATTTTCTAGAATGTGGCTTCTTCCGGATTAAAGCTACAATGAGCATCTTGGGGACAGATCATTACCTGCATGAAATACTGCAGTATACGTGTTCATCATACGTGAACAGTTTAGTTTTCTTAGGTCTAGAACCACTTGTTTTTTTTTCTTTAGGAAAACAGTCGAGCTGTGTGCCGTATGTAATGGCATTTTTCCGTGGTCCATCCGCAGTGGCCGCCGAAATGCTAGAGTGAGCACTCTGGCTTCATGAATCTTAATCTGCCAGTGGAAAGTAGGAATGCTTCATAAGCACGTGCAACAAACCGGTAGTGGAAGCTATTCCCAACAAAAGACACGACGAATGTGACATGGGCGATGCAGACTATTTCCGCCTGAATCCGCGCTTTGGCGCCGGAGCAAGTGAGAGCGATCCTGCGTGGAGGGAGTTGATCCGAAACGACCAGTGAAAAGAGCAAACCGACTCTGAATCGACCAATGATATAAAGATTCACTGCTGTGGAGCAAAGAAAAACCAGCTCCGGATTGACCAGTGAAAAACCCCATAAGCTTTTAGAGTCACAAATATCCACATTATCTGCTACTCCTAGCAAATATTTGAGACTCTGGCAACTTGCATTATAAGCGGTTTATGTAGTATACCTGTTCATGTATTAAGGCACAACTGTCTTTTTGATCATACACATCTAAGCGACTTTACATAATTTCAAACAACAATCAGTGGTCTCTAGAAGTGTGAATTCATGCGTGTAGATTGTAAATCAATGCATTCAAGTCATTACATTGCAAGAACTACACTGTTGCATGCAGTGGGTGAAGAGTGTACCTTGTTAAGCGACCTATACAGTGCAGTGGTGTCATGCTCCAAAGCCCCTGATCCCGAAGCACTATTTGGCTGCAACTGCAAGGTAAAAACACAGGAGGTGAAATGGAGATAAGGAAAAAAACAGTTAGAACTACTTGCACATGCACATTTGGCTCATCCAGCAGTGTAGTCAACCGTGCTTTCGGACAACTTGTCACACAGTATAGTATCACAGATAAAGAGAACTTCACAGACAACAAAGACCACTAAATAACATTACCTAATGGCCAGGTCTCATTAGAACAAAATAACAAAAAGAGAATGGACATCAACAGTATACATGTGTTAATCACAACGAAACAGGAAGACACTACGACAAGCATCTAAGCGACAACGATAAGACGTGCACTTAACATGTTTACGCATTCCATCAAATGCTATGAGCTAAATGTCTCAACAACAGCAACAAAACACACCGAGATACAGGCCAAAGGGACCGACAACCAATTTTTATGGTACCTGTTTTCTTTAGCGCAACAGAAAGGTTACGGGTCAGAGTATCCAATCACAGAATGGTAATAAGGAAAACGCCGTGAAACATTCATAATCAAATGTTTTCGATCTGTGGTGACTACGAAGTCGTATACACACAACACATTCTGCAAACAGTGGGAGGTGAGTGCAAGAGCGGTTCGTGTTTGTACATAGTGGTTTGCTGCGCATGTGTGCACTTCGCGCGCATGCGCCATGGCTCGACGTAATCCACTAGTTGCCGCTGAAGGCAGCGCCGCTTCTCAGCATGCAACTCCTTTTACCTTGTCAGCAGCATAGGAATGAGCGGGGATGGATGATAATATATGAACTCTAATTCCGAGTCCTCATTCTGGTGCTCATGAAAGCATCAGACTATGTACAACAAAGTGAACGACTCCATAATCCAGCTTCAAGGCCCTTCTGTTAGGCTGTGTGACGTACCGTTTTTTTTGTGACCTTTAAACAAGATTTAAAAATATAAATTCTACTCAGATAGTGAAAAAGATGCTTGAATCTGTCACTGTAATTGATGGTATTTTAATTTCCGCCATGATCTAATCACACGTTCTGGCTAGTTGTCGGTCCCTTTAACTGGAGGGATGCACAGTACAGTTAGGAGCTACATTAAGTTGGTAAAAATATATCTTTACATGTATAAGATGAATGCGCACAACACCAGGCCATAAAAAAATGAATGAGTTGACTTATTTTTCCAGTTATCACAAAGCAGCAGTATCATCACTCACCGCCGCCATCAGTGAGCACAGGGCAAACGACAAAATGCTTTACTCTACGCAGGGTTTGTGGCGTTATATGCCGAAAAAAAAAAACCAAAAGACTGCTTTGCATGCATGGCACGTGCAACGACGACAACAACAACACGGCATCCACGTCGCTTGCGTAATGCAGGGAACTACATGCTGTCCCAGTGGCCCATACGGCGGCTAGCAGGGGCACACTTGGCGAGCAATTGGCCGATACTCACAAAGGACTTGTCCGACTTCCTGTGGGGTTCCATCTACAAAGTTTTTATTCAAATGGTGAAATTCTTCTCCATGGAATCGGCGTTACAACATATGCACACTCTAAAAGAAGTTTACGCCATTTTGGGTGTATCTTGTTCCCAAATGATACTGCACGCACCCTAAAAATGGTTTGCACTCTTCTGGGAGTCTTTCTTTTTTTGTCTCGCAGGAATAATACATTCATCTCGTGTGCTTGCACTTCCTTTATTGAACATTCAAGTGCTCAGTACTTTCCTACCAAGAATGTTACGTCACGCTGATGGTATGAATGCTGTTTGCAAACTGAAAGTACTGGGTGCATGGTGATAATGCAGGTGAAGATTCACAAGACGACGACTACTGTTGTGGGACAAAAAAAATGCTCCAAATACACCCTTTCTTTTTAGGGTCTATGAATCTTGCATTTACATTTTTGAATATTTAGCAATCTCTACTTTACAGTTCAGAAAGTGGCATCACATATGCCACTTGTGGCCTGAATGTAAAAAGTGTCAGACAAAAAAAAAAGCATGAAATATATTACATTATCCTCTGGGACTAAGGGTGTAAGTTTACATTCTAAAGAAAAAAACTGGCATATTTGAGCAGTCTTTCTGTTGTACAACAATAATCGTCAACAATCTCATGCGCTTTCCTTGTGTTATCACCGTGCATCTGTTGGCACCATGTCATGAACGATGTGCGCGCTATCAGCGTGCCAAAGCATTCTCACTAGTTAAGTGGCAAGACTTCAGTATTTGAGAAAAGATTTGTCAGCAAGCCAGATGACGATGATTGTTGAATGACAGAAATACGCCCCAAATAGTATGCCCATTTTTTAGTGTATACACTCTAAAAATGGTTGCACCTTTTGGGGCGTATTTTTGTCACACAAGTCACTTGCAACAATGATTGTCGTTTATCTTGTGTGCCTATCGCTGCTCTTCTCACAAACAGCGAGCATGCTATCAGTGTAACATAAGATCCTTGTTTCTAAAAAAAAAAAAATTCGAGCAAGCCAGATGATGATTATTGCTGTGTGAGAGAAAGATGTGCCGGTGGATGCAACTGTTTTTAGAGTGCACTCCAAATGAAGTTTACACACCATTTACAGTGTACTAAATGAACGTTACACTGTTTACGGTGTAAAAAATGAAGTTCACACCACTTACGGTGCATGCGATCACCAAACAATATGGATATACGTTGTGCTTCCGTTCTCGAATACTGAAGCGCTTGCCGCACTTTTCCGTCAAGAATGCGATGTGACACCAACAATGTGCACGCTTTTCCAAACCTCGGAATACCAGGCATTACAGAATGAAAAGAGGCGCAAAATAAACTACAGTCGCTATTGGAACATAAGCCCCAAAGAGTGTAAACTTTTTCCAGAGTGTACGTGCTCATTAACCCACCTGTGTGCTTCCTTGAGTTAACCCTTTTTAAAACTCGGCTTGAAGTGTTTGGTGAACAGTAGACACTTTTACAAACTAATAGCAGACAACAGGTTAACTATGAGAATACATCTTGTTGGCCTACGAGTATCAACTAAATAAAAGCAAAAAAAAAAAGACTCGAATCCTTATCTGCTGGATGCAGAACTTCTCGTTCGCAGTTTGCTATTTACTTACGAGCGTTGCAGGTGTAGTCGAAGGGTAAATGTTCTGAAAAGTAATCAGCTAGCTCAGTCATCTGTTCTGGGAATTCTTTGTCGGTTTGAAAAATTCCAGTTAACTGAAGCTCACTCTACTCATCTGGTGCCATTCAAAAATGGTTCTCTCACGTTCTTTAAATATGAAATTTAACTCCTGCATCTACAGTCTCTGGCAAAAGTTTCAATGGCACTTCGCAAGTGACAATGTTCATCAATTGGCTCTCTTGCAAGAAATTTTAGGTGCCAAAGTTCAGGAAAGTGAGGAACATTGTCCCTCCAAATGAATGATGCACGGGAGTGATGAATGTTCCACAGAAACCATGAATGAGGTTTAACTACAGTCTGGTATGTGCAAAGTGGCTTCAAAACTTTTGACAAAGACTGTACCGTGCGTGTAGTGTGCGACAGCAAAACTGAGACATTAAGAACAAGGTGCATGAACGAATCTGCAAATTTAAATATTAATAAGAAACAAATAAGGTTCATGAGACAGCCAGAAAACAAACAGAGAGGGATGTGTACAAGTGTGAGAACAAGCAAGCGAAAATTTTTGAAAAATCGGTGAGAAATCTGTCGACAATGAGCAAATAGCAAATAAATGGGTAATTGAATGGTGAAGCACTAGTGGTGGCAAAGTGTATGTGCAGCTACAGAAACACAAGAAAAATATTTTGCATTAGACAAATACAAGGAGGAAGACGGGATAAACATTAGTACTCCCTGTTCTCAAGCAGCTCATCCATCCATTGTCGTTTATGTTACAATATGAATTCATTCCACCAAACCCCTTCATTCTCTTGAATGTAGAAGACTTGTCCGATAATGCGCCGGTACTCGCAGAAGCCAACCGCTCGGAGTATTTGCAAGTGCAAACACTTTGAGGTTACTAAAGTGTCGCAATAACAGCAATACTGTGTCTAACACATTCAAAACTTCATATAATCGAAA
Source organism: Rhipicephalus sanguineus (assembly GCF_013339695.2). NCBI lineage: Eukaryota > Metazoa > Arthropoda > Arachnida > Ixodida > Ixodidae > Rhipicephalus > Rhipicephalus sanguineus. Next base: position 55,457,601 of record NC_051186.1, read on the forward strand.
AAAAAAGGGGCAAACTATCAGATATCATGACATCACTCTGAAATGTTCTGCACTGATATCAGTGTACATCAAGCATATGCTTATAATGAATGGCCTCGCATAATGGAGGCATTTTCGTGTTGAATTAAGCTTTGTTATAATTAGGCCAAGATGTATCCCTATTAACTATCCCTGTTTTCAAACTAGGGCAATAGCCTTATGCAGTGGTATGAGACCTTCAGAAATAGCAATAGTAATCAAACTTAGCACAGTGTGATAGACCGAAATGAACACAAAACAGATAAAGACAAATACGACTATAAACCGTCCATCAGCGAGATACCACCAGCCAATTTACGAATTAAGAAAGTCCTTTTTTGGATACCTTCTAAGTGAGTCAAGTGTGCTAGTTTGGATTTGGCCACATTGACTTGAGACCTTCAGGACAAGAAAAAAAAAAGACACGCATTCGTTTTTTCTGACTACCCACTTTTTCTAGATGATTTCGAGGAGAACCCATATGGAGTCTGAAAAAGTTAGCAGCACCTGTCATGGCCTCTTTATATTTGTACCTGTTCAGCAGTTTGTGTAAAATGTCCTGTAGTTGGAAAATAAGACTGGGCACAGAGGGCTTAACAGTCTGTACATTTAACTGTCCATGTACTTCAACTCAAATCGTGGATTAGTGTAATCCATTCCATACTTCAACTCAAATCGTGGATTAGAATAATCCCTTCCCTGCTTCTATTCAGAACACCAATTAGCATAACTACATCCTTACTTCAACTCATATTGTGGATTAGCATAATCCCTTCAGTACTTCAACTCAAATCGTGGATTAGCATGATGCCTTCGGTACTTCAACTGAGATCATGGATTAGCATAATCCCTTCCGCACTTTAACTCATATCGTGGATTACCATAATCCCTTCCGTACTTCAGCTCAAATTGTGGATTACCATAATCCCTTCCATAATTCACCTAATACCATGGATTAGCGTAATCCGTTCTGTACTGCAACTCATATCGTGGATCACATAATCCCTTCAGTACTTCATCTCGTATCATAGATTAGCATAATCCCTTCCGTACTTCAACTCAAATCGAGCATTAGCGCAATCCTTTCCGTACATCAACTCACATTGTGTATTAGCATAAGCCCTTCTGTACTTCAACTCTAATTATGGATTAGCATAATCCCTTTCACCCACCTGGTCCTCAATGGCCTTGTGGTCAGTCTCCTGGAGCCAGGAGCCCAAGATGACGCTGTCGTCTGAGTGGCACAGGCTGCGCAGCAGCGACGTCGTCGTGTTGGCCTGGTTCTCTGTCAACGTGAACTCGGCCACCAGCAGTCGCAGAAGGTTGTTGTAACTGCCTGCAAGTGGGCCAGCCAACGAAAGCCGATTAAACGAACAGCACACCGAAACAGATGCTGGAACACCCACAAACTGAAAATGTGGGGGTGGCAACATTGTTAGAATACACTTAGCACATGCAGTGAAATGGACTTTCATACAGAAACTCAAGTATTCTCGAACATTCATTAAAAATAATTTGATTGCTCTACTTCTGTTACTGCAAACTAACTTCAACATCTTCAACAGCCGATCTACTGTGGCTGAAGTAATTACTTTGCCAATATTCCAGAATAAAAGTACCTCTGCAAAAATGTGTTAGTGACTCAATTTAAAAGGTGGTTTATGGGTTTAGTGAGATTTACTAGCATACATAAGCTAGAATATGCTAATATATTTGCCAACATCATGATATTGACTAAGATGCTCATCTTATGTTAATCTACGCAAGTCATCCACAACAGTTCTTCCGCTGTGGCGGCTGCATGCTGCACAAGGCAACTTTCAGGAATTTCATGGCAGCAATGGCTGACAAGATGTCATGCTCTCCACGAGCTTACAGATCAGATTAAGCTCGTTTTGTTTTGAAAGATTAAAGAAAGGGGAGAGGGACGTTCTATTCAGTCAAATCTCGATACAACGAATCTCAAGGGACCGCTAAAAATTGTTTGTTCTTTTGAAAAATCATATTAAAGAAATCGAAAATTCGCACTAAAAATCATAAATGCAACCAAAGCAGTTGCCTACCTTTGCTGGGTATACATCCGCAATCATGTTATTCTTTAATGAGCGAAAAAAAAGAAAGGCTAACACGCAGTGTTCCGGAACGAGTGCACATTTGAAGAAGGCTGTGATCTTTGCCTGATGGGTGCTACTCAACTGCTTTAAGACAAGCTCTTCAAAGTGCGAATCCTTCTTATGCGCACAAAGTGCACATAAGAAGGATGCGCGTCTTTCTTCTTAATGCCGAAACGTCACCATTAGATGCCGATACTTCGCGTTGGTTTGCGCGTGCTGTTTCACCATCATCTTTGCTCTGGTCATCCTCGTCACTGTTTCCTTGATCCTACAAATGGTGTTGATCTTATTGGCAGTTCGGCTGAAGTGCATAATTCATCGTCGCACCGGTAACACTGTGTGTAGTGTTCAAACATTAGTGAAGCATGCACGGGGAGTCTTTCTGAGACTTCATCCCATAGGTCACTCGCGTCGCATTTTCGTGCTGCTTCCGGAGTTCATCGTGAATGTGCAAACACCAAGCTAAAGGCGAGAAAAACAGCCGTGCAGCACGTGTGCAGACGTAGCTGGCCAACGAAATCAAGGCAGCGAGGCGAAGCCTGACCACCCTGACAAGAAAAACAAGTATACTGGATGAGTACAGGCAATGGTGATAGGGCTGTCGCATGTTTAGAATAGGGCAGACACATAAGTGGGCGTTCTGGTGATAATGATAGTGGCATGTATGGAGCTGGGCATTGTTTACACCACCGCGAGTAACTTTTAAAGTTCGCAATTCGTTATTTTGAAGTGTTGTTGAGATACAAGTGCAATAAAATTCGATACGTTATTCTGAAACATTCGGTCTTCTGAAATTCGTAGCTGTGAAATATTTTTACATTAAACCAATGGACACTTACAGAAGGATTTTCGAAATAGTCGTTAATCTGAAAAACCTTTAATCCGAGGTTCACTAGAACGGGATTTGACAAAGCCATTTAATCCAACCGCACATGCCACTGTGCGCAATTAACCGCCACGGTGGTCTAGTGGTTACAGTGCTTCGCTGCTGATCCAAACGTCGTGGGATCGAATTCTGGCGCTGGCGGTTGCATTGCAATGGAGGCAAAATGCTGGAGGCCCGTGTGGTTAGATTTAGGTGCACATTAAAGAACACCAAGTGGTCAAAATTTCCGGAGCCCTACACTATGGCGTCCTCATAATCATATCGTGGTTTTGGGACGTAAAATCCCAACAATTATTATATTACACTGCCCAATTGATGTTTCAAAAATGTCAATAGAGGTTTCTTTGTTTAGAGACGGGCCCTATAAGAACTGCCATATCCACATAATAGAGCAGGCTTATCATTAGCATATGCGATTGTGTTACAAGTATAAGTACACACCATGCTGATGTGCACCACGCTGATGTGCAAGTTGTGCCATAATACTTTTAACGACCTCATCCAGTCCAGCAATACTTCTTATTCAACTGATACACTGAATTAATGCATAAACAAGCAAATCGATGAATGTACGGATTAGAGACCGATGTGTCCCCATACAGATGTGTCGTAGCTGAAGTGCTAGCAATGGACATAAAGACCAAGCAGGCTTACTTTCGTATGACTGTGCTGGCAGCAAGGACATGGTCTCGTAGAGGCGCAGCCGCACCATGGCGGCGCTGGCTTTCAAATGCTGGCCGTACGACTTGATGGTAGGGCCAAGCCTGAGCAAAGTGACACAGGGGAAATTATTAGGCCTGCAATTACTATATTTTCTCGCGAGTCTCATTTGAGGGGTTACACTGGAATTAAAAACCTCTTAAAATTCTTGATTGATTCTGATGACACTCATTTCGACAAAAGTTATGGTACGTTGAACATTTAAGAAAGAGCCGACAAGCTGGGAATTGGCTCACGAAAGTCCATACTGCAACTTTTGTTGAAATGAGTTTAGGGCACCCATTCTTGTTCCACTGCATACAGTTCTCGTTCTAAGGTATTGTGAATTGCTGATTTAGTTTGTAACTCTGTAGGGGAAAAAAAAACCTTGCTCTTTTCAAAGCACATAAAATGTTTGATATTTGAAAAACTACACACTTTACTCGAAAAATAATCACATATTTGAAATCGGCACACAAATACACATAAACTCGACAAGTGTCATCAAAATCAATCAAGAATTTTTTTTAACAAGTTTTAAACCGCAATGTCCCCTCTTAATTAATCCAGTTTGCAACTAGCAACAGCGTTTCCTAGCGTTCTTAACTGTATAACAAACACTCTTGATTACGAGACATTTTTAAATGTTACACAACTCGGCCTTATGCACATGATGAAAATGTCCCACGTTTAGTGACTTACCCGGATAACATGAGCAATGCTGACTCAACAGGAGACAGTATTCTTCTCACGATGTCGTCAGAAGCCAGCTCCTTGCAATGTCTCAGGAAGCTTGCCATGGCTTGTGGGAAGAAAATGAAAGGACACAAAATAAATGTACTTGACAAAGTGAATCAAGAGAGGAAACTACAAGGGCAGCCCGCTGATATGTTCACACATGTTACGTTTTCTTGGCTCCAATGCCTTGAAATGCCGGTCTCGTATAGTAGCTTCCACCGGATAATAAGTATTAGTCATGCCTTCGTTATGTTTCTGTTCCCTGTTACGTCCAAGAACAGTAACGGCACACCGTCCATGCAACACACTTTATCAGCAGCAAATAGCACACTGACAGCCGCATGTCATTATGGCATGTAGTAAGGTTGAGTTAGCATATGGTTCAGTTAGGTTAGGTTAGGCTAGCATTAACATAAGCAAACCTAGCCTTTAGTGGGTTTTCAATAGCTCATTTCAATATATTAAGTTTAGAAAGTTATGAATAGCTTGTTAGTTGTCTGTTTTAGTTCAAGCAATGTTTCACGCGACAGTATCCTTTTAGCGTCACTAGAGTGTTGCCCCAGGCACTACGAGATATTCAAATTTTTTCTCAGCTAATACATAGTTTTCCTGTTGATTCCCGAGAAGGATATCAACATGATTCTACACTGGAGCGCACATATTCCAAAGGAGAGGTGTGCTTACAACTCAGTGCCCCCGAACGCCCTTCGAGGGTCACCTGCCAGGTGAACGCATCGCCCCGCACTTTCTCGGACTCGAGCTCCTTGGTGGAGCGGGGGAAGCAGTTCTTCCACAGAAGCAGCATCCGTGGCAGCAGACTTCGCACTACGGGTGGGCCTGAACATGAAACAAGAGTAGCAACTTACATCTTATTCGAATATTATAAACTTCCAGAGAAGTGCAGCCAACAGCAATTACACACAGTGACCAATATGCAAAGCCTTACGCAATAAACAAGTTTTCACTTCTGACAACAAGTCTAACAACTTATTTCCAGGCCCATCACATAAAAGGAATACAACACACGAGTAAAGAATTTGCATGGATTAATGCGAGAAAATTATGACAAACTTTGCAGTAAAAGTGGACAGCCAAATTAGTTATCTAGAACAGGTATGCTTGTGCGAATATTCGAGCAGTTCGAATATTCGAACGAATATTACAGTATCCGAATTCCCTTCAAAACGAATTTAAATTATTCTAAATTTCGAAGTATTCGAAATTTACGAATAGACATATGGGTGTGTCCAGATAAGATCGAACACGAGGTCCCGGTCACCATTCCCGATTGTGATGAAATTTACTGTAGGCCTAGGCATTACACCCAGAACAATGGTTTCGCAGTTAGTTTTGCGAAAAAAAATTTTGTTCGCCTGAAAAAAAATATACAAATTTTGGCCGCAAAAAACGCTTTTCCGCCAATTTCGCGATTTCTGAATTTTGAGTGCACCTAGGGAAAAAACCGTGCACTCCTTCGTCACAATATTTATTCCCCTTAAAGAACAAGTGAAATACAATATTATTAGTCTATTATTTCCCTTGCTTGTCGAAGCACTTCTGAAGAAAAAAATCACAAACTTGGCAAATCGCACAAAATACCTGTATTTCAGGAATTTATTACTGCAAGCAAGTTAAAGTGAGGATAATAAAAATCGGTACATATTAAGTTTGATACTTTCGCTCTCGTTTAAAATAATTTTCGTGCTTTTATCGCGCTCCGTTTTACTTGATAATTGGGCTGAAACGTAAGTGATTTACCAAAAACGCCGAACTTTGAATGATTTTCTCAAAAAGGCCATTTTTAATTTTTTTAAAATCCCTCTGATTGAAGTCAAGGACGTCATCTACCAATGCGCAGAAAAAAACGTTGCATTATTCTGGTTGCTAACAAGTTATAGTGCGTCAAATGTGACCATGCCAGCCTAGTGGCCGCGTCGTTTGTTATGGGCTGAAACTCGGATATAAGTTGCTAAAAATACTTGTACGTGACATAATCACAAATCAGCATCTCCACACCAACAAATGCGCAGCCCGGTGTCATGGTTCAGCAAGCTTTGTCTTGGGATCAGCCGCTTGACAAACCCGCAGCAGCGGCCGCTCGACGCTGCGGCCACTCACATTACATGAGTGCCGCTTCGACTGCGGATGAGCTCCGCTTTCGCGTGAAAACTACGCTAAGAGGACGAATGAGATAAGGAATGCATCACTGTGAAAGTTAAAGGCCGTTAAGTGCCAACAAATGTCATAGTATGCAACAAAAGCTCTGCCGGCAATTTCCCAGTGAGCGTCTCCAGTAGTGCGCTCATGTGTTGCTTTCTCTCTTCTGATGGCCTAAAGATAATTAGGTTCATTCTATGAGCGACATATGACACAAAAGAAAGCCAGTGACATCTAAAGAAATCTGTCATACGTGCTTCCGATGGTTGAGCAACTCGAACTGCAGTTGTTAATTCATCTCGTGCCAGAACACTTGTGTCAGCCGACTGTGAAAAGAAGTGTGTCCAAGTCCTTTACTTCATTAAAGAACCACTTTTACAATACTGATAGAATATTCAACGCAAGTCGAGCGTTTATCACGATGTTATGCGGCTTCGGGCATAACAGCAGGGGAAAAAAATACATCCGTGCTGTATTGAAGGCGCTCACTGGGAAATTGCCGGCAGAGCTTTTGTTGCATACTATGACATTTGTTGGCACTTAACGGCCTTTAACTTTCACAGTGATTCATTCCTTATCTCATTCGTCCTCTTAGCGTAGTTGTCACGCGAAAGCGGAGCTCATCCGCAGTCGAAGCGGCACTCATGTAATGTGAGTGGCCGCAGCGTCGAGCGGCCGCTCCTGCGGGTTTGTCAAGCGGCTGATCCCAAGACAAAGCTTGCTGAACCATGACACCGGGCTGCGCATTTGTTGGTGTGGAGATGCTGATTTGTGATTATGTCACGTACAAGTATTTTTAGCAACTTATATCCGAGTTTCAGCCCATAACAAACGACGCGGCCACTAGGCTGGCATGGTCACATTTGACGCACTATAACTTGTTAGCAACCAAAATAATGCAACGTTTTTTTCTGCACATTGGTAGATGACGTCCTTGACTTCAATCAGAGGGATTTTAAAAAAAATTAAAAATGGCCTTTTTGAGAAAATCATTTTCAAAGTTCGGCGTTTTTGGTAAATCACTTACGTTTCAGCCCAATTATCAAGTAAAACAGAGCGCGATAAAAGCACGAAAATTATTTTAAACGAGAGCGAAAGTATCAAACTTAATATGTACCGATTTTTATTATCCTCACTTTAACTTGCTGGCAGTAATAAATTCCTGAAATACAGGTATTTTGTGCGATTTGCCAAGTTTGTGATTTTTTTCTTCAAAAGTGCTTCGACAAGCAAGGGAAATAATAGACTAATAATATTGTATTTCACTTGTTCTTTAAGGGGACTAAATATTGTGACGAAGGAGTGCACGGTTTTTTTCCTAGGTGCGCTCAAAATTCAGAAATCGCGAAATTGGCGGAAAAGCGTTTTTTGCGGCCAAAATTTGTATATTTTTTTTCAGGCGAACAAAATTTTTTTTCGCAAAACTAACTGCGAAACCATTGTTCTGGGTGTAATGCCTAGGCCTACAGTAAATTTCATCACAATCGGGAATGGTGACCGGGACCTCGTGTTCGATCTTATCTGGACACACCCATATATAAAATGCATGTAACCCCCTGTAAAGGTGGTTTCACTGCTGTGCAGGAGTGCTATGCCGTGAATACATCTTTCTAGAGAAAATCCGCACTGCCGCGACACTTTAAGGCCAAATGATCAAAGTACCCTCACATCGATTCATCATTTTTTAAAGTTTAAAAGCTCGTTATACTAAAAGCTCATGGCGTCCACTTCCCTCTGAAACCAAAAAGAATGAAGTTCGCACATGCCTTGTTTCAATTTTAAAATATATTGTGCAGGTTAGTTGGGTCATGACAAATATGCTCATTTTTCTTTGTAATATGTGATACATACTATACGCTTTGAACCTAAAAATTACTATTTGCAGAAGCCTAAGAACGAGCAATAACTGTGACACGAAGTTACTACTTTAAACTGATGACCTTTGAACATCTTAAACTGATGACCTTGAAAATTCCGAGGCGCTGTCAGAACTTCTGAGCTCTGCCTCTTCTGCAGAGGAAATATGACGGTCACAGAGACAATGTATGAATTAAAACAAATAGTTTGACACTAACTATTTCAGTGACAGTTTTTACATCTCCAAAAGCAAATAGCACACATTAAACAAAGCAGGAAAAGGAATTTTGTTGTAATATTCTTACTTCAATTAGTTTCGCTTTGTTACATGCAGTTGCTATCACTGAAGTTGCAAGCTCATCCGTGGGTCAGAAAATAGTGGTTACTAAGCTGAAGGCTGTTGCAGCTATCCGAACACGCATAAGATAAGCAATTAGTTCGAGCTCCTTCAACATATTTCCATATGGCAGAGCTGTAATAACTAATGACAAAGCCATGCTTCCATACAATCACATCACATGTGGACTTTTAACCACTGCTGAAAGCAATGCTCACTAAAATCTACGAGCTGAGGACCATTAGCTCAACTGCATAAGCTCTACTGGTGAAGTCAACACAACCTGTGAATTTCGAATGGCTATCAACTTCAACGGTTGCTAAAAGTTGGTTATGACACGGATGAGAGGAAATGCACGTCGAGTCCTAAAAGTTGGCTGTTTACCCAGTGTCATGACGGCGCCCATCATCAGCCAGCCAGCTTGCGTTCGCTGCAGAGATAGTCGGCTGTTCTGCGAAGCACTTCGCAGTAGGTCTTCAGCCAAGTTGAAGATCATCTGGACATACGTCACAAAAAATATGACAATGCGCAATACGTACTCATTTCAACCTTTGTCTATGTTAGAGGCACAGATACTTATGATATAGCGTTTCACTGTTAGTTCTTGCTAAAACCAACGATTAAAAAAAAAAAAAAGAGATTACCTTTCCCTTGTTGTGGGGCAGACCCAATGGCGTGTGACGCGCTGCACCCAGAAGAGCGGCAAGTGCAGCCGAATAGCCGGCGATGGCGTCTGGCGAGGACTTCAGCGACTCCAGTTGGTCGAGGCAGCGGTCGAGCAGGGGTGTCAGCTGAGCGGGCACGGCCGTCGCGATGCACCGGAGGCACCACGCTGCTGCCAGGCGTGCAGCTGGGCTCGTGTGGATGAGCACTGACACCACAGTCTCCACCAGGCCTGCAATGGAGCCGTCCATGTGTCATGACACTCGTGAAGAATGCAGAATTCTTTTAGCCATGGAAAATCAATCAATCAATCAATCAATCAATCAATCAATCAATTTCTTTATTAAGGTGAAAGCCTAAGATGCCTCATAGAACACGAAAATTGACCGTCAGAGTCGGCGTCCACACGAGTGATGCAAAAAATCATCATCATGTGATGACATCACCGTATGATGTCATCATGACGTCACTATGACATCACATGACATCGTCGCTTGGTTAGAGGCGGTCCGATCACAGAGGCAGTGCAAAACCAGTTGAAGTGCAGAAAGCTTGCAAATGAGTTCGATCTGGAGGCAGTGGAAAACCACGTTATGTGCAAGAACATCTCGGAGGCGAGTGGCGGAGGATCGATACATCGCCTGAAAACAAAAAGAAGAAGATGGCTTTCGCCTTTGAGTTGTTTTAGGTGAATGCATAAGGGACCCAAGCGAGTTTTTTTTTTTTTTTACAGCAACCTTACAGTAAATATACATTATGGAGAGGACGCAGCATTCGCCAAGGTCATCCATTCTTTGGCAAACATTGTCAACACTAACCAACATTGACCACAATTTAGCCAACACTATACTCCATTTCATACACCAGGTGCAACACTGTGAAAGCTACCCAAGAAGTTCGGTCAGCAAAATGCGAAAGTCAGCGCATCTCGTGCTTGGATTTCGTCGTTGTAAACGTGGCCTCTGCAATTGGCTCCGGCTGTGCGCTGCGGAAACTAATCGCGGAGGCCACGATACGAAAACAAATAGACGTTAAGTGATCCAGAACAACCTATTAATGACCGTATAAATAACGGCGTCTATTCATTTCTAAGGCACAAAGCATCTTCATTTATCATGCAATCTAAAAACAAAAAAAGAAGCAATCACATTACAAGTGGTAAAATCATTGCAGTATTTCTTGGTGCGTACGCACCTACTGCAAGAAGTCTTGTTAGCTTTCATAGCGTAGCACCTGATGTCTGAAATGGAGTATAGCCATCATTAGCCTCTGCTAGCCAGTGCTCGTAGTATGCGAGGAGATGTGGTAGACTAGGACACCATACACTCATGGTAGGTTTGTGTATGCTGAGATATGCTCCCACACATAAAACAAAAGAACACGAGAGTTCTACGGCAGAGGTCTCACCTATGGAAGAGTCTGAGAGCGTTGAGACAGCAGTGGTGCCCAGGGTCTCGACCAGGCAGCCGAGTTCTTGCAGAGCACAGACCAGGATGTGCTGACTCAGCGCTACCTCCTGCTGGCCGTCCTTGCCGCTGTTGCTGTCCAGCACAGCATCTAACGGAGGAGGAGGAGACACAATGCTCTGACCATCCTATCCTATCGAAAGAGATGCCATCCCCAGTAGTGCAACTTCAAGCAACTCTGCAACTCTGCCCTCCCTCACGGTTCGTTAATAACAACTTACATGGTATTACACCTAAACACTGTACAGCAAGCAGAAGGTCACTGTTCTCTGCATTTGTCACTTTGCTATTACTCTAGGTTTGAAAAGAGAACATCCTCAGTGCAACGTTTATGACAACCTCAGGAGGCACATCTGAGCGAAATTTCCTCGTAAACGTGGCTCACGGCTTCTGCAGCACTATTCATACGAAACATGCAGTACCCGGTAGGCAGTGAACACACAGCCTGCTTTTTGCGATTGGCTGCCGAAATAGAAAAAAAAAGGATTGGAGGTGGCCCCGATCCTTGACTAGGCGTCTCTGGTAGTGGCATTCTCACCTCGGCATTCGTGTGCCCTGGTGCGATGGTTAACATTGTGTTTCGTTGCACTGCCGAAGCAGATCTCAGAGGCCACGTACAAAGTTTGTTGTTGAGATTTACTCCACCAGGTGATGCAACGATTCCGGCTGCTCACAAGAAAACCGTCAGCTCCTTCAATGAGCTCCTTCAATTAATCTTCATCAATTATCCTGACAGTTAATTGGCCCTTAGCTTAAGCAAAGTTATGCTCCGATACTATATGTATCCTACTCTTAACTTGCGATGAAAAAATCCGTAAACAGGGGGTGGGTGCTCGAGCCGACGTTTCGACAAGTGGGCTTGTCTTCTTCAAGGCTAGTTCCAGCCTTGAAGGAGACAAGTCCACTTGTCGAAACGTCGGCTTGAGCACCCACCTCCTGTTTGCGGACTTTTTCTTCGCCAGCTTCCACCTTCCCCTTTCTGCCGTTTTTTGGACTACTCTTAAATTGAATTATGAAATCCATCAATTTTGTACCAGTTTTATAGTTTAAAACACATTTTCTGAATATTCGGAAAACTGGAAGCAAGTGCTCAGAAGAGAAACAAGAGTGTCACTCGGTGCTTGTGCCAATAAAAAAAAAAGGCGACTGACTTGAACCAACGACACTCACCCGAGTTGAGGTGCTTGACAATGACTTGCACGAGGTCCTTGCAGGCCGCTGCCTGGGCCTTGTCCCCGAGCATCTTTCCGAGCACTGAGCGAAGCGCAAAGGAGACGCACTTGCGGCTGTACACGGCATCTACGTGAGTCTGCACGGCACGCGGATGGCCCACCAGCTCCAGCAGGTGACTCAGCACGACCGGCAGGTGTCGTTCCAGCCACAGGCCGCCCAACCGCTGGAACAGCACCACGTACGCCTGCACCGCAGGTTGGGAGAGCAAGGGTGCATAAGCCACAGGTTGAACAACACCGTTAACCTTTGGCGACACGGCGTCCCCATTTGGACGTGACACTTACTTTTGCCATTTCTGTGCACTATTGGCAAGGAAGAGATAACAAACACTGAGCTAACGGTAAATTAAGCATTCCTGCTGCCTGAAGTTCTCTTATATCACTTCTGGTGGAAATATTTTGCTACACATGATCACCTTGGCAAAGGCAGTACCGTGTTTAATGAGACATTGGACGTGCAGTGTTACAGCAGAAATTTCATATTTTTTAAATCTTATTAGGAATGCTCGCTGCCAGCAGATAACTATCGCGTGTAATATGAGTGGGTCACTGAATTCGGTTTATGAAGAAATGTAGCATGACTGATTTTACAATAATTAGATAATTATTTGCATTGTAATTACAAGTAATTGCTATAAAATGTACTATAATTTATTCTAACACTTCCACTTGCATTAAATTCGGTCTCCACAACCTTGATATCAAATTACGTAAATGTCACGCATTTATAGACAGTCAATCATAATGCATGTGAGTACAGACAGGATGAAAGAAGGAAGGAAGGCACAAGACAAATGAAAAATTTAAACTAATGTTTATTTGCAGCTGACCTTATGTCTATCCAGCATGGCTCTTGCACCTCCTAAATTTGCGCTTCCACAAGACGCACCTATGTGATGGCAGTAGCCAGATGGTGGTAGCTGTGCACTTATAACGAGATCGAACTGATTGTTAAAGGAAGACGACTCACTTGTCCTGCAATTACTTCACTTCACTGTTAAACTCTGTGTGCACTCGTAATACCCACTGCATAATTTTGCATCCTCTTGTAGCAAGAATGTAGCAGAGCGCAAGAAGTGGAAGACACTTTCTTAGCTATCCATGGCCATCACTGCCACTCTTGTTTCACAAGTTCAAACTTAAAATTAAAAAAAAATCCATATGTCTTACGTGAGCAGTACGTAGACAGCAGATATGTTAGGCGCGCTGATATCCACCCAAGGCTTGAAGCCAGATGCAACAACAAAGGTAATTAGGACACTGAACACTCACATGAGTGACTCCAACTCGTATCTCGCGGCTCACAGACGATCCGCCCTTGATCATCTCGCCAGCGCTGCCTTTGAGAAAACCGATGCCACCACGAAGGAAACCGGACGCCAGCAAGTTCAGCACCTCCTCCAAACTGGCCAGTCTGTTCTTTCCAACTACAAAGGTTAGAAAACGACCACAAACAGTTAGGTGAAGACTGAATGCACCGCGATCGCATTAACCATGTAATGTGCAATGGATAAACGTGGTCTATGTGAATGCAAAAACATGAAAGGTTCTCCACATCGCCGTCCTCTCTTCGTCCCGTTAAACTGTAACCGTGAGCTAACAGCTCAAACTGACACTTTGCTGTTAAAGAAACCCCTGAATAAGCTTGCGCACATTTGGTGATTAAGTGCAGTGTACAAGCACCTAGCCATGATAACATGTGACTACCACAGCAGCACGACGCTTTGGGAAAGTATCAATGGAAATGGTCACCTTAAACTGCAGTTCAGTGATACCATTATGGAGTCGGGTGTTTACTAGAAAGACTCTTTGTGATTGATCACAACTGCGTGAGGTGTAGCACGTTACACGATGTTATTTAGTACTAAAAGCTGAATAGCCAAAAACCATAAAGAAAAAAGTGTTGTTAAAGGGGTCATGAAGCACCCCTTGGGCTTGTTGAAAAAGCACATCCTGCGGAAAGCTGACACGGCTATGAACTGCTCTGCCAAATATTAGTCGTGCGTGCCGCGTAATGGCCACAAGCGGAGTGCGAAGTTGCCGTTTCCCCAGGCACCCTCTTTTCAAACAGAGGCCGGTTCTCACTCTCGTCGGTGGGCGGGGCGTCTGTCCGTTTACGTCGCGGATCTGTCCGTTTACGTCGCAAGAGACATAGCATGCTTATTGGCCGATAGCCGACGTAAATCGAGAGCGGCGTTCGGATCAGATGCGCTTCTTGCCGCGGGGTGCCGCCGCTTGCCGGCGCCGCACTCCTCAGTACACGGTAGCCGCACTCGCGCAAGCGAATCACAGCGGAAAAGCGATCGCGTTTCATGACGTGCGCTGACGTAACTTCTTTCCCCCATGCCATCCATCCCTGTCTAGCTTCCAGTGCGCTCGTCGGCACGAGAAAAGAGAGAAAGCGCTGGGAGTGTGCGCCAAACCCCCGTAACTCCGCTGATTCTTGACGGATTCGAGAAATTTTTGCGGCAATCGATTCGGGAGGCAGTACACTCCAATACTGAGGTCATTAGATCATTACTTGGAAAAGTGGTTAATGACCCCTTTAAGAGATAGGGCTTTGACACATTCTCACATCACCATAAAGAAAAATTAGCAGCAGAAGCAGGGTGAGGATAAATGTTCATAAAAGAAGGACGCATGCTTCTAACTTGCCTGCCACTGTATCTTCATGAAAAATTATTATTGCAGCTATTTGAAAGCAAAAGTTTCTGAGCGGACGTGACGTAACACTTGATCAAAGCACACTGACATGAAAGTATTGATACAGACTGACTGTGTTGTATAGTCGGGCGATATTAGGAATTCGGATTTGTTAACTCACCCTGTGCCTGAGAGGCCTGCTGAGTGATGGCCACCACAGTTCCCAGAAGCCTCGCTACGGTGCAGCGGACCTCGTAGTTGGAGCCTTCGAAGGCCCGGAAACAGATGGAGGCCACTGTCTCCAGATCACTTGTGTAGAGGAAAGGGGCGTGCCACACCATCTCCAGTAAGCACTGCATTTCAGGACACAAAGCCATCTTGCATAACCTGGATCTATGCTGCATCAGGTACGCAAAAGCAAGGCAGCCAAGTCATGTTTGAAACACTGCAGCAAGTTATCCAATGGCCTCAGGTTCACAGCAGTCAAGGCAGTTGCGCATCTCGGTGATGAATAACCACAAACCTACAAGAAACCTAACCAAACAAACACTTTTCTCAGTGGCCCTTGCCCTGTGACACCAGTATTAATTCTAAACATGCAGCAGGTTGTTTTATTACATGCCACATGATCCGGCTATGCCCCTGATGATATTTGACTGGTACATTTTTCATATATGAGACATCAAAATGGTCAACAGTAACTGAACAAGGTATGTCACTGGAACCAGCATTTTGACAAGTGAACCTGTGCTCATCAGGATTACAACTACTTTTCTTGACTGAGTTCGTGTAAGCCACTGTCAATAATGGGTGAGAATTAAGCTGTTGCACAAAAGATGCACAAGCATGCTGAGGTGTTCCCAATTCTATGGTCTAAGAAACAGGAAAAAGAAAACAGACAGTTATCAGTTCAATGCATCTCCCTCTTAATCTAAAAAAAAACCCATGTAGTCAGCTTATGTCTGCTCTCTAGTTTCTGATGCGTTCCCGACCTTTACGGACATTAGTGCCACATTCCCGTCTGGGTAGTGAGTTTCGCAAACACACGGACGTGGCAGCTACGGCACAGACCTTGGCAGCAGCGCAGCGCACGGCCAGGACCCGGTCAGTCATGCAGTGGCGCACCGCCTTGAAGATGTCCTTGTGCACGGGACTGGCTGCTGCACCCATCCCGGCCACCATTTTCTCCATGGTGTGCATAGTCTCGCAGCGGGACTGTGACTGCACAACAGAGGGGATACTATTGAGCACTACAAAGTGCAATGAGGCCCAAAGCAACTGGCCATGTCCGGAATTTCATTAGCATGGCACGCACTTTCCTCTAAGAGGTGACGGAGCCAACGGCATCACTAGACGATGCACAGGAGCAAAAATACAATAGTAATAAGCAACAGACTGCAGTGCACATAAGGAGAGAAACTGTCACCATCTATACTTGGTTATAACCTAATAAAAAATGTAGGCTCCACTCATAGAGCCACAGCGCGTCTGCCCTTCACCTGTGAAAGACAGCCATCCTTGCTGGTTTACACTTGAACCGTAAGTAATTTTCCTTGGCTAATGTAAATACTATGCACATCAAGACAAAGGTCCGTTGTTACTACCTAAAACATTATATTTGGCTGAGCAGCAATGTCCAAATCCCTGGCGAAATTTACCAGGACATTCGAGTTTCTGACCTAGAACCATCGACACAAAAGCGCGTCTGTGTGGGTATGTCAGCTATCTAAAACATTCTAGAAGTGTTTAACGTCACAATAAGCGCTATTGGATGGAGCATTTATGCATGTTCTCTGTGTAAGGGACAGTGATGGCCATGGAAGGAGCTGACATTTTTTCTTAGGTGTAACCGACTGTAGTGATGAGACATTGTTGAAAAGTAGGGGTGTGTGAATATTCAAAATTTCGAATATTTTTCGAATAGGGTTTGCTATTCGATTCGATTCGCCCTGGAATTTTACTATTCAAACTTCCCAAAAACAAATACAGTCAACATCCAATTGAAAGTGACCCCTTCAGATTTTTAATATGCTTCACCTCATTACACTCTTGTATTGCGGCAAAGCTGCCTTTAAAGTTCCGTTATGGTCGAACTTTGCCAAGAGACAGTCAACGTCCAATTGGAAGTGGTCCCTAGATTTTCAATATGCTTCACCTCATCACACCCTGGTATTGCGGCAAAGCTGCCTTTCAAGCTCCGTTACGGTCGAACTGTCAAGACACAGTCAACGTCCGATTGGAAATGGTCCCTAGATTTTTCAATATGCTTCACCTCATCACAACCCGGTATTGCGGCAAAGCTGCCTTTCACGCTCTGCTACGGTCGCGCATGTATTAACTAAAAAAAATGCTGGTTCCAACGTGGAGATGAAAGATGTGGCAGAGGTGGGGGCACAATTAATGATGCTTTGGACCTGAAATTTGGGCAGGAAGTCCGCAAAATCGGAAGCCGAAGCTTTTTAGAATCCAAAATTTCAGATGTTCTTATATATCGACGTCTATGAGGCAGATTTGGAACTCCGGACTCGAAGGGAGCACACCCTTGTCTGCCACATCAGTTGGGCTTCCACAGAAGTTGAAAGAGGAGGAGAGGCTGAGGAAATGGCATCTTTGCCTATCACGTGTAAAGTGTTGTCGGCAACACTTTGGTTGCACCAAATCATGTATATAAATACAATTCAACCTCTACACTGCCTTATTCTTGATAAGACAACTATGAAACACCACCCCGCCAGTGCTTCATCAACCTAGCGAAAAGAAACACTTTCATGTTGCTATCTCATAAGAATCTCTCCAACTTTTTTTTTCTGCAATTTCGCTTCGAAGTATTTGAAAAATATTCTAGAAGTATTCGAGAAATATTCGAGAAACATTCTTTTCGATTCGCACTCACACTTCAATATTCGAATTCGCTTCATACCCAAAATTTTGCTATTCGCACAGCTCTATTGAAAAGTGAATGCCGTTGCAGCCAGCGCATTCTTTATTCAGAGACATTCCCTGTCGATGTCCCCTCCAGCGGCATCCCCTGTTCAACAATTGTTCACCATTTCAAGCCTTCACCTTCCTCCCAACGTCTCTCTTGTTTTCGTCCTCATCTAAACACACAAGATATCAAAGTTCATGTTTAGATGAAGAAAGAACCTTTAGCATTAGCATCAACAACATATCATCCCTACTGCTACTTCCATGCACAAACCACACCAACAATATCTTGTATCTGCTACATTCCAGCGTCTCATATGGTCAGAAGCAAAGAAACAAAGAGTTGAACAAGTCCCACAACTGTTCTTAACTTTTGTAAAGTAAAGTCAACAATCGAAGGAGAAACATTTCTTTAGAGGCACTAAAAATAGAAATGGCAATCCTACCTCAGCGTTTCTAAGCGACTTGAGGAGAATGTGGACCGTGTCTTCATAGCTGCGTCCCATCATTCGACCCAACTTCTCATACATGGTACCCGTGCTTGTAATGGCAGCCCTTGAAGATAGCAATGTTATTGCGAACATTAGGCAAACCTTTTGGTTAGGCACTCGACACAGCGTGAACTGTGAACCACACATGCACTTCAGGCAACACACATCTCATATACCTTTCTCATGGCAACCATCGCAACATACACGTGCTGTCTGCATAGGTGTTATTTGAAAGCTGCTAACCAGAAAACGAACCACTACCAGCTGTGGAGCCTTGCCAAGATTGCTTCAGTTATGTCTACTACTTGCTCATACTGAATGTAGCCAATGGAAAATACTGTAGCACGAAGAAAGCAGGCACACGAGTGCAGAGTTGGTGTATTTTCAAATAAATATAGCTGGTGCCCAAGCGGCGGTAAGAGGCATCATCTTCCTCTAATCTGAGCCAGCTTCTTCATTCTTTTCACTGCCACATCACCCTCCCGGCAGGTTTAGCTCCGTCCCGGTGCAAATCGTGGCGCATCACTTAACGTGGGTATATAAAAATTGAGTCTGGCGGCGTGAACAATATCGCTGGTGACGTGAGGTAGCAAAGACACGTCGGCTGGTGCGATCTCCCCCGTCATGTCAGACAGTTGGCGCAAGATCTCGTACGGACCAGAGTAACGAGAAAGGAGTTTTTTCGCTAATCTGAGCCAGCTTCCTCGTTCTTTTCACCGCCACAATATGATCACAGTTGGCCTTTAAAGGAGTCCTGAACCACTTTTGGAAGCGAAAAGTAAACATAGAATGACCTCAGTATCGGAGTTTATTGCTTCGTGAATCGATCACCACAAGAAGTTCTTGAATCCATCAAGAACAAGCGGAATTACAGGGATTTGTTGTGCACTTTAAGTGCTTTCTCTCTTCTCTTGTAGTGATGAGCACGTTTGAAGCCACACAGGGAGGAATAGCACGGAGAAAAGAAGTTACGTCAATGCGCGTCATGACCTTGAGCCTGCATAATGAAACATGATGGCTCTCTCCCATTGTGATTCCTGTGCACGAGTGTGGCTCACTGTGCAATGCTCGCAGACGATGAAGTGCGGCACCGGCATGTGGCGGCCCCTCTCTGCGAGAAGGGCATCTGATCCAAACGACGCTCTTGATTTATGCTGGCTACTGGCCAATCAGGCACGTAGGCAAGGGGGGGGGGGCCCGGGGGGCCCGGGCCCCCCCCGAAATTCGTCCAGCTTTTTATATTCCCGGGCAACTTTTTTTTCTTTTTACCATGAAAAGACTTTCTTTCGAATAATTAGGCCTTGCCCCCCCCCCCCCCCCCCCGAAAAAAAATTCTGGCTACGTGCCTGTGGCCAATAGCATGCTATCTGATGTTCAACGTCAAACAGCAGGCACTGGCAGCTCCAAAGAGAGTGAGCACAGGCCTCTGTATGAAAAGAGGGCACCTGAGAAAATGGCAACTTTGTGCTCTGGTTCTGAACGCTCCTTGTCGCTCATGACTGCAAGACTTGGCGGCTGAGCTGTTCATAGCAATGTCTTCTGTATGCAGGATGTGTTTTCTCACTAAGCCCGAGGGGTGATTCATGACCTCTTTAACAAACAGCTGATCTGAAAGCTTGGCCAATCCACTCCACCCATCACACAGAGCGCGGGCTCAGGAAAGAAAATAGCTGAAACACTCACAGGCGAGCGGGCAAATAGCTGGGTGAATCGTCTCGATTGCGCAGGATGTCGTTGCACTGGTTGACGGCATCAAACAGCAAGAAGGTGTCTCCAACGCTGAAAAGGGTTGCCAGGCATCGACCCAGCATGCGACGTGTTGGGGGACCGGGCGAACCCTCACGCATCTGCCGCACAAGTTGCTCGACCAGCTGCTTCTGGCACTGCTTGATGTCCGACTAGATGAAAAAGCAGTACATGTAAAATGTTTATTTTTCTTTCTTGAAACGTGTACAATAAACAGTGATAATAATCCAGTGTGGCTTTAGATGCACCATGATCGTATGCTTGCATGATTGATTGTTCATGGTGCATCTAAATTAGAATTCAGTTTGGATTCCCCATGAATGCGTACAACATATATTGAGGGTCAAGGCAAAAAGAAGAGAGAATACAATGGAGAGAAGAAAGGGATAGAAGAAAGGAATAGCTAACAATGCGCCAAAACAGGTAAACAACGCAAATACAAGTTGCAAATACAAAAGCATTTATAATATAGCTGCGATCGTCAAGTGAACATGAAACTGCCTGCATCTCAGATGTAGTGTCTTAGAACACAAACCATGACAGAATTTGGTTGTTAATGATACTGCATAGCAAAAAGTTATGGCTCTTGCAACAATTCCCATAATGGCAAGTGGCACAAAATTAAAACACTATGAAACACGGAAGGTGCCATCAGGGCTGGCAGAGAACACCAAGGTCGTACCTTTTGCGCAGCCACAAGCACTTTGTCCAGGAAACGCAGCCATTCAAAAACAAAGACTGGACGCTTGACTTCGGGTAGTTGTGCCAGGACCTCCTCATTGAGGGTGAGGCTGTGGGACAGTTCCATCATCTTGAGTTCTGCAGACGAAAGGAACAGCAGTTATCAAAAGAATGAGTGCGATAGTAGTGAGACACTATGGGTGTCGATCACTTAGGGCTTTGTTACATCCTTTTGACAGTAATGCCACTGCATCTTAATGTATGGTATGATGTCTTGTTGCTCAATATTGGTGGCATGCTAATATTGTTACGTGGAAGTCATACCGTGCCAATTTGTGACACTGAAAATGTTTACAACCATAGATAAAATACCAGAAAGGTGGAGAGGAAACGGCAAGCTCTTTTTTTAAAGCTTGCCCCGCATTAGTTGTATGTTCCATCGCTATCCTTAGTGTCTCTCCAAAGGACATCGTTGTACAGTTTCCACGATACTTATTCAGAACATGCCTTAAACACCATTTTGCTACATTGAAAAGCATTCAATGTTTGCGCCTTACAATCTGTGTTCGTCTGAAGCCGTTAAAGATGTATGCTCCTTGTTCAAGTTATGTCTTATGACAGCAGCCCCAAACTTGGTGCTACGGAACAAATATTTCTAGTCAGTTAACAACCGAACACTTAACCTACAGACTAAACTTGTTAAGGTGGCGACTAGCATGGCCCTTATAAGAAGGCTGCACAGTTTAGTTTCACTGCTGCAGTTTCGGATAGCGATATATTGGCACATGTGAGTTAATTCAGAAAACGTCCACACAGCTTAAAATGACGGTGCCGATGATATGCTCTAGTTTATTTGCCGTAAAAATCGGCACAGCGTTAGCTGAAAGCAGGGAAGCTAGCGTTTTAACGACAACGAATAATCTATCCGCACGATGCATACACAAGCGAACAGACGAGCACACTGATGCATATTCGGCCACGATTGTAAAATTTCGTTTTATTTTGTTCCTATCATTTTTCAGTGACTGACGACAACGACACACAATGGGCGAGTTGGCGACGACTCATCTGAAAAGAACATCTGTCAAATCTCTACACCGCTTGCTCCTACGAGTTCTCCTTTGAGCTCTTACGAGTTCAATTACGCGTAAACAGGCAGCGACAGAGCAGTCTCAGAAGACTAACCTTCTTCAAATCACTCGAGAAATCACGTCTTGCTTGATGCAGACCCTACGTTTTGATAGCACGTCAGGACTATGAGGCTAAACGAAATACACAGCGGACTACCGGCATAGGTAGCCTAACGTAACCTGGGGTAACATCGCGTCGAATTATCCCAACCATCGCCAACAGGCAGATACCTCGTGCTTATCACGATCGTAGCGTTTAAAGCACGCAACTACGGCCGCACAGATGACGCCTTCTTACGCCTTAACTAGAATCATGTGGGCGTCCTCGCATCTCTTGGAGGCAGGGAGTCGCTCTTCCAAAGCGAAACGATTAACTTCTCTCACTAAGTCCCAAGAGCATTCAAGACCATTATAGCTCAGAGAGGTCAGAAAGGGTCGAGATAAGGGCGCTAGCGGACCCTCGGCAACCATTTAACGAGCGTTTTCGAGATAGTCTTTGTTTTATTAATGTGGCACATTCAGCAGACGACTACCATCTGTGATGCGGAACTTGGACGTCAACGAACTAAACTGTTGCGCGTAAAACAGGCAAGCGTTGCTAGCTTTCCGTTTAAGATCGCGAAGCGAAGGCAATGTCATGCGAGACTGATGAAGGTAGACGAGACATACCTTTTTATGGCGGCAGTAAAATTAAAATCGCAATAATCCGACGGATACAGCAAGCTAGCAACTTAGGGAGTCCATTTTTGTGCTTGGGCCGGTACACGGCTTCCCGTCGCAAAAAAGATTGAAACCTGTAATAGCGGCGCTAGTGGTCAGTTATACATAAAAAAACAGAGTACCTTAATATTTCAAAAACAGAAAGACAAACATTTTATTTATTTAATGGTAACTTTACATATATTGTGCCTGACAATAGTTTGTTCGGAGCGCTTTGAATATGCCGTTAGTTTTGCTATCTGCCAGTTTCAGTTACGGTTATGGTTTCGGTCCTTGGACGCATCAATGAAATGAGAGCCATATATTAGGAACCTCGAAAACCCCAGAAATATGCCGTTAGTTTCCGAGTCTTATCGACCCTTATCATTCGAGCCTTATCGCCGGTGGCCGCGTTAGTTCTAGAATGAACTCAACTGTTCGCGTTTGTGCGCTAAAGCCTATGAGAAGATTATGAAATAATCTGGAAGGTTCCCAGACATTCGAGCACCGTTTGTGCAAGGCAGTGGTTATACGTACGTGTAACGGACCAGTTTCATAAAAATAGCTAAAGATGCGCACGTGGCAACATTATACATGGCTATGCTATGCTTACCCCTCTCCCCATCCTTCTCACCCTCACATCAGTCCTGCATCCTCATTTCCCTTCCCACCTCTTTCTATACTATACTACACATGGCTGTGCTATGCTAGTATTTTCTTGGCACATACCCGCTTTCTGTGGCGCATACCCACCGAGTTTTTGCGAACGCTATGCACATAAGGCCACCGTGAATGCTACCGACTACAGTTCCGACTCAGCCACCGCGTACCTGCGCATGCCGGTACACTCAGTCAACATCTTTTGTCGACTGATGAAACGATGGAAATGAGAACGACGTCATGCACAGGACCATGATAGCTGCATGTGATACCGTTGCCACCAACGGTTGAGAAAATGCAGACCTCCAAGGCCATTCTTTCGCTTGCGGGAATCATGACACGTCATGGGTTTTGTGCGTTCTTATCATAAATAAAGGCGTATCACGTTTCAATCTTTCCGTTTCTCAAAAAGTATGGGTCGACCTATATTCGAATATTTTTTTTAAGTTTCCCGTAGAGGACAATACATAAGGGTCGACCTAAATTCGTGCTCGACTTATATTCGAGCAAGTGCGGTATTCCCATTTCAGCGCTAAGTTAATTACACCTTGGCTTTTTTTCCCTCATTGATGGAGTGAGCGGCACATAATGTTTCAAGTTTCTTTTTTATTGTACTAATCAGTGTCATGTTTTGTGTGTGTGTGTGTGTGTGTGTGTGTGTGTGTGTGTGTGTGTGTGTGTGTGTGTGTGTGTGTGTGTGTGTGTGTGTGTGTGTGTGTGTGTGTGTGTGTGTGTGTGTGTGTGTGTGTGTGTTACTTGTACTAGCTGTTGTCTATATGTGCCGCATAGGTATATCAAGACAATGCTTAGCTCTGACGGGCCTGCTTTTGATGTTATACTAAGTATAACATGTACTTATTAATATTATTGCTTCATAGATGACGCACGTAAATCTCATTATAACTATGTTGAAGGAGGGAGTCGAATTAAATTCGTTATAAACAATTCGTTCTGAAAGTTTTTCATCCTCACCACTCACATCACTCATAAAATTCGGACGTAACCTGTGAGTGTTGAGCACAGTCGAAGCCCCGCGCGATAAGGAATGCTTTGGAGAAAACAAGTCCGTCATTGTAGTCGCTTGCTGAGACTTTTTATAACGCGGATGACTGCGCTCTTTTGTGCTAGCCTCGGCAAGCAAACCTTTACTGACGCTACCCCTCCCGCTCTTCTGAGTTCAGTGCGCGCCGCGGTGCCTTGGGTAAGATTTGACCCCCGCAGAGCCCGCAGCAGACTCAACCAAAGCGAACCAGCCAATAATAGAGAGACCTATTCTAGGTCACTCTACCAGTAGCAGCGCTTGCCTACCACGTGACTTAGGGTCAGTGGCATGGCATGACATGGCAATAGAATTATTATGGTCCAGAGACACTACGGCCCAAGGGCAAAGCCCACAGGCTAAGTTGGTGGCTCCGCCCACGTAGGCACCGGTAGGCCAAAGGCTTTCCCGATGAGCTCTCCGGACGGCAAAGAGTTGATCTTGGAGGAATTCACTGGTTATACGCCGACTGCCGACTCATGCAAACGCACGCACGAACATGTGTAAAGTGTGCTTGAGCCACCCCCCCCCCCTCGTTCCCTCCCCCTTCAGAAAAAAATTTCAGTACTGGCCAATGAACGCCGCATGCATGGCCAGTGGCATAGCCAGGAACTTTTTTCGGAATGGGGGGGGGGGGGGGGGGGAGGTGCTCAAGGACAATTTATGCATGTTCGTGCGTGCGTTTGTATGTGTGCGTGTATAAATACACACACGCAAAATCGAAAATTTTCGGAGGGGGAATGTTTGAACCCCGCCACCGGCCTCGTGGCTACGCCAGTTTAGGGCCTATCTTTCCCTTTCGAGGTTGTCACGTGAAGCTCCCTCCTACAGACAGATACAACTTTAGAAGTCCACGGCATTTCCTCCTCAAAGGCGGTTGCACACAAGCCTGCACCAATGGGCGCGCATTACGTACTGACGTCATGAACCGGACTGCCTCGGCCGTCTGGGCCGGACTTCTTAAGTTGTGTTTTTACCTTTCTCAACCCTTGCATGCAGGGGCGTAGCCAGAAATTTTTTTCGGGGGGGGGGGGGGGGGGGGTTCAACCATACTTCATGTATGTTCGTGCGTGCGTTTGTATGTGTGCGTGTATATATACGCAAGCAAAATTGAAAAATTTCGGGGGGGGGGGGTTGAACGCCCCCCCCCCCCCTTGGCTACGCCCCTGCTTGCATGTCAACATGCGCACCGAAGAAGCGACGCAGGAAACCAGCCGCACCCAGAGACAGCACGACTGTTATGACCGTGAGAACGTGTAGCAGCGCGAAATCCTGATAGGCTCAGCGCTTATAGCTGACATTGTCCACGTGCTTTATGAAGAAATAAGCGACGAGGAGGCGATAGCGCCTGTAGGAAGGGTCGTGAATGCGAGAAAGAAGTGTTGTAGCTTGGGCCAGTTGGTGATCCATGAACTTAGCTTGTATTAGCGCGGTACAAAAAAAAAGTAGACACGACACGACAGACAGGTAGGTGCTGAGCGCCTTCCTGTCTGTCGTGTCGTGTCTACTTTTTTGTACCACGCAAATACAAGCTAAGTTCGCGGAGAAAGAAACCGCTCTCTCGTCTTCAAACTCGGAGTGGTTTAGGGGCCCTTTAGAAGTTTATGCGACCTACTCGGAGAAGCACTCGCGCGGCATATAAATGTTCCGACGTCACGTCTAACGACTTTTCGACGGGCTAAAGATTTCAGCTTGCTACATGGCTTGCAAAAAGAAATAAGGAGAGTTATACGTATGTTGAACGCTGCATCGTTTTATCACCAGAAATTGAGAAACATTTGCACATTTTTAATCTATTGTGTGTAAGTGTGTTGACACCCCCCCCTCCCCCCCTCCCCCCCCCGCCCCCGTCGGTCGAGTCCGAAAGAAAACAAGCCTCACCATGGGTGCAGAAATGGAAAAGAAGAGATGACGTGCTACTCTGACGGCCTGCCATTGGTCCCCGGTTTTTGGGGGGTAAAGTAGAAAATAAACGGTTCTTTGAATGCAACAGCAGGGGTCCCCGGTCGCCATTATCGCCAAAGAGCAAGCGTATCCCACTGAGTAAAGCTACGGGGCAGAACTGGCGCCTCCTTCACATGATTATGGAGAGGTGGGCGCCCCCCTCCCGCTGCCCCCCTCGTGCGCACGCCTATGTGTGTGCGTGTGTGCAAGGCTCGCCGAAGATTCGAAATGTCTGCACCGTCGATCCACACAGCCGCGCCTGTGTTTCGAGACATTTTATATCGCTTTTTAACCTTTAATTACCACGCATACAGCTGCTCATCAAGAGTTCTCTAGGGTCTGGCGACGCGTCAAGCAAAAATAGAAAAGCAAAAACACAACGACAAAGGCCTCACTATCGGCAGATTTTGGCTTAATTTTCGTAGCACTGGAGGCGCGCGCTATAACAGCTGCGCAGTTTCGCCGACGTATATGACCGAATTTCTCAACGCATTGCCTCGACCGCTCTCGGGATCTCGCGTTTTTGGTCGAATACGTGCATTCTTGGAAGAAATGTAGACGCGACGAGTCGGTGACTTCACAAATTCCCTGAGTGACTGCTTTGTGGCAGAGCGCTTGCGTGATGGCCGAGGAACGGCGCGAAAATGGCTCCGGACACCAGGAACTCTCCCCGAAGCAAAGGTCGAGTGGTCACGCTTACCCAAAGCTATAGCTTGCATTGTTACTTAGACTTCTTTGAGCGATTAATCAATGATGCATTCGATTTTAGAATGCAAGAACTGAAATTCGGGCTTGTTTGTAGGAATTCATACTTGAACAAGTAGGGCAAAAGACAATGACTCAAGAAGGAATATGGCTCGTCTATAGTCTCCCTGTTCTTTCTTGGGTCCTTGTTTTTTGCGCTACTTGTTCAAGTAGGATTTTAGCAAAGCTACTGGTTAGGAACTACGTTGCACCTAGTAGCATAGGTCGGCAAACTCATTTATGAGCCGACTCACACAGACTCAGGTCGAACCACGTGAGTCTGAGTCCGAGTGAATCCGGGTGAGTAACATCTTGGCGAGTTTGAGTTCTCAGTGAGTCCGGTTGAGAAATATTTTAGTGAGTCTGAGTGAGTGAGTCCGGTTGAGGAAAACTTTGGCGAGTCCGAGTCCGAGTGAGCTCTAAGCGCAAAATATATTTCTTGAGTGAGTCTGAGTGAGCGCCACATTTTTTTGCCGACCTATGCCGAGTGGACGCCGTCAAAGTCTGCGACGTCACGGCGTTTGGTGGGAGAATTTGAGCGGGGCGTCGCCACCCGCATTTTCTTTTCGTGCGTTTTCTCGCTTACCAAACGTCTCCTCGCGGTAAGAGATGGCGTTTTCGGTATTGTGAATTTGTAATTTACTAATACGCGGAAAATCGTTTTTAATTGTCGTCATAAAATCATCACGTGATGACATCACCATACGACGTCATCATGACGTCAAAGATCGTCAAAATTTGTGTAGTCATCATGACGTCATAACGTGACGTCACGTGATGACGTCATCACATGACGTAGTCGCTTGGTCAAAGGTGGGCCGATCCCGGAGGCATTGCGAAACCACGTGAGGTGCAGAAAGCATGCAATGCCTCTCATCCCGGAGGCCGCGCAAAACCACGTTAGGTCCAGATAGCTTTCGGGGAGAGGGGTAAAGAATAAATACAATCGACCGAGAAGGAAAAGAAGAAGGAGAAAAAGAGGATGGATTTCGTGTTCGAGTCGTCTTAGGCAAATGCCCAAGGGAGCGTGCAACTTTTTCCAGTGCCGCTGAAGTGATCAGTCGAGGGGTTACTCACGAACAATGTTTTAACTTTCAGGTGCGCAACATGTGCGCTTCACTGGTTCGCATGGATTGCCATCTCCGTGTACGCAGTGTGGCATTTCTCCGCCAGCGAAGTTAGTAAGTTCCGAGGATTTCTAAGTTCACGTATGATAGGAGTCGCAGCCACCTAACCAATTCAACGTTGCACTTAATGATATCATTGTCATTTGCACATGCCGAAACTCGACTGATTAGATGACGCAAGTGAATTTCAATAAAGGAAAACGCGCGCACACACGGCAACTGGTCGCCAGGACCGCTAATAAACAGATCAACCAGATGGAGAGCTAGGCCAATTAGCGCAACATGCATGTATAACAAGTAGCGGCGCTTATTTTTTTCAACCAGAGCTGTTTTGTCACGCTGGCCCCTAGCGCAGTAAGAAAACCAGCGATAACACCCAAAGAAAAATAAAACACAGAAACGAACGGGACGAGGGCATGAAGCGTTGTGTTCCCCTCACTTTTTTTTTCATCTCGTATACCTTTAGTATCCTAACCGCCATCATGAATGGACTGTTCCAACTCGCCCAGCTCTCCGGTTCGTCGAGTGTTTTTTTATTTAACTGCGTATATTTGCAAACGCCACCTACTTGCACGCAACTCGGACACTACTGGGCAACGAACGCTTGCTGTATACGTCACGCCTATATACTTTCATAGGC
Organism: Rhipicephalus sanguineus; assembly: GCF_013339695.2. Taxonomy (NCBI): domain Eukaryota; kingdom Metazoa; phylum Arthropoda; class Arachnida; order Ixodida; family Ixodidae; genus Rhipicephalus; species Rhipicephalus sanguineus. The sequence goes on from NC_051186.1 coordinate 55,486,237, forward strand.
ATGAGCAAATAGGAGTTTTAAGTTCGAGTGAGAATCGAACCCAGGCCGTCTGCGGGGCAAGCAGGTGTTGTACCACAGAGCCACGCTATTGCTCGAAACTGCTTCGGAAAAAAGCACTATATGAATGTCATGTAGTGGAAGGAGTCTCCTTAACGCATGTAATATTGCGTGGCAGAAGCGTAGTATCGCGCCAGGCGGCAAAACACGTGAATTGCATAGCGAGTGGATGTTTTAAAGGCCCGTCCATTACAAGTCGCTCAGATGGTATTTTATCATCGTCAGCTGCAAAAGCATCAACTAAGTGAGCAGCTGCGTAGGTTCGCGCGTTGCCTTAAAGCCTGTTTCACATGCAGCGATTTTGCTCCAAGAGCGGAGCGGCTGCCGTCGCGGAAGCCCCAAAACAGGTTTTTTCGAGCGACCAGTGGACGCGCGATCGAGATCGCCAGAGTTGGAAAAATTCGCGAGCGGCAGAGCGGCTGCCCAAGGTCAACCAATGGGGGAGCAGTGACGCGGGGAGCACGTGACCGTAGGGATGGAGACGAGAGCAGCCGCGCGCGCCGGGAGGAACTCGCTCCGACTCGGTTTCCTAGCAGACGACATTCGCTGCAACGAGCTGGCAGTGTAGAAAACGCCGTTCTTTCCCTTTTGTTGTTCTTTACTGCGCTTCCATCAAAGCAGACAAATCGTTTGCACGTGTCATTTTGTTCTTTTGTATTTTTATCGAATCGTGACACCAACATAGGTCCGGACAGGGGGAACCTACGACACTCCGCACTTGTTCGCAGTAGACGTTTCAGTTTTTTTTTTACTACTCTGGTGCAGCACGTTCGAACAGTTTACTGTTTTCTTTTCCCTTTTTTTTTTTTTTAGTGGTCACGTACCCCGAAGACGACAAATGCCGCCGCCTCTTTACTGCAGAATGCCCATAGGCAAAAAAAAAAAAAAAGAGACGAGCTCCTTCACAAACCCACAATGTCGTCGACTGGGCCGCTTGCATCCGGTTGCCGGCCCATACGGCGCACCAGCGCCTTGCGGCATTCGAGAGCAAAAGCCACCGAAAGCCCTGTGAAAGCTTAAAACCCCCAAAACAAATTCTTTCTTTCGCTTTTCCATGGCCAAGTGTATGGGCGTGCAACATGACTTGCGTGGTAAAAAAAGAAAGCTGGAACAGAAATAAACGTGACTACTGAAGTTGTTTAATTGCACTCTGATACACTGCACATTTTCATCATTCAAGGTTTAGGCGCGTGAAATTCGATCACCGAAGTAGAAGGCTCGTGAAACTTGCAACCCAAGCGCACCAAAACAAGCGAGCCCGGAGAAAGGAAACCCGCGGATAACGGGCGCTTCCCACAACCATCACTGCGCATCGCAGAGGCGCGCGCCGCGCAAGAGCGGTGCATGTGAAACGAAGCCGCGTCCGAGCGTCCTGCTGCCGCTCGATCGCTGCGGGCCCCGCCGCTCGGTCGCTCGCATGTGAAACAGGCTTAAGCCTGTTTCACATGCAGCGATTTTGCTCCAAGAGCGGAGCGGCTGCCGTCGCGGAAGCCCAAAAACAGGTTTTAAGGGCGACCAAAGGACGCTGCGATCTTGTTCGCTCGATTTGGAAAAATTCGCTCGCGGCAGCGCGTCTAGAGCGTCTGCCCAAGGTCAACCAATGGGGGAGCAGTGACGTGGGGGGCACGTGACTGTAGGGATGGAGACGAGAGCAGCCGCGCGCGCCGGGAGGAACTCGCTCCGACTCGGTTTCCTAGCAGACGACATTTGCTGTAACGAGCTGGCAGTGTAGAAAACGTCGTTCTTTTCCTTTTGTTGTTCTTTACTGCGCTTCCATCAAAGCAGACAAATCGTTTGCACGTGCCATTTTGTTCTTTTGTATTTTTATCTAATCGTGACACCAACATAGGTCCGGACAGGGGGAACCTACGACACTCCGCACTTGTTCGCAGCAGATGTTTCAGTTTTTTTTTTACTACTCTGGTGCAGCACGTTCGAATAGTTTACTGATTTCCTTTTTTTTTTTTTTAGTGGTCACGTACCCCGAAGACGACAAATGCCGCCGCCTCTTTACTGCAGAATGTCAATAGGCAAAAAAAAAAAAAAAGAGACGAGCTCCTTCACAAACCCACAATGTCGTCGACTGGGCCGCTTGCATCCGGTTGCCGGCCCATACGGCGCACCAACGCCTTGCGGCATTAGAGAGCAAAAGCCACCGAAAGCCCTGTGAAAGCTTAAAACCCCAAAAACAAATTCTTTCTTTTGCTTTTCCATGGCCAAGTGTATGGGCGTGCAACATGACTTGCGTGGTAAAAAAAGAAAGCTGGAACAGAAATAAACGTGACTACTGAAGTTGTTTAATTGCACTCTGATACACTGCACATTTTCATTATTCAAGGTTTAGGCGCGTGAAAATCGATCACCGAAGTAGAAGGCTCGTGAAACTTGCAACCCAAGCGCACCAAAACAAGCAAGCCCGGAGAAAGGAAACCCGCGGATAACGGGCGCTTCCCACAACCATCACTGCGCATCGCAGAGGCGCGCGCCGCGCAAAAGCGGTGCATGTGAAACGAAGCCGCGTCCGAGCGTCCTGCTGCCGCTCGATCGCTGCGGGCCCCGCCGCTCGGTCGCTCGCATGTGAAACAGGGACGCGTAGTGGGCACTTCGCTGATTCGCAGAAGGAAGAATTATGGCGTAGTTGGCACTTAACAACTGCACTTGCAGCAGGCATTCTAGGATAGTTTGAAACGGCCAATGTTATACGCGCATAGTCGTTCGTTTCCTTACGGTATGGTTTAGGCATGCACCGAGAACCGATGCCAGGCTAGCAATGCGCCTCTTTCATTTTCCTGTGCTGCCCTCTGCCGTTTGGTAGGGGTTTGGTAGGGGCCGGGAGAATCGGTATTGCCAGAAGCAAAGCGTCCAAGATGAGAAGACGTTTCGCGAACTTTCCGCAAGGGAGAGCGCTTGCGCGGAGGCGCCGTGAAAAAAGGCGGATTGAGAAGGCGATGCGCACTGGGCCCTATTACGCTATCGCGTTCTACTCTGGAAGGATGAGCTCAAGCATCCTCCAAGTTTTTTTAGTGCTCAGAATGCTATCTTGTCCTCTCTGCTTCAAACATTCTGCGTACTAGAAAAAGGTTTCTTTTGTCAAGCCGTATGTGTACAAACATCTGCTTCTATTACGATACCTATATATGTAGCAGAAAAAATTGTATGGAGTATATCCTCCTATGTCGCTCCTGCGTGGTACGTGTCGCTTCGCTAGCTGTGACTTTGGAAATTAATTATATAGTAATTGTAATAGGCAATGGTTAATCTAGTTCCTTTCTTATTCGGCTGCTCCTCCAGATACGAGCCTTCCGCGGACGTTGAGTCACGTGACGGCCCACTGGCTCATGGAGAGCCCGTACTTCGGCGTCGACAGATACTGGGTGAGCCAGCCAAATAAAGCAGTATTTGGGAGCTTTTCGATTGTAAAAGGAAAGTTCGCTAAAGAGCTTCTTCGTGCACCGGTGGCCACAATCGCCTCACTTTGCCTCTTCTGTGTCGTGTTTGTTAAGTCTAGGTGCCCTCCACTGACCAGAGGGCGGTACGTAGCTCTCATTGGACGGCCTAGTCTCGGTGACATTGGTTGCTAGGGGCACGAACAACAACAACAACAACAACAAAAAGGCGACCCTAATGCGACTTAAGGATCCGAGAGTGGCACTCGCACTGGCTGTGCCGGTAAGCTTGTGATTAACTGGGCAGTCTTCTTCTCAATTAATCGACGTATTAATCCTTGTATTGATTCACATTTACTTGCACCCAATGTGTAGGGTAGCAGATCGGACGCTCGACCTTCTCGCATTTTCCGTTCCTCGCTCTCTTTCTCGCTCTTGTGATCGATGTTAAACCTCCAGAGTCCAAGCTTAACTTTAAGCACACTATATGACGTGCGCGCTTTTACACCACCGATGCAGGACCTCTCTGACCGAGAATGGAGGGAAGGCCGGCAGTACCTCGTCTCAACTTGGCCCTGGCTTCTGCTGCACTCCGTCATCGGTCGAGTCCTCACTCACGTGGTGCCGTCGGTGAGTGTATACGTGTATGCATGCCTAAGACATGATGCCCCGTTACGTGACTCCGGCTCCCAAGTCGCTTCCGGCACATGCAGTGGGCAAAAGCACATATTTCGAAATCTGTCTCTCTTAAACAGAGAGAAAGCTGTCGCTGGTGCATAAATTTGGATGGAAGGAAGGAAGGAAGGAAGGAAGGAAGGAAGGAAGGAAGAAACAGGCGGAAAGACAGGCAGGTTAGCCAGTTCTTAGACCGGCTGGTGTTGGGGAAAGGGGGAATGAAAGAAAATAGAAAAGAGGCGCCACAAGAAAGGAAAGAAAAAGCAAACAAAAATATAAAGTAGATTACGAGACTTCTTAAAGTCTGTCTCTAAGCCCGGTTGTCCTATAAAAAGCACAAGAACGCTTTCAACGGCTTCTGTGCTGCGGATGAACTCGGCCAGTGTTCCAGGACCCTTCCTTTCGACCAATGCGATTATCAAGTCTGTATAACGTATTGGATTTTTTTCTTTTTCTTTTTCTTTTTTTTTTTTTTTGAGCGCACTGAAACGGGGACGCGCACAGAGAATATGGGCAATCGTTTCTTAGCAGCTGCAGTTATCGCATGTAGGGTTGCTGGCCATTCCACTCCTAAAAGAGTAGGCAGATACCCCCTTCGGTGGCATTGCTAAAGGAGGTGACTTCTGCCAACTTGAGTGCCTTAATAATAATAATAATATCTGGGGTTTAGCGTCCCAAAACCACGATATGGTTATGAGAGACGCCGTAGTGGAGGGCTCCGGAAATTTCGACCACCTGGGGTTCTTTAACGTGCATCTAAATCTAGGTACACGGGCCTCAAACAAACTTGAGTGCCTTACACAACGCATCTACGAACTTTACGTTACAAGCAATATGCAGGTGGTTCCCGGGTACCACGCTGCCTACTCCCTGCTTTTCGTGTCCCTCACGCTCGGCTGGCACAGCGCCGCTTTCTTCGTCCTCGAGCACGCAGTATTCTTCGCGCTCACCTGGGTCGGCGTCCCCGCGCTGTGCTACGTGGTGGCCATAATGATGGTGACACACTACGACGTGTTCAAGTACGACTTTTTCCAGGTGAGTCTACCAGCCTTGGCAGGATCATGGGCACGCAGTAGTAGCACCGAGATCGTCGGCCGTCAACTAATGACAATCGGGAGATTCCAGGGAGCAGCTAGGGCTTAAAGGGATACTAAATATTATGTTGAACTAGATTGAAAGATTAGTCTTGTGTAATAACCAATTCACCATTCCTGGCGAGAACAGAGAATTTGTAAGCGAGAAAACGACGAAATTGAGAAACTGGAGTTGTGCCATCTGTCATATGCTATGTGGGTAGCTCATTAAAGGACGTCAGATAGTCTAGTGTCGTTACTTGATTGCTGCTACGGCTTACATATGGAAAGTGAATGACCAATTTTGACAAAAAATAAACGTGCAGTAATCCAGAGTTGTTGCTGCATATTATGGCTGTGGAGCTCTCGGACGCCCGCTGATTCACAGAAATCGGCAGCCGAGATGGTGACGTCAAGTCCTCCATTCGGCGAAGGGGATTAAAATTGAGCAGGGGCACCAGGGACTTCCGGTGGCGGTTACCGATGCAAGAAATTCGTTTACTGGCGCATACAAAGCGGTAATCGATTCCAACGCCGGTAAAAAAAAACAATCTAGTCAAAGTTAATATCTTCCTTTAGAGTCCCTCTAAAGGGGCCCTGCAACACTTTTCCAAGTAATCATCGAATGGCTTCATTAAATGAGTTAATTGCCTCACGAATCGACCACCGCAAAAATTTTTAGAATCCGCCCAGTACCAGCGGAGTTACATGGATTTTCGTACCAGCGAGGGCGCTGAAAGCTACGCACACTGTGTGTGAGGAGGGGGGGTGACAAGAAGGCAAGAAACTACGTCCGTTCTTCAGCGTGTGTCATGACCTTGAGCACCTTTTTTCTTCGAAAGCGCGGTTTACTTTCAGTGTGATCGCAAGCGCAAGTGCCTTTAGCACGCGCGGATACATGGTGGCCTCTTGCGGCGGCTGCGGTAACTATACAGCTCACGATGCTCAAATCAGCCAATGGCCGTGGACTTTGGGCTTATTGCGCGGTCATTTGGGTTCATGACAACACTTGTCGAGAAAAGAGGGAACGATTTCTAGCCGACTTTGAGAATTAATTGTAAATTCCAGGCCGCACGCTGCGCTATAATGTTTGGCTCGCTTGTTCTCAGGAACCTCAACTACTGATCGGCAGCGTTTTCTGACTATGCTCAAAAAGTGTTGCAGTGCCCCTTTAACGCCAGCTGGGGCTCGGGAGATGGGGGGAGGAGCAGTTCACTATGCAAATATTTAGTCCCCTCCCCTTTCTTGCCTCCAAAGACCAGCAATGGCGGAAAAATTAAGCGCCGACCGATCGTTAAAACACACACACAAAGACAAAGACGCTTCGGTCCCGCTACGGAGACCTTGTTCACCTCCCCGTAGCGGAACCGAAATGTCTTTGTCTTTGTGTGTGTGTTTTAACAATTGGTCGGCGCTTAATTTTTCCGCCATGAACTTTCCCTACTAGACGGGTTTCCGTAGAACCCTGGACTTCAATGATCAGCAATAAATGCACAGAATGGAGCACTCTCCCTGATCTCCTATGATGGTCCATGACTGCATTTTCCTTTGGCCCTCTCCAGATTGTGCTCGAGACGCGCGGAGATCACGAATACTACGTCACCGCTGTGTCCTTCTACTGGACGGTGCTTCGCTGCTGTAGCTTCTGCCTGGACAACATCCGTAGGACCGCGGACGGTGCCGCACCCGCCAGGGGAAAGCGCAACCACTTGGCCGACTACTTCAAGACGCTGGCATACGCTGTGTACTTGCCTACGCTCTACCTCGGGCCCGTGCAGAACTACAGCGACTTCGCCACTTCGGTGAGACACCTTTCCTTTTGCCTTCACAGCTTGCTGCCTTTGAGGAGGAAATGCCGCGGACTTTTAAAGTTGTATCCGACTGTAGCCTTGTACCTTAAGAATTCGCTGAGAGGCGAAAAAGGAAGGAAGAAACGGACGAAAAGACAGGAATACCACGGTTCCCATCCTTCGTTCGCTTGATGCAACGTGCCTGTGATGAGACAATGTATTAGAAGGTCGGATTAAAAAAAAAACGTATCTTTTGTTATTTAAGCTTATAGGGTAGACATAAAATATTTTACGTATATACATGTTCACGGTGAACTTGAGTCCTCAGAGAGTGGACGACACTTCCATTGCAGTATATATAGCGTAGCCCCTTATCGCCATAACAAAGCTTACAGATATTACGTCAACTGAAACAAGCACACATACACTGCAAGAACTGTATGATCCTAAGGTCCCTAGATAAAACAAGTTTTATTTTATCTAGGGACCTTATATGATCCAAATGTAGTGCGCACTCTCGTGACGTGGGTGCAGATGGAGAAACCGAAGCCGTCGCTCACAGTTCGTGAGCTCGGCACGCTGACCACTGGCCTTCTGCGTTCTGGTGCCCACTTTCTGCTCATGGATTTGTTGTGCCACTACTTTTACTGGTGAGGAACACTGTTCAAATTTGTTTGTTGGTACGTGATACGGAAAAAGGAACACACGAAACGCTTCGTGTCGATATGCATTCTTGCGTTCCTGTTCGCCTTGTCCTATTGCCCACGAAGGTGCATGGTAAGGACAAGCGCTGGACAACGCGAGGCAAACGACCTATAGACAACAGGGACTTTAGAGAGGTCATGAACCGCCCCTCGGGCTTGGTGAAAATACACAACTTGCGGAAAGCAGACACTGCTATGAACAGCTCAGTCAAATCTTGCAGTCGTGCGTGGCAAGGAGAATTTAGAAGCGTAGAGCAGAGTTGCGATTTTTTCAGGCGCGCTCTTTTCATACAGAGGTCTGTGCTCACTCTCTTCGGAGCTGCCGGCGCCTGCTGTTTGATGTCACACAGCGGGTAGCATGCTATCGGCCAACAGCCGACTTAAATCAAGAGCGGCGTTTGGATCATAAGCGCTTATTGCCATGGGGTGCCACGTATACCGTCGCCGAGCTCCATAGTCTGATAGCATTACACAGCAGCTACACTAGCGCGCCCAGGAATCACAACGGGAGAGAGCGATTGCGTTTCCTCACGCGTGCTCAAGGTTGCTGTTCCCTTCGACTTCGCTTGAAGCCGATAAAATAATATTCATAGAAGCATATAGAATGATGAGATGGCAAGTCAGTTTCGCGAAAGCCCGCATGATAGAGGAAGGTTCCTGAAATAGGAAAAAAAAAAAAAAACAGTAATCCAGCCATTTGTACCACGAACATACAAGAAAATTTATATGCATTTCTCACAAAGAAAGTTTCTCAGTTGACGAATGGGAAGTTTTTGACTGGACCAGGAATTCATCCCGGGCTAGGACAAATTTTCGGTGAAGGGAGAAGCTTCATTTTGAGAAATCCGTGTGGATTTCCTCCTGAGTTTGTGCTACATACTGGTGGACGACTGCTTTTCTCTTTCGAAAATTCTTAGGTGCGTTTCATGGAAAATTTCAAGCTCGAACTGGGAGAAGGACAGTTGAGGGAACTACACCAGCGCTCACTATTAACTAGTAAAGGCTGGTGCCGTTCCATCACTTGTTCCCTCCAATTCTCGAAACATATCATGTCAACATGCGGGGTAACAATTGTGCCAGCCCTCCAACCATTTCTTTGATGGAACTTCGGTTCCCAACCACTTTGGCCTTAGCTTCTCGGTTAATTATGAAGTGGTCCTTTGTTACTTTGTCGTTTGAACAGCGCATTCACCCCTGGTTTTCCTGGAAGATGGTGTTTGCTAATAAAGCGCAGTTTAAAGTCCAGTCGTTGTCTGTGTCACTTCTCTCCACTGGCGCAGCCAAGGTTTTCAAACCCTCCCCGTAATTTAGCAGTTTTGCATGTGCATATATATACACGCGCACATACAAGCGCACGCACAAACATACATAAGGTATGGTTAAACCCTCCCCTCCCCTCTCTCCCCTCTCCCGAAAAAAAATTTCTGGCTGCGCTACTGCTTCTCTTCTTTGTACTTCGTCCTTTGGACTAGTTCATTCTTACAGCGTTATGTAACAACTGACCCAGACTTCAACCTCACTTGTCCTTGTCCCATTTCGTGCTTAAAAATTTTAGTGCCGCATATGTACCAACTGGGTCGTCTTTCCGTCCTACTTTAGTTAGATGCGTTGTCTGGAACAAGCAAATGAATTCAAGTATTGCGTCTATTCAACTTACTCTGGATGATTTTGCCCTTTACTGATTTCACTGTGGCGCACAGCGCCGCATTGATTAAGGCGCCTTACCTGGTCTCAGAGCTGGACGTGACGAGCCTGGTGGGACTGGGCGCCATTCTGAACGTCATGTTCTACATGAAGTATCGCATACAGTACGGCGTCTCCGGCGGCTGTGCCAGAATTGAAGGCCACACCCTTCCAGCGCCTCCAAAATGCATCGCTAGGGGGCACCTGTGTTCACACTTCTGGAGGTAGGTCCTATCTATCTATCTATCTATCTATCTATCTATCTATCTATCTATCTATCTATCTATCTATCTATCTATCTATCTATCTATCTATCTATCTATCTATCTATCTATCTATCTATCTATCTATCTATCTATCTATCTATCTATCTATCTATCTATCTATCTATCTATCTATCTATCTATCTATCTATCTATCTATCTATCTATCTATCTATCTATCTATCTATCTATCTATCTATCTATCTATCTATCTATCTATCTATCTATCTATCTATCTATCTATCTATCTATCTATTAATGTGAAGGTTTGGGCTAGTTCATTAACATCGCGAACAAATAAACCGCGCTCTTAATCTATGTTTTCATATAACTTCGTATGATATGTAGCTTGGATACTCTCTGTACATCATATGTATACACATATAATATATGTACGATATCCCTCCGAGGTTTGCAGTGTTGCCTTTTAACGCTAAAAAATTTTTCTACAACTTTGTGCTTGCTCTTTTTCAGGTATTTTGATCATGGCCTCCACCTGTGGATCAAAAAGTAGGTCTACGGCTCCTTCCAGCTGAAGCTTGATTGGCGCGACCTTAAATCAAGCAATGTATCCGAACCACTCCTCAAACATTCAACCCTGCTAGACCTTAAATAGACAAATATGTTCAGTATGCACGTTAGCCGGTGTGAGCCCGTGTAAATCGCCCTAACCCCTTCGTAAACCGCACTGGGTACATCGATTTTGCCACGAGGGCTAAATATAAGGACTCCGACGAAAGCGAGTGGACTTGCCGAAATGTTGTTTGCAGCAACCATAGGTGTTTGCAGAGTCAGTCCATGGGGGGGGGGGGGGGGGGGAGACTGAAGCGATGACGTGCTTATTACGACGGCCTGTCTTTGGTCCTCGGCTTTCTGGGTTAAAGGTTGGAAGTAAACCGTTTTAGAATGCAACATGACGTGTTCCTCGGCCACCATTTTATCGTCAAAAACATGCGCAGTCATAACCAAGCCCTTCAAACTATGACGGGATTGGTCCGACTCAGTGAAGGTTTGGGGCAGACTTGGCGTCCATCTTCGATGTTTAGGGGCAGTAGCAGTCTGCGTCATACACCAGACTGTTGCTGTTGGCAGATTGCTGACATAAACCAAGAGCGGTGTTTGGATCAGATTCCCTTATTGCCGCGGAGTGCCGCCGGCGCCGGGCTCTATAGTGTGCTAAAATTACACAGTAGCAACGCAACCGCGCACCGGAATCACACGGGGGAGAGAGTGATTGTGTTTCATAACACGCGCTGACGAAGACCCCTATCTTTATACTTATGCCCCCTCCCCCCCACTCCCCCTCTGTAACCCCACCCTGTGTAGCTTCCAGCGCGCTCGTTGGGACGAAAGAAGAAAGAAAGCGCTTGTAGCGTGCAACAAATTCCTGGAACTCCGTTTCATTCTTGCCGGATTCGAGAAATTTTTACCGGCGATCGATTCGCGAGGCAATAAATACTCCAATGAAATCGAGAGTTCGACGGAAGCCCGTCTGGTCGGGACGAAACATGATGAATAAAAGGCAACCACTGACCAATTAAAAGTTTTAAAAGAAACGACGTTTCGGCTTCCATATGGAAGGCTCGTGAACAAGGCTTCCGTATGGAAGCCGAAACGTTGTTTCTTTTACAACTTTTATTTGGTCGGTGGTTGCCTTTTATTCACCAAGTGCTCCAATACTTATGTCATTTGATGTTTACTTGGAAACGTGATTCAGGACCCTTTTAAGGTACAAGTTATTTGCGTTATGGATAATACAAAATTGTACTGATCAACTTATTATTGGATCACAAAACCCGCCTCTACGTAATGCCCGACGGCGCCCATACGATGCCTACTGAACAAATAAAATAATAATATTGATCGCCTTAATTTCCCGCTTCGTTCTGCAGGTACGTGTACGGTCCCATAGTGGGCTCCGAAAGGAAAACGCCGTGGCGACTCCTGGGTATCGCTGCCGCCTTCACGTGCGTCTGGGTCTGGCATTCGATGACCACAGCGGTCACATTTTGGGCGACGCTCAGCTTCACCGGCATCGCACTCGAGGTGACCATGGCTCGCATCAAGAGGCTGGACTGCGTCAAGAGCTTTGAGGTACGTCAGCCAACGCAAAAGGAAAAATTAGTAGCCCTTCCCATATCGGCAAAATGGTCGCAATTAAGCAAAGCTTGGCGTGTTCGCGCGTGACCTATAGTCGGATACAACTTAAGAAGTCAGGAGAGGCCCCGCCCAGCTGACCGAAGCGCGGCAGCCGATCGCCTCCGCGACTAAACAGTCCCGCTCATGCACGCTCCGATGTTCTCCGAAGGCGGAGCCACCGGCCGTCCCGCTCATGACGGCAGTCCCGAGTGCGCGCCCATTGGTGCAGGCTTGTGTTCATCCGCCTTTGAGGAAAAAATGCCGCTGACTTCTAAAGTTGTATCCGACTATAGTATACTTTCTTACTTTCTTTCTTTCTTTCCCCGGCGGAAGCGAAACTGCTCTGATTGGTTGTGGGCGTGGCGTGAACGGCACACCTACGTTCCGGCGCCGGCGCCGGGACGTGAGATCATGCTTTCATATCCAGTCAACAATGAAATGTGGCAACGTGAAATGACAAGCCACCTCGATACAAGATCAGATTGCCGCATCAGAGACGGTTGATCGCCGACAAGCCTACGATCGAGAGAGCATCAATTATCGGGAAACGGCGCATGCAAATGAGCATGTGACCGGCGAACCTTCGAGGGCCGCATTTCTGTACCCGGCCGGCGCCGGGCTTTTCGAGTACGACGCCGCCGCCACTGAAAATCTAACTCATAGCATGCTTCACTAGATAATATAAGCAGGAAGAGTGAGGGATAACAATCTTTAATGAAGATCCCGGAGAGGTTACGCTGGTTTGTCGCCATGGCTTGCTACTCCAGGTGTCGGGTGATGACTATGATATTTACAATGATCACATATACACACAAGTAGTACTTACAGTCAAAAACGCACATATATACACAAAATAGTCATTCACAAACTTTGGTTAAGTCTAGTGTTCCTCAAGAACACCAACAGCGCTTTTGTGTTGCGCATCGCACAACCGCTGTCTTGCCACGGGCCGAGAAGCTTGGAGAATGAAAGAAGCTAGGACGGGGCGTTACGCCACCTATAGTCTTCGCAAGTCAAGTCACTGTGAAGTCTTTCGCCTGGCTTTTACTTCGTCAGAGGAGTTCGCCCAACGCGTGACTGTACACGATCATCGGACTTGTGCTTCTTTCGGTCGGTACGCCTTAACCGAGTTCCGCTCGTCCAATCCTTTCGCGAGTATTGAACTGGCGTAAATGCGCATTGCGGTGGTATCAATTGGTTCAATTTAATGCGCTAAAATAGGCGGGTGCCCGCACTCGGCGACACTACGTTTGAACGCGATGAATAATTAACGTATAAGATCTCGTTACGAAGTGTGAAACGTTTATGAGAGGAAAAAAATACGGCAGATTCCACGCATTGTGGGAATCGGTTTTATGCGATGCACTCAGCGAGTGCTCATATAAGATAAGAGCATGGTCAAAAAAAAGATTTGAGGCTCTAAGCTGCTCACAAGAAAACCGTCTACTTTCAATGAACTCGTTAAATTAATCTTCATTTTTTATCCTGACAGTTAAGTGGCCCTTATCTTAAGTCAACTTATGCTCCGATATTATATGTGTACCATACAACTCTTAACCTGAAGCAGGACCATCGCTCTCGTATCAGTTTTATTTTTTTACAGGACTTTTTCTAAATATTGAGAAAACCTGAAATAAGTGCTCGACCGGAAGTGCTTGTGAGAGAAACAAAAGTGTGGTCCGCTGCTCGTGCCACTAAATAGAAGAATCCGAAGCTCTTTCAATAATACAATTAGACAGAACCGAAGTTGTGACCACGTTTCAAGCACTTAAAATAGTGTCAACGGCTGTTAAAGTTGTTTGACAATGGAAACAGTCTCGGCGTTTCATCTCGATCGGCCTAAGTTACTGCGTTCGCTTTCTAGAACGCAACATTCCAGCATTTTTTTCAGTGACATTCGTTGTGCATGATAACTTATTCGTCTGTACTGCAGGCCAAGTATCTGAGCCCCGAGAGAACAAGAATTGCGAAGGCCATTCTGGGATCTCCCCACTACCTGCTGACCATAACGGCGTGCATGTTTTACCTGGTCGACATGAAGATCACCACCATATTCTTCAAGAGAGTCATTCTCGGTAAGTCGACATTAGAGAGAAAGAGACAGCAAATATTAATGATATTTCCGGAGATGTTAGCCTGGTTTATCGCCTGTCTTGCTACTCCGGACGTCGGGTGACGACTGTGATATATACAATTATCACATATACAAATGATACGTACATACACAAATACATGCATGCACAATAGTCTTTCATAAAGCTTCGTTCAGGTGAGTATTCCTCAAAAACACCAGCAGAGCGTTGGTGTTGCGCATGCACAAACGCTGCTTTGCCACGGGTCGAGAAGATGCCGCAGCGCCAAGCTCAAGCCGTGTTAAATGAAGTGCTGCATTCAGATTCTGCCGTTGTGCGTCGCGTAACGGGAACAGTCACACAGGACGTGCTTTAAGTATTCCCGAGTATTACATGTGGTGCACGTAGGGGAGTCCGCGACTGCTTGATCTTGTGCTTAAAGAAGTTCGCGACACCGACTATGAGGATCTGGCGCCGTATACGCAGAAACTTGGAGAATGACAAAGAAACCCGAGAAGTTAAGAACAACTAGAGCACTGCACGGGCCCGGGCCGGCCCGAAAGCCCGGGCCCGGCCCGGCCCGCGGGCGGGGCCGGGCCGGGTAAGGGATTGTTGGATCGGGCCCGGGCCGGGCTCGGGCCCGTGATCTTCGGGCTCGGGTCGGGCTCGGGCCTGAGCCAGGCCCGTATTAGGCCCGGGTCTCATACGTATCTGTATAATCACGCTCCGGACACCCGACACGTCACGTCGACGGGGATCGCTAAAGAGGCCGCCGGCTTGTTCACTTCGGCGCTCTAATAGACAGTTGTTTTGGAAGCCCTTAGTCCGGTCTCGCTTTAAGGCGTAACATTTTCAAAGATCGAAGGCGGTCACACGAAGACGACGAGACAGTAGTGATGCAGAACTATCGATGGTACTATCAATACTATCGATAGCTGACTCACTATCGTACTATCGATGGTGAAAAATACTATCGATAGCGTTATCGATAGTAAAAAATTCGATGGTACTATCGATAGTATAAAATCAACAGCGCGGACTCAGTGCAGAATAAACTTGGTTCCCCGCGCGCGTGGTACATTGTGGAGCCGGAGGAGCAGGCTGAAGGGCAAGAAAGTTGACATGACTATGTTCTTCACCAGAGTGCTTTGCGGACACATGATCATAAAGTCAAACTGTTCAGCTGTAGCGGATAGGATGACGTTACATTTGGTGGGACTGCGCGGCTTCAAATTGATATTGCAGTTTAGGATTTCAAAATACGAAAAATATCAAGAAGTTAATTGTAAGGTGTAACTGGTTGCTTTCAGATACGAATTTATTGATGGATATTTTCCGCCATTTTCACTGCGGCAATAATTAATTTCTCTGCCAAAAAATGTTCATAAATTAAGCGAAGCTGGTAGTAGGCTATCGCAACTGTTTTGGCAATATAGCCGGCCAGCAACCGCATCATTATCCACACCACTATCGACAGTATTGTCACGCGGTTATGACGGTGAAAAAGGCTGCAGCAAGACTGGGAAACAAGGAAATCTTTATTTGGGCGAACTTGTGCCCAGAAAATCAAAACTCAAAATACAAGCGATACATGCTGCGCACTGATAGCGGCGGGAGCAGTCGTCAGCCGTTGAGTAATCTGATCATCGATGGAACGCGTTGTCCTTTATACATCAGTCATCAAACCTTCCAGTGTTATCGCTGGTGCTCGCGTAAGCTCTCGAATAAACTTGACTATTCGCGTCCGGCGCGTAATCTTAACAGACTGATCTCAAGCAATTGTGAAGCTTCTCAAAGATTACGGCGTGGTCTGCGTCAAACGTTGCTAACAGTCTTTGTCGGTGAAACCCGAATACGTCAAAACAAAGCAATGAACACGCGTGACAGTAATATCGCTATAGTAATATTAACGATGGTACTACCGATTGCACTATCGATAGTTTGTCGATAGTAGCACTATCGATAGTTTGTTTACACTATCGATAGTTTCAAAGAAACTATCGATACTATCGATAGTCAAATCACCGATAGTTCTGCATCACTACGAGACAGCCATATTCAGGGAACAGCGAGGACGGTGGCTCGCTCTCTAACGGGTGTGCCTCGCTTTAACAGATCTATGGCACTGCGGTGGCGGTGACTCGGAAGAAGGGTGGGACAAAGAACGTTCTTGTTTTGAACACGAAAACGTTGTGTACGTTGGGTGCAGTTGCCTGCCGAGGAGTCAACACGACAGCTTTAATTTATGTAACGCTGCCCAGCCTGGTGTATTCCTACCAGAAGCAGCTAGAGCACGTTTTCTTTTACAGCGAAAACTGTTATGAGATCATTTCACCGGCCGTTTTTGGCGCCGTAGTTGTCCGCCGCCGCCGCCGCCGCCGGTGTCCGTAACCAGTATCGCTCGAAATAAGAAAAAAAACTAAATAAGAAAAATATTCCAGGATGGAACGAGGTTCGAACCTGGGCCCTCTGCATGGGAGCCCAGTATTCAACCTCTGAGCCATGCCGGTGCTTGAAACTGCTTTGCAAAAAGGTCCTATACAGGCTTCATGTCGGGAAGGAACCACATTGGCATATGCAATATAGCGTGGTAGAAGAGTAAAATAAGCACCAAGCGTCGCACAATGCGAATTCTGTAACCAGGCGTCACACAATGCGAATTGCGCAACGAGTAGGTTATTGAATGCTTCCAACCAATTACAAAGGGCTCTGCCATAATTCGTCGTCGTCATCAGGCAC
Source organism: Rhipicephalus sanguineus (assembly GCF_013339695.2). Classification (NCBI taxonomy): domain Eukaryota; kingdom Metazoa; phylum Arthropoda; class Arachnida; order Ixodida; family Ixodidae; genus Rhipicephalus; species Rhipicephalus sanguineus. The sequence continues at coordinate 55,502,818 of NC_051186.1, forward strand.
AGCATCAACAAAGTGCGCATAATGCCTTACATGTGTTTAGCAGGTACCACGGCTCTCCGTAGAATGATGAAAAATGGCACAGTGCCTGCTGCCCTACTTCTCAAAACCTACAACGATTTATAGCGTAGTGGGTTCCTCGCAAGTGCACTTGTATTGGTTTCCAAGAAAGCCCATAAGCGCATGATCCATTTTCTCGGCGTCTAAGTAGTTCTTCGCACCCCCCCCCCCGTCCCTCTCCCACGTCAACGTATGTTATACAGCATGACAGGAGAGGGAAATAGCGTCCGGGCGTCACCCAATGCAAATTGCATAACTGGTGGGCCGTATAAAGCTTCCAACCCATTACAAAGGGCTGAGCCATAATTCTTCATCGTCATCAGTCGTCGCGTCAACAAAGTGCACATAATGCCTTACAGACGTGTAGCTGGTGCCTCGCTTCTCCGCACAATGACGAATAATGGCTTAGTAGGTGCTTCCAAACTTCACAAAAATTGTGATTTGTGGCGTAGTGGGTACCATTCTAGTGTACTTCTATTGTAGCCCCAAGAGAGCTTAAAACGGGCTCTAGAAACGCCGCTCTTCCAGCTTTCGCTGTGACTGTGCTGCGATTTCAGCGCAGGCCTGGCGTTTTTCCATTGCATTGTGCAATAGATGAAGTTTGCAGACTTGCTACTTTTACTCAACAGCCCTAGCTCGTATGCAATTGATGTAAAACTTAAACTAAAAATGTCTGCCATGCTTGTTTTTTTCAGTTTATGGAGGTATATTTTGTAGTCGTTCTTTGAAATGCAAAAATAAGATTGCGTGGTCAGCACTGCGTGCGTACATGAAACAGCCAGCTATGACTCCAATTATATTTTATATTGCTCTGCAATTATTTCGCAAGAATGTTACGGGCGTAATTAACCGAAAGTATACAGAGTACCAGTGAAAGTCGTGACACCGAAAGAAGTTCCCAAAACAATCTCTAGAAAATATCTTGTGTGTGGCAGGTATCTTCACAATAACCGAAGGTTAGACGGTGCCTCCTTTATGCTCGAGGCATAAGTAGCTGAAACGGGTCGGGTCGGGCCGGGCCGGGCCGGGCCGGGCCCGAACCTTTCGGGCCCGGACCGGGTACGGGCCACATTTAAGAACACCGGGCCGGGCTCGGGCGGGCCGGAGCATGGCGTTTTCGGGCCGGGCCGGGCCCGGGCCGGAAAAATCGGCCCGTGCAGTGCTCTAAGAACCACACAGCGGGCAGTGGAACGAAGAATCGTAGGAGTAACACTGCGAGAGATGGACAACAGACTGGATCATAGAACATACAAGGGTAGCCGATATTCGAATTGATATTAGAGAAGAAAAATCGACCTGGGCAGGTCATGTCATGAAAAGGACAGATAAACGATAGCCAGTTACAGCGACGTAATGTAAAGCAAGAGATGGGAAATGCGGCTGAGGACGAGACAAAATGATAGGCGGAGCTAAGAAGTTAAAAAATTTAATTGTAGGCTTAAAATGCAACCAGCTAGCTCTGTACGGTGGCGGTACGGTGACTATTCTATATGCGCACTTCTCATCATACAATGTCATACAGCGATAACATACAACGAACCTTTTGGGTATATGCGGTCATCAACGACAGAAAACGAAACCGAAGTATTCAGTGTTCAGCCGGTGGCACGCAGAAATAACGTAATCGTGCGGCTTCTCGCGATATGTCACTGCATCGCCTGGGCCACGCAGTATCTTAGTCCCTAAGCCACCACAACGAGCGCGAGAAGCAATCGAAGAATCGATGTAACAGTGCGCATGTGCGGAGTCAACCACATATGTATCGTTGATACATATAGATGTCGCGTTTGTTTACAGGGTGTTTCCTGTTACTGCCTATCGAACCCGCGATTACATCAATCACGTACATCGATAACGCGAAACCATGCTTGTACTAGACAGTGCACACCGAATCACTTTACTGCTGAGGTGACGGTCTTTCACGTCATTGCAATTTCCCATTGCCGCAGGATTTCCGGTGCCTCTACTTCCGGTGCTGCTTACCCTTTACTTCGGAGCCTACGCCTCGCAAGATGTAATGGAGAGGGAGGCTGAGGCGGCTGCTGCGAAAGTTAAAGAACCGCAAGTCGTTTCGGACGCAAGAAGAAGCGACTTCGCAGTCGCAGACTCGGCAAGCGTCTATGCAGAAGCCAACGCACTGAAACTATAATTCGCGGAAGTGCCTTTAAAGGGACACTATGGACAGGAAAAAAAAAAAAGAAAACCGATTTCGTTCGCATTACAACCTTAAAAAATCATGTCAGCTCCGTCCACAGCCTTCGCCGCCCCTCCCACAGAGAACTTGCGTGAATGCTCCAACCAATGGCGCGTACTCATTTTAGTGACGTTAAGCACTTCTCGAGTGTCCCAGATAGTTGAATTTACCATAGAAACACACATTTGTGTCTCTGGTTTTAGGTCGGAAGCTTGAACGACCTGGTAACTTTCGTCAGGGATTCTGTCATCGCTGTTCAGCCAACCGCAATTTTTAAGTGGTAACGAAGGACCATTAATTCTCAATATGCGTACTATTTACATTAACCGAGAAAAATGACTAACGGTTCGAGCAGAAACCAAATAGCATGACTGTCTTTGACAGGTGAATGGCAGGCGCACCGCGGTTCTATGGGGGGAAAGAGAGAGAGAAAAAACTTTATACGCTTACACTTTTTTCTTAGGTTCTAACCGCGTGTAGAACTTTAGAAGGCAGCGGCATTTCCACCCCAAAGACGGATGGACACAAGCCTGCACGAATGAGGCTGACGTCACAAGCCGCATGGCCCCGCCGTCGAAGACAATGTGCCAGTACACGAGCGGTGTTATTTCTTCAGTCACAGAGGCAATCGGCTGCCGGGGTTTTGTCATGTGGGCGGTGCCTTTCCTGCCTTCTTAATAGAAGGTTGTGGAAGAGTTGTGCTGGTTCATCGTCACCAACGGAAACATCGCGTCAGTAAAGATAGTACAGATACTACAGGAAACCTGTATGGTTTTCCTTCGTGTAGCTTCGTGCTACAGCTAGATGGCAGACAGTTTTTTTTTCTTTCGTATCTGTACCCTATACTGCATATCCTCATCATCTCTCCTCACCGTACTCTTTTCGTCGTCTGACATTTCATTTTCTGAGCAGTGTAGCAGGTGAGACGGCGTCTGCCCCAGGCTCATACTCTGCTTTTCACAACACAAACATTTCTGTCGCTTCTCATCTGATTTTCTATCCTCTTTATAGTTTGACCGAGCTTACAGTTTACATACTGACAGCTTACATTCTGAGGTATGAATATGAAGCATCAAGGCGAGAGGCATCAAGGTATATTGAAGTATCAAGGCGAGAGGAACAACATTGCAATGGATATCAAAATGCCCCTTGCAGTCTGTATGATAAGGTGCTGCTCACCACCAGAAATGGGAACAGAGGTGCGATCTGGCAACACACTTGGGCGACGGAGGAAGGTCAATGCCCTCTATTCTGGCAAAGGCTCGCGGTACGCCTTACTGCACGAGGTGGTTGATGAAGAACATCACGTTCAACGTCGCACCGAAGCCCAACAAGGCGGTGAGGTTGAGCCTTGAGACGAGGTACGGCGCCTTGGAAAGCGCTGAACTGCGTCATCATAATCGTAATCATCATCATCATCACCATCATCGTCACCATCATCATCATCATCATAATCAACAACAACAACAACAAATACAACGTCAGCCTATTTTATGCTCACTGCAGGACGCTGCTGTCTCCCAACGAGATCTCCAGTTTGCCCTACATTCTAAGAAAAAAAATATAAAACAGTATTACTCTTTCCGGTTAGTTCTGACTTGCCGCATGTATGACTCATTAAAGAGACGCGTTAACTTTCTTTTGGGTCCCACTACCCTCCGACGAGAGTATATGCGATCTGCAACAGAGAGTTCAAGTGTCTCTTTAAAGAGAGTCGTATGCGTGACAAGTCAGGACTAACAAAAAAGTGTAAAAATGACTCTTTTCTCCTTTTTGTAGAGTGTACCTCATAAAAGTTGATTTCATTTTGTGCCCGTGAACTTCTCAGACAGCGCTGAACTGTACATGTCGAGCTAACATAGAGTTATAAATGCTTTTTAGCACGAGATTTCTTAAATTAGGGGGACATTTAATTTTGCAAACACATTAACGGCAAAAGTCGGGGTAAAAGAAAGAATACAATATGCGCGCTCATGTTCTTTGTAATGAAAAGAAGGCTTTTCGCACGACATTTCAAAAGAGAACGAGAAACTTTAATAGCAGAAAGGCGGAGTTCGTTTTTAGAGAAGTTTCTCGGTGTGTTGCAAGCAAAATGTCAGTCATCATGCTTAAATCTTATTTCACAGTCATAATAGCGCCAACTACTCAAATATAATTACAATCAGGATGACAGATCAGTACTCAGACAACTGACCAATGGAAAAACTTTCGTGATAAAGACGAGTAGCATGTATGTAATTGACAATGCCTAATCATGATAACTTGAAACTGACTCCAGATGAATATTGAATTCAACTGCGCATTGTTTACCAAGACGAAGTGCCAGATTGAAAATAAGCAGACCGTCGTTGCTACACGTAAATCTCAAGTAGTGAGCGGCTCCGAGTGGGCGCGCTGACGATGCTGAAAAACAGATCCAGAAGCAAGAACCCTACTTTCTATACAAGCCTTCAAGATATACAACATGGCACTTGGCCCTAAAGCGATAACGAGATAGTTAATCTATACAATCGACGCCTGGGTGTCGCTTCGCAATTGCACAAAAATAGAACGCGCTCGTAAAATAGTAGATACCAACAAGGCCGGTCGTGGCCGATAGTTTGTCGAGGATAAGGAACGTTCGCTGTGGCTAGCACGTAGATTAAAGTGCGCCGGTCCGGTTATCAGTGCGGATTACACCGCCGAGCGTTCAAATTGCTTGTAAACAATTCTTAGCCTTTGGGTCATCCCGCACCAAACGTCTCAGTCATTTTGGCGACCATCTCAAACGTACTCGAAAAAAAAAATCGTGCCGATTCATCAGATTGCATTGCATCATATTGCACTAAAAACAGCGAATCGCTAGAATATTTCGAAGCGAAAAAAATTTGTGGTCACGTGGGAGCCTTCCGAATTTCGCCGAATGTCGTCTGAGTGTTGTTTGTAAATTATTCTGAGAGTATCGTTTCTTTTTTAATACTAAATTTGGTTTAGATGCTAAGCAAAGGCGTTTGCCTAAGGCGTTCGAAGCTCAGTAATATTACTGCTGTTTTCTCCCATATAAGCCTCCGCAAATTTCGCCAAAATGTTCCATGCTTGCATTTTCTTCCTTAAATTATCGCGCTACGTTTGAACGTCTGAGTAACGAACACTTACGCTACAGGAGATATACCTTGCGCTAAAATTATTTTCAGACCGATGAAGTTTCTAACTTTTACGAGAAAAAAAATAATCATTTTGTTCCACATTGAGGCACAATTTAGACCGCATGATGCTCCAATTAAAAATCAGATTTATACCTCAATCGAAAGGAAGTAAATAGTCATTCTTAAATGGCAAGTTTTATCATTACATTTTTTTTGTTTTAAAGAAGTAAATACTTTTTGAAGTTTCCCACTGGCAACAATCTTGCCATTTGGTCATGAGGCAGTTTCCTCGCTGAAGTTCCCCACTGCCGTCAATGGGGAACTTGAAAACTTAATTTCTTCTTTAAAACGAAAATTGTAATGATAAAACTTCCAATCCGATTCAAATTCAACAAAATTCAACGCGAAAGCCGTTGATTTTGGTTGAATTTCATTGCGCCACAGGCCGCTTTTTCTATATCTCAAAGCTGCGATGGGTTCTTCGCATGAGGAACTTCAGTTCTCCGATTTGACATAACCTCCTAGCTAAACTAATAGAAAAGTTCATTAACTGAACTTTCCTAATTATTGTCCCAAATGATGTATTTAAACCTAATCAGATGTTGGGTCCGAGCTAGTCGGTACATTGATATTGTAGCGATGCTGAAGCACAAAGGCTAGTAAAACAAACGTATTTATTAAGGGCGAACCTGTGCCCACAACTCAAAGGCACTGCGGTCGTAAAACTGCGAGTCAGTCGAACACCAAAGATGTCGTTCAGCTGTTCTCCTCTTCTTTTTCCCCCGAGAGGCACACGAGCGCGTGGCGCATGCGAGCCGGGTCCGGCCAGGTGCTCGTGCCACGATGGTCGCTGCGCGGCACTACGATACGGCGCGCACTGTCGGGTATGCATGTTGATGGCGCGCTATTTGAATGCGGCCAACATGTCGCGGCATTATCCCCTTCCTCAACGCATCGACCCGATGCGTCAGACAGGGAAAGGAGTCGTGCGGACTCTCACTCGTTTTTCGATGATCTGTCATAGTAGGGCTTCATGCGGACTACATGTACCACCTCTGTGGGATTGCGGCGTCTTGAGGTCTCGTGTCCAGCAGATTTGACTTCGTAAGTAACGTCGCTTATACGACGGAGTACTTCGTAAGGGCCGAAGTATCGGCAAAGAAGCTTTTCAGAGAGTCCACGGCGGCGCACTGGGGTCCATATCCACACTTTGTCACTGGGCTCATAAAGCGCTTCAGTACGTCGCTGGTTGTACCGACTGGAATCAACGCGTTGTTGGCGGCGTATTCTGTATCTTGCCATCTGTCGTGCTTCCTCGGCTCTTTGCAAGAAATCGTCTAGGTCAGGTGGATAGCTGCTTTCGTCACCTAGTGGCAACATGGCATCCAATGGAGTGGTTACTCTTCGGCCGAATACAAGTTCGAATGGCGCAACTCGAGTTGTTTCTTGAACGGCTGTATTATATGCAAAGGTTATGTAGGGCAATATTTCATCCCACAGTTTATGTTCAACATCGACATACATTGAAAGCATGTCGGTCAGAGTTCTGTTCAGGCGTTCCGTTAAGCCATTTGATTGAGGGTGGTACGCCGTGGTTCTTCTATGACCGGTATGTGTCATTCGCATCAGGCATTGCATTAGGTCTGCAGTAAAGGCCGTTCCACGATCCGTGATAACGACGATGGGCGCACCATGTCTGAGGACTATGCTGTTGACAAAGAACTTGGCGACTTCGACTGCTGTTGCGCTGTACATAGAGTCAGTCTCAGCATAACGGGTCAGATAGTCTGTGGCTACCACTATCCACTTCTTGCCTGTCGAAGATATCGGGAAAGGTCCTAGGAGGTCCATGCCGACTTGTTGGAATGGGGCGTCCGGAGGGTCTATTGGCTGGAGAAGACCTGCAGGTTTTACGGATGGAGTTTTGCGTCTTTGGCATTCGCGACAGGTTTTGACGTAGCGCTGCACTGATGCGAGCAACTTAGGCCAGTAGTACTTCGGACGAATCCTGGCGAATGTACGGCTCACACCCATATGTCCAGATGTCGGTTCGTCGTGGCATGCGTGCAGAATTTCTTCTTGCATAGCTTTAGGTACGACTAGTAAAAACTTTTCGCCGTTGGGCTCGAAGTTCCGCTTGTAAAGGACTCTTCCTCGAAGACAGAACGAAGGAAGTCCTCTCGAGAATATGCGCGGGACTTGAACATTGAGACCCTGCAGGCGTTGTACAAGCGGCAGCAAATCCGGGTCATCAAGTTGTTGTTGAGCGATTTCCGATGCGTCGACAACGCCTAGGAACGGGAACTCATCTTCTTCGGACACACTTGGATCGACTGGTGCGCGTGACAGGCAGTCGGCATCGCTGTGTTTTCTCCCGGATTTGTATACTACAGTAATGTCATAATCCTGCAGCCTAAGGCTCCATCTTGCTAGTCGCCCTGATGGATCCTTGAGATTTGCCAACCAGCATAGCGAATGGTGGTCACTGACTGCCCTGAACGGTCTACCATAAAGGTAGGGTCGAAACTTAGATTTGCACACAACAACTGGTTATTGGCAGTTCTGCTTCTTTTTGACAGACTCGTGTAGTGCATGCACAATGTTCCCCTGTTCACTTGCTGTTAGAGGGACAGCAAAATGAAAGGTGCTCAGTGTTCCCTTTAACAGTGTACCGTACTGTACATATCGCAACTATAGCGGTCGTCGGCGTATTCGAGCAACGCTTGACTATAGATCACGGAGTCATAGGTGTGCGTGTGCAACGTTTATTGCATAACAGCGGATAGGCAACACTGCAACCACATTAGGGGTGCTGTCGACATGACGCTGGTCTTTTTCCGAAGCAGTTTGAAGCACTGGTGCGGCTGTTGGTAGGATACTAGACTGCCATGCTACCTGGGTTCGGTTTCTGCTCGAGCAGTGATTTTTATTGTTTCCTCCCATCGAGATTTTGCCATTAAAGTTATATCAATCAATCAATCAATCAATCAATCAATCAATCAATCAATCAATCAATCAATCAATCAATCAATCAATCAATCAATCAATCAATCGGGACTTTTCGCTCATCGACAACGCCGTCAACACCGGCAACGTATGAAGACTTCCAAAATCTAGATTGATATAGACTGTGACTGCCCTGTGGCGCATACCCGCATACCACGGGCCACAGGTGATGCACCACAGGTGATTATCCGCATACCTCCTGACCTACGCAAGTCTACGCAAGCGCAAGGCAAGCAGTCATTGGCTCTGAATACGTCAAAGCTTCAGTGGCCTTCGCTACCATCACGAGCCGCGTGTACGCCCTTGTCGTATAGTGCTACTGCACCCAATGAAGACAATGAAAAGATGGATAATGCAGACGTCAAGTCTATGTTAAAAAATTTGATGGGTTCAATGCGGAAGATTCTTGGCGGCCTAAACACACCCGCTGCTAAGGCTGCTGTCCAGCTACTGGAAGTTTTGGAGCCACTTCTAGTGGTTCTTCAATAAGCGAACATGGCACTGATGTTCGAAGAACGCATGCGGCAGTCGCTTGTTATGCAATGGAATGCTCGAGGTCTACGTGGCCGTTTGTCGGATTTCAGACAATGGGTTTTTAAATACCAATTTCCAGTTATTGTTGTCTGCGAGCCAAACATGGATTCGACTTTTCGCATCTCTGGGTATGTCCAAATGTGGTCTCGCAGCGAGCAACGTACAAGTAAAGTACTAATTTGTATACGACGCGATCTGACGTACTTAAGACACGACATCGTGCCGCACACTAACAACGATTACGTCAGCCTGACTATAACACATAAAAGGCGGACGTTCTCAGTAATAGGAGGATACATCCACCCAAGCGCGAAGATCGACTGCTCCCACCTGAAGACCGTGCTGCAAGCCGCACAAAGTCCACACATTGTGATTGGTGACTTCAATGCACATCATCCCCTCTGGGGTAGCACTGCGATGAATTGCCGTGGAAGAGACTTGGCGAACTTTATGTGCACTTATGGTCTAAGCGTACTCAACGACGGGTCACCTACATTTATTCGCGGTACTTCTTATAGCAGCTGCCTCGACCTTACCTTTGTATCCAGGAGCCTTCTGTCTTCTGCATGTTGGTGCACGGATTTGGAGACTCGTGGTAGCGATCACCTCCCAACCTATGTTCAGTTTAGGTGGTTTCGCCGCTCAGCTTCACGCTACATCCGTCAAACAGACTGGACCTTGTTTCAGGCATCTGTCAAGACGGGCTGTCAGCACACGACTGTATCATCCGAAATAGAGGATATCATTGCTTCTTCTCTGCGTGACACAACCAGACAGGTTAACCTACCGATGCAGAGATCAGCAATCGACTCCCAATACGAGGCCCTTCGTGCAATCCGTCGCCGCACGGAACGACGACACAGAAGAACGAAATCCCCGTCAGACCTCTCCGCCTGTCGCCGAGCTCAACGACACGTTCTTCGGCATCTCGACAAGATTGACAGGCAGCGGTGGAGGACATTCTGCGGATCTCTCGACCCAAGGCAACCTCTATCTAAGATCTGGCGGGTGGTAGGAAGTTTGCAGACAATTCCCCAACAAAGTCAACCATTCCGAGCCGTGGCTCTACATCAAGGTCGGGGAGCAATTGACATAGCCGGAGACTACTGCAGCCTTATCGCGGCCACCACTGATGCTGTGATTGAGACTCTTACCACCATAGCGCCCCCCCATCGTCTGATGAGCGCCTCGATGTGCCTTTCACAATGCATGAGCTTGACGCTGCCATTTCTGTTTCCCGACGCTCATCGGCACCAGGACCTGACGGAATCACGTACGCTGCACTCCGCCATCTTGGTACAGAAGCACGACATATCCTGCTCTCCCACTATAACAACTCGTGGGAGTCGGGACATGTCCCAGCTAAATGGAAATGCAGTCGCATTATTGCGTTGCTCAAACCAGGGAAGTGTCCTCATGCCCTTTCCTCCTACAGACCGATCGCCTTAGCCAGCTGCGTCGGGAAAGTAATGGAAAGGATGGTGCTGTCAAGATTAGAGTGGCTTCTAGAAAGCAATAATTGCTTTCCTGCATTTATGAACGGCTTTAGAAGAGGACGATCTGCAGTCGACGGTGTGGTCGACTTGATCTCAAATGTTGAAGAGGAAAGAAACCGACGCAGACTAGTGGCGGCCGTCTTCCTAAACATTAAGGGCGCCTACGATAATGTGCTGCATTATGCGATCCTTGACGCACTGGAAGATTTAGACGTCGGCGGACGACTGTACGCCTGGATCGTAAGTTACCTTAGTGACCGTACCATTTACATGACGACAAGCGACGGAGACACCGATCGACATACTATTCACCGTGGTGTTCCCCAAGGGGGAGTTCTCAGCCCAATTCTGTTCAACGTTACTATGATTGGACTGGCAGCAGAACTTCCCAGCACGGTAAAAGTCAGCGCATATGCGGATGACATATGCATATGGGCGTCCGGAGCTACTCGTCCGCAATTGCGTGCTCGACTTCAACGTGCAGTGACATTAACAGCTAAATATCTACGGCGCCAGGGTCTCACTCTTTCCATTGACAAATGCGCAGTGCTTGCATTCACGCGCAAAGATATGTCAAGATACCCTATAACTATTAATGGAACGGCGACACCTACTGTAACGCACCACAAGTTCCTTGGGGTAATCATAGACAGGGATCTATCGTGGTCGAGACACGTCGCAGCACTGAAATCAAAATTGAAAAGTTTTGTTCTCGTTCTTTGGACTGTGGCAGGAGCAAGATGGGGCCCATCAGAATCGTCACTTCTTCAACTCTACAATGCGCTGTTTGTAGGATATATACGGTATAGCATGCCGGTGCTCTCAAACATGAGACCGAGCTGTGTGAACACGCTAGAGAGTATTCAAGCTCAAGGATTGCGAACATGCTTGGGCCTACCACGCTGCACGTCAACGAATGGAACTATCGCGGAAGCTCGGGCTTGTCCCATCAGTGTATACATGCGCTGCGAGCCACTTCGAGTGCATCTTCGCCTCTTGACCCGACACAGGCAGCACCCGCTATGAGCACTCCGTGCCACCCACCCAAACTGCAGCTTTTCAAGAGCAATATCACGGCACGAAAACGTTCTACCATCAAGGTTTTCTTCCCCGAGATTTCCTGGAACACCGCCGTGGGTCCTGCCTAAACCGCCTGTTAGCCTTGTGATTCCTGGGATTACGAAGAAGTCCCTAGTTTCGCCAATTGGCCTCAAACAACTGACCCTACATCACATTTATACAGCGTACGGCGGCACCATGCACGTGTACACCGATGGATCTACCACGCTATGTACCTCTGCTGCAGCCTTTGTCATCCCACAAATGGTTATAGCTCGACGGTACAAAATAGACCACAAGACCACATCAACTGCCGCAGAGCTTGTTGCTATCCGGGAGGCAATAAGATTCATTTCTGGAGAGCAACCTCGTACGTGGACAATATTCTGCGATGCGAAACCCGCTTTGCAAACCATTAATTGCGTCATGAGACAAGGTCCATACTATATTTTAGCCATAGAAATTATGGAGCTTCTTCACGTTGCTTCAACAAATGGCCACCTCGTCACCTTCCAATGGATTCCTGCCCACTGCGGCATAATGGGAAACGAAGACGCAGACGCAGAAGCTAAAGGAGCCTTGACCAGTGGCCCTGAAGTGCGCACTGCGTTTTCACGACCAGACACGAACGCCCTGCTTCGGTACGTAATGCGTGACCTCACACTTGAGCACTGGACGAAACCGGAGCGACGACACCGGCGATTACACAAATGGGACCCCGAAATGAGGTTCTGTATGCCTCGTAAATTAAAACGACACAACACAAGTATTATTCACCGAATTCGTCTTGGTGTGGCCTTCACAAGACGTTATGCACATATCATCGGCCGCAGTGACACCGGTCCCAACTGTGATCACTGTCAAGTGCCAGAAACACTTGAGCACATATTTTGTACCTGCCCAGCATACGCACGCGAACGACAAAAACTGATTTCCTCGACTGAAGGAGTGCATAATAGGCCATTAACTGATGAGGTTGTGATGGGCCCATGGCCTGACGCCAACAGCACAACTGTGGTCATAAGAGCGGTTGCAGCTTTCCTACAAGCCACTGGACTGGATGCGCGGCTATAGCACTGTACCACCTAGACGGGACTGTACATACTCACCTCTCTTACTTACCATCGTCATCCATCATTCTTTTTTCTCCCCTTTCCCCACCCCCGGTGTAGAGTAGCAGGCTAGAGCATAATATCGCTCAGGCCGACCTCTCTGCCTTTCTACAAATAAACCCCCCTCTCTCTCTCTCCTGACCTTTTTTTCAACGCGACTGGTGGAAAGGGTGTCATGACGAACGCGAAAGGCAAATCATGTTATTCATATGTCATGACCTGTGAATCGTGTTCGCCATACACTCATGCCCTTATATACCAGTTTGGTATATACCAACTTTAGGGGACCACCACGAGAGCGCCCACGCAGAGGCGCCCAGGAAGGTAAATAGAAACGGCCCAATGTCCTTGGGTTCGGAACGAAATGCTTCGCATTTAAAATACTCAGTAAACTTTAAGGGACACTAAAGGCAAATAACAATTTATGTCAGAGTGAAAGCTCAATGTATGACAACGTCTAAAGCGGCAATATTATCGACAGCCGTGCCCTACTTACCGAGAAATTAAGCTAAATGTAGCACACGATGAGCGCCATGAGTGGGACATTTCGGAAGTGATCCCGATGACGCGAGAGAGTCCGACTACAATTAATCACTAGTAATCAAACTAGCTGCAATAAAAAAAAAACCTTCCGTTCATCAAGAGACGTAATAAAATACTGCTTGTTCGTTTCTGTTTGATTCATAGAAAAAAGAACCTCTTTGGCGTTGCCATGGTGAACGGCGTGCGTGGTTCAAAAGTTCCGTTTTCACCAAACTGCGCTTCGCCCGGCGCCCTGCTTCTCGCGCGCGGTCGCGTCTCAGTGGTAGTTTCGGAATCGCGTACTGCCGCGTGTGTTTTGCACGAATCCTGTTTTCCTTGTCTTTGTCTTTGTGTTTTTAGCGCACTTTTAGTCGCCATATGAATTTAAACCAACTAGCCCGACTTGGTGCTCTACTTCAGTGTTTTGCACGCTCGTGAAAGTCGCTCTGACAGAAATTTCGACAAAATGCCGCATGCATGTGATGTTGCCGGATGCCCGAATGGTGCACGCCGCCAGTGCACACCGCTGCGCAGTAAAGGCGGGCAACGTTGGGCACGGCAACAGTGACGTGAGAGAGACCGCTTTCAGGCGGGTGATTTGAAGCGCGCTAACGCGATGCGGACCACTAAAACATGATTTTATTTCAAAATAAGCACTTCCTTGGCACCAAAGTAGCACTACGAAGTTTCTGGACCGCTATTTCAACAATCAACGTCGACTTAACATTTGCTTTTAGTGCTCCTTTAACGTATGCGTTAGCTAGCACTAATAATAGAAGAAATGGGCAGTACAGACGTGACCTTTCAAAGCTCGAAGTTTGTTTGCAAAAATGCACAGTCGCGACATAGGTCAAGCGCGATGCGCCTTCAGGAATTTCTGAACTGACGTGTACAGTACGTCGCTTGAGGAATGCATTATGCCCCGTTGAACGCCATGATGGTTCAAGGTCAACACGTGCGTTTGTTTTAACGTCACACGACAAACGATCTCACCAAGCCACATTGAAATGTCAGCTCGGGAGTGAGTAACAATATATATATATATATATATATATATATATATATATATATATATATATATATATCGCAGGTTCGGTCCAGCGGCAAATCATCTTTTCATCCACTTCACAATTTCTTCACATTTATATCCTAATTACTACAAATAACATCCCATATACTTTCCTTGACATTATTGTCTGGTAGTTCTCATTAATATTATGTCTAACAAAGTAAAACGAGCCCTTAAACGTCGTCTTCGTTCATATATATATATATATATATATATATATATATATATATATATATATATATATATATATATATATATATATATATATAGTTCAAATGGGAGCAGCTTGACCACCCGCCCTACAGCTCGGACATCTCGCCGAGCGATTTCCATGTGTTTGGTCCCCTCGAAAAACGTCTGAAAGGGAAGCGCTTGAACTTGGACGACAAACTCAGATGCTGTGATGGACTGGGTCTCGTCACGGCCATAGGAATTCTGGTAACATGAAATCTTTCGGCTCGTTCATCAATGAGATCGTTGTGCCCAGGCCTATGGTGTATACTTTGAACAGTCTTCATTTATACCCACAGTATTGTTTGGTATAGTGCTCTCCTTTTCTCTCTCTCAATCTTTATACCTCCCCCATCCCTTCTCCCAGTGTAGGGTAGCATACCGGTCCTTCTAGACTGGTTAACATCCCTGCCTTTCCTTTCTCTCCTGTTCCTTCCCTTCATTTGAACACCCCTTGTATATATACGGGAACAGCGTCCATTATAAAAGTAATGCGCATTTTCTGGAAGAAATAGTTTTATTGATCAGACCTGTACAAATGGTTAAAGTTCTTCAAAATACACTTCCCCTGAATCAATACTCTGGAAGGCACCCTGAACGCCTGGAGGCACCCTGAAAGTCCTCGACGGGAAGATCTCTCAGGAACGTTGTGACATGCTTTTGGGTGTTTTCACTGTCTACCTATGCTTTCCTTTCAGCTCTCTCTTCAGTCGGGAAAAAAAAAAAAAAACATGCCTTATTCCCTTTTCATAGGAATGGGTATAACACGAAAGTGAAACGTGTCTTCACAGGAGTAGTTGAGCGTTTATTTTGCATTGTTTCGCCACAAGGTCGAAACAATGAATGCTATAGCAACAAATTGTAATGTCACGCGAAGAACGGCAAGAAGCTCAGAACTTGCAGCGCGCCCTAAAACCGAAAGGACGCACGAAAGCAACATACACAGGAGGAGCGCGAACTAACAACTGTCACAACTGTTACTTCTTTGTGTCTGAGCAGCGGGCTGATTTCGGAAACGCGGCCGCGGCAGCGAGCGAAGTGATAATTGTGCCCTGTGTAACGTCAACGGAAACTTGCGGTGAAAGCACAAGACGTACAAACCACCCCCATCCCGAGAGACACCCCCTGCAGAGGCGCGCTCGCATCGCAACGCGCGGGGCGACGACCTTTAAAGCGCGCGCTCAGTGCTCTTCGCGCTGTCTCGCTAGTGATAACAAGAACACGCTGAAGCCACCGAGCTCCGAGTACCGCCAATGGTAAATGGTTTATATAAATAGCTCGCCGTTACTAAGCTGAAGAACATACGTCCTGTGGCCGAGTGGATTCGAGCCGCGTGTTGCGGAGCGAGAGGTCGTAGGTTCGACTCCTGGCAACGGAACTTTTTCTTCGAGGTTTTTCTTTGCCATCTGTTAGTGCATATTTTACAACGTCATATCCGTGACGCAAACACGTCAGCGGAGCCGTGGTGAACCCCGGCATAAAACGCCTTCGTGTTTAAAAAAAAGTCGCACGGCTAAGTCGGGATCGAAAGGGGATGGGGGACCACCGGCGTGTTTCTCCGCGCCAGGAAGTTTGTAACGATCAAGGACGTGTGGCTGGGGGCATTATCATGGTGCAAGCTTGACCATGCGTTTGATGTTTCATGCAGAGGCACGTCTTTCCGCTCACACTTCTCGGAGTAAGCTGGCGACCGGCTTCGTTGGAAGGGTACATCCGACACTACATTGCTCCTCTGGTTTTACCGCGCCGCCATGGATAGTCGCTTCACAATAAAATAATGCGTACTACTTTCATAATGGACCCGTATATGCCACCCAATTGGCGAAGAAACGTTAATCAACATGAGTTTCTCACGTTTGTCATAATTTTATATATATATATATATATATATATATATATATATATATATATATATATATATATATATATATATATATATATATATATATATATATATATATATATATATATATATATTAAAGGCCTTCATTGACGGCCCTAGGCGACGATGCATTACGGCGACAGTCAAGACGGAGCGCAGACTCGCAGCACGAGGGGCGTGCTCTAGGAGAAGAGCCGAACAGGACGACCCATTACACAGTTCCAACGCTTCGCTACAACTACCCCGGGTACGAAAAGCGAGCCGCCTGGCGACCTAACAGCTTGTCACTATGAGCGGGTCATGGTAAGTCTTTAGGCGCTCCACGTTGACAATGTCGCGCCCTCGATGGCGCATGTCGGAAGATGGTTCAATGGGTTCGATCAGGTGGTTGACCGGGGATGTCCGTTCGACGACACGGTAGGGGCCTTCGTATTTGGGCAGTAGCTTGGAAGAGAGCCCAGTTGCCGCGGTAGGGACCGAGAGCCATACGAGCGCTCCAGGGAGGAACGTGGGCGCCAAAGTGGCGGTGTCACCGCGAAAGCTCTTCTGCCGCTCTTGGTCATGCGTAGTAAAGGTCTTCGCAAGCTCGCTACCTCCTCAGCAAGTCAGGCTGTGTCAGAATAGGCGCACACTCAGATGGATCCGGCTTGTATGGAAGTATCGTGTCGATGGTGTGAAAAGGGTGAAAACCAATAGTGCTCTGAGGGGCGGTATTATAGACGTAGGTGACGAACGGCAGAATGGCATGCCAGTTTGTGTGATCTGTGGCGACGTACATTGAGAGCATGTCGCCGAGCGTGCCGTTAAAGCGCTCGGTGAGGCCATTCGTCTGCGGATGGTAAGCAGTAGTTTCGCGGTGAACAACGTTGCACTCTTTGAGAAAGGCTTCGACGACTTCCGACAAGAAGACACGGCCTCGATAGCTGAGCAGCTCCTGGGGTGGACCGTGGCGCAGCATGAATCGATGGAGCAGGAAGGAGGCAACATCGCACGCTGTAGCCGCTGGGAGGGTGGCAGTTTCGGCATATCGCGTAAGGTGGTCTACAGCGACGATGGCCCAGCGGTTACCAGCCTGCGTTAGAGGAAGTGATTCACACAAATCGATGCCAACGCGCCCAAACGGCCGGTCAGGGCAAGGTAGAGGTTGCAGACCTGCTGCTAACAGGTGTGTTGAGGTTTTTCGGCGCTGACAATCGATGCAGGAGCGAACGAACTTCTGCACGTAGCGGTACATCCCTCACCAAAAGTACCGTTGGCGAATGCGACAGTAAGTTTTCGATACCCCAGAGTGCGCACACTGCGGATCAGCGTGGAACGATTCACATATGTCAGAAGGCAGACTTCGGGGGTATTACTAGTAGCCACTGGTGGCCGTCGGCGTTGTAATTGCGTCGGCGAAGGAGGTCATCGCGAATGGAGAAATGGTGAGCTTGACGACGCAACGCGTGAGTGGATGGTGCTGCCGATGGATCAGTGAGCAAGTCTATCAGCGAAGCGATCCATTGATCCTTGCGCTGTTCGGCAGCGATGGTGTGAATATTGATGGAAGAAACGGCATTGTGAGGCACTGAGCTGTGGGTAATGTTGTCAGGCAAGGGGGAGCGCAAGATTGCGTCGACGTCGGCATGCTGGCGTCCGTTGCGGTACCGCACGCGGATATCGTAGTCCTGTAGGCGAAGTGCCCAGCGGGCAAGGCGGCCCGAGGGATCCTTCAATGGCGACAACCAGCATAGTGCATGATGGTCGCTGATGACATCAAATGGGCGACCATACAAATAGGGTCGGAACTTAGTAAGGGCCCATATTATCGCCAGGCATTCTTTTTCGGTGTCGGTGTAATTGGTCTCGGCTTTGGTAAGCGTAGGACTTGCATATGCCATGAGATAGTCAGGGAACCCTGGTTTGCGCTGCGCAAGGACAGCGCCAAGGCCAACAACGCTGGCGTCTGTGTGTACCTCTGTAGGTGCCGTAGGGTCGTAGTGGCGTAGTATGAGAGGCGACGTCAACAAACGACAGAGCGTTGCGAAAGCGTCGTCGCACTGTGACGACCACGAATGGAAGGGCCCGTTGTTTCCGAGGAGCTTCGTCAGCGGCGATATGACAGTCGCAAAAGTTTCGAATGAAGCGCCGAAAGTAGGAACACAGTCAGGGGCGTAGCCAAGGGGGGGGGGGGGGGGGGTTCAAACCCCCCCCCCCCCGAAATTTTTCAATTTTGCTTGCGCACATATACACGCACACATAAAAACGCGCGCACGAACATACATAATGTATGGTTGAACCCCCCCCCGAAAAAAATTTCTGGCTACGCCCCTGAACACAGTCCTACGAAACTGCGCAGTTCTTTGACTGACGTAGGTTTCGGGAAGTCGGTCACGGCCCGAAGCTTGGCTGGATCGGGGAGAATTCCGTCCTTGGACACGACGTAGCCGAGTATTGTCAGCTGCCGTCTGCAAATCGGCATTCTTTAGATTCAGTTGCAGACCAGCGTCGCTCAAACGCGTCAGCACATGCCGCAGGCGTCGAAGATGCGTGCAGAAGTCCGGAGCGAAAACGACGACGTCGTCGAGGTAGCACAAGCACGTGTGCCATTTCAGGTTGCGCAGAACAGTATCCATCATGCGCTCAAAGGTGGCGGGCGCATTACACAGCCCAAACGGCATGACGTTGAATTCGTACAAGCCGTCGGACGTGACAAAGGCGGTCTTCGGTCGAGCGTCATCAGCCACAGGTACTTGCCCTGAGTGCAAATCGAGAGATGAAAAGAATTCTGCTCCTTGTGGGCTGTCAATCGCGTCGTCTATTCGCGGCAGTCGATACACGTCTTTACGAGCGATCTTGTTGAGTCGTCTGGAGTCCACACAGAACCGCACAGAACCGTCCTGCGCAACAAGAACGACAGGAGACGCCCAGGGGCTATTAGAGGGTCGAATAACATCGCGTCGAAGCATGTCGTCGACTTGCTCGTTGATTACACGGCGTTCTGTGGGAGATACGCGATATGGACGTTGCCGCAGTGGCGGTTGGGCGCCAGTGTCGATGCGATGCGTAACTGCGGACTTGCGGCCGAGAGAAGCTTGAGCGACGTCAAAAGAAGAGCGAAATTCTTCCAAGAGGCCAACAAGCTGGGATCGCTAGGCCAGCGTAAAGTTGTCAGCAATGCAGTAATGCTTTCATTTGGGCCAGTTGGTGCAAACTTGTAACTTGATTCATGGCTGCGCTAAAAACACGGACAACAGAAGAGACGTACACAGGACGGGCGCAAACTACCAACTTTATTACTGAACGCCAAAGTAAACCTATATATGCACGAATCTCATCACGTGCTCTCTTTTACGCCCCTTCGCGACCGATTAGCAACACACCCCCCTGGGGCTATCTTTCTTTGAAGCATGGTCATGATATGGCCAAACAATTAACAAGCAAAGAATTGACAGAACCACAAGGCCGATAAAACTAAAAATTGGAAGTAAAAAACCAGGACACTGTGTGTCATTCATACAAAGCCGTCTAAAAATTGCAGCTCTTTTTGGAGCAATGTCAAAGAAGGCATGCTTACGCAATGGTCAGATTTCTTGTTAATAAAATAGGCCTCAACAACTTCCCTTTGCAACTTGTTCCTTGATTTAGACAAAAAAACAGTGTCTTCGAAACTTGGCATGCACCCGCAACGCCTGCAATGAAAGTCTAGGTGCCCGCCGGTATTTGTGCGTACCGCTAAACTATGCTCTCGCGCCCTCTCATTGAAACAGCGCCCCGTCTGTCCAATGTATACACTTCCACAGGTCAAGGGTATTTCATATACCACACCTGAAGTACATTCAGTGAAGAGTTTGGCGTGGCGTTTGTTGCACACGGAGCGCTTTTCCTTGTGCATCATTGCACATACTTTGGCCAATTTGCATGGGGCGGTAAAAACCGTTTTGACACAAAACCGATTCGCAACTTTCTTTACATTGTGCGATAAACGGTGAACGTAGGGCATTACGTGAACTGGCTGTTTGGCTGCACTGGGCTGCTTTCCTTTTCCTTCTGTTTTCACATTCTGCAAAATACGTTCACAGCAACTCCAGATAAGCTCAGAAGGATAGCCAGCCTTGCTGATGCGTTCAACTTGATAGGCAAGGCTTTCTCGAACTCTATGTTGGCATGATTTCTCAAGAGCTGAACGGCAGTAGAGCGTCGCAATGCCTCTTTTTGTTAGTTTGGAATGCGCGCTGTTATGTGGCAATAAAGCTTTGCTTGTTCTTGGACTGTACATCCAACAGATGTGACCCCGTTCAAATAATAATCTTAAATCCAGGTCCTGTGTACGTCTCTTCTGTTGTCCGTGTTTTTAGCGCAGACATGAATCAAGTTACAAATGTCAGCAATGGAGGAGGCAAATACATCAGCGGCCGAGGAACCAGACGTGGAAACAGCACTGAGCGTACTGGAACTGGGGCAGCGCGTGTCATCTCGTTCGTCCATAACTTGTGCGTCTTCGAGGGTTTGCACGCTGCCGAGACATTCCCCTCGCACCAACGAAACACTGTACGGGGACGGGTTCATAACAAAAATTGACGTACTGCCCTGAGTGACTTACACGGTCGCGAAAGGCACCAGCAAGCCTTTTTTCGTGCAAACACGGTCAGATGGCGTGAGGAATGCAACGGTGCCGCAGAGACTGGCGCACTTGACAGACACCGCCGTTGACGACTTTGCAGGCACCTTGGTGTCGTCTTTGACGAGTACCTTGCTCGCAGACGATGGGCTGTCTGCCGGCGTCAAATCAGAGAATGGCGAGAGCTCTATTTCGGCTGGTGCGCAATGAATAACGGCGTCGTGGTGGGAGAGAAAATCCCGTCCTAAGATGACGTCGTGAGAGCATGCAGGAATTATGATCAATTCGACGGCGTATAGAGCATCCTTAATCATGAAGCGGGCTGTGCACACCCCTGTAGGGTGAATACTTTGGGCGCTGGCTGTACGGAGGGAGAGCCCGGAAAGTGGCGTCGTCACTTTTCGCAGTAATCGGCTAAGTTTGGCGTCAATGACGGATACGTCGGCTCCAGTGTCGATAAGGGCAGATGCGCGAACGCCGTCCACAAACACGTCTATCACGTTCGATGGGCTTCGATGAGGGCTTTCGCAGTTCGATAGCGTCGCCGCCCTTGCCTCGTGGACTGTGACGACTAGTTTTCCTGGTCGCGTGGGGAGGGACGTGGCCGCATCAGTGACATTTAGCGGCGTCGTGGTGACGGCGAATGGTGGGTAGATGGATGAGACTGTTTGGCGTAGCGCACACCTACAAGGACAAAGAAGAATACACACACACACACACACACACACACACACACACACGCACGCACACACACACACACACACACACACACACACACACACACACACACACACACACACACACACACACACACACACACACACACACAGCGCGGTAGATGGAGCTGGGCTAGACGACGGTGACATAGGCGGCGGTGAATCGTAATACGGGCAGCTTGACAGGCTGGGGATGGTTGATGCGACACGAGGGGGCTGCACGCGATTGCAATAGCGGGCGTCGTGACCGGCACAACCGCACGCGAAGCAGATGGGGCGGTTGTCGGAAGTGCGCCATTGGTGCGCCGGGGTAGGTCCCATCCATGGCGCAGGACGCGGTGGACGAGGCGGCTGCTGATATTACTGCATGATGGGCTGCATTTGTGGCCTAGAAATCACGTCGCCGTACGCAGCTGGCACACTCGCTTCGAAGGCCTGAGATCTGGCGACGGCTTCGGCGTAAGTGAGTGGGGCAGCCACAGGGATCGCTTGAGGTGACCTGGCTACAACTTGCGCGTAACTGAGCGGCGCAGGCGCCGGAGGGCGCTGGTGGTATTCCGGCATGACCTCCGCGATTTCCTGCTGAATAGCTCGGCTAGAGTGACCTAGAATAGGGGGAGTGTCCAAAGCGCCGCGCGAATACATGGGAGGAGCGAGGGCCTTTTGCGGTGAACTTCCGCGCCGCGGCGCTGCCGTGCCGGACCCGTGGACCCGTGGGCTTTCTCCGCGGCGGAAGGCGCGTCAAGGCGGCGGGCGTCTGCTACGCGCGTGATATTTTGGCCGCTATTAGCTATAATTGCGGAAATTTGGGCAATATTTAATACTGCGTTACTGCAACATAACACTGCAGCGACTCATCACACAGAGAACGCGTTTTTTAGTTTGTGTGTTATGAAACGGTGATTTTGTACATATCCTTTCAGCTGGTTTGTCACCGCATTGGTCCACACTTTCGCGGCTCTTCGAGGAACGCATCCTGCGCGCACTTCATCGTGAGAAAAGGCGCTTAACTTACTTTCGTGTGGAATGACGAAGGTAAACTTGCTGCAGGAGAGAATAAACTGGAGATAACCACGAGAACGTAGCACATAATGCACGTCATAACTAGCTCATGCATGCTAACGCGTTTGCACCCTTCATATTCTATCTTTTGTTTCGGGCATTCGATTTGTTTTACAAGACTGCCTCCGGCGCTCTGCTGTTTCAAGCCATTTCATACGAAGCCGAATCTGTCAGTCGGCTGGCCACGGTACCAAAAGTAAAAAATGACTCGCGTCTCGTTCACGTGGTATACACGAAAATTGGCACGGATGGGCACGAATGTACAGCGGTGAGCACTCTTAGGGTGAACACGCGAGCGCGTGGCCGACGGCTCTGTCGGCGCCACGTAACGGTCATCGGTGGAAACATTGCGCATGCGCATCATGCGTTCTACGAAATACTCTTTCCACCGCGCGCACACAAGCGTATCCCCAACAAGCATATCTATGACGCAGTGCGCGTGGTGGAAAGAGTGTAACGCAAAGCACATGCTGCGCATGTGCAATGTTTCCAACGATGGCCGTTACGCGGCGCTGATAGTGCCGTCGGCACGCGCTCGCTTGTTCACCCTAACAGTGCTCACCGCTGTACGTATGCCCAACACGACCGATAGGTCATGGCATCACCAACTGGACATGCTTGCCATTTGCGTAACTACTAACAATATAATATGGTGTGTGGCGCGCAGTCCCGCTTTCTGTAGCCAGAAATGATTCTGACGATGTGTGGTCTGACGATTTGTTTCCATCAGGTTATAGAAAACGTGGTGGTCACCAATATCGATGTAAACATGTTAGACTTGGCCATACATTTTGAAGAACTGACCGCATAGGTAAAATGTATGCGAAAAAATTACATGAAAGAAAACATGGTCTAGCTCTTATGTATTCGCCTGGGATGACTCGGAAAAGAAAGCCATTTTTTCCGTGAGTCGATGCATTAATCCTCCCTCGCCCCTCTCCGAAAGCTTTCTGCACATGACGTGGTTTCGGACTGCCGACAGGATCGAAGGCACTGCAAGCTTTCTGCACCTCACCTGCTTTTACATTGCCTCCGTGATCGGCCCCCGATCACGGAGGCAATGCAAAGCGACCATGTCATGTGATGGCGTCATCATATGACGTCACGTTGAATGACGTCATAGTGACGTCAGAAGTTCTGTCGACGTCATCGCGTGATGATTTTGTGCATCACTCGTGTTGGCTACGCGGGACGCCGACGGTCAATTTTCGTGTTTGATGAGGCATCTAAGGCTCTACGGTACGGTATGGTACGAAGAACATTATTTAAAGATCCGGAGAAGTGCCACCCCTAGGGTGAAGCTCTACCTTAAAGAAAAACAAGACAAATCAAAGTAAATGAAACGATAAAAATGCAACATCGTGTATGCCTCACTTCATGTTCCGAGCGATCGCCCGAAAACAAACGTGATTCTCAGTTCAGAGCAGCTGATTGCACGCGTCTGCGGGACAAAAGAGGCTTGCTTTACCCGTCTGGTCATCTCTTTATATTTATTCAAGATATGACCAGACTCGGTACTTAAGTACTCCGGAGCTTCAGCACTGGTGGACGCTATATTGAGGTCATCAGGAAAAAGTTGGAAATTGCGGTCGGGTGCCCTGTTGGCGCGCACTCAACTGCCGCGGAAACAATTGTATTTTATGTAACTACTCGTCCACATCTTTTTGTAAAGTCTCTGAACCGGGCGAACGCTAACCTCCGAGAACCGTGAAAACATCTGAAGTTGAGAATGAGTTGTTTGAAACTGTTTTCATTTCGTATGGTGAAGGCTTGAAGCAATGCACGCACTCGCGCGAACGTTTCATACTAACGTTCAGCGATCCAATGCAACATGCGATAATATATATATATATATACATACATACATATATATACATACATATATATATATATATATATATATATATATATATATATATATATATATTTATATTATGACATGTTGCATTTTTTCAGGCTAGATACATAAGGGATCTCTGCATTTGAACAATTTTCTGAAGTTATTGAGATCTCACACTTCTATTTGTCAATTTCTTACCGTATTTTCGTTCAGGCAGCTTGTTCAGCAAGAATGGGGGCATTTGTAACTTTGTTTCATGATATCTGGATATTTGTAAAGCATTTTCTATATTACGCCTTTTATGCAATAACTTGTGGAAGAAGGTTAGTTCACCTGGCATTGCTTTTCTTTCAAATGTTTGCGCACGGTGACCCTTGTTGTATGCTACCCCAGAGGCAAAAATAAGCCAACAGCATTGCGGTCGTATGGCCGTCTCTACTCTTTTTTTTTCTTTTTTTTTGTTTCCCTTGCGTCTTCCCGGTGTGCTCCGTCCATAATAAAGAGGTAATGGAGGCTAATGAATTATCGAATAAAGCGGTGTGCATATGGCTAGCAAACCAGTGGCGACCATGAGTAAAAAGCTCGTAGTGTGAAGCGGTCACTGCGCGCAAGTATTTCAGCTGACTGCGCGTGCAATTTACTTTTTTTATTGCTCTTAATTTGAGCATGCGTGATGCTATTACTCGATTACTCGTGCGAATAAGGTTTTTTTTTCGTTCTTTGCTTGTGCGTGTCCGTTTTGCGCGTTTCTTACGCACGCACCAACGTTCTCGAACTCTGTGACCTGAACTAGGCCACGCTGATGCCGCTTGACACATGATTTTTTGTTTTCTGCTGTTGCACCAGCACTAACACAACGCTTAAAGATGGATGAGTTCCATTCCGCACCGCATTATAAAAGTTAAGTAGACTTCAAATGCCCTGTGTGGAAACGCGGCGCAAAAAACTACAGCGCGTAGCAGACGCCCCTCGCTTTCCGCGCGCTTCCCGAGCGCGGAAAGCCCACGGGTCCGGCGCAGCAGCGGCGCGGCGCGGGAGTTCACGGCAAAAGGCCCACGCGGGAGCCGGCGCTTTGGACACTGCTCGGCGTAAGGGAGGCAGCAGTTTGGTCAACGGCTGTTCAACACGCTGCGGGTGAGGGAAGGTCTGTAGAGAGAACTGGCGGGCAATTTCTTCGTGCACAAATGACTTGATCTCGCTGAACAAGGCGCACTGATCAGAAATGGCCGACAAGCCAGCGAGATCGGCGTCGCGTGATGGAGGCCGACGGGTCTGCAACCGCTGCCGGCATAGCTCCTCGAAGCTTTGGCAGTACGTGATCACCTCGGCCGCAGTACAAGGGTTCTTGGCAAGCAGCATGGTGAAGGCATCGTCGTCGATGCCTGTCATAACGTTGCGGATCTTGTCAGACAGGCATGGTTGCGTCGGCTTCCTTGCACAGGTCTAGGACGGCTTCAATGTAGCTCGTAAAAGACTCACCGGTCTGCTGAGCTCGTTCACATAAACGCTGTTCGGCTTGCAGTTTACGAACGGCAGGGCGGCCAAACACGTCGATGATGGCGGTCTTGAAATCAGACCACGTGGGGAAATCGGTTGCGTGGTTGTTGTACCACAGGCCCGCCACACCCGTGAGGTAGAAAACCAGGTTGCTGAGTTTGCCTGCCTCGTCCCATTTATTGGCTACGTTCACACGCTCGTACACAGCAAGCCAGTCCTCATCGTCGGTGCCATCCGCGCCGGTGAAAACAGGAGGGTCGCGGATGCGGGGGACACTGGGGCATGCTGTCGGTGCAGGGGGAGGCGTTTGCTGGGCGGCGTCTTGAGGCATGGTAGATAGAACGGTACGGGATCGAAGTGCCAGGGCCATCGAACGGGGACCGAAGCTAGTTTTACGGCCCAGCACTCTCCACAAAATTGTAAAGGCGTTTATTGACGGCCCTAGGCGTCGATGCACTACAGCGACGACAGTCAAGACGGAGCGCAGACTCGCAGCACGAGGGGCGTGCTCTAGAAGAGCCGTAGAGGACGACCCATTTCAGCAGAGTTCGAACGCTTTTCTACAATATATATATATATATATATATATATATATATATATATATATATATATATATATATATATATATATATAATATATCCTCTACACGCGCATCTGCTAGCAGATGCGCGCGCTCCTTGCGTTTTAACCTCGGATATGCGGAGGAAGTGCATTCGGAGAGGTAGACAGACGAGCCGACGAACGCGTTCGCTGTAGGCTCGTGCACAACTGCAACGACACAACTAAATTTCGCACGGATTTTCAAGTGGTACCCGTTCTTCGCTTCAAGGCCACGCGGAGATACACATTGAAACTCGCTCGACTAGGGCAGTAACGCTTTCGCTTTAAAAGTTAGGAGGAAGCATTGCGCAATGCGATACATAGAAGGAAAGTGGTACTTCAGGCACACACACGCCAAGCTTCGCTTGCCCCCATTTTCCACGATAAGACAAGGGCTGCTGACTTTTTTGCTTTATTTGTGGAAGAGACATGAGGTGAGTGCGCATCGTGAATAAACGAACTGCGTTTGTCCAGTCTTGAGTCTCCTTTCATTAGTGACAGACGAGAGGCGGCTTTCTTGGTCCGCACAGGAGAAAAGGGCACTCGAACATCCCTCGATTCAACGGAGCTAAGCAATAAAAAAAATTGGAGGATGCTTGAGCTTCGCTTTCAAGAGTGGAACGCGATAGCGTAATCGGACCGTGTTCGTATCGCCTTCTCAATCGCTATCCTTCTCTTCTCGGTGGACACCTCAACCGTGCCGTAAGGAAACGAACGTCTGTGCGCGTCACATGGGCCATTTCAAGCTATCCTAGAATGCCTACTGCAAGTAGAGCCGGGAGGTGTCCAATTCGCCATAATTCTTCCTATTTTGCACATTGGTGTAGTGCCCACTACGCGTCCGTAAGGCAACAGGCTCACCTGCACACTTTGTTGATTCTGTTGCTGCTGATGATGAACAATTATTCGCGAGCGCCATGTAATAGTTGGGCCATTAGACCACACTCGCGTTTATTCGATTCTTACTCAAGCCGAACATTTTAATTATTTACTTATCTGCATCTATCTAGAGTTTTCGCCGACGGACAACGTCGATTTTTCGCTCGCACCTAAAGACGCCGACACCGATGCTGACGCCGAAATTTCTGAGAAACGAGCTCCCTAACGTTGTTCGGTTGAAATCGCTAGTTCAATTAAGACCATGGACTCAAAGGTCTCGATTAGCACACCACAGAATTCTGTGGTCAACTGATGTTATCCAGATACAATGCAAGCGTCAGTGATCACCTTTATTCTCTATATCCTCTCTCCGTATTTGTATGTCGAAATAAATGAATGGTAAAGTTCAGTAGTCATTATACGTATAAAAGTATTGGTAAATAGGAACATATTTGGAAAAACAGTATAAAATATCGTCGCTGTACGCGAATCAATTCTGTTATCCCGTTCACAGAGCAACGAAGTAACAAGCCACGTATAGGTGAGTATTGTCTTGAATGATTTCTAAGACGGCTTTGGAGAAGCGTTTCGAGAGCTTTGAATATGATTGCCGACCTCTTCATGGCTCGGACAAGGCTCGGACAAGACCTGTTCACGGCTTCACACTCCGGACAAGCACATGGTTCACGGCGATCACGCTACCGAAAATATTGCTTACAACGCATGGTAGCGCTGCAAACACACTTAAGCTTACTGAACTATCAGAACATAACGCAGGGCTGGTGTTCGTGTGCTCTTACTTCGCTGCCACATATCGAAATTAGATGTCACATCCACTCTTACAAATGTAGCTACGTAGTTACAAGGAAAGTCTGTTCACGATCTGTACTGACTGAAAAAAAAAAGAACAACTACGCTTATTTGCACGTCTAATTTCCCGTTTCTCGCGTTAATTATCCAGTGATATTGCATTTTCCTTTCTTTTTCTTTTTTTCCCTTCTATTCCAGCGGCTTTAACATCACAACTATTTACGGGACCAACCGCACAAAATAGGGACCTACAGAAAATGGTTGGCTTTCCTCCATATTGGCTTGCCTCCCTGCGATTATGTTTGTTTATGCTCGTCTTGGAAACAAATAAATATCGTGGGCGTGTTTGGAGCGAGGCTTTCTCCATATAAAGGGTTCGGTGACTGTGTAATAACTTAATTCCGGCGACAATGTAATAAAAAGTGGGCAGCAATCCTGCAAACTGTGTAAGCCTTCTTCGAATGTATACATCCCAACCTAACGTATTCGCCGGCTGAGCTGGACCGCAGATAACGTAATGAAAACTGCGCCAATAGAGAAGACGTTGTAATAGTAAATTGGCAGATCGTCAAAAACGTGACAGAGGAATATGGAATTCGCTCACTGTCTTAGTTACGCCGCATTAAAGGTGTACAAGGGGGCGGGTCACTGTGACATACGCTCAGTTCTAACACATTGGCCTGCTGCTTCGAGGTTAACAACGAAACGCGAGAAAACGTCAAAGGCCACGCATCGTGCATTGGAAGGGAAAATGACAGACGCAACATGAAGAGATCGAAAGATAGCAGAATGCGTTGGAGAACAAACAGGGGTAGCCGATATCCGGCTTGACATTAAGCGAAAAAAAAAAAACAAAAAAAAACTTCACAGGTTTCCTTGTGCATTCACCTAAGACAACTGGAAGGCGACAGCCATCTTATTTTTTTTTCTCAGTCGGTGTATTCATTCTCCTCCTTCGCCCCCTCCGAAATCTTTCTCCCCCTAACGCCATTTTGCACTGCCTCCAGGATCGGAGGCGTTGCAAGCTTTCTGTACCTCACCTGGTTTTGCACTGCCTCCGTGATCGGCCCACCTTTGACTAAGCGACGATGTCATGTGATGACGTCATCATGTGACGTCATGTTATGTGACGCCACAAGTCTTGACGATCTGTAACGTCATGACTCACGTCAAAAGGTGACGCCATCGCGTGATGATGATTTTTTGCATCACTACTGTTAACGCCGCCGATGCGGGACGCCGCCGGTCAATTTTCGCGTTTGATGAGGTATCCAAGGCTTTCGCCTTAATAAACCATGGCCGACCTCATAATGCGTGGGACATTCAACGGAGGTCACTTAGAGTAACGTAACGATTAAAAATGGAATGGGAAATGCAGCCCAGCATGGTAGTGAGTTAGATGGAGCAAATAAATTCAAAAGTTCGCAGGCATAGGCGGAGAGTACGGGGGGGCTGGGTGGCTTGGGCCCCCCCGGACTGCCTCATGGGGGGGGGGGGGGCAGAGCCCCCCCTGGCGCCGGCCCATGCAGGGTATTTTTTTTAAGAGCTTGGCTTAGGTCCCCGGGTCGTCCTGTCTGGCAGCTATTTCACAGGAGGCTGTTTATGCCCGCTTCTTTTTCATTTCAGCCATTTAAAGTTCGGCACATGGGCCAGTGACAAGTCAAACATTCAATGGAAAAGTACCCCTCAAACGGATTTTTACGCGCAGAATGTGTTGTGCTGATGAACAACTGAAGCGACGACTTAAAATATGACAAATTAAAAAATTCACCGGCGATTACGATACTGCCTAATTCGCTGAGCGCAGCCTCGTGTTCGGGCAACGCCAGCTGTGTTTGAAGTTTTGACTATCCGCAGTTGCAGCAATGTAACATTCGTTACATATTGCCACAGAAACTGCCAGCGCTCGAGTGCTACGCACACTATATACTCTGTGCATTGCAGCTGTCGCGAACCAAGTGAAACGTCCACAGCCCCGTTACGACAAGCGAAGCCAGCCGCAGCTAGTGCACGTGCCAGCCCTGCATGCGCACGAGCTCCGACCGAGGGGCCAGCGCGCGCGACAGAGGAAGAAAGTGAGGTTAGAGGCCAGTATCTTGTGATATCGACAGACTCCGCTTTCGCTCTCTTTCGTCCTCGTTCGCGGTATCGGTTACGCCGCCGACGCCAACGCCGATGTGCGCTTAGCGCAGGAAGGGACGCCTAAGAGCTGCGCTCTAATTGTCTCGAACCCCGTAGTGAATGGTTTTGAGAACACAAAAATGATACCGAGAATACAAAGCAATCCCGACACACTCAGTCAGTGAACGCTTTCGCACAAACTTACTCGCCAATAAAAAAACGGCTAATTTCTTGGTTGCCTACATATTGGTATACCCTTCGACATGCCTGCTTATAAAAGTGCCGAGAAAAGATAGTACGCAGTTTTGATTTATCAGTAAAGGGTTTTACTAAAAGTTCGGCCACCAATGAGCAACTCCATTACTCGTCAAGATTCATAACCGCAGCTTCGCAAAAGGTGTAGTGGTAGCAAATGGTATTTGCTACCATCTCAGAATTACTTTCGGCCATCTTGAATTGAACTCACTGGCATATAATTAAAGCTTCCCGTGATAGCGTTAGCCTACTGTCTCCTGTGTGGCGCATGTTTTAACAAAGTAAAGCATAACCCCACGCATTGAGTGAATCGATTTTACGCGACGCAGTCAACGAGTCAACGAAAAAGGTCGCCTACGCGACCTTTTTCGCTTAGAGCCAAAAGTTACGAGGTGGATCGATGTCTTTGTGTAAATTGAAAAATAAATCTAGGGTCTTCCACTTACAGATCTTCATTATGATATCGCGGGCACCTAAGAGACTAAAGTTACATTAAATTCTTTAATTTAGAAGTTGGATGGAGTGCTCTCTGTCTCTCTCTCTCTCTCTCTCTCTCTCTCTCTCTCTATATATATATATATATATATATATATATATATATATATATATATATATATATATATAAATGTGGAAGAGCAAGTCGGGCCCCGCCCCTCCGGTAAAATGAAAACTCTCCGCCTATGTTCGCAGGTATAAAATGAAATCAGCTTTAAATAAATTTCCTTCCGTTTTGACCATCCAGAATTTCAATGATTGTAACCGAAAAGCTCGGATATTGCCGACTATGTGCAAGGTGGGTTGCGAAAGTGCTCACCGACAAAAACACAGAAAAGACTGACAAGTGGACGACCATTTTTGGTTCGCCATCGACAAAACCGAGTACAACAGGCAAGAAGATGTCGATGTACTGCAATAATGTACAAACAGAAAGGAACAGTCATTGCAGTGGCGCCATTCTCATTCACCGAAACGTGAGAAAAATATATTCGCAATCGCAAGTCTATGTATTATCGGGAGGACTAACTGCTGGGCGAGTTGGTAACTCATCTTAGTGCGCTGTCCGTGTTCCTTTCTCCTGTGTGATCGTTCTTTTGCGCACCACCGCAGTAATATTATCGGAAGGTCCATATCAACGGCGATGGCCTTCGATATTAAAGAGAAGAGTACAGGCCAGCGCGGACAGTGTTAAATACTGTGGTTGCGCGCGTATCACCCCCCCCCCCCCCCCCCACTTTCGATTCTCTTCATGCTCAAGAAAAAGTTAGATGTTCCGCGACACTGAAAAGCCGTAGGGTTTCCCCAGGCCAAAAATTTCGAGAACCCCTGCCTTACTTGTAATCCACACTAAGTTGAGAGTGTTCCTTCTACACGTATTCACCCAGGGCCCGTATTCTCAAACGATCGCAAAAGGCGATAGTATCGCGTTTGGTGACGTAGAATTCGATGCGTTCAATAAGTAAAAAAAAAAAAAAACACTTGCCTGTGACGGTCATTGTTGCTACTGGCCGTTGGTGGTACGAATGTCTCACAACACAGGAGTGAGCGCACCGTGCGAGAGAGAGCAGAACAACCCGAGTGCGGCGTTTTCGAGCGTGTGCTGCTGCTTCTACGCAGTGGCCAGGCTTGGCCGGCTTGGCTGTGGCTACTTGAAGTATAAGACATGTTGAAACTGCTTTCAACGTTTTTTTGTTCGATTATTTAATGCACAGTATAATATTTAAAGAATGCAACTTTGCGTGAAACGTATTTTCGTTGAGAGCTTAACACGGCGTACTTGGAGAGTTCAGCTGTAGCGTGCCGCCGCAGCGACATCGTCTCAAGATCTCAACATGTTGCCGGCTCGCGATAAGCCACGCGAGCAACGCACGGTTCATGTTCCTGGGACGTTCAAACCACGAAAAAAGACGCGCTGGCAAAGAACGAGTGCTGATAACACCCCAAGGTAATGCTCGATGAAAGCTTCAGCGTAAAAAATGCTGCGTATATCCACCGAGGATTGAATACTAGAAGCTACCGTCTACGTCCCCTCATGTAAAACCCCTTCCTTTAGGGGCCTTTGAGGTATCATAAAATAAATAAATAAATAAATAAATGCTAGACTTCACCACGAACCGACGGTTAACGGTGCCTTCGTTTATTGCAAATATGTCGAGAGCACTGTCGAGCAGCATGAAGCAAAATTGACGTCGGCGGAATTACCAGATGGCGCCCTAACTTTTCCGGTTTGCTCAATAGCCAATCAGCGCGCACCAAAGGCGATACTTTTGCGATTGTCGCCTTTTGAGAATACGGGCCCAGTTTTATGCGATCATTACGACCCGCTATTTTTTTTCAATATTTCGTCGTCTCTCTACAGGGGCTCTTAAGAATACGTCGAATAGTCACAAACTAAATAAAAAATGGTTGATCCCTCCGTCATAGGAATCGGAATAACACGAAAGTAAAGCGTGCGCTTAGAGAAGTAACAATGTTTACTGTACATTGATATAAGAGAGTTTCCACAATGTATATTGATGTCTGGCGGCTATAGCACCGTTTAACGTGGATGCACCCACTTTGATGATTGGTGGTACATCTCCATCCCGACGATTAACGTTCATGTTAAATGGTTAAACGAACCCTTATGGTAGCTGTAGTAGTTAACGGTGAAAGCGTAATCAGAGAACGAGGTGTGATAACCAGAAGAGCGTCGCATATTGGACGCAGATCTTGGTCGCCATCCCGCGGCATGTTAAAATGTGATTGAAGAGCACGGCCGGACTATAGAGGGAAACGCAAAGCGCGCCGTGCCGCCTCGGCAGCCCGGCCGCGACTTGTCTCGGTGCAAGCGCGTGAGCGTGGAACGCACTGTTACAGCGAGGTGAGGCCGGCGCGCGTCGCAGAGCTATTTTTGGTTTGTATTAGCGTGATGCTATGAGCGAGGCCGACGCTTCTGCTACGCTTGGGCAAAGGTTGCCACCTCGCGGTGTGTTAAGCAATTGACAAAATTCAACTTCTATTGAAAACGCGCCGAACGGGAGGGACGCGTAACGCGTTGCAGGTGCTAGTCGCGGAGGCCGCATCAATGACGAATTACTTTACCTTACCACTCCCAGAGGTCAACACCACCCAGCCGACCGGGAGAGTGGTAGATATAAAAGGCGCGTTTGTAAAGCCTCCAGAGTCTGTGACCGTGGCGCAGTGGATAGCGTGCCCGGCATCTGTTGTTGCGGACCGAGCTGTCGTGGGTTCGATGCCTGTTGACGCTACCTTTCTTTCTTGTCATCTGATCGTGTATATTTTTCGACGTCATTTCCGTGACGGAAATACGTCACTGAAGTCTTGGTGGACCCCGGCATAAAACACTTTCGTGTTAAAATTGGAATTTTATACGAAGTGAGGGTGAGAGCGGTCGGAACGCCGAGCTGTGCGGACGTGCCTCCGCGTCGCTCCGGCTTTTTGCATCTCTGCGATCTCTTATGTGCGAAGTCTCGCCCGGATTTTTGTTTCATCGCGTGCGTCTCATCCCCCGATCACGAGGAAGTACGGATTTTCGTATCTGAGTGAGTTGTGGTCACTTTTCGGCACCTTTTCCCTTTACGCCACCGAAGCCTAGTTAGCCCTAGCTGCAAGAACGCCGGCCGCTACGAACGGCGTCGGCACGGCTAAGCTTGACATGGCAGGAAGCGCTTCGGCGCCACTTTTATCGACGCCGGGCGTCTCCAACTCCGCCGAAGGGGGCGAAGACGACGAAATTCAAGCAATGGAGGGAACTGAATGGCAGGTTTTTCAGTCGAAATCGACCAAGAAGAAGCAAGCGGTGGAACGAGGTATGTCTCAAACCAACGCTTCGCGAAGCTCCCAAGGCTGCGTCCAGTTAGGCGCCAGAAGCAGCCGCCGGGCGGCTGCCTTAAAGAAGAGAGTCATCGCGGCTTTGCGTATGCCGGAGCTACCTTCTACACATCGGAAGATCATCGTTAGACCCCGAGACGGTCTGGATTTGCGCAAAACCAGCTGCTACGGCATCTCAACCGCCATCTTCACGGCGGCCGGAATTACCGCCATCCAAGCCTCCAGCGACTTGGTGTGCCCCAACGTCGTGCAAAACATCGTTGCGGTGTGCACCGAAAAAGAAGACAACGCTCGCAAGATCTTGGCTCTCAAGAACATTCGCGTCAACGGCAAAGAGCACGAAGTGGCGGTGTACGCCGCCGCCGAAGGCAGCTACGTTAAGGGAGTGATCCGCAACGTCGAGCGTGACATCGGCGATGCTGAGCTCGAAAGGCTCATCGTGCACCAAGGAAACCCGTCGGTTCGTGGCGTCAAGCGCATCAAGGACACAGGCTCCGTCGTTGTTCTCTTTGACGGAGGAGATGTCCCAGGCTATATCAGAGTCGGCCAGGCGATAGTCCGGTGCTACCTCTACAAGAAACAGATGGAGGTGTGCAGCAAATGCACCCGTGTTGGTCATCGTGCAGACGTCTGCCCCACTCCAATGGCCAACGTGTGCCACAGCTGTGGGGCCAAGGATCCGAAGAAGGCCATTCATGTCTACTTAGATGCAAACTCTGCGGCAAGGGCCACACTACCGGAGACAAGGCCTGCAAACAGAAGTACCAGACCCCCTTTGTCATTCGACAGAAGCGAAAGGAGCGAGAGATGGAACGTGCTTTCGACATGGACCTGCGGGATTTCCCCACGCTCGGGGCGGGGATGCCTAGGCCGTCTTCGGGCGGCTGGCTGCAGCCCTTCACAGTGGGAGGTGGATCCGCGCTTCCCGTCACTGCGAAATGGGCCTCCAAGGCGCAGAATCCAGAACCTTACAGAACGCAAGCTGGACCCTCTACCCAGGTAAGCGGGGACACAGTCACCGCTAATGAGTCGGAGGAGCTTAAGAAAGTCAGAAACGAGAACGCGAAACTCAGCTCAGAGTTAGCGCAGGTCAAAAAGGAACTGGCGTCGCTCAAAAACGCCGTCTCAGCGTCTAGACAAGATGGCGACCAAAATGGCGGCAACGGTCGCAAGCGCCGAGCTGTAGGTGACGTTCCCGAGGTAGACTTAACGGACAGCCTTAACCAAATCAAAGAATCCTTGAAGCTTATTTCTTCGACGCTTCAAGAAATCACCAAAGACATAGTAACTGTCAAGGCACAGAATCGATTTATTGATTTTCGCCTAAGGGATCTTGAGTGTAAGATGGGACTACCCGAGCCTGAGCCGCTTCCGACAGAATTATCGCAGCTAATATCCGACCCCACCGTCGTTGCGGAGTTAGTGCAAAAGCAGATACCGTGCCCTCAAAGCAATTCGCAGGCTCAGTCTCGCGATCCGAAGGCTCAGCCTTGTACAAAAACTAAATGCTAATCATGGCTGCGCAATCCAAAACCAACTTTCGTGTCTGGCAGTGGAACTGCTGCGGATTAAAAAAGAAAAAAGCAGTGTTAGCTCAATATATTCTATCGTGTGATTCAAAGCCACAGGTAATTTTACTACAAGAAACGATCACGCCCGGTACTACGTTTAGTGGTTACGAGTCTTTTGAACGCGTGCAGAAAGGTGGCAGAGGCGTTGTTACTCTAGTCAAAAGGGGCTTCACAGTCATTGATCACGGAGACATAGATAAGCACTCGCATGCCGAATATGTCTGTATTGAACTCTTACCAGGAAAGAACATGCGCAGGGGAATACTTATCCTCAACGTATACAGTTCACCAAGGCGACGAGACGAGCGCTTCTATGGTCTTATCGGTAAAGCAGTAAAGATGGCTACCGATTCCCGCATACCACTCATAGTAGCCGGTGACTTTAACGCACCTCACACCACATGGGGCTACGTTAGAGACTCACCGAAAGGGACCTCCATTTGCAAAGCCATACAGGACTTCAATCTCATGCTGCTCACGGACTGCGGTTTTCCCACTCGTTTAGGCAACTCGGTAACGCGACCCTCGACCCCAGATCTCTCTCTGGTCGCCTATGGCGGCAAGTCGTCATGGCGCAACATGGGTGAAGATCTGGTGTCTGATCACTTCATCATAGAAACGACACTGCATGCTCAATGCAAAACCATAAGAATTCAGCGTATCATTGATTGGGATCTCTTCAGATCCAGCAGGAGGGACAAAGGCCCTCCTAAAGACTATGAAGATTGGATAGAAACCCTCTTCAGTGACGTCGCTGCCTCCACTAAGGAGATAGAGTTGGAAGATGACTTCTTCCCAACCATAGACAGCCACTTAGCGCACCTTTTGAAGCTAAAAAGGCTCTCAAAGAACGGTGGCTAAAGAACAAACTTAACAGGTCACTAAGGAAACGAATCGCCAAGATCAATGCAGAAATTGCCTCGTACTCTAAAGTGTTAGAACAGAAACACTGGGTGGAAATGTGCGACAAAGTGGACGGGCAGATGAGGGTGGGCGGCAAGTGGAACTTGCTCAAACACCTTCTGAAACCCACCGACACTCGAGCCGCCCAGAGATCGGCAATCGAGATACTTGTTCACCGAGCTCTTACTCTTCGTAGCAAAGATTCTATCATGACAGATCTCGCCAGAATTCATCTGCCACTGGACACCACCTCGTCTACGCCGCCGCCCGGCTACGCCGGAAGCGATTCCGACGAGTTGGACGGAAACATAGCGGAATGGGAAGTAAGGTCTGCGCTTCACAAACTCAACAGCACCTCGGCTCCGGGTGCTGACCGCGTCACGAACCGTATGCTCAGGAACCTTGACGATGACTCGGTCACTTTCCTGACCGATCTATTTAACAAACATTGGAAGAATGGATCGTATCTACAAGAATGGAAACATGCCACCGTCATACTGATACCCAAACCCGGTAAGAAGTGCACTACAGAAAACCTTAGACCGATTTCACTCACTTCGTGTGTCGGCAAAATTTTCGAACATGTCATAAACGATAGGGTCTCTAAGCACATAGAGCGCAACGAACTCTTCCCACCCAACATGGTGGGCTTTCTCCCACACTTATCGACACAAGACGCCATGCTTCTCATCAAATCGCAGGTCATCGATGCCTCTACTAGAGATCCCAGAGTCATTTTGGCTCTGGATCTCAAAAAGGCGTTCGATACTATACTTCATGACCACATCCTCGAAGCAATCTCTGAGCTTGGTCTCGGAAGGCGTTTTTTCGAGTTCGTTAGACAGTTCCTGTCAGACAGAACCGCTACCATCAGGTTAGGGGAGATAGAATCAGTCAAGTTCCATCTAGGCAACACGGGCACCCCACAAGGGGCAGTGATTTCACCCCTTCTATTTAACATCGGTATCACGGCTCTCGCTAGAGAGCTAGATAACAACAGCGACATCGGCTCCGCCATCTGTCGGTGGGTCACACCGAGACTACGCTCCAAGAAGCCGTACATACGGTCAAGAAACACCTTTCTCGTATGAAACTCGTCCTATCTGACAGCAAGTCCGAGCTCCTAGTCTACCAACCAATCCGCATGGGGCGACGACCCCAAGGTTGGGTACCCACCGCGGAGATCGACATACACTTGATCACAAAGAACGGCGCGGTAATCCCCCGCAAAGGCACCATACGCGTGCGAGGCAGGCTCATCTCGGAGAACGGCAGGAATGCAGCCACGATACACAAGTTGAAGCAGCACACCGCTGCCACCGTTCGGCTTTTTCAAAGGATCTCAGGTAGAAGAGGAGGCATCAAAGAGGACAACTTCCTCCGGCTCTTCCATGCGTTCCTTTTAAGTCATATCAATTACGTCGCCTCCATGCACGCCTGGAGCGCTGCCGAAAAGGCTAAACTAGCAGTCCTTATTAGACAGACTATCAAAAAGGTTTTAGGGCTCCCTTCTAGAACGAGTACCACAAGACTCGAGGCTTTGGGCGTACACAATAAACTCGACGAATTAATAGAAGCGCAGCGCACTGCTCAGATTTCCAGGCTTTCGTGCACTGGAGCAGGCAAAGCGATTCTGGCCAGAGTAGGAATCAGCTCTCCCCTGACTACGTAAAATACCGATCAAGCGCCCCCCCTCGACGCGGGGATAATCAGGTAATGTTAGGAGGGGGGCTCTTGCTCGGAACTGCCCCGAAATTCAAGATGGCGGCCGACCCCCCCCCCCCGGCCCCCCTTCTTTAGGAAGGAAATGCAACGCATGGAAACCGAAAAGCTTTATTCAGCAGCATTCGCTCTAATTTAATCACTTTCAAAACCGTCAAATGATTCTTCGGAGTCAGAGACGAAAACTAAGTCCAGGCACTCGTTTTGCAAGTCCTCGGGATTCTGGGGTGCCACGGCGCCGATGTCGGACAGGCAGTCATGCAGCTCGCCATACTCGGAGCCGTCGAGTGCGTTGGAAATTCCGCACCCCTTGAACGAGCGCACGACTCTCTCAACGGTGACAGCGGCCCAAGCCTCAGACACAAAGTTGAGGGCGTCCTGCCGCGATGGCTTTCGCAGGTTGCCTTTCGGCGTTCTTTCTCCTTTCCTCATGAACAACTCCCAAGAACGCCGAAGGTTGGCCTTAAATGGCCTGTTCCAAAAGACGTCGGCTGGCTGCAGTAAGCTTGTGCAGCCCGCAGGCACATACACAACGTCTGTGTCGCGTTCCTCTATGGCGTCTTTTGCTGCCTGAGTCTTGTGGATGGGTGCCTGATCCAGCACAAGTAGCCGCCGCACATCATCGTTGTTCGGCCCCCACACCTCTTGATATACTGGCTCGACGCAGCAAAATTTCCGAGCTGCAAGCTGCGAGCTATTTTGACAGCTTCTTCTGAAAGAAGTCTGTTGCTCACAGCACGTCCAGCGCTCCTTTCCCGCTCGAGGAACTCAAAAAGAGCGTCGTCTACTTCCTCACTGAACACTGGCGCTCCGTTGCTCAACTTACGCCTAAGCTTGGCCGTGCCGAAGTTTTGTTGAAGTAGGCTGTCGAACTTCTTGTCCCACTCGCGGACCCTCTTTCTGTCAATACTGAAGTGGCGAGCTGTCGCGTGCACATTCCTTCCCGCCTGGCGGTGCCATTCTACGACTTCGATTTTTTTTTTAACTGTATAGGAATGCATGTCGAGAAGTCGCCGCTGTCACGTTCGGTACCAAATAACAAAATGGCAGGCGTCGTGCCAATGCCAGCGAAGGTGGTCAAATGACCCATTTTTGGATTGGATTTTGGATTAGGCAAGAGCGTAGCCAATGGCACGGTTTCGGTTTCGGCAGCTTCGGGTTGAGACGGCAGAGAGTGGCGGGTTGAGGTGGGAAGGGGGGGGGGGGGGGCGCTTGCTCGGTAGAGACCGAAAATAGGAAATCTTCACAATATATGAGGGGGGCGCTTACACGGGTGGGGGCGTTTGATCGGTATTTTACGGTAAGGAGAGAGCAGTTCCACTTCCAGACACCGTAAGGTCGGCGATCATGGTTCACCCACTTCCCCGAAATATGCATCCGGTATACAATCACGGTAGAAGGAGAGCGCGGGCTAAAGCCTTCCTCTCTCAGTTAAACAGCAGACGAGAAAACGCTCCCTTCGTCGATGCATCTCGCTCGGGACCGAATAGCTTCGTGGCCGCCGTGGCAGACATGAGCGGCCGCACTGCGAGTGCCGCCTCGGTAAGGACC
Source organism: Rhipicephalus sanguineus (assembly GCF_013339695.2). Taxonomy (NCBI): domain Eukaryota; kingdom Metazoa; phylum Arthropoda; class Arachnida; order Ixodida; family Ixodidae; genus Rhipicephalus; species Rhipicephalus sanguineus. The sequence goes on from NC_051186.1 coordinate 55,543,064, forward strand.
AGGTCCATCGGAGTGGCCGAACAGGTCGCCATCTCTCTGGCACTAACAACTAAAGATCCATGCCCCATCTTTTCCGATTCCATGACGGCCGTCAGGTCGTTTGACGCCAATCAAATCTCCTTGGCTGCTCACAGCATTTTAACTAAATCTACAATATTCCCTCATGAGTTGACGTGGTTTCCCGCCCACATGGGCGCCTCCGTCCACGGCATCGCCAACCCCAACGAAGTGGCTCACGCTCTGGCGCGAGGACTCATTCTCCGCCCCGGGCAAACGAGCCCCCCGCAGGCTGCGGGGGAGGGGGGTGGCGATGGCGCCGACGGAGACCCGTTGACCACCTTTCACGAGGTCACTTCACACTATAGGCTAGGCAGGAAATCCTTTCCAGATCCGCACAGAGAGCTAACTCGGAAGCAGGAGATCGCCCTCAGACTCCTCCAGACTAGATCGTTCCCGTCGCCGGCCACTATGGCCGTGTATACAGACATTTCGCCAAAGTGTTCAGCTTGCGATCAGCTAGCAACTTTTTCTCATTTAATGTGGCGGTGCCCCCGCTTGCGCGTTTGCACAAGAAAGCATCACATCAACAAGACAGAATTCTTAAAATGCATCGCAAATCCGGATCTCGCGAATCAACACCGGGCGGTCCAGGGAGCCTGTGAAGCGATCGGGAGCCTTTGGCTCCCGACCTCTTCGCGGGCTATGCCCTCCGCGGGTTTTTAGGAACCCTCGTCCCAGGACACAATAAAGTTCCTTTGTCTGTCTATACGAAGTGAGGTTTTAATTCCTCTAGGATCGGATCTGGCGCACCTCTACAAAACGCAAGGGTAAGGTAACACGGCCGATCCACCAAGCGAAGTGACCTTCGTGCTGTCTATTGCTTCAGCGCGAAGCAAGCGGTGAGAGCACAAGTACGTACAAGGGTATGAGCCATAGCTTTGTAGTGGCCGGTGATTTGGTTTGGTTCTAGCGGTTTGGTTCTAGCACACCGGAAATTCGAGGTTAAAAGAAATGAGCTCTGTGCACAACTGGTTATAATAATTACGAGAACGGAAGTCTGGGCGAGTTTGTAAGAATGCATCATAGAGAAGGTAGCGCAAAAAATACATTGGCACAAGCCAGGAACATAAACACGAGACGAGCGATGACTTCAAACTAAAATTTATTCTCAGAATCCACTCCTATGTATCAACCAGCAAAGATTAGGGACACCCCGTGGACTTCGACATTTCTGTTGAAACGTTTTATATGCATTGTGTTTCGTCATTTGTGTATGTTAATGTTCTTGTTGTACGGACACTGTTTCTAAATGTTCGTAGCGTCCTACACTGTAAACCACTTTACACCCGTATGGGTGTAACTTGGTGTCTATAACTCACACCCCTATAGAGGTGTGCACGGGCTCCGGGTAGCCCGAAAGCCCGAGTCCGACCCGGCCCGCGGGCCGGGCTTGGGCGGGCCGACGTATTTTCACCTCGGGCCCGGGCCGGGCTCGGGCTACTTGGAGTTTTATCGGGCCGGGCTCGGGCCCGGCGCAAAGCCCGACTCAAGCCCGAAATATAGAGAATAAGCGGGAATTGTTTTCCAGCACGCATACAGAGCCTTTTCCGCGACCGCCTTTTACCGCTTTTCCTTTCTATTCGCTACTTTAAACAAAAGGGGAGCAGGTAAAGCACTGCCTCTGTTGCTCTCCGACAAACAGAGAAGTAACACCACCTAAGCTAGTGACGGCGCCACGCGACTGTTCGCATTAGATTTAAGGCCAAATCCAATATGAGTGATAATGCACGCGACTACGACGAGCGACCCGACGTAGGTCGCCTTCGTGCAAGCTGACGCAAAGCGCCGCACTTCGTTGAAGCCGGAATCGTTGGACTGCTCGCTGTTCTTGCACGACAATTTGTAATCTGTGTAATAGAGACTGTACGATGTGTGTCGTTTGATCATATTTGATATGCTCAATAAAATGCCGAATTACCGGAAAACGATGTTTTGTTTCCGCAGCGAATCTTCGAAAAGCCGGGACGGGCCGGGCTGGGCCCGGGATTGTGTTTTCGTACGTCGGGCCGGGCCGGGCGGGCTTGCAGCCCTTTGCCGTCGGGCTCGGGCGGGCCTTCGACAAAGACAGCGGGCCCGGGCCGGGCTCGGGCTCGGAAATACGGCCCGTGCACAGCTCTACACCCCTACACCCCAAAAATAGGTGTACCAAGCAGGATTACACCTATACAATGGGTGTAATATCAAACTTTCACCCAATGGGTGTGGTTGGGTGTAAAAGCATATTACACCCAAATTAAAAAAAAGGGTGTAGGGTGTAAAAGCACATTACACCCAAACGAGAAAAAGGGCGTTAGGGTGTTTATGCACAATTACACCCAAACACCCAGGCAACAATTTCCATAATTCGAGTGGTTCCCCCCTCCCAGTTGGCTCCCATTGAAACGCTAGAAAGCTTACCCTTTAGCCAGTCCTTTCAAGGGCGCATGACCTATTATAGTGGCTCCTGCCACAGAAGGAAAATGCTGGCAGCAGCACTGATTTTATAGTGCATATGAAGCACGGCATATATGACCCTATACAGTGCAATCGTGACTGAATACAAATTCATTACCTAAAATGTGTTGACACATATTGCGAGATGTTCACACAGTTATCCAATAGTACAAAATAAAGTCAAGCTTTAATAAACACAGAGCTCGTACATCCGAGACAAATTCTACGGTATTCAATGACCTTTCTCGAGTGTGCAGAGCGGCATCGTGTATGCCGCCAAACAAGGAGCACAAATGACATGGAGCACAAATGACCAAGACGTTTGTGTCAAAATATGAAGCAAGGGCGTTAATTCCACTTCATAATGAGGAATTCAACTTAACATGCATCATTGTAACACAGCCGTATAGTGCAGTATGGGTCTTAGAACAAGCTATACCCGTGCGAGTGGGGTGTAATAGATGAAACCGTCCTCGAAAAGGTAGCAGTTACAGGGAGCACAAATGAACCTTCTTCCCTGTCAGCCCTCTTGGGGCACTACAGACACCTGGTCCCTTTGGGCGCACCCCAGAATTAATTTTCCCGCTGTAGTTGCCCTTCCCAAGAAGGGAAATATTGGTGCCACTTCTTATACCTGCACTTACGCCGTTGATAAAATAAGGTGCCATCGTCTTAAATGGGCTGCATAACATCAGTGTGTGTGTTTGAAATCAACTGGAACACACAAGGTACGGTCTGGTCGTTCTCCTGTTAAGGAGATAGTTCAGAAATGTGCAATCCCTTGATGAGAAAGTGGAATGATAAAGTTTCAAAATTCCAGCAGTGCCCACACCATTGTGCCTGTTGTCGACTTTCTTAGTAGGGTAAACACTGCCATCACACAGCTGTAGCTGATACACGAGCAGCGTATCAATGCTCCGTGACAACTCACGCAACATTATAAGGACTCAGAATGTCGTTTTCCACAGCAGGCCTCCATATTATCTCTTTTCTGGGAAAGTACATGAGTGAAGTAGAAAACTGTGCACATTGCTGGAATTATGAAATATTTCCCACTTTCTCAAAAGCAATGGACTGTGGCTCCAACACAAAAAAGTGAGCAATCGGGCCATGACGCGCACGTTGCAGCGCATGCTGAATGCGGTAATATGCAGGAAATGCATGGGAACAGGGACGTTATGACCACGACAGCACTGCAGAAGCATTACCTACATAACAACAGTAGAATCAAATTTTACACGGGCATGTTCAGAGAAATTTAAAGATTATCCCTTTCCAAGCAAAGACAACAGAATCATTGGTAATTGAATAAAACGAGTATTTATTTCTTTTAAAAAATATTGACAAAACTTAAAGCTTGTCATATAGCTCAAAAATAAATTTTAAAACAATATTCGATGCACTGATTTCACTGACAAGTACTGGCAGTTTTGTTAAGCTAAAGTTTCAATAGCAAAAGATCTCAATTATTAAAACTACTGCAAAAAAGTCACAAAGTCCTTTGAATATAAAAGCTAAGCCAATAACCTCAAAGTGGAATGACCTGCGAGAACATGTTGAAATCGGCAGACACAAAATGGCTTGTATTAAAATGTCACAAGAAAATGAGCAAGAAATTGAAATGAAATACTAGCACCGCCATAGTATTCGTTTCTGTATAATGTAAAACAAATAACTACTCGTTACCATATGAAAATATAACTTTATGGCTTAAGCTCGAGTCAATCACAGGTGGCGACATAAAGCAGAAGCTAAGGCCTATTTTCTAGGCTTTCTTGAAAATGTTCAGAAGCTTTACTACTTGTGTCCTCGGAGTCATCACCCACTGGCCAAGAAGGATCCATTCAACAGCGATGAGAACGTTGAACGCCTTGTGATGGCAGTCGATATTTAATAGCCAATGTGCTGCCATGAGTGCAGCTACTCATTCTTCGGCATTGGACACACTGAAGAGCAGTTCTTTGTCCACATGGAGGAAAAGCTTGCTTGCATAGGGAAGATCGGGGCCGTCGTACACAATGCAAGGTGTTATTGGAACGCTCTCTCCCTGCATGATAAAAAATAAAAAAAAAATCATTGTCTGGAAAGCGCTACGCAGACTTCAATTATTTGTTTCAGTAAATAACAGTTTCTGTACCGTGTACTACCGTGAGTAATATGAGCTCGAACATTCGAGCACGTGGAAAATAGCCTTAAAACTGAAATAGGGTGATACGTGGATGGCGCTGCCGAAACTGGAGGGGAGAGGGGGGGGGGGGCGCTGTTCCGCTGACTGTTGGTACTCCCGCCTCGCTAGCGTTGCTGCGAGATGTCGGCTGATTGCGTGCCAATGACCGCTAGCAATGATAACAAAATAAATAAATGAGGCGCAGCAAAATCCTCAGCCGACACCACCGAGATACCGAAGCGTAAGCATGGCCTGCGCATCGTGGCAGGCTACGTCACAGCCGATATCTCACCAGCTACCTAGTCTGATGTGGCTGTTCGCGTTGATGGGAATTCATATCACCGCTAGCGGCCACTGACACACTCTAAGATGCCGTTTCGCATCAACAATATCGAAGCGGGAGGGTCAACAGATAGTGGAAGCGCGGCGCCCTTTCCGCTTTGTTTCCGACAGACGCCGCTGCGAATCAGCCGACGCACGGTTCTAGGCTGTTCGCCATGCGCTCGCTTGTTCGAGCTCATATTGCTCACGATAGTACCATCCAAATATGAAGCTCATAACATGCCCCATATGGAACTGGAGAGAATTAACAGCTTTTCTACGTGCAAATAGCTTGTTTCGGAAAGAGAAAGTACTATTTGACAAATATTATCCGCATTTTTAAAGAAAAAGGAGCATTCTTTAGTGGCATGAAGGATTCCTGCAAATCGATAAAAAGCATATAAAACAAAACTATGCACAAGGACTTCTCTTCAAGGCAGCACCTTGCAGCCTTGAAGATGACTGGAGAATTTAAAATATCTGATAAATCATTAGGCTTGTCTTTTACCAAATAATATCATTGGAGGTGGTCGTACAAACTGCGTTTTTTAATGTTTGTACACGTAAAAGTATTTAGCGAAGTTACAACGCCAAAGCGAGGCGAGGCGCATGTTACTCTTAATAACCACAACAAAATAATGAAAGCTAGACAGAATGGAAACAAACAGAATAAAATAAATTGTGCTCGAACGCGGGCACTCAGGCGTACGCACGAAGGGGGGGGGGGTGCACCCCCTAGTCAATTCAGACAGGGGGGGGGGGCGCAAAGTCTGCCCCCATACTTTGACTTTTTAGTAAGGCGGGGGGAGGGGGGCAGCGATTAACCTTCCTACTTCTCTCCCCCCTGATGGGGAAACCTGCACACGTCTAAGTGCACACTGATGCTCGAACTTGCGCTTGCACAGTTGAGGTAGTTAAGGCGATTCGGCCACACATAGACATGAAAAATTCATTCGAACACAAGTCAAGTTCAACGAACGGCTCCCCGTGCACGGGTGCCGGCATTATCAGGAAACCTATGTTACGGATGAATTAAAACATCGGTACGAATTTAACGAAACGGAATGTATTAGCACTCAGGCGAGCTTCGCGCGGCGTACCTAAAACGAAGCAACACGCTGCGTTAAAATGACCCACACGCATCAACCCGAGCATCATGGTAGTTTTAGCGCCCAAAACGAACACGGACGGAAAAGAACGACGCGGACACCACGTCGTTGTTTTCTGTCCTGTTTTTCTTTTTTTCTCGTGCGAAAAAAAAAATGCAGTTCAATTACCAACAGGCCGAAGCATACGCGCCTTAGACACGCTTGACGCTTAGAGGTAACAGGTAACAAATCCCCCTCCGAATCACAGCCGCGCATGCGCACACTGCTTTCAACACCAAACAAAGCAAAGCTTGCCCGCGCCTAACGTCACACAACTTTGCCTTCATCCCGATGAAACAATACACTCACATATACTCGCTACGTTAACAAATGCTCGCCGATCGTCAATCAGTTAAGAAAAGCTTAGTTAACGGCATTAAATCGCGCTCTCGGAGTTAACAAAGCGCTGGCCGTAGCAACGTGATAGTGGTACGTACTACATACAGTTTCAGTTCGAGTGCTCCACGATATGAAGCTGCAGGTCTCCCTTTGAGTATAGTGCATCTTCGTAATAAGCAGCACTGGCAGAAGGTAATGGACGAGCACAGAGCGCAGGCACACTTCAAACAACCGAAACACCGACTGCAAAACTCGACCGATCGGGAGGCGATGCACAACACACGCAGAAAACGGCAGAGTTCGGCGGCGTGTCTGAGCGCGTTGCACAGGTCACGTCGTGATAGAGCTGTTCCGCGCGCTGCGCACGCGCGGCGGCTGCGCCGGCCGAGGTGGCCGAGGAGGTGGCGCCCCGGCCGTTGTTGGGTCGCGTGGGCGCAGCTTTCTTTCTGCGGCAGTGTTATGTTTTGTTATGCTTGACACAGTGTATTCGAATCGCAGTAATCATTGCGACGACACAGTAAGGGCTGCATGACTACAAGCAGGCCTTAAATGTCTCCCTTCACTGGAGGGGGGGCCCTCACAAAGCGGCAATTATATATATATATATATATATATATATATATATATATATATATATATATATATATATATATATATATATATATATATAATCTCAAAGAAAAGATCGCCTAGCAGCGATCTTTTCGCCGCTAAACTGATGCTGCTGTGGTCTCAGCGGCTCTGCTACACGCAAATCGTGGGTTGTTGGAACGCGGTGCGAGCTGTCATAGCGAAGAATAAACGCAGGATTTCTCGATATATCGGTCAAGATCCACTTTCGCGGTCGTGTTATCCAGTTTTGCCAAAAATGTGATGGTATTAAAAGCATTAAAATGGATTATTTTCAAGGGATGTTGGCAGGAAATAAAAACGAAAACGTATTAGGCTGAAAAACGTATTATGCAGAATCGTGTCAACGAGATTTCACTGTATATGTATGCTATAGATTAAGCGTTAGGAGAGGTGTTTGCGATGATCACAGTGCAGTGAAGCCAACTGTCTCTAAACTGAACAAATGCTTATGAATGCTAAACAAATACATATATTATTCCGAATGTATTTCGGGCATTCATTCAACGTGTCAATCCAATCCAGCAATAAATGAAATTATTTTGGAAATGATTTCTTAAAAATAAATCGGGACGTAAAGGCTTAAATATATGTGAGCTCAAAATAAGTAACATCAGTTGACTCACTGCATTCAGAACCTCAGGCACGACAATGCTATATTTTATTTTCACTACCACTTGCCTAATAAAGTAGGCAAAATGCATGCGTCGTTGCAATTACAGCAGACTTGTGATGCACAACTAAAAGAATGAAAATTGAGTGGCAAGCTTAGCAGACCAAGGTGAACCATTAATGATTTACGAGCAGGTAGCTTCACACTCAGGTGCCTCGTGAAACAGTATCCTGTGCCAAGACGCTCCGTCGAACAGGGTGGTGACCCGTGGTTTCAGGAGGCGTTGCCCGTGGTGTTCAGTGTCTCAGTTAATTGCATTCAGCAGTGCAACGATACCTGTTTACACCTATGGGTCAATTCACTGCGCGAATTGACCCATAGGTGTAAAATTAAAAGAACACCCATGGGTGTTTAACAGAACATACACCCATTGTACACCCAAAAATAAAAAAGGGTGTGCGAAGAGTGCGCAAAGAAGACATTACACCCTTTCGGATAATATTGACAGAAAAAAGGGTGTACGATAGCTGTTTTATCGCAAATACACCTATAAGGGTGTGAAACGGTTTGCAGTGTACGATGAAATAAACTTTTTCTAAACAGATCAAACCACCACATCGTCACCCAAAACGTGCATCTTATCCCACAATGAATAGCATGACGCCACAACATGTTGATCAGCTCTTACAACAGAAATGATACACGCGAAATGCAACGCAGTCAAGATAAGCTAAAAACTGAACGCGAGCGATTACGGTACGCGTTATAATGGTCGTCTTCACTTCACTTTCACCACCTTTATCGTGAATTGTGAAATGACAACCATCATTCTAGCGCACTACGGGCGCTTTGTCGAAGGTAGTAGCAGACGCTCTCCCCACCCGGCGCCGGCGCAAAAAGACAATGAAACGCTGCGCGCCGCGTTCTTCTCACCGCCGTCGAAGCTCCCCGCCACATCCCCGCTCACACCCCTCTTCCACCTGTCTCCCTCTCCCTGCGCTGCGCGCGCGCCGTACCGCTCAGTCATTTCCGCCACCGAGCGCAGCAGACGCTCTCCCCACCCTACCGCCTTCATGAAATTCAGCAGCGAGATAAGGCTCACAGTCGTTTGCGTCCCATTTCTAAGGAGTTTCGATCATCGGTTGTATTCGGACACGGAACTGCTAGTTTTTAAAGACGATAGTCTTTGTTGGAATACTTCAACGCAGAAATTTTGGTCTGTCTGTGTTTAGAAAAAGTTTATTTCATCACAGGACGCTACTAACAGTTGGGTAAAAGTTTCTGTCTTTCTCTCTGTGTGTCTGTCAGACTGTCACACGATTCAGCCCCCCCCGCCCCCCAAACTCGGCCAAAGTTTAAGCACTTGCTGAACGCCCAGCCATCTTGAACTGGTAGCGGCGTTCATACTTGGGAACACTGTCGATCAAAAAGCAAATATTACGCATATGTGAGGTGCGACATCAATACGTAAGTATTAGGTGGTGTGTGCCTTTACTAGAAAATTCATAGATACGTAATTCTAAAGACCCTAGTGTTTCTTAGGCTGCGCTGAAAATGTTAGTGTTTCTTATGCTGCGCTGCAAATGCGACGCTATGAGCCAGATGCGGCGATTCAACATACAGCAGGAGGACTCATGTAGTACGGCCGGCAGAAGACTATCGTCTTTCGACAACATTTGCAGCGAAGAACGCAGATACGCAGTCAATTTTTTTGTGGAAGATACATGAGGCGAGTGCGCATCGTGAATAAACAAACTGAATTTGCCCAGCCTGAGTCTCCTCTCATCAGTGACCTACCAGAGGCAGCTTTCTTGGTCCGCGCACTCGGACGTCCCTCCATCCACTGGAGCTAAGCAAAAAACTTGGAGGATGCTGGAGCTTCGTTTTCAAGAGTAGAAAGAGTAGAACGAGATAGCGTAATCAGGCCCCGTTCGCATCGCCTTCTCAATCGCTAGCCTGACTTCTCTTTTCGGTGGACACCTCAAGCGTGCCTTAAGGAAAGGAAGGCCTGTGCGCGTAACATAGGCCAGTTCAAACTATCCTAGAATGCCTACTGCAAGTACAGTCGGGAGGTGCCCCCACTACGCCATAATTCTTCCTTTTTGCAAGTTGGCGAAGTAGCCACTACGCGTCCGTAAGGCGACACGCGCACCTGCAAACTTTGTTGCTGCTGATCATTAACAATTATGTGTGGGCGCTGTGTAATAGTTGGACCATTAGACCACCCTCGCGTTGTGCAATTCACATGTTTTCATGCGTCGTGCGATTATACGCTTCTGCCACGCAATATTAAATGTGTTAAAGGGGTGGTGCCATCAAATTTCGAGGCTACAAAAAGCCTGTTGTGGGTTTCCTGTATATGCACGGACACTCAACACAAAAGGCCGGACACAGCAAACTTGTAATCTACATTTTAATTCGCTTCCGAAGAGTGCAGGGGCGTAGCCAAGGGGGGGGGGGGGGGGTTCAACCTCCCCCCCCCCTCCGAAATTTTTCAAATTGGTTTGCGTATATAGGCACGCACACATACAAACGTACGCACGAACATACATAAGGTATGGTTGAACCCCCCCCCCCCCCCCCCGAAAAAAATTTCTGGCTACGCCCCTGGAAGAGTGCCTAAATGCTCGTTCGCGGGATCAAGACCCATCGCTAGGGCGCCTAACACTGACGTCGCTCTATGAGAATAGCAACGAAAGCTTTAGTGACGTCACACCAGATCACAGTGAGCAGAGTGCATAGGAGTCGGGAGGGCAGGCGCCAGACGCCTACATCGTTTGCTTCCATGGAAACCCTTCCAACGGGCCCGCGACGCAGCAGAGAGACTTGGTCTTTCTGTTCCGAAGCGGGAGCGGCCTGCAACGTCGTAGAGCGCGTTCCGAGGGAACAAAGTAAAGTTTATCCATCCATCCATGGAAACCCAAGCTGCTTGAGTGGACAATTATAACCTAACCTAGGAAAACGTCAATCATCGCCACTTACCAGTTGATATTAGCCCTCCGTCGAACATGTTGCTGAACCACACCGACAGCGTCCGGCATGGCGTGGGCCTTCTCGCTGCTTCCAGAAAAGATAAAGTCGATGTTCTCATTAGCGTCGGGCGCGGATGCAGACGCAGTCAGAATCTCGGCTGCTGCAGCCAGTGACCTCCATTAGAAAGGCTGGACGGCGCCATAGAGTTTCCTAATATGACCTAGAGGGAACTCTGGCGCTGCGATCGTTCAGCCACCATGGGAATGATGGGTAGTACACGGATTTGCCTAGTCTTCGTGCTTGTGGGCTTCGAACGCACTTGTGGCTTTGTTTATTGCTATGTTTTAGTTTTCTTTCGGATAAAAGAATGGATCGTTGTGAACTTCGTGACCAGATTTGAATCGGTGAACCTAAAGAAGTTAAAGTGGTGAAGTGAAACTGCTGATTTTTGCTGAACTTCGTTTTGCGACAAAGCGGATGCAGGCGACGCGGAGCCAAACGGAGCCAAAAGAACGAAGTTTAGACAAATCTGTGTACTACCCATGATTCCCATGCTGGCTGAAGCGCGATGCATTGCAGCTCCCATAGATGCTAGCGCCAGAGTTCCCTCTAGTAAGTATTGTAGGAAACTCTATGGACGGCGCATCCCCGCTCTGCGAGGCGGGCGCTTGTGAAGCCACGGAAGGTCCCCTGTTTGTCCCGGAAGCTGCCGTCTTCTGTCCGTCTCAGTCGCGCAATTCAAATATTCTCGGGTGGCAGCTGCTGTTGTGATTGTTTTTCTTTTTTATTTTTTCAAACTCTGCAATTACGCCTCACTTTAGACGCCGACGAACGCTACACGAAAGATGACAGACGCCGTGCCGACGTTGATGCCGACACCGTCCGAATATGGCGGAGTGCTACAACGTACAAAATGCGTAAAAAGTAACTTTGAGGTACTTACGCGTGAAACGTCTTCCCTGACGACTTTTCCGGTCGATTCGAACAGTTTACTGCGCTACAGGCAGGTATTTCTTCAAAAATGAAAAGAAAAGCTCTTTTCCGGGACAAAAACGGCGGTTTCCGGTGGCTTCACGCCCGCGTGCTCGATGCGACATCCAGCTCCTCCTAGTGGAGATCAGTGGCTGCAGCTAACTATATGGCAGATGTCGGTGCGTTTGACTTGCCGCTGCTGCTTGTGCGGCACGTGTGTGCGAGAGCAGACGACTCAGCACTACGTGCGTCATAGCCTTATGTACTCACGTGACCAAGCCTCCTATTCTCCGACGAAACTGCCCAACTCGGCGCCCAGAAACCGAAACCGAAAGTTGTTCACATAAATAAGACGATGTTATTGAGCGAGAATACATGAATCTTGGTGCGTTTATCACGCTCCCTGGAGCTATAAGAAACGAAACGTTTGCAGCAAAGAACGCGCAAGCCACAAATTTGGTGGCCCCACCCCTTTAAGGAAACTCCTTGCCCTACATGACATTCGTATGTTTTTTCCCCCTAATCGCTTTCAAGCAGTGGCGTGGCTCTGTGATAGAACATCTGCTTGCCATGCAGATGGCCTGGGGTCGATTCTCATTCAAGCCTAACATTTTTATTATTTATTTATCTGCATCTATCTCGAATTTTCGCTGACGGACAACGTTGATTTTTCGCTCACAACCTACGACGCCGACACAGAAATTTATGGGAAACGAGCTCTTTAAAGGCTATGGGGTAAAATCGCCGATTCAATTAAGATCACGGTCTCAAAGGCCTCGATTAACACGCCGTAGTACTTAGCTGTCGACTGAGGTTATCCAGACACAATGCAAGCGTCAGTGAGCGCCTTTTTGCTTCGTGTCCTCTCTCCGTATCTGTATATGAAAGAAATTAATGTTAAAGTTCAGTAGTCATTGTACATATAAAATTATCAGTAAATAGCATTATTGGAAAACAGTATAAAAATCGTCGCAGATGTACGCGAAGCAAATCTGTTATCCCGTTCACAGAGCGACGAAGGAACATGCCACGTATAGGTGAGTAGTCTCGAATGATTTCCAAGATGGCTTCGGGGAAGCGCTTCGATAGTTTTGAATCTGACTGCCGTCCTCTTCACGGTTCAATGTGCTGGCCGCTAAACTGGAAGCCACGGAGGCAAACGATGACCAACGACATAGGCGTGCGCACAGGGGGGGGGGGGGGGGGCAGGGGGGGCGGCCGCCCCCCTAATCGCCTAAGAAGGGGGGGCGCAAAATCTGCGCCGTGCATTGACCCTTCTGGTCACCTAAGAAGGGGGGGGGGGCGCAAAATCTGCTCCACACACTGACAGTGGGGGGGGGGGGGGGCGCTGCGACGAACCTTTGCCCCCCTAATGGGGAACCCTGCGCACGCCTATGACCAACGAGACAAAGAATTGAAGAATGCTAACTGAAGAGCGCAAATTCGGTACGGGACACGGAATAACACACAAAACACACGACAAGCGCTTTGTTTGCCCTTCTACGCCCCGTACTGAGTTCGTGCTCTGCAGCAAGGCCTTATGAACCGGCTAGCCCAGCAACAAGATCTTTTAAAAATTCAATAACTTGATTTCGCTGCAGTATATAATACGAGTTGCGGAATCACACACGAGCACGCGTAGCGTCCTTTTGGCACCGTTAGCAAAGAAACATTAACCGTGACATGTACGAGTAGCTGCAGTCGGTTACGACCTAAGAATAAATAAAATAAATAAAAAACACATAACGCAGCATTATGGGTCTTCCGGAAGTCAGAATCTTCATCATGCAGAGCACTGCAGCGAAAAGAAAAATCGCTAGTTTATGTCTGGATCCGGAATACCCAGAAAGAAACTTGCCAAGGTACTGGAAAAGTACTCTAAAGACAAAGTTTACAACATAGAAATACACTCGACCGCAAGCTGAGAGTGCAGTGGAGTTTTACAAGACTGTGTGACTTTGCAAGACTCTGTGCCCACAGAGTCTTGCAAAAAACGGAGGGAAACGTATCCGAAGAACTAGCAGCAATACTTTCTGAAAGAAGAGATGCTAGAAGACGAAGGTAAAGGAAAAACGGACCCTAGTCGATGAAAGAGAAAAACAATGTTCCAAAAGTGGTTCGTGGGTTTGACTGGCTGGGAAGATGTGTTACCGACGCGTCAACGCCTTGCCACGTGGCACGTTGCATCAAGTGACAGGTGCGCGAATTGTGGGCAGTGCCAGACAACTAGGCATACTTTATTCGAATGTATACTGGTACTAAGAGTCTATGGTGCATTGTTTGACGCAGCTGTGGAGTTACAGCCACATCGCTGCGGCGAAGGAATAACGGCTTGTTTGACCAATTGGTAATAGTGGTCCAATGTAAGCGATCTGGAGACGCCGGCGCCAGCCAGAAGCTTGCTGACAACCATAGGGAGGGATGACACGGGGGAAAGGAGCTACGTCAGCGCGCGTCATGGCCTTGAGCGGGCGTGATGAAAGGTTTCTTTGCGTTAGTGTTTGTTACCTGGTGTTGTGTTATCAGTGCGCATGGAACTACACTCTTAATCAGGTCCCGCTTAAAGTGCTAGATAAAGCCCCAGGAAACCGGACATTTTTCGTCTGCACTGTAAACCACTTTACACCCGTATGGGTGTAACTTGGTGTCTATAACTCACACCCCTACACCCCAAAAAATAGGTGTACCAAGCAGGATTACACCTATACAATGGGTGTAATTTCAAACTTTCACCCAATGGGTGTGGTTGGGTGTAAAAGCATATTACACCCAAATGAAAAAAAGGGTGTAGGGTGTAAAAGCACATTACACCCAAACGAGAAAAAGGGCGTTAGGGTGTTTATGCACAATTACACCCAAACACCCAGGCAAAAATTTCCATAATTCAAGTGGTTCCCCCCTCCCAGTTGGCTCCCATTGAAACGCTAGAAAGCTTACCCTTTAGCCAGTCCTTTCAAGGGCGCATGACCTATTATAGTGGCTCCTGCCACAGAAGGAAAATGCTGGCAGCAGCACTAATTTTATGGTGCATATGAAGCACGGCATATATGGCCCTTACATATACAGTGCAATCGTGACTGAATACAAAGTCATTACCTAAAATGTGTTGACACACATTGCAAGATGTTCACACAGTTATCCAATAGTACAAAATAAAGTCAAGCTTTTATAAACACAAAGCTCGTACATCCGAGACAATACGGTATTCAATGACCTTTCTCCAGTGTGCGGAGCGGCATCGCGTATGCCGCCAAACAAGGAGCACAAATGACATGGAGCACAAATGACCAAGGAGTTTGTGTCAAAATATGAAGCAAGGGCGTTATTTCCACTTCATAATGAGGAATTCAATTTAACATGCTTCATTGTAACACAGGCGTATAGTGCAGTATGGGTCTTAGAACAAGCTACACCCGTGCGAGTGGGGTGTAATAGATAAAACCGCCCTCGAAAAGGTAGCAGTTACAGGGAGAAGCACAAGTGAACCTTCTTCCCTGTCAGCCCCCTTGGGGCACTACAGACACCTGGTTCCTTCGGGCGCACCCCAGAATGAATTTTCCCGCTGTAGTTGCCCTTCCCAAGAAGGTATACCTGCACTTATGCAGTTGATAAAATAAGGTGCCATCGTCTTAAATTGGCTGCATAACATCAGTGTATCTGTTTGAAATCAACTGGAACACACAAGGTACGGTCTGGTCGTTCTCCTGTTAAAGAGATAGTTCAGAAATGTGCAATTCCTTGATGAGAAAGTGGATTGATAAAGTTTCAAAATTCCAGCAGTGCCCACACCATTGTGCCTGTTGTCGACTTTCTTAGTAGGGTAAACACTGTCATCACACAGCTGTAGCTAATGCACGAGCAGGGTATCAATGCTCCGTGACAACTCACGCAACATTATAAGGACTCAGAACGTCGTTTTCCACAGCAGGCCTCCATATTATCTCTTTTCTGGGAAAGTACATGAGTGAAGTAGAAAACTGTGCACATTGCTGGAATTATGAAATATTTCCCACTTTCTCAAAAGCAATGGACTGTGGCTCCAACACAAAAAAGTGAGCAATCGGGCCATGACGCGCACGTCGCAGCGCATGCTAAATGCGGTAATATGCGGGAAATGCATGGGAATAGGGACGTAATGACAACGACAGCCCTGCAGAAGCATTACCTACATAACAAAAGTGGAATCAAATTTTACACGGGCATGTTCAGAGAAATTTAAAGATTATCCCTTTCCAAGCAAAGACAACAGAATCATTGGTAATTGAATAAAACGAGTAATTATTTTTTAAAAAAATATTGACAAAACTTAAAGCTTGTCATATAGCTCAAAAATAAATTTTAAAACAATATTCGAAGCACTGATTTCACTGACAAGTACTGGCAGTTTTGTTAAGCTAAAGTTTCAATAGCAAAAGATCTCAATTATTAAAACTACTGCAAGAAAGTCACAAAGTCGTTTGAATATAAAAACTAAGCCAATAACCACAAAGTGGAATGACCTGCGAGAACATGTTGAAATCGGCAGACAAAATGGCTTGTATTAAAATGTCACAAGAAAATGAGCAAGAAATTGAAATGAAATACTAGTACCGCCATAGTATTCGTTTCTGTATAATGTAAAACAAATAACTACTCGTTACCATATGAAAATATAACTTAATGGCTTAAGCTCGAGTTAATCACAGGTGGCGACATACTTTAAGCAGAAGCTAAGGCCTATTTTCTAGGCTATCCTTGAAAATGTTCAGGAGCTTTACTACTTGTGTCCTCGGAGTCATTACCCACTGGCCAAGAAGGAGCCATTCAACAGCGACGAGAACGTTGAACACCTTGTGATAGCAGTCGATATTTAACAGCCAATGTGCTGCCATGAGTGCAGCTACTCATTCTTCGGCATTGGACACACTGAAGAGCAGTTCTTTGTCCACAGGGAGGAAAAGCTTGCTTGCATAGGGAAGATCGGGGCCATCGTACACAATGCAAGGTGTTATTGGAACGCTCTCTCCCTGCATGATAAAAAATAAAAAGATCATTGTCTGGAAAGCACTACGCAGACTTCAATTATTTGTTTCAGTAAATAACAGTTTCTGTACCGTGTACTATCGTGAGTAATATGGGCTCGAACATGCGAGCACGTGGAAAATAGCCTTAAAACTGAGATAGGGTGATACATGGATGGCGTTGCCGAAACTGGAGGGGATAGGGGGGGGGGGGCGTTACCCCTATCCCCTCCAATCACCTCCAGTTTCGGCAACGCCGTTCCGCTGACTGTTGGTACTCCCGCCTCGCTAGCGTTGCTGCGAGATGTCGGCTGATTGCGTGCCAATGACCGCTAGCAATGATAACAAAATAAATAAATGAGGCGCGGCAAAATCCTCAGCCGACACCACCGAGATCACGATGCGCAAGCATGGCCTGCGCATCGTGGCAGGCTACGTCACAGCCGATATCTCAGCAGCTACCTAGTCTGATGTGGCTGTTCGCGTTTATGGGAATTCATATCACCGCTAGCGGCCACTGACACTCTCTAAGATGCTGTTTCGCATCAACAATATCGAAACGGGAGGGTCAACAGATAGTGGAAGCGCGGCGCCCTTTCCGCTTTGTTTCCGACAGCCGCCGCTGCGAATCAGCCGACGTAAGGTTCAAGGCTGTTCGCCACGCGCTCGCGTGTTCGAGCTCATATTGTTCACGATAGTACCATCCAAAAATGAAGCTCATAACATGGCCCATATGGAACTGGAGAGAATTAACAGCTTTTCTACGTGCAATTAGCTTGTTTGGGAAAGAGAAAGTACTATTTGACAAATATCATCCGCATTTTTAAAGAAAAAGGAGCATTCTTTAGTGGCATGAAGAATTCCTGCACAGCGATAAAAAGCATATAAAACAAAACTCTGCACAAGGACTTCTCTTCAAGGCTGCAAGTTGCAGCCTTGAATGTCTTATAAATCTTATAATCAAATGTCTTATAAATCATTAGGCTTGTCTTTTACCAAATAATATCATTGGAGGTGGTCGTACAAACTGCGTTTTTTAATGTTTGTACACGTAAAAGTATTTAGCGAAGTTACAACGCCAAAGCGAGGCGAGGCGCATATAACTCTTAATAACCACAACAAAATAATGAAAGCTAGACATAATGGAACCAAATAGAATAAAATAAATTGTGCTCGAACGCGGGCACTCAGGCGTACGCACGAAGGGGGGGGGGGTGTGCACCCCCTAGTCAATTCAGACAGGGGGGGGGGGGCGCAAAGTCTGCCCCCATACTTTGACTTTTTAGTAAGGCGGGGGGAGGGGGGCAGCGATTAACCTTCCTACTTCTCTCCCCCCTGATGGGGAAACCTGCACACGTCTAAGTGCACACTTATGCTCGAACTAGCGCTTGCACAGTTCAGGTAGTTAAGGCGATTCGGCCACAAACAGACATGAAAAATTCATTCGAACACAAGTAGAGTTTAACGAACGGCTCCCCGTGCACGGGTGCCGGCATTATCAGGAAACCTATGTTACGGATGAATTAAAACGTCGGTACGAATTTAACGAAACTGAATGTATTAGCACTTAGGCGAGCTTCGCGCGGCGTACCTAAAACGAAGCAACATGCTGCGTTAAAATGACCCACACGCACCAACCCGAGCATCACGGTAGTTTTAGCGCACAAAACGAACACGGACGGAAAAGAACGACGCGGACACCACGTCGTTGTTTTCTGTCCTGTTTTTTTTTTTCTTGTGCGAAAAAAATGCACTTGAATTACCAACAGGCCAAAGCATACGCGCCTTAGACACGCTTGACGCTTAGAGGTAACAGGTGCCGTCACAACCCAACTATTCTTAAATCAAAATAGTGGTTCATCGAGAGCGGGGCCCCCTTCCAACACCACCGCCGACAGGAGGGCACCGCCACAACTGCGTTGAAATCCCCCTCCGAATCACAGCCGCGCATGCGCACACTGCTTTCAACACCAAACAAAGCAAAGCTTGCCCGCGCCTAATGTCACACAACTTTGCCTTCATCCCGATGAAACAATACACTCACATATGCTCGCTACGTTAACAAATGCTCACCGATCGTCAACCAGTTAAGAAAAGCTTAGTTAACGGCATTAGATCGCGCTCTCAGAGTTAACAAAGCGCTGGCCGTAGCAACGTGATAGTGATACATACCGTTTCAGTTCGAGTGCTCCACGATATGAAGCTGCAGGTCTCCCTTTGAGTATAGTGCATCTTCGTAATAAGCAGCACTGGCAGAAGTTAAAGGACGAGCACACAGCGCACGCACACTTCAAACAACCGAAGCACACCGATTGCAAAACTCGACCGATCGGGAGGCGATGCACAACACACGCAGAAAAAATGCCCCCACCTCCCCGAAGGGAATCGTGAGGAAATGCGAATGCATTTCTTGCGCCGAGAGTACACGGCGCAGTAATTTTAATGGCGTAAATTAATGACGAGACGAGGATTTGTACCGTAACCATTTATTTACACATTCATCAGCACCGTTGGCGTTTCACAGCGGCGTCTCGAGCACACATTTCGAGAGGCGCCCAGCCAGCGGACGGGAGAGTGGGGCGCAGGGAGGAGAGAGAGCGAACGGCGAGAGAAGGAGCGGCGAAGCACTGCACCCAATGCCACCTAGAAGAGCGGTGCGGAGCCGGCGCGCGCCCGCGCAAACCGCGGTGAGGAGGCGGAGCGCGCGCAGTCACGTGGGGTGTGACGTCGCTGCGCCGTTGCTACAGACGCTCCTCTCCTTTCCTCGCGCCGTTGCTATGGGACGGCGGATTCAGGGTCGCTTATAAAGTGCATTCGCACTTAAAACGATGGAGTCCGGCGGCGTGTCTGAGCGCGTTGCTTAAGTCACGCGGTGATAGAGCTGTTCCGCGCGCTGCGCACGCGCGGCGGCTGCGCCGGTAGAGGAGGTGGCGCCCCGGCCGTTGCTGGGTCGCGTGGGCGCAGCTTTCTTTCTGCGGCAGTGTTATGTTTCGTTATGCTTTACACAGTGTATTCGAATCGCAGTAAACATTGCGACGACACAGTAAGGGCTGCTTGACTACAAGCAGGGCTTAAAGTCTCCCTTCACTGGAGGGGAGGCCCTCACAAAGCGACAATATATATGTATATATATAATCTCAAAGAAAAGATCGCCTAGCAGCGATCTTTTCGCCGCTAAACTGGTGCTGCTGTGGTCTCAGCGGCTCTGCTACGCGCAGATCGTGGATTGTTGGAACGCGGTGAGAGCTGTCATAGCGAAGAATAAACGCAGGATTTCTCGATATATCGGTCAAGATCCACTTTCGCGGTCGTATTATCCAGTTTTGGCAAAAATGTGATGGTATTAAACTCATGAAAATGCATTATTTTCAAGGGATGTGGGCAGGAAATAAAAACGAAAACGTATTAGGCTAAAAAACGTATTATGCAGAATAGTGTCAACGAGATTTCACTGTATATGTATGCTATAGATTAAGCGTTAGGAGAGGTGTTTGCGATGATCACAGAGCAGTGAAGCCAACTGTCTCTAAACTGAACAAATGCTTATGAATGCTAAACAAATACATATATTATTCCGAATGTATTTCGGGCATTCATTCAACGTGTCAATCCAATCAAGCAATAAATGAAATTATTTTGGAAATGATTTCTCAAAAATAAATCTGGATGTAAAGGCTTAAATATATGTGAGCTCAAAATAAGTAACATCAGTTGACTCACTGCATTCAGAACCTCAGGCACGACAATGCTATATTTTATTTTCACTACCACTTGCCTAATAAAGTAGGCAAAATACATGCGTCTTTGCAATTACAGCAGACTTGTGATGCACAACTAAAAGAATGAAAATTGAGTGGCAAGCTTAGCAGATCAAGGTGAACCATTACTGATTCACGAACAGGTAGCTTCACACTCAGGTGCCTCGTGAAACAGTATCCTGTGCCAAGACGCTCTGTCGAACAGGGTGGTGACCCGTGGTTTCAGGAGGCGTTGCCCGTGGTGTTCAATGTCTCAGTTAATTGCATTCAGCAGTACAACGATACCTGTTTACACCTATGGGTCAATTCACTGCGTGAATTGACCCATAGGTGTAAAATCCAAAGAACACCCATGGGTGTTTAACAGAACATACACCCATTGTACACCTAAAAATAAAAAAGGGTGTGCGAAGGGTGTGCAAAGAAGACATTACACCCTTTCGGATAATATATTTTTTGACAGAAAAAAAGGGTGTACGATAGGTGTTTTATCGCAAATACACCTATAAGGGTGTGAAACGGTTTGCAGTGTGGTTTCCTTTATATAGCCTGCATTTAACCAAGGCTTGATTAGGAGTGTAGTGGACGAATCGAAGAACTGCAATGGTCTGCATTGTCATCATTCACAGCTTACCCCCGCCCCCTTTTTTCTTCTTTCTTTATATCATCTCTTTTATATAATCTTTTATTTCCCTCACTCCCTTCCCCAGCACTGGGTAGCCAGCCGGTGTGTGAACTGTTGTTTTTGTTCCTTAGACACTTGGCGCAACCCTCTTCGGTGGATAGGCCATGAATGGGACGGTGCCTTTCTTAAAGAATTACCTCACTTTCTGAAAAAAAGGGCTTTAAAAAATAAATCGTTTATGCGTTACACATTAACGGTAAAACTTCAGCTTAAAGAGAAAAAAAAAACCGAAAGAAAAACAAGCAAAAAAAACCTACATATACAGCTGTGATAAAGGAAAGAAAGGTTCGAAAAAGAAACTGAAATAAGTTACACTTAACATTCAATTCGTTTAGTCTCTCGTAGGAAATTACCATACTGCGTCGAAGACACTCCTGTGACTAAAACCAAGCACGGTAGCACCAAATGAAAGAACCACAGGAAGTGACAAATTTAAGCCCGTATTTCTAAGTCTTTTCCTTTGAATTTTAAACCTTCGGTACGTCAAAAAGGCACAGCTTCGCCGCAAGGGCGAAGCAATGAATGCGATAGCAAGAAACTAATGCTATACGAAGTGAGGCTCGCCAATGGATACTCTCAGTTTGAACAGCGCTCCTGTTGCAAAGGCGTCCGAAGCAGCGAAGGAAACTAGCGTGCTTCAAGTGTCGTGCTGTGACACTTGATAGTTCGCGCTCATCTTCTGTTTGTTGGTTTAGCGGCTTCCCTTGAGCTCGAGTGACTTACGTACGCTCCGTAACATGAGCGCGGACATCACGGTGAAAGCGTGAAACATCCCTCTTCCCCTCACCACGAGAAAACCGCGCGAGCAGACAGCGGAAGGGCAAGGTTCTCCCTGCGCAAATATAAGAAGCGAGCGAGCTCGCCGACGACTTTTAAATGCGCCCGTCGCCAGGGGCGGATCCAGGCGCTTGCTTTGGGGGGGGCGGTTGGTTGTTGGGGGGGGGGAGAGGGGGGAGGGGGGCGTTGCCCAACTTTAAAACTTCACGTTAGTAACCAAATGCTCATTATTTTTGTTCTCAGTTGCATTGCTCAGTGCCATTTCATTATCTAAAATTTCGCATATTTCCGCTAAACATTGGGGAACACGTATCAGTGTTGTTGGTAAGAGGAGGGTGAAAGAGGGAAGGGCAGGCCACCTGCTCGATAAATGAGTATTCCCACAACGGCGAGCTCTAGTATTCCTTGAACGTAGTTTCGGAGTAAGCCTCCCTTTGTTACCCCGCCCCCTCCTCCCCATTGCCTTTTTTTCTGGCCGGTCGTGTTGCCAGAAAATGCCCTTTCTATCTCCGCAGCCTAAGGACGGTCAAACGGAGCTTTCGGAGTCGCGCTCGATTATACCCCGCGCACGTGCTCTCGGAGGCTTGCTCGGTACTTCGGCGAATATAATTCACAGCACCACTGCCTGCCTTCCTTCTTTTTTTTTTTTTTTGGACCAGCCGCTGAAGGTTGACTAAAAGGTAACTTGTTCTGCACGCTTTGTGGGACCACGGCCGGGCTAGACTGCACGTGCGCGCTCAAGCGCGCACGTGCAGTCTAGCCCGGCCGTGGTGGGACGAAAGATGCCAGTTTGAATGACACAGAACAGACTCCTGTCTCTGAGAAAAAGATGGGAGAATTTGAAGACCCCTCGCTTTGCTGAAGAGCTGATGGCCCTGGGAGTGGGGAGGAAACTTTAGCTCGCTTCCATAAAGGCAGCAGTTGCTTTAGCAAAATAGTTGAGGCTTGTGCTCGTCGGTGCCTATTTGAAAGATGCAGGACGCAGAAGAAATCTTTTCTAGAAAGCCTGTTTCGCTCTTAACAAAAGCGCTGGGCTGTGTGAGGGGTGCTTCCCTAGTCTCGGATTGGGATGGACACAGCGACCACCTGAAAAAATTCTACGTTCTGAAAAATGGCCTTCGGTGAGGTGAAAAGCGGGGGGGGGGGGGGTTGGGTTGGCTTATAGCTTTGGGGGGGGGGGGGGTCGCCCAATCGCCCCCCCCCCTGGATCCGCCACTGCCCGTCGCGCTCCTAGCGCCATCTCGCTGGTAATGAAGAAACTCTTATAAGCGCCTTCCGTCTCTGAGTCCGTCCAGCGGTAAAGGGTGTGTATATAACGCTCGCCGTTAGCTACGTGGAGGATCTGCGTTTCGTGGCGTAGTGGCTAGCGCCACTCGCTGCGGAGCAAGAGGTCCCTGGTTCGATTCCGCGTTTCGGAAGCATTTTTCTGAATTATTTTTCTTTGGGGCTTATATATATATATATATATATATATATATATATATATATATATATATATATATATATATATATATATATATACGCATGACGGCGACGGCAAAATTCAGCCGATCCTGTCCATATATAATTGCTGTCGCAATAAAAGAAGTGATCCAGAGATTCACTCTCATTGCAGTGAAGGCATAACGGTGACTGAGCCAGACGAGACCTGTGAAGGTAAAAGTTCAGTGGGGGGACTGGACATTGTAGCCTTGTAACTAATATTTCTTCCTTTCTATAAGGAACACCATCTGCTCTTCCAAGGAAACTTCAGTTGTGGGAAATCTGAGGAAAACAAAGGAGATGTGTCGAAATTATTGGACGTTGTAAGCTTTTTCAAATCTCGCTGCAGTGACATATACCGATGTCGGCAATATAGACATAACAGGGCCATCATGGGATGAACTGCAAGTGCATCCGCATATTCATTGAGTATTAAACCTTTATGGCCAGGTACCCACACTAAACGAATAAGCCGTGACTTTCTTGGCATTAGCAAATACAATGTCTCTAACGTACTTGATAAATTAGGTACGCTTAAAGGGGTCATGAACCACTTTTCCAAGTAATGATCTAATGACCTCAGTATCGGAGTTTACTGCCTCCCGAATCGATTCCGCAAAAATTTCTCCAATCGTTCAAGAATGAGCGGAGTTACGGAGGTTTGGCGCACGCTCTCAGCGCTTTCTCTCTTTTCTCGTCCCGACAAGCGCACTGGAAGCTACGCAGAGAGGGATGGCACGGGGGAAAGAAGTTCCATCAGCGCGCGTCATGAAACGCGATCGCTCTCCCGCTGTGATTCGCGTGCGCGAGTGCGGCTACGGTGTACTGAGGAGTGCGGCGCCGGCAAGTGGCGGCACCCCGTGGCAAGAAGCGCATCTGATACGAACGCCGCTCTCGATTTATATCGGCTATCGGCCAATGAAGACGCAGATCGCGACGTCCACGGGCAGACGCCCCGCCCACCGATAAGAGTGAGAACCGGCCTCTGTTTGAAAAGAGGGCGCCTGAGAAAACAGCAACTTCGCGTTCCGCTTGTAGCCTTCACGCGACGCGCACGACTGCAATATTTGGCTGAACAGTTCACAGCCGTGTCAGCTTTCCGCAGGATGCGTTTTTTCAACAACCCCAAGGGGTGCTTCATGACCCCTTTAAAGAAGAACAGACAGAGAGGTATTCTGTAAGAATAACCACTTCCGACAGACACTGAGGCAATTTACATACTGATAGGACTATAGCTAGCAATTCAGCCTGGAAAATAGGCGTAAAGTCAGGTAACCGAATGGAGAAAGTCCAATCTAGAGAGAATGATGCAATTGCCACACCTGCCTTCTCTTCGCAAACGGAAGTGTCAGTCGCTATCACAATGTTTGTTTCTAGATTGGCCAAATGGTCTTCCAAAATTCCATTTAGATATCAATATGGTAACTGTTTAGCATTCTTGAGATATATATCGTCAAATGAAATTCTAGTGCTGATTATAAGTACTTCATAGAGGTTAACTTTTAATGGGTCCAAAAGTATCTTCCATCTTTCTCTTCCTCCTCCCTACACAGGTGTCGAAATTTGACTTCATTACAGTCCCGGCTACGCTGTATACCTTCACCATAGAGATTCATAATAGTACACTGGAGGGAAATATGGCGCTAGTGTCTATGGGAGCTGAAACGCATGGCTAGAGTGTACTGCGGTTCTAGTACACTCTAGCATGACGCTTCATCCAGCGCAGGAATGATGGGTAGTACATAGATTTGCACAAGCTTCGTTCTTTCGGCTCTGTGTGACCTGCAGCCGCTTTGTCACGAAACAGAG
This sequence comes from Rhipicephalus sanguineus, assembly GCF_013339695.2. Taxonomy (NCBI): domain Eukaryota; kingdom Metazoa; phylum Arthropoda; class Arachnida; order Ixodida; family Ixodidae; genus Rhipicephalus; species Rhipicephalus sanguineus. The sequence continues at coordinate 55,568,231 of NC_051186.1, forward strand.
TTCGCGAAGTTCAGCAAACGTTTAGCAGCCCCACTTCACCACCTTGACGTTTTTAGGCTGACCAATTCAAATCAGCTCTCGAGGTTCACAACGAGACATTTTTTTTTATAATCCGGAACAAAAGTAAAAACAGAACAACAGACAAAACCACAGGCGCGTTCGAAGCCGTAAGCACGGTGGCTAACCAATCGCAGCGACATAGTTCCCTCTAGTGAACGTTGTAAGAAACTCTATGCCTTACACAAATTGTGGTCGCTTATATTTTTCCCCGTCTGAAGTGTCTATATCCCCGTCTGAAGTGTCTTTTCGGAGTCTTTACATATTTGGGGCGCTACATTCAATTTGGAATAAGAAATACTGGCGAAGCCGTTGTTTGACTATGCGTTTACACAGATTCTCTGCCCGATAGAATATAAGCTGACAGGTTCAAATGAAATTCAAGCTGAGCGGTACGTTTACAAGAAACCTTGTTTATAGCAAAAATACTTTTTTTATTCTTCTTTCAGTGACCACGATGCGTCTTCTGATCGCCCTTGCTGCATATCCTGCTCTGATGACCTTGCTGCTAATTGGTATGCTTTCTTTAATGAATTATAGATTTCAAAACAGGAGAAAGTGCCTCAGATCAGGCTGGCCGACGTTTCGATAGGGGACCTATCTTTGTCAAAGGCGCCTTGTCATCCCTGGCGTGTTGGTTTTATGGGGTTAGTGATGACGTCATGTCCAGCGGCGGCGCGTCTGTTGCTGTTGGTAATTTCGGCCTGGAAAGAGAGAAACTCGAAAGCAGAGGAGTGTAGCCCTTGCCACATTTCAAGAGAGTTTGCAAACACGTTCGGGTCTGCCATGTCAGAGTTAAAGGTAGCTGCAAAGAAAGAAAAAAAAATAAAAAAAAAATAAAAAAAGGGGGGGGGGCGGGTACAACCAAGTGAGAGGGCGAGTGCAGCCATCACAAAGAGCTGCAGAAGGTGGTGAAGAAGGAAACTACAGGCGGGGAGAAAAACCGGGCGGCTTACGTTCAAATGTCCGCCAAGGAGCTGCAGAAGGTGGTGGGGAAGACAGCTACAGACGAAAAAAAAAAGTTACTCGGGCGGCGTACGTTTAAAATGCCGCCTGCCTACTTTAAGTGATATTGAAAGGGTTGCCTGAAAAGCAAGCTCCTGCTTAATGGGTGAAGTAATTGGCTGGCATATGCATCCAGTGTCGTCGGTGGCTTCCAAAAATTGGGCGCCCGTCAACTAAGAGGGGAAAAAAGAAGGAAAAAAAAAGTTGAAAGGAACGAGGGGCGGCCCGGGGGGAACAATCGGAATAAGACTCGTAGAACTTCCTGAGAAAGCGAGGGCTGTGACAATGCTGGCCAGAAGCGGCCTTTGGAGCGCGGAAAGGGGGAAGGAGACCGTGGTTCGGATTCACTAGAAAATGAAAACATCTTAAGAGAATAATATCTACACGTATGTGCACATTTATACATGCAAGGTTAAGAGATATTAAAAAAGAATATTGATAGTGTATTATGGGAGCTGGTCGGGATTTTATTTTGCGAATAGGTTAAGGTTTTTGAAAGCTGAGCGTACTTTATATCTCTTAATATTATAGGAATCATGCTATGGCTCTTAACGATTCCAAATTACCACGAGCTAGATTTATTCCTGATGGGTGTAGGGATTGAAATTTGTGTATCAAATACGATTCCATGTATTTCCTCTCACGTGGTGACCGGAAGTTTGTTTGTAGAATGTAAAGTTTGGCTTGATCGCAACTCTCCTCCTTCCCTCTCTCAAACAGCTGCGTGTTACTCTTTCCACTTCTCCCCTACCACTTGCTTGCGCTTCTCCCGCGTTCTCACTTCTGCTCTCGCGGCGCATGCGCTACTCTCCTCCTCTGGCATCCTCTCCTTCAAATGTGAACATAAAGCGGGTAGAGCGCTGCGCGCATTCAGTGCAGCGCTTGCTTCGGTTGACTCCTCTGAAATGCGGGCTCGACATGCCGAAATTCTCTCCTGCGCAACGCCGCGATGAGCGCATGCTCGTCCCTTCTCCCTCTCTCTCCTCTCCTACGCTGCCCCCCTCTCGCGCGCGTGTCGACCACGTCCTCCGCACACCCTGTGAGAATTAACGGCCAGGCTAGAGGGAATACACGACGCGCGTAGCGTTCCTCTTCGCGTTCCACAACGCGAGGTCGGTAGCATGCCCAACGAACGCCAACGGAACGCGATCGTGCAAGTGCTCCGGCTTCGCATCGCCTCATGGTCACCTTTAGCGGGAGATGGTGTAATTTTTTTCTTGGTCTGTAATCTTTTAGTTATTTTCGTTTACGATTTGTTTATGCTGCGCCGAACCGACTACCGCTCGTACATGCGGTCGCGCGTGAGCCTGGTCTCGATTTCGTGTCGAGGACGGCATCTGTTTGTTGCTCTACAAATTGTTGTCCATCTTGTTTCTCAACTTGTAAGTGACCGCCTATTACTCGCTCATTTATTGCCCACCGGTCTGGACGAAAGGAGAGCTATTTACAAGGACTTGCTGGTACATAAAAACGATGCTGATGTTTGCATGCCGGCGCGCTTCTTTTTCTTTTTTCTTTTGAGAATCGTGATATTTGATTGGATTTAGGCGGTGATGAGGTTAATGATGAGGTGATGAGGTGAAAGCTTAGATGTTTTGCATTTTACCGAACAGGGCCGTACTTGATCGCTTATGGTTATTCGCCAATATGGCCATATGCGATTGTCATTTGACTGCGTGGGGCGCTGATAATTCCGGATATATTGTGGCACTTGCCTATTTAGAACCTGTAACGTAACACAAACGATGCACCTTGAAGAGTCCGCAACCGCAAACACTCCACATTTGGTGATGCAACGTCGCGTACTTATTCAGACAGCAGTTTCCTTTCTTCTGTAGTTGTTAGAACAACCAAAAACTGCACAGTCGTTTCCCGTTGACCTTTCGCTGACTGACATCGCAGTAAAAGAGAAAAAAATCCGCAGGTAGACTTAAAACACGCAAAAATTATTCGACAACGCTATACTCATCCAAGCATCAGCCCGCACACTCCGTGGAGTCCGTGCCGTCGTGCACAAGCCAGAAAGGAGGAAAGTGCTGGTTGCCAGTCCGGCCATGCCACCTCTCAATCTTAACGTTGCCCTCACCCCGCTGCGGCGAGTTTTTGCGTATGAACGGGACCGTTCAATACCGACCTTAAATAGCTCCGCTGTTGATATCCACAGTTTAGCCGCATGGGTGAATCAATGAATACGATAACAACAAATTGTAATGTTATGATGATGATATGTGATGTTTGATGGCGCAAGGGCCATTTGATGGCCAAAAAGAGCCAGTTTATGAGACAAAAGATGTGAACAATGATTATGGTGGTAAGTGGCTGTATAAGGGCTTTAAAATTCTGCGCCCTAAAGGTGCGTAAAACATATAAGTATTAAAATCACGAGAGTGACGTGAAATGTGTACAGTGAGAATGAGGGGCAAACGGTCGTGATTATAAAACTATAAAGATATGGTTGAGAATGAATGCCTCGTAAACGCCATTGTGTCCAATGGCCGCGAGAAAGTTCCTTTCGGTAATGTAGCTACCGCAGCAGCGACCTCTGTTCAGAGGTCGTGCTGCGGATTACCCGAGTATATCACGTGAAAAGAGAGGTAGAGTACATCTTTATTAACCCTTTCAGACGCCTCTGTAAATGTGTCAAATAGATACGAAGTTATTTGAAGGCACTCAATATTCTGTTGCAATAAAAATAATATCATAATATCTTCACTTATGTGTGTTATAGTGACTAATCCTAATTAAGTTGTAAGTAAATATCTATTTATCCTGAAGTCATTCACACTATGTTTTGGCATAAATAGAATGGAATCTCAGGCTAGAAATATATTGCGAATTCATTTTTCGTTATGCCCATTTTGAGCAAAGAAAAAACTTTTCACATGGCTCGTAGGAAGCGGCACATCGAACGACTCGTTGAACGTGGTAGTGCCTGGAGCAAAGTGATCATATGCAAGAATGCACTGCAAAATGAAGTTAAACGAAGACAAACGCATTATGCAGGAGGTTCAATTCATCCAAAACTCAATATATCTTGCTCTTTCTCAGTCCCTAGTTGATACAAACAGCAAAAACAAGTGGTGCACACAATTGTGTACATAGCGTCTCAAAGGGTGAAGAGCTCAGTGCAGACGCTGAGGTTGCCCCGCGCCACATAGCTACTTCCACGTGGGGACCGGCAGGTCTAACCTAACGGCCCTGTCGCGGGTGCACTGGACCGCCAAGATTTGGTCTTGTAGGTTTGGGCTGCGCATCCCACTCGACCTTGCTGTAAGTCGGGCCCAGCGACCCGCACTCCCAAAGCATGCGAACTATAGTGACGCCGCCTGCCAAGCAAGCAGTGCAGGCGGCATCGGGGAATTTGTGTGGATAAATTTCAGGTAAGTACGCTAGCGACGGGTACGAATGGGTTTGAAGTAAGCGCAACGAGACTGCCTATCTCGTGAATACTATGCACACGTTTTAAAAACGCGGACAATGAATCATGTTTGAAAAGCGGATCCCTACCGATAAACATCGATGGATGAAGGGGTATTTGCTTTCGGTAAGGTAATGGGAAGTGCTTTTTCCTAATAGGATCTAATTCACTGCACTGAATGAGAACGTGAAGGACGGTAAGTGGTTGACAACATTTCTCGCACATGGGTGAATCACCACCGGACAAAAGGTATGAGTGTGTACTGTGCGTGTGTGTCCTGTTCTTAACCTTGTAGGTGTTACTTCTGTGCGGCGGGACTTTGATACTGGCGGCCACTCACCAAGGTGCGGCTTGATAATATGTGGTTTATTCTGTGTGTGCCTGTCCCATGAGCTCTGCCAATAACTCCTGAACTTTCGTTTGGGTTTTAGGCCTATTGCAGGGATAGCTATTGGTGTATTGGCAGCGTTTTCGTAGGCAGATGCAGCTAGCTGGTCCGCCAACACGTTTTCTTGGATCTCGCGATGCCCTGGCTCCCAGCACACTATGACATGCCGTTTGAGAGTGTAGACCGTTCATAGGAGTGAGTAGAGCGAGACAAGGACAGGGTTTTTGTGCTTTTCCGGACGTTTAAGAGCTTTTACCGCGCTTAGGGAATCAGTGTATATTACTGCACTTTGCGGTTTTAATTGTTTAATGCGTTTGACGGCCTCAAATATGGCGTGTGCCTCTGATGGGAAGATACTTGTATTCGGGTGCACAACGCCGGCATGTGAAAGGGATGGACCAACCACTGCGTAAGACACAAAAGTGTTAGACTTTGAGGCATCTGCAGAGAATTCAGGACAGGTGTACTTCTGCTGCAGTTCGAGGAAGTTATGTACGGATATGTGCAATAGGCGCGTGTTTCGTAACTACCTCGAAGGATACATAACATTCTATGAGTTGCCACTGCCACGGCGGCAGATATGCAGTGGGAGCCATTAGACAGTGTTCATGGAGTGACAGACCCATTTCCTCAGCTAGGCCCCTCACGCGAAGTGGGTAGGGCTGTCTCCACGAAGGACGGTTGTCAAACAGGGAACAACTGGACAAATGATTGATTGTGGAGTGTGAGGGGTGTACCTTGTCAGCGTTGACTTTTAGATAATATACAAGGGATATGTAAGACCTCTGCAGGTGGAGCAACCACTCGTTAGATTCGACGTGGAAGCTTTCTACCGGACTGTTGCGAAAAGCACCCGTAGAAAGACGAATGCCCAAATTGTAATGTAACAAATTGTAATGTTATGCGAATTGCCCCGCCACGGTGATCAAGTGGTTATGGCACCCGACTGCTGACCTGAAGGTCGCAGGATCTAATCCCGGCCGCAGCGGCTGCATTTTCGATGGAGGCGAAAATGTTTGAGGCCCGTGTACTTAGATTTAAGTGCACGTTAAAGAACTCCAGGTGGTCGAAATTTCCGGAGCCCTCCACTACGGCGTCTCTCATAATCATATCGTGGTTTTGGGACGTTAAACCCCAGATATTATTATTAATGTTATGCGAACTAAGGCTAACAGTTGACTACTTTAGCGTCCAATCTGGCGTAACTCAACGAAACGCTGGTGTTAGGAAACACGGCCGCTGCGGCGAGCGAAGCAACCTTCGTGCTCCCCATGACTTCAACGCAAATAGCGGTAAGAACAGAGCCCGTACAAACCTATGAGCCGCCTGCTGAACTCTCTCTAGATCGGGCGCGCGCGACCGCACCCGGCCGATCAAAGTACACAGCTCTTGCCGGAATCACGCAGTCCGTCTTCCAGGATCCCCACATGGGCCTTTCTTGAGACGGCGACGGCCACCTTTCCTCGCACACTTTCACTCGCACATAGAACATACGATGCACGGCGCGCTGTCTTTTGAAGTTGTAATCGACTATAGGCCTAGTGCAAGTGAATCATCTCGGCGGATGTATCCTCTCTCACTTCCTCACCGTCCCAGTGTAGCAATCTAAAGAAAGCTTACTCCCCACTTTTCCTCATTCTTCTTTACGTCCAATCAAACCAAAATTTTTGGTTTGGCCTCTGGAAGCCTAGCTTAGACGGCACAAAAAAGGAGCTTTAATTTGTACCCTCAGTAGCAGACTCGAAATACTAAGAAATATAGGAAGTGACGGGAGCCCAATATTAGCAGTAAATATTTACTGTAAGTTTATAGTTGTTCGACAGTTTGCTAAGTAATAAGTGCAAATCTTGACAAAAAATGCGGCGAATTAAAAATGAATTTTGACGTTTTTTTTGTTCTTAAGGTCTAGTAGCTGGAAACGGCCTTAAAGACAACTGTCCTAATATAACCTGCAAGACTCCAGAGCGACCATTTTTTAAAGATTTCGGTGAAGGTCTCACCATATTATACATATACAACGAAACCAGTGGGTTGTGCGAGAATACCCTCATTGAAAAGGGAAGAAATCACACGTTCCAGTCATTCTTTGTATGTGTGACTACATGCCAAACAGGTATGTAATCGCGTAAAATTGTAAATATTTCCTTTTAGTGCACGTATACTATGTACGTACGTCTTGTTTAATGGACGTCTTATCAGACTTTGGGCATAAGTGTGGTATGCAAATGGCGCGGTAATGATCGTGTCGACGGACGGACGGAAAAAAACTTTATGAAGAAAAAAAATAACACCATCTTCGCTAAAGGGACCATGAGGCGATGCGAAGCAGCGTTTCGGCATGCCGAGCTCGCGTTTCAGAGAGGAAGTGGAGAGGGCGGAGGGGGAGAGGGAAAGTGGAGAGGGAGAAAGTGGGAGAGGGTTCGCGCATGCGCAGTAGGGGTGGTCACGCCGCACACCACCACCGGATTGAACTCCGCCATAAGATGCTTCGCATCTAAAAAACACCTGCAAGGTTGCCGGGCAGGGCTCAGGCCACCCGGGCATTATGTGCGGTGAGGCATAGCCTTTCCACCGCTGCCCGGGCCCGCTGTATTGCCCACAGTTGTTCGTGTAAATCTGTGCTAGTCAGAGCGCTCAGGCATCGCTCCTCGAGAAGGTCCGGTCCTATGTTGTCCTCTCTGTATATTGTCCTGATCCGTGTGCATTTCTATAAGATATGTGCCATATCTGCGTATTCGTGCTTGCAGAGCATACAGCTCGCTTCTGGGTATTGCCTGGAATTTACTCTGTTTAAGTGTACTGGTTTTGGGAACGTTCTGGTTTGCAATCTTCTCCAATAACTGAATGAACAGTATTTTGGTCTATTTAAGGCGTTTAAAACATATTTGAAATACCTGGCACCGTGGCCAGAGCATTGGGTAAGGAAAGAATCACGCTATGTTTTGTTACACCTGTGAAAGTTACAACAACCGGCGAAAATTGAAAGAAAGGAAAGGAAATGCCGAGCCTCCACCCACTGTGAAGCCGGAAGCCAGTGAAGCTGCGACTTGGGTCTGCTATAGTGAATATTGGTATAGTGAGTTGAAACTGCACCGCCGCCTAGGGGAAATGTTTCGATGGTGTGACGCAGCGGCGGCGTGCGATCGCGCTTTCGCTACGCTTCAGTGGTCGCATCGACGCTTCTGCTTACGTCGGCGCTCCAGGTGGGCGAGCTGCTCTTCTTCCGTGATGGAGTTGCAGCTACTCGGCATGGTGGAACTCGAAGCACCGGCAGCGGCTTGACGTCGATTTCGCGCCCATTCGAGCTTCTGTACGCACAGGCGTTCCTTCCATTGCCGCTTGCCTTCCTCCGAGCGAACGACACACGTCCGTCCCATAGCGAGTCCAAAGGGCAACTGCGTGGTGAGACGAAGGGGCACGACGACTGGTGGGGAGTGCCCCACCATATATATATATATATATATATATATATATATATATATATATATATATATATATATATGTGTGTGTGTGTGTGTGTGTGTGTGTGTGTGTGTGTGTGTGTGTGTGTGTGTGTGTGTGTAAAGACGGGCGAAATGGTCACTATTTCTTAGTGTTGCATAAAGTTTATAGTGCCAGAAATCTGTTCTTTCTTCGATCCTTTTATATTCCACCGTTTTACTTGGAAAACGTTCAGCCAGTGCATTTAGCATGATAACTCTGTTATTTATAAATATGGTTTGAATTGAGGGTGAAACAGTAAAAAATGACTGTTGATATTTCTGAGAATTTTTGTGCGTAGCTTCGAAGAAACTGCCTAAGAGAAGTTAATTTCCCCAATATATTTGAGTGCACAGGCATCGACTTACAATGTTCAACATCGTAAGTCCTTGCCGATAAGTTCGGACGCGTTAAAGCGAAATCTACGCTCTAGAGGGGCGCATGACTGATACGTCGGACGGAGATTATTGCTGCCATGCTCGGGCTGTAGGCTTGTCGAAACTTCGAATGAATCGCTTTTGTCTATGATACATAGGCTTATACCATTTCTTGTTTGATAATTCAGGGCAAGGATCGCCGTATTGTCTTGGAGATCCAGTCGCTCCCTTCAACGGTAGTAATGTTACAATCGACTACTACGACTATGATTTCGACATCTTCCAAATACCATATGAAGGGTTTTATTACAACGTTACCTCAATGCGATGCGAAAATTACACTGCGGTCGGACGGGAACCATACACAGGGAATGTCACGAACTTTTTCTCTCTTAATCAGACCTGTCAAGAGGACTGCAGGTAAATATAAGTTCCAGTTTGCTGTATCCTACGCAGCATCAACCTCTTCATGTACTTTTGCTAACTCAATAGCACACGCCTTCGTGCAGTCAAAGAGCAATGGATCAGGGCGATCTAAGCCTAATTATGCGCAGTAACTACGATAGAGAGAGAGAGAAGCGAAGAGGAAAGGCAGGGAGCCATGGCGTATAGCGAGAAAGGTTTTTCGGGTGGGGCGGGGGGGGGGGGGTTCAACCATACTTTATGTATGTTAGTGCGTGCGTTTGCATCTGTGCGTGTATAGATACACGCACACAACCCTTCTCCCCCCCCCCCCTCCCCGGCTACGCCAGTGGCAGGGAGGTTAAACAAGCTCTGGCTACCCTACACATGGGGTGGGGACATGCGCTATGTGCAGCATGAGCACAGTAAAATCGATGTATTGTAACGTTCGAGGAGGCAAATTCTAACCTTTTTTCTTCATGTTGGTAGCAACCATCATCATCACCAGCCCGATAACGCCCATCGGAGGGCAAAGGCCTCTACCGTGTTTTTACAGCTGACCCTGTTCTGTACTTGCTGCGGCCATGCACGTTATCCCACGCGAACTGTCTTAACGTGGCCACAGCAGGAATCAGAAAGGAATCAAAGAGAAATCAGAACGCAGAGAGGGCGGGGCCTGTTGTGATCAAGGGCTTACTCGTGTCGCCTCCAAATACCATTTGCATGGAAGTGGCCATGCTGAAAACCTAAAAAAGCCGAAAAAAAAAACACAGGACAGTAACGAACGCAAGCGCCGGCTCCAAGCTTGAATGTTTGCTTTGAAAAACAAAAAAAAAAGTTACAATTTTACTTGAAAGTTCTAGCAATAGAAATTTATTGGAGAACTACACGATGCAAGGAATTAAGTATTCTCGCGCATAGTTACTACACGCGTATCGAGGAAGGAAAAGCGGGAAATTTCAGACGTGAGTTTGCTTTGTTACCCCGCTCTAAGGAGGCGATTGAGGGATTAAGGAAGGATTGAGCAAAGGCAGAAAGGTCAACCTGACCCGCGTCCGGTTTGCTACCCTTCACTAGGGGAAGGGGGTTAAAGGATGAAAATATAGAAATAACTGTTGAGCACACTAAAAATTTGCGTGACGTTAAACAGGGAGCGCTACTTACATTCTATTTTTATTCAGCGGTCGTCACACATTATTTCATCATGTATTAATCATCGCTAAAAAGTAAAAATTCCACTCAGCAACACCGACGGCTTTTGATTTTTATTATTCCCTCACAATTTAACGGTAAATTCCAGGCAGCGTGCTGAGCCATAATGTTTGGCTCGCATGTTCAAACGAGCCTCGACTATACCAATCGGCAGCATTTTCTGAGTATCTTCAAAAAGTGCCGCAGGGTTCCTTTAAGACTCAGTTTCTGAACCTACTGCTCAACAATACACACTTTAGCTATCACAACGAAAAAAACATTCCTTCAACGGGATTTCAGACATGACGAGATATAACAGCAGAACATTAACCGTGTACTTATTAACAACTATAAGCTTGCTAGTGAAATCTCTGGGCAAGCACATGGTTCATGGCGATCACGCTACCGAAAATATTGCTTACAACGCATGGCAACGCTGCAAACATATAGTTAAGCTTACCGAACTATCAGAACATAACGCAGGGATGGTGTTCGTGTGCTTTTACTTCACTGCCGCATCTCGAAATTAGATGTCACGTCCACTCTTACAAATGTAGCTTCGTAGTTAAAATGAAAGTCTGTTGACGGTCTGTACTGACTGAAAACAACAACAACAACAACAACAAAAAAAAAAACAACTGCGCTTATTTGCACGTCTAATTTCCTGTTTCATGCGTTAATTATCCAGTGATATTACATTTTTCTTTCTTTTTCTTTTTTTCTCTTCTATTACAGCGGCTTTAACATCACAACTATTTACGGGACCAACCGCACGAAATAGGGACCTACAGAAAATGGTTGGCTTTCCTCCATATTGGCTTGCCTCCCAGCGATTATGTTTGTTTATGCTCGTCTTGGAAACAAATAAATATCATGCACGTGTTTGGAGCGAGGCTTTCTCGATATAAAGGGTTTGGTGACTGTGTAATAACTTAATTCCGGCGACAATGTAATAAAAAGTGGGCAGCAATCCTGCAAACTGTGTAAGCCTTCTTCGAATGCACAGTAACCACGGATTCAAGCAGGACATCAAGTGTTTTAGTATAACGTTTGGTACGCTCATTTACTCGAGATAACCGCGTCGTGTCATGACGAATCTGGTCTCCAAAGATAATATTGGCTCTGATCTACGCGTTCGAATCGAAATTACACTGATATAACCTGAACTGAAGACTGTGGAAACGAAAGTACGTGCGTTACGTAGCCCTAAATTGTCCGGTTTCAATCCGTGAGTACAGTACATCCCAACCGAACGTATTCGCCGGCTGAACTGGACCACAGATGACGTAGAAAACTGCGCGAATAAAGAAGACGTTGTAATAGCAAATTGGCAGATCGTCAAAAACGTGACAGAAGAATATGGAATTCGCTCACTGTCTTAGTTACACAGCATTAAAAGTGTACAGAGGGTCGAGTCACTGTAACATACGCTCAGTTCTAACACATTGGCCTGCTGCTTCGAGGTTAACAACGAAACGCGAGAAAACGTCAAACACCACGCAACGTGCATAGGAAAGGAAAATGACAGACGCAACATGAAGAGATCGAAAGATAGCAGAATGCGTCGGAAACAAACAGGGGCAGCCAGTATTCGGCTTGACATTAAGCGAAAAAAAACAACAAAAAAACTTCACAGGTTTCCTTGTGCATTCACCTAAGACAACTGGAAGGCGACAGCCATCTTATTTTTTTTTTCTCAGTCGGTGTATAAATTCTTCCCCCCCCCTCCGAAATCTTTCTCCCCCTAACACGGTTTTGCATTGCCTCCAGGATCTGAGGCATTGCAAGCTTTCTGCACCTCCCCTGGTTTTGCACTGCCTCCGTGATCGGCCCACCTTTGACTAAGCGACGATGTCATGTGATGACGTCATCATGTGACGTCGTGTTATGTGACGCCACAAGTCTTGACGATCTGTAACGTCATGATCCACGCCAAAAGGTGATGACATCGCGTGATGACGATTTTTTGCATCACTCGTGTCAACGCCGCCGATGCGGGACGCCGACGGTCAATTTTCGCGTTTGATGAGGTGTCTAAGGCTTTCGCCTTAATAAACCAGGGCCGACCTCATAATGCGTGGGACATTCAACGGAGGTCACTTAGAGGAACGTAACGATTAAAAATGGATAGGAAATGCAGCCCAGCATGGTAGTGAGTTAGATGGAGCAAAGAAATTCAAAAGTTCGCAGGTATAAAATGAAATGAGCTTTAAATAAATTTCCTTTCGTTTGACCATCCAGCCAGGGGCGTAGCCACGTTAGGGCCCACCCGGGCCCGTGCCCCCCCCCCCCCCCCCCCGAAATTTTTTTTTGCCATAGCATACAGAGCAGAGAATGACACTCGACCACATCTGCCTGCTCGTCCCCACTACAGATCAAGGAGGTGCCCCCCCCGAAAAAAATTTCTGCCTACGCCCCTGCATCCAGCAATTGAACGATTGTAACCGAAAAGCTCGGATATTGCCAACTGTGTGCAAAGTGGGTTGCGAAAATGCTCACCGACAAAAACACAGGAAAGAATGGATGTGGACGACCGTTTTCGGATCGCCATCGACAAAACCTTGCACAACAGGCAAGAAGATGCCGATGTACAGCAATAATGTACAAAGAGAAAGGAACAGTCAGTGCAGTGGCGCCATCGAAACGTAAAAAAAAAAGTAATATTCGCAATCGCAAGTCTATGTATTATCGGGAGGACTGACTGCTGGGCGAGTTGGCAACTCGTCTTAGTGCGGTGTCCGTGTTCCTTTCTCCTGTGTTGTCGTTTTTTTGGGCACCACCGAAAGAATATTATCGGGAGGTCCATATAAACGGCTATGGGCTTCGATATTAAAGAAAAGAGTACAGGCCAGCGTGGCCAGTGTTAATACTGTGGTTGCGCGCATATCACCTCCCTCCTCCCCCCCCCCCCCCCCCCTCCGCTTTTGATTGTTCTCATTCTCAAGAAACAGTTTTAAGGTTCCGCGACACTCTGGAAAATTCATTGCGCGGCTCCCCAAGGCCAAAAAGTTCGAGAACCCCTGCCTTAGCTGTAATCCACACTAAGTTGAAAGTTTTCCTTCTACACGTATTCACCGAGTTTTATGTGATCATTCCAAACCGTTACTTTTTTTCAATATTTCGTCGTATCTCTACAGGGGCGCTCAAAGGGACCGACAACTGGCCAGAACGTGTGATTAGATCCTGGTAGAAATGAAAAGACCCTGAAATATAACGGCAGATTATAGCATTCTTTTGGCGTTAGTAGGATTTATCGTTTTGAATCGTGTTTAAAAGTAACAAATAACCGGTATGTCGCGCAGCCTAGCGAAAGGGCCTTGAAGCTGGATTATGGAGTGGATCACTTTGCTGTACGTAGTCTGATGCTGTCATTCGCGCCATAATTAGTACTGAAAATTATAGTATGTATATTATTATCTATCCCCGCTATGTTTTGTGCTGCTTAAGAGGTAAAAGGAGTTGCACGGTGAGAAGCGGCGCTGCCTTCGCGGTATTAGTGGAACATGTAGAGCCTACGTGGCGCATGCGCAGCAAACCGCCGCGCTTGAACACGAACCACTCTCGCGCTCACTGTTTGCAGCATGTATTGTCACTTGATTATGATTATGAATCACCGCAGATAGAAAAAAGTCACAGTTTCGCCGCAAGGGCGAATCAATGAATGCGATAGCAAGAAAAGCGGCCCCCCGGCGGCAACTACCGCGCGAGCAGACAGCCCAAGGCCAAGGTTCTCCCCGCGCAAATATTAGAAGAAGCGAGCGAGCTGGCCGACGACATTTAAATGCACCCGTTGCGCTCCTCGCGCTATCTCGCTGGTAATGAAGAAACGCTTATAAGCGCCTGCCGCCTCTGAGTCCGGCCAGCGGTAAAGGGTGGGTATATAACGCTCGCCGTTAGCTACCTTGAGGATGTGCGTTTCGTGGCGTGATGGTTAGCGCCACGCGCTGCGGAGCGAGAAGTCCCGGGTTCGATTCCGCGCTTCGGAAGCATTTAACTGAATTATTTTTCTTTGGGACTTTTATATATATTATATATATACCTACTTATACATATACGGTGAAGGGCGGCGACGGGGACGGACAAAAGCCAGCCGAGACTGTCCATATAATTGCTATCGCAATAAAATTCTGATTACAAATGTTTCACGGCGTTCTCCACGTTACCATTCCGTGATTAGACACTCTCACCGGTAAGCTTTCCGTTGCGATAATAAAAATAGGCACCATAAAAATTGGTTGTCGGTCCTTTTAAGAATATGTCGAATAGCTACAAATAAGTAAAACAGAAACTTCGACATCCGAAGAGCACTCACCGCCGGATGTAATTACTGCCCAATCAAAAGGACAACGCGATAAAAAAAAATTCGGCAGATCCCACGTACCGTGGGGATCGATATTATGCGAAGCATGCGCGGGATGGTGACTGCGGCGTAATTTTTCACATTGAGCGAAACGTTACGGAATGACGCTAGAGAAATGTGGAAGTGGTATACGCACACTCAAATGTTGAAGAGTCGCATATCTGTTATATAACCAGTTGTTTACAGTTGCGTAACGATGGCAACAGCAACATAGGTGTTACCAACACCAGACGCAGTGAGCTTATATGCACTGTTTAAGTTCTTCGATACTGGATAGCGTGAATCCGAACAGGACAAAGAAGGAACACAGATGCGCAGGGCAGGCGTTACTCGCAACTAAGCTTCATTCAGGAAAGTTTCCCTGGATATATGGTACGCAGCCGAATAGCACGCGCAGGCGCACTGCACGTACACCCGCCCACAAAAGTTTTCGGAACGCGGGCTCCACTGAAAATGCGAATTTCTTCTCTGTTACTGCACTGCGCTTCTAACCTAGCGGCTAGCTGTACAGGTCGCAGGCACTACTGCAGGCTGGAACATTTGTTTTAAGGCTATGGTCTCGGACAAAGCGGGAATATAACTTTCTCGGAAATTTCGCGTTCCGCAAACTTTTGGGGGAGGGGGTACGTTACAGTCACAGTTGCAGTTGTTGCAGTTGCGTTACATTTGTTATGCTTATACTTGTCCGTTATGACGGAGAACGCACGCACGTTTCACGAACCTGTGCCAATGTGTAGAAGGGGTTCTTGGCAGTTCTTGAACAAGGTCATCATCACCATGATCAGTCAGCACCTGCAGCTAGTGGAAATCCTAGATGGCTCTTACCATGAAATGATCTAAGATGCCTCCTGTCCTGGACGTGGAAGCGAGGTCTTTTGGTGCCCTGTCCACATCCAAGCAGTCTCTCACCCTGTATAAGGACCAGGCGTTGTTGGGTCTTTATAAGTCAGTGTTGAAGTCAACGGTAATCGTGAGAGGCCTGGTTCTCTCGGCAGATTTATTGTAGGGAAGCATTGACCACGGTTTTTTGCAGTCCACGTGGTCCACGTTGCGGACCACGTGGACGAGTGGATGGTATTCGAGCGTCTTCCAGGGGTGTTCTGTCTTCAGTTCCCTCACTTTTCTTGCGTCCGCCGCGGTGGTGTAGTGGTTACGGTGCTCGGCTGCTGACCCAGAGGTCACGGGTTCGATGCCGGCCGCGGTGGTCGCATTTCGATGGAGTCAAAATGCTAGATGCCCGTGCACTGTGCGATCTCGGTGCACGTTAAAGAATGCCAGATGGTCAAAATTTCCAGAGCCCTTCGCTATGGCGTCTCACATAATAATATCGTGGTTTTTGGACATAAAACGCCAACAATTCCTATTATTATCACTTTCCTTGCGTGTCAATATGTGTGTTTGCCGTGACTGAGTTGGTTGAGATTCTGTATCACCTGTGGCACATACCCGCATAACATGAACTCTGGTATGCGGGTATGTGCCACACGTGACTGAGAGAAAGGGTTTCATTACGTACATGACACGTATTTTGCGTTATTCATGTCATGACCAGTGAATCGTGGTCGTCATAGACTCAACCCCTCCTATGCCAATTTTGGTATGTTACAAGTTATGGAGACGACCAGCAGAGCCCCCAGACGTAGGCGGCTAGATAGATAGATACGTAGATACGTAGATAGAAACGGCCAAAGTGCCTGAGGTTCGCTAAGAAATGCTTCGCATTTAAAAACATAAAACGACACACGAAGAGAGTATAAACGGAGGACGAGCGCTGACTGCTAAGTGAAACTTTTTATGCCAAATGTACGTGTTATATAATGGCATCCGTCATACCACGTGCTTCAGAAAAGACCGGTAAGGAGGAAACAGGACAGCAGAGTACACAAAGCTAAACAAGAAAAGAAGGGAAAAGAAGTAAAAGCTGGCATAAGTTTACCATGAAAAATTCAAGTAGCAGCCTTTGCCACGTTTTGTTTACTTTGAGAGCGGCATGCGAGGTCCGCGGCCCCGAGGAAGACATCGATCATTTGCTATACGGCTGCCCTCGATTTGCCTCTGACAGACGAACTCTTTCTGACGCGATGCGTCGATTGGACGATCGGCCGCTCTCCGTGCAGATGCTGCTGGAGCACCGTCCCCATCGCTCATCGACTCACGCGGCAGTTAAAGCACTTTTGCGCTTTTTAAGGACTGTACCTTTCTGTTGTGAACGCCTGCGACTATTGTACAGTGCCACCGCCACATACTCGTCAACGCATACACTGATCATTACCTTCGTTCCTTCTCTCTCTCATCTTTCTACTCCCCTTTCCCATTCCCCCAGCGTAGGGTAGCCAACCGGACTGGTGTCTGGCTAACCTCTCTGCCTTCTTTCTTCCTTCCTTCCTTCCTTCCTTGAACATATTCTTTTCGCATAGGAATGGCCGCCGGTGCTGTTTGTGACATCTGTGGTATCGAGGACACTTTGTAGCACATCCACTGGGACTGTCCTCGCTACGCTGTGCCGAGACGATCACTTGCATCCGCTCTCGCTCACCTTGACCACCGACCGATGTCGCTAGCAATCGACCTCTTTCATTTTCCTGTGCTGTCCTCTGCCGCTTTGGTAGGGGTTTGGTGGGGGCCGGGACAATCGGTATTGCCAGAAGCAAAGCCTCCGAGATGAAGAGACGTTTCGCGACTTTTCCTCTAGGGGAAAGTGCATGCGCAGGGACGTCTTGAAAAAGGAGGATTATGCTCGAATGTCATCCTAAAAAGCTATCGAGATTCAGGGGAACGAAGGCATTCTTAAAATTTTTAAGCACAACTGACTTGCGCGAGAAGCTGTAGACTGACAGTGATGCGCATCTCCCCCAACTCGAAAAACAGTGAACAACTTGCGGTGTCTTGCTGATTTGCATGCGCGAGAAGCAGCACATACGACAACGCATGCTGAGACTTGGGTTGTGCCGATGCCCCGTATAAATTCAGGTAGAGAACGCCTGCAATTCACTCTTCCTTCCCTCTTAAATTTGCATGTACAAAATAATTTTTATCTTTTCAGTTCATCAAACAGTGGTTTGCGTGCTATGTACCTACGCTAACATGTAAACTCTGTTTCTTTTTTTGGTTGCAGCCATGCCTTTGTGTATCCCATGCGAATATTGCCGGTATAATCAGTATCTGTTTCGCTTTTGTATTTGTCGACTGTTGTATAACAGGGTGTTTCAGCTAAAAAGCACCGAGTATAAAAAAATTAAACATGGGCGTTACGCGTATTGATGCAAAACTATCGGAAAATTTACTATCGAGTTTTTTAAACTACAGATAGTGTAAAGAAACTACCGGCAGTACTACTATCGATAAACTATCGATCGTACTATCGATAGTGCAATCGATAGTACCGTCGGTAGTATTACTACGGACATTACTTATCAATAGCGCTGTGAATAAATATGCTGTTGCTGGCCGGCGATATTGTCAAAAACATATGCGATAGCCTATACTATCAGCAATACTGAATTTATATAATTTATGAGCAATTCTTTGGCGAAATAAAAATTATTTCAGCAGTGAACGGGTGCATCAATTCCCCAAGAAAACCGTGCGAAAACTGTGGGCAATTCTTGTTATGCCACCTCACCCCGTGTTTCCATGTCTGTAACCTGCAAAATTTGCAAGAAGCACGTTGTGTCCTATATTATTAGACTTCGCCAAGAATCATTGAAACCATGAAACCCTATACGTACAGACGTGCCTTCAGGAAGCAAGGCCAGTCGAATATCTATTATTTAAGAAAGGGAAAATGGACAACCAGCCGTTTGTAGCACGAAGTCACAATTCCGGAAATCCACACGGATTTCTCAGAAAGAAAGCTTCCTATGGTTGCCGAAAAATTCTTCCTGGTCCGGGGATCGAAGCCGGGACCAATGCCTGTCCGGGGCGGTCGCTCTACCAATCGAGATAACCACGAAGCCAGTGAATGGCAGGTTGTTGTCTATTTTCCCTTCTTAACCCTTCTTCCACCTTGCGGGATTCCGCAGAACTGATTTTTTACCTATTATTTAGTTACCACTGAACATGTGTTGGCATGGCGTGAGCAGGGTTCGCCATTACGGGGTGGGGGGGGGGGGGGGTCACTTTCAGCGCAGCGCCCCCGTTGTTCTAGTCCTAAGGACAACAAGCTTCTCAATGAATGCAAAAATGAAAATGAAGCGATGACGTGCTTCTTTCAGCGGCCGGCCTTTGGGCCCCGGCTTTCCAGGCAGTGAATATGGGAAGGAAACAGGAAAGCAACATCAAGGATCCTCAGCTGCCATTATCGCCAAAAAACAAGCGCGACCATAACCTTGAAAATTAAAGGTACGACTGAGTAAAAGTATTTGGGCAGATGCCACCCCTGTTCGCACTCCTACGCGTGCTGGTGCCATATTGCTAGGCCAACGGCTGGAGGTCGAACGATTCATCACTGTAACGGCAGTTTGTGATGACCAAGGAAGCGCGGAAAGATGTCGGCAGATAGATGACGTTACACGCGAAGTGATTCGAACGAGTACAGACACGCCTTCAGAAGAATGCTTGCAGTTAGGAAACTCACCTTCACGTCGGCTGCATCCCTTGAGAAACACACTTGCTCGTAGCCACTTGCACAATAACCGTTGCTACGTATGTACTCTAGCACTTGACGCTCGAGCTTCACTGGCATTGCACTCACACGCGTGTACCAGACGGATCAACTGAGTGAGCGCGTGACGCCGGCCCAAACGCGTTATCTTATACACTACATATCTGTCTCTGATGTACGCCCGATATAATCAAAGATTGAAAACGCCGTCTCATCGTTATCGTTTCATTGTTATTAACTGCTTTGAACAGCCAGCCGTTGTGATAAAACCGCATACGTATGTACTACCGAAGCTCGTGTTGTATGCAGAAGGGATGCCTATTCGCCTCGTGCGCCACCGATGGCGGCGCTGCGAACGGCGCTCCGGTAACGCAAAGGTGGGGATTCGGCTTTTGTCGTCTGCTAGGAACAGCAGCATTTTCGTTACAGTTCGCTCGCGTTGCACGGCGTTTTTCGACTACTAGCTGTATTTTCTTGTAATTATAGTTCTTTAGATGGCTGACAGGAGGTTAAGAAACGTTAACATTGAACGTATCTTCCATATACACAGAGCCATCGCGTTCAGGATCATGCCCCCGAGTTCGTAGCGTCACTCACTAGGCTGGATGGCATTGAAATACCTTACTTCAAAGCGCGAACGTCCCGCCAAGAGAGTTAAAGAGAGTCTACGCTGCTTTGGAAGCGAAGCGCGATCAATTTTACGGCTTATTCGCAAAAGTTAGCGTCATGTAAACAGACTTGAGTTGAACAAAAATACATGCTCCACTCCCAATTGCAGTCATGTGGACCTGCGTACACAAAACCTTTGCCGACAAAACAAAATTGATAACTTCATCGACCGGCGGGTTATTGCGGACAACTAGCGTAGCTTGGGCGAGTTGGATGCACATTAAAACTTCTTACACGTACTATCGGCTCTGAATGAAACGCCAGCAGTGGTGCGCGTGGTACAGTTTGGACCATTATGATTAGAGATTAATGCGCTCTTGCGGTTTGCCGCTCGTGAGCCGGATTCGTGCTTTCGATTGCGCAGTGCTGCCTAATCGGGCGTGCGTGCCTGTCAATGGTGATGACAGGACGGCGTGCATTATACAGTTCCTAATGCTTGGAGAAAGCACTCCGCTGCTCGTGTTTCATTTGTCACAGATAGTAAAAATTGGCGAATGTGTTCAGGAAGAGCAGAAAGAGAGCTCTTAGTCACCATTCTTGTGGCCCCTTTGGCTGGTTATTGCTATTCTTTAGCGCGCTCTAACAAGATTGAATATTTTAAGGTGAAAGCCCTGGATTCAGGATCAAACGCGAAAATTGACCGTCGGCGTCCCGAGTCGGCAGCGTCAACACGAGTGATGCAAAAAACCATCATATGATGACGTCACCTTATGACGTCCTCATGACATCACAGAGCGCCAAAATTTATGACGTCATAACGTCACGTCCCATGATGACACCATCACATGACATCTTCAGATTGCATTGCCTCCGCGATAGGTGGGTCGATCACGGAGGCAACGCAAAACCAGGTGATGTGTAGGAAGCTTCTAATGCATCCGATCCTGGAGGCAGTGCAGAACCACGTTACGTCCAGAAAGCATTCGGAGGGGGCGGGAAAGGAAGCGTACATCGACTGAAAAAAAAATTGGCCGCGTATCTGCGTGCTTCGCTGCAAATGTCGTCTAAAGACGATAAAAGAGGCGCTGCGTGAGATATGGACGCCATCTGGCAATACGTCGGGAAACACGAGTGCTGTGTTGCGGGCTGGTACTCCCGGCGCAGCGGCAGGCGAAGACCGGCGGTGACCAACGCGACCGGTGGGGACGCCGGCCAGCCCGAACACGCTGTTTGGCGCGATGCGCCGAAGGAGAAGAAACGTCCGCACTCAACGAGTACTCTCCACACACTCTTTTATTTACACGTCGCCTGGGTAAAACAGCAATGCCAGAGCGGCGCCCCCTGTCATTCGTACAATGCAATACTGAACCGAAACCGAAACACAACATGAGCTTGTGCAGAGGGCACGGAGGAAGACAAGTTTCAGCGCAGTCGCATTTTCAGCGCAGCTTAAGTAAGTAGGGTTGTAACATTGTAGGGCGAGTAGGGCCAGAAGGACCGTCACGACGAAAACCTGCCTCCTCAGTCGTATTCGCCTGGAACGTTGGTGTGGCTTCGCGTTCCCTCCTCCACTCCTGGCCTTTCCACAAAGCTACTGCCTAAGTACGAAGGCCCCTACCGCGTCCTACGTCAAGCATCCCCAGTTAACTATATGATTGAGCCTGTTCAATCATCTACGGGCCGCCGTCGTCGCGGCCGCGACACTG
Organism: Rhipicephalus sanguineus; assembly: GCF_013339695.2. Taxonomy (NCBI): domain Eukaryota; kingdom Metazoa; phylum Arthropoda; class Arachnida; order Ixodida; family Ixodidae; genus Rhipicephalus; species Rhipicephalus sanguineus. Next base: position 55,589,827 of record NC_051186.1, read on the forward strand.
TTCACGTCGATCGACTGAAGCCGCATTATTACCCACCAGCTGTACCTGTTCCTTAGGTCGCCAGGATGGCTCCTTTTCCGCGGGGGAGTGATTTGTAACATGGTAGGGCGCAGACAAGAACGCCTGCGAAAGAAGAAGACGAAGACGGTGGCTGTTGGCGCTCGCGCTTGCTCGGCTTGGAGCGCTGATCGCTTCAGCTGTGGCAATCTTTTAATAAACGCGTTACTGTCTCAACGTTAAACGCATACCATCAAGGTCTTTAAAATTGCGTATCTATGTATTTTCTGTTAAAGGAACACACCGCCTAATGCTTACCTAGTGATGTTGCGCCTCAGATATGCGTAATGTTTGCTTTTTGATCGACAATGTACACAAGTATGAACCTAGTCAGCCGTTCACGATGGCTGGCCCTTGGGCAAGTGGTTCAACTTTGGCCGAGTGGTTGAATCGAGGGACGTGCCGACAAACAGAAAGACAGACAGAAGGACAGACAGAAAGACAGACCAAAATTTCTGCGTTTAAGTTCCCCAAGAAGGACTATCGTCTTTAAAAATGAAGATGGCTTTCACCTTCGAGTCGTCATAGGCAAATGCATAAGGGACCCTGTGAGTCTTTTTAGTACAGTGACCGCTTCACGCCCTATCAGGAGTCGACCGTTGAGAGTGATTTACACTATTTTGCTGCAAATGCATCTTATTACGACTTTCGATGCAAAAGCTTTGTATTTATCTAAGTTAGTATGATTACACTAATTCTATTCAATATACTTTCAAACGACCGTGAAGGATTCAGCAAACGTTGATTTATAAACGTAGGGATTCACATATGCTGCAAAAAAAAGAAAAACAACTCCGCACAACCTACCAATATTTCATATCACAGTCGTGCATTCCCTTTTTACACGTGCTATCAACCTTTCTTGTTTAAATTTCAAGCACTTACAACGCGCTTACACGGCAGCTGCTTAAAACATGGCTTTAATGAAATGTTGTTACCTGTAAAGACCACTCATTTTATTTGAATGACATCACACGTCGTTTGTCATGCGCTTAAAACTCCGAACAAACGAATTGAACCGAAGGGGCAGGCTTGGCAACCGAACACGCACAGCACACGGTATCTGTATATTGTGCTTTAGCGCAGACACAGAAGCCGAACGCTGAAGTCAGTGATCGAAAACGGGCCGGAAAGTCATTTTGAGCACGCCACGGCCATAGAACAGTCACGAAAAGAAGTCTTCGCCATACGTGCAGATGTACACATTGATGGCTAGCAGACGACACCAGGAGCACACGACACTGAGCGTGCTCCTAACGGCAACTCTGCTCGTTTTCGCGGGGCATTTTGCGTGAACATTCAGTACAAATTGCTTTATGAATTTGCCCACAATTGTTTCAATAACTCGAGCGGGACAGACTGCCGGCAGCGTCGAGAAGCCCACGTAGCGAGCGCGCGCGCGACGAGCGGCACCCGGGTACTCTCTTTGACGTCACACGCGACAGGGCGCCACTAAAAGATCATCCCGAGGCGAATAACCACTCTTCACCTAGATATCTAAACGAAGTCATAGTTTCGCCGCTAGGGCGAAGCAATGAATGAAACAGCAACAAATTGGAATGTTATACGAAGTGAGGCTAGCAGCTAACTCCTTTGGAATCCAACCCGGCATAACTATACAAAACGCTGGCGTAAGGGAACACTGCAGCGAGCGAAGCGAACTTTGTGCTGTCCATCGCTTCAACGCAAAGCAAGCGGTGGGGGCAAGGCACGTACAAGGGTATGAGCCGTCTGCTGATGTCTGTCGAGATAGCACGCGGGCCAACGCGCCCGTTTGCTCAATGTTGGCAGCTCCTGCCCGAGCGACGCAGACCGCCTCCGGCACCCCTACATGTGACTTCGCGGGACGGAGACGGCCGGCGCGTTTCAACTCTTCTTGAGCTGCGACCGTCGGCAGCCCTCACGTTTTCACTCGCACTTAGAACATATCACTAGCGGGGCGATGTTACCGAATTTGACCTTATACGGAACATGACGGCGACGGCGAGAACACGCCTCGAGTGTCCGTATATTTGCTATTCTAATATAAAAGTAGGCCTCAGTTTTTGAATATTGTCACAACCAAGCACGAAGCCAGGATATTTTTTTCGGGAGGTGGGGGGGGAGGGGTCAAGGCCTGACTGTTCGAAATAATGTCTTTCCATTGCAAAGAGAAAAAAGTTGCCCGGCAATATAGAAGGCTGGACGAATTTCGTCGAGGGGGGGGGGGGGCGAGTTCCCCTGGCCTCCCTGCCCCCCCCCCTTTGCATACGTTCCTGGTCCCAACTGTTTCTATGACGAATAGTATCATAGCAATGAAATCGCCTCAATCATTCAACCCTGGCATTTGCGATGAATTTTAACTCGGACTACGCCGTGTGCGTGTGTGCTTGATATACCTGTGTACTCCAGACATTCGCAAATTTGAAATAACGAATTTCGCTCAGCGAACCTAACAATTTATGTTACTAAATTTTTTAGTATGTGTATTAATAATCAAGTTAAAATGAACAGACCCAACACCGGCAAACGGTGGTAATAACTCCTTCATTTATATTCATTTAACTAAAATGATTCAAGAGATTTACTAGAAGCAAAACTTTCGTTTCAACTAGCCCTTAATGCGAGAGTTGATGAATTCGGTGAAACTATGTCGTTGGCCAACGCAACAGAGACATGGGGTCGTATTTATGTAAAGATGAATTCCGCTTCCCAAGAACTCCCCTTTCCAGCACGCGATTGGTCGTCGCTTGAGTGACGTCATTGCGGTGCCAGTCGCGTAGCTGGCAAAGCGATCTCTTCAAAAACCTTATGCTTGCAAAATGCGGCCTCCAATTTGCGTACTCTTGAGATTGCATTATGATGTTTTCTCCTTGGCTTTGGCTGAATCCTCACACTCCATAACATCCAGAGACGCCTGGGAAGCAAAGTACAAGCACACCAGCACAGGCAGCAGTGGCAGAGGGAAACCTGCGGGGAGAAGGACGGAGAGAAAAGTAAATTATCTATCTATCTATCTATCTATCTATCTATCTATCTATCTATCTATCTATCTATCTATCTATCTATCTATCTATCTATCTATCTATCTATCTATCTATCTATCTATCTATCTATCTATCTATCTATCTATCTATCTATCTATCTATCTATCTATCTATCTATCTATCTATCTATCTATCTATCTATCTATCTATCTATCTATCTATCTATCTATCTATCTATCTATCTATCTATCTATCTATCTATCTATCTATCTATCTATCTATCCACTAACGCGACTCCTCGCCTAGGGCCTTTTTTTGAAGCCCTTTCAAGCACTGGCGTAGCTCTGTTGTAGAATACTTGACTATCACGGATAATGCCTGGATTCTATTGCGGCTCGAACTTTGGATTTCTTTTCTCATTACGTGCGATAGCTGCGACAGACACTGGCGGTGGCGGCAGACGACATCGCCGCCAATACCGGCTGTTGTAGTTGGCTCTTGACAGCCTACGCTGCAAACAAACAAACAAGAAAATCTTGTTTGATTTGCCGCTTGAGTGAAGAACATGGAAGCCGGATGCCAGGCAGACGCTTGTGACAAACGGGCGTTTTTTTTTTCGGTTGCGCACGGATGCATTTATAATACACGGTGTAGAATATTTGCACATTTCTGGGCAAGTTTGCGCGTCGCGAGAGGAAAAACGGTCGAAAGCGACATGAACGCCTTTAGGTGCTTGAATGTCCAGAAGTGATGATAGTGAAACGAAGGAGGCTAGCTGTAGACAAGAGTAAAGTCGCAAGGTCAATGCGCACATTCCGTGCAGCATGCTTCTTGTGTACTGCTTTTCTTTTACGCCTGCACGTCTATTTTATAGGCTATACACATCATGTCACGTGTCACATTCATGTACAAGTGTTAAGGGAAAATCGCCGGAAAATTTAACTCCTATATACACGCGAAAAAATAAACTTCCAGCTTATGAAATAAGCCTTGAACAGGGGATGTCGCTGCAGCCAACATGGTCTAGTCTTCTTCAAGGCAGGACTTCGTTTCCTTAGCTGTGTACCTGTAAGTTTTGCTCACTTGCCCCCAACCGCAAACGGCAGGGGTTGGGGGAGGGGGGGAAGGGGAAGGGGTAGGGGTAGGAGGGAATCAGTTGCCTTGAAGAAAATAAGACAACTTGTCGAAACGTTTGCTCAACCGATACCCCCGGTTAAAGGATATTTCAACTATTCAAGCCGTCGTGTTCTCCTGAACTTCTGCCTTTAGACTCCCAATTTATGTCAGATGTAATTCGAAGCTAGACATTTTAACAGAACTGCCGTGTGGTTGGATTAATTAATTAGGATTTTTAAGACGGCACCAACTAAAAAAGATGGACTTATTGTTCCCAACGCTTCGGGACCAATAAGCTATATAAGTGAGGAATGCCAAATAGGACTGACCATTGAGCGAGTTAGTTTGGATTCATAATTATGAAGCGGTGCCACGAAATACTATAAAATCACAAAAGAAACACACGAAACACAAGCGCCAAATAGTGCGGCACCTACAGTGGCGCTCAGTATGAGTTGCAACACGGTGGCCATGATTTAAGGGCACCACGCCTATACTGTAACACCGGCAAACGCGAAATTGGTTCAGCAAACACCAGTAGTCGAAACAGTGTTTACGTCACTCATTGGTTTCTATATACGCACCACCATGCGGTGTTGGCGCCGCTTCGACCACGGGCACCATGTTGCAACTCGTAGTGGGCGCGACTGTACTTTCTGCACCGATAACAGGTCCGGCGGGCTTTGGAACTTACCAAGGATGACCTTCTTGAAGAATATGGTGGTTACTTCTACGTCGGTGAGGAAGAAGAGGCACGCAAAGATGGTGAGCAGGTATTGTGGCGAACCCAGGACCGCCTTGACGAATCTCAGTCGTCCGCCGACCAGGTACTTGGCCTGCGTAAGGCACAGTTGATGAAACATCGGACTTTCAAGAAACCTGTATTCTTCTTCGTTTTCTCTTTTTTTTTCATATAGCACGAGAGCGATCTGTTTCGCTGCTCAACCAACATGCTAACGCTGCGCTTCTCTGTACGCATCTGTGCGGATAAAACAATTAGGTATATACAAATACGGCTTTTCCCATTCCTAGTTTGGTGCTTTTTAAATTGATGTATACCCGAAAAGATTCATAAAGTGTTCAAAGCAGGTAACGGCTGAGTTCTAGACGTGTTCGGTAGGCATGCGAATGGACCGGGCATGCGGCATGCTCTTGGGTAAATAGTGGTCTAATTCCGGCATCGCCCTGTGATTTATTCGTGAATGTTCTTATTGAATTACTAGATCTATATCTATTTACATGTGAACGTTGTTTGCTGGTATAGTTTTAGTTTACCTTTGTTTTCTCGTTTGATTACACAAGTTTTTTTCCTCTTATGTTGCTATTGCTGCTATACTCGGTTACAACCTAAGAAAAGATCTAGGCTCCGCCCACAAAACCACGGCGTGCTAGCTGGTTTCCATTGGAACCGTAAGTACTTTTTCTCGGCTAATTTAAATGCTACGCATATTAATCACCAAAGGTTCGTCGTTACTGCCTAAAACATTACGTTTGGCTGAGCAGCGATGTCACAGTCCCTGACGAAATTTACCAGGACGTTCAAGTATCCGACCTAAAACCAGCGACACAACCGTGTGCCTCTATGGGAAAGTCAACCATCTGAACCACTCGAGAGGTGCTCGACGTCACGAAAATGAGTAAGCGCTATTGGACGGAGCATTTATGCAAATTATCCGTGGGAGGGACAGCGATAACTGCGGGCGGAGCCGACTTTTTTTTTTTTTTTTTAGGTAGTATCCGACTAAAGCCGACTCACTTTTATTGGTGTTCTTTGACAGGAGGTCTCCGAACAGCATAGTGCTGTCGGACCTCCTTTCTGTATGTTTATGTGCATGTTGTTTTCTACTGAGATCTCAGTAAAATTGATTAGACTCGACTTGATTTCTTTCCTTCTTTTGACAGAGATTGCGACCAAATCAGCCGAATTCGCAGACTGTCGAAAAGTGTGATTCTATGCTTCTAGACAGCAGCATAAGCGTTGTCAGGCTGTCACCGAGCGATATGCGTTACGGTACCTCGATATTCTTGGCGAAGCCGAGCTTCCTGATTTGGGACATGCCCACTTCGAGCGCGACGCCGAGGAAGCTTAGCGCAGCCCAGAAGCCGAGGGCGACCGTCATGTCGTGCCAGAGCCAAGTGAAGGAGAAGGCCAGCGCGGTGCCCATCAGCCGCCAGATGACCTCCCTTTCGGGTTCCACCATGGGCAGGTACAAATACCTGCGTTAGAGAGCATACATTGCGCGAACGTTTAAAAAGGGAAGCTCAAAGAGTGTTTAAAACCTTTTCAAACAGTTTTCTGATAGGTAGTAGCATGGCACTGCGACAGGCAATGCGCTCAGCGCCCTGTCTGTCGTCCTAACTCCATCCCATCTCAAGCTTTCCTTCTTTCTTTAAAAAAGCAAAGCAATACATAGAGTGACTTTCGACACAATTAAGTTCCCGTCACATAGTTGTGCGGTCAAGATGAAACCATTGGCCCTAACTGAAAATCCCTATGAATTTGCGATTACGTCAGTGTCGTGGCTGAGGCGGCCTGTTCGGTAGCTCTGCAGCAAAATTTCAAGCAGTATATATAACGATCTGTGGGTTATCCTTTATATTCACATGCGAGTAAATATGTGTCGAAAGATGCACAGGCAATACAAGAAAGCGGCTACTGGAGTTCCTATAGGAGGTGTCGCTGGGAGGCCCATCTACTGTGCTTCGATCTACACGTTCCCACTTATGGTTAAAACGCTCGCTGTGGTATACATTTCGGTTGATAACTTTATTCACTTTGTAGAAGTGTTTGGCTTGCGGAATATGTAAAACATACTGAGACTATGGTAAAATAAAAGCAAGACACCGCGAAGAAACTATGAACTTGCGAACGGTCCAGATTAATGTAAAATGTACCTTAGTGAGCTTCACATAACTGCACAATATACCTTAGCGTAGTGCCCTATCCGTAGTAGTCAATAATGAAAACAGTAGGAAAAATCGCAGGAAATATGTTAGGCTAAACTGTCCTTTGGCCGGATTTTTCAGTTTCTTCAGTATATAAGACGCAAACTGATGGTAATAGCCCGGAAGTTAGTCTTACTTTTTGATCCACAAATGGAAGCCATGGTCGAAATACCTGAAACACAAAAGAATAATGCTATCTGAGCAGTCTGTGCTATAGATTGGCTATGAAATTAATTGACAAGCAAAAATAAGATCATGAAGACTATCACCTTCGACATGCAAAAGCTGCGTGTATGAAATAACTTTCACGTCCTTAATATTCGCTTCGCCGTTGTGAGTTGCGTTTGTCTGTTGATCGTCACCAACGGAAAAAATCAATCAATCAATCAATCAATCAATCATTTAATCATTCAGTCAGTCAGTCAGTCAACCAATTCATCAATCAATTATTTTATTTACCACTTGAGGGAGCGGAGGGCCTGGGAAGAAAAAGCTCTTGTGAGCTGGAAGAAGCTTCCCAGACGATTACAGCTGCAGCATGCAGTGACAGCATACATAAGCATCACGTAAGTAAGGCGAGCACAGAAACTACAGGAAACATGTATTGTTTTCCTTTGTGTATATTCCATTTCATACATAAGGTGCAACGCTACGAAAGATAGCGAGACATTCTGCAGTAGATGCGTTCGCAAAAAGAAATTGTTCAATGATTTTACCACCCGTGATGTGATAGTTTCGTTTTCAGACTGAGTAACAAATGAAGATGCTTTTGTGCCTTAGAAGGAAACAAAACGCCGTTATTTACACGATTGTCTATAGGTTCTTCAGGATCGCTTAGCGTCTCTTTGTTTTCGTATCGAGGCCCCCGCGATTAGTTTCGGTAGCGCACAGCCTGATCCACTCGCGGTGGCCACGTTTACAACGACGAAATCCAAGCGCGACGCGCGCGGACTTACACAATTTCCTGACCGGACTTCTTGCACAGCTTCCACGGCGTCGCACCTGACGTACGAAACGGAGTATAGCTTCTTGCTACAGTTGGATGGCTGACAGGTTTTCTTCTTTCGTATTTATACCATATACTTCATATCCCCATCATCTCTCCTCACCGTACTCTTGTTCTTGTCCTCCCACACTTCATTTTCTGCGTAGCGTAGCAAGCGCGATGACATTTACCTCAGGCGAATCCTTTGCTTTTCGCAACACAAACATCTCTGTCGCTTCCTCCTCCTTTATAGTTTGACCGAGCTTACAGTTTAGATATTGACAGCTTACGCTGAGGTACATATCAAGGCGAGAGAAACATCATTGTAGTGCATATCAGAAATACCCCGTGCAGTCTATCAGATATGTGGTAGGGTGCGTCTCACTACAGTTGGATGGCTGACTGTCATTTTCGTTCATATTTATACCCTACACTGCATGTCCTCATCGTCTCTCCTCACCGTAATATTCTTTTCGTTGTCTGACACTTCAGTTTCTGAGCAGCGTAGCAGGTGAGACGACATTTGCCCCAGGCTCATACTCTGCTTTTCACAACACAAACATTTCTGTCGCTTCTCATTTGATTTTCTGTCCTCTCTATAGTTTGACCGAGCTTACAGTTTACATACTGACAGCTTACATACTGAGGTATCAATATGAGCTATCAAGGCGGGAGGAACAGCATTGTATTGGATATCAAAAATACCCCATGCAGTCTGTATGATAGGGTGCCTCTCACCTCCAGAAATGGGAACAGAGGTGCGACCTGGCAACACACTTGGGCGGCGGAGGAAGGTCGATGCCCTCTATTCTGGCAAAGGCACTCGGTACGCCGTACTGCACGAGGTACTTGATGAAGAACATCACGTTCAGCGTCGCACCGAAGCCCAACAAGGCGGTGAGGTTGAGCCTTGAGACGAGGTACGGAGCCTTAGACAGCGCTGAACTGCGTCATCATAATCATAATCATCATCGTAACAAAAATGATCATCATCAGCCTCTTGTATGTCCACAGCAGGATGATGCTTTCTCTCAACGAGATCTCCACATACCCTACACTCTAAGAAAAAAAAAGGAGAGTGAGTGTTACACTTTTTGGTGAGTCCTGACCTGCCACGTACGTGTATAACTCCCTTTAAATTTAAAGAGACACGTTAACTCTCCGTTGAGTCCCGCGACCCTTCGAAGAGAGTATAATGAGCTCCAAAGAGGAGTCACGTGCCTCTTTAAAGAGAGTCATATATGTCGCAAGTCCCGACTCATGAAAATGAAAAAGAGCCAAGGCACTCCTTTTTTTAGAATGTATCTTGTACAAGCCGATTCCATTTTGTGCCCGCGAACTTCTCAGAAAGCGTTGAACTGTACATGGCGATACAAGATACAGTATTAAACCCTTTCTGGTTTGAATGCTCTTCAAATTAGGGGGTCATATTTTATTTTGCAAGCACAATAGAGACAAAAATCGGGGGAAAAGAAAGAAAAAATAATATTCCCGCTCATGTTTGTTTGAGGTGAACTGAATGGTTTCCGCATAATACGTGACTAGAGAGAAAGTTCTTTAATAGCAGGAAAGTAGAGAGTTCAGCCCTAGTTAAATGTTCAAGTGTGTTGCAGGTGCTACGTGAAGCCAGCAGGCAGAAAAAGAGTGTTCCACACTCGCCGTCATGGCTATGAGCGGCGCTAACACTCCCAGGTTTAAATGCACAGATATACCCAATAAAGTGGACGGAAGGATGTCCACCGTAGCTCAATCGGTAGAGAATCGGACACGTTATCCGAAGGTTGCAGGTTCGGTCCCTGCCGGTGGCAAGTTGTCTTTTCGTCCAGTTTACTTTCTTCACATTTATATTATAATTACTACAAATAACATCCCCTATACTTGGCTCGATTGTTTGTTAGTTCTCATCAATGTTTTGTCTAACATAGAAAAACGAGCCCTTAAAATTCCCCTTGTTAAGTGTGTTGCAAGCAGCATGTGAGCTTTCATGGTCAATTCTTAATGCGCATTCAATATGGGGCGAAATATTATTACAAATGTGGCCGACAGCTCCATATTCGGGCTAACTGACTTACTGGCAAACTTCGAAAATGAAAACAAATAAACAATCAGTATTTAGCAGATAATTATTGATCACGAGAAAGCGTCTCCTAACTTTAAAGTGAGTCCAGACGGAGACTGCGCGTTCAACTGCGCGTTGTTTACCAAGACGAAGCGTCAGATTGAAACTAAGCAGGCGATCGTTGGTGTACGCAAATCTCAAGTAGCGAGAGGCTCTGACTGGCCGAGATGAACGACGTCAAAAAGAGATTCAGACGCATCAACTCTACACAGCCTTAAAAATATACAAAAAGTTACTTGGCCCGGAAGCCAAAAAAAAAAAATAGAGATATCTAATCTATGCAATGGACGCACGTGTGTTGCTTTGCTATCGCACGAAAATAGAACACGCTCGTGACTTAGTAGATTCCGACAGGCCTTGTCGTGGCCGATAATACAGTCGTGTTTGCCCACTTCGAGGATTTGGAACTCGCGTTGTCGGTAGTGCGTAGATCCCTTATCAGAATGTTGAATACAATTAATGCAATACAATGTACTTCTATGAATCATTTTTGCGACGTACCTCAGACGACTCGAATCACCTTCCCGCTGACATTGTGGATAATAATGATTATGAGCAGTTCCGCAATGCAACAGTTAAAATTAGCTTCTTTTTTCAGCTTCCCACGCACCCTCTTATACAGCAGAATTTTCCCGCAACAGATGGCGCCTAGGTGCCAACACTGCTCGGCTCCGGCCACTCTCGTACACATGGCGTAGACTGGCACCCACTACAACGCAGATAACACAAACCCCCCAGAGTCGTGGGAGTCCCTCCTGCGTGCCTCCGAGCCAAGAGCCAAACGCCGGTTGACCCAGGGTGCGGTGGAGGCAGCGGTATCACAAGGGACCCAGGGGATCCCCTTGGGATACCTTGGAGTACCGATCCTCTTGGGATACCTTAGGAGACCGGTAGCCAGCGCTACCAGTCTTCGGACTGGTCCCGAGCTCTTTTTGAGCGTCATAAAGAGTGCACCACCACCAGCAGCTAAAACTACATACTCAGCTTCTATGTAACTTGCTGTCTCTGAAGTATTTTTTTTGTGCCTTTACCCCTCATCCTTTGTAAAGCCTCTGGTCCTGAGGGGTATAATAAGTGAAGTCAAATGAAGCGCACCGGTTTCGTCATCAGTGAGCATTACTCGCGGAGTGTTCGAATTGCTTGTAAACAACTCTCAGCATTTGGAAAAGCTATGCACAAGCCATTTAAACTCCGCCGAGACAAAGAAGTCTCGGCAACAGCACTTGCACGTGTTCAACCTTAACACAAAAACAGCATTTTACGAAAAAAGCCAGCAGTGACAAAACCCACGCTATGAGCGAATTCGTCCTTCTCTGATCTTTCTGTACATATCAATTCCTCTGTATATTTCAGCTGCTTCCTCATATGTTTTAGAGTTATTGTATATGCTCTTTTATATTACAGCATACATATACAATAAATATTACGCTAAATATACGCTAAATATTACAGAATGCATCACTCAGTCTCGAGTTGCTACCTCTCTAGCGTTTCTTAATTTCATCTGTCCAAGCCAACATGGTCTTCGTAAATACCTCTCTTGTGAAACTTAGCTTATCCCGTCTTCCTCCGTGGTTTACATCCTTCCCCGAGTTTTTATAATAAGATCCTTATCAACGCTCTCTTCCTTGACCTCGATCTACAAACTCCCCCTCCTCATCATCATCATCATCCTCATCATCATAATCATCATCACTCAGGCTCCCTTCCCTTTCCTCAGTGCAGGGTAGCCAACCGGGCCCTGCCTAGTTAACCTCCCTGCCTTTTCCTTATGAATGCTCACTACCCCTTCCTCGAATTAAAGAAAGAAGCTTTTAATAAAGTATTCCATTCCCGTCTATCACTTCGCGTTGATGCCTTAAAGGGCCCCTAAGCCACCTTAACGCCTTGAGGGGACCATAAACCACCAAGAAGCAATCCCTCTCCTCGTCGGGACTCTCGGTAATCCTCTGCCTTCGCCGTGACGTCAACATTCTCGGCACATGTCATCCACAAAAAGGATCTGTTTGTCTACTCGCAGCTAAGTGCGCTCGCGGCTCTTCCTCCTCGCGCGGTGAGGAGGAGCATTCGGCCAGGGGGAGAGACGAGCCGACGAACGGAGCGTAGCGAAGGAAAGAGCGAAACGAGCGAGGGCCTCCTTTGGATCATCGAATGCCTGTAACTCCGCTATTAAGGCACCACCTTGAAAAATTCTCACGGCTTCGTCTTCGTTGTAGACCCATGCCCCAATGCAAGACCACAACTAAATTTCGACCTCTGGGTGGTTTAGGGGCCCTTTAATATTGTTACGTCTACAAAAGGTTTTATTGAGCTGCGACGTACCGGTAGACGCGAAGGTGTTGCCCAGACGCGTACCGGAGGCCTCTCTCACTAGCCGAACGTCCTCTTCTACTCTAACCACCCTGTTTCCCACTACACAGATGCTCATACCCAAATCATGTATGTAGTAACAATATGAACCTGATGTCAAAAACTGGATCGAAGGGTTCTTCGTGAGAAATCGGGAACGTTCAAACGCAGATGACCCGGATGACGTGAATAGTTTTGCCATCAACGTCTATGAGACGCTAGCCAGTACCGCTTACCTGTAGAAGGAGTGGCACATGAAATCCATGAGTAAGAAGTGAACGGCGGAGCGCAGCAGGCCGCGAACGCAGGTTCTGATCTCGTCCGACGACAACGGAGGCTTGGGTTTCGTCACCTGCACACGAGCCCCACCGGGCGAATAAATGACCACACACACACGAAGGATGTGACACATCTATAAGGATTTGTAAGCACACTGAATTACGTAAAAAACTCTGGAAAAGCTCCAAATTTTAACGCCTCTGAAATCGTATTTTAAAGGGACACAAAAGGCAAATATTAAGTCGACGTGGATTGCTGAAATAGTGTTCCAGAAACCTCGTAGTGCTTATTCCTTGCCTAGGGGATGCTTAGTTTGAGAGAAAATCCCGTTTTAGTTGTCCGCATGCCGTTAGCGCAATTCAAACCGCCCGCCTCCGAGAATAGCCTTCTGATGTAGCATTCGCCATTCCCGTGCTTTGCGACAGCTGGCGCTGCGGAGTAAGAGGCTTTAGCGCAGCTCAGCCAGGCGAAAACGGAACGTTCGTCGTTCACAAGGGGTAACGTCAAATTCTATACTGCATGAATCAGACTGAAATACAAAAATTTCATTTTATTCCGCCTTGTAATGCAATGGAATTTTCCTTTTTGTCATGGGCAGTCTGAGTACTCGTGAATAATTTCACCGAGGCCCTGCTACGCCGTCGGACTTGCGTTCAGAATGCCTCACTTGTGGTGGAAATTGTGTCCTACATTTACCCTAATTTAGCGATTACGAAAGCGCTGCCGTGTATAAAGTTGACCTTTTAAACGTTCTCAAGCACTGACCTTTCACTTGGACATAAAGTGCTATTTGCTTTTGGTGTCCCTTTAAGGAGTAGTGATGTCATAAAGAAATAGTGGTTATGGTATCTATACGACTAAATGAACTCTGTGACGACTAAGGCGAAAGCATCGGATGTCTCAAGGAAATAAAAATCCTGCGTCCGGTGGAGTCGTGAACGCGAATGGCACTGAGGGTCACGTAATTGAGAGACGATGCCATATGGTGACGTCTTCAGATGACATCGTCGCCCGATGTAAAGTATGCCGATTCCGAAGTTTGTGCAAAACCGGGTGAGGCGCAGAAACCTTCAGGTTAGGAGGAATAATGCAATCTACTGAGAATGCGAAAGAAATTTAATGAGTGTCCTGTTATAGCATAAGTCTTCGCCTGCGCTCTCCTTAGCGTCGGCTAAAGCCATAGGTCGGCAAAAAAAAAAAGTGGACCTCATTCAGACTCACCCAGTAAATGTATTTCGCGCTTAGGGCTCACTCGTACCCAGTCCCACTAAAATTTTTCGCAACCGGACTCACTCGGACTCAAACTCACCAAAATATTACTCACGTGGACTCACTCAGAATCAGACTCGCTACTCGATCTGAGTCTAGGTGAGCCGACTCATGAGTGAGTTTGCCGACCTATGGCTAAAGCGACTGTCAAACTTTTTTTTTTTCACTTTTTTGTTTATTGTTGTTTCGCGCTTTGTATATTGACCCTTCTGTTTGGGTTATGAGGTCTGAGCTACGTCTATCAATAAGTACACAAAGAAACAAACAAATAAGTAAGAAAATAAGTAAATTGGCAGCATGTTACACTCTCTGTAACATATGAAGGCGAAAGCCTGCAGCCGACTTGGTAATTGCATTAAGTTATACAATCGGGGACCAGACTTTCTGCAAGACATAAGACGATGTCTTATGTCTTGCAGACATAAGACGATGTAGCACGTCGGCAGGATAACCGGTGGTCATTAAGGGTAACTGACTGGATTCCAAGAGATGGCAAACGCGTGAGGGGGAGACAAAAAATTAGGTGGGTAGATGAGATTAAGAAGTTTGCAGGTATGACGTGGCAGCAGAAAGCACAGGACCGGGTTGATTGGCGGAACATGGGAGAGGCCTTTGCCCTGCAGTGGGCGTAGACAGGCTGATGATGATGATGATGATGATGATGATGATGATGATGATGAAGACGATGTCAGACCACGATAAAGAATACCAGATGCTCAAAATTTCCGGAGCCCTCCACTACGGCGTCCTTCATAATCATATGATGGTTTTGGGACGTAAAACCCCAGATATTATTGTGCAAGATATAACAAGCCGCAGTGTGAGAGACACGCGATAAATGACATTGACGTTCTTAGTCGATTCCAACGTTCCTCCCGCCTCTACTAAAGCTTTCTGCGTGCGCCTCAAGTTGTGCATTCATGGCCTCCGGGATCGGTCCACCTATGACCGATCGACAATGTCAATAGATGACGTCGTCAGATGACGCCATGTAGCGACGTGACAGAGAGACGTCACGATGACGTCATGTTATGGCGTCATCGCTCGCTCGGGGAAGGTCGAGTGGGTTTGTGGACGTGGCCTTGCAAGACCTTTGTGACACCGCAAGGTCACGGAAAATCTCGCTAACTCTCGTGCTAGTCTCACGGACGGCAGCGCCAACATAGCCATTGAAGGCTCTCGCCTTAGTAAGTAAATAACTAGTAGGGCACCTACCGATGCACTGAAGTCTTCGTAGTTCTGCAATGGTCCCGTCAGCAGCGGAGGCAGGTACAGGGTATAGGCCAGCGTCTTCCAGTAGTCAGGAAAGCGGTGTTCTGACTTTTCGGCCTCTTCTGACTCTTGTGAATCTTCCTCTTCGTCACGCCAGATCCAGTCCATGCAGAAACTGAGGCCCCGCAGCGCCGTCCAGTAGAAGGCCACCATAGTGACGTAGTGAGTGTTCCTGCCGTACGATTGGTACACGACCTGTACACGATCAAGGTATACGTTTGTTTCTGCCCTGTGATGCCTACGAAGATTAAAAACGTCCGCTGTGGTGGTGCAGCGGTTACGGTGCCCGGCTGCTGACCCGAAGGCCGCGGGTTCGGTACCGGCCGCGGCGGTCGCATTTCGATGGATGCGAAATGCTAGAGACTCGTGTACTGTGCGATGTCAGCGCTTGTTAAAGAACACCGGATGGTCGAAATTTCCGGAGCCCTCCACCACGGCGTCCCTCATAATCATATCATGGCTTTGGGACGTAAAACATTATTATTCGTATTATTATAAAAAAGTGCTCTCCGGTGCTTTCGTCGTACTTTATTTTTTGAAATAACCATATAAAATCTAAGCACGAAGTGGTAGACAACATAGCCATCGGGTTGAGATTGCTTGAAGGTAATGCCACTCTTATAACAACGAATAGCGAACATCAACCATCCTTATCATTAGTGCTAACCAGAGCTCGTATTAAGCGAGTAAAAGCGGTAGCTAAACCTTGTCAGGAATTGTCGTGAGCAGCGACGTCACATCTAGTTGCAGATATTAAATACAAGAGGACCATGGAAACATTGTGTGAAAAATACTAATGTATGCCGTTCTTCACTAACAAATGCTATCCGTTGCTCTAGACTCTATTACTTACTGCTTTGTTAATGACATTTGCTGGCAGGCTAGTTGGTGATGCATAGTTCATAGGTAAAAACAGCACAAAGGAAACGAAACACAGCACTCAGAACGTTGCCCCGTGCCTTCCTTGTGTTTCTTTTCGTTTGTGCTGTTTTTACCTACGAACTATGCTTTGTTGAATGCGCCAACTGTGGGAAACGGGACTACGCATGACGTGACATACAGGCTGCCTGTACTGGAGTAAGGGCCTCAGACATACAGGCTGACGTTTCGAAGTTTCGTCAAAGGCGCCTCAGCGTCCTTGGCGTTTTAGTTCTAAAAGAGTTAGTCAGGGACGTCATGCCACGTGGTGTCGCTGCCAGTACTTGTCACCTGTCACCTATCACCTACTGTGTATGGATCCTTCAAGAGCCTAAAGGAGCCACATTGTCATCTGCTATCGTCACAGGCCTGAAATTGCCATGCCCTGCGGATTCCCTCTCCAGTTTATTTATTTAGTTATTTATTTACTGTTGCAGGTGACAAGTACAGACAGTGATACCACGTGACATCACGTCTACTGACTTTTGAAACTAATACGCCAGCAATGAGGCGGCTTTGATGAATATAGGTCCACCTATTGAAACATCGGCCAGCCCGTCTGAGGCACTTATTCCTGTTCAGGCAACCTGTATATCCCATTGCGTTAACGGCCTTTACTAAGGACATCGCATAAGAGAACACACAGTTGCATCCCCTTACAAAAATGGGTTTAATCAGTGCATCGACTGTCTAAACCCATTTTTAGAGACTATCTACATAGATTTTTGTACGGGTCGAGCGCTGTGTGTTCACTTATTACATGTACTGCGTTTCCCAATTTCACGCATTGAACAAACAGTTTCTAGAATGAACCAGCTATCGCCTCAAGAAATTCTTATTACAAATGGGCGCTGTGATGTCCCGCAATGTGGCAGAAGGGTTGCGAAAGGGATATTTGACTGATATCCCTTTCAAGGATTAAAGTTCCCGTTCTAGGACCAGAACGAACTTTTCTCCAACTAAGAAGCTTTTCTTCCTGAGAAATCCGCATGGATTTACTTGTGGCTTCACGCTGCGAATGGGTGGTTGTCAAATATATGTTTCATAAACATCCCGCCGCCTTGCGGGATTCCGCAGAACTGATTTCCAATATTCTTTGTCCATGTGCTTCGAGCTGTTGACTGATTCGCCCTCGCGCTGCCAATTGCTAACATCCTTGTTAGCTCAGTTGGTATAGCGACCGCCCCGGAAAGGCGTCGGTCCCGGGTTCAATCGCCTGACCAGGACGAATTCTTCTTCAACTTAGAAGCTTCGTGCTACAAACGGGTAGTTGTCAAATATCCCTTGAAAAATTTCTATTACCCCATATATGTAATACTCGCTCCCAACTCACTTCAAAGATGTCGTACTGGAAGACCTTGTAGTGTGTCAAAGCGAGCAGCGCGCCCCCGTAGCAGAGGGCGGGCACTCCCATGCAAGCCAGCCCGAAGAACGCGGCGTGCTCGGCGAAGATGATGACGGCGCTCAGCCAACCCAGCTTGAACGACACGAACAGCAGGGAGTAGGCCGCGTGGAAGTGCGGAACCACCTGCGAGTAGGTACAACGTCAAAGGTAACGCACTCTGCGTCGGGTATGGTAAACGCGAACATTACAAGATAGGGAGAGGCGCTAATCCTGGAAAGTTTTGTCGTCTCGAAACACGTCACCCCCAAGTGGGTACGATAAATAGCAGCACGCGTTAGATATAGAACATACACAAAACGCGCTGCAGATGCAACATCCCCAAACTCAAGAGTTTCAATGTTAGCAGTGTCTAAAAGTCCAAAAGTGTTCTAGTCGCGTGAGCTGCAAAGACAGGCATTCCTTCTGCATGAAATAACACTTATAGCTCAAGCAACAACTGTGTGTGTACACGAGTATATGTTGGAAGAAGTTTTACCTATGTCTCGGAATCTTTCTTTATTTGTTTCTTCATACGCGGTATAATTGCCGAGAAATGCCTGATAGGATCTCAGCCCAATATTACGCAAGTTAAAATGACGAACTGACTTCAGGGATAAAATGAAAGTTTGTAGAAAGGGTGAATTGGAGATCATTTGTACAGGCCTTCGTTCCGCTGTGTACGTAAAGCAGGCGGATAATGATGATGATAAAGATTCTGCTCTGCATGCCGAAAAAAAAAAGACATGTCTTTTTATATAAACACCTTTTCTCTCGGATTTCTGCATAAGGAAGGTAATAATTTTACGTCATAACAATGGTGTTAAAGGAAAAGAAAGGAATGTTCAATTGTTTAGACACTTCGTGTTCTTACCAACGGAGCCGCGTGAGCGAGCGCCCGACCTATGATGGCGTGCAGCAGCAGCCAAGGCCAGGCGGTGAGGATGAACTGCCTTCCTTCGCTCCATTCTTTATCAGAGAGGTCCTGCAGGGCCAAAACAATTGAGTCCGTAATCAAAGCTCCTGGAATATGTCAAGTGCAAAATGGTGTCACTTTGAAAAATGGCTTAGCATGGTGTCACGTCGACGGTGATCCATTTCGGATCACACGCGGGAGGTGTACTAAGACGAGTCGTAAATCAACCTGCGGCGGCTAAATTAGTTTGCCATAGTGGGACCCATTTGTTTGACGTGCTGGAAGCTGTATGCCGCTGCAGCTTTCATGGAAACTACAACCTGTTGGTGCATACGAGAAGCGGTATGGTCGATCATTCCGGCAGTAGGTGAATCGACACCCTCCCCGAAGAACGAAGCTTTCGGTATTGACTAAACCAAGACGATTAGGCAGATACGTTTCGGATACGGTACGAATTTCCTGGGACGCACTATTAGGAGAACAAATGGAAATCTACCTGCTGTCTTCTTTCGCTTATACACTGCGTCACTTATTGTCATGACAAAAAAGGGAAGGAACGATCCTTATCCGCTTGAATGTGACAGATCCAAAAAAGTCAGAAGTTCAGCACAAGATGGAAGCTCGAATAAATGAAAAATTTTTGAACACGGAGATTCGCTGGAGCTAACGTTGCGACAAGCGTACTTACCTTATTTGAAGTTCGAACCTTGAAGAAGACAATTCCACATGTCGACACGTTGGCTCCAGCTAAACCCCATGTTCGAGAATTTTTCGTCTCATAAGGCGACTGAGAAATACGTACGGAAAAAGCAAACAAAAAAAAAAACGTCTTTGTCTTTTTGACCTTGACTTTAATAGCGACAAAATCTAGGGTTAAAAATTTCACCAGCGTAGAGGAATTTTCGCCGAATACTCAATTAACCTCCTTTCATAATCTTGAGCATTTAAAATTTCACCATAGTAGAGGAAATTTCGCCGAGCCCTCAATTAGCTTCATTTCATAATCTTGTGCATTTAAAATTTCGCCAGAGTAGAGGAATTTTCACCGAGTCCTCATTTAGCTTCCTTTCATAATCATGAGCATTTAAAATTTCACCAGAGTAGAGGAATTTTCGCCGAATACTCAATTAAGTTCCTTCCCATGAGCAGCACGAGCCTGCGCTATATGCGGGAAGATCAACAAGGCCGTTCAAACACTTTCACCCCCCTCCTCATCTTCTCACCCTTCTCGTCCCCCTCCTCGTCCTCTCGTCAGAGTTTTAGGACGTGTGACAGTGAACTTCTTCGATTTATCGAGCTGGACTGCCCGGAACTGTCCAATACTGCCCCGCACAGGACTGCCCCTGGTACCCTTGGACTGCGCAGGGCTACCATAGACAGCCCATGGCTACTATGGGAAGCCTCAGGGCTGCCCAGTCGTGCTTAGCACTGCCCACCTTTGCCCGGTACTTCCCTGTAGTGCAGAGGACTGTTTGAGATTAGGCGTACACCAGCGTTCATTGTCTGAAAGCAGCAGCTCCGGCGCTACTGGGCTGGCCCGGATGACATGCCTTGTTCGGAGAGGGCTTCGCTCAACCGGTATGGAGAACAACTCCAGACTCACTAATTAAATTTTGGCTCATGAATATAAAGAAGCCACTAAAGATGTCTGTGTGATCCTGATAGATACAAGAAGTGTCTCAAAATATTAAGGTCACGGCTGTGTTATGTTACCTATATAGTTGTTTCGTAATTCCGTTCTGTGTTCCCGTTGTAAATACTCCCGCAGGACCACAATATATCGCCCTTATTTCCCACATAAAACAAAATAGGAAGAAGGACCTACAATTAAAAGGTACAAAAGTGTAGCTTGAGTGCGTTTTATACACATAATAGTAAATAAATTGCAGAAAAGGAAGAACAAACTCAATAGCAAATGTACAATACCATAACACATTCATGCAAGATAATACTCAATTAAGACAAGAATTACAAAAAATAAGTATGCATAAAAGTGTTTCAAGAACCGAAAGCTGTCATAAAATTCAATATATAGCCCAAAAAAGTTGAAAGCAAGAAGTTTAGAAAACATTTTCTGAACAAATTACACAAACGGAAAGCTTATAACTACAATTTATTTTTGTGATAAGGCACTAAATGTTACCTCAATTTGTTTGACAGGTGTTTACGATCTCTGACAGCAGACTATCGGTAGTGTGGCTTTGTCTAAAATTTGACGAATTTGACGAAGCACTTCGATTTTCCTTAACAAAATTTTTGAAGCAATATTCCTTACGAAATTGTGATGATAAAGGAAAATGGAAAGGTGCAGTGTCGTCTAGTTAGCTTACCCACTTTCTCGTGATGCCCCAGTAAGGACTGCGGGTGAACAGGTGACTCAGTCTTTTGGGAAGGGTTCTGTCTATGAAGAATCAGGGAGAAGATAAAAAAAAGGTAGGTATCTTACTCAATAAGATATAAGCGTTCGCTGCGAATTGTTTTCCGCGCAATCGAAATTACATAAGATGTACACGTATGAGAGGAACACATTATGAAATTGCGTCAATCACACCTCTTGTCCACATTTCTCATAGAAGCGCCTTCACGGCACCGCACTATAATACTGACGCGCTTCACAAACAGAAAGAAAGCAAAAAAAAAATATAAAAAAATCACAGCATATCCACGGGTGAATGATGAAGAGCTTGGGCGAAGCTCCTGAAGCAATCATGGTTACACCGTGAAATCTTCAGTGGTTTTGCCCAGCAGTAATCAAAGCGATAGCCCAGTACATCATCAAAGATTTGACAAACACTGTATATATATTTATACAAGAAATTTTATTAATCGTAAGTGGTAGCTAGACGTGGCTTCCGTTCCCCCTTCATTATAACGGCTTTATGGTCGGTGAAGTGATGGATCGGTGATGGGTCCTAGTGGGACGTTTGCAAAGACGAAGTAGTGGGCAGTTTGCAAAGGTGGCTTCCGTTCCCCCTTCATTATAAACGGCTTTATGGTCGGTGAAGTAATGGATCGGTGATGGATCGTAGTGGGATGTTTGCAAAGACGAAGTACTGGGCAGTTTGCAAAGTATCGGTGATGCGTCGTAGTGGGATGTTTGCAAAGACGAAGTAGTGGGCAGTTTGCAAAGGTGGTTACGCCGGACAACGGAGACGTGACAAGGTTAGACTAAGAGGAGCTTCGCCCCTAAAAAAGGAAACGCCAGGTCTGGGCGGAGCGCGCAGCACAATCGCAGCGAAAGTTGGAAGAGCGGCCTTTCGGAGGCCGTTCTAAACTCTCTTGGGGCAGCTACTAGTACACTTGTAAGGTACCCACTAAGCCATAAATCATAATTTTTGTGAAGTAGGGAAGCACCTACTATGCCATCGTTTGGCTTTCTGCGGATAAGCGTGGTACCCGCTACACATCTGCAAGGTATTATGTGCACTTCGTTGATGCTGCATGCGGCTGATGACGGTGAAGAATTATGGTTGAGCACTTTGTAGTGGGTGGGAAGCTTTAGACCACACACTCGTTGTGAAATTAGCAATGTGTGACGCCTGGTTGTTATTTTACTCTTCTGCCACGCTATATTACACATGTTAACGCGATTCCTTGCCCGACCTGACGCCTGTATAGGGCCTTTCTGCAAAGGAGTTTCGAGCACCAGCCTGCCTCTGTGGTAGAATACTCGATTGCCGCGCAGAGGGCCCGGGTTCAAACCATCAGATCCTGGATATTTTAGATGCGAAGCAGCTTATAGTTGAGCCTGTTCTCCCCTTGCGCCTTCCACACCCCCACTGCGCATGCGCAACAGCTGGCCCAAGCTTCCGGAGGAGACCGCTAGAGGCGCCACGGCAGCTCTTCTAGATTAAAATGGCCCGTGCGCGCTCCGCTCATTCTCCTCCCGGCAACGCCACCGCCAACGCCACGATGGGCGCCACCGGCAGCAATGCTGCTGCTATTGCTGCGGAGAAGAGGACTCGAGCAGCTGCCGTTTCACGACACCAGCGGCAAGCCGACCCCGAACGTCGAGCGCGAGAAGCGGAAGCGCGCTGTAAACGCCGCCTGCAAGAATCCACTGTAGCAACGAGGGCTCGCGCAGACGAAGCGCGACGTCAACGCCAGCAAGCAAACATTGATGCGGCGCGGCAACGCGAAACCGAAGCGAAACGTTAACGCCGAGCAGCGGATCCCGAAGCGGCACGGCAACGCGAGTCAGCGGCGAAGGCAGCGAAACGGTTGAAGCAACTGCTGCAACCCGGCACGGATGGCGCAGACGCGCGGTTCAAGCGCGAGTTCCTGGACCAGAGCTTCGGGCACAGCTGCAGGGTTTGCGACCGCTTGTGGCTCGATAACAATTTGACCAAGATCGCCAGCATCAAGAACGAGCAGTGCCGCGCCAATGCCATTGCTGTACTACAGCGAGAGTTTGCCGCCCACGATAATTACACTGAGTACTCGGTCTGCTCTACGTGCAAAGATTCATTTTGGGCAGGCAAAGTCCCCGCAATGAGCGTGACTAACAGCTACCGCTACCCGCCGAAACCCGAGCACCTGCCCAAGCTCAACCCGGTGGAGGAATGGCTGACCGCGTCACGTCAACCGTTCATGAGCATCCGGCCGCTAACGCACGACAACGGCCAGTACGGGATCAAGGGCCAAGTGGTCAACGTGCCCATCGAAGTTCAGGATCTCGTGCAGTGCTTGCCCCGAAACGTTCCGGAAGACGCGGCGATCGACGTTCAAATCGAACGTAGACTCGTCAGCAAGGCCTCGTACAGGCGCGGTCTCGTCAACAAGAGCACCGTTCACGCGTAGCTGAAACACCTGGAGCAGACTCCTCTCTACCGCCACCTAGACATCCACATCGCCTGGGACCGCCTGTCGCAATTTGACGGAGATGACACCGAGTGCAACGATGACGAGATCGAGCCCGTACCAGAGATCACGGACCTCGACGACCCCATGCAAGTCGTCATTGCGCCCAACGCCATGAGCCACACGATGATTTACGACGACGTTGCCATTGGCACTGGCAACTACAATCAGGGGAACGTGCATAGACCTCGTCTTCTCCAACTTCAAGCTACAACCTCTGCAGCAAGATCAGCAAGACAACCCTCCCTTGACTCTACACTTTACAGACCACAAGGCCATCACACTCAAGGGGAAACACAACCTTTAACTACGGTGATGAGCAAATAAAGAGCAACTTCAACAACAACCCTTTACAGAACTTTAAGTCGACCCATCAGCTACTTCGCATGCTACTCAGGGTTGCCTTTACGGTGAGACGTGTGTAATTTTTTTTCTCATTTCATTTTTTTAGTTGTGGCTGCAGTGCTGGCTATCTAATTTTATAACGAAGCAATAAACATTACATAGGTATTCCTACGATGCAGGCGTCACGTCGGTTTAACGTCAATTGTGGTTCCAGTGCGGCTCCGCTTTTATACCAGTCTAATAAACATTACATTTGTATTTCTATCATTCAGCAAGCTATATTCAAGCGTTGCTCAACCCCGAAGGAATAACGAAACTTACGTGTGGCAATCTTATAATCGCACCGTAAAGTGCACTTCGTTTTGATAATACTGACGTGTGTGCTTGAACGTGAGTGCTGACGGTACGTCAGACCATAGGTTACCCTTTAACGCCAGTGTAGTCGACGTGCTTGGTAAGCCCGTGAAAGATAACTCGCGTCGTACGCATCTGAGGCTGGGTGAAAGATGAAGGTTCGAAGCAATTTCGCCGAATGTAGATTCCAACTGGACGTGTGCGATCTACAGCAATTTTCTTTTATTTTTAATCTCTGTGACCGTGGAGTAGAAACTCCACTCTCAACAAAAACCCGGGCCTTTTACTGAACGTATGTTAAATGACATATGCAGACATATCGTGACTATTATTTCTAAATGCGTTTGACGTTTCGTAAGAGAGTATTTGAAGAGTGTACAGACTGTAGAAAGTCGTTATTGCTGCCCTTATCCCGTGAAAGCTGCTAAGGCGCGATATCTTTGTTTTATTACTTACTGATCTCACTTGTTGCGAAGGTGGTCATCACGTACAGAGCAGCTGCAATCCAGATGCACCAGTTGAGCGTCCGTACTGGGTTCCTGCGAAGTTCGCACGCTGTCGGAATGTGTTTTGCCACATTCTGACTGCAGCGTACGACGAAACATAAGGTTACTGCGAAAAGGTTCGGCCATTTAGTGAGACGAATCAGTAACTAGGTTGGACAGAGCGATAGTAATAATTCGAAACGTTCCAGAAGCAGTTTATAAGTCAAATAAGAAAAAAAGAGAAATTTCTGAGCTTAACACGGGAAAGAAATCTCTGGTAATATAAGCTAGCAAAAATATACAAAATATTACGCAACATTAGAATGAAAACGGCAGATAGACTAGAATCTCAATCAAATCCGGAAAAATAGGGTATATAGTCGGTATGAAGCTCAAGTTAATTATCGCATATTATTGGCGTAGTACAAACACCGCCCGATGCTTATTGCTTTGTCAATGTTGGTTATTGTTATGTTAACGTTAACAAGCACTGGTTAATGCTGTTTAGTTGATGGTTAACCGATGATTGTCCAGTGTTGGCTAATGTTAGGTAATGTCGGCTACCCGGTGTTATAAAAATGTAATTAAACAATATGAGTGTACCACTACTACTATATGCCTCTGCTTTACTCCATTAAATAATCTACACACTACAACACTATATTGATCTTTCTTCCCGTGGCCCAACAGGATCCCTTGGAGCAACACCAGTGCAGTTCTTCGTGTATAACGAAATTGCTTTCAAACCTTTTCGAATACACTAACCCTGACCAGGCAAAAACTTTTATAGTTTCTTGTTACCTTGTGTACGGCTACTAGTGATGCAGAACTATCGATGGTACTCTCGATACTATCGATAGCTGAGTCACTATCGAACTATCGATGGTAAAAAATACTATCGATAGCGCTATCGATAGTAAACACTATCGATAGTATAAAATCAACAGCGCGAACTCACTGCAGAAATATTCTTTCAGAAGCTACGGATGTGGCTATTTCGCGCAAAGAAATCACAAGGGATAAGAGGAGTGCAATGCAGCATAGACAACTACTTCCCTTGTGATTTCTTTGCGCGAAATAGCCACATCCTTGGCTTCTGAAAGAACATGAACCGACTAGCCCAACAACGTGTGCTTCTGGATTGCAGAAATAGCTGGTACGTAGTGGAGCCGGAGGAGCAGGCTGAAGGGCAAGAAAGTTCGCATGCTTGCGTTCTCCACCGGAGTGCTTTGCTGACACATGATCATAAAGTAAAACTGTTCAGCTGTAGCGGAAAGGAGGCCGTTACATGGTGTGGACTGCGCGGCTTCAAATTTATATTTCATTTTAT
Source organism: Rhipicephalus sanguineus (assembly GCF_013339695.2). Classification (NCBI taxonomy): domain Eukaryota; kingdom Metazoa; phylum Arthropoda; class Arachnida; order Ixodida; family Ixodidae; genus Rhipicephalus; species Rhipicephalus sanguineus. Next base: position 55,615,774 of record NC_051186.1, read on the forward strand.
GATTTCGAAATAAAAAAATTATGAAGAACTAAGTTTGTTAATTGTAAAATGTAACTGGTTGCTTTAGAATATGAATTTATTGATGGACATATGCCGCCATTTTCACAGAGAAAATAATTTCTCTCGCCAAAAGTTTTCTCATAAATTAAGCGAAGCTGATAGTAGGCTGTCGCAATTATTTTGGCAATTTGGCCAGCCAGCATCGTTATTCGCACCACTATGGATAGTTTGTAACGTGATTGTGACGGTGAAGAATGCTGCAGCAAGACGAGCTCTTTATTTGGTCGAACTTGCGCCCAGAAAATCAACAATCAAAATACAAGCGATACACGCTGCGCACTGATAGCGGCGAGAACAGTCGCCGGCCATCGAGTAATCTGATAATCGGTGGAACGCTCCGTTTTTTATACATCAGTCATCAAACCTTCCAGCGTTAGCGCTGGTGCTCGCGTAAGCTCTCGAATAAATTTGAATATTCCCGTCCGTTGCGTAATTCTAACAAAATAATTATAATAATATCTGGGGTTTAACGTCCCAAAACCACGATATGATTATGACAGACGCCGTATAGTGGAGGGCTCCGGAAATTTTGACCACCTGGGGTTCTTTAACGTGCACCTAGATCTAAGTACACGGGCCTCAGACATTTTCGCCTCCATCGAAAATGCAGCCGCCGAGGCCGGGATTCGATCCCGCGACCTTCGGGTCAGCAGTCGAGCGCCATAACCACTAGACCACCGTGGCGGGGCAATGATCTAACAAAATGATCTCAAACAATCGCGAAGCTTCTCAAACATTGCGGCGCGGTCTTCGTCAAGCGCTGCTAACAGTCTGTGGGTGAAACCCGAAGACATCAAAACAAAGCAATAAACACGCGTGGCAGTAATATGGCAGTTTGCGATAGTAGTACTATCGATAGCTTGTTTAGACTATCGATAGTCAATTTACCGATAGTTCTGCATGACTAATGGCTGCGCATGTATATAACGTACGAATGTACGAGCGGCATCATTTTATATGTTAACATAGACAACTGGAACTGCATGCTAGCATTAATAAATTAATTAGTTTATTTATTTATTTACTTAATAATTTATTTACTTCCCTCTCTTAACCAACGGTGTGCACGGACATATACATTACTGAGGGGAAGGACAATGTAACTAATATATAACGAGCAAAAAATCTCATTTCAAGAAAAAAATTGACGCATCCACATACAATTTAGGGAAGGGGAACAAACACATAGAAACATAAACCATCAAAATAGCCGCTTCAATTGTACAAGAACCAAGACGGCGACAAATGAGTCACTATGTTTCTGAACAGCTCACGGTTTGACACACCGGTGCACCACAAAGGCAAGTTGTTCTAATCATTACCTTTTTTTTTACACAAAGAAAATTAATTTCGATTCACTTTTAGCTTGCTGCGATGCATGCTCATTTAAAGGTGAAGATAGATGTCGGCTAGGCGAACGCATTCGACATTCAATACAGAATTATTTCTTTCTCTCTTTCTTTTTTCCTCTTTCTCTCGCCCTCCATGAAAATAGTAAAAAAGCTGCTGCCGCTAAAGGCTCCCTCTGGTCTTGACGTCATCGTAGATGCTGACGTCAGATCAAGCGGTGTGACTTTTAAAGCAGCTACGCGTGGCTGCGCTTCACCCATTGGAATGCGTTGTAAGAAAATGAATGTTGAAATTTCAGCGGAAGGTCAAGTTGAAGAAGCATCGAAAAGAAACCACCGGCAAGAAGCAAAGATGACTATGAAGCAAGTGTGACTATGAAGCAAGTGTGACTATGAAGAAAGTGTGACTATGAAGCACGTGTGACTATGACGCAAGTGTGACTATGAAGGAAGTGTGACTATAAAGGAAGTGTGACTGTGGAGCAAATATGACTGTGAAGCAAGTGTGACGCAAGTGTGACTATGAAGCAAATATCGCTGTGAAGCAAGTGTGACTATGAAGCAAGTGCGACTATGTGACTATCAAGCAAATATGCCTATCAAGCACGTGTTACTATAAAGCAAATATGACTATGAAGCCAACATGAAGGAGAAGTGTCGTAGCCGTAACTCCGCGTAAATAATTGGCATTGCTGACAAGTGAGCGAATGAGAAAAACTAAAAAGCGAACAAGAGACAAAAATTTTGGAACTATTTGCATCGGCTTTACCAGTAAATTTGAACGCTCCTCGTTTTTGCATATAAAGCGCGCATAGGTTCTCGCGTCCGCAAACAATCGCACTTTCAATCATCCTCAAGGAAACAAAAGTAAACGCGATAACTTCAGAAAAAGCACTGAACACTCCATCTGCCGCCAGTGTACGTACAGGTGTCCGTTTAAATGTATTCACTACTCTTTTGCTTCCCCATCCCACTCCACCAGTGTAGATTAGCAGGTCAGAGCAAACTATCGCTCAGGCCGAACTCTCTGCCCTTCTGTAAATAAATTCTCTCTCTCCTAAATGAATCAAATAAAAAGAACTGTAAACAGACCTCGGCAAGCTCACTCATGAGTCGACTCACTCAGACTTACTCAGACTCAGATCGAGCCGAGTCTGAGTGAGTCCGGGTGAGTAATATTTTCGCGAGTTTGAGTCCGAGTGAGTTCGGCTGAGAAAAATTTTAGTGAGTCTGAGTCCGAATGCGTCCGGTTGAGGAAAATTTTGGCGAGTCTGAGTCCGAGCGAGCCCTCAGGGCAAAATATACTCCACGAGTGAGTCAGAGTGAGCTCCACATACTAGAATTAACCACTGTAACAATAATGACCGGCAGAATGATGACTGCCGAAGTGCAGTTAAAGCACTTGCTGCATCGAGTGAGTGACGCTGCAAGTCGTTCACGAGAAATTTTTTCGCGACTCGCGGTTCTAAACTGAAATAGAATGAGAACGAGGCTTACTAGAGGGGACTTATACAACGAAGGTACAACGTACTGTTGAGGGCATATATACGAAGCTTGTGCAACCTGCACATGCAAAAAGGGTGTCCTTTTTTCCCACCTCCTGCGTCTTCCCTCCTCCTTTACCCCACAAAGAGATAGTGCATCACACAGACCGGGCTGCGAAGTGTGTTTCCGCGTCCTGAAGAACGTAATAGCGGAAATTCCTGTCGCCGTCGCATGCTGGAGAGTCACGTGACCTGGCGTCGCATCAGTATCGCTATCTTTGCCAGTGTCTGTGGTTGACACGTGTCACTGGGAGGCCAGTAACGTACGCTTCGCGGTTCTCTGGAAGCTTACAAAGAAGGTTAAACTTACACTGAGGACGACGCAGCGAGCAATGGAAAGGAAAATGATTGGTGCAACCTTAAGGGCCCAGAACGGAGCAGAGTGGGTCAGTGAATAACTGGGCGTTGAGGACATCTTAGTCGAAATGAAGAAGAAATGGACATGGGCAGGCATGTAGCGCGTAGGCAAGATAACTGCTGGTCATTAGGAGTAACAGACTGTATTCCAAGAGAAGGCAAACGCTGAGGGGGAGACAGAAAGTTAGGTGGGCAGATGAGATTAAGAACTTTGCAGGTATAACGTGGCAGCATCAAGCACAGGGCCGGGTTGATTGGCGGAACACGGGAGAGGCTTTTGCCCTGAAGTGGGCGTAGTAAGGCTGATGGTGATACTGCCAGAGCCAGGTTCGAAAGCGACGTGTGCCGCTCTACCAATGACGTCATGCGTTACGCTCCTGCTCAGGTCACGTGACTCTACCGCTCTTTAGGATATGGAAACCCGCTGCTGCGAAAGGCAGAAAAAGTGTAGGGGACTTCGCTGTCCAGTAGTTCCCCATTTTTTCGACCCAGTTTCCACGTTTGAGGTGACAGATTCATCAGAGTGCAGAGAAACAGCCATATTTGTTACGTTTACGCGCTGATTGCATACTAAATTCGCAAGCGGGGAAACATGACGCCTACACAGAGGAAGAGAGACGCAAAATGATCGAGCGCCGTGCTCAATCTTTCTACGGGTCTCTTCTATTCGTGGTGTCCCGCACGGCTGTTTCCTGACTTGCGCGTTTAGTATAATCGGCCATCAGAATAAACAAGCTGGCCCCTCAAGACATGCTGCTTCCAACGTGTTTAACTGAAAATAGATGTCGCTCACCAGACATAGCACACCGCACACACGCTCGTCGCAAACATAGATTCCCCACTAGTTAAACAAGTGTATGCCTATCGGTGAATTATGCTGATAAGGAAAACGCAATTGTTCGCTGCACCTTTCCTGCCGCTGAGCTATCGTACGTGTTCATCGTACGTGTTTATATGTGCTAGAACACCTTGTGCTTGCCCAACAAGCAACTCTCCTGAACATCTGTCAAGCACCGTAACCACTAGACCACCGTGGCAGGTCGGTAGATGTTTACAATCATGCTTTCAATAGAGAGTGGGGTGGAGATGGTCTGTATTTGCGATGGCAGTTGATGATAATAATCGCACAAGTTATGGCGATCAGTAATAATTGTAGCATGAATAAATGTATCCGCATCCTTGAGCGTTCCAAAGACAAAAGTAATAGCAAAGGACTTCATAAGTTGGTCCTGTGCCCTATGCTGTATCGCACTGCGCACACAAACTTCTAAGAGAGAGGGGGAAAGACAGAATCAAGGCCACCGGACGTCCTAAACCTTTTCTTGAAGTCCCCATATTCTTTCCCCTACGACGCTGCGCTCACGGTCTAGAAAAACTCAAAGGGTCTATTATGCATTCAGCTAAGATGACTCTTGGTCTTGTTCACGTATTAACTGCGGCTCTTTTTATTATTTTCATTATTATTATCGTTCTTATTATCGTTATTATTATCACTGTCGTCGTCGTCGTTGTTGTTGTTGTTTTTTCCGCTCAGCGGATTGTATTGATCCCCCATCCCCCGTGATGTTTTTTGCACCTGACCGTGTCGCAGTGCATCCGGGATTGGCCCACCTTTGACCAAACGACGATGTCGTGTGCTTACGTCGTCACATGTTTTGATGACGCCGCAAATTTCGGCGATACGTGACGTCTTGACGACGTCACATCTGCACATCTCTCACGACTCATCTCGGAATCTCGCGTGACGACATCTCTGATGTTTGGTACTATTCATGCCGACGCTGACAACGACGGCCACGTTTCCCGTTTGACGAGGCATATAAGGCTTTCGCCTTGATAATCTTCATTTCTCTTTCAATCACTGCATCACTGCCATTACTACTACTACTACTACTACTACTACTACTACTACTACTACTACTACTACTACTACTACTACTACTACTACTACTACTACTACTACTACTACAAGGGCTATTACTACTACAACTACAACTATACTCCTACTACGAATACGGCTACTACTACTACTACTGCTACTACTACTACTACTACTACTACTACTACTACTACTACTACTATTACTACTACTACTACTACCACTACTACTACTACTACTACGACTACTATGACAACAACTACTACTATTACTACTCCGACTACTACTACTGCTACTACCCTGGATCCACGCAAGCCTGGAGGGGACACGTGCGCTCGCACTCAAGACTGGGTACACCGGTGAAAAGTCGCGACGCTGTGACGGAGTAACGAAAAAAAAAAAAGAAACGAATCGTTGTGGCTTACCGATCTTGCTTACTTTCCGGAAGGGACATCGAGTGACCAGAACCCTCGCTACACCGCGGGGCTGCACTGTCTGCGCATACCTGCCGCGCCATTGTACGTGGAATCGGAGCACCGCCACGCTTTCAGAACGTGTCCATAAGAGCGAGGAGAACGTCACTGAAGCTACAGGGCTGCGGTGCTTCGTACGAACAGGCGCGCCCTTTGAGATGCCTCGCGCACGGCTGTGAACAAACAGAGCTTCTATGAAAGATCGCGAAAAGCAATCGCTTTGAAGAAAAGGCAGCGCTAGCAGCTGCTGCCGAGACAACAATCACCTAAAAATAAATAATAAATCACAATGTATATACGGAGTAGGAGCGAACGCCTGCATAGGCCGAGCTCTCTTTCGCAACAGAATTGTGACGTAGACGTCGGGAAAGCAAACTATCGCAGGATCAAAGGGATAGTGACGAACGCGAGGCTATGAATCGCTGATGAATATTTAAAAGAAACTTCCACCGTGGCGCTTGAAGAGTATCGGCGTCTTTAGGCACGTCATATTTTCCTTCGGTAATGGCCGATCCCTGACCCCTCTCTTTTTCTTAAATGCTAGCAAGTTGAGCTTTCGACCTACATCCGTGAACATATATAGCCACAGAAGAAAGAAAGAAAGAAAGAAAGAAAGAAAGAAAGAAAGAAAGAAAGAAAGAAAGAAAGAAAGAAAGAAAGAAAGAAAGAAAGAAAGAAAGAAAGAAAGAAAGAAAGAAAGAAAGAAAGAAAGAAAGAAAGAAAGAAAGAATCCCAGGCCTGCGCGGAATAAGCAAAACAGTCACAGAGTAAGCTGCAGGAGCAGCCTTACTAGAGGCCGTTGTAAACCCTCTTAGGAGCCTAGTGCAACCACAGTTGCGAGTTGCCCACTACGCAATCGATCATCCTCGTTTTCCGTAGCAGCGAAGTAGCGAAGTAAGCAGTACACGTTTGTAAGGTATTACGCACACCTCTTTGTGCACACTTTGTTGATGCTGCGGCTGATGGCGATTACGGTGACGAATAATTATGGCTGAACCCTTTGTAATAGCCCCGCCACGGTGGTCTAGTAGTTATGGCACTCGACTGCTGACCCGAAGGTCGCGGGATCGAATCCTGACCGCGGCGGCTGCATTTTCGATGGAGGCGAAAATGTTTGAGGCCCGTGTACTTAGATTTAGGTGCACGTTAGAGAACCCCAGGTGGTCGAAATTTCCGGAGCCCTCCAATACGGCGTCTCTCATAATCATATCGTGGTTTTGGGACGTTAAACCCCAGATATTATTATTATTAACCCTTTGTAATAGGTGGGAAGCTTTCAACTAACCGCTCGTTACGCAAGTCACATGGTGTGACGCCTGGTGCGATTGCATTCTTCTGCCAGGAAATATTACATCTCTTTAGACAGACAAGACAAGACAAGACAGACAGATAGATAGATAGATACACAGAAACAGTCAAAGTGCTTTTGGTTCCCAAATACGTGATTCGCATTTAATATTTCTCAATATGTTTTAACGTCGACTCGTTGAGCAGTTAGCATCGGGCGAATAGCCGCCCTCGGAGCGCAGCGAATGGCGCGGCAACGATTAGTGAGGCTGCTGCTTCAGTGAACTTGAGTCAGTTCTCATGGTAATGCTGGACTGCGGGTTTGTCGTGATGTACGGCATGGGAGCATTGCTCTGGATGTGGAATGTCCGAGCTTGGCCTGCATTGCCTGGAACGCCGACAGCGTGCTGGTTCACGTTAGCATGACGCCGCGGCAGCCTGGACCGTGCGGCTGGGCTCTCGGCCGATCTCGCGACGGCGGGCCGCGTCTTCTTCTTGGAGAACTTTCTTCAGTTGCGCGAACAGCTGTTGCTTCTTGTCCTAGAGTTCTTGGAGCTTCTTTTCCGACAGCGCTCGCTCGCGTGTTACCTCCTCCAACATCATGACATCTACCTGGCGCTTCGACCCCCGACTTCGACGCGGACGTTCGATCCCTTCTTCAGCTTCATGCACTTGAGGTTTCTCTTCCCGTTCGCGCGTGATTTCATCACGCTCTAAGGCCGGGCGAATCTGAAAGAGAGCGATGCGAAAGGGGTGGAAACGGAAATCTTTGCACGTTCCATTAGCGACTGCAGGTTAAACACGCTGCGAATGCGCACTTGTTTTTTAGTGGCACCAGCTAGGAGTGACTCACTTGTTTCACTTCCAAGCGCTTCCGGTGAAGCAGTTACTTCCGGTTTTACGAACACCCAGAAAATGTGTTTTAATAAATGAAACTGGTAGGAAATCGATGGTTCTGGCTGAAGTTGAGTTACATTGCATGCATGTGACATTGGAGCATAACTATCCAGATAAGGGCCAATGAAATGTCAGGATAATCAATGAAAATCAATTGAATGAGTTCACTGAAACAGCAGACGCTTTTCGTGCGCGCAGCTGGGACCACTGCGGCACCTGCCTGAGCAGATCTCAACAATACTCTTCTTTCTACATGGCCTCGGAGATTCGCCTGGGCAGCACGACGAAACACAAGCATGCACCAGGGAACACGAATGTATAGGTGCGAGTGCCACGACTAGACACGTAAGTCAAGAATCAGGGTCACCTCCAGGTTTCTGATGTAGTAATCAATGATCCATAGCAAGCGTATGTGGAGGACGATCCATTCGATCATTTTACCAGAAATTTCAGCTCACCATTAGATCATCAATGAAAATGAACAATGCGCAAGGATGTTGAACTTTCAAACGAGTAATTGAATTTCAGACTTTAGTAAATAATTTCAGGCCTAAAATGGTCGTGATACATGCTTGTTGCTTTGCAGCAATTAATGGCCTTAGCTATAACGAGCGTTAATGAACTTCCTACGATATGCAGGTATACCGAAGTCATCAAATGAAAATGATAAAGCTATATAAATTTCTGCAGTATGTTTATGTACTGAAAATTTCCTTTGTTTTATAATAATTTTGTATTAATTAAGGTATAAATCTTTTATCTGAATGAAGTGAAAAATAAATCTGGTTACAGTAATGTATAAAACTAGGGTAACAACTTTAAAAGCAATTACAGGCCCAGAATCCATGTAAGCTGAATCTTTTAAATCCAAAAAACGGCAGGATGGGGAAGATGGACGCAATTGCGATGAAAAAATCCGTCAACAGGGGGTGGGTGCTCGAGCCGACGTTTGTACAAGTGGACATGTCTTCTCCACTGCTGGAGTTTCCAGCCTTAAAGAAGACAGGTCCACTTGCCGAAGCGTCGGCTCGAGCACCCACCCCCTGTTGACGGATTTTTTCTGTACCTTTGAAATCGCTCAGAGTTGACTAGGTTTTTTTTAATCTAATGATCGACACATCCCGACAGCAGCCCATATGAATTTACTGCTGCGGTCTATGCGTGCTTAAACTCAGTCGTCGATCTACTCCAGAGCCAGGCACAAGGACTGACCCTCGATACTGCCTGCGTCTTCAGATGAAGGAAAGCGAAGTTTGCTTGGATAGGTAGGCAGAATGAAATTACTTTTGCGTTCTGTTGCGTACCTTTACAGGGGCGCAGGACTGCATGGCCAGGTGATGCCTGTTGACCTGTCGACAGGAGAGTGACCGGTGGCCTGCTGCAGCCGACGTCGACGTCCAGATGGAAACCGCTAGCAGTGGCAGTCGGGGCCAACGTCCAGCGGCAGCTCGTACTTATAAAGGTGCTCGACCAAGGACGATTGTCGTTTGGTGGTGTTGGACCACGGCTTTACAAGATGGCCAAGAGGATGACGGGCTGATTTGCTTGCTTGCCTGCTTGCTTGACCCTTCATTCTTGTATCTTGCCCACTACGGGGGATTGGCCATGAAACGGGCGGTTAATATAAGTGGGGAAATTTAGAATTTAGACGAAGAAAAAGGAACTAATTGGCCGTTTGTTTGTATCCCCAAGACTGTGGCACATACCCACTCTGGAGGATCGGCCAAGAAAGCATACGCCAACAGGCAGAAAAAGAGTGTTCCACACTCGCCGTCATGGCTACTGGCGGCGCTGACTGACGCTCCCACGTTTAAATGTACATATATACCCTATAAAGTGGACGGGGGGATGGCCGCCGCGGTAGCTCAGTTGGTAGAGCATCGGACGCGTTATTCGAAGGTCGCAGGTTTGGTCCCTGCCCGCGGCAAGCTATCTTTTCGTGCACTTTTCTTTCTTCACATTTACCTTACATTTACTACTAAAAACATCCCCCATACTTTCCTTGGCATTATTGTCTGTTAGTTCTCATTAATATTGTGTATAACAAAGAAAACGAGCCCTTGAAATTAACACTTCTTTCCTTTATATATATATATATATATATATATATATATATATATATATATATATATATATATATATTGCAGACGGCAGCAACATGATAAAAAAGGACAATACATTTTACATGTCATGCCTCAGAACAAGCATACAGGAGTATTTTTTAGAGAAATTTTCGTTGGGCGAGTTGGTGTACGTTCATGTTTGCTTTTAAGCACGAAGGAGCACAATCACAAGAAAGGACACGGGGGGCGCTCTGTCCCATGTCCTTTCTTGTGATTGTGTTCCTTTGCGTCTTAAAAGCAAATATAAGCAGTATTTGCAGCCACGACTGTTTAAGCATTAACTATTAAGAATTTTCAAAAAGTGATAAATACACGGTGAGAAGCGCAGGAAAAGACTAGCACGGGAGATCGGGCAACAAGTGCACTTGATCGTCCTCTACTTGTCTTTTGATGCGCCGCTTTCCTAGAATTTATCCATGCACCAGCTAGCCCAGCAACGCATTTTAAAGTGACTGCAAGAATGATTACACATGAGCATATGTTACTTGTGTCGCTCTCAGTAGTACATTTCGTAGATAAATTGGTTACATTTCTTTTCTATCAATAAGTTGTTACATTTAATTGTGTTTACTAACAGAGGTAACAAAAACTGCAGCCTAGGGTTTCCTCAATTAGTACTGACATATTTTACTTGCCAGTCTAGAGGTTTGCCTCTACATTTTGTTTTGCTTGCTTTTAGTCCAGCTAGTGATTCTGCCATGTTATAATTATTGTTAATACATTCAGTAATATTATCAACTAGCCCAACTTTGTATTTTCTGGAACATTATCAGTGTACATGGAATTAACCTAAATGGTACAGGGTTTATTATAAAACAGCGCCACTTGGTAATATTTTTATTGGTGGTTATTGCTTGAACGAGCAATGCGAAATATTTATTTTGTAAAAACGTGCCTTGTGCAGAAGCACGCCGACTGATGTAGGGCACACAAAATTTTTTTCCGTAAAATACCAATTCTTTTACAGAGTTTACTCATCATACTCGTGATGTGTTTATCACATATCATGCGTTCGTCAAGGCAGATTAATACCGGTTTGGGTGTGTTAACCCTTGTTACTAGCCCTGAACCTTAATTTCTAAGAAAAGATAAAGTCGCTCCATCTGCATAGATTACAAATCTAGCTTTGCTATCAATGTTTAGGATATGGTAAATAGCGAGTGTAAACGGAAAGGTCACAAAGCGCTTCCCTGTGAGGTACTGCATCTGAGAATTCACCTGCAAATATTACAATCTGAGTTCCACGTTGTAAATACGATGAGGTTCAAAAATTTGCTATGCATCCAGTACCATAAAATTTCAACATTCTTAACAAAACGTTGGGGTTGACGAAGTAAACGGCTTTGGAGAAGTCTAAAAATAGGCCGTGTGCCACTTTGTGACATTGAGTTTTGTAATTAACCCCATGAGCAAGAAGAGCAAGCTTCGTCGATATGATTTTACGGAAAAAGTATTGAATGGGAACTAAAGGATTATAAAGGTCAACGAATGGCACCTTCGGCGTCGCACTTTCACCTTTTATTTCTGAGAGCGGCGGCAAGGAGGGCAAGTGTGCCCTTACAACTTTTTCTCTCAGTAAACATGGCTATGCAAGCGTCAGAACCTCACACTTGCATCGACTAGATCTGGACTGGCATAACAACAAAGTCGTCCGTTTTTTTTTTCTGTCTCGTATAAGGCAATTGCTGTTTATGATCAGTCTAAGTCTTCTGCGTCATGCCCACAGCGCCTGTTCGTAACGCGATGCAACTAAAGGCGTTAAAACGTCCCATCTCTAAATGACTCCCCACGTATTGTTAGGTAGAAGATCAAGGTACTAAATTATTTCTGATACTGCCTTTCCTCGCCATTACTTCTTCGCTCTTGGTTATTCGACGTTGGCCGGCGCTAAAATAGCTTGCCTGTCACGCAACGCCACAAAACCGCGAAACTGGCGACGTCAGAATTACGAGTACGCACTAAACCGCGCATTAGTGTTTATATTCATGATGAAACAAGCGCAGTAAGCACGAAGACTGAGAAAGGATACAAGACGGAGCGCAGAAACAGAAATAATCGACAATTTTGTGACACAGAAATAATCGACAAGCACGAGAAGCGAACAAGAGAAATAATTGAAGCGTTTCGAATTGAGAAAGGAGACGATAAGTGCGTCAGCCAGGCGTCTATTCTGCTAACAGATTCTGAATTTGCCTTCTTGGACGTAACATGACTCGGTCATTTCTTTTCTTGTTTTTTTTTGTGGTTAACACGTGCTTACCTGCTGTATGCCATCGGTTATCATAGCGATATTTAGCTGACTCACGCTGTTTCTAATAATAAGAGGTTTGCGGTGACGTGCATTCATGTGATAAAAAAGGAAAAGAAGCGCTCCGTCTTGTCTCTTTTCTGAGTCTTCATGCTAATTGCGCTTGTTTCATCATGAACCTTTACCAACATGCCCAACCGGCAGTCATCCTAAGTGTTAATATGTCGAGCAAAACTTGATTTATTTCGTCTTGTTCCGAACGAAAGAGAAGATGGCATCGCGACGATGGTTTAGCAGAGGATATATAGTGGTAGCAGGCGGCGAGAATGGATTGCGCAAAATAAATAATTGCAGAGCTTATATAATGGTGTTGAACCGTTCGTGCGCGTATACGGCATCGTTCTGTAAACTCTTTTTGTTGAGGATGCGTTTTTTTTATCGCCCAAATCTAAGCTAGTAAGGTTGTTGCAAGCTACGGTACGATCAGACAGGCGAATAATATTAATTCGGAAACACAGGCGGAATCTTCATCCACCGCCGCTCCGCGTCAGCTCTGCCCAAGTAACAGTCGCGCATCTGCGCGCTCATCGACTCACTTCCGCCAAGGGGATATGGCAGGCAATGCTGTACGTTTTCGAAGAAAAAACAGATGCATTTCTTGTGAACTGCAGTAACACTTATTGACTGAAATCTTCATAAATGCCGCTGGTTCCTGCCCTAGCTTGCGTCGGCGGTGATGCAAATTGGATTTCAGGTAGAATGGAATAAATAAAGGACGGAAGACTCTGACGCCTGAGAGCCCCTGCTCAGCTGTAGCCTCCTCCACAATGCAAGAGCGCAAGGTATCAAAGCGTTGCACAGAATCTACGGTCCGTCGTGGTGAGGCATGGAAGACGATCTTCACTGCAGAAGCTGGGGATACTTCTAAATCTCATAATCTAATTTTTTCACAGTTGTGTCGAACGAAAACTTCGTCATAGTTGGTTTGCCACTGCGCTGCCGGCAGTGAACGCTCACAAAAGTGAGGGGGCTCAGCCCCCCCGACTTCTGGGAGTGGGGGGGCCAGCGCGCCCCTTGCGCGCTGCCCCCCCCCCCCCCACTCCCAGAACTTTCATACTTTCTTAGCGAGGGCTTAGTCTCGGCAGACTTGACGCACTATGTGGCATGCGAGGGTTTATTGGTCGGCCGCCACCTCACGCGAAGATCACGTGTCCCGTGACGCCCTCTAGCAAAAAAAAAAAAGTGTTCCACACTCGCCACCAGGGCTACGGGTGTCGCTGACTAACACTCCCAGGTATTAATCATGGAAGGAAGTTTTTCGAAGTCTCCTTTCCTTGTTTGACACAACGTTAATCAAAACCAGCAGTTAAGCACACATAAATACCTTACAAAAATTATAGGGGCTTAGCTCGGCTATGCCAGGATATACGTAGCGTGAGACAAGCTTCAGCTGATTATTATTAGCTCTCCTGGTTGTCTAGGATTAGCTTGATTATCATGCTTACTGCTGCTTCAATGAGACACACACGGTATACGCATTATGTGACAGATGTATATTTTTTGCTCAACGCCATTTCTCTATTGTCACAGAGACGGCTCGGTGGTCAGTGTAGTAACACGCTGCCGTCTCTATGGCCCCAACGCCCGGCGCAGCGTGAGACTTGGCTACTGCGCAACGGAGGCGTATACATAGCTGTGCACGCGCCGGCGCCAGTGCGCCTGCCGCGACTATGACGTCACTCCTCTGGAATGCGGTGGCAGCGGCTCCGGCGCGCCAGCTGTGCGCCATGACGTCACTACGCCTCGCGCATGCGCAGCACGTCTCGACAAGCCACGCGAAACTGCTCAACCTCGGCCAGTGTAGTTAACGCTACGAAAATTCGACGGGGGAGCACCCTCCGTTGCGGCTTAAGTGGTAGAGCATCGGACACGTAATTCGAAGGCTGTAGGTTCGGATCCAACCGACGGGAAGGGTGATTTTCCTTCCACTTTCGTTTCTTTCAATTTAGGTGATAATTACAATACAGTTAAGAAACCACAAATAATGTCCCCTATGCCTTTCTTGGATTAATTGTCCGTCGGTTTTCATTAGTTGCGTATAATATAGAAACCGAGCCTCGGACAACTCCCCTACTTTCCTATATGTCATAGATAGATAGATAGATAGATAGATAGATAGATAGATAGATAGATAGATAGATAGATAGATAGATAGATAGATAGATAGATGTGGTGAAAGTGCCCTTGGTTCCCAAAGAAATGCTTCGCGTTTAATATTTCGCCATACATGTTAAGACCGGATCGTTGAGAGAGTCGGCATTGTGGAAGTCGAATAGCTGCAGCCTCGGAGTGCAGCAGATGGGCCGGCGACGATTAGTGAGGTTGCTTGTTCAGAGAGCTCGAGTCGGTTCTTCCGGTAGTACTGGACTGCGGGTTTGTTATGCTGTGCGGCATGGGCGTATAGCTCTCCGTGTAGATCGGCTGTGCTTGGCCTCCTTCGCCCACCACGCCGACAGCGTGCTGGTTGGCGTTATATTGACTGCACGCCGCGGCAGCCTGGACCGTTTGGCTGCCCTCTCCGTCGATCTCGCGACGGAAGGCAGCGTGTTCTTGATTCAGAACTTTGCTCAGTTGCGCGAAAAGCAGGCGCCTCTCGTCCTTGAGTCCTTGGAGCTTCTTTTCCCACTGCGCGTGCTCATGTATCACGTCCTCCAACGCCATGGTATCTATCTCGCTCATCGATTCCTCACTTGAACTCGGACTTTCGCTCCCTCCTTCTCCATCTCTGTGCTCTTGGGTTTTCTCTTCCTCTTCGAGCGTGTTTTGTCCACGCTTGAGGGCTTTCCGCATCTGAAAGAGTGAATGTGAAAGGGCGGGATATGGTTATCTTGACACGTTCGATATTACCGTAGTCCGCTTATTATACGCCTCTAATACTACCATGAGCACTTTTTTAATGATACTAGCAACAAGTGAAACTGCCGTTTCTCTTCCGCGCACTCGCGGCCGAGCACTTACTTCCAGTTTTCAGAAAATGTGTTTTAAAAATAAATATCCTACGAATCGATGGTTCTGGTTCACGTGAAGAGTGATATGGGACACATTTGACATCGGAGCATAAGTTTACTCGTGATAATGGCCAGTTAACTACCAAGATAATTAATAGATATTGTTGCACGAAGAAAGCAGGCACACGAGTGCAGAGTTGGTGCATTTGCAATAAGTATGGCTGGCGCCCAAGCGGCGGTAAGAGGCGTCTTCCTCCTCTAGTCCGAGCCAGCTTCATCGTTCTTTTTCACCGCAACATCACCCTCCCGGCGGGGTTAGCTCCGTACCAGTGCAGATCATGGAGCATCACTTAATGTGCGAACATAATGCTAGTCTGGCGGCGTGAACATCGTTGGTAACGTGAAATAGCAGAGACACTTTGGCTGGTGCGATCTCATACGTCACGTCGGACAGCTGGTGCAAGATCTTGTACAGACCAGAGTAACGGGAAAGGAGTTCTTTCCGCGAAGCCGACACGACGAGAGGGCGTCCAGAGGAGGACAAGGGAACCAGGAGAAAATTGTGTTTCTCGGTGCCGATGATCGCAGCGTCGCTTTTGAGAAGTTTGCGACGCTGTGAGGCGATGACGAGCGACCTCCCGGGCATGGGTGGCCAAGGTGATTGCGTCGCGGGCGTAACCACTCGTTGAGAATTCCATGTCGGAGGGTATAACGTGTCGAAGGGCAAGACAGGGTCGCGGCCATACAAGAGGTAGAATGGCGAAAATCCAGCGGTGTCGTGACGGGACGGATTTTAAGCAAAAGTCATACTCTTGCATGTAGTCATGGAGAAGGCATACTCTTGCAGACGCACTGCCCAACGTGCAAGAGGTCCAATTGGGTCCTTCAAAGAGGAGAGCCAACAGAGTGCGTGATCAGTTACGACGCGGAAAGCACGTCCAAACAAGTACGGTGGAAATTTCGCGACAGCCCAAACGAGCGCAAGCCATTCCCGCTCAGTTATCGAGTAGTTTCGTTCGGGCGTGGAGAGAAGGCGGCTCGCGTGGGCGATGCCACGGTCGTGATCCTGTTATACTGAGCGAGGAGAGCGCCGATGCCATGACCACTCTCGTCAGTGCGTACTTCAGTGGGCGCAGAAGGGTCAAAGTGCGAAATAATCGGTGAATTCGTAAGCCGCTCAATAAGCGTAGAGAATGCTTGCTCTTGCTGTGGTCTCCAGAAGAAGGAGGTACCCTTCTTAAGAAGGGTACCTCTTTCTTCTGGAAGGCAAATGATTTTTACAAAACGACGGAAGTACACGAGCTCTTGCCGTACATCTGTAAGTACATCTGTAAATCAAAGTGATTGACGCGCGAACTCGGGTACAAATTCGTTGATTCTGAAAAGGCCCCAGTTCAACTCGTGAATGTCAGTGCCAGTATGACTGTCAAGCGCTTCATGGTGTGGACGCTAAGCAGCAGCTTCGTTGCATATAAAATAATTTGGTCAGCTTGCACTACTTGAGCAAGGCTGGAGCCATCGGAGGTGCTTGTGATCACCTAGCTTTTTCCAGCTTTTTACGCGGCTCGTGTACTGAGTCTGCTCGGTCTGCTTCGCAGTGAAGACCACATCAGCTCGCTCTAAATTCTGATGGTATAATTTACCAAGGTCTTCATTAACGTGATATTGAACAGCTGTCTTAATTGGAAATGTTTTAATTAATCCGTGTTTACTTACTCATGTTTAATAAGGTCCTGATTAGTACGTAACTTAGTAGCATGATCCTAATTATCATGATCATAATTAGCACGCTCTTAGCAAGGTCCTAATAATTAGCGCGCTCCTGATTAGCACCGTTTTAATTAGCATAACATTATTAGCTCGGTCTTAGCTTTACACGGCTTCATTAGCATGGTCTTAGTAAGATGTGGCTTAATTATGGTCTTAGCATAACGGCTTAATTAACTTGGTCATAGCGTGCCCTAACTTGATTAGCTAGGTATACCGCCCAGCCAATTAGATAATCAGCCGGGCACACGTACTCGGGGAGAAAGCGGACGATGAAGAGGACGAACAGGGCGGGCGCCGGCCGAGCAACGCGCTAGAATGTACAGGCCAATCATGATTATACACGTGGCCTCAGCGATTAGCTCCGGCCGCGGCGTTGTAAGTCGCTCGGCCGGAGTTAATCTCAGAGGCCACGGTGATGATTATGCTAAAGGGTACTTAGTGCAGACATTAAACGCTTGAAAATGAATTTAAACAGCCCGTACCTCTAAAAAATATCGTTAGTAAAAATGTCTAACACTTTTCATGCATGGGTGCACTTCTCTCAGGGGAACGACAAACAAATGAAAGAAGATCCCTCTAGTATGAAGACACGACCCAAACTTGTCGACCGCCTTTGACGTGACGCCGCGTGTCATCATAACCAATGGAACGCAGCGCGCTGGGGGATAGATTTGACCTTTTCGTACTGCTAGAGCTCGTTCGAAAGGGTGTGGCGCCAGAGCTCGGAAGCATTCCGAGTTTCGCCAAACTCGGGCCGTCCTGCATAGCACCCCAGGGACAATGTTGTAGGTACGTTGTAATGTTTAAAGAGGTGCTCAGTGCGATTGTGATGTGGTACGTTTGCTATGACACGTATAAATTTTTCTTTAATTTTTACATTTTCCTCAGTATAGTTTCAGATGTAGTGCCCCACAAAAGGTTGTGTAATTGATGTGTGACGCAAATGACCAGTGGTAAATTAATATTTTTACGAAATGTTGCCAGGCGATATCTGTTCCTGCTGAGCATCCCTGTAATGAGTCTAAGCTTTTGCATTACATAGTTCACGTGCTGATACCACTGTAGCGTACAAGAGAAATATGTGCCTAACACTTTAATTTCGTTGACTATTTCTATGCTCCCTTTGCACATCTCTAGGGTGTGGTTTTGTGGAATCTTCATGCCTTTTGTGTGGAAAATTATGGCTTTTGTCATAATAAGCGACTCCAAAACCGCTGTTAAAAATTATGCGAAGGCAAGGATCTCGCCGGAAGCGCTAAGAATTCTAGCTAACTTTCGCGCCGAGCGGCTTGTTCATATTATATGAGCGCCGGCTCACTCCTCCCTCCCCGGGAACGAAATCGCGCACGACCTGGCTCGAGAATTGGCAGGCCGAACCGGTGCAGCGCGAAGCCCGGGGACGGAGAGAGACCGCATGGTTAGTTACGAGGAGATAACGAAACACTACAGGCTAGGAAGGGCTCGCTTTCCCCCGGCACACACCTCGCTAAGCAAGCAGCAGGCGACGGCCTGGCGCCTCTTACAGACGAACACGTTCCCGAATCCGGTCGCGTATCATTACTACTACCCGGAGTTGTACTCCGATATGTGTAGGTTTTGCAATCGAAGGGCGGACCTGAATCATATATTGTGGGCTTGCCTCAGAGTGCCAGGGCAAGACAGAACATACACTAACGGAGAGCAGTGGGAGACCGCACTGCTAAGCCCAGACCCAGAAGTGCAACTCCAAGTCCTTCGGCAAGCCGAGGGTGCCGCCAGAGCTCAAGGACTCATGGCTGCCACCTAGGGAAGGGAGCCCATCCCTCAAATCTTGCCGTCTTAAATAAAAATTATTTCCTCCTCCTTTGTCTGATTTGAATTTATTTTTAGATAATTTTCTGTTGACCCTTTGAATAGGTTCTGGAGAAACTCATTTGCACTATATATTAAGGTAGTACAACATCCCGATGAAATAAACACTAGTGTCGTCTGCGTAAATAATGAATTTAGCCTTCGGGTAGACAAGAACAACATCGATATGAATTAAACAGCAGCGGACCAAGGATGCTGCCTTGGGGGACGCTTGTTTTTATTTCTCCAGGTGACTATTGAGAGTTATGTGCACGTATATCTTTATAAATATGACTTCATTATTGCAGTAGGAGGCCCCTAATTCCATATCTCTCAAGCTTTGTTAATAATAAGTTATGGTTTATATGATAAAAGGACTGGGTAAAATCTACAAATACACCTATTGTCAGTAGCTTCCTATCAAAATTCTTAGTAGGTGGTCTTTTTGGTCTAGAAGTGATAACTGTGTTTGTTTGTTTGTTTTTGAAACCCATACTGATCTTTTCTTATAATCGGATGTTTTACACAAAAAGAGCATAACTGAATTAGAATTTTTTCGAGACCCTTAGAGAAATGCGGCGTAATTGATATGATGCAGTAATTTTGAATGCTGAGCCTACATAACTTTTTGTATATAAGTGTGACTTTAGCAATCTTCATTTTTGTTGGAAAGATGCCTTCCGCAATACAGGTGTTATACATGTGTACTAGAACGGGGGCTATATCAGGTATGACATATTTGATGGGTCTTATTTGCAGGTCATCTGAATCGAAACTTTTAGAATTTTTCATTCCCATGAATACTGAGCAAACTTCGTCGATATCAGTGAATGAAATAAAAATTGTGTTTGAGTTTCTAGGCAGAGAAAGAGAGCGGTTTCTGGACTGTGAAGTGATTGTGTTAAACGCATTCGGACACCAGATGACCTTCTAGCCCAACTTTTTCTATAGGTTCTGCAAGGTTTGTTCACCCCATGATATCATTAAGGTTCCTCCATAGTTTCCCGGAGTTTCCTTCACACTACAAGAAAAGACTAGATAATAGTTACCTCTAATTTTTCTTATTTTCTTGTTTAGACTATTCCTAAAAACTTTGAAGTCTTTGAGGAGAGAAATTTCACGAGTTTTAATGAACCTGGCATAAAATTTGTCACGTTTCTTGATTTTATTTATTAGCTCTCTTTTTATTCATGGTTTCCGATCCGACTTCGGTTTGTTTAGTTTGACGGTGAAGAGTTCCCTGCACATATGTAAGAATATTTTATTTAAAATATTGTAAGCTCTTTCAGAGTTGTTTTCTTCGAATGCGCCCTCCCAACTTAATTGCTGTAACTATTTGAGACACTGCCATTGTACGCTTATTCATGTTCTGAAATCCTCCACTTATGTTTTCTTTACTCTAGCTCAATAGTTCGCGGTCGGTAAAAATACATATTGGATTATGATCAACTGGGCAGCTTAAATAGCGCTTTTTAAGCATGAAATATCATAATTTGTAACAAACAGATCTAACAGAGTTTCAGAATACGCTGTGATTCTGCTGCCCGATTCTATAGCATTAGTGCAGCCGTTTGACAGGACTGTGTTTGATAAATCATATTGTATAGCATTACGTGCATTCATGTCGATATTAAAACCACCACCGATGATTATGTTTGGCTCTTTTCACATGGATGCGCTAAAAGGTGACCTAAAAAACTGAGAAACTCCTGCACGTTACCATCCGGTGAACGATATCTCATAGCAAACAACACCATCGGCCTGTATTCATAATGCCTCGACATAATGTGTTATTACTGTAAATTCTTATCGCATGATATGCAATTTTTCACCAGCAAAGAGACAACGCCAACACGACGAGCTGTTCTGTTTAAGCAAAAAGTTTTCTTTTGCGGTAGTAATTAATAATAATATCTGGGGTTTAACGTCCCAAAAACCGAGATATGATTATGAGAGACGCCGTAGTGGAGGGCTCCGCAAATTTCGACCACCTAGGATTCTTTAACGTGCATCTAAATATAAGTACACGGGCCTCAAACATTTTTGCCTCCATCGAAAATGCAGCCGCCGCGGCCGGGATTCGATCCCGCGACCTTCGGGTCAGCAGCCGAGCGCCATAACCACTAGACCACCATGGCGGGGCTCTTTTGCGGTAGTCGAACAATGTTCTCATATCATCCGAGTAGCCGGTTTTGCATAGCATAACGACATCACCGAGATCATTTATGTCATCAAATAAGGCTTTTCATTCAAGTTTGTTGCAAGCAGATTGTACATTCATTTGTAAGCAGCTCATGCATTTAACTGCGGCAAAAGAAGAAAACCATTGATGTTTATCTACATGCACCAAGCTGCGCCATCATAAATAAAAGGACTGAAATGAAGCCGAAGGGTTAAATAGGAGGCTCAAGTGCTGATGGCGCGGAGTTCACTCACGTCCTTCACTACTGTCGCTGGTTCACCATCCGATCTGCGCACCATTACCTTCCATTTGCACGCCAAACAAACTGATAGTCCGCTCACTTCACCCATTCTTTAGTGGCAGCAAGAAGCTTTCTGGTCCTCGAGGTCAGGTTCTCATTAATAAATACCACGCTCCTCTTTTCTTTCGAAACCTTTCGCTTGGCATTTCAAGCCTCTCTAATCTCCTGGCGCACAAAACGCAAGATGATCCCGTGCGCGTTTCCTGGCTTAGCCGGCAATCTGTGAACAGCAACTATGTCCTGTGATGTGATAGGTTGCATTTCAAGTACTGCACTTAAGTTATTTACCTCGTCGAGATTTTCACCCTCTGTTTCCGCAATCCAGTGTATTTCAACGTTTAGTCTCCTACTGCGCCACTCAAGCGTTCCAAGGTCAGACTCAAGTCGACATAGTTGTTCTGGAGTGCCGCTGCTCTCAATTTTTTCTACCCTACGTTTCACACCCTTGATTTCCTTCTCTTGTTTGTCTAAGTGATTTTGGATTTGGTCAAATTGGTTAGATAGAATTTGAACCTAATTCTGAATTTCTGTCATTTTGTTTTGTATCACAAGGAGTGAACTTAACTTACGATACATTTCTGCTAGTTCGTAAGAATCTCTGAGTCTGTCCTTGACGCCTGCGTGCTGGTCCCACTTTTACCGCGCCCAGCCCGGCATGCTTCACATTTCACACTCTTCCTGAACTGCCCCCCCCCCCCCCCAGTTTGCCCTTCAGCATGTTTTCGCTTACACCTGAGCATTCACCGCAACGAAAAGCGAACTCGCACTGACAGCAGATCAACAGAGTTCGAGTCATGCAGTATTTTACGGCAAGAAGAGCGAGACATCGTTAATGCACCGGCACATCGCGAAAAACACCCCGTTCAGTTGTAGCACAATATTGCACCCTCAGTAGCAGCGGCAGAGCCAAAAGAAGCAGCGTAGAGAACGTCACCAACCTGAGAAAACAAGATATTTGGATCGAGGTAAGACCGCTGCCTCCAGTGCGCTCCGCCGCTGCCACCGAATGTAGTGACACGCCCCCGCCGAACGATACAACACCGGTTTTCCTTCTTGGGACAGCACACCCGTTCACAGATAAGCAATGGCGCTAAATTCAAAGGATCCTGTCTGCAGCCAACGACGATAGCGTCCGCTTTCGCACCTGAGAAGCAAAATCCATCAGCGAAGTGAGTCAGGCACCCCACAATCCGAGGACAGGCGACGGGACGACTGACGACGGGCGACGGCAGTAATTACCTGAGAAAATAGAAGTTATCTGGATCGAGGAATAAGACCGCTGCCTTCAGTACGCTCCGCCGCTGCCACCGAAGGTAGTGACACGCCCCCGCCGAACGACACAACACCACATTTCCCTCTTGGAGCAGCACGTGGCAGCACACTCGTTCACAGATAGGCAGTGGCGGTAAATTCAAAGGCTCCCGTCTGCAACGAACTATGATAGCTTCTGCTTTAGCACCTCAGAGCAGGGTTGCTAACCGAACGAGGTAATTACCCTAATTGTAGGGTATTCAAAATTTTTCGGTCAGCGTGGGGTAATAGGGATGTAATACGATTTTCTTATAAGACGTAGGGTAATTTTCTCATTTTGCTTGTCATCGATCAGCGAAAAATGTAGACGATCCGTGCGACATATCTGAGGGTTACATTCGTGAATAGATACGAAAAACTAACTCTTTCTCTGAATAAAATTGTAACTGTCTTAATGCACATGTCACCAGTATAGGGCAGACACGAAAAATAATACGTCACGCATCCGTGTGCTAGCATTGTTTTTCTTTCTCATGGATGGTTTCTTTCCCCTCTCCGTCGTCTCTCATTCGTTCGTTGCGTGGAGGGGCTTTTAAAGTTTGGTATGGCGGTTGGTTACATTTATTACTGCGAAAGCCTTAGATGCCTCATCAAACACGAAAAGTGGCCGTCAGCGTCAACGCGAGTGACGCAAAAAATTATCATGATATAACGACGTCACCTCATGACGTCATCGTGACTTCACAGGTCGCCAGAATTTGCGACGCCATCATGAAGTCACAGTGGCATCCCAATATGACCTCAAATGACGACCTCGTCACATGACATCATCACCTATGACTTGGTCATAGGTGGGCCGATCCCGGAGGCACGTGAGGTGCAAAAAGCTTGCAATGCCTTCTGATCCCGGAGGCTTCGCAATACAACGCTAGGTGCAGAAAACTTTCGAGGGCGCGGGGATCAATGGAATCGACTAAGAAGAAGAAGAAAAATTACACCATCTCCCGCTAAAGGGGACCATGAGGCGATGCGAAGCCGGAGCACTTGCACGATCGCGTTCCGTTGGCGTTCGTTGGGCATGCTACCGACTTCGCGTCGTGGAACGCGAAGAGGGACGCTACGCGCGTTATATCTTCCATCTAGCCTGGCCGTTAATTCTCGCAGGGCGAGCGGGGAACGCGGTCGACAGGCGGGCGAGAGTGGGGCAGCGTAGGAGTGGAGAGAGAAGGGGAGGGGACGCGCATGCGCTCAAGCTCATCGCGGCGTTGTGCAGGAGAGAATTTCGGCATGTCTAGCCCGCGTTTCAGAGGAAGAGTGAAGAGGGGGAGGGGAGAGGGGAAGTAGAGAGGGGTATGGGACAGGGAATGCGGGGAGGGGAAGGGGAGAGGGTGAGTGGAGAGGAGGTGTGTGGAGAGGGCATGCGCATGCGCAGTAAGGGTGGTCACGCCGCACACCACCACCACCGGATTGAGCTCCGCCTTAAGATAATTCGCATCTAAAAGAAAATGGCTTTCCGGTCATCCAGTCATCTTAGACGAATGCAAAGGGGACCATGCGAGTTTTTTCGATGACAGTCGATGGATAAATGAAAGAGCGTTCCTTTCGTAACGGGGCGGTGACCTGCTCTCCACCAAGCTCAAGATTTTTATTTTAGGGGCGAAGCTCCTTAAGGCGGCACCCGCAAGGTCGATCCAAATAGGTCGCGAAGCTTTGGGCGAAAAGCGGTTCAGAATCTATTGCCAACGACACCAGCAAGGAGAATTATGGGTGCTGCGATTGAAGCGCGACTATGTTTGGAGGGAACAAACACTAATACCGAAAAACCAAGTTTTATTCAAGGGCGAAGCAATCTTGATGTTTTACAAATTACATTTATTTCGTGAACAATATTATGTAGGGGCAATGTGCCAAGAATGTAGGATAGTGTTTAATTATTACGAAAAACCTTTTTCTTAGCGCCCCCTGAAGAGAGGCGCACGTCATTGTTATTCAGTGCAGCCCTTGCGGTGCATCGAAAGGCGCGCTCGTAAACTCGTCTGCAACGACACGCCCCCTCACGTGTTCTGGTGTTTCGCACTTGCATGCGTTATGTGAATTATTGTGGTGAAAATTTGATTTTGGTGTTCCCGAAGTTGCGAGGTGCGTTTCATCGTTGGTGAACGTGTTGGCTGCTGTGTTCAACGGGCAACGGCACGACGCGGCTAACATTACACGCCGAACGCTTTCCTCAGTACTCGCGGAAACGGTGTGGTGTTCCAAGGATGCAATAGCAACACGCGTATGCCTGGCGAGCCTTCTCTTCTAGATAAGACACCGGGGCAACGGTTCGGAGTAGTGTGCTTGCTGGATTCTCATGGATCAGTATTCCTGCTGCCCGGTTTCCTTCGTGAACACGCAGTGCCTACTTTATTTCCTGCTATCGGTGAGCAGATCGCTAAGTTATCTGTCGCGCTACAATTCGCATGTCTTGATACGTTACACGTAAGGTTAATTTATCGGAACCTAAGGCAAAACATAGTGCATGTAGTGTACGCACTTTTTGTACTTATTACGACATTTGTTGCGCATTGTGTAGAGTGTGATAAAATTGCGTTATTGCGACCATTGAATAAAACTGAAATATCATTATTTTGGCGTGACCAGGAGTCATTTCTTCTCATTAGAACTGAAGCACACACGCAATGCGCTCTTGAAGTCCTCTGCGCATGTGCGAAGAACATCAGCAACGTTGCAAACATGAGAGGTACGCTGCTGCCTACTTTATTCCCCCTATGGGAGATGACACCAACGCAGAATAAAAGCTCCAAGACTAAGGTTTCCTAGTAAAGCCAAGGCGAATTGAACGGCGGTACACTTAAACACCGCTGTTTAGTCACGGGTCGATGTTAGTTTAGCTAGCGTCGGCTTTAAGCGCACTCGCCAAGGGGACAGACTTTTGGGCTAGTTGGTTTGTTACGCTCATTGAAGCCATAGCGCTCATAAGACAGGGACCACAGAAAGAGGACAGGACGTGAACTCGCCAAGGGGTTGCCGGATCGCCGTAGCGCGAGTCCTTAGCGATAAGGGGCCTAAAAAAAATTTTTGAGGTCAAATTTCGCGCTAGTGGCAACAAAATGACGTCACTTTTTACCGGATATTGCATCACATCCGCTTCATTTTTTGTTCCGCCGGAAGTGTTCCCTCCTCACACAGATGACGCTAAGCCCCATGAGCAGCTGATGAGCCGCCATTTTCTGAACGTATGGGCTTCTATGGAAGCTTCGGCACCCGTTCGTCCCTCGTAGTCGTAGTAGTCGCACTGCGTAACCAGTCTTACGCTTTGACCTCCAAGGTGGTGCCGGTGGGAGATTTTTCCTGTCCGTTGTTGAACAATAAAAAATTCGCAGCATGCGCGTCAACTAAAAGCCGAATTCTTCTGTCTCTCATTCCCCATTAGCAGCCATTGGCATGTTCCAGTAGGAAACGTTAGTAGAAGTAGAAGTGTAAGTGTTAGCTAAAAGCCGACTTTTCTGTCTCTCATTCCCATTAGCAGCCATTGTTTACCTCCAAGGTAATGCCTGGTGAGATTTCTCCTGTGCGTGATTAAACAATAAAAATTTTGTTCAAAACGCCGTTGATTGATGAAATAAACCAACGAAAGACGCCAGATGTTTTGTAAAAGCAAAACGAAAGAACGCCAGATGTTTCTAAAGCAAAACGAAAAGACGCCAGATGTTTTCTAAAGCAATGGTTTTCTAAACAATGAAAATTCACAGCGTACATGTAAAATTAAAGTGAGCTGCAAGTCGTCATAACTCATCGAACCTTTAGTATAAACGCGCCCGATCTCACGTCGGTGATGATGTACTGGGCAGAATTCACGGAAGATTCACGGTTTACCGATGAACCTCCGCAGCTTCGCCCACTCATCATCATTCACTCCGTGGATATGCTGTGATTTATTATTATTATTATTATTATTATTATTATTATTATTATTATTATTATTATTATTATTATTATTATTATTATTATTATTATTATTATTATTATTATTGCGATAACAATTACATGGACACTCTCGGCAGATTTTTGCCGTCGCCGTCATCCGTGAACGTATATAGCTAGAAAAAAGAAAGAATGCCAAGCTTGCGAGGAATAAGCAAAACAGTCACAGCGTAAGCTGTAGGAGCAGCCTTAATAGAGGCTGTTGTAAACTCTCTTAGGAGCCTAGTGCGAGCGAGGTGCCCACTACGCAATTGATCATCCTAGTTTTTCGCAGTAGCGAAGTAGCCACTACACGTTTGTAAGGTAATACGTCCACCAATTTGCTGCACAATTTGTTGATGCTGTGGCTGATGACGATTACGGTGATGAATAATTATGACTGAACACTTTGTAATTCGTGGGAAGCTCACAACTACCCGCTCGTTACGCAAGTCACATGGTGTGACGCCTGGTGGATTCTACTCTTCTGTCAGGCATCTCTTAGATAGATAGATAGATAGATAGATAGATAGATAGATAGATAGATAGATAGATAGATAGATAGATAGATAGATAGATAGATAGATAGATAGATAGATAGATAGATAGATAGATAGATAGATAGATAGATAGATAGATAGATAGATAGATAGATAGATAGATAGATAGATAGATAGATAGATAGATAGATGGATGGATGGATGGATGGATGGATGGATGGATGGATGGATGGATGGATGGATGGATGATAGATAGATAGATAGATAGATAGATAGATAGATAGATAGATAGATAGATAGATAGATAGATAGATAGATATATAGATAGATAGATAGATAGATAGATAGATAGATAGATAGATAGATAGATAGATAGATAGATAGATAGATAGAAACTGGATCAAAGAGTCTTTGGTATCCAAAGAAATAAATGTTCCACATTTATTATTTTACCATATATTTTAACACCGGCTCATGGAGGAGTCGGTATCGGGAAGTCGAATAGCCGGCCTCGGAGTGCTGCGAATGGGCCGCCGGCGATTACTGAGGCTGCTTCTTCAGCGAGCTCGAGTCAGTTCTCACGTTAGTGATAGAATGCGGGTTTGTCATGCTGTACGGCATGGACGTATTGCCCCGGATGCGAAACTGCTGTGCTTGACACACGACGCCTGCAGCGTGCTGGTTCATGTTAGCGTGACTGCACGCCGCGGCAGCCGGGACTGTGTGGCTCGCCTCTCTCTCGAGCTCCCGACGGCGGGCGGCGTTTTCATCTTCTTGGAGAACTTTCTTCAGTTGCGCAAAACGCTTTCGCTTTTTGTCTTTTCTTCTTTTCCGACAGCTCGCGCTCGTGTCTTACCTCCAGCAACGCCATGGTATCTATCTTGGGCTTCGATTCCTGAATTAGACGCGGACGTTCAATCCCTTCGTCAGCTTCTTGCACTTGAGCTCCCCCTTCCTGTCCGCGCATGATTTGGCCGTGCTTGAAGGCTCGGCGCATCTGAAAGCGTGAGACGAAAGGGGTGGCGATGGTAATCTTTGCATGTTGCCTATTCGCGACTGTTCACTAAATACGCCACTAATACTACTATGAGAACTTTTCTTAGTTGCACGATCGACGTGTGACACTATTGTTTCTCTTCGAAGCACTTCAAGTCAAGCGCTTATTTGCGGTCAATGAGTTCAGTGAGTTCATTGAAGGAGCAGACGCTTGTTTTGTGAGCAGGTGGGATTGTTGCGGCACCAGGCGCTTCTTTCTACGCGGCTTGTGATATCGAGTTCGGCAGCGTGCGAAGCACAACGTCAATCCAGGAACGCCGAGTTGCGAGTGCGATTACCAGACACCTAAGTCAAGGGTTAGGGTCACCGCCAATTTTCTTCGCAGGCTGTGTATCTGCAAGATATTCCGTCAGCCCCGCCACGGTGGTCCAGTGGTTATGGCGCTCGACTGCTGACCCCAAGGTCGCGAGATTGAATCCCGGCCGCGGCGGCTGCATTTTCGATGGAGGCGAAATTGTTTGAGGCCTGTGTACTTAGATTTAGGTGCACGTTAAAGAACCCCAGGTGGTCGAAATTTCCTGAGTCCTCCACTACGGCGTCTCTCATAATCATATCGTGGTTTTGGGACGTTAAACCCCAGTTATTATTAAGATATTCCGTCAGCTTCAAAGTGACAGAAATAGCGAAGAGTAAAGCATTCGCAAAGAATAAAGCTCTGGGAAACTTGAACGAACAGTATAATTGACACGTCACGACAGCGGCTCATATGGATTTCCTACTGTGGTCTTAGTGTGCCTAAGCTATATAAGTAGTCGGTCTGCTCCAGAGCTAGGGCTAAGAACTGATCCTCAAGACTGCATACGTTTTCAGGTGAAGAAAAGCGAAGTTTGAAGGCTTAGGTAGTTAGATGAATTTACGTTTATGTTATAATAAGCGGTTACAAACCTTTAACGACACACAGGACTGCCTTGCCAGGTGATGCATCTTGTGCTTTCCACAGGAGACTCGCCGGCGGCCTGCTGCAGCCGACGTGGACGACGGGAGAGAACCCGTGGGCAGAGGCAATTGTAGCTGACGTCCAGCGGCAGCTTGCTTGTAGAGGCACTCGGCCAAAACTATGGCCGCTGGGTGCTGGGGGACCACGGTTTTGCTGATGACCAACAGGACGACGGGCTTAATTCTCTTGTTCTTCTTCTGCTCGGTGACACTGGCTCGACAATAATAATGATGATGATGATGCCCCTGGAATGATTGGCACCTAACCACTCAGGGGGATCAGCCAAGAGTCTGGCGGATCATATAGTGTCTCGTGTTCGCTCTAAGAACGTCTTATTATGGGCGAAGCACCTTAGGGCCGAGCCTTGTGCCCCCCGTGTCTAGCGTAGGTCCTGTTTGCACGGAGTCCGCTATGGGCGCTGCGGTAGCAGCGCTCCCTCCTGGCTCGTGCTCTGGTTTGAATGGAGACCGCTAGGGGCGCTGCGGTAGCAGCACTCGCACCCGGCGCTTGCTCTGGTTTGAATGGAGACCGCTAGGGGCACGTTATGCTCTCAGATGCATTTCATATGACCATAAACATCCAACAACAACCAGGGGGGCGTGTATAGACCTCCTCTTGGCTAACTTCAGATTACACCCCATTCAAGAACCCCTGGCTCTTCATTTCACCGATCACAAGGCGGTCCTAATGAAGGGGAAACGAAGTCCGCACCTGAACACCATATACGCCTTATGACATCAATAAAACGGCATTGTATATACTGTACACACGTGTTTGTCACGCATTTGCATGCTCGAGTGGACAATGTACGGGGGATTCACGGTTACCCGAATGATCACCGGTGCTTCGCCCACTCAACATCATTCACTTCGTGAATATGCGTGAATTTCTTTCTTGTTTTTCTGAAGTGAAACCATGGACGTAGAGAAGTGCATCGAATTTTTATTAACAGCGAAGCCGCTTAAGCCGGCCGTAAAAACTTTGGTGGGTACAAATGTGTACAAAAAGCTACCACCATAATGAACGGGTATGTGCCACGGAAGTTCAGCGAATCCACTACTCACCACTGGTCCACTAAAATTGAAGGAAGCAGTAGACAGTAGACAGGCGGCAAACACCAATTAAGATTTCTAGACAGACGTAACCAGTAATCGAGAAAAGCTTTAGTAAAACGTCGAGATTCACCCAGTGATAAACACTGCGGCCGCACGTTTCAGCTTCGCAGAAGCATTTGTACGGAGTGCTTCAGCGGTACGTACAACGAGAGAATAATAGGGAACGGGAAAAGCAACGACGGCTGCGAGAAGACCCCGAAGCGATGGAAGGTCTACGCGAACGACGACGTGCCCGCGTAGATCTATGGGAAGCGCGAACACCCAGCTTAAGTGCGAGTTCCTGTCTCTGGAGTTTGTACAGGGTCGACCACATCTAAGCTGAACACCTCATTAGTATTCAAGACCTCATTGAAGCTGTTCTTTAATACATAATTCGGAAAATCATTACTGTGTTTGTCGACACCATGATTACACGTTCTATAACGGGCATTGCACTCGTGAAGTATAAGATGCGTTCTAGTTTTACCGGTTTGAATACTAATGAGGTGTTCAGCTTAGATGTGGTCGACCCTGTACATCTGTGTCGTGTCTGTGACTGTCTGTGGTTTAACTCGAACCCCTCAGCACTGAGAAGCAATCTAGAAACAAACTAGCATCCCCTAGCTAAAGCCTAGAAGCAACCCTCATCCCCTAGCTAAGGCCTAGAAACAACCTAGAAGCAACCAGATTAGACTTCAGAATCGTCCAGCTTCGATGTTTCAAGCCTTGCGTGACTCAGTGGAAGCCTCGCCACTTTTAACAGCTGAGCTGTTTAATCCTGGGCTGATTCTGGCGTGGGATGCAAAAACTCGGGTGGGTATGCGCCACTGAAAGCGGGCATGCGCCAAGCAGCTGCTAGCATAGCATGATGATGATGATGACGAAATGAACTTTATTTGGTCCTGGAGAACCCTGATCAGACAACCCCCGAAAGGGGGTCCGCCGCAGTTGCTGGCCGCGCCCACGCCGGTACTGGAAGACCGTGGCCCTCCGCCCGTTCGCAGGCCTCCTGGACTGCCGACAGCTAGACTGAGAGCTCACGGCTTTTAAGAGCCCTCTCCCAGTCCACTTCTGTGCTGAACTTTGCGCTAAGTAACGCCAGGCACTGCCAGAGCATGTGAGCGAGTGTGCAATTATCCGCCCCACAGCTAGGGCATCCTGTATTTATGCCTTCACCAAAGTGACTAAACGTGCTGCGAGACGGGAAGGAACTTGCCTGCAGCATCCGGAGAGCCGACGACTGCGGCCTAGTGAGCTTGGAATGCGGGAGGGGGTACCTCCGCCTTGACAGTTGATAGTGCCACGTAACTTATAGCCATCCGTAGTATATAATAGCAGGGGGGGGGGTGGAGGAAAATAAGGGTGAGGAGAAGTGACGTGAAGGGGAGGAGGAAGGAAAGGAGAACGAGAGGGTAAAGCATTCAATAACCTTGCATAGTATAGTTTAGCAAGCGGATGAGTAAGGGAGGTGAGAGTGAGGGGGATTGACGTTAGGGTGACGAGGAGGAAAAGGGGCAGGTGATAGAGTATACCATAGCACAACCATGTACAATATAACATAGCAAGGGGTGTAAAAGAGAAGTCAGGGTGAGGAGGAGGGATGTGAGGGTTAAGGGCAGGGAAAGGGGACTGAGGGCAACATGCAAAGAAAGATGAAAGATATAAGAAAGAAGAAGATGATGATGAAAAAATTCACCGACGATAACGATACTGTCTAATGCGAATTCTAAGCGCAGCTTCGTGTTGGGGCAACACCAAATGTGTTTTGAAGTTTTGGCTATCCGCTGCTGTAGCAATGTAAAATTAGTTACATATCGCCACAGAAACGGCCAGCGCTCGAGTGCTACGCACACCACTCTGTGCATTGCAGGCATCGCGAACCAAGCGAAATGCCGACAGCTCCGTTACGACAGGCGAAGCCAGCTACAGTGCGCGTGCTAGCCCTGCATGCGCACAAGCTCCGACCGAGAAGCCAGCGCGCATGACGGAGGAAGGAAGTGAGGTGAAAGCCTGACCACACACACTAGACCACCGCGGCGGGTTACCGTATGCTCCGCTGATCACCCACCTAACCGAGTGAAATGGCTCCCACTTTTGCACAGCGCATGTGGCGACGGCTGAATTCCGCAGAGCGTTCGCCCTGTGCAAACTCCATCGAGACGGGTAGCCAAATAGCGCACGTAACCGACTAAGTCGTACATTCCCTCAAAACTTGTAATTTTGCGCTGTCACGCCATTTGCATAGTGCAGTGGAGGCTTTTGAACTACAGAACTATTGTTTCTGGTGGAGTGCATTTCAGAGGCTGCTTTTAGGATTGCACTGGTCACATATCGAAGAAGCGTTTCTACGAACTCATATGTTTCCTAGGGCAGTTCGTACGGCTACATTGAAGTATATGTGGCGTTCTATGAGCCAAAACTTGGTTCCGACAGCAATGTGCCATCGAAGTGTATGCTTGGCAACTGTCCCTCAGCAGAGTGGTTACAGCTGACCGTAAAACTTTGGCGTGTACAAAAAAAAAAAAAAAAACCCTCGGAACCAAGGAGGTTAAACAAACCTCCTTGCTCGGAACACCTCGCGTTGCCTAGCAACCGCTAATGCCACAGATGCGCCGCACCTGCTCCGCGAGACCGGCATGCGATCTTTTCGTCCTCCTTTTCTTCGTCGCCGTCTTCATCTTCTGCTTTGCTGTCAAAACACGTGCGGCTATTGCTCCAGCGCGGGATGCAATAACTGATGGATGATACAACGAGTACAGAGAGGGAGAAACAAAGATAGAGAAAGAAAACAATTCCAGGGGAGTGGGGGAATTTTTCGCGAGGCGATATTCGGCGCCCGCCTACGTTGCAGCGCGTCAGCGCGTGGCGTTTAGACGCGGCGCTACACGAAGCTGCGCGCCCTCTCTCTCCATAGGGAGAGGTGCGGCGCCGAGGCTAAAAGCCACGCGCTGACGCGCTGCAAAGCGTGCGTGTGGTCAGGCCTTTAGGGGTCAGTGGCTCGCGATATCGACAGACTCCGCGCTCGCTCTCTTTAGCCTTCGTTCGCTCTATCGCTTACGCCGACGCCAGCCAACAATGGCGACGCCGCTCATCGCAGGGACGGGCGCCTAAGAGCTGCGCTTTAAAAAACGAACTCAATCTGCATTCGCCAGGTGGTGGCGCTTGCTTGCCAGCTCCGCTTTTTAGATGCGAAGTATGTTAAGGCCCGAACACACGTACGCGTTGCAGCGCGTCAACGCGTGACTTCTTGACGCGGCGCCGCGTCCTCTCCCTATGGAGAGGGAGGGCGCGCAGCTTCGCGTAGCCACGTGCCCTCTCTCCCTATAGGGAGAGGGCGTGGCGTCGCGTAAAAAAGTCACGCGTTGACGCGCTGCAACGCGTACGTGTGTTCGGGCCTTTATAGCGGAGCTCAATCCGGTGGTGGTGGTGGTGTGCGGCGTGACCACCCTTACTGCGCATGCGCAAACCCTCTCCACACACCTCCTCCCCACTCCCCCTCTCCACTTCCCCTTTCCCCTCCACCTCCCCCTCTCCTCTCCTCTGAAACACGGGCTCGACATGCCAAAACGCTGCTTCGCATCGCCTCATGGTCCCCTTTAGCGGGAAATGGTGTGCCCCTCTCCTGCGCAACGCCGCGATGAGCGCCAGCGCATGCGCGTACCCTCCCATCTCTCTCCTCTCCTATGATCTCCCCTTGCGCGCCTGACGACCGCGCTCCCCGCTCGCCCTGTGAGGACTAGAGGGAAGACACGACGCGCACAGCGTTCCTCTTCGCATTCCACGACGCGGGGTCGGTAGCATGCACAACGAACGCCAACGGAACGCGATCGTGCAAGTGCTCCGGGTTCGCACCGCCTCATGGTTCCATTTAGCGTGAGATGGTGTAATTTTTAGGAGCTGGCTCGCCATAAGCGTAACCTTAGTTCCATAGGCGACCGCTACAGGCGCAGCTCGCGCGAAAGAGAAGTCTTCTTCCTCTTCTTCTTCGAGCGCCGTGATGATGACATTAACGCATGCAAAACCACATATAGCATAGCCAACTGTATCATGCGCATGCTCGCGCGAAAGAAAAGTCTTCTTCCTCTTGTTCTTTGAGCGCCTTGACGATGACATCAACGCAGACAAAACCACATTTCCTCGATTTCCTCGACCACACGTTCGGCCACAGCTGCAAGGTCTGCGACCGCTTGTGGTTTGACAACAACCTGACCACAATCGCTACTATAAAAACGCGTGACGTCTTTATGTGACAGTAGAGGCATTGTATGGAGCATTCGCGGTTTACCCGATTATCTCCAGGCCAGCTCCTCAATCATCATTCACTTCGTGGATATGGCGTGATTTTTTTTACTCAGATTGCACAGGCGTGGAACTGGCCTTAATCTTTTTTCGCGTGCTTTTTCAGCTGACAAATGTTTAGTTGTGCTGCCCAGCGCAGCCGTGATTACGCAGGCGTGTGCGGGTGCAATTCGCTACGCCCGCCCTGGAACGCGTAATAGCACGGCCGTGAAGGAGCATATCGTCGTGCGGGATCCCAACGGTGAAACCTCATGTCTGGGATTTAACGTCCCAAAACCACGATATGATTATGAGGGACGCCGTAGTGGAGGGCTCCGGAAATTTCAGCCACCTGGGGTTCTTTATCGTGCACCTAAATCTAAGCACACGAGCCTTAAACATTTCCGCCTCCATCGAAAATTGCAATTATTCCAATAGAAAAAAAAGATGCGAAGTTTTTGTGTGATTTCTCCTTTAAATTTGAAGCATTCCTCAGCAAACTTCAACCACTTTCAATCTATCTATCTATCTATCTATCTATCTATCTATCTATCTATCTATCTATCTATCTATCTATCTATCTATCTATCTATCTATCTATCTATCTATCTATCTATCTATCTATCTATCTATCTATCTATCTATCTATCTATCTATCTATCTATCTATCTATCTATCTATCTATCGTCAGATACAACTTCGGAAGTCCAGAGAAGCCCCGCCCAGATGACTGAAGCACGGCAGCCGGTTGCCTCCACGACTAAAGAAATAGTCCCGCTCCTGCAGCGGGACTATCTCTTTAGGCGAAGTCACCGACCGCTCGGCTCATGACGTCAGCGTAGAGAGCACGCCAATTCCTGCAGGCTTGTGTGCATCTACCTTTCAGGAGGAAATGCCGCGGACTTCTAAAGTTGTATCCGACTATAGCCGCCTACATCTGAACGCTCTCGTGGTCGCCTCCTTAACTTGGTATTGACCAAAATTGGCATAGGAGGGTATGAATGTATGACGAACACGACTATCTATCTGGTCATGACATGAATAACGCGAAAATCCTGGCGTGTACGTCATGAAACTCTTCCCTCCAGTCCAGCCATGTGGGGGGATGCGATGCGCGGGGGTTGTTATCGATTTGGAGTTTATACGTAACATGATGGTGACGGCGACGCCGAGGGCAAAAACCCGTCGAAAGCGTTCATATAATTGCTATCGCAATAAAATTTCCCTCACTGGATTTCAACCACTGAAAACTCATACTTGAAGGTGCATTATCAAAAGGCGCCAAGTACACCGCCGATTATGCAAGATATTGGCGTTAAAGAGCACTGACACCGTGATCATAAAATGCTGTTATGCGCTAACACACTCGTGAGTTGAGTCACTCAGGCTCGCTCAGACTCAGATCGAGCCTTGAGTGGGAGTCGGAATGAGTACGGGTGAGTAATATTTTAGTGAGTTTGAGTACGAGAGAGTCTGGTTGAGGAAGACTGAGTCCGAGTGAGCCTTAAGCGCCAAATATATCTCTTAAGAGAGTCTGACGGAGCTGCAGTTTTTTTTTTTTAACACGAAAGTGTTTTATGCCGGGGTCCACCAACTAGTTCCGTCACGGTTATGACGTTGATAAAATGGACGCCAACGGGTGAGAAAGAAAAAAACTAAGAAAAAGATTCGCCGCTGGGAATCGAACCCACGACTTTGCGGCCACGACGATAAGCGCCCGATGCTCAATCGACTAAGCCAACTTGGCAGATGAAGATACTCCACAAACGCGCCTTTATATCTTTCACTTATCCTCTTTCGCACGGTACTCTCTGTTGTCGGTGTAGGTAGGCGGAGCTTTAGTCCCTTGATATATAGAAAGTAGCGACACTCTCCTCCATATCCTCTCCGAAGTGTCCAACCCTCCTCTCCCAAGTGTCCAAACGTTATCTATATCCTCTCCCAAACGGCCACCGTGAGGTCGCCGGCCCTATAACCCAGCTCGCGCCACTTTCCTATCAAGAATGCTATGTCACGCTGATAACGCGCGCGTTTCCCGGGTGACGGCCCGTGAATCGGGGAGGTGGAAGGCGGGAGAGGAGGGCGCTCGGCGTGGCGGCTCGGTTAAAAGAAAGACGGTACTTTCCCAAAAATATCCAGGGACTTTAGGCGGAGCGGGGCGGTGCCGCCGTCTGTGAGAGGTAAAACGAAGTAATGCGTCACGATCGACATTTGCTAGCGCTTACTTCGAGATTGCGGGCGATAACGGAGGTCACTGACCACGCTGGCGTCGCCGAGGGAACCTAGGCGCAGTTGCGTTCTTTGTAGGGGTGTGCGAATATTCGAAAGTTTCGAATATTCGTCGAATATTACATTCGAAATATTCGTATTCGATTCGAAAATCGTGTATTCGAAAAGTTTCGAATAATCGATAACTTCGAATATTCGAAAAATTCGAATATGCGATTCGATTATCGTGCATAAAATAACTCGTCTTCCACATTTCTGCTGCGTTCGTATAGCTAAAAACGTTGCCGAGAGGAGCGATACACATCGTAAGTACACGGAGGCACGATATCTGCCTGCGACGAGCGCCCCAACACGTATGATTTATTGCTGGTGCATCTCCAACGTGCAGCGCTGTTGGCGATCATGTAACCGTACATTTTCAATATTGTGCGGCCGCAACGTGCCGCACTACCACTCGTTCACTATGCGTCCCCACTTCTGAAGAAAGACAGTGACCCATGTGACTGGTGGCGGACTGTAGGCACTTTCAGATACCCCAGTCCGGCAAAGCTTTGCCCCATGTACCTCCCTATACCAGCCACTTCTGTTCCAAGCGAGCGTACCTTTTCAGTGGCAGGGGGGGGGGGGGTTGTCTCTGTTAGAAGGGAGCGCCTGCTGCCTGATCATGTGGAGCAACTCATATTTCTTCATGATAGCATCTAGTCATTACTTTCATTGTGCCGTGATATTTGCTTGCGTTGTGATGTGCATTGTACGAGCCTGGACATTGTGTTCTGGAGATAGCAGTGTATGTTTTGTTGCCAGTCAGGCTGTTAATGTTTTTTTTTTTCAAATAGCTACATGTAAAATAAAATATTGTTACTGTGGGGGCATTTTTCCTTTGATATTCGATATTCGATTCGATATTCGAAGGTGGATATTCGTATTCGATTCGTATTCGAAAAATTTGATATTCGCACACCCCTAGTTCTTTGCCTTTCGCTTCGTGTTAGCGTGCGCCGCCTCATCGGAGTAGTGCAAGTTCCACATGCACCAACAGGATTTCTCCGCCGCCGACTGCTTCGATTGCGAGAGCACCGACTAACAAAACTGCTGCAATTCGCGTTGCAAAAAGGACGCGATTTCGACGAACGAATGTCGTGCCTTGGTGGAGCGAGACAGAGGCCAGGGGCACGCACGCGTTTGCGGCTCAAGCTACTGTTGCTGAAGCCTCCCGCGTTGCTGAAGTGCAGTGTGGTAGTGTATGCATGAACGCAAGGCGTCAGTAACCCATTACTAGTAAGCGCACACCGTTCCGCTTCTCTCCTTAATTGACGACGTTATGAAGAAGTGGCTGAAGTGCATATCGGGTACCAGTGTTGATTATGAGCTTGTTGATGTCATCTTTACGCGCGATTCACGACTCGCTGATTCCAAATATATGTTCACAACTTCAGCTACCACAACGGTTTAATCATGATCATGGGCGTTAGTCGTCGCGATGGAGACATGCCACTAGGCGTCAACATGGGTGCATCGACGCCAAACGGTGTTATAGCTGCCAAACACCAGTAGACATTGTAGAAGCTATCATATATCACTACACGATAAGCACAACTTCTGTGAAGACACGTTTCACTTTCGTGTTATACCGATTCCTATGACGGAGGGATCAGCCATGTCTTTTTTGCGTCCTCCCTGCGTGGAGGGAGCCTAGTCATCTCTGCAGGCATTTTCATAATGTTGTTCTCTCTCTCTCTCTCTTGCGGACCTATGGTGTACAGTACTCACGGATTCAAACGCGAAAATTAGGGCTTCGGAACGCACATGCCTTCGTTTCCAGCGCCAGCACCTACAGTTCGTGTCATGTCGGCGTAATTTTGGCTCCAACATTTACATCAGAGCCCGCATCACCTTTAGCGGCCAGATTTGCAGCGACATGACGCGGTTATCGCGAGCAATCGTTCATAGCACTCGTTATGCTAAAACAATACAC
Organism: Rhipicephalus sanguineus; assembly: GCF_013339695.2. Lineage (NCBI taxonomy): Eukaryota > Metazoa > Arthropoda > Arachnida > Ixodida > Ixodidae > Rhipicephalus > Rhipicephalus sanguineus. The sequence continues at coordinate 55,654,368 of NC_051186.1, forward strand.
AATGCCGCGTTTCAATACGTGAGTACTGTACATCCCCGCCTGATGTGTACACTGGCTGTGCTTCCCCGACTAAACTGAACAAAGACCGCAGGAGACGTAATCAAAACTGGGTCAATCGAGGAGACACTGTAATAGTAAATTTGGCCGATTGTCGAAGACGGAGCAAAAGGTTTGGAATGCGCGTGCCTTTTTTTTTTTTTAGTTTCATAATGATTAATCTGTAGATATGGGCAGGCCACGGCGGCGACAGCGCCGGCACCGCTTGTACTTATAACTTGTTTGCGGCTTTGCCTGATGACCCCATGCCGGCGGCCGATATCACGCTTGTATCGGGCGTCAGCCAAGCCGGACGTCATACGTCATGCGATTTCTATGAACGATATGAGTTTGTCATAAATGTGTGTACTTCTTTTCTCTGACCGGCCACGATGGTCTAGTGATTATGATGCTCGACTCCTGACCCAAAGGTCGCGGGATCGAAGTTACCCTCTTCTCTCTTGTTCCCCTCCCCTCCCTCCCAAAGGTGACAGTAAAGACGACGAGGACGCCTTCACCTGCCCTATCGAGTTTTTACGGGTCCCGGGCCCGACCCAATCGGGAAATCCGGTGAACAACGCCGCCCACTACCATGCTCGAGGATCCGTCCACCGTGCGGTGGGTAGGGCCTCCGATCCGGAGAACCCGAATCGGGAACCACTGAGCTCGTATAACGACACCACCTAGTACTGAATCTCGAGACAAACAAGACCACCACCCCACCCCAAGCTGACCAAGCAGCAGGAGTTGACCTGGTGCCGACTCTAGACACATTCCTTCCCCTCCCCGTATGTTTACTCACGTATCTACCCTGACCTCATTAGTCCCCATTGCTAATTCCCCTTTCCCCAGCACAGGGTAGCCAGCCGGTCTGAGAACTGGATAACCTCGCTGTCTTTACGCTTTTCCTTTTCCCCTCCTCCTTTACGTGGGGAAATAGCCACCCTCTCTCATATTCTCTGGAAGTGCAGGGAAGACCCTCCCCCACCTAATCTCCTGGTCACTCCTTCACCTGTGTCGTGGGAAAAAATACTGTCGTTGAACGGTCTAACAAACCGGGGGTCCAGCTACGGGCCACAAACAGAGCCGGAGACGAGGCTGACAGGCATGGTCTGGCAGACTACCTCCCCTTATGCATTACTCTAGGGTAAATAAACGTGTTTTTTTCTTCTTCTTCCTCTATTTTAGGTCCCAAATATTGCATCGTCAAGCTTACAAAGACCGCACTTGTTTAATCATTGTGGTGCTCGAGAATGATCGGAGTGGCCCTTATACTGCGGCTGCCTCGTACTCTACGTGGAACTAGTAATAATAGTAATAATAATATCCGGGGTTTTACGTTCTAAAACCATGATTTGATTACGAGGCACGCCGTAGTGGAGGAATAAGAAAATTTGGACCACTATTCTTTAACGTGCACAAACATCGCACAGTACAAGAGCCTCTAGTATTTCGCCTATCATCGAAACGTGACCGCCGCGGCCGGAACCGAACCCGCGACTTTCGGGTCAGCAGTCGAGCGCCGTTAACACCGAAGCGGACGAGGATGTGCATCACCCGCCGTGGTACCTCAACAGGCTGAGGCACTGCGCTGCTAAGCGCGAGGTCACGGCTTCGATTACCGGCCACAGTGGCCGCATTTCGAAGGGGGCGAAATGCAAGGACACCCGAGTGCTTAGGCGCACGTTAACGAACAGCAGGTGGAAAAAATTAAACCGAGGTCCCCCACAACGGCGTGCATGCCTCATGAATATATCGTGCGCTTCGCGCATAAAACTCCAGTTAGTTATTAGGGTGTTCTATAGCAGTGCCGGTAATACCGTACCGTTTACGTGACGGTATTACCGTTCCCTGTAAGCTGCGTGAGTTGCCCGATGCGTTAGGTAACACGATGATATTATTATAGCGGCTAATAAAGCGCTTGCCTATTAAAACAGGTACCCGCCGCGGTGGTGTAGCATTTATGGTGCTCGATTGCTGACCCGGAGGTCGCGGGATTGAATCCCGGCCGCTTTTTCGATGGAGTTGAAAATGCTAGAAGCCCGTGTACTTATATTTAGATGCACGTTAGAGAACCCCAGGTGGTGGAAATTTCCGGCCTGCCTCATAATCATATCGTGGTTTTGGGACGTTAAACTCCAACAATTATATTATATATTTGCATGTGTGTACGCGACTTGTTTTTGCTAGTTGCGTCGACCAGTGGCCAGGAAAGAGCAAAACACATTCAGGTTTGGATGAATTAAACCTCCTACGTAATCAATGCTTCTTCATTCAACTTCATTTTGCAGTGTACTGTTGAATCTTATCACATTGCTGCAGACATTGCCATGTTGGATAAATAAATTGCTACGATAAAGATAAAGAAACAGCCAGGTGCCAACCACGACGGCACGGCATTTCCGTACTTACAGTACAGTTAAGTGGCACCGCTAAAAGGCCCTAATTACCCTCATGGAGAACGCGAGCGGAAGCGCGCTTGTCGTAATAATCTTTTTAACTCTTTCGGATTTTGCGACGACACTGCAGCTGATAACCGCTGCAGAGCACTGTTTCAAGAGGGCGCCGATTACAAAAAGCCGCGTTGTGGACAATCTCGACCCTTTCTCCTCTCCCGCGGCGCGCGCCGTGATTACACACCCCGAGAGAGCGGTTCGTCTCCGTTGAAGAGGCGCTCGTGTAGGCGTACTCAGGCTCCACGTGTTCACGCACAAGCCGGCGGCTCGTCACACGTGCGCGTTCTCCGAAAGACAGCACAAAGGACCCGCGTGCGGTGAAGAGCTAACAGCATTACTTAACGTTGCGCTGCGAAAACAGGCTGGCGTAGAGGTGAGTTTGTACACAGACTGTGTCTTCTCGTTTTTTTTCAATGCGTTCCCATTCGCTGAGGCAAATTCGTTGAAGCAATAATGTACGAGTTTTGTCTTAACCTCGTTTCGCTATAGCTCAGCTCAATTGTGAGCTTCAAGGAAAGAGACAATAAATGGCAAAGAAGGTATTGACAGGAGACAGGATGAGCCAGTGTTTGACCGCTGTGTCATTTTGGGCCGCAGTCGTAATTAGTTGACACGTGAAATTATCGAAGATAATTCCATTCCGGAATGTGTCAAGTTGTGTGTAATTAAGCCATATGCAGCTTTATCTGGAAAGGAACTTAATTTTCTTGGGCGGAGAACAGGTGTTCAGCGAAGTGCTGGATATGTACAAGGAAATTGAAAGACTTGATATTCGTTTCAAGTGTGTTTTTTGGTCGCGTGTGCTGCGCCACTGCCTAATTGTGTTTTCTTGGTCATGTGTGCGGCCTCACGTGCGCTGTAGCGAGCCATATAATGTGCTATAGGGTTATGGAATAAAGACAAGTTGGAAGTTTAGCGCTCATTCTATTCCCTGTCATTACCTTCTTTTGTTATTGTCTTATTTCCTTCAAGCTAAACTGAGCTGCGCTCTAACAAAACGAGGTTATGATGCACCAACTCTGCAGTGCTTGAGTCTTGTCGGAAATCGGCTGTTGCTTTGTGACTGACGTTCCACGTGTCTACATATTTAATACAAATACTATTGGCTACCGTGTTCACTCGCATATAACAAGCAATGTTTGCTAATCTCGACCAATTTCTGGGTATTGTTGACTGATGTCGGCTGTCGAGGTGACTAGAGGTAAGTAAATGTATTCATATTTAAGCGAAGATTATTGTAACGAGCTTCACCCGCATTTAACGCGAAATCAGCCATGATTTGCATATTTTTGCGGCTTCCATTTCTCGTATTTGTATTCCCCCTTCCCCGATCCCCCAGTGTAGGGTAGCCGACCGGAAGTGTTTCTGGTTAACTCCCTGCCTTCTCGTTTTTCTGTTTTCCTTCCTTCCACTTCTCAACGTTGGATTATGTCGGCTAATGTTGAGTAACGTTGGCTGTCAACTAGACGTAATTTAATGTAACTAGCTCCAGTTAAAGGTAATTATAACTCCTTTGTGTTGCAAAGAAAAATTATTTATTTATTTATTTATTTATTTATTTATTTATTTATTTATTTATTTATTTATTTATTTATTTATTTATTTATTTATTTATTTATTTATGCGTCCTCCACTCTGCCCTTCGACAACTCTCCTCGATTTTTCTATAACGCTGACGCTTGTGATAATTAAATTCCGCTACGTCATACAAGAAATGCACTTACAGAAAACGACCACGATCAGTCAGGCTCAACCAGAAGCTCTCAGTACAGGACGCATTTCACGACCAATCTCATTACCGAAGGACGCACATTTAAGCGCGCTGCAGATCAGTCATGTTGTCAAAAACAGCCAGAAATGTGATGCATCGGCGCTCGCTCTGCGTTTCTCCCTCTTCGTTTCGTCCACGTTTAAAATACCGCGCTGTTCTTGACAACAATCTCATTAGCATTGGATTAATGAAAGCCAGCAGATAATGAAGCCAAGGAATGTGTACGGTACGTTAATTGTGCTGCTTTAAGTGCATTGTAGTAATTAGGATATAGATATCAAGAAAGTAAAGTGGACGAAAACACAACTTGCCGCCGGCAGCGACCGAACCTGTAACCTTCGGATAACGCGCCCGATGCTCTACCAATTGGGCTACGGTGGCGGTCGTCCATACACTTTGTCGGGTATCTGTCCTTGCCGGCGGCAAATTGTGTTTTCGTCCCCTTTACTTCCTTCGCATCTATATCACAATCACCATTCATTCATTCATTCATTCATTCATTCATTCCCATTGGGACGTTCGTTAAGGCACATTCTACGAACGTAGCTTGCACGAGCGGCAGTGAAGGCGACCGAAGGGTATACGTGGGCGGACATGCGAGTATAGATAATCGGCGCTCTCATGTAACATTGCGGGTGCCGAGGTGAGAAGAAACGCCGTCGAAAGTAACAGGAGAATAAGTATGCCATGGTTAGACGAGCCAACTCGCAAGCTGTGGGCGTAATCTCCTGACGCGTTGGGTGGAATTAACCACAGATCTCACGCGAAAAGACGTCAACCTTTAGTGGGCCTCATTAATTAACCTCTTAATGAAAAGTGTGACCCGTGCTGCGTGTGTGTGTGGGGGGAGGGGGTGCGTGCGTCTGTGTGTGCCTGTGTGCGTGCGTGCTGTTATGTGTTTATCAGTGTATGTATCATAATCATCACCCAGCACCTGGAGTAGCATGTCACGCGAATAAACAGGCTAGCGTCTCTAGCATTTGATTAAAGCATTTCTCTCTCTCTCTCTCTAAAGAGACACGTTATTTCTCTTTTAGGTCCCACGACTCTCCGACGAGAGAATAATGATCTCCAAAGGGAGTTCACGTGTCTCTTTAAAGAGAGTCATATATGTGGCAAGTCATAGGACTCACAAATAACAGTTTAAAGGACTTTTTTTTTCTTCTTTAAATTGTAGCATTAATTTGCTTTTCCTGTACGCTTCTTGGCCAACTCCCGATGTGTCAATGCCATCATACAAAAGCAAATATACGAGGTTTCAATTTGGCCTTAAAAACTTCAGGACTTGTGGAACTCAAGACTGTTGCACAAGAGAGACGCTGTGTGCCAAAGCTGCATAATGCAACGTAATGCCTTCATTCGCTTACACAGTAAAATAAAGTCGCGAGTTATTATTATTTTTGTTTTTATCTTGAGAAACATACTTTTTGCCACTCCGTCTAATATTCAAACTACACAACACAATCCTCAACTTCGTCACGCTTCGCAAGTTTGATACAGGACTCTGGTGGCATTACTTCGTTATAACCACTGCTTCAAATAATATCGCTTACAAAACACGGTATACGATTACAACAGTAATATATGTGATGTTTCGTGGCGCTCGTGCAATATACACTGAGGCGTGGCGCCAGGGCAGTCATTATTGGTTGATAATGGCGCGGTCACTTACAAGACGTATACGGGCACTTTGAACTCGCGAGATGGCGCTTCGGCGCTTTCATTTACCGCCTGGTTACAAATGGGACACTCGTAGCGTCTATCCATCCATCCATTCATTATCGCCCCAACGTTGCCTACGATACGGCCACAAATGAAGCGAAAAAAATGACATTGTCATTCCATATTCCATCGATACTATGCTTCATCTAACTGCGCTATTTTCAGCAACATACTAATTACGTGCTCATTTTTTCGGCTGATGAAGAAAGCAGGCAAAATATGAAAAATAACGCGTGACTACGCTCCCACCTGCAAAAGGTGGGTGGGAGCGTAGTCTTTGGCTTTCTTTATTAGCCAAAAAAAATGCGAGCACGCAGTGAGTACGTTGTTGAAAATAGCGCAGTTAGATGTCATTCGAACATGCCTGCATATGCCTCATTGGTATTTTAATACTTAGGGGAGTATCTGTCGAGTTAGAAACATAATTAACTAAACCTCATTAACGAAAAAATTAGTAGCGGCTACTACAGTATACTGGGAACAATATGCACTAGGTGTGCATCGCGTAACGACGTTCCTCTTTTTTTTAAATCGCGTTGTGTGATATTTTGGACACCCTGCATATCCATACGATGTAACAGCAAACGCCAATGTGCAAAAATGTATGCCTGAAATTTCTTAACTGTGACCAATGTTGTTTCATTTGAATGAAACGTCTGTTAATTAGTATATCAAAAGTTTTGTCTTTCTTGCTCGAAATACATTCGTTCAATTCCTAAACAACTTACCGGGGTTTGTTTAAGCTGCTTAACAGGACATCTCTTTATACGCTTCGCTGACAGCGGTTCTTGCTTGTCTTTTTGCAATTGATGGGAGTCGCTGCTCAGCTTGCCGACCAGCTAGCGGGTTGCCATATATTCACAAGAACTTCAATAAGAAGCCTTTGCACGATGGTGCAATTACCGGCGTGGAGTCTTACCTTGCCTGTAAACCACCGCTACGCAATACCGGATCACCGGACAGGTGTAAAGCAGCAGCGAAGCTGGTAGCGCCTTTTGTAGATTTTTTTTTTAAACAACGTATACGTAGGGAACACAAAACTACAATGGCTGTTCATATTCTATTTATCTGCTGGTGTAAAGCGTTCGTTATCGATATGCTCACTAACGCGCCATCTTTGAACAATTTTTCTTGAAGGAAAGCACATCTGCCACCCGAAAACGTCTCAGACATATTGTATTGTCACGTGGTATAGTGAAGATTAGGATGGCGGCATTCAAGTTTTAGAAACGAAACTTTTAAATGCGAAGCATTTCTTAGCGAACTTCTGCGACTTTGAGCGTATCTATCTATCTATCTATCTATCTATCTATCTATCTATCTATCTATCTATCTATCTATCTATCTATCTATCTATCTATCTAGCCGCCTACGACTTTGTGCTCTCCTGGTTGCTTGGTTCATCGAATGTGCACCAAAATTGGTATGGCGTAACATGACTGTATGACGAACATAAATGACAAGTCATAACATGAAAATCATGACACGCATGTCATGTACAGCATGATTTACATGCTACGCTCATAGAGCGCTGGCGGCCGTTTCGCTAGTTTGATATACACCAAAACTGGTATCTTACAACGAGACTGTACGTGTGGCGGACATAAATAACACGAGTTAACATGAAAATCATGACACGCATGTCATGTACAGCATGACTTACGTGCCACGCTCATGGTGCGCTGGCGGCCGCTTCGCTAGCTTTATATACACCAAAATTGGTATCTTGTGACGTGACCGTGTAACGAACATAAATAACACGATATAACATGAAAATCATGACACGCATGTCATGTACAGCATGACTTACGTGCCACGCTCATGGAGCGCTGGCGGCAGTTTCGCTAGCTTGATCTACCCCGAAATTGGTATTGCGCGACGTGACTGTGTAATGAACATAAATAACACGAGTTAACATGAAAATCATGACACGCATGTCATGTACAGCATGACTTCCGTGCCACGCTCATGGAGCGCTGGCGGCCGTTTCGCTAGCTTCATCTACCCCAGAAATTGGTATCTTGTGACGTGACTGTGTAACGAACATAAATAACACGAGTTAACATGCAAATCATGACACGCATGTCATGTACAGCATGACTTACGTGCCACGCTCATGGGGCGCTGGCGGCGGTTTCGCTAGCTTGATCTACCCCGAAATTGGTATTGCGTGACGTGACTGTGTAACGAACACAAATAACACGAGTTAACATTAAAATCATGACACGCATGTCATGTACAGCATGACTTACGTGCCACGCTCATGGAGCGCTGGCGGCAGTTTCGCTAGCTTGATCTTCCCCGAAATTGGTATCTTGTGACGTGACTGTGTAACGAACATAAATAACACGAGTTAACATGGAAATCATGACACGCATGTCATGTACAGCATGACTTCCGTGCCACGCTCATGGAGCGCTGGCGGCCATTTCGCTAGCTTGATATACACCAAAATCGGTATCTTGTGACGTGACCGTGTGAGGAACATAAATAACACGAGTTAACATGAAAGTCATGACACGTATATCATGTACAGCATGACGTGCGTGCCACGCTCATAGGGTGCTGGCGGCCGTTTCTCTAGCTTGATCGACCCCGAAGTTGGTATTGCGCGACGTTACTGTGTGACGAACATAAATAACACGAGTTAACATGAAAATCATGACACGCATGTCATGTACAGCATGACTTCCGTGCCACGCTCATGGAGCGCTGGCGGCCGTTTCGCTAGCTTCATCTACCCCAGAAATTGGTATCTTGTGACGTGACTGTGTAACGAACATAAATAACACGAGTTAACATGGAAATCATGACACGCATGTCATGTACAGCATGACTTACGTGCCACGCTCATGGGGCGCTGGCGGCGGTTTCGCTAGCTTGATCTACCCCGAAATTGGCATTGCGTGACGTCACTGTGTAACGAACACAAATAACACGAGTTAACATGAAAATCGTGACACGCATGTCATGTACAGCATGACTTACGTGCCACGCTCATGGGGCGCTGGCGGCGGTTTCGATAGATTTATATACACCAAAATTGGTATCTTGTGACGTGACTGTGTAGCGAACATAAATAACACGAGTTAACATGAAAATCATGACACGCATGTCACGTACAGCATGACTTACGTGCCACGCTCATAGGGCGCTGGCGGCCGTTTCGCTAGCTTGATCTACCCCGGAATTAGTTTTGCGCGATGTGACTGTGCGACGAACATAAAAACACGAGTTAACATGAAAATCATGGCACGCATGTCATGTACAGCATGACTTACGTGCCACGCTCATGGGGTGCTGGCGGCCGTTTCGCTAGCTTGATATACACCAAAATCGGTATCTTGTGACGTGACCGTGTGAGGAACATAAATAACACGAGTTAACATGAAAGTCATGACACGTATATCATGTACAGCATGACGTGCGTGCCACGCTCATGGGGCGCTGGCGGCCGTTTCTCTAGCTTGATCGACCCCGAAGTTGGTATTGCGCGACGTTACTGTGTGACGAACATAAATAATAGGAGTTAACATGAAAACGATGACACGCATTTTCCTCAATGACATACAATACGATGTATGCAGCTCTTTGCTGGCTGCTTCGCATTACATCGATTCCCACAATGCGTGGGATCTGCCGGCTTTTTTACTGAACTAACTTAAGGTAAGGCAATAGAAGATTCATTGCCTATGTAAAATTGCCTGAAACGTCTAGTTGGGACGGATGCTCATAAGAAAAACGGAGCGTTTGGTATAACTGTTTCTCGAATCCCCCATCTCACATCTTTAAGATGGTTCCTAATAATTTCCATTATTAAATGCGAAGCATTTCTTAGCGAACTTCTGGGAGTTTGAGCGTATCTATCTATCTATCTATCTAGCCGCCTACGACTTTGTGCTCTCCTGGCCGTTTCGTTAATTGGATGTATACCAAAATTGGTATGGAATAACATGACCGTATTACGAACATAATTGACATGTCATAACATGAAAATCATGACATGCATGTCATGAACAGCATGATTTACATTCCACGGCCTTGGGGCTCTTTCGGCCATTCAGTTAATTTCATATATACAAAACTGGTATGACGTGACAAGAGTTCATGGCGAACATAATGACAGGTCCTGACGTGCAAATCATGACACGCATGTCATGTGCGGCATGATTTACATGACATGGTCTCGGGCGCTCGCGGCCGTTTAAATGAATGGATATATACGAAAACTGGTATGACGAGACATTTCGACATGACGAACATAACTGCCACGTGGGAACGTGAAAATCATGACACGCGTGTCATGCACGATATAATTTAGATGCCACGCTGATGACGCACTCGCGGCCGTTTCGCTAGGTTGATATACACCAAAATTGGTATTGCGCGATGTGACTGTATGAAGAACATGAATAACAGGTGGTAACATGAAAACCATGACATGCATGTCATGATTTACTAGCCACGCTCATGGTGCATTCGCGGACGTTTCACTAGCTTGATATACGCCAAAATTGGTATTGCGCGACGCGCCTGTATGACGAACGTTAATGAAAGGTGGTATCACGAAAATCGTGACAGGCAAGTCATGTGCGACATGATTTACATGCCACGCTCATGATGCGCTCGCGGCCGTTTCGCTCGCTTGATATACACCAAAATTGGTATTGCGCAACGTGACTGTATGACAAACATATATGACAGGTGGTAACTTGAAAATTATGATATGCATATCATTTACGGCATGATTTGCATGCCACGCTCATTGTCCGATCGTGGCCGTTTCGCTAGCTTGATATACACCAAAATTGGCATTGCGTGACGCGAATGTATGACGAACATAAATGACAGGTGGTAACATGAAAACCATGACATGCATGTCATGTATGGCATGATTTACATGCCACGGTCATGGTGGACTCGCGGCCATTTCGCTCGTTTGATATACACCAAAATTGGTATTGTGCGATGTGACTGTATGACGAACATAAATGACAGGTCCTCACATGCGAATTATGTTAGGTATGTCAGGTACGGTATGATTTACATTACACTGTTATGGTGCGCTTCCGGCCGTTTAGACAAGTGGATATATACCAAAATTGGTATGGCATGACAGGAGTGCGTGATGAACATAAATGACCGGTCATGCAGTGTATATACCAGAATATACGTTCTATTGGCATGGTATATACCACATTGCGCATGCACGCGTGCATGGCAAACATGCGATATATGGTGAACTAGATGTCATGGCATGAACGATTTCATTTGGCTCAAAAATAAACAAAGCGAAGTATGCAGCTCTTTGCTGGCTGCTTCGCATTACATCGATTCCCACAGTGCGTGGGATCTGCCGGATTTTATAATGCAAACTCAACTTCGCTATTTTATTAAGCGCTAAGCAGAATGTTTGGTACGGTATAGTTAAGACCTGCCACGGTGGTGTAATGGTTATGGTGTTCGACTGCTGACCCGAAGCTAGGTCACGGGTTCGACTCTTGGCTGCGGCGGCCCTATTTTCGATGGAGGCGAGAATGCTTGAGACCCGTGTACCTAGATTTAGGTGCACGTTAAAGAACCCCGGGTGGTCGAAATTTCCCGAGCCCTCCACTACGGCGTCTCTCATAAATACAAAGTGGTTTTCGGACGTTAAAACTCAAATATTATTATTACTGTATAGTACTCAACGAGCGGCCACATTATTATATATTTGTTTTGAAAATTGCCTTGGCAGAACAGTAAACTCACGTGAAGCATAAATGTGTAAACAATAGCAGATATAACGCAGTTATTTAAAAGTAACAATAAAGCAGAGAGTTCATTGTGGCAGCACATTTCAAAAGAGATATTGCAGCGGCCACACCGAAAAAAACAATAAAGTGACCCAGGTAATGTATGGAATGCAAAAGAAGGACAGCTAAAAAGCATTTGTGTTAACAATCAAATTATCATTTCAAAAACTATTTGAGTATAGATAACAAGGGAAACAAGATATGGTACACCGAGATATCTTTTCTTAGGTATAGGCTTGTTCTATTAGAACGAGCATCGGTATCGGTGAAGCTATAGTTCTTATAACCTTATTTGCATATAAGTCAATGTCATCGCATGTAATACGGCGAACTTACATCCACGAGGTCCTTCAAATCGCTGGTGTGAAAGCCACGAGACGCAAGTCAACTTCGTTCTTGCATGCTTCAGATTTCGTAATGAAGCACCACGCGAGAGAATCGCCTTGCCCTCACTAGAGGACTCTGGCAGAAAGATAAAATTATGTCGCTGCCCTTAGTTATATTCAGGTGGCTTAGTGGCGCCAGAGAGTCGGTAACGACACTGCAAAGCCACTTTCTAAAAGCGTTGTGTGAGACTAGTCATAGCTTTTCGTTCAGTGCGGTTTGCCGAAGAAACCACAGCAACGACCTTATAGCCGCTCTCTCCTTCTCTTTCATCCTTTCGTATCCCCATTTCCCCTTTCCCCAGTACAGGGTAGCCAACCGGAGTATATTCATGAGTAACCTCCCTGTCTTTCCTCTACCTTTCTCTGTCTCTTTAGTGGCGCCAGTACCAGCTTGAGAAGCGGAGTTCAGCCAGCGATAATATCTTTGCACGGAGGTGCTGCGATAGCAGTATCTTGTATCTTAATATACACGATACAATATTGAATGTATCGGAAATACAGATACAGATACTCGTCTTGCGAGACTTATCGCGATACAGATACAAGATATCCAAGGAGTATCTAAGATAGTATCTAAGATACATGTATCTTCGACATGTGTATATATGTGTATATATACGCATACACATAGAAACACAGGAATATACGTAAAGGGGGGGGGGGGTCAGACCTTTACCCCACACCTGGCATAGCCAGGAGGGTTGGCGATTCAAACCCTCCCCCGAAATCTTTCACTTTTCCACGCGCATGTATACACGCGCACAAAAAGACGCACATACGAACGCACACAAAAAGGCGGTTGAACTCCACCCCCCACCTCCGGAAAAAAATTTCCGGCTACGCCTTCTTTAATGACGGTTATTTATGAAGTTCAGCCCACAACTCACAATAACCGGTGGCCCGGTCCTCCCTGCCCATTCACTGTAAAGCGAACCGTCATAATTATGAATATGAAAATGTGTGTACGATGTTTATGGTCGGGGTTTTGCTTTTCCACGACAAGTCGATCTTGCGCGAGAACTCTTGGACGAGGCACAAAACGAAGGCGACGCACACGAGCGCTTGTGTGTGTCGCCTTCGTTTTGTCTCTCGTCCAAAAGTGTTTACGCTAAGACCACGGCCGTGGCTAAGACGACCTAGTATCGTGTGTATATATATACAGCACGTTAAAAGTAAAATGACAGAAGGAGAGCGTCGCCTGCATCCCGTCTTGACGTCTTCCGGCATGTTTTCTCGAGTTTTCAATAATAATCATATCTCCGCGACGCGGAGACGGCTCCTCGTCTCCGATTCCGATAAGAATTCGTCGCCTCTATATTTTGCAACCCAGAAACGGCGGAGGCCTATCGTCCGCTGCAAGCGCGGGTGCCCGCGTACCCGGAACGCGGGTACGAAACGTGGATCCCCGGTCAGGGAGGCGGGGGAGGGGGGGGGGGGTGCTGTTGCGCGGTGCACTCTTTATCGGCGGGTCCTGACACATGCGGTTGCGTGTCTCGACTCGCAGTAACGGATACGTTTAGGCAACGGCTCAGATAAGCTTGGAGTGAGATAAAAAAAAATATAACACACGCAGGTCTCAACGAGGGAAGCTCATTTTGACGCCCCGTAACACGTCGTGCCGGTCAACGCGTGAACGGGTCGCGGGCGTTCAAGAAGGGTTTCCCAGCCGATACGTCCGCAGTTCTATTATTGAAACGCACCTCGTGCAAGGGTTATGCAAACACAAGGGGGCGGAGTACTGTTACAGCCCAAGTTTGTAGATAAAGCCATCTTTCGACTGATTAGGTTTGTGCTGAATTGACAGTTCAAGATAATTCAAGTGGCTCGTCTAGAAACCTGACTACTGTTTGGTAAGTGAGCGACCGTGTGCCGTTTTCACTGAAGTAAACAGTGACTGTACGTGGGTAGCATTGCATGGTAATGTAAGGTGGATAATTGGGCAAGTTGGTATATCTTCATCTTAACACAGCGCACACACACGAACACAGAAGAACACAGAAGAACAGCGCTCGTGTCGTCGTTTCCTTATTCTTCTGTGTTCGTGTGTGTGCGCTGTGTTAAGATGGTAATGTAATTCGTGAAGGATAAGTGTTATTATTGAGGTTTCTTGCATGACCAGTGTTTAGACCGCTTCGTATAACCTTTCGTTCTGTTGTTTCTTGAGTAGGCGTTCCATAAAATACGCACCTGTCGTGGAAATCCAGAAAAGACAGAAGTTCAGGAGAAGATTGCTCCAGCGACTCCCGGTTTCCACGAATTTTACACCTGTCGTGGCAGCTTACTAGGTACGGCTTGGTGCAGCTGAAGATGAGGATGTGGGCTCTAGGGGCGTAGCCAGGGGGGGGGGGGGGGGGGTTTCGAACCGCCCCCGAAATTTTTCAGTTTTGCTTGCGTATATATACACGCGCACATACAAACGCACGCACGAACATACATAAAATATGGTTGAACCCCCCCCCCCCCCCGAAAAAAATTTCTGGCTACGCCCCTGGTGGGCTCCATTCCGGCTGGAGGAGATGGGGAAAGGAAAGAAGTAAAGTCAAGCAGACGCGCGTCCACATTGCTATCCTGCGCTGGAGAAAGGGGATTGAGGGATTAAAAGGATGAAAGAAGTGGTGGGATTGCGTAAACTTAGTGAGGCCGCGGTGGCTGCACTTGCATGAGGGTGAATACAGCAGCTGTACTTAGGTTTAGGCGCACGGTAAACATATAACCTAAAGTGGTCAAAATTAATTCACATCCGCCCGCTATGCCCTACTTCACATCGTGGTTTCGGCGTGTAAGAAACCAAAATTTAATTTTTTAATTCCTCCAAGTAAAGACAAATAATGACTGTTATGACTTACGCCGAATATTATCGTTTGTTTGTCTAATACCTGCAACCAAAGGGTGCCCACATAACTTATGATAGTGATAAAGGGCCTAGATGCTATTTTAATTGCGAATCATTTCTTAGCGGATCCTGGGCACTTTGAGCGTTTCTACCTACGTTTCTATCTGCCAGTGCAATTGGGCACTCGGAAGAAAGGGATCGAGTTAAGCCAGACGTAGTTCCCTATATACACTGTGTGAGCCATAACCTGAAGAAGGTGGCTACCCGTTACGGCATCCCGGTCGTTTTCTCAGCTCCCAACAAGTTGGCTCAATTAATTCACATCCGCCCGCTATGCCCTACTTCACATCGTGGTTTCGGCGTGTAAGAAACCAAAATTTAATTTTTTAATTCCTCCAAGTAAAGACAAATAATGACTGTTATGACTTACGCCGAATATTATCGTTTGTTTGTCTAATACCTGCAACCAAAGGGTGCCCACATAATTTATGATAGTGATAAAGGACCTAGATGCTATTTTAATTGCGAATCATTTCTTAGCGGATCCTGGGCACTTTGAGCGTTTCTACCTACGTTTCTATCTGCCAGTGCAATTGGGCACTCGGAAGAAAGGGATCGAGTTAAGCCAGAGGTAGTTCCCTATATACACTGTGTGAGCCATAACCTGAAGAAGGTGGCTACCCGTTACGGCATCCCGGTCGTTTTCTCAGCTCCCAACAAGTTGGCTCAATTATGCCCGCGTATCACACGCGAGGAGCTGAGGGGCTGTCAGAAGCAGCACAAAAAACCTTTTAGGCGTTGTGCACAAGGGGTGGTATACGAGATACCCCTAAGCTGCGGCAAGTCCTACGTTGGACAAACGGGACGTTGCATTAATGACAGATTGAGGGACATGCCAACAGCTTAGGTAAGAGAAATCATGCGCACCTTCCTGCGCATTGCAACTCCTGCGGATGTGAACCATGCTTTGAGCAAGTACTAATCCTCGGTAAAGGCAGACAACATACGGCTAGAGAGTTGCTGTAAGCATTCTATATCAAAAAGAAAGGTTCTGATTGTGTCAGTGACACTTCGATATCTTTATATTCGACAGAAATGCGCTTCCTAGATACTATGTTGGCTTGACCATGTCGCTGTACGTCTGATGCTCACTGTTTGCGCATGCGCGGAAATGTTTTCTTTTTACTGTGCCTTTCATAGTCTGTCATTAAACAGTTGGTAGTTGGCGCTTCTCTGTCTTCTCTTCTGCTTCTTCCTTTTTCAGGAAATCTATTTCGCACCTCGGTTGTATGTACCTAAACAGAGGGAGGGGATGGGGATGAATGACATATGTTACAAAGCATGTGTGTGGCTTTCACAATGAAGTCAAGGAAATGCGTGCATTCCTTCGCATGCTGTATTTTCACATCTATCCGCGTTGTTCCTATAATTCGCCAATAAGAAGCAGCGCATCAGTTCATGCCATCTTTTGGAGATCGCTTGGCACCCTCAAGGGTCACCTACCAGATAGAGGGGGTAACATGCTTTAAGAGTGCGTTATCCTGGAACCCAGAATGAAGAAAGGATCGCAGTGATCCGCACAGTAATGCAGCTGCGTGTAATTATAGTGATTTACGCACACACAGGCTTTCTTTTTAACACGATAACTGACTGGCTTCACTAAGATGATTATGCGCTGCCAAGCGAACACTCGCGTTGTAAAATCCAATAAACGGGGCTCCAAATTACAAAATTGCATGTACAGACAGATATACTTCAAGTGTTCGTATCAGATACACGCCTGTCAGGATGAGGTACCGAAAAAAAAAAAAAACTTTATGCCGAAAGTTGCGCGACGATTGCGATGGTGACGAAATGAGGCACGAACCTTCGCAGTGTTTTTAGAAAATTAAATTACGATTCAGTCCTTTTTATACAAAAAGAATTGATTTCACCATGTTTCGCCACTGCCAATACCGGAAGGGAAACCTGAGACTTTGTGTGAAATTAACCGTATAAAACCTATTACAACAAGACAGACGTTCAGATGTAGATGGAGGTATGAAACGAGGTGGTGCAAAAATCGCTGAACGGGCAGTGTCGCTGGAGTCAACGTTTTCGACAAGAGGAATTGTCATCACTATTACAATCACAGCGTGTATTGTCATTATTACAATCACAGCGCACATTGCCACGATAGTAAAGTTCGTGTCGTGACTTTATATACAGCGGACGTCACCGACTCAAGAGAAGTCCGTCTATTCTTTCTCACTCCAGTGACTAAACACTCCTAGGAAGTACAGTATGAATCACACTTGTCTAGAGCAGCCAATCGGCCACTTCAGCCTCCGTTGTTTGTAAGACCGTGCAGAGACCAACGCCGCAGTTGTACCAGACATAGTCACGCCTCATGCTGCAGGTCCTTGTGCTGAAAGTAATAAGGGGAATTCAATGGCTCGTTTCCTTTGTTAGACACAATAGCAATGAGGTCCTTGCGCTGTAATTCAAGCATGAACAGAAGCCTGTATCTAAGGTGAGATAGCAGCTGCGGACGGTGACAGCGTCCAAAGCCACGCGCTCGACCTCTCTAGACAAGTGCGGTTCAGACTGTAATTCAGATTGGTTCGAACTGCGTAAATATGTATTTCGAATGCATTTCTAATCGTTCAAAGACTGAACAAAAGCAGTCATTGTTTGTCGAAGGACATTCGAAAGAAAAAAAGGGACGCCATGGAGACGTCGGATAACGAAGCAGTGACCGCGAACGTGGACCGTATCAGTGTTTTCGCCAAGTAGAGGTCCTACACGGTCTATGCTGCTCAAGAGCCCACTTCAGTCGCTGTGCTGCCGCACGCGTGGCACCTTTCCCTCGACCGGCACAAAATGAAAGATTCTCTTGAGGTTACTGCACCATGCAACCCTTGCACAATGCTCGGTGTCAACGTCCAAACCTAATGTTTCTTCGTGGCACTCCGGGCGTTATCGCCCTAATGAAAGAAACGCACAGAAGCGTTCATTCGATCTAATCGATGACTCTTCAGCCGGGACAGTGATGTACCGGATAGGCATTACATCCGCTTCGCGAGGCGAACTGCACTAGAACCGCCCTTTACATTTCGGTTTGACACTTTTGTTGACACCTTGGTTGACCCCTTGTTTGTCCACTTGGGTGAGACACGAACACCTTGGTTGACATTGTGGCACCTTGCTTGGCACCTTATATAGTTGTCATTCTGTCGCCTTAATTGATATCTTGGTTATTATTATATGGCACCTAGGCTGACACCTTGGTTGTCATTTTGGCACCTTGGTTGACACCTTGGCTGAAACCTTGGTGGACACTTGACCCCTTGGTTGTCATTTTTGTCTCAGCACTGCAGGCACAGATACAAGAAAGGGCGCAAGGACGATCGCTGACTGCCAACTGAAGGTTTCTCGCGTTGTTCACGCACATGTATACCTTGTGAAGAACCGAAGGAAAGAGGAAGCCTGAGTTTGCTTGAGGTACCCGTTGCTGCTCATCCGTTGGAGAGCTAAAATGACTTCGAAGATGTCAACGAAAAAGATTATCGAAAATTGGAAGTTCGCACCGACTAGCTCGCGTAAATACCATTTTAAGCACAGAGTTCTCTACAACATTTACTAGAAGCAACTGTGGCGCTGCGATCGTTTAGCCACCATGGTAATTGCGGATAGTACGCGGACTTGCCTAGTCTTCGTGCTTGCTGCTTCGAACGCACTTGTGGCTTTGTTTATTGTTTTGTTTTAGCTTTTGTTCAGGATAACATAATGGCTCTTTGTGAACCTCTTGAGCTGACTGGATTTGTTCTGTCTTAAAGGGTCAAGGTGGTGAAGTGGAACTGCTAAACTTTTGCTCTTCTTGTGACACAGCGGCTGCAGGCCACAAGGAGCCACACGGAGCGCAAAAAACGAAGTTTACGCAAATCCATGTTCTACCCATCACTCTCATGCTGGCTGAAGTTCCATGCGTTGCAGCTCACATAGATACTAGCACCAGATTTCTCTTTCGTGTACTATTATGAAACTATGTGCTTTAAAGAACACCTCGGTTATTGCATCGGGCTGTCCGAAGGTGAGAGCATCTAGCACTAAGATACTAAGAGCACGCTCAAGACAGATAAAGATGTCAGATGGATTCCCTTCAGCCGTTTTCAGGAGAAACTCGCGCTCCCTTAACGTCATCGCGATGTTATCGGAGGTCGTTATGTACGTTGGGTCATGACGGCGTTTACCCCGTTGCGGTAATCGGCGCCGGCACCCGGCCTCCGCGAGCACTTCGAATTCAAGGGCCTCGGCGATTGCACGCTTCCGCCTTCGAGATGGCCCCGACGCCTCCTTATGCTGAGCTGGTTTTTATTTACTTTTTTAGCTTCTTCTGCAGACACAAGCCGCGTTGGCATTTTGATGCCAACTGCGCTCGAAGTGTTTGCTCGCGCGACAAACGATGCCTTTTGGCAGAGGGAAAAATTTGACATGCGGAAATAAGCTATACAGTACTCAGAATCCGGATCCCGCGATGTTGTCCAGAACAAACCGGGCAGCGCAAAAGAGTAAGGCGAGCATTGGACAACACAAAGAAAAGTGATTGATTGATTGATTGATTGATTGATTGATTGATTGATTGATTGATTGATTGATTGATTGATTGATTGATTGATTGATTGAGTGAGTGAGTGAGTGAGTGAGTGAGTGAGTGAGTGAGTGAGTGAGTGAGTGAGTGAGTGAGTGAGTGAGTGAGTGAGTGAGTGAGTGAGTGAGTGAGTGAGTGAGTGAGTGAGTGAGTGAGTGAGTGAGTGAGTGAGTGAGTGAGAGTGATTGAGCCTATTGACTTACTACGTCAATGTCCGTAAACCTGTAGACGTTCCTGAAAATTAGCTTGCTATGGACAGTTGCGTGTAACCATGTTACATCTTCGAATGAATGACTACTTGCAAAAGGCAACCAGCGCTCGGACATGTAGCACATAACGAGGAATCGTCCAGACTCTGTAGCGGGACTGCGCCCCCATGTTAGGGTAATTTGAAGTTTAAAGCTTAAGAATGAAAAAAAAAAACACATTATGTGAATTACGGGACAAGTACCAATCATCGCGTCGTGGACATTGTTCAAGTCGTGGTTTATAGAATAGGGAAAAATATTACACAGCGTCGGCCCAACATACTCACAACCCCATACATGTTCCTTATCACTGAACGAGTGGCTTGTCCTTAGAGGAAAGAAAGACACTATATTAGGATAATTTTACAAAATAGACAAAAGAATCTCCCATCATAATTCCAGAAGAATTCTGGAAATGCAAAGCGCACCAGCGCACTGTATACAACGTTCTGAGAGAATAGTGTATTTCACTGTGGTGTCAAGAAGATATCAGGTCCACAGCGGTAACGCAAAACGCATTCCTAACAAAGGAGTTCTGATTTAAAACTCATTACATCTGACGAGTTCGTCGTGGTGCAAGGGCCTTCAATACGAAGACAATGAGGTCCCTCAACAAGTATTGATTATAACCTACCGCTGCCAAGGCTGACGCTCAAGCACTTGCGATCGCGGGAGCAACATTGCTAACGTCTATGCATTAAAACAAGAAACAACGACTTCTTCATTTAGAGTGGAGCAGTGGCGAGTTGTGGGGCTTGCCAAGCTTCAGTGGCACGTATAAACACCAGGAGTCTTCGGGGCACATGGGACGGACAAATTTTGGTTTCGCTTAGCTGTATACAGCGTCGCTGTTAGATGCAAGGCAGATCAAAAGGCAGCTGGGGCTAACAAGGGCACCTTTCCTGAGTGTATTCAGTCGCATATATACATAATGAGTGCCGTCGTATCACAGTCAAATCACACAATCGACGAGTGACGGGCGCTGATAACGCCAGCGCACGCTCGCTCACTTTGCGAAATCCCCGGCCGCGATTGTCCTGCAAATATGTAACAACAGTAAATGCAATGCGCTGTAACCTTTATCGCCTGATAAGGCGCTCGCCAATGTCAAGGGCTTCGCGTGGAAACAAAAGCCGAAGGTCTCTCATGCGTTATCATCTCCTCGGCGATCCTCGCATACTTCACACGTGTTGTCTGGGAGTAGCTGCACGCGTTGTGCCGCGCAAGCTTTAATTAATTGTTGGAGTTTCACGTCCAAAAAACCACGATATGATTGTGAGGGACGCCGTAGTGGGGGGGCTCCGGAAATTTCGACCACGTGGAATTCTTGAACGTGCCCCTAAATCTAAGTAAACGGGCCTCTAGCATTTCGCCTTAAGGAACCCCAGGTTAAAGAAGCCCAGGTGGTCGAAATTTCCAAAGCCCTTCACTACGGCGAGCCTCATAATTATGCCGTGGTTTTGGCGCACAAACCCCCCACATTTTTATTATTTGTTCCCTGTTATGAGAGAGTGTAGTGAGAAAAAGACGCAATTCTTTTTTTCATCCCTCGAAGGGAACGCGGCTCAGCGTCTGTAAGGAATGGAACAGCGGCACCAAATGTAAGTTTGAGAATCATATTTCAAAGAAACTTTACGGCACAAACACGGACACAAAGGAAACCAGTGACCAAGACACAAAGGACACAATGAATTTGTGCCCGTGTCTTCACTTGCACCGTAGAGTTTTCTTGAAATATGAATCGCCGCCGACCAGATCGAACAAAGAAATAAAGCTCGCTTAAGTTTCAGGAATGACAAGTGAATCCCTGGCTATGAACTTTTGAAGAGATACTCCAAGGATACTCCGTTGGGAAACGCTCGTTAAATATCGGGAGACGTGTATCCGTTTACGAAGCACTCAAGCCGCGATAAATCTGACAACAATATTATAGAGTGTGCGATTACTGCAGCTGGGGAAGCAATGTGACGAAAGACGCGGTTAATTTTCCGCTGACGCGATTCGCATGCAGATCACATGATTGGCTCGCAACAATAGCCACCCCTTTTTATGTCCACGTTATGCCTCCCCCCCCCCCCCCGTTATCACGATAGAAACGCACTTCACGATATACAAGTGTCGCGCTGTAATCAAGTGGCGTGGTCTCTTAAGAGTGAGCAAATATTCGCTGTCGGCTATATACAGTCAACCGCAAAAGTTTACGGACCACGCCAGCGCGTAGCCAAGAGCCTCTTCGCGACGTTTCCGCTACGTAAACGGCGATCGACAGCAGTGCTACGCCCAAGACGCATATCCCTCGCTTAATCGATGAAGGAAGGAAACATGAAAAGGAGAAGGCAGGGAGGTTAACCAGAAACACTTCCGGTTGGGTACCCTACGTTGGGGTATCGGGGAAGGGGAATAGAAAGACGAGAAATAGAGAGGAGGGAAGAGGGAAAAGAGAGAGAGAGAGAAGAGATGCACTGAATTCACTGCAGCGTGCGGGATTGCACCACAAGTCAGAGGCGTTCCCACAAGCCCGTCGTTCTCAAGAAAACACAAGAGTGCTTAATCGATGGCCTTGCTGTTTTCCCACGGGGCACGAATATTCCCCACCTTTCACTTTTTAGCACGAAGCCCTCTTCGGCAGCCGTGGCTACGAGCTTCTGTCACGAGAGCAGTCGATCAGCATAACTGCTATCAGTCACAATCTTTCTCAGAAAGTGATATCTGCCCAACGGCACACCGTTCGAAGCACGCCGTGGTAGCTTTGATTTAGCTGTCAAAGTAGAAGCGTGATGTTCATGCCGCAGATAAGCGCTGTGTGTGGAAACAACGAACTAACAATGTTCTGCGCTGCAGGAGAAAGTTCATATACCAGTGAAGACCATGCAGACGCGTTTCCGGCCCAGCGCTGCGGTCTACGGTGGATGATACGCCGCTAGGTGGCACGGACAGGCAGTTTGGCACGAGCTCGCGTGGTCTGTAAACTTTTGTGGTTGACTGTACAAGGTGAATTAGTACAGCGTAGCACATTGGTCAGGAGTACTTCCGTATTGCGCGCACCCGTTGTATATGGATCGTGGCTGTCACGATTAACGCGAAAAATGCCACGTACGTCTAACCTATGCACTGCTCTTATTAAAAACAGGCAACTATAGTTGTCTGCTTTCAATAAGAGCAATGGTACGTGGTGTTATAACAGCGCATAGGTGTTACCGAACATTACCAATCATTTACCCTTACTTTAGCCAATACTACAGCCAACATGAGCCGCCACTAGCGAATTGTAGCCAACACTAGCCGATTTCAGTGGTGTAAAGTTTCATGCAGACTAGTGTAACACTAGTATAACACTAGTGTAACATTTCTATGCGGACAGTGCGGCTACATCGGTTTATTGTCAGATTCTTCTCTCGCTCGTCCTCTTCTTCTTCGCTTCTTCTCGGACCGCTAGCGATGTGGATCGCTACGCTCTTGCGGCCGGCTGTCATTTCCCTCATGCTTCTAATGTGGTAACACATTTCCGATAGATGCCTTTTCTGTTCCTGCACTTGGTCCAGTATAATACAAAATCTTCAAAGTCCTTGCTGCTTAGCATGTTTTAGTAAAGCACGAACCAGTGAATAGCACTTGGCACCAATCCTTTCCTAACCAATATCATAGGCCCGGTGTCGATCTCTGGCACCTTTGTGCGACTCCACCGGTTTATTAAGGTGAAAACCTTAGATGCTTCAATAAACACGAAAAGTTACCGTCGGCGGCGCCGTCAACGCGACTGACGCAAAAAATCATCAATATGTGATGGCGTTTTCCTATGACCTGATCATGACGTCGCAGGTCACCAAGGTTTGTGACGTCATCATGACGTAACGTCATCATACGCCATGGCTGCTTGGTCAAAGGTGGACCGATCCCAGAGGCACTGGAAAAACACGCGAGGCGCAGAAAACCTTCCGATGCCTCCGATCCCGGAGGCAGTGCAGAACCACGACTTTTCGCAACATTCTTTTTTCGCTCGTCTTTTCTTTCCTTCTCCCTCTTCTCGGGTGGCTGGCGATGTTGATCGCTACGACTAGTCAAAATTAACAGTAGCGTATTACCACTAGCTAGTACTACAGATCAGCCCTAATTTTTGGTGAGAAGTCGGACGTCAAAACTCCTTACAAATTGCGGGTGGAAGACGTCAACAAACAGTGTCTTCAAAACTGAAATCTAGGATTTTACACACTAACACCACGATATGAGTACGAGGCAAGCCGTAGTGGGGACTCCGATCTCATTTAGATCACCTGGAGTTATTTAAAGCGGACTTATATCGAAATACACGGGCGTTTTTTTTTTTGTTTTTTTTTTTAGGGGCGAAGATGCCGTGGGTCTGTCCATCCTCCGTTTGTAGGTTTGTTTGTTTGTACTAGCCACCTCTAGTTCGTGAGAAGCGCACGTTCTGGTATGCAGTAGAAGAAGACGACGTTGACGAGTGAGACTCGTGCGTGTTCGCCTGTGTAGCATTCTTACTTCTTTACTGCGCGCGTTTTGGTGTGCAGTAGAAGAAGAAGACGACGTTCACGAGTGACACTCTCGTTGCGTGTTCGCCTGTGTGGCGTTCTTTCGTCTTTACTACGTCTCGTGTTTTCAACGACACCCGAAGACAACATTTCAGAAGTAACGCGCCATGAAGCTCCCTCTTGGCACGCTTTCTCTTTAGCTCGGAGTCGCCAGATGGAAGACAAGGCTGCGGAACGGAGGGCACGGAAGGCGGCGGCAGCACGCGCTCGCAGACAGAATCCTGAGGTGAGAGCCCGCGAGGCCGAAGCACGTCGACGCCGCGAAGCAGATTCCGCCGTTCGAGCCCGCGAAGCCGAAGCTGCTCGACAAGCTGCACGGCTGCGGCGAGAAGACCCCGCCGTTCGAGCCCGCAAGGCCGAAGCTGCTCGACAAGCTGCACGGCTGCCGCGAGAAGACCCCGCCGTTCGAGCCCGCGAAGCCGAAGCTGCTCGACAAGCTGCACGGCTGCGGCGCGAATCGGATCTTCAAAATGTGAAGGACCGTGAAGTGGCGAGAAAGCGCGCGTACCGGCAGGCAGAGCCCGAGGCTGTGCGAGCACGTGAAGTGGCTGCAGAACGCATCAGGCGGGCTCTGCCCGAAGGCGCCGACGCGCGCTTCCAGCGGGACTTCCTTGATAACAGTTTCGACCATTGGTGCCGTGTGTGCGACAGATTGCGGTTCTCAAACAATCTAGTCACGATATCTTCCATCAAGAAGGACCACGTTCGCGCCAATGCCATCGCCGTGCTGTAGCGCGAGTTCGCTTCGCCCCACTCATCATCATTCACCACGAGGATAGGCTGTGATTTTTTTTTGCGTCTTCTCCCCGATGGAAACGTGGGAACAGTGGCCGGCAATCGAACCCGCATCCTTGATCTTGGCAACGCCACATTATAGCCGCGTATATATAGTCATTACGAAGAGTGCACAGCTTTTACATGTCACAAAACATAGAGACAGCGAGAACTATATCGCGATATGAGCAGCAGCTTTTAGTATAGCATGGCAGCGGACGCAATCTGCCGACTGCTTGAGTGATGTTCCTTATCGCAGTGGATGTGACGTGAAGTGCGTTGCATTTTTTCCCCTTAAAAATAAGTCTATTCGGCTTTTGACGAAGCCAAATGACCCTATAGTATCAGTAACTCTCACGCGAGGTTTAGGCGGTCGTCAAAAGCCAACCTGCACTGTCGGGTAAGCGACTCTGGGTTATAGAACAATTATAGAAGCGAGAAACAGAGACTTAGAGTAAGGCTTCGGCGTTTTTTCAGCAGTATGACATGGTAACTAAAATGCGTGGCAAAAGGTGTGGCTCCTTCCAAGTTAAAAAACAAACCTGGGAAGGGGCGAAGCATGCAGTGTGCGCCGATGTTTCCCGCAGCAAAATCTTTACTTTTTACTGCTTTACCCGCCACCGGTCCATAACGCACCATCACTTTGCAGATATGTTTCAAGTAGCGGTGTTTCAAATAGATGACTTTCGTATATATGCACGTTTGTGTCTCTGGTTTTAGATAAGACACTTGAGCGCCTTGGTAAATTTCGTCGGGGATTCTGACACCGCTACTAAGCCAAACATAATGTTTTAGGCAATAACGACGAACCTTTCATAGTATGGACCGGTGACGAGTAGTGGGATTTACTTAATTTTTGTGGCGCATACCCGTTTATGATGGACCGTGACGACGACATGACACGCCGACAAGGCTAGACCCTAAGGTGCTTCGCCCCTAAAAAGAAACTCACACGTACGGTCCCTTATGCATTCGCCTAAGATGACTCGAAGGCGAAAGTCTACTTCGTCTTCTTTTGCTTCTCTGTCACTTGTATTGAGCCAACCCCCCCCCCCCCCCCGGCCACTCCGACAGCTTTCTACACCTAATGTGGCTTTGCACTGACTGTCTCCGTGATCGGCCCGCCTTTGACCAAGAGACGATGTCGTGGCCTCATGCTATGCCGTCATCATGAAGTCATGGTGACGTCACAAATCTTCTGGCGATCTGTGATGTCATGTTGACGTCACTGGGTGACTGCAGTGATGACGTCATATTTCACTGAGGTCACTGGACTTTTGGTGTGTCGTTAGCACGCATAAACGCACTCGAGTATCACGTGACTTTTGAGCAACTTCCATTACTTTGTTTTTGCATCACTCGTGATGACGCCGTCTCGCGATGTCTCGACAAATCTCGAAATTTCTTGACTCTACCAGACACACATAGTGCTTTCGCCTTAAAATTGGCTGAATTTGAACTTCGCGATATCGCTTAGAGTACGTTTCCGTGTGTCAAATATGTTAATTGTTTGCATTCTTTGTACCGCAGGCCCAGTCAAGAATCCACGCTACCGCGAAGCCCTTCGATATTGCCCGGCTGGGACTCCTGCCAAGGCAAGCAGAGCGTCATTGCGGGTGGATAGGGTGATGGACAATTTGTCGGGCACTCCACGAGAGCGCCACTTCACGTGAGCCGTCAAACAGAGCTGAAGTGCCCTCCGCGATTATCGCACGCTTCCAATCGCGTTCCTTCCCAGCGCGCCACTTACCCAGTTTCAGGGCTGAACAGGGAAACCGACACACCGTTCTTCGAAGAAAAGGAAGACTAAGGACAACAACGCATTCTTGGTCGATCCGCTAGAGCGGGTCTGAGCCACCAGGGCACAAAGCTCTACGACTATTGCTTACGTGGGACTTCTAAAGGACCGCGTACCTTGTTCCGCAAGGAAACTGAATTTAAAACCGCCGAACATACGGATAAGGGCTCTATATCTTGTACATATTATAGAGCTTGACGGAAGAAAAGGAAAACAAAGACCAAAATTACTCAGTTCATCAATTTAACCCGTGTAAATTCCCAATTCGCTTGAGTTCTGCTAACAAGCCGCCGTGCCAAGTGCAACTGTTCCTCCACATTTGTGCTGCTCGCCGTCTTCCCCGCCGCAACTCGCGAAAAAGCACAACAAAGATGACGTCCACCGAACCGTCCACGCATCCCGTCGCAGTGAAGGTCTTCATGGCCCTCGTAAAGGTCGTTTTGGTCGTCTACGACGTCGTCACCTTCCCGGTCTACTTCGTCCTCCAGCAGCCCTGGGTGTACTGGAAGAGAAAGAGCATCTGCTACGCCAAGCCCGTCGTGGAGGGAGACCCGTCGTCACCCTATCGTCGCCTGAACAGCAAGTCGATCCCCAGCTTGGAGGGCGTCAAGACCTTGGACGAAATGGCCCGTACGGCAATCCGGCTGTACTCCCAGAGGCCTGCCGTGGGCGTCCGACCAGTGCTAGGCCACAACGAGGAGAAGCAGCCCAACGGCAAGGTCTTCCGGAAGCTCGTCCTGGGAGAGTACGAGTGGAAGACCTACGAGCAGTTTGACGGCCAGATCGACCTGACGGCACGCGGTCTGCACTCGGTGGGTGCCAAACCCGGTCAGAACCTGGCCATCTTGGCTGAGACGCGGGTCGAGTGGCTCCTGACTGCGCAGGCCTGTTTGCGCACCAACGTCCCGCTCGTGACGCTGTACGTGACGCTCACGAACGAAGGCATCGTGAGCGCCATCAACGAGACCGAAGCGACCCATTTGGTCACGTCAGCCGACTTGCTGCCGCGCGTCCTCAGTGTTGTGAACAAGATGCCTTCGCTGACGCACATCGTGTGTATGGAGAACGCCGACTCCAAGCCGCTAGAGCAAACGACCGAAGGTCCGCAGGTCAGTACTTGACGCTTACACGTTTCTTTAGAGGTGCGAGTAACTATAGACGGTTGGTTACAACCTGAAGAATAAATACAAGCTCCGCAATGGCGTAGCCAGTGGGGGGGGGGTCCTCGTAATGTTTCAATTTTGCATGTGTATATTACCCGCGCACATGAAAACGCAACTGCAGCGCGCGCCTGCCATTCATATGCGCGAGGGTCGTGCTAGTCGGTTTCCGTTCTAACCGTGAGTACTTTTTCGCTGCTAATGTATATACTGCGCATATTAGGAATTGAAAGTTCGTCGTTCCTACTTAAAACATTATGTTTCGCTGAGTGTTGATGTCAGAATCCTTGTTGTATTTTAACGGGAAGTTCAAGTTTTCGACCGAGAACCAGCTACAGAAACAAGAGTTTGCATGGGAAAATCATCAACCTGCAATGAAGAATGACGTTCTTTTCAATTAGTTTAGTAAAGTAGTTAACTTCTGCATGTTGTTTGAGAAGGTGAGCGAAGCCTTTTAATGACGAAACGAGGCATTACTGTCGCCATGTGTTGTGTAGGGCAGGAGCGCGGCGTAACCCGCGGCGGGCCGACGGAGAGGCCGAACGACGGGAGGGCGCGCGGAGTGACGACGCAGAGACCAAGCTTCGGCGAGACGGACGGGAGACTGCCCTCCCGCGTTTATTGCAGGCGGTTTTAAGGAGAGAGAAGAAAGGCTATTGGTCAGCGAGGCACGGGTCACATGACCGGCATGACCACGCCGGATTGGTGGTAGCACAGAGGCATGGCAGAGACCCAGCTCCCCCCAGTAGCATGAATAGAAAGCACAACAGCACTGGTGTCTCAGCATGGCACCAGGGGTCGCACGACACAACATCGTCCCGCCCTGGGAAGAATTGCATCCTTATACAATTATAACTGTGGTACATCAGGAACCACTAAAAAAATTCACATTCAAGTTCTCCTAAAGATGGCACCTGCAATACGCAGAAGTTCAGTCCTAGATGTACATATTACCACCTATGTTACACACACAAAAAAAAGTCACTTCACCACGCCAACACAAGTGCCAGCTTGCACTATGCACGAAAAGTTCACACACACTAAACCTCTGCGGCTATACTGCGGGCCTCTAAGGCAGTATAGCCCCAGAAGATGCGGACTACTTTAGTCTGTGATGTAGTCCTTCAAGTGGGCTGGGGGTTGGCGCGTCCGCTGTGGGCGACGTGACCCAGGCCCTGCAGGAAGACTTTGAGAGTTGCGGCTGTCGGGAGCCGACTTTGAAGACCCGTCCCCATCTCTCCCAGAAGAACTTGGCGGATTGTGGCTGCCATGAGCCAACTCTGAAGACCCATTCCCATCACTCCCAGGCAAAAAACTTTGTGGGCTGCGGCTGTCTTGAGCCGACTTTGAAGACCCATTCCCATCTCTTCCCTCCCCCGTGTTGGAATTTGGTGCATTTACTGTAGGTGAGGAGGAACACCCAGGACTTTCCCCCTGAAGTCCCGATGGTTGATCCTGGGTCGCAGGCATCGGAGTGTGCACTTCAGCCGGTGCGTCGTCGCACTGGACAGCCGGGGCACTAGGAATGGATTGCCGAGGCAACAGCTCTGTATTGGAAGTAGAGGGAAGATTACCCAAGTCATCGTAACAAGAGAGGAGATCTGCATCAGTGATGGGCTCAGAATGAGGCATTAACGGAAGGGATGCTGCAGCTACATGCGGAACGAGCGTTAACTTTGAAGCATTCCACTTCCTGCCATCGCTGAGGAGGAATGTGGACGGATTGACTTGTTGTAGGACTGTAAGGGGTTTGCTGAACCTGAATGGACCTTTCATATGTAGCTTAACCTTTACCTTGTCGCCTACTTTAATCAGAGTTTGTTTGGCGCCCTTGCGCACATCTACATAGGACTTAGTATTCTGCTGCTTTTGCTGAACCTTTTCACGAAGTGCTGCAGGAGAGGTTTGTGGCAAACCCGGAAGCTTATGTTTACTGATGTCTAAGGTTGATCGCGGTTGGCGACCGTGAAGCAGAACAGCTGGTGAACAACCAGTAGTAGAATGAGGAGTGATCCTGTAAGACCCTAAGAACTCTGTAGTGCTCTGAATGACATCTTTCTGTTGCAGTTTAGCTACCTGAATGTGTTCCTTGAGAACACGGTTAAATCTCTCTATTAGCCCGTTTGCCTGCGGGTAATAGTTGGATGAGAAGTGATGGATAATGCCTCTTTCCTTTAAGAAATCGTGAAATTGTCTGGACGTAAACTGGGGTCCATTATCTGTAACTAAGGTTTCAGGGAGACCTTCACGGCTGAAAGCAGCATTGAGCAGCTTAATTACGTCTTGCGTCGTGATTGAATTGGTAAAAAGGACTTCAGGCCACTTAGAATAATAATCCATTAAGGTGATAGCATATGTAGGGTTAGGAGCTGTACGCAGAGGACCTATGATGTCCATACCTAACTGCTGCCATGGCTGCTCAGGCCACTGTACTGGCTGAAATGGAGGTACTGTAGTTTTAGCTGACTTATCAGCGAGCTGGCAGATGTGACATTGCCTTACAAACTCTTCCACACACCTATCCATGTGAGGCCACCAATAGCGCTCACGTAGCAGCTGCTTAGTGCGAACAATACCCTGATGCGACTCATGGGCTAACTGCAAGAAAGTCTGTATTAGGACATTTGGAATAACTACACGTTCGCCCCGCATCAGGAGTCCGTCAACGAAAGAAAGCTCTTCCTGTACGTGGAAGTAGGACATCAGTGCCGTGTCTAGAGTTTTTTTTGGGGGCCATCCTCGAGTTACGTAGTGAATGACCCGTTGCAATGCTTCATCAGACGCAGTAGCTGCCTGAACAGTCTGCTTGTCGACTACAGTGGTTACAAGGGAGACAATCTCCTCGTCCTGAACAGTAGAACTATCATTTTGTAATGGAAGCCTCGACAATGCATCAGCCACACGGTTCTGAGACCCTTTGCAGTACTCTATGTGGAAGTTGTAATACATTAGCCTGGCCGACCACCTGGAGATACGGAGAGGACGTCTGCCCGAGTTACCTGCCGCTAGCAGGGCAACTACTGCCTGGTGATCCGTCCTGAGCGTGAAACGCCTTCCCCACAGATAGATGTGCCACCTCTCACATGCAAATAGACATGCTAATGCTTCTCTCTCGCCCACAGAGTACTTTCGTTCTGCAGGAGTTAAGGTCCTAGATGCAAAGGCGATGGTGTGTAACTGAGAACCGACAAGTTGCTGTAACACTGCACCCAGACCAACATCAGAAGCATCTGTCGTAACAACCACCGGTAATGAAGGATCAAACATTTTTACGACAGGAGCACATGCAAGGCGAGCTTTCACTTGTTCAAAGCTGCGTTGCGCATCTTCTGACCAAGAAAATTGTTGGCCCTGTCTGAGCATGTTGCGGAGTGGCTCAACGAGGTCTGCGTAGTGGTGAAGGAATTTTGCGTAATACCCTGTAAGGCCAAGGAAGGACTGAAGGGTTTTCAGGCACGTAGGAGGAGGAGCATTAAGGATTGCCCGAACTTTGCTTTCCATGGGCGATATACCCTCTGCAGAAATTTTATGCCCCAGGAATGTTAACTCCTTCACCGCAAAAATGCATTTCTGGTTCAGTTTCATGCCACTCTGCGCAATGCAGGTTAACACTTTCTTCAAATTCGCATCATGCTCAGACTTCGAGCTTCCCCATACTAGTATGTCGTCCAAGTAACACGCAACATTGTTAGAGCCTTGCAAAATACTAGACATCATTCTTTGAAATACCGCAGGTGCGGAGGCTAGACCAAAGCATACTCTTTTAAAACGAAACAATCCTTCATGTGTAATGAACGTAGTTAAATCTCTACTAGATTCCTCTAGGAGCAGTTGGTGGTATGCTGATGCTAAGTCCAATTTTGAAAAGTATGACGCACCATTCAACATTTGAAGCAGTTCATCCACATGGGGCAGTGGGAACCCGTCGACGACGATGGCCTTGTTCGGTTCTCTCAGATCGACGCAGAGGCGGATGTCCCCGTCTTTCTTACGCACGACCACGAGTGGCGACACCCATTCGGATGCCGACACCCGCTCGATGACGTCGTTGTCCTCGAGTCGACGCAGCTCGCTGGCGACTTGTTGCCGGAGCGCCAGAGGCAGGCGACGTAGCTTGGCGGACACTGGTACGATGTCCGGCCGCCTCTTGACCCGGTGGACGTAGTCCCTGACAAGTCCCAGCTCCCCGTCGAACAGGTGCTCGAACCCCGGAGGCACACCTGCAGGAAGCTGCGAGGAAACGGGTGAAGCCAGACGACACGTTAGCGTTGCGCCGTCGATCAGGAGTCCCAACTGCTGGATGGCGTCAAGCCCCAGCAGTGAAGTGCCGTGTGCTGTCACGTAGAAGGTGACAAAGGCCCGCTTGCCATGGTGCTGCAAGTCTGTGCGGAAATACCCTAGGACCGGTATGCGGTGCTTCGAAAAATTCTGCAGTTGGATGGACGTTTGGAGCAGTCGGTGCTTCGAAGCGAAAAGCATGTCGAAGTCCTTCTTGGTCATTAACGATGCAGTGGCTCCGGTGTCCACCAGCAATGACATGTGGCTATGTCCTCCGACGATAACAGGGATGCGCAAGTCTCTTGGGCTAGTCGACGCAGCTTGCACGGACAGGACTGTGGCCGTGCCGGAGTCAGCGTCTTGGACGGGGGCAACTTCTTGCACCGAC
The DNA here is from genome assembly GCF_013339695.2 of Rhipicephalus sanguineus. Classification (NCBI taxonomy): domain Eukaryota; kingdom Metazoa; phylum Arthropoda; class Arachnida; order Ixodida; family Ixodidae; genus Rhipicephalus; species Rhipicephalus sanguineus. The sequence goes on from NC_051186.1 coordinate 55,687,190, forward strand.
GCTTGCCGTTTACGGCAGACTGCCGCGAAATGCCCCTTGATGCGGCAAAATTGGCAAGTTTTGTTTTTTGCCGGACAATTTCTGGAATTCGCCAAATGCCCTGACTTGCCGCAGCGAAAACAAGGGCCAACTAGAGGCTTGGAAGCAGGCTGACCATCTTGGCCGCGAACGCCGTCCTGGAGGCGCGCTGACGAGCCCGCGTAGCCATCTTGGACGCGGCCACCCGAGTTGGGGGGGAAGCCGCCGCCATGTTGAGTCACATGCGGGGCCGCCGAGGAAGCCGACCCGCCATTTTGTGAAGCTGCTGCGTAGCCACGTGCGACGCGCTGGACGCTACCGCCGTCCCCGGCGAGCGAGCCGAGTAGCCGTTCATTCGCTCCGAATGCCGCGTTGGCTTTGTTGAGCGCCTCCAAGTCGCGTCCAACTTCTTCGGCTTTCTGCAACGTAAGGCCTTCCCCGTACGACAGTAGCTTGGCCCGTACATGTGCGTTGGCGACTCCGTGAATTACTTGGTCCCGCACTCTGTCGTCGTAAGTGGCGCCAAACTTGCACGAGAGGGCTTTCTCCTTGAGAGCTGCGACGAATTCGAGGAAGGTTTCGCCGGGCAGTTGTTCGCGGCTCGTGAAAAGGTGCCGCTCGGCTAGCACGTTAGTTGTCTCGGCAAAGAGCCCGTCTAGGAATTGTAGCAACGTGTCGTACTCCGTCGCCGCTTCCGTCGTCGACACCGCGCCTGTGCCCAACGCCGCCGGCGTGCTGGCTGTGTGTGGAGCATTTTGGACGCCTTGAGCTTCGAGCTGCTCCTGCGCGGCGAAGTATTTCCGCTGGCCCTCGACACCGAGCGCGCTGAGAAGTGCTGACGCGCGTCTTTGGTCCTCCCAGCCGCTTCCGCCGGCCGCCTTCAGGTGTACCTGGAAAATTTTTTTCCATTTATGCCACGGAATAGGAGGCGTGCCGGGCACGTCGAGGAATGGAGGAAGGTTGGCAAAAAGGGCCGCCATGTGTGCAGGAGGTAGGCAGAAGGCTCAAGCAGGAATTGGCGTCGTAGAGGGAGCCGGAGCGGGAACAAAGAAAAGTCAGGTCGACGCCAATGTAGCAAGCAGGAAGGACAAAGCACCGACGTGCAGGAGAAATGCGACTCGAGGTGAGTGTCACTTACGTCGTGCTCTTCCTGGCGTCGCCTGTTGAACCGGGTTCAGTAACTCGTCGCCATGTGTTGTGTAGGGCAGGAGCGCGGCGTCACTCCGCGCGCCCTCCCGTCGTTCGGCCTCTCCGTCGGCCCGCCGCGGGTTACGCCGCGCTCCTGCCCTACACAACAGTATCCATAGTTGGTAATCTGTATTTAATAATACCCAACCGAATACGAAGATATGAAGTTGTATTATCCTGCTACGACTTTCCTTTAATCAGTCTATACAGTGCCTTGGAATAGACTTACGTATAGCTTTGGCAAGCGTTTCAGTGAATACTAAACCGCGAATGAGAGGTGGTGCAATACCATCTGCTCACTCTTACTGTTGAGTAATGAAAAGGAACACAAAATGAAACACGGACAAGAAATACGGGATGGGGTGAGCGCTCGTCCTTTCTCTTTCATTAACTGTGCTCCAGCTTTCGCTTCTTTTCTGTATTCTCTACGCACAAACAAGCCCAAATATAGGCACTGCTCTCTGTTACACACACATACAAACGAACACACACACAAACAAACGCACACACACACATACACTCACTCACTGTGAGTGAGTGCACGTAAAACAACTAAAAACAGGACAGAGCCAGGGTTTGACTTTCAGCTGCGAGTGTTAGCACTCTATCCGGCGTCTTCTTGTTTTCCGTGTGTCTATGTGCAGTACAAGTACATCGCCGACCAGTCCGCCAGGAAGCCTTACTGAACTCCTCTCTCTGTCTTTCTTCGCAGGTCGTCCCGTTCTCCAGTTTGGCGAAACGCGCCGAAAGTTGCGAGTTGCCCTCGACCCCGCCCACGCCGGATGACGTGGCGATCATCATGTTCACCAGCGGCTCGACCGGAACGCCCAAGGGCGTCATGTTCACGCACGCCGGCCTGGTCTCGGCCGTGCACAGCTTCGCCGTGGGCTGCCAGCGCTTCGGCGTATCAACCTGCAACGACACGTACGTCTCGTACCTACCTCTGGCACACATGTTCGAACTGATTGCCGAGCTACACCTCTTCGCCGTCGGCGCTCGCATGGGCTTCTCGTCACCGCTGACGCTCACCGACAACGCCACCGCTTTGGCCCGGGGTTGTCCCGGGGACGTAACCCTGCTGCGGCCGACCCAGATCGCGACGGTGCCGCTCATACTGGACAGGCTCGTCAAGGGCATCAGCGACGCGGCCGCTTCCAAAGGAGCGATGTTCAAGGCCTTCTTCGACTACGCAGTGGAATACAAGAACTTCTGGATAAACCGCGGCTTCGATACTCCCATTCTAAACCGGCTGATCTTCAAGAAGACCAGCGCGATCCTCGGCGGCAACGTCAAGGCCGTCGCGTGCGGATCGGCACCGCTGTCAGCGCATACGCGCCGCTACCTTCAGGTCTGTCTGTGCTGCCCCGTCGCCGAAGGTTACGGCCTCACTGAGACCGCTGGCGCGGCTACCATCATGGACGCCGAAGAGGTGAGGGAGAACAGCGTCGGAGGGCCGCTGCCCAAGTGCTACATCCGCCTGGTCGACTGGGAAGAAGGAAACTACAGCGTCTCGGACAAGCCTAACCCTCGCGGAGAGATCCTCGTCGGCGGACCGGGAGTCGCCAAGGGCTACTTCAAGAACGAAGAACTGACCCGGGAGTCGTTCCGCGAGGAGAGCGGCATCCGTTGGTTCTACACCGGAGACGTGGGCGAGATCTTTCCGGACGGCACGCTCAAGATCATCGACCGCAAGAAGGACCTGGTCAAGCTGCAGTACGGCGAGTACGTCTCGCTGGGCCGCGTCGAAACGATCCTAAAGACGTGTCCGCTCGTCGACAACATGTTCGCGTACGGCAGCTCCCTGCACACGTACCTGGTTGCGTTCGTGACGCCCAACTACAAGCAGATACTGCGACTGGGCATGCAACACGGCAAAAAGGAGAACGCCACTCTGAAGGAGCTCTGCGAGGACGGCGACGTCTCGAAGGCCGCCGTGGACTTGATCCTGGCGTTCGCGAGAGCCAGCGGACTTCAGAAGACGGAAGTGCCGCTCAAGATCAAACTCTGCCCCGAGGAGTGGATGCCCGACTCGGGACTGGTCACGCCCACGCTAAAGCTTCGCAGAAAGCCACTTCAGATGCATTACCAGCGGGACATCGACGAGATGTACAGGCCGGCGGAGGACACCAGGCTGGTGTGAATGTGCGTTTGATTCCGGACGGCAAAAGCTGTGGTCCAAACCGTGAAGTACAAAGTGCCTCGATGGTATATGTGTGTGTGTGTGTGTGTGTGTGTGTGTGTGTGTTTTTGTTTTTTGTTTTTTGCGCGGTAAACGGTATGTTGTTTATTTCTAAAAAAACGAAACAGGAGACATCATTTTACCACGCCGCGGACTGAATAAATCGTTTTCCACTGGCGGATTAAAAAGTGATTTAGTGTTGCTAGTTACGTTTCGTGTACATAGTCCAAAGTCGCATTGGGTAGTGTTGTTAAAAAAGTGTCCTCCAAGTAAAAGTTCCGTAGTTCCAGTGCATTGCCCAAGCTATTTGTTGTATGTATTTCATGGATAAACATTCTACTTCAAAGGTATGTTGTGTTTTATTTATTTACTGGACAGCGCTGTCGGTTTTTCCTATAGGTTGGTTTTGTTTAGTTGATACGAGCATTAATTACCACAGCTAACTGGGTTGTGTAGTCCCCTGTCCTCCCTAAGCGATAAAGTATTCAAGCCTCTATCGCTGCCTGCTATACGCTCCGTGGGCCTACGGTAGCGCATTAAAAACAATAATAGATTTGAAGTGTCTCGTCGCATAGAAGAGTAACTCAGAAATCAATTCTGCCGCAGTCAGTGTGTGCGTGGTAGCCATATTCCACGCACAGAGCACATTGTGGGCATGGCAATGGCCTTGTCAATGTCCAAATTGTAACAATGGCCCTGCTGCGCGACTTTCAGTGCAGTTGAAGCGTTCCTCCTCAATGAACATACTCAGGGTGTTTGCGCTCTAATGATTACTGTGTATACGGGTGTACAACGACAAGCGTGATATCTATAGCCAGGCGACAAAAGTGTGTGAAGAGTGGGCCCTCAAGCCGCGATAATGGACCTATGTTTAGAGTGCGATACTGCAAAGATATGCTTGCAGCCCGTGCTTGGCATCAGCATTCACGCAAACACGAACCACGACGCACGCTTTCACAGCCAATTTCTCCCTCCGGTGGCCTACAGCCGTTATTACCCCGACCAATACGATGGCAAATGCCAGCTATGCAGGGAACGGGCGAATCTGCGACACATTCTGTGGGCTTGCCCTCAGGCGTCCCTACAGGGTCGCAATATAAATAATGAGCAGTGGGCGGCCTTACTGCTAAGCTCGGATCCGGAAGAGCAACTCTGGGCCGTCCAGCTGGCCGAAAACGCCGCCAGGACCCAAGGGCTACTGGCCGCCGTTTAGGCAGGGACCTGTTCCCCAAACCACTGGACCCAATAAAGTTATTTCTCTCCTTCTCTCTCCCCTGGCAGTTAACCACTGGTGTAGCCAGGCGAGGGGGGGGGGGTTCAACCTTCCTCACTCCCCCGAAACATTTTCAGTTTTGCGTGTGTATATATACACGTACACATACGAACGCATGCACGAACATATATAAAGTATGGTTCACCCCCCCCCGAAAAAGATTCCCCCCCCCGAAAAAAAAGGCCACAAGTTCGGCCAAATAAACAGTTTCCTCCTGCAAACGCCGACTGCTGTCTTCGTCGACGTCACGACCACGTGACATCTGGTGGAGGTGCTGCTTCATGATCCGGACGCCACCGCGGAGCGCTGACCCAAGCCCAAGCCGCGAAGAAGACGACTCTAAGGACAACCCGGATCCTCGAACCAGCCGCCGGCAGAAGGGACTACAACCAGAGTACGGACTCCTTCCCGAAAACGCCAGGCAGCCGAAGACCGTCACCTCGACCGCCGAGACGATGACAGACCTACAACGGTCGTGATGCAGCCACCCAGGGAGCCGCCGACGTTCCGTGGTTCGCCATGTGAAGACCCCGAGACCTGGCTCGAGACCTTCGAAAGGGTCTCAACATTTAATAACTGGAACTGCGAGGACAAGCTGCGCCACGTGTATTTCTACCTAGAAGACGCCGCGAGGACGTGGTTCGAGAACCGGGAATCCGCCCTACAAACATGGGATCTCTTTCGAACGACGTTCCTAAGCACGTTCACGAGCGTGGTCCGCAAGGAACGGGCCGCGGCTATGCTGGAGACCCGTGTGCAGCTGCCCAACGAAAATATTGCCATCTACACGGAAGAGATGAATCGCCTGTTTCGACACGCCGACCCAAGTATGCCCGAAGAGAAGAAAGTGAGGTTCCTCATGCGGGGTGTCAAACAGGAACTCTTCGCTGGATTGATAAGGAACCCGCCGAAGACGGTCACTGAATTTGCATCTGAGGCTCCCACGATCGAGAAAACGCTTGAGATGCGAACGCGGCAATACAACCGCAGCTTCTCGGCTACAAGCTACGCCGACGTTCAAGCCCTAGGACTCTCCGACCTGCGTGAGACGATTCGAGCAATCGTGCAAGAAGAGTTGCGAAAAATTCTACCTTCGTCGCAACCTCAAGTAGAGTCCATCGCCGACGTCGTACGCCAGGAGATCCAGCATTCACTCGGCGCGCCTCAGCTAGCAGAGCCGCAGCCGCAAGCTATGAGCTATGCTGCTGCAGCCCGCCGTCATTCTCCTCCTCCACGCTCGCGCCAAGACGCCACACCGCCGCAGTACCGTCGCCAGACGCCGCCGCCGCCACCGACGCCCTACCGACCACCTGTCGGCCAGCGCAACACCCCGAGGAAGACCGATGTCTGGCGTGCCCCCGACAACCGCCCGCTCTGCTACCACTGCGGAGAGGCCGGCCACACGTACCGCCGCTGCCAGTACCGACAGATGGGACTACGCGGATTCGCCATCAACGCGCCGCGCCCGCAGCCAGGCGAACGGCCGCGCGACATTGACGACTACCTCACCGGAACACAGTGGCAAGAACGACGACCTTCCCGCTCGCCGTCGCCCGGCCGCTACATGTCACCGCACCGCCGACCGTACACTGGCCCAAACCGGGGCCGGTCGCCTAGCCCGTATCCGGAAAACTAAGGGCAGCAACCGATGGAGGTGCGGTTGCTGTACGACGAACTACCGAAGATCCTCCGCCGCCGACGACCACGCGACGAGACCTGCAGAACACGACGCGAAGCAGACGAAGCCCTGCCGACGAAACCTCGCGGACCGAAGAAGACCCGACGACGCAACATGGAAGCAGCGGAACATAACGACGCAGCCGTGACCCGACGCCGCGACCCAACCGCAACGCAAGACGACGAACTAGCGACCTCGACGTTATCATCGACGGCCACAACGTCACCGCTCTCGTCGACACTGGGGCCGACTATTCCGCCGTCAGTGGGCCATTCGCCACCAAGCTGAAGAAAGTAAAGACCGCTTGGAGTGGACCCGAAATCCGGACAGCTGGAGGCCACCTGATAACGCCGATTGGTGTCTGCACGGCGAGAGTCACCATCAATAACCGGACTTATCCTGCGAGCTTTGTAATCCTACAAAATTGCTCTAGGGATGTGATACTTGGAATGGACTTCCTAAGTGACCACGGCGCCGTCATCGACCTGAGATCTGAGTCGATAACGCTAACCTCAGACAAAGCGCTCCCGCCCCACGCGACGCCAGGGAACCATGCATTGAACGTGATAGAAGAGCAGGTGACCGTTCCTCCGCGCTCCAGCATCATTATTTCCGTCGGCACCGAAAAACCTGCGAACCTTGAAGGCGTCATCGAGGGCGATCAGCAACTACTCTTGAACCGTCAAATTTGCGTCGCAAGAGGTATAGCCAAACTGCGTGACGGTAAAGCAAAGGTAGTGCTGACAAATTTCAGCCACGAATATAGGCACCTCAACATTGGTACGACGGTCGCCTACATCGACGAATGTGTGGCCGCCAGCAATGCTTTCGCCCTCTTCGATGCTGCCGAACCTGCTTCAACGAATCGAGGTCCCGAACCAGATTTCGACGTCAACCGGAGCCTTCCGAAGGTCAAGCAAGACCAGCTGAAAACCCTGCTCCTGCAATACAAGGACTGTTTCTCGTCGTCATCGCGGGTCCGACAAACGCCCCTTGCTAAGCACCGCATTATAACAGAACAAAATTCTCGACCACTCCGACAGAGCCCCTACAGAGTTTCGACGCGAGAACGTGAGGCCATAAAGAAACAAGTCGACGAAATGCTACGCGACGACATCATCCAGCCTTCAAAGAGTCCGTGGGCGTCACCCGTGGTGTTAGTGAAGAAGAAGGACGGGACACTGCGCTTCTGCGTTGATTATCGGCGCCTGAACAAAATCACGAAGAAGGACGTGTACCCCCTCCCACGGATAGACGACACCCTGGATCGACTACACAACGCGACGTACTTTTCGTCGATGGACCTCAAGACCGGCTATTGGCAGATCGAAGTAGACGAAAGAGACCGAGAAAAGACCGCTTTTATAACACCCGACGGCCTCTTTGAGTTCAAGGTCATGCCTTTCGGTCTTTGCTCGGCACCTGCGACATTCCAGCGCGTCATGGACACCGTGCTGGCTGGCTTGAAGTGGCAGACTTGCCTTGTTTACTTGGACGACGTCGTTGTGTATTCCTCGAACTTCGACGAACACCTCCAGCGACTTCAATCCGTACTTCAAGCAATAAAGAACTCCGGGCTCACCCTGAAGCCAGAAAAGTGCCGCTTCGCGTACGAGGAGCTCTTGTTTTTGGGTCACGTGATCAGCAAGACTGGAGTGCTCCCAGACCCGCAGAAAACAGCTGCCATCGCCGCTTTCCCGCTACCCACCGACAAGAAGGCCGTGCGCCGATTTCTCGGCTTGTGCGCCTATTACAGACGTTTTGTCAAAGACTTTTCACGGATCGCCGAACCACTAACGCAGCTCACGAAGACCGACGTCGAATTCAGGTGGCAAACAGCGCAAGTCGAAGCATTTCATGAACTGAAACGACGCCTGCAGACGCCTCCGATACTTGCGCATTTCGACGAATACGCCGATACAGAGATTCACACCGATGCAAGCAGCATAGGACTCGGCGCCGTCCTTGTGCAGCGGACGGGCGGACTGGAAAGGGTTATCAGTTATGCGAGCCGGTCGCTGTCTAAAGCAGAGGTCAACTATTCCACAACAGAAAAGGAGTGCCTCGCCATCATCTGGGCTACGTCAAAGTTTCGCCCCTACCTCTACGGCAGGCCCTTCAAAGTTGTGAGCGACCATCACGCCTTGTGTTGGCTAGCTAACTTGAAGGACCCTTCAGGTCGCCTCGCACGGTGGAGCTTAAGACTTCAAGAATTTGACATTACTGTCGTGTACAAGTCCGGAAGGAAACACTCCGACGCCGACTGCTTGTCTCGTGCCCCCGTCGACCCGCCACCGCCCGACGACCAGGATGATACGTGAACATTCGCTGGCGATAGCAGGGTGCTTTGAAGGGCCAGTTAGTACATCTTATTCTGTTGAAAACAGCGCGAAGACGGGACGAAGGCTAAGGAACAGCGCTTTTGTTATCCTTAGCCTTCATCCCGTTTTCGCGCTGTTTTCAACGCAGCGATTTTACGCGAAGTCGATCCAGTCAACTGCAATTCGCACCGCTCAGTCGTGGTCATATTTTATTATATTAGCGGCGCGTCACACTCGGTATGATGCACCATCATGGATTTGCAGAGTGTATTATGCGCCGAGGTAGTCGGATCGGTGGCTACGATGATTCTCGCGAGCATATATATTTGACTCGGAGCAGGTCGACAGTAATCGCAAATTCCCGTGTAACGCTGGTATTACACAAATACCCTAATATTTCTTACAGACATTATGACACTAGTTTTTGCACATTGTTCGCTTTCACAAACAGGATTAATATTGCACACCCAGTGCTGCAGATATCAGCATAGGCATACTCTCGGATCGGTTGTTTCGATGTTTCTGCAGTTCAGCTGTGGCTACTGCGTTGTTGTATCTACATGAGCAAGTCTGTAGTTAACAGAGCATCGTTTATACGCAAATGTAGGGTGGGGTGTGGTCACTTTCACTGTTCTGCGTTTTCCAGCATGGCATCCGTATTTTCTAGACCACATGCCATGAACACAAGCCAGTCTGAATAGGATTCACTGCTCATGCATTTTATCTGAAAGGTACTACTCACTTCACACACACAAAAAAAAACAAAAAAACATTACGAATGTGTCTGGAGCTTGAATTTCATTTTAACAGAAGGTAACATAAGTGCAAAGAAACCGAACAGGAGTCATTATTCAAGATCGACATCTCAATTAGATAATTTCATTAGTCTAGCATTGTGATTATAGCTGAAATATTGCCTGAAAAAATCAAGGGCGAGGCACCTTTGTGAATATGGGCTTTTGTTTCTAACCGCAATGAACTAACAGTTTAAGGCGGGATGAGACTTCCTTTGGTAAAAAAAAAATCAATTTTGGGATTTCAAAATTACGTGATACAACATTTCTTTATCTTTCAGAAAATATATCACATTTGGGTACTCGCAGTTTCAAAAAGAATTTTAGGTCCTTTTTCTTTGACACATTGACAGGTAATGCTCGCGTACCCCTACGTTATTTCTACGTTTTTCCCAAAAGAACATTTTTGTAGTTTCTGTACTTTTTTCTTGAGAACTAAAACAAAAATTTCCACGTGGTAACTAACGGCATTTACATAACTGGCACTAGAAGCAGTAGCCTATGCGCATTTGTATTTTTTAGTGTAAAAAATCAAGTCATAAGTGGCAATTTTCATAAATCAACAAACGTAAGAAAACATAACAAATGTAGTTTTTGTTGTACGCTCACAATTTTAGTTCCACTTCTGTAAAGCGTTAGTATAGCTACTTTTATGCAAAATTGCAATGGTCTGCAGTTGGCAGATCTTATTTAAAGAGTACATTAGTGGAAAACAAACACAAATAAAAAAATACTAAACAATTTCAAACCATTTTTCAGCTTTAATGCAACCTGCGTCCACCTTAAGATACCTCGCAAATTTTAGTCATATAGCTTCCATTACCACTGCTGTACAGCCAAGCTTTGAAACTCACTTTCGAAGTTTCACCCCACCTTAATAACTGAGAATATAATCTGACTTTCACTATGAAAAATCCCACAGTTCCACAACTTAACCATCAACTTATCAAACATAAATAATGTTCAAAACACACAACGCACACATAAATGTAAACAAACGCTCAACAGAAGAGACACAATACAAATAGTCATAATACCAGTTCTTAAATCAGCAAAATACAGTGAAAAATGTTAAACGGGCAGGGAAATAGTTAAACAACTGCTTAATACAAACATATTAGTGAAAAACCCGATCTGTACTTCAACAGAAAATGTGATAGCCACTCCGACACAGAGGAACGAAGCATGTTTTCTGCCTGCCCTGATGCTTCTCCCGTTGCATCATTACTCTTTGCAGTTCTAATTTACTCGTGCGTACACAACAGCGCAAACACGATAAAAGCAGCGCAGACCTCACCAAGACAAATTCGGACATGAGGCACTAAAGCTGCGGAGACCAAACCGGCGCGCGGCCTACACCTTTGCGACAAGCGTCGCCGCCTGCCGGCGAAAGTTGGAAGGCATCACCGGCCCTGCCACCTCCTCCCATAGGAAACCCCCTCCGCTCAGCACACTAGCCAGTATATTCTAGGCACTATATTGAAAGTAAGTAAGGCGTGCGTTCGAAGAAAAAAAAAACAAAAAAAAGTGGTCAAGATCATGACGCGCGCGTGACGTAGCTTCTTTCCCACGTTCCATCCCTTCCTGCTTAGCTTCCAGCGCGCTCGTCGGGGCGAGAGAAGTGAGAAAGCAATTACAGCTTGCGACAAATCTTTAACTCCGCTCGTACTTGACGGAATCAAAAAATTTTGCGGCGATCGATTCGTGAGGCAATAAACTCCTTTAATGAAGCCATTTGATGATTACTTAGCAAAGTGTTCCAGGGCCTCTTTAAACATTCTTACAGCGCAGGCCGGCAGAACGGCATTGTTCCTGAATTATACGGGTCAATCCGCCTCTTACCGCTCTGAAGAACGGTAGGTCTAAACGCGTCCACTAGTCTCAACCGCCGAATAGCTCTAGCCAGCTGTTTGAGAAAAGTAATGGAAAAGAATGATCCTGGGCCGCACCTGAGAGTCGCAGTTAAAACCTGGAGTGCTGCGATTGTTACAGCCGCATGTATATATGACACACGGCTCGAGGCACGCAGTCGTCCATGCCAAATTGTATACATATGAGTAGCGCACTATCGATGGTACCATCGGTAGTTCCTCGGCGTCGATTGTTATTCAAGCCCACTTCAGGCAGCATGTGTTGGTTTGCTTCACTGCGAGTGCTGTGATACCTCGGAACAAGTTGCAGGTGAGAACACCCCGCTGTTGCGCCGTGGACTATTTCATTCCCAACTACGTTCTACGCACAACTGCTGTCGCAACGGCCTCAGTGACGTTATCGGCCTGGGTTGACTACGAAAAATGCTATCAGTAAGCTCACCTTCCATTTATTTGCTACAGTAAACCTTTTACTAAATTAGTTTCACTGCAAAATCACCTTGGAAGCCTTTGGTGATTAGATCACGACGCTTTATATACGTACGAGTGGTCTTTTCCTCGGCTATGGCGTTATAGAAACCGTGGTGTTTTGCCACATCTCGTCTATGTGCATTAAAAGAAAAACTGCATAAACGTTGTTTAAATTGCAAATCGTTGCAAACTAGCGAAACTACAGCGGACCGCTGGGCAAGTTGGAATTAAGACATTTCATGCATCCAAGCAAAATAAGAAATAAACCAGCAAAAAAGAAACCCACGTCCTATACACCCATTCTTCTGTTCTTTCTTTTCTCTCCCATTTATTTCATGCTTCCTTTCAAGCGTTCGAAAAGTACGAAATTCTGAAAACACAAATTTATCCGCTCGCCACGGTATCAAGACGGCTTTCGCCTTCGAGTCGTCTTCGGCGAATGCATACGGGACCCTGTAAACTTTTAAGGCGAAAGCCTTAGATGCCTCATCAAACGCGAAAATTCACCATCGCTGTCAGTACGAGTGATGCAAAAAAGTCATCACGCGATTATGTCATACAGTGATGTCATCAGGACGTCACAGGTCGGCGAAATTGGGACGTCATCATGACATCACATAACGTGACGTCACACGATGAGTTCATCCCATGACGTCGTCGCTTGGTCAAATGTGGGACGATCCCGGAGGCACTGCAAAACCACGTGAGGTGCAGAAAGCCTCCAGTGCCTCCGTTCACGGAGGCAGTGAAAAAACACGGTGCAGAAAGGACGGGGTTGGAATCAATACAATCGAGTGAGAAAAAAAGAACGCTTTGGACTTTGAGTTGTCTTAGGCAAAGGCGTAAGGGAACGTGTCACTTTTGTTCCCGTCATGGCTGTTGCTCTGTACACCCTTGAAGACGCCTTACAAATGAGCTCAAAAGTTAAGCTCCTTGCTCAAAAACGACGGATTCAAAACGTTTCCATAAGCTGCATGCAGGCGGTTGGCTAGTTAGCATATACCTCCCCCAAGGCCTGACAGGAGTACTTTTACCCCAGAGCGCGTCTGTCGATTTGCTGTCCGGCATTCTTAAAAGGCGCCGTCCTTCGGCGACCTGTTTTTCTCCTTGTTTACATTCGCGACTTTCCTGTAAACATTTCGTCCAAATGCGTAAGAGTTCGCGAGCGAACACGCATGTTTACCCATAACGCTGAAGACTCGTCTGCGATTCAGACGTCTCGAAGTTATCTCGACCGATGAATTTTGCGGCGCAGTAATTAGAGTTCTTCGACAGCTTGATTCCTCCAGGCTGCCGCAGACAATCACGCGGGCAATTACGCGGGTAATTACGCAGGAGATTACGCAGGCACCTCCTCCTCGCTGATTATTACTACAGCTGACGATCTGCGCTACCTCTGTTATTATCAGCGCCGCGCCTGGCGAGCGTGTGAAAATTATCTGTCTTTTTTTTTCTTTGTTACATAAGCTGCGCTGACGAGGAAGACACTCATCGTCTATTGTAAGGGTATGGGCGCTCCATCGGCGACGTTCCTCTTTCGACGATGTCTGATCACTTCCAATCATCGGGCTTCGGCGGAATGTTTGTCTTGTTCGGACACACACACACACACACACACACACACACACACACACACACACACACACACACACACACACACACACACACACACACACACACACACACACACACACACACACACACACACACACACACACACACACACACACACACACACACACACACACACACACACACACACACACACACACACACACACACACACACACACACACACACACACACACACACACACACACACACACATTCAACTTACCGTCTTTCTCTCAATACGCATAGTCTGTCATCTCACCTGATCCTGCCTAACCTAACCTAACATAACGTATATAACTTCTCCCTCTCTCTCTTACATTCACTACGCGTCGACTGTCGTTTCACCTTTTTGTGAATCGTATAATTAATACAGCGATTTAAGCCCTGTTTAACAGTTCCGTGTACGCCCTCCGCAATATTAAACTTATACACCGCCGACCTGCACCTGATCGAATATTAGCGAGAACCTATCTCTGTGCTCCTTACGCTTAGTAAAATCAAGATGTATAGATAAACGAAAAAAGGGGAATTTCAAGGGCTCGTTTTTCTTTGCTAGACACAACATTACTTATAACTAAAGGACAAGAAAGCCAAGGAAAGTATAGGGGATGTTATTTGCTGTAATTATGATGCAAATGCGAACAAAGTGGACGAAAAGATAACTTGCCGCTGGCAGCAACCGAACCTGCGACCTTCGAATTGCGCGTCCGATGCTCTACCGCTGAGCCACGGAGGCCGTAGAGCGTCGTCCACATTATGGGGTTTACGTGTGCATTTAAACCTAGGAGTGTTCGTCAGCGCAGCTAGTGGCAATGATGGCGAGCATGGAACACTCTTTTTCTGCTTGCTGGCATCACGAAGCACGTGATCTTTTTACGAGCCCGTAGATGACCAATAATCCCTCGCATACTACCTGACAGCATACAATCTGCCAGAATGAGACCCCCGCTATGATTGAACGAAAGAAGGGGAAGGTTTAAGTGCACATATATACCCCGTAAAGTGGACGGGAGGATTACCGCCGCCGTAGCTCAGTCGTAGTATTCTAGCCGCCATAGTCGTAGAGCATCGGACGCGTTATTCAAATGTCGCATGTTCGGTTCCTGCCTGCGGCAAGTTATCTTTTCGTTCACGTTAATTTCTTAATATTTACATCATAATTACTACAAATAATATCCCCAATACTTCCCTTGGCTTTCTTGTCTGTTAGTTCTAATTGAGACAGACAGACAGACAGACAGACAGACAGACAGACAGACAGACAGACAGACAGACAGACAGACAGACAGACAGACAGACAGACAGATAGATAGATAGATAGATAGATAGATAGATAGATAGATAGATAGATAGATAGATAGATAGATAGATAGATAGATAGATAGATAGATAGATAGATAGATAGATAGATAGATAGATAGATAGACAGACAGACAGACAGACAGACAGACAGACAGACAGACAGACAGACAGACAGACAGACAGATAGATAGATAGATAGATAGATAGATAGATAGATAGATAGATAGATAGATAGATAGATAGATAGATAGATAGATAGATAGATAGATAGATAGATAGATAGATAGATAGATAGATAGATAGATAGATAGATAGATAGATAGATTTGTCGGGACCTATCTCCAGAGGTGTGAACATAGGTGCCCCCTAGCGATGCATTTCGGAGGCGCTGGAAGGGTGTGGCCTTTCAGTGGGGCCCTTAAGGAAAAACGACATCTTCAAATGCCCGGTGCCTATGACAACCTCTTTGGAAGCTGCGTGCCATCGCTACTCTTTCCCTATCAAACTGCGGGCAAAGCCAAATAAAATGTTCAATATCGCCGACGTCACCGCAGAAGGCACAGAGCGGGGAAGCGCATCGATTAGTCTCCAATGACCAAGCCGGGGTGTATGCAGAGTCGGTACTTATGTGGTACAAACAGCATCGCTTGTTCTCCAGAAAGTCACCTGGTGTTACAGAGCGCAGGTGAAATTCGCTAGGTGAGCAGTCGCACCACGATCGATGTCCGTTGCTTTGAAACTGGCAGCGCTCTATGTGATTAGATTCGCAGCTCGAATGATCAAGTTCATACACTGTTATTGTGTGGGCTAGAATATCGGCTTACATGACGCATTTAGCATCAGGAATTATCCAAGTTAAGAAGTGTCATGGGTATTAGAACTCGAAGAGTGCTTCTCTCTGTTCTTGCTGCTCTAATACTCACATGTACCGAATAGGAGGTAGCATCACAAAATACAAGTAGCAGGTATGCATGAGATATGCGTGTTACTCGAGCATGTTTGTTTAAGTTTGACGGCTGGTACATGGCTCAGAGAAAGGTTAAAGGTACTTCATGGTATGCTGTTCTTATGGCAAATAATATTATGCTTATCGTTGTGAACCACGTAGGCTGAGAAAGCGTGCCCCGTAGGGAGGCGGGAGTGACGACAGCTGCAGCGGTGACGAAGGCCACGGTAACCATACGCATACATTTGCGTATGCAGTATTCAAGTCTAACACTGCGCAGGTTGCACCTGCATGCTGTGATACTAGCAGCGAGGTGGTTTCGTTAACTCAGTAGGGGCACGGGCAAACACCCGGATTGCGAAGAGATACCTGTCTTAAGATATACAAATGTGTGCGCACACCTTAAGATGGAATCCAGACGAGTCGTGTTTTCTGGCAGCCCGTGTTTCAAAACCATGTCTTGGGTGTTTTTAAAAGCAGGAGGTTAGTGGGTTAGGCCGTTTACTCGTGGTCTAAGAGTGTGCAGGTCGCCTGGCTGAGGATTGTGTTCAATTGCTGGCTTTCTGAACTGATCGTCCTTTGTGTCTGCACTGGTGAGTGTTCTGTAGTAAATAACGACGCATTGTCGAAACCAGGCCAACGAAGTAAGCTTGAGACACTGTAAATGTTTTTTTTTTATGGCCGGGACCGTGAATGATTACCACTGTAGCCGTTTTGCGGACAATATGAGTGCCACGCTTAGCTTGTTTCTGAGACGTTTCAGGAATCAAACGTATCAACTTTGTGTTCCTGACTAAACCACTTTCATGGTAGAACAGTGCAAACTACGGGACAGTGAAACAAACAGGGCATGACGCTGATTATCAACCGCCTGTTTCGTGTCTCCTTAAATAGTAGAGTGAGCAGCGATTCTGTCGCTAATTAATAATCAGCTGGGGTGTATTACGTGCAAAAATTGCGATATGATTATGAGGCACGCCCTTGTGGGGGACTACGGATTAATTTTGATCACCTGGGGTTCCTTAACGTGCGCCTAAATAGAAGCACACGGGTGTTCTTAGAATTTCGCGCCCCCATCGAAATGCGGCCGCCGTGGTCGGGAATCGAACCCGCGCCCTTGAGCCAAGCAACGGAACACCCTACCTGCTAGGCTACCACGGCGAGCATGGATGGCGGTTGTAAATATCTGGTCTGCGATGTTCAACCCACGTGGTGAGTGCCACACCGACAGACTGCTGTGCCCAAATGAGAACATTTGTCTGTGGCAATGTTCGCATGACTGTTCAGATTATGTTCCGTTCGCGAGCGAGAAAATACGAGCGTGGCATAAGTTGACAGTGTCCAGGATATAGCACCCGTGCTGGAAAGTTAAAGATGGTTGAATGACGTACAAGCTTGCCTTTCCGGACTATAGGCTCGATGAACTTTCGTAGGCATACGTCTATTTTGTCATAAGCTAACAGCATGGAGGAAAGAACTATCCACCGTGACGAATATATTTGAAAAACTTGGAGTGCGCTTGAGCTTCGCCTTCAAGAGTAGAACGCGATAGCGTAATCCGGTCCCGTTCGCATCGCCTTCTCACTCGCTAGCCTATAGCTACGCTTCTCGGCGGTGACATCAACCATACCGCGAAGAAACGTCTGTGCCAGTTGCGTTGGCCGTTTAAAGGGAGACTAAAGAGAAACAATGAATCGATTTACATCGATAAATTATGCTCTGAGAACTCTAATGTTGTTAATTTCGCCATCATAGGTTTATTAATAAAGGAGAAAATCAAGTTCAATGTTTCGTTTTTAAATTTCGCGCCCAAATGTCCCAGCGTGACGTCCCGGATTTCAAAGTGTATCTATCGCATTTTGGCGCCAATGGTTCAACAAAATTACCCCAAACTTGGTGTGTCAAGTCTATGGCCCTCTCAGAGGACAATGTACTTCATTTTTACCGATTAGGAACTACGTAGTCCCTAGTAGGAGCCGTCAAAAAATGTGACGTCACGGCGAATGGTGCGGAAACTTCTAGGTGGCGTCGCCAACCGCATTTTGTTCTTGCGCGTTTTCTCGCTTACTAAGCGTCTTCTCGCAGCAAGCGTGGTGTTTTTGGTATCGCTAAAGAGTACTTTACTAATGAGAAAAATCGTTTTGCTCTTTAGTGTCCCTTTAAGACTATCCCGGAATGTCTGCTGTAACTAGTTTCAAAGTGCCCACTACGCCATAATTCTTCCTTTTGTGAATTAACGTAGTTCCCACCACGCGTCCGTAAGGCAACACGCGCACCTACGCAACTGCTCGCTTTGTTGATGCTTTTGCAGCTGATGATGACTGTTAAATATGTCTGAAAGCTTTGTAATGGGTGGGCCTTTAAAACCGCCCACTCATTGCGCAGTTTCCATGTTCTACCCGTCTGCCAGGCACATTACATGCGTTAAGGAGACTACTCGTATACTATACATGACATTCTTATAAGTTGTTTTGCTTTTCCTTTTTTTTTTGTAGAAACAGTGTCAAGCAATCATCGCGGTCGCATTTCATATAAATGAATCCACAGCTAAAGGACTTTTATGAACAAATACAGATTCATTCGGATTGGTATCCAATGTGCATGAAATGCACTGCTCTAATACCATTCAGAAAACCGTGTTATTTGAAACTTCTTTCATTGTAAGGCTTATTGTGCGATCGAAGAGGTGGCCTTGAGTATGTTGTACGCTACGTATATGGATTAAGAACGTCTGTAATAAATACAACAACAAAAATAATGGCGTGGCCTGTGCAGCCTTGCTGTACAGAAGAGCAAATAGATACCGGCTTTGACAGATGGCCGTTAATAATTAGACGAGTTGAGCAGTCATTGTAACAAAGTTTAACGCCTTCCAGCAGAACAGAGCCAACATTTGCATGTTGCAGAAGGGAAAACAGAAAGGAATGACTGACACGGTCAAAAGCTTTGGCAAGGTCTACCTGTAGCATAGCAAGCTGTCCTTGACAACTGTAGCAATAGTGAAGAAGTGTTCGAGCAAGGCTGCCCAATGTCCCCACTGCTGTTTGCACTTTATCTTGAACCGCTATGCCTGAGCATAATACGATCGAATAGTATTCGCGGCTTCAATATATTAGGCAATGAAGTTAAGGTATTGGCTTATGCAGATGACGTAGCTTTCTTTTGCTCCGACAAACGAAGTGTTGAGAATGTGGTATCTACAATAAGTAAATTTGGAATTGTATCAGGTGCACGTTTAAACACATCTAAAAGTTTAGGATTATGGTTTGGATCATGGGGTAGTACGCCAGACAAGTTCGCAGGAATTAATTGGACTCGTATTCCACCAAAGTACCTCGGTGTGCCGCTAGATGCGTACAGATTCAGCGCACGATACTGGAAAGAACGTGTTCCTAAGCTTGAACGACAGGCCCAAACTTATGTTCCACATCGCCTTTCCATCTTTGGGAGAGCTGAAGCTTGCAATACATTTTTAGCCACAAAGCTATACTATCTACTGCAACTTATTCATTGCGCTCGATCTTACATACAGCGCTTTCATCGTACTTCCGCAACATTCGGGTGGTCTTCGACGTTTGAACCAATGAGACGGGACAACCTATTCAGGCCAGTTAAGGAGGGAGGGCTGGGTTTGGTTCATTTATATCTATGGCAAATTGTTTCACGATTCTACTTTTTTCGCGACAGTTCCCATCCAATTATTCGATCATTCTTGCAGATTACGTTTGTTAATGCTTTACCTGACTTGACTGTTTCCTCAGATTTCTCTGTACGCCCGTGTTTGTGGGGATTTATGCAGGAAGTTTTCATCGCTGTTCGGTTTCTCAAGGTCCGGTTTTCCATAGAATATCTATACACAGTATCACGCAAGAGACTCTACAAGGATTTGTTATTCATGCTTTTTCCTCCTCCACTTTACCGCTCATTATATTCTGACCTTCCAGGACATGATGTACTAAAACGAGTTCGGAAAATGTATCCTTCTCCTTATATAAAAACTTTCTTTTACAAACTCCATACTGATACACTGCCGGTGAAATCATGGCTGCAGAGGAAGGGTATTTTTGTTTCTTCAGTTAACTGTCGTCTCTGCGATGTACCAGAGACAGTAGAACACTGTTTTATTAGCTGCAAAGATGCCATTCTGTTTTGGGACATCCTTCAACGAACTGGTCAAAAATATTTTAACATTAACTCACATATTATACGTTACCTTCTCCCAACGTCTCTTGATGAAGTGCCCTTTGACATGTTTTTCCTTATGGGACTGCACAGTCTGTGAAAAACGCGCATGCAAGACCGTAATGCAGAACTAACCACTGCTTTAAGTATGCATTTCATGCGTATGGCTCTCCATGTAAAGGACATTTACGAAGAACTTGACATGAGACCAGACTGGCACCCCATCTTGATGAGGTGTTCATCCTTACCAGCCTCCACGTCTAACAAGCTTTGAAGAACTTTTCCTGTTTCTCTGAACTTGCACAGTATACATGCGTAAGCCTCTGAATGCTTGTGCAGTGCTTGTGCGATTATTGTCGCTAAGTGAATGCATCACTACGTCATATCGCTTGTGATAATTTCAAAAACGCATTATAATAAATACTATGAAAGAAAAAAAAAAGAATGGCGTAGCCTGTGTAGTAGAACACCTGCTTGCCACGCGGAAGGCCGGGGTTCGATGCCCACGCGGACCGAAGATTTTTATTATTTATTTGTTTGCACCTTTCTAGAATTTTCGCTCCGAGACAACGCCGATTTTTCCCCTCACAGCCAACGATGCCGGAATTTCTGCGAAACGGGCTCTTGAACGCTATCACGTTAAAAGAATGTTATCGGACGCGGTCATTCTCCCGTAGGCTGTTTAAAATTACCGGTGCCAAGCAATATTAGGAAGCGGCGATGCACCGGCGCCGTGTTCACCCGATACGTCGGTGACTTGATACGCGTCGCAGCTTCGCGCCGCACGATCGTCCGATAACACCAACGTGAGCGTGGAAGGAAGGGTGGAACTTTTATTTAATAATCTTTCTAAATGTGCTCGGCCTCCTAGAGGTCCGGGAGCCTCCTGGCCGACGTCTCTAGCCAGTATTTGTCTACCAGCCAGAGCTGATCGTCCTAACCGCCGTGGCCAGAAGAGCGGCCTCCCACGAATTACGAGAAAGAGTTTGGAATAGGACCTACCGCCAGCAGGGGCTCAGGAAAGCGCTTCAAACCAGTGGAAGAGATCTGCCCGGAGCACTCGCCGGCCGGTAGAATGAAACACAGACGTCTGCATCATCGAATGCCTATACTCCGTTTCATACATCTATCGAGGCTAGCGAGACTCCTTACACTAGATGCGTTATCGCCAAGACATTGTTCGATGATATTATCACCCGCAATGTGATTTTTTTTTCGTTCTTAGGCTGAGTAATCAATGAAGATATTTTGTGCCTTATAAACAAAGAAACCCTGTCATACGGTTGTCAATAAGTTGTTCTGGATCGCTTAGCGTCTCTCCGTTTCCGTCGTTTTTGTGTTTCATTTGCAGCCTGTCGCGACGCCTCACCACGCGCGGGCTCGTGCTCGGCTCGCACGAGCGTTTAGAGCGACGAAAGGCAAGCGCGAGAGCGAGACGAGCGGACTTGCACATTTCTTTTTAGGGGCGAAGCTCCTTAAGGCGGCACCCGTTCGTCCCTCGTAGTCGTAGTCGTAGTCCGTAACCAGTCTTACGCTTTGACCTCCAAGGTGGTGCCGGTGGGAGATTTTTCCTGTGCGTTGTTGAACAATAAAAAATTCGCAGCGGTAGCTAAAAGCCGACTTCTTCTGTCTCTCATTCCCATTAGCAGCCATTCTTTACCTCCAAGGTAGTGCCTGGTGAGATTTCTCCTGTGCGTGATTAAACAATAAAAATTTTGTTCAAAACGCCGTTTATTGATGAAATAAACCAACGAAAGACGCCAGATGTTTTGTAAAAGCAAAACGGAAGAACGCCAGATGTTTCTAAAGCAAAAGGAAAAGACGCCAGCTGCTTAACGAAAGACGCCAGATGTTTTCTAAAGCAATGGTTTTCTAAACAATGAAAATTCGCAGCGTACATGTAAAATTAAAGTGAGCTGCAAGTCGTCATAACTCATCGAACCTTTAGTATAAACGCGCCCTATCTCACGTCGGTGATGATGTACTGGGCAGAATTCACGGAAGATTCACGGTTTACCGATGAACCTCCGCAGCTTCGCCCACTCATCATCATTCACTCCGTGGATATGCTGTGATTTTTAAATAAAAGTTCACTTGTGATTGGTTAATGTTTGCTTATCTCAATAAAATTTTAAACATATGTTCTCTTCGGTACTATGGTAATACATACCGGACAATACGGCTGCAAGTCATTTAGTTTTTTTTTTCTTTCTTTTTTTTGCGGGGAACTGTTTGACGGGCCGTAAACTTCTTGACGCTCTTTCCTGTCCTCTCGTTTTCTTCGCCTCGCGTTGCGTCATCACCTTTTGCGCAGTATGCACCAACTAGCCCAAAAACATATTTTATAACAAACAATTCGTTGGCCGAACTTTCTTTCGTAGCTTCCACAGCGTTGCACTTGCACCTGGTGTATGAAACCGAGAACAGCCGCTCTACATACGCTTTCCAAGGTCTCCTATCGAGTTCGCCTTCTTTGTGACAGTATGAATTAATTAATTAATTAATTAATTAATTAATTAATGATGGACCTTCATTTCAAGGAAGGGGAAGACGCTTAGCCGTACGTGAGTAATCGTTCTGCAATCATATTTTAAAAATCCCCGTTCCAGGCAAAGCTGTATAACTGCTGCACCTTGGAACTCCGCGACACCCTATGGCCACTTCTCGTGGCCCGCGTCAACCATGTAAGAAATGGGCTGCGGGAGCCAATTTATACCGTACCCCGCTCAGTGGGAGTGTAAGCGCAATCCATAATCAGGACAAGTAACCGCAAGATTCCACGGGAGACATAAGGAGACAACGCGGAGCGGTTCGTGTTGTCTATGCACCGCTTCTTGTTGGCTCTTTCTGTGTCCCGTGTGTTTTTGCGGAACGTTACTTTTCCCAATCATAAATAACCAAGTTGGCTACAACCCCACACTTCTAAGTTGCCATCGATGACTTGGACCAGTGGTCATTACAGAGTTTTGTATAATTGGGCACGTAAAGCTCGCGCACGCGATCGCCTTGGTTCGTCGCCAGTGCGCATGCGTCAAGTGTAAGCCACGCTATGGGATAGCGTTTAGGCCCCACTTTGCGAAAATAGAGCATGTATCCCATCAATCCAAGGCCCGCACACCCAGTTCTAAAGCTCTCTAATGAGATAAAGCTTTTTATAGGTAATGCATCATTTCCCAACTTCCTCCCGCAAACCCTGCAACATAGCACAATTTCCGAGTCGTGACGACAAATATGGTTTGACACCTATGGTATAGACCAGAACACAGCGAATTCCATGCGCAGCGCCATATTTGCATCGCGCGTCGCGCCATCATCGCACACGCGACGAAACAACACGCCCGGGCTGCCATGCTAGCAGACGCACTGTGCAGAGCAAACGGGAAAATCCCGAAACTCAGCCCGTCGGAGAGCGGGTTTCGCGTCTTTTCTAGCCTAGACATTTTCCTTGTTTTATTGGAACATAAACAACACCTTGCTCATGCAAGTCCCCAATGTATACAGTACGTGCTGAGCAGGCTGCGGAAGCAGGCTCATCAGGTACGTACGTTGTTACATTTGTAAGATAACGTCCTTGCTGTAGGACGCGTGAATCGTAATTGCAATGCAGCTCGCGAAAGAGTGAAACGATGTTTTGTTGCCCCATATTACAAGTTGTACACAAAGTTTTCTGAAAACTCATCATTTCAACATGCATCGCGTAATAATTAGAGAACGCTTTACGGGTAGTTTCGCGGAACGTAATTTTTGTTTCGCGAGCGCTCTTACAATAATACGTCTTGCTCACAAAAGCGTGCGATCAGAGAGTATCACCTGCAGTATCGTTCATCGATCCCTTTTGGAAGCTATCTGCACGCTTTTAATCTTGTAACGATGATTCTTTACAAGCGAAACTGTGCTACTCTTAGTTAAGCCGGTATTGAAATGGGTGGAACCCAGCTGTCTCTTATTAAATGTGTGCTGTGTAAATATGCTGAAAATTTAGCTGCTTCAGCTAGCGCTACGTCTGCGACGTAAAGGACACTGGTGCGAGTACTGTTTACCTACGTGCCAATATGTATTATGTGCAGCTGGATGCCTCGCGTCCAAATAAATTTGGGGACATCAAACACTGAAATGAAAATACGAAATTCTGGCCAGCTGTTGAGGAACACCGTTCCATTTACTACCTTTTAAAGGCGAAAGCTTGAAGGCGTGGGTGCCATAAAAAAAAAGCACTAAAGCTTAATACTACGTTGAAAGTGGCAAAACATGCTGTTTGCTTGTGCTTGAAAGCACTACCTCGCACTACATTTTCGTCAAAGGAAACGCTCAAAGGTATGAAGTGCACCCCCACACAAAGCTCGCGTCTGCCTTCAACCCACCTGCGTGTCAGGCAAATTAGGTTCGTAAAATGAAATAGGTGGGCATCACACTACAGAATACACGCAGTTAGTGTACTTACTCGCGCATTTTCACTCGGCTTCTAGTTTTTCTGCTTGAATCACAGTTATCCACTCGCGGCCAACACAGCACCGGCACTATTTCCGCGGCGCGTCCTGATCGTCGCAGACAGCGCTAAGTAATATCCTCCTGTTGCGCTTCTCGTTTTAACATCCGAAGACGAAGCAGTAGTGCCCAGACGAGCTCTTGTACGCTGAAGCGGCGTGAACGGGTACTTTTTCGCACTTTAAAGCCTCAGAACTGCAGCTTGCCCTGTTTACTTGGCGCAACCCATGCGCGCCTTGGCAGCCCGGCCAGCCCGGCGTCTGGGTGCGAGAGTATCCGCTCGGCTCGCCAGCAGCCAGGCGTGCTCTGGTGTATAGCGCGACCTATCAGAGCGTGTCACTAAGTCACGTGACTTCAACTACCGCATTTGCTTGCATACTAGCAGCGCTCGTTACTACAAGCTAACGATGGCTAAATTATGTCTAATGAAGGTTTATGTTGGCTATCCGCTGGTATCACAACAAAATTGTCTTCATTCAATTTCATACTACCATTCTGTTGTATTTGTTTACTGATGCGACGTAAAGGAGACGGCGCAAAAATAAGGCGCCGCGGCTACTCCTTTGCTCTTGAATGGGTCGAGAAAACAATAAAATAAATAAACGTACGAACACTCGGACACAGAAAAAAGAGACACGAACACACATGCATAAAAGATACACATATGGAAAAGAACACCACCAAAGCGCGCGTGAAAGAAAATGTCCGAAATGTGATTAATAATGTCTCAAATAATGCCTCTGATCATCATGGGGATGAATTCGTACATATGGACAACATAACAGTCAACACAATATGATAAGTCCACTAACAGTGATTGAAATTGTCCACCAATCTTCTATGTATCTTTTTTTTTGGCGTTTTACTTTCGATGAGATATGTTATAGTCGGTGTGAAAAATATAGGCACCACGACACACCAGAAAAAGCCGAGTATTCCCACTGCTTCGGCAGGCAGCCTTGATTTAGATTTTCGGCCTGTTCTAAAACGCGCTGACAACATGTGCTGCGCAGTTAGACCGAATACAGTCCCAAATTGCTGGGAAATTCGAAGTTTTCTCAGACCTATAGTGGTCTCTAAACTTTTGATGACGACCGAACAGGGTCGTCCACATCGAAAATAAACACATCCATTTTCTTTTTTTTATTGACATGGTGTGAGGAGATGTTGGTGCACAAATAAGGCGCTGGCTACTCCTTAGCCAGTAGAGGTGTCAAAAATAGAGTGTATACCAACGTTACTAGAACAAACTCAGTTTAAAAGCTCCGCCGGAGATGCGGTCCGCGTGGCGGTCGTGAGAACTAGTGGCGCTGCAGTCACGTCTAGCTCCCGCGGCTGGCGCTTGTTGTGATCGGCGCCGCCGATGTACGAGCGCACGTGGGTTACAGCGTCGTCTGCGCTTTGTTAGCTCGTCATTTTTGCGACTGTTCTTGACCAGGCTTAGCGTCTTGTACGAAGACACGTGCATGATGTACGAAGCGTAACGAGGGCGAACAGATTCACAGTGCGGTATGCCGACTTGCTTTGCGCCGGGCTGCAAGAGCGGCTACCGCAACGACGACTCCGCTTCACGACACTTCTTCGGACATCCAAAAGACCCTACGCCATTCAAGCTTTGCATCGCAAAGATAGAAAGCTGACTGCGAAATGCAAGGTCTGTGACGTTCATTTTGAGAGTGACGACATTGTAAAGCACTATCGTCGTGTCGTTGCGGGACAAGAAGTTTTGATCCCACGTGGAAAGTGGGAACTCGCGCCAGGTGCCGTGCCGCGCTTGTTCCCAGCACTTCCACCCCACATTTCAAAGCCAAAATGTTCGGAGTTTAGGCGCAAATCCCCCCCAAAACGCACGGCGTCCTGCGAAAGCCCGGTGCCCAATTTGGAGGAGCCGCCAGAAATAGAACAGCAAAACGAAAGGCAGGCGATTACCTATATACGCTACCGAGACAGAGTTACATCACACTGACATTCGATCAATTGTCAGCTGTCGCTATGCCTTCAAAGTAGTGAATTTTCGAGAGATTTTACGACGAGGTATTGAACAAGATGTGTGGAATATTTTACACTCGCCGGCTCGGGAACGGGCTGCTCAGCGCAAAAATTTGACACGGTACACATAGAAAAGACGATGACCAGCGCTGGTCCTCGTCTTTTCTATGTGTACCGTGTCAAATTTTTTGCGCTGAGCAGTTTAATAATAGAATACCAACAAGCCGAATCCCACACTTTCCTTCGGGAACGGAGACTTACTTGTGCAAAAGATAATTGTAGTTGACGAGCAGTTTAACTGCGTAGTGAACGGCTACAGCACAAAACGCAAACGGCTGTCGTGCAGTGTAAGAAGTGCTGCGGGCATGGAACATCTGCTCGGTGAAGTTGAAAAACTGAAGTTGAATACTGACGACTCTTCTAGCGACAGAGTACGCGCGAATAACTGCTCGGTGCTCGCATCACGGCCGCTCTGTTCGAATTGTTTAATGCACCGTAGAAGGATGCGACGTAGAAAGATGAGACACCGAAAATACAACTATCCGCCGAAAAAATTGCTCAGAGACGACATCTATTTGATGTAATCGCACACTGACATTTCATTTACCGAGTTCTCGTAATATTTTCCGATTTTGGGTCAGTATCCCTTTAACCGTCGCGAAAACGTGTCTTGTAAACATTGCAAAGCATTGGTGATGTTTTTCGAGAAAGTTTTTTTCAATAAATTGTAGATACATGAGTACTGTTTTTCTAGAACGTTTTTGTATCTCGAGTAAGTAAGCTTCTTTGTACACTCTAAAGGCTTTTACAAACGTGTTGGGTTGTTCTTGGTCTAGATAAGACGGCAGCGGCTAAAATTGTGGTGGTATAGTTATAAAGATTACGCTGAAAACCCTCATTCGCTTAGAAACTCCTATGCTTGGAAGTTAGTGCAATGTAGACAGCTCAAATATTGTCACAGGGTCGTGACGTCGACGAAGGCAGCAGTCAGCAGGTCCGAGATGAAACTCTTTATTTGGCCGAACTTGTGGCCGGGAAACTGAAAGTCAAACTAGAGCAATACAGTGATAGCGGCGAACAGAGCGTCGACCGTCGATCAACTGACAAGCGGTCAAGCGCGTCGGCTTTTATACAGGCGCTATCGAACTTTCCAGCGATATCGCTGGTGGCGGCGTTATCTCTCGACAAAGCTGGAACATTCGCGTGCGGCGCGCAATCTTAACAAAACGATCTACTACAATCGCGAAGCTTCTCGAACACTGCTTCGCGGACAGCGTCGAGCGTTGATAACCGTCCTTGCTGGTCAAACCCGAATATATCAAAATAAAACAAGAAGTGGGCGTGGCAATATAGACCGAACATCGATTCTTAGCCAATCAATGAACAACGCACGCGGGCCAATGCATAGAGAAGACCTTATGCATATCCACCTAAGTATCCACCTAACTAGTACAATAAGAGAGTTGCTGCGCAGTTGCCGCGAGCAACTGCGCGGCGTACCGCAGCGTTATGCCGTGGCAGCAGACGACGCGCCGATAGTGGCGCAAGACGGAACTGCAGCGCCGCTAGTTCTCGCGACCGCCGTTCGGACCACCCTCCTCCGCTGGCGGAGATACGGAGCTTTGAAACTGAGTTTGTTCTAATAACGTTGGTGTATACAGGGTCCAAAATTTCCGAACATAACAAATCCGCAGCCCATATAATATGCAACTTGAACAACATCATGACACTATGACGCCTCAAAAGTTCAAAGATCATTATCGCCTTATGTGAAATTCCGAAGTCATACATCATGTAGAGGAATTATCACATAAACACACAGCATAACAATCAAAACAACATAGTCAACGGTCACATAAATATACATTATGTCGTTGAAACAAAATGCGCTAGTAACGGCCAAGAATTCCAGTATCTTCAAGAGAAAAAAAACTGAATGCCTTTAAAGCCTCATTAATATTCAAGACCCCACAGCAGCTGGTGTTTAATACATTACTCGAAGAATTATGACTGTGTTTATCGACGCCGTGATTATACGTTATATAACGGACATTCTCCTCGCGTAGTAGAATAAAAAAAACGTTCTAGTTTTACCGGCTTGAATACCAAGGAGGTGTTCACTTCAGATGTGGTCGGCCCTGTAGATGGATAGATACAGGACGCGTTTCCATACAAGCGAACAGAAAAGTTGTCGGTGTGCCGCTAATAAAGCGAAGGCTACGATGTCATTACACTATTCCATACATGCAGCCGCACAGCTCGCTCCAACTGCAGGCAACGTTGACGAGGCGTACGTGCGCAATGCACGCCACACGTCTCACCTCCCGGTCAGGTGGGAGCGCACACACTCGCTGCTTCGCAGGGGGAGACACACGACGACCACTCGGCTACTCTTTCACACGCCAGAGGAAACCCGTAGCGGCAAGACCAACGCGACCGCGCCTACGCTCCTACGGACGTCGACTCTCATCGACGCTATACTATACGAGGTAAGCACTTGCGCCTAGCAAATTTTTTTTAAAGACGATATAGATTTCAAAACAGGAGAAAGTGCCTCAGATCAGGCTGGCCGACGTTTCGATAGGGGACCTATCTTTGTCAAAGGCACCTTGTCATCCCTGGCGTGTTAGTTTTATGGGGTTAGTGATGACGTCATGTCAGCGGCGGCGCGTCTGTTGCTGTTGGTAATTGATGCCTGGAAAGAGAGAAACTCGAAAGCAGAGGAGTAAAGCCCTTGCCACATTTCAAGAGAGTTTGCAAACACGTTCGGGTCTGCCATGTCAGAGTTAAAGGTAGCTGCAAAGAAAGAAAAAAAAGAAAAAAAAAGGGGGGGGGGCGGGTACAACCAAGCGAGAGGGCGGGTGCAGCCATCACAAAGAGCTGCAGAAGGTGGTGAGGAAGGGAACTACAGGCGGGGAGAAAAACAGGGCGGCTTCCGTTTAAATGTCCGCCAAGGAGCTGCAGAAGGTGGTGGGGAAGGCAGCTACAGACGACAAAAAAAAAAAAAAGAAAGGAAGGTACTCGGGCGGCGTACGTTTAAAATGCCGCCTGCCTACTTTAAGTGATATTGAAAGGGTTGCCTGAAAAGCAAGCTCCTGCTTAATGGGTGAAGTAATTGGCTGGCATATGCATCCAGTGTCGTCGGCGGCTTCCAAAAATTGGGCGCCCGTCAACTAAGAGGGAAAAAAAAATTGAAAGGAACGAGGGGCGGCCGGGGGGGAACAATCGGAATAAGACTCGTAGAACTTCCTGAGAAAGCGAGGGCTGTGACAATGCTGGCCAGAAGCGGCCTTTGGAGCGCGGAAAGGGGGAAGGAAACCGTGGTTCGGATTCACTAGAAAATGAAAACATCTTAAGAGAATAATATCTACACGTATGTGCACACTTATACATGCAAGGTTAAGAGATATTAAAAAAGAATATTGATAGTGTATTATGGGAGCTGGTCGGGATTTTATTTTGCGAATAGGTTAAGGTTTTTGAAAGCTGAGCGTACTTCATGTCTCTTAATATTATAGGAATCATGCTATGGCTTTTAACGATTCCAAATTACCACGAGCTAGATTTATTCCTGGTGGGTGTAGGGATTGAAATTTGTGTATCAAATACGATTCCATGTATTTCCTCTCACGTGGTGACCGGAAGTTTGTTTGTAGAATGTAAAGTTTGGCTTGATCGAAATTGTGGTCTTGTTGATTGAAGTGGCTGGCTACTGCTTTTGGTAAGTTGTGCTTTGTGTCTGCGCGGTGGCCGTTCAGTCTTACATGAATTGGTTGTCCAGTTTCGCCTATGTACTGTTTTTTACAGGTGGCACACTCAATGCAGTAGATCAGGTTGTTTGAGGTGCACGTGAAGTTCGATGTTACCTTGTGAAGGTAATCGGATGCTGTGCTTTTTACGGTGGTGGCTGGCTGTATATGTTTGCACGTAGAACATCTTGGACGCCCACAGGGTCCAGACGTTGGTGTAGTTTTTGTTGCGAGTTTTGCATGTACGAGCATATCTTTAAAATTGGCGTTGCGTCTGTAGGCAACCTTAGGCGGTTCGGGGAAGATTTTTTAAGTTTCTGGTTGGTTGTTAGAATCGGATAGTATTTTGCGAGGATGTTGTTTATGTTCGGAAGTGCGTTGGAAAATTTTGTAGTGAGAAGAGGCGTTGTTGTTGTTGTGGTTTTAGGGCGTGGTTTGAGTGTCTCAGTGCGATCTAGTTTTAGTGCGTCCGTGTAAGCCTTATGAAGGAACGCGTTTGGATGGCTTCTGTTTGCTAGTGTTTCTTTTAGGGTAGTAAGTCTGTTTACGTAATCCTGATCCTCTACGCATATGCGACGTAACCTTGTTGCTTGGCTCCTGAAAATGCGCTGTTTACAATGTTTTGGGTGATGGCTAGTATAATCTAGGTATTGTTGCTTGTCAAATGGTTTCTTATACAGCGTAGTCTTTAATATACCATTCTCAAGATATATGGTTGTGTCAAGAAAGTTGATGCTCTCAGCTGAGGTCTCGGACGTGAACTTTATCGTTGGGTGAAAGGAGTTTAGGAACGATGTAAATTTAGCTAGATTGTCCCTGCCGTGACCCCATATTATAAGTATGTCATCCATGTACCGTAGGTATGTGTGGGGTTTGTCTGCGCAGCGAGCCAGGAAGTCTGTTTCCAGAATTCCCATGAATATGTTTGCATAAGTGGGTGCGAATGGGGTGCCCATGCTTGTTCCTTGTATTTGAAGGTAGTAATTTTCTTCAAATTCAAAATAGTTGTGTGATAGTACTAGTTCGAGTAATGATAAATATACTTCAGTAGAATGCTGTACATTATGTTGATTTAAAGTTTGCTTTATTGAGGTTAGGCCCTCTGGGATCGGGATATTCGTGTATAAAGCGGTAACGTCTAGTGTGACGAGGATGGCGTTTTGTGGTAGTGTGCCTTTGCTGTTAATCTCTTCTATTATTCGCAGTAGGTGTGGGGTGTCCTGTACAAATGACGGGAATGTCTTCGGAATGTCCCCGAGAAAGTGGTTAAGGAATTCGGAGAGGCTCTCGGTTGGGGTGTTGTTATTTGATACTATTGGGCGCCCTGGAATATTGGCAGTGTATAATTCGGTGGATGGTACTTTGTGAATTTTGGGGAGGAGGTAAAACCGCCCTGCTGCTTTGTTGTTTGGTTTCAGAAACTTGAATTCTGATGGAGTTATTAATTCATCAGCAAGGAGGGATCTAAGTGTGTTAGTGATTGTGAGTGTGTATTGTTCTGTTGGATCGCTGTCTAGTTTGCGGTAGTGTTCTGGGTTATTGAGTTGTCTGTAAGCCTCGTGCTTGTACTTCTGTGTTGGCCAAATGACTATGCTTCCTCCCTTATCGGCTTCCTTGATGATAATGTCTTCGCGCGACTTGAGGTTAGAGATGATGCGACTCTCCGAATAAGTCATGTTCCTAGGCTTTTTAGATGATTTCGATTGATTAATGATTTCTGTAGTGATAGCTTTAAGATATAAGTCGAGTTCAATTGCCTGTTCTGGTTCGGGAGTCCAAGTAGACTGGGCCCTGAGCGTTGTAGTACCTGTTTCTGCTCCATCGTTATCTGCAAAAAAGTGTCTAATGCGCATTCTTCGTGAAAATTCTGTGAGGTCTCTGTGGAGTTCGAATTCATCTATTGTGTTGTTGGTTGGACAAAAGTTTAGGCCCTTGCTAAGGACCCTTGTTTCCTCTAGACTTAATGTACTTGAAATGTCTACAACATTGGACTGCTCTATTTGTGTGATGTTAGCTGTGCTTGGTATTTCTCTGTTTGTACTGTCAGTTGTTAGCGGGACTAGGGTGGTTGTTCGGGAGGGTGTTCCTTGATTGGAAATCATTTTCTTATTCTGCTTTTGCCTCAATTTTTTATTCTGTTTTTCTTTATATTGTTCTAGGTCCCTTTTTTCTTCGGTTGTTAGAATTATGTTCTCGAGTTTTTGGGAAAATTCTTCAATTTGCTCCATGCAGTGGCTCTTGAGTATATTTAAGAGAGAAAATGAAGCGTTGTCTAGTGCTGTTTGCCAGTTATCTCGGTATTGGGTGGAGAGAGTACCTAACGCGGGTGTCGCTTTCAGTTTTAGTCCTTTGGGAATTGTGTTGTTCTTTATGCAGTGCTTGTACGTGTTGAGGTGGCAGGTGTAGTTGGTGAGTTTTTGGGTTAGTTTTCTAGCTTGTAAAAATTCAATGCGGCGTGTATGGGGAGTAGTGATTTCAAGGGTTTGTCACTTGTTTGTCTTAGTGCGGGTGGATCTGCGTGTGTCCGCGCGTTCCGGTTTGGGAGCTGTTTGAACTTCTGGTTCGTTAGGTTCGACGACTGTTGCGGCCTGGGTGTCCGTGTGTGGAGGTATGAGAGTGGGCGTCTGCGTGACAACTTCGGTTGCGGATTTTGTTTCGTCGGTCTCGGTTGTGTCGGGTTCCTGGTGGTAGTGTGGAGGTGGGCATGTAATTTGTGTGGTGGGTTCGGCTGTGGGCCTCATGTTGGATGTTGTTTGTGTGTAAGCTTCGGCTGTGGACCTTGCGTTGGGTGTAGTTTGTGTGGAGGCTTCGGCTGTGGTGTATGTTGCCTCCGTTTGGCTCCCAGACGAGTGTGTTTTCGGTGGTGAGTTCGTCTTTTGTTCTGTTGTTTGCGTGTGGGATGTTGCTGAGTGGGCTAGTGTGGCTCTAGTGCGTGGCGCTGTAACGGAGACAGGGATGGTGGAAGGGCCTTGTGTGGGCTGGTAAGTGACGTTATGTTGTCCTTTAATTAGATGTTTAATGCGCTGAGCGACTGCTGCAACGCCTCGGTGGTTTAGGTGGAGGCCATCCCAGGCCAAGTGTTCGTGTGGTGAATTGTGTATTTCTGTGTGGTGGATGGCGTCTACGTTCTTGTGAAAATGTGGCAAGTTAAGTATCAGCGTGTTTAGTTTGTTTCTTTCCTCAGTGTGCCTCATCAGTGCGGTTGTTTGGTGAATCAGTCCTCGACTACAAAACAAACACCGCCCACTGATTCACCAAACAACCGCACTGATGAGGCACACTGAGGAAAGAAACAAACTAAACACGCTGATACTTAACTTGCCACATTTTCACAAGAACGTAGACGCCATCCACCACACAGAAATACACAATTCACCACACGAACACTTGGCCTGGGATGGCCTCCACCTAAACCACCGAGGCGTTGCAGCAGTCGCTCAGCGCATTAAACATCTAATTAAAGGACAACATAACGTCACTTACCAGCCCACACAAGGCCCTTCCACCATCCCTGTCTCCGTTACAGCGCCACGCACTAGAGCCACACTAGCCCACTCAGCAACATCCCACACGCAAACAACAGAACAAAAGACGAACTCACCACCGAAAACACACTCGTCTGGGAGCCAAACGGAGGCAACATACACCACAGCCGAAGCCTCCACACAAACTACACCCAACGCAAGGTCCACAGCCGAAGCCTTACACACAAACAACATCCAACATGAGGCCCACAGCCGAACCTCCACACAAATTACATGCCCACCTCCACACTACCACCAGGAACCCGACACAACCGAGACCGACGAAACAAAATCCGCAACCGAAGTTGTCACGCAGACGCCCACTCTCATACCTCCACACACGGACACCCAGGCCGCAACAGTCGTCGAACCTAACGAACCAGAAGTTCAAACAGCTCCCAAACCGGAACGCGCGGACACACGCAGATCCACCCGCACTAAGACAAACAAGTGACAAACCCTTGAAATCACTACTCCCCATACACGCCGCATTGAATTTTTACAAGCTAGAAAACTAACCCAAAAACTCACCAACTACACCTGCCACCTCAACACGTACAAGCACTGCATAAAGAACAACACAATTCCCAAAGGACTAAAACTGAAAGCGACACCCGCGTTAGGTACTCTCTCCACCCAATACCGAGATAACTGGCAAACAGCACTAGACAACGCTTCATTTTCTCTCTTAAATATACTCAAGAGCCACTGCATGGAGCAAATTGAAGAATTTTCCCAAAAACTCGAGAACATAATTCTAACAACCGAAGAAAAAAGGGACCTAGAACAATATAAAGAAAAACAGAATAAAAAATTGAGGCAAAAGCAGAATAAGAAAATGATTTCCAATCAAGGAACACCCTCCCGAACAACCACCCTAGTCCCGCTAACAACTGACAGTACAAACAGAGAAATACCAAGCACAGCTAACATCACACAAATAGAGCAGTCCAATGTTGTAGACATTTCAAGTACATTAAGTCTAGAGGAAACAAGGGTCCTTAGCAAGGGCCTAAACTTTTGTCCAACCAACAACACAATAGATGAATTCGAACTCCACAGAGACCTCACAGAATTTTCACGAAGAATGCGCATTAGACACTTTTTTGCAGATAACGATGGAGCAGAAACAGGTACTACAACGCTCAGGGCCCAGTCTACTTGGACTCCCGAACCAGAACAGGCAATTGAACTCGACTTATATCTTAAAGCTATCACTACAGAAATCATTAATCAATCGAAATCATCTAAAAAGCCTAGGAACATGACTTATTCGGAGAGTCGCATCATCTCTAACCTCAAGTCGCGCGAAGACATTATCATCAAGGAAGCCGATAAGGGAGGAAGCATAGTCATTTGGCCAACACAGAAGTACAAGCACGAGGCTTACAGACAACTCAATAACCCAGAACACTACCGCAAACTAGACAGCGATCCAACAGAACAATACACACTCACAATCACTAACACACTTAGATCCCTCCTTGCTGATGAATTAATAACTCCATCAGAATTCAAGTTTCTGAAACCAAACAACAAAGCAGCAGGGCGGTTTTACCTCCTCCCCAAAATTCACAAAGTACCATCCACCGAATTATACACTGCCAATATTCCAGGGCGCCCAATAGTATCAAATAACAACACCCCAACCGAGAGCCTCTCCGAATTCCTTAACCACTTTCTCGGGGACATTCCGAAGACATTCCCGTCATTTGTACAGGACACCCCACACCTACTGCGAATAATAGAAGAGATTAACAGCAAAGGCACACTACCACAAAACGCCATCCTCGTCACACTAGACGTTACCGCTTTATACACGAATATCCCGATCCCAGAGGGCCTAACCTCAATAAAGCAAACTTTAAATCAACATAATGTACAGCATTCTACTGAAGTATATTTATCATTACTCGAACTAGTACTATCACACAACTATTTTGAATTTGAAGAAAATTACTACCTTCAAATACAAGGAACAAGCATGGGCACCCCATTCGCACCCACTTATGCAAACATATTCATGGGAATTCTGGAAACAGACTTCCTGGCTCGCTGCGCAGACAAACCCCACACATACCTACGGTACATGGATGACATACTTATAATATGGGGTCACGGCAGGGACAATCTAGCTAAATTTACATCGTTCCTAAACTCCTTTCACCCAACGATAAAGTTCACGTCCGAGACCTCAGCTGAGAGCATCAACTTTCTTGACACAACCATATATCTTGAGAATGGTATATTAAAGACTACGCTGTATAAGAAACCATTTGACAAGCAACAATACCTAGATTATACTAGCCATCACCCAAAACATTGTAAACAGCGCATTTTCAGGAGCCAAGCAACAAGGTTACGTCGCATATGCGTAGAGGATCAGGATTACGTAAACAGACTTACTACCCTAAAAGAAACACTAGCAAACAGAAGCCATCCAAACGCGTTCCTTCATAAGGCTTACACGGACGCACTAAAACTAGATCGCACTGAGACACTCAAACCACGCCCTAAAACCACAACAACAACAACGCCTCTTCTCACTACAAAATTTTCCAACGCACTTCCGAACATAAACAACATCCTCGCAAAATACTATCCGATTCTAACAACCAACCAGAAACTTAAAAAAATCTTCCCCGAACCGCCTAAGGTTGCCTACAGACGCAACGCCAATTTTAAAGATATGCTCGTACATGCAAAACTCGCAACAAAAACTACACCAACGTCTGGACCCTGTGGGCGTCCAAGATGTTCTACGTGCAAACATATACAGCCAGCCACCACCGTAAAAAGCACAGCATCCGATTACCTTCACAAGGTAACATCGAACTTCACGTGCACCTCAAACAACCTGATCTACTGCATTGAGTGTGCCACCTGTAAAAAACAGTACATAGGCGAAACTGGACAACCAATTCATGTAAGACTGAACGGCCACCGCGCAGACACAAAGCACAACTTACCAAAAGCAGTAGCCAGCCACTTCAATCAACAAGACCACAATTTCGATCAAGCCAAACTTTACATTCTACAAACAAACTTCCGGTCACCACGTGAGAGGAAATACATGGAATCGTATTTGATACACAAATTTCAATCCCTACACCCATCAGGAATAAATCTAGCTCGTGGTAATTTGGAATCGTTAAAAGCCATAGCATGATTCCTATAATATTAAGAGACATGAAGTACGCTCAGCTTTCAAAAACCTTAACCTATTCGCAAAATAAAATCCCGACCAGCTCCCATAATACACTATCAATATTCTTTTTTAATATCTCTTAACCTTGCATGTATAAGTGTGCACATACGTGTAGATATTATTCTCTTAAGACGTTTTCATTTTCTAGTGAATCCGAACCACGGTTTCCTTCCCCCTTTCCGCGCTCCAAAGGCCGCTTCTGGCCAGCATTGTCACAGCCCTCGCTTTCTCAGGAAGTTCTACGAGTCTTATTCCGATTGTTCCCCCCCGGCCGCCCCTCGTTCCTTTCAATTTTTTTTTTTCCCTCTTAGTTGACGGGCGCCCAATTTTTGGAAGCCGCCGACGACACTGGATGCATATGCCAGCCAATTACTTCACCCATTAAGCAGGAGCTTGCTTTTCAGGCAACCCTTTCAATATCACTTAAAGTAGGCAGGCGGCATTTTAAACGTACGCCGCCCGAGTACCTTCCTTTCTTTTTTTTTTTTTTTTTGTCGTCTGTAGCTGCCTTCCCCACCACCTTCTGCAGCTCCTTGGCGGACATTTAAACGGAAGCCGCCCTGTTTTTCTCCCCGCCTGTAGTTCCCTTCCTCACCACCTTCTGCAGCTCTTTGTGATGGCTGCACCCGCCCTCTCGCTTGGTTGTACCCGCCCCCCCCCCCCCCCCTTTTTTTTCTTTTTTTTCTTTCTTTGCAGCTACCTTTAACTCTGACATGGCAGACCCGAACGTGTTTGCAATCTCTCTTGAAATGTGGCAAGGGCTTTACTCCTCTGCTTTCGAGTTTCTCTCTTTCCAGGCATCAATTACCAACAGCAACAGACGCGCCGCCGCTGACATGACGTCATCACTAACCCCATAAAACTAACACGCCAGGGATGACAAGGCGCCTTTGACAAAGATAGGTCCCCTATCGAAACGTCGGCCAGCCTGATCTGAGGCACTTTCTCCTGTTTTGAAATCTATAACGTGCATCCATCCGTCGGCTCCCTTCTTGATTTTAAAGACGATAGTCTTTCTTGGGAACTTAGACGCAGAAATTTTGGTTTGGTCTGTCTGTCTGTCTGTCCGTCCATCCGTATGTATGTATGTATGTATGTATGTATGTATGTATGTATGTATGTATGTATGTATGTATGTATGTATGTATGTATGTATGTATGTATGTATGTATGTATGTATGTCTGTCTGTCTGTCTGTCTGTCTGTCTGTCTGTCTGTCTGTCTGTCTGTCTGTCTGTCTGTCTGTCTGTCTGTCTGTCTGTCTGTCTGTCTGTCTGTCACCCGATTCAGCCACCCGGCCAAAGTTTAACCACTTTCTGAACGCCCAGACAAGTACTGCCGTTCATACTTGTGAACATTGTCGATCAAAAAGCAAATGTTACGCATACCTGAGGGGCAACATCAATACGTAAGTATTAGGTGGTGTGTCCCTTTACTACAAAATACAAAGATACGTAATTCTAAATACTCTAGTGTTTCTTGCGCTGTGCTGGAAAATGTTAGTGTTTTTTGGGCTGCGCTGCAAATGCGACGCTAGGAGCCAGATGCTGCGATTTAACATAGAGGAGGAGCACTCGTGTAGTACGGCCGGCGACGATTTTGCAGCGATGCACGCTGATACGCGGCGAAATTTTTTTGCTTTGTGCACTCATTGTGTTTCATTTATTAGCGTTAAAAATATCACATTCTAGGGTTTCATTTTCCTTTTTGTCTACCGTGGTGGTACAGTGGTCTCGGTGCTCGGATGCTCGGATGCTCAACCGGAAAGTCGCGGGTGCGATCCCTGTCGCGGCGATCGTATTTCGATGGAGGCGAAATGATCTGGCCTGTGTACTGCGCGATGTCAGTGCACAAAGGACACCGGATGGTCGAGCATTTCCGGAGCTCTCCACTATACGGGGTGCCTCATAATCATATCGTGGTTTTCGCACGTAAAACTCCAGATATTATTATTATTATTATTATTATTATTATTATTATTATTATTATTATTATTATATTATTATTATTATTATTATTATTATTATTATTATTATTATTATTATTAAATTCTGTGGTCTTACGCGCCAGAACCACGATATCATTACGAGACACGCTGTAATATAGTACTCGAGATATTATATTGAGCAGCCGGGGTTTCTTTAACAAGTGCCGAAACCAAGCACACATTCCTTTTTTTTTTTAATTTCGCCCAAATCAAAATGCGACCACCGTGGGTGAGAATCGAACCCACGCCCTCGATATTAGCAGCGCAATATCTTCGTGCTCCTTCGCATCGTCATATTTGCCAAGAAATCATTATCAGGTATTTCTCTTCCTTTAAAGAAAAAAGATTAAACCGCGCATTTAAATAAACTAAACCACGCAGATTAAACGAAGTTGCACTTTGAGTAATGAGGCTGCACAACTAAAATTTAATAGACGCAGGCGCACTGAGTTTCAAGAGATAATCTTCTGCTGAGTACCGCTGTGTATACCAAACATATACCAAGCGTTTTATTTTAACATACCTTTTTTTCAAGAAAATTGTCATGTAACACAGATGTACTCCTTGAGTCCACATCGAGCGGTGTGGACTGCTTCAAGAAGCCGACAATACATGCGCAACATATCGAAATGTATAACTGATAAATTAACGAAATTCCAATAATTAACGTCCAACTAGCTACATTGGGGCGCACTGCAATTCACGAAATGAAGCCAGTGGTTTCCACGTTTGGAAATTTTTAGACTAGCGTGACCATTATTAGAAAAAGCGCCGTCATATATTCGCTAAAAAACACACCGCAAGTGTTTTACTTTTAAAAGAAATGGCTTTTACAGATATGCGAAAAAAAAACTCTAAAAAGGCAAGTTCAGTACCCCTTTTTACGAGATTTTTTCTTATTTGTTATCGCTATGTCGGTTTGTACTTCAATAAACAGTTGTTAGCCAGTGGAGCTATCGCTCCCGTTACATCAACCCCTGTGAAACCGTCAAATTTTTCTTTTAAGCGCTGACGCTCAGAAATATGACTGGGATGCCATTTCGCTTCGTCACACATTAACGGAACGCCTGCCCCGAAGCTGGTCTCTTATTATGAACTCATTCTAGGTAGCTATAGCGGAAGCAGGCGAGCTCCAGAATTCGATTATTTGCAAGAAGTACCGCAAAGTGATGGGTGGATGGTTGCAAAACTTTATTGAAAATTCCTGAGGTGCGCGACTCAGCACGCAGCGAGCCGCTCCCTTGTTGTCTTTTTTTTTTTCCTTTTTTTTTGTTTGCCACGGACATCGGAAGAGTGGAATCACCTTCCTTCTCAAACTGACGACATAACTAATAAAGAGTACAAAAAATTGTTAGCTAACATTGTAAAAAAGAGGCGTTTCAATGTATACATTTTTTTGTTTAATTTTGTTGAGTACTGTTCATTTGTTCCTTTTCATACTGACCGTAATCATTGTCCTCGTTGATACGGTTAGGCCCAGAGGATAAGTAAGGTTGTTGAAATTATGCCAGCTATAGTTAGCGAAATTTTCGTACTTTCTTTGATCCTCTTCATCAGACAGCATCAACTGAGCTCACCTAACCAGCATAAAAGAGGCTGGTCAGGCCAAGGTTGTGGGTTCGGATCCCACTGACGGAAAGAGTGCTTCTTCGTCCACTTTAGTTAATTTCAATTTAGGTCATAACTACTGCACCACAGTTAAGAACAACGAATAACGTCCCATTTGCTTTCCTTGGCTTGTCTGTTTGGATTCGTTTGGCTGTGTCTAACAAAGAAACGAGCTCCTCGAAAAAAAAAAAAAACATATAAGAGCGTTCCTGGAATAAGCAGACCTCCCACCTAGGATAGAAGCGGGACTAGCACCCCGACACCGTTTCGAACAATAAAGGTTGATTTCTCCTCCTCTTTCATACCCACCAAGATGTAAGGTAACAAAAAATAAAAACTGCACAACGAAATCCCGCGTGATTCATGTATGATAATCATCTCGGTTTCTGATACACCTTTTATCATGTTTCATCATAGACAAACAACTGCACGCGCCGAGTGCATCTGCGCACATTAACGACAAAAAGAAAGGGAAATGACACGTATTCGGCAGTTGTACTGCAGCTGTTGAAATCGAAGTCGACAGAGAACCGAGAATCTATGCAAGCGGCTACAGGTGCATGGCACGCCGATAGAAGGATATAAAGCCACCCAATGCCACTTGTTTTGGGCATTTAAAAAAACGAGCTATGCGGTTGTTTTTTTGTTTTTTTTTTGTCGAAGCAGGATCACGAACGCTACGGTGCCATTCGAAACGTCTAATTATAACAGCAACATCAGTCGCCGGGGAGCATAGAACAAAGCATGTTCTGAATAACGCTTGAAAGACAGCTCCAGTCGAGCAATGTTCCAGCGGCACGCCTCAGGAAACGTTGCGCCACCGTTGACATTGAAATATCATACGAGCGGCAAAAAAGAAGTGGTAAAGGGTGGTTAGCCTCCCTAGCTTTCTTCTGTAAGTCTCTCTGCTCCGGCTGGCGGACAGGGCTCGGGCGTTGGCTGCAAGCCACGGCTACCTGGAATAAGAAAGTCACCCACCTCTGGGCGAAGAGAACGCGCGCCTGGTCAGACAATAAGGTTTAAATCTCTCTCTCGCTCGCTCTCTGTACTTTTTTGTGAAACTGTACGAGTGAGTTCATGTTTCTGTCTCTCATTTTCTCGTAGGGTAGCGAGTTCTTAAACTCAGTTTTACTCACCCCTGCGTGAATGCCATATATGGCACTTATATAAATTATAAGCGGCCATATGCGCGTATATATGTCTTCATATAGGGCTACCGTTTGCCATATATGGCGCTGCTGGCCCATATATGGCGCCAAATGCAGCCGTGTATGACACGGCCACACCATATGCGACACCAAGTAGAGCCATATATGGCGGGGTACTGCATATGAAATGAACTATACTTATATGACACCATGCAACTTCTGCAGACGTTTAACCACACCCCAATCAACACCAAATGCAGAGTTTTCGGTGCACCAGTTTTGATATCTCAGAATGCGAGCGTAACTTGAGAGGCATGTCGTTTCGTTTTTTTTTTATATGATGTGACGGAGCTTCAGGTTTGTATAGTCGAAGAGAAATACTCATTAAGTATCCACTAATTACGTTATAACCCAACTAATAATTCTTTTGGCCCGAGATAGAAATAAAGGGGAACAAGCTGTTCTGATTCCCACTATGTAGAGTAATGTTCCAGCTATTAGTGGTTATTGGATAGTAGCAATCCAGCTGCCACTGTCAGGGGCTTTCGAGTGTGACAGTGAGTCAAAAAAAAAAAAAAACGCCAGGTCTGCGCGGAAAGCGCAGCACAGTCACAGCGAAAGCTAGAAGAGCGGCATTTCTAGAACCCGTTATAAACTCTCTTGTGGCTACTAATACAAGTAAACTAGCAACGTACCCACTACGCCACAAATCATAATTTTTGTGAAGTTGGGAAGCACACACCGGTGACATTATTCGTCATTCTGCGGAGAAACGAGCTACCACATGCAAGGCATTAGGTGCAGTTTGTTGATGCGACGGTTTATGACGATGAAGAATAATGGCTGAGCCATTTGTAATGGTTGGAAGCTTTAAACGACCCACAATTCACATCGTGTGACGCCCGGTCGTTATTTTACTCTCCCACCACGCTATATAACATAGGTCAACGTGAGAGAGAGAGAGAGAGAGACAGGGAAAGAACTTTATTGAGACCCTGAGGAAATGCATCATGGGAGCCTTATGGGCTTCCTTGGCAACCTATAGAAGTGCACTTGCGAGGAACCCACTACGCTATATATGATAATAATTTTTTGAAGTAGGGAAGCAGCCACTATTTCATTTTTCGTCATTCTGCAGAGAATCGTGGTGCCCGCTAAACACCTTTAAGGCATTCTGTGCACTTTGTTGATGCTGCAGCTGATGACGATGAAGAATTATTGGAGAGCCCTTTGTAATGGGTTGGAAGCATTCAACAATAACCCACTCGTTGCGCAACTCGCATTGTGTGACGCCTGGTTACAAAATTCGCGTTGTGGGACGCTTGGTTGTTATTTTACTCGTCTACCACGCTACATTACATGTGTTAATGCGGTTCCTTCGCGACGTGAAGCCTGCATACGGTCTTTTTGCAACGCACTTTCAAGCAGCGGCATGGCTCTGAGGTAGAATACTGGGCTCCCACGCAGAGGGCACAGGTTCGAACCTCGTTTCATCCTGGAAATTTTTTCTTATTTCGTTTTTTTTTTCTTATTTCGAGCGATAGTGGTTACGGACACCGGCGGCGGCGGACAACTACGGCGCCAAAAACGGCCCTTGTTGTGATCTCATAACAGCTTTCGCTATAAAACAAGCACTGCAGTAGGTTTAATAACTAACTAAACGCTGAATCGCAAGCACTTATCGAAGTTGTTGATGACTCCAATGCCGTCGTTTGTATATAGGTCTCTACGCGCACGGCGGAACTCTAGAAAACCAAACTATCCACAAAGGTTGCTTTCGTTTATACTCTCGAAGCTTCACAGTGGATTGTGGGAGGCACCGCCGTAGTGAGTTCCTGATTCGTGTCAACTTTTTAGTGTTCTTTAACGGTCAGATGTAAGTCATGGTAATCATACTATGATATCTTCATTGCAGGGCGAAGGTGTCTCCCAACGATCTCCAATTTACCCTTTCCTGCGCGAGCTGATTCCATTTTATGAGCACGAGTTTCTTAATTACATGAGCGTGAGTGAGCGTACATGAGCGGACATGAGCGTACGTGAGCGTATACGAGCGTTTTCGAATTTCAAAACAACCCAAAGTCGCTGCGGACTATATCGAATCTACAACCTCCAGCTCGACAGCACAATGACGCAGCCGCTGAGCAACAGCAACGTGTGACTCCTTATAAAGCACACCGCACCTGCATATTTGCGCGAGGAATTAAGGAAATACGAGTGTTCAGCAATGTTATGCCAGATGAAGGTTCTATTGGAGTTTTTTAACGAGGTATGACGCTGAAGCCTGTTCTTTACATTTCAGCGCCAAACCCTTCGCGATTCCTGTCGCCACCATTTATTTTGTTCCCTTTTTTTATTTGAGAACACAGATTTCACTTACATCTCTCTATGTACAAGTTTATTATTCTTCGCATTTCCTTCTGAGGGTCACGATGAGTTTGCTAGTCATGCATAAAAGGTTTCCGAGGAAAGCAGTGGTTGCTGTCGGTTGTTGCTGCCTAGACAAGCACAAATCCCTTAGTCCACGCGTTGGCTCCGGCAACACTTCCTATTTAACGATTCTTCATCATTTTAAACCGCTATCTTCCTTTGAAGTTTTGTCCTGTTTGGACTATTGATTCTAAGATATTTAAAGTTTACAATCAGGTTTATATCAGCATTCGAGTGTTATCAGCATTCGAGTTGTCCGTTCTGCACGTCAGCTAACGTTGCCATTTGAGAGAAGGCCTTTCCCATATCTTATACATGAGTCATTTCTGAAAGGGATTTCATGTCAGAATTCGAGAAACCTAGCGATACATATCGCCAGAATAACTCAAATCTGGACGCCGATTCTGAGGTATAGAGTTTTTGTTCCACGATTATGCCTGAACACATGGTGACCGCACGGGGTGCCTCACTAAAAAAATGCCTGAGATTAGTCACGTCAGTAAAGCTTACCCCAACACGGCGTTATTAATCGCAATGTGCGAGAAAATAATGAGAATACCACCCAGCAATGCTCAACTCTTATGAACGTACATATTAGGAAAATAAAAAAAATATGGGACTAGGACAGTCATGTGTGGGCCGGGCCGCGTGTTTGAGACTCCTGACCTAAATGGTCGGTCTAAATAAGCCGGAAGTCAGAAGGGACTCGAGTGCGCCAGTCCAGTACAGTGCGCCAGGAGTGCGCCAGTACAGAAAAGGCACGATCCCGTATTACGGCAGAGGCACTACTAGAAAATGCACATTTCATTGCGAAATGCTCGTCAAAACAAGTTCTCGCACACAAGCGTGCGCCAGGTGTTAGCAAAACAAAATATCTATATAACCGGCATGAGTATAGCAGCATGC
Organism: Rhipicephalus sanguineus; assembly: GCF_013339695.2. Lineage (NCBI taxonomy): Eukaryota > Metazoa > Arthropoda > Arachnida > Ixodida > Ixodidae > Rhipicephalus > Rhipicephalus sanguineus. The sequence goes on from NC_051186.1 coordinate 55,732,061, forward strand.
CTGCGCAACATTCCTGGAGTCGTTCAGAACGCGGATAATGCAGCCAATTAAGTCGAAAGATAGACGCATCGCATATGTGTTATGCCATCGCGTGTGCTGTAACAGTGGAGCGAAACGAAAACAGCACGTGGCGCTCTTGTTTCGTTCAAATGTACAAATATCCACAATGTCGCCGTAAGGGCGAAGCAATGAATGCGACAGCAACAAAATGGAATGTCACACGAAGGACGGCAAGCAGCTTGAAGCTTGCAGCGCGCTGCTCATGCCCAAAGGAGGCACGAAAAGAACACACACAGGACGAGCGCGAACTATAGACAACTGCCACAGCTCGACACTTGCAGCGCGTTGCTCAAGCACAAAGAAGGACGCACGAAAAGAACGCACAGGTATACAAATGACGAGCACGAACTAACAAGTGTCACAGTTGTTGCTTCTTTGTGTTTGAACAGCGCACTGCAAGTGCCGACTATGCACAACCAACTAGCCCCTACTTTGGCTCTTCTAGCTGGCAGCCCGCTCCTTTCGCAAACGCGGCCGCTGCAGCGAGCGAAGTGACCTTCGCGCGGTCTATAGCTTTAACGCAAACCTTGAGGTGAAAGCACAAAACGTACAAACCTACCCCTCACGAGACAGGCGTGCGAATACGGGCGAAAACGCCCTGCAGGTTAAATAAAGTACAGGCAGGAGGCGCGCGCACATCCCACCTCCGACGAAACATGAGCGATGCGACGACCTTTAAAGGGACCGACAACTGATTTTTCTCGACCCAGTTTTTTACGGCGCGACAGGAAGCTCACCCTTCGTAGCGTTTGTAGCTGCAGTGGTTTATCCGAAAAGCACGTAGTTATTTTATAAGCAGTATTTTTCGATCTGAAAGGCTCCAAACACGCATGAAGGCTTGCTTCAGCAACGCTGAGAATTGATAGCGATGCCGCAAATTCTTGTGAAAGCTGTCGTTGGTCTGCTTTCACAGGAGTTACTGTAACTATGCTCAACCACCTTTATTTTGAGCTTTCCAACCATTTTTGAAAATAGCAAGCTGTTACAATGAGATGTGTGGCTTTATACACCTTCCCGGTATTTGTACAGCGTTGTGTGCGCCTGCGCCCAAGGTTGCCTGCGCCTGTGTCATGGATGGCTTGTTCCGGCGTCGTTACTCTCTCGATACACGAGCCAGGCCAAGTAATCGAAAACGTAACTGTGCATATGCACGGCCGCACCGAGTAGCAGCGCGCGTCATTTCTGAGACGAAGTGTAGGTAGCAAAACTATCTTGCTCCGAAATCTTAGCGACCTGGAAACTGCGTGCACGGTTGCATGAGCACGCTGAAAAGTTGCTCAAGACGCGCTGACGAGCATGGGATCATTACGTCACACGAAGGCAGCGCCACTTTAATGCATACTACTAACGCAGGCCTATATGTACATTATTATGGAGTAATACCTTTTAATACAAAGAAACGAACAATATTTTAATACTAACAAAAAGATCATCGACCGCGTGCAGCAATCAACGGTCACGTGACCGTCTTCATCGGTTCATTCATGTTTTTGCCGCCAGAGGCGCCACAGGTCATTTTTCGTGACTTTCAATTAAGAAATAAAATATAAATCCATCTCTCACGAAAAAAAACAGGGTTGGTTTGAGTCAGTGCGACGGACAATCTTTACATCAGTGGAGTCAACTCATTTCATATTGTGGGCAGTTGTCGGTCCCCTTAAAGCGCACCCTTCGCGCCATCTTGCGTGTGATAGTGAATACGCTGAAGCACCTCCAGGCTCTGCGCACCGCCAGCGGTAAATGGTGTATATAAATAGCTCGCCCTTCGTATGCTGGGTGACGTACAGGGGGCATGGAAAGAAACGCGAACAGCGCGGCGCGCTGTTGTCATCACGCTCTCACCTCGGTGGCAATAAAAAGACGCTAGATGATTCTTGATTGTATCGTGGATTATTCTAGTGGCTTTTTATCACCATCCAGGCTACAGCCACTTGAAAATAAATGAAAAACAGCAGGAAATGTAGATGTCGCATGTTCGCGTTTCTTTCCATCCCCACTGTACGCTGCGTGGCCGAATTGTATGTACACACGACTACCACTAATATACAGCAGGTAGAACTTTCCTACAGCGCATGTTGGTTTGGTGATGCGCTTACGGTAGGGAGACGGTACTGTGTACCTTAAAGCGTCTCCCTACCGTAAGAGCATCAGCAAGCCAACATGAACCAACTAGCCCCTTTCGTCGCATTACTAGAGCGCGTGTTTTTTTGTTTTTTTTTTAATCTTGGTCCGACTTAGCTGGTACACCCGGTATAACGCGAAACTTAATTCCTCACTTCCAAGTTTGGCAAGCGCGCACCCTATAGGAGTTCTGCGAAGTATATACACGAAAGACAAGAGCTTATAACTAGGGGTGTGCGAATATCAAATTTTTCGAATACGAATCGAATACGAATATCCACCTTCGAATATCGAATCGAATATCGAATATCAAAGGAAAAATGCCTCGACAGTAACGATATTTTATTTAACACGTAGCTATTTGAAGAAAAAAAAACATTAACAGCCTGACTGGCAACAAAACATACACGGCTATCTCCAAAACACAATGTCAAGGCTAGCACAATGCACATCACAACGCAAGCAAATATCACGGCACAATGAAAGTAATGACTACATGTTATCATGTAGAAATATGAGTTGCTCCACATGATCAGGCAGCAGGCGCTCCCTTGTAACAGAGACACCCCCTGCCACTGAAAAGGCACGCTCGCTTGGAACAGAAGTGGCTGGTATAGGGAGCTTTGCAGCTTTGCCAGACTGGGGTATCTGAAGGTGCCTACAGTCCGCCACCAGTCACGTGGGTCACTGTCTTTCTTCAGAAGTGGTCCCGCATAGTGAACGAGTGGTAGAGCGGCACGTTACGGCCGCATAATATTGAAAATGTACGGTTACATGATCGCCAACAGCGCTGCACGTCGGAGATGCACCAGCAATAAATCATACGTATTGGGGCGCTCGTCGCAAGCAGATATCATGCCTCCGTGTACTTACGATGTTTATTGCTCCCGTCGGCAACGTTTTTAGCGATACGAACGCAGCAGAAATATGGAAGACGAGTTATTTTATGCATGATAATCGAATCGCATATTCGAATTTTTCGAATATTCGAAGTTATCGAATATTCGAAACTTTTCGAATACACGATTTTCGTCGAATGAAATATTCGTCGAATATTTCATTCGAAATATTCGACGAATATTTCGAATGAAATATTCGACGAATATTCGAAACTTTCGAATATTCGCACACCCCTACTATATATAGAACTCTTTTGTAGAGCTGTGCGAATAGCGAAATTTTGAGTGCGAAGCGAATTCGAATAATAAAGATTGAGTGCGAATCGAATCGAATAATTTCGAATAATTTTCGAATATTTCTCAAACATTTTTCGAATAATTCGAAGTGAAATTACAGAAAAAGTTGCAGAGAATCCCTAAGTATGTTCTTGTGAGATAGCAACATGAAAGTGTTTCTTTTCGCTAGGTTGATGAAGCGCTGGTGGGGTCATATTTCATAGTTGTCTTTCTTATCAAGAATGAGGCAATGTAGAGACCGAATTGTATTTATGTACATGATTTGGTGCAACCAAAGTGTTGCCAACAACACTTTACAAGTGATAGGCAAAGATGCCATTTCCTCGGCCTCTCCTCCTCTTTCAACTTCAGTGGAAGCCCAACTGATGTGGCGGACAAGAGTGTGCTCTCAAGTCCGGAGTTCCAAATCTGCCTCGTACACATCGATATATAAGAACATCTGAAATTTTGGATGCTAAAAAGCTTCGGCGTCCGATTTTTCGGACTTCCTGCCCGAATTTCAGGTCCAAAACAGCATTAATTGAGCCCCCAATTCTGCCACATCTTTCATCTCCATATTGGAACCAGCGTTTTCTTGAGTTAATACATTTGCGACCGTAGCGGAGCTTAAAAGACAGCTTTGCCGCAATACGGGGGTGTGATGAGGTGAAGCATATTGAAAATCTAGGGACCACTTCCCCCAAACGGACGTTGACCGACTCTTGGCTAAGTTCGACCGTAACGGACCTTGAAAGGCAGCTTTGCCGCAATACGGGGCTGTGATGAGGTGAAGCATGTTGAAAATCTAGGGACCACTTCCAATCGGACGTTGACTGTCTCTTGGCTAAGTTCGACCGTAACAGACCTTGAAAGGCAGCTTTGCCGCAACACGGGGCTGTGATGAGGTGAAGCATATTGAAAATCTAGGGACCACTTCCAAACGGACGTTGACTGCCTCTTGGCTAAGTTCGACCGTAACGGAGCTTGAAAGGCAGCTTTGCCGCACTACGAGAGTGTAATGAGGTGAAGCATATTGAAAACCTGAAGGGGTCACTTTCAACCGGACGTTGACTGCATTTGTCTTTGGCAAGTTCGAATAGTTCGAATAGTAAAATTTCAGTGCGAATCGAATCGAATAGCAAACGCTATTCGAAAAATATTCGAAATTTCGAATATTCGCACACCCCTACTTATAACATTTCAATTTCCCGTTTAACGCGAGTGCCACAAGGCCCAGTTTCAATCGCTATCGAGTCCGATTGTAGTCCCGATTGAAGGGAGGTTTTTGTAGGAAGCCAATGGTGGCCGATCAATTCGATACCGACACAGCCTCGATCGCGATCGAAAGTAACCATGCGACATTCTTATAAGGTACGCGCTTGTCGAGCGTGAAAGCCATGGAAGCAAGGGCCCAGCAACACGTTTTGCTAACTCCTCACGTGGTTCTTTCAAAATGATGCTGGTTTCCCACCATGGAGGAATGTCGTGAGTGTTCGCGTGAGTATCTTGCAGCCTGCAGTTGCAGGTAATAAATCATAGTAAAACCTCCAAGGCCGAAGCTCAAGGGAGGATGGAGGCTTCAAGATATGAAGATACTTGAACACGGGGTATCGCTGGAGCAAAACGTTTTCACATGTGGTCTTGCCTTCTTCAAGGTAGCAACATGAAGACAAGACAGCTTGTCTAAACGTTGGCACCCGTGACACCTGCTGCATGCTCAAGAATATTCACCTCTGGTTAAGGTGCTCGACTGCTCGCCCTAAAGTCGCGGGATCGAATCCCGACTGCGGAGGCCACATTTCGACAGAGACAAAATGCTAGAGGCCCGTGTGCTCAGATTTAGGCGCACGTTAAAGAAACCCCGATGGTCGAAATTTCTAGAACCCTCCACTACGGCATCTCTCATAATCATATCGTGGTTTTGGGACGTAAAACCGCAACATTAAATCAATCAATCGCCTCTAGTAAAACCACAGGCAGACGTGATGGCAACTGGTGTTTCTTTTAGCCACGCCGGGCGGCTGCTCAGAGTCGTGACGCAATACAGCCAGTAACGTCTTTAGGTGGCACCACCTGCTTATATTCACCATCGCTCGGTAAATTAAAAAATATATATCATAACGCGTGACGAAGTTAAAAACAATTAATTCAGTAAGGTAGCATGAACGCAATGTTTCCTACGTGAGTTCAGGAATCTATAGGTGATGCAGATTTATACAGTTGCGTATGTAAATAGAAACGCTTCGAAATGTCTAGGAGGCATATACGCATGCTTCATTCTCATAACCAATTCACACATCATCATCTTCACAGTTGTCGTGGTAACCATCGCTATCTTGAGTTTTTCTTGCAATAGATGACGGCATTCGTTATGAATCGCACTAAAATTCGAAAGAACAGTACTCTGCATTCCCGTTCATTTCGCCCTTTTCTATCTATCTATCTATCTATCTATCTATCTATCTATCTATCTATCTATCTATCTATCTATCTATCTATCTATCTATCTATCTATCTATCTATCTATCTATCTATCTATCTATCTATCTATCTATCTATCTATCTATCTATCTATTTTATTTTATGTGTTCTGATCTCCGAGTTTTACGAACTCCAATAGGCTCGGCAAAACGGAAAGAAGTACATCACGTCAGAGCGATTGGAAACTCAAACTCTGAGAAGCAAAACTTAAAGAGAAAGTTCGATCAATCAATCAATCAATCAATCAATCAATCAATCAATCAATCAATCAATCAATCAATCAATCAAACAATCAATCAATCAATTTGGCATTCATTACAGCGTCAGCATCATAACGAACGCGAGGTTCATGACTTCCTGCTTGTTTTCCAAATCAGGTGTATAAGCTTCGTTGAAAAATGGTTCTCGCGTAAAGCCTATAAGCACAAATCCTGTGGATAATTGTGGACGGCTGATTGAACGGCCTTCCAAAAAAAAAAAAAAGAGAAAAACATCGACTTGTTAAACGCGCACCCCTGCGAAATTTGTGACGCGTATGACGCACTTGGTAACTTATTCTAGAAGTGCGTTAACGGCATTTGCCCTGTGGCGATAAGCCAATCGAGGTGCTTATTAAAGGATGCGTTGGTCACAAAAACCTACACAGTACAAGGTTATCTCATGACAACATCTCGGGATGGCGGAGTCAGGAGTTCGACTCTAGCGAATGTCGACGAAGCAGTGCCCACGAGGACCTCAATGTAGTAAGCAGAGCATCGGGCGCGTTGTGCAAAGGTCGAAGGTTCGGTCCCTGCAGGCGGCTAGTTTTCTTTTCGTCCACTTTAATTTATCCACTTTTATATCATAATTACAACTGTACAGTTAAAATACTACGAATAACGTCCGCTATATACTTTCCTTAGCTTTATTTCTGTTTGTTTTTATTAAGGTTTTCTCTGACAAACAAAAATGAGCCCTTAAAATTCCCTTCTTTCGTTCATTCAATGTAGTACGATAACAGGCAAACTTATAAATCGGTTTCTTATATCTCATTTATAGTGAACATTAAGATTATGCGCAACGTTTGTGCGCGCAGAGCATGATACATTGCTTCGTAAGATACGGTTTAAAAAGATCCAGTCTCTCTATGCTCTCTATGTCGTGAAACCAGATTAATATGTATATAGATTTGTGCGGGGGATGCATAGAAACATTGCTGAAACACGCACTTAAAAGTTCTCTTGGCCTCTACGAGCCCAGGGGCTAAGCGCGCGTAGTACACGGAACGGAGTGAATAAAGCACGAAGTCAGGTTACGACGGCAAGAAGAAAAAAATAGTCGCCTTGGTAATACAAACCTACGACAATTAAGCACGAGAAAACTGTCTATATCGCCCTCTGGATAAAACTATCAGGATGTTAAGGCAAAAGCATCAGATGCCTCACCAAGCGTGAAAATTGAGCTAAAATGAGAAAGCGCGAGCTTGAGTTAATCAACAAGTGAGAACGCTGCAAGCTCTGATGATTGAATCACTTAACATCCCCAGGATTTTGGGGCACGTACATGTCGCGCCATCTCTCGGCGGCGGCGGGGCGCCCTGCCTTAACTGAATGGGAAGCACAAAAAAAAATCATCTCTCACGAACGAAACATGATATTGAAAGCGACTCTCGGTTTCAGATACTAGGGAACCACGAGAACATTTTAGGTGTAATTAGAAGAACGTGCCACAAGGCGCCTACCTTCCCAGGCCATTTGAAGATTTTACCACACAGCCTATGAGAGCTGGCTCGATTTATACCCATTCTGGCCTCTTTCAACTTCGATTGCAAAGCTCAGTGAAGAGCTTTCAATACGGCTCCTGGTTTTAGATTGGCTGAGAAGCGCTCTTTCAATTGATATGCTACTTTATTGTGTAGCTAAAGCCGTGTAACTTCCTCGAATATTTTTGTCAGCCTTACTCTCGTTTCCAAAGCCCGCAATCGCATGCAGAGTGCCATCACCGCTCATTCGTAGTGACACATTGCGTAGAAGACCATGCTTTTGTAGGATGGATGCACCGGAAGCAGTTTGCACAGCCGGAAACGTGTCACAGCCTCAATGCTTCGGAGGTCACCTGTGTAATGATAATCCTTTCTTATACGTCACAATTGTTCTTAGAGTGGTTAGACGTTGTGTCAATTAACTTAATCGTGTTATTATTTCATTTGCTAATCCCCCTTGCTCAATACCCCGCCTAGGTGGCCGAAGGTACGTTAAATAATTAATTAAAAAGCCGCGTTAGATTATAGTGGAGGTGGCCTTGCGCATTCGTGTTCGAGGTCATGCGTTCGATTCCCGGCCATATTGGTTTGCGTTTTGAGATAGGCGAAACACAAGAACAACAGAGTACATAGACTTGGGTGCACTTTAAAAACGTACCGCTTGACAAAAGTAATCCGAAGTGCCTTCCTACGGCGAGTGTTATAGATAGATCGTGGTTTTTGCGCGTAATATTCCAAAAATGTATTATTATAGTCTTATTGACGCAGTACATCGGACGCCTAGGTTTCTCGCGCGCCATGCCGCCGCCACCACAGAAATTTGTAACTAATAACTGGCTCCGCTTGAATAGTAATGTTGTTGTGCCCGCATGCAAAGCCTTACTGTCACGCTATACGTATAGAGGATCGATATGTCATCTCGCGTTGCCGCCACGACCTTGTAGGAGGTCGCACAACACCTGAAAAAACGACGCTTGCGCGATTACAGCCGATGTTTCGCAACCGGTCGAGAGCGGCATTCAAATAGAAAACTGCGCACTTGCGTACAAATATTGCCAGAGGGTTTCCCACGCGTTGTGCCAGCTGCATGGCGATAATTGATGTATCCGAGCACACTGAGAAATGTTCGACCTTCGTACGCCGGAAAGAAAAGAAACAAATAAGATTTTAGGAGGAAGTATGGAAAGGGCGTAGATGAGCAAGTATTTAAATTACTGTCGCTAACAGCGCACACTCATTGCTTATTTTACAAGTGAAGCTTGGTAGGAGTCACAGATTTCGGTAGCGGCGTTGTCGTACGCAAAAAACCTGGCGCCGGCGGGCGTACAGAAACGCGGCCCTCCACTGGCGTAGCCAGGGGGGGGGGGGGTGTTGTTGGGGGAGGGGGGTCGAAGAACCTTCCCCGTTCCCAAGAAATTTTTCAGTTTTGCATGTGTATATGTGCACACAGCACACAAAAGGTATTGTTACGCACGAACATACATAAAGTATGATTGCTTCGCCACAAGCATATATTTTATTTCGCCTACATTAGCTACAATACCGACATTCTGCTGCGCTGCGATGTACTCTGTATCGCTAAATCGCGGTGACAAATTGGCTGTCGAGGCTGTATCACGAAACACTGACGGGAAACTCTCAGACGTTCTCTAAAAATTTGCGCGCAATCTATCGTTTCCGTTTTGCTAGCAGCCGCGCCGAAGGCGTCCGTGAACTCTGTATGTTTGCGTAGCAGCTGGCCTCGTACAAGCAAGGCTTTAATGAAATATTTGCGGCCTACTTTCAACCCATTTGCCAGCTATATGTCTTTCACCCAGTTTTCAGAGCGCTAGCTGTGACATATGCATGAATCTATAATGACTCGGCTACGTGGCTGCCCTAAAGCACAAGAGAATGCGACCGGGTTTGACTGATGCTACAGATTAGAGGGAGGTTGGGGGGAGGGGGGGTCACGGGCCGATCTTTGACAGCCCGGTCGATTTTTACTCGGGCACGGGGTTAGGACTCGAGCCGACGAGCATTTTTCATCGGGCTGGTTGGGTTCGTACGGCATTGGAGCTCGCGAATTCGGCCCGGAATTCTCGCCAGCCAACACTCCACATTCCAGGCGAAAGTCGGGGTTGCACACAGGACCACATGCCTGTCTTTCACTCTACGAAAAAAAAATAAAAAGACGGTTAACCAGCAAAGCTGAAACGTACGTCCCCAATGTTTATCACGGGCTGGGATCTCACGATGCGTCTTCTGTTATAGCTTTTGGTGATTTCTCTGTCACCACACTTAGGAGATGCGTGCTTCAAGGACGTTAGCTTAAAGGATATTAAGAAAAGCTAAAGGATCTTACGGGTTGCGATTCATGCTGCGGCGGGTATCATCCCCAGCTATACACTCTAAGAAAAGAAAAGGTGTCATTTAACTCTCTTTTTATACATGTAAGAGTCACATGTGTAGCACTCCCTTTAGAGGGGAAAGGTGACTCTCTTTTAGAGAAAGGTGCATTGACTCTCTTTTGGAAAGTCGTGCGTTCCACGACTCTCACATATGACTCTCACATGTATAAAAAGAGAGTCACAGTTCTTAGAGTGTATGTGCTGACAAAACCTGAAGAGAAACAGCGCAAGCGAGGTGACTGTTCGAGGTATACCATTGTATGCTTGTATCGCTTCTTCATTATAGTTTCCTGCACACTCACAGACCGCCACATTTTCCCACCTGCTAGAGGTATACAACGCTGATGAAAACCAAAAGGTTACCCAATTACTCCTTTTTTGGTGAGTGTTGACTTGCCGCATATATATAACTCCCTTTAAGGGTACGCGTTAACTCTCTTTTGTAGAGTCGCGGCTCCCACGACTCTCCGAAGAGAGTATAAGGATCTCGAAAAGAGAGTAATAGTGGATCTTTGAAGGCAGTTATATATGTGACAAATCAGCATTCACCAAAGTGCAACAGGGAATCTTTTTTTACTATTATTATTTCTTTCAGTGCGCTCCGGCATGCTTTTCGAGGCATTTCTCGCGGTTGTGGCGAACGTTTATTAATGTATCAAAACTCAAGTCACGTATATGCAGGCGCACTGAGCAAGCGATGAGCACCTACTCGACGCTTATGCATCCGCCTGGTGATGTTACTGGCTCGTTCTTAACCGCGCAGCGCCTTTGCGGCCAAATTACATGTTGATAATAATATTTATTGGCACACTCTTCGCAACAAGGCAACGACAAGTAGCCAATTATCATTCTTGTTACAATCAGGTATTATTCCTTATAGTGCATGCAGTATATCACCCTAGTTATCTCTTTCTGATTTCTTTTCTTCAGACAAGCCTTGACACTATTATACCGAAAAAAGAAACCGCTCTCTACAATGTACATAGCGTCCGTTACCTACGCCTGCACGTAGCGAATCCGAACACTGAAGCGACACCTAGTACTGCAAGCGTTTCGAAGGTACTGGACAGGCACTAGTATAATAATAAGGGATGCGATAATAGCATACTACGTTGTATACTCGAGGTGCGACCATGCCACTCATTTTCGAACGTCGCATACGAAGCAGACAACGTACGTGAACAGCACGTCCGCACACATACTGAAATTTGACTCACCGAGTGTGAAACTTAACGTTATTTTAAATTTTCATATTATACATAGTAATAAACAAACGAGAAGCGGTGGCCGTCGCGAGAAAATGGCGATATCTTTCCTCGTTTATTTTTTATTTCAATTAGAAGGCGGATAGGCTCTTGCAGGTGGAACTACTAGAGTCCAAAGTGTCGTCAGCGAGAGCCCATATTGCTGATGTGTGTATTTAGTTAGTTATTTGTTGACGCTCCGTATAATTCTGTAGTTGTCTGTGTTAGCGACTTAATAAGCATGCTGACCAATGTTCTTTTCCTTCGCAGGATCGGAAGCTAAAACGGAAACAGAGAGACGCGGCAAGGAGCGACTTACCATCTAGGGCCTAGTACGACTCGAAGAAAAAAATGAATTGAACATATAAAGCACCGAATCCGTCTTCCCCACCAGCGCTGATTAGTTCTTCAATGTCCTCACTGCCGCAAAACATGAAAATCATCCTACGAAGCTACACTCACCTGAACTTCGATGTTTGATTCTTCTCAACGCTAACGCTCTCAGGTCACAAAAAGCCATGTTCTCCTTTGCGATCGACCTAGTCGTTTTCCTAATCAAGGTCCTCGTTACCGCCTACGACGTCATCAGCATTCCCGTCTACTTCGTACTCCAGAAGCCCTGGGTCTACTGGAAGCAAAAACGACTGCGGTTCGCCAAACCCATCAAAGATGGCGACCCGTCGTCGCCTTACGTACGCCCGGAAACGCTCGACATCGAATGCCTGAAGGGTGTCCGAACGCTGGACGAAGCCACCCGCAAAGCAGTTCGGTCGTACCCCGAGCGACCCGCTCTGGGTACGAGGCCAGTCCTCGGACAAAGCGAGGACAAGCAGCCCGACGGCAGGGTCTTCAAGAAACTTGTTCTGGGCGACTACCAGTGGCTCACGTACGACGAGGTCGACCAGAAGATCGACCTGACGGCACGCGGTCTGCAGGCCATAGGCCTGAGACCACGTCAGCGCATGGCCATCCTAGCCGAGACGCGCTTGGAGTGGTTCGTAACGGCGCAGGCCTGTTTCCGCGCCAACGTCCCGCTAGTCACTCTGTACGCGACGCTTAGCAACGAAGGGATAGTGAGCGCAGTAAACAGGACCGCGGTGACGCACTTGGTCACTTCTGCGGACCTCCTTCCCCGGGTGATAAGCATCTCGGGCAAGACGCCGTCACTTACGCACATCGTCTACATGGAGAACGCTTCGTCCAAACAGCTCCAACCGTCTGCAGCTCAGGGTCCTCAGGCAAGTGCACTTAGGGTTACTTCCCGACTCTGTGCTCAATCGTGACACTGTCTCGCGATCTTCAGTAAAGTTCGGTCGCGCTATAATAGGTCAGTGTCGTTTGTCCACGACTCCTCCAGAAAATACAGTAGAGTGTTGACAGCTAATATCTATTAATTAATACTGGACCAGTGTCACAGCTCTCTTTGCCAGAGAAAGAACGGAAGGCTTTATTTCATTTAACGAAAGACTTGCAGCACCAACGCCTCATCTGTGGTGGCACAAACTGAGAATCAAGGAAAAAACAAGAAGACAGGATAGGACGCCAAGATCCTGTCTTCTTATTTTCCCTTGATTGTCAGTTTGCGCCACAAATCTTTCGTTAAGCAATGCCCCAACAAGCCCAAAGAAATAGTCTGCTAAAGTTTTATTTGGATGGAGCACGGGGCACCGAGTTATGGAATCAACGCTTCATGCTAAGGTTCTCAGTCCAGTGCTGTAGCGACGGAACTTCGGCGCTGATAATCAGCTTTCTGACAGCACCGTCTCGCGCTGATATAGTGAGTTCAGTTTCTAAACTTACAAACTCACGTTTCTTGAGTTTCGTTTTTGCGTACCTCTAGCGGCGATGTTACCGACACTGGGCCGTCAAATGAAAGCTACATAGCGCCTTGTGGTCAGTGCACAATGCTTGCGTACATTGATATTGTGCCTATATTTTTACACTACGCCAGAAACATTACGTGTAGGCAAGAGTGATGCGTAAGATGTGAGCACATCCAATGCGCGGTCGATGCTGAGGTTTACCGTTTACAGAAAAGGCAGGTCACCGACCGGTACGAAACAATCTGAAGGCAGGAGCGGGAAATGGCACCCTGAAAAACAATGTATATGCGTAAACAGTTGTGTGATGACTCTGAAGGCGTAAGTTGTCGCCCCGTCCTAAATCAGGGTTTCCGTTCATCCACCGCAGGTCATGCCGTTCTCCAGTCTTCAAACCTTGGGAAGCCAGCGCTACTTGCAAGAGTGCCGGCCCACGCCTGATGACATCGCGATCATCATGTTCACCAGCGGATCCACGGGAATTCCCAAGGGTGTCATGGCAACGCACAGCAACCTCATGACGACGATGAGATCCTTCGCTTTTCTCTGCCAGAACTTCGGGGTCGCAGGCAGCGAAGACGTCTACATCGCCTTCCTGCCTCTGGCCCACATGCTCGAGCTTTCTTTCGAGATACTGCTCATGAGCGTGGGCGGTCGCATAGGCTACTCCTCTCCCCTCACGCTCACCGACAAGTCAAACGGCGTCGATCCGAGCTGTCGCGGAGACGCGACCGTTCTGAAGCCGACTCAGATAACCTGTGTTCCTCTCGTGGCTGACCGGATCCGGAAAGGAATCAACGAAATGGCCGCTTCCAAGGGTGCCCTGTTCAAGGCGCTATTTGACTACGCCGTACAGTACAAATGCCGCTGGCTGAACCTCGGGTTCGACACTCCCATCCTCAACCGGGTACTGTTCAACAAGACGAGCCGCGTTCTCGGAGGCAAAACCAAGTTCATCGTGAGCGGCTCGGCCCCGCTGTCCAATCAGACCCGCTGGTTTCTGAGGGCCTGTCTAAATTGCCCGGTCGTCGAAGGATACGGCTTGTCAGAGACGAGCTGCGTGACCACGGCCATGGATCGGCGGGACACAAGCACGGGACGCGTGGGACCCCCGCTTCCGGGTTGCTACTTGCGCCTGGTCGACTGGCCGGAGGGCGGCTACAGCGTCGCCGACAAGCCTAACCCTCGCGGCGAGGTCGTTGTCGGAGGTCCGTGCATCACCAAGGGGTACTTCGAGGACGAAGAACTGACGCGAGAGTCGTTCCGGGAGGAAGGCGGCGTCCGCTGGTTCTACACTGGCGATGTAGGCGAAATCTTCCCCAACGGCACGCTCAAGATCATCGACCGCAAGAAGGACATCGTGAAACTTCAGCACGGCGAGTACGTGGCCCTAGTCCACGTCGAAGCGGTGCTCAAGTCCTGTCCACTCGTCGAAAACGCGTTCGTGTACGGTAACTCCCGGTACGCTTACCTGGTGACCTTCGTGTCGCCCAACTACGACCAATTGCTGCGCTTGGCTCGACGCCTCGGCAGGGAACAATTAGCATCTATGAGAGAGCTGTGCGCCGATTCCGTAGTCGCCGGCACCGCCGAGGAGTTTATTCTGAACTACGCGCGTTCGTGCGATTTGCAGAAGGCCGAGGTGCCTCGCAAGGTGAGACTATGTCACGAAGAATGGACGCCGGACACGGGACTAGTCACGCCCACGTTGAAGCTTTGCAGAAAGCCTCTGCAAAAGTACTACGAGAGTGATATAAACGCTCTTTACGAGTCGGACGAGGAATGCGTTGTGCCTCTCATACACCGCCCCGAGTAGTTGTGATGGAAGTTATTAGGCTATATTTGTGATACGGTTGAAGTACTGGGTATCATAGCTTACCTATACCGACTGGCAAGCGTTCAAATACAAGGCCCGCACTGGAGTGACACTGACGGAGGAAGCTCTCGCAAAATGGCGTGCCTGCAGACCAAGAAATGGGCACTCGTCATACATTACAAACGTAGGCGTACGTAGTGTTCGCCATTAGAGGTGGGTGAAGTGTCACCCCAGTGCCTCCCCCCCCCCCCCCATTGGTAAAGTCCGAAAGAAAAGATTCGCAATGGATGCAGAACTGAAAATGAAGCGACGACGTACTTCTCTCAACGGCCTGCCTTTGGTCCCCGGCTCTCCGTGGGTAAAAGTGGCGAGTAAACAGTTCTTGGAATACAACATCAGGGGTCATCGGCCCTCATTCTCGTGAAAAAACTTGCATGTTCATGACCCCGAACTTCAAACGATGGCCGGACAGGGTCCGACTAAGTAAGGTATACGGGGCAGACTTGGCGCCTCCCTTAGACGATTCGGTGGGCGGCCGCCCCCCTGCTCTCCCTGTGCGCCCGCCTATGATTACGATGGTCAAGCGGACACCAAACACGAGAACAACGTCGAGTGAGCTGCGCAATATGCACTGCTGCCGTAATTAAGACCGTGCAACGTCTTGTATATATGTAATGATTACATTGACCTGTAAGATAAAGGAGCCCTGAACATGGACCCTTACATCACTTCTTGCTGAGACAACCGTGCCCAGGAACGCTCCTCACCTTCGGGCGTTGTTGGCTGGAGTGCTGGGTGTGTGAGTACAGTCGCGCACAATATGACTAGCAACACGGGAGCACGTGGCCTCAAGAGCTCCAAGATCACCGATGGCTTCCACAACCCATTACATCACTAACTGAATGCTCTTCTTTCACTTGGGGAGGATATAATACAATAAAATATAATTTAGTTGAGCAAATGAAGGCAGATTGAAGCCATGCGCGATCCTTTGGCTCATGAGGCCACACGCTCCCATTTTGCAAGTTATACTGAGCGCGACTGTACGTGTGTCTCTTTCTCTTTTCTTTCCCCTTTTCCCACTGACAAATTGAGGCACCACTGGCGACATTTTCGTTTTGTAATAAAGGACAATAATCGTTTGACTTTATATGTAGAAGAATTGTAACCACCCAACAAGTCAGTGGGCACGGCGTTGCAGACTCTAAGCTGATATCCAACGTAGTTGTACGAACGGTCAAACAATTTCATTAAAAGCGACCAACAGGTAATACGTTTCCCCGTTGCGGTATGCGATTTATGCAGGTTCTCTTTTTCATCCTGCGCGATTCGCTTTAAAAAAAATCCAAATGCAAGGTATATAGCAGCTATCCGCGATCCAGATCCTTGGAGTGATCACTGCTTCTAATGGTGTACCTGAGGCAAACATGAGTTCCAGTGAAAAAGAGAGCTGGGGGTTGACGAAGGGACACGTACTCTATTGTAGTCACACGCAGAGCGCTCTGAGGGCTCTGAGGGCTATAGAGCTTCTGAGGGCTATATATATATATATATATATATATATATATATATATATATATATATATATATATATATATATATATATATATTCCATAACTTCCATTCGAGTTTTACAAAAAATGAAATAAAATGAAATGTACAAGTCGAAAAATAAGTTCACACCTCTCTTTTCCCCTCCATTCCAGTGCGCACACCCAAATGCATAGCAGTGCATGGAGTTGTCGATCGCAGGAAATTGTGCAGCGTCCGAGCGACTATTCTGACATGCTGACTGTGTGGTCGCTCAAGTTGCCGGTGTCTTTTGTAGCATGTTTTTGCCTGTTTTTAACACAATTATCTTTTGGTACGGACCATAGTATTAAAAAGGCGAGCACGTGGATTCTGAGGATCAGGCTTATCGGTTGCTACCCAAACAACAATGCTAGCGGTGCGAATTGACCAAGTGACAACTAAATCTCTACGAATTAAAAACATTCCTTTGATCTGTAGAAAAAAGAACGTGGTTCGAGACATCGAAACCAGTAACTTTCTTTTCTCTCTTATTTTACATGTCGGAATTATTTTGCACATCCTTGATGGACCTCACCTTTCATTAGTATCGTTTCTTTTGTTATTTTTGCTTAGCTCTCCAGTGTTTCACTCAACAAGTCCAACAAAGCAGACTGGTGGTATAGTTGGTGCTGCACATATTATTGTTGGACGACGCAGGACGACGTAAGACACGAAAACGCTACAGCGCTGCGTTTTCGTGTTTCTTGTCGTCCTACGTCGTTTCTTCGCGCTAAACCTCAAGATATGCACGCACTAAGTGTCCGATTATAGCAACATTACATGTTCCACAACATTATAGCAACACCCTTCGTTTGACTTTTTTTTTTAAATGCGAAGCATTTCTTATCGAACCTTTGCCACTTTGAGCGTATCTATCTATCTATCTATCTATCTATCTATCTATCTATCTATCTATCTATCTATCTATCTATCTATCTATCTATCTATCTATCTATCTATCTATCTATCTATCTATCTATCTATCTATCTATCTATCTATCTATCTATCTATCTATCTATCTATCTATCTATCTATCTATCTATCTATCTATCTATCTATCTATCTATCTATCTATCTATCTATCTATCTATTTAGCCGCCTACGTCTAGGTGCTCTCATGATCGCCTCCTTAACTTGGTGTACACCAAAATTGGCATGAGAGGGTAAGAGCATTTGACTAACATGACTGTCGGGTCATGACATGAATAACGCGAAAATCCTGTCGAGCACGTCGTCAAACCCTTGCCACGGAGCCAAGGGTCGCAGGTTCGAATGGCTGGTCCCAGTCGAACCGAACATTTTTTGTTATATCTTTATTTGCGCCTACTTCGAATTTTCGCTCACGGACAACGTTGATTTTTCGCTCAAAACTAAAGATTCCGCCGCCGACACCGGAATTTTTGCGAAACGAGCTCTTTAACACTGTCGAGTTAAAACAAGTGGTGGCGCATACAGGTCTAATCATAAGACTGCAGTAATGTGAAATCGCATACTTACAAGCGGAGCTCACTGACGCAGCAACCTGTGTGTTAAGAAATATCGACAGTTCAGAATACTATGCAAATGATCTACGGGAGAGCGACGAGCTATCCTGAACAGACGAAGGAAAATGCAGAAATGGAGGTTAGCAACATCTGTATGTGTACTGCGTATGAGTCGCTGGGCCACGAACGTTTTTAAAATGCAGTGCTTAGAACGAATTATTAACGACTTAGGGTACTATAAACCTTTGCATAGGGCGAGGAGGACCGGACTGGCAACCACCGCTTTCCTCCTCTCTGGCTCGTGCGCGACGGCGCGGAGTGTGCGGGCTGGTGCTTCGATGAGTGGCATTGCCGAACAATTTTTGCGTTTTTTAGGTCGACCTGCGGATGTTCTTCTCTTTTATTGCGATGTCAGCCACAGAAAGGTCAAGAGGAAACCACTCGGTTGTTTTGGTTGTGAGTGAGTGAGTCAGAACTTTATTTTGTAGTCCTAACAACGACAGAAAAATGGGAAACTGCTGTCTGAATAAGTATGCGACGTGTATCTCCAGGCGCGGAGTGTTTGAGGTTGCGGACACTTCAAGGTACACCGTTTGTGTTACGTTCTAAATCGGCAAGTGCCGCAATATATCCTATATACCTAGTGTTCCACACAGTCAAATGAGAATCGGATATGTCCAGGTAGGCGAACAAACGTAAGCGTCAAGTACGGCCCTGTCAGGTAAAGCGCGAAACATCTAAGCACCGTGCGCTCGAGTAGCCACCCGGGTTGTTTTCGCTTCGTTTTATTATTACATTTTAATATGATGTGGTAGGTCTAACAATTAGCCTCGTAGATCGGCTCAACACGGTGATCGCTGCAGTTTATGTAGCGGTATTAGAACGGACGAGAAATCCCTCACTTCGCAGCAGGGTAACCCGCGGAATCATACGTTTAATTTGTGCTCTGCACCGGCCTTGTAAAGCCCGAACATTCACTGAACACTACAGATCCTTGTCGTGAGGTTACCATTTCCGTAAGAAAGCGGTGTGTATCCTATACAATGTGTGATATAAAAGCCGAACAGTAAAAAAAAAAGAAAGAGAAATAAACAGCGATAGAAGAAGAAGAAAAGTTCTGTCTCTGCGCCTCAGGAAGACAATTTTTTACGTGGTCAAGAACCGTTTCCGACAAGCCGCGCAGTGATATACAACCTAGTTAATTTTCTTCTAAGCGCAAAACAAAAACCAAGTTGTTATGCTTGTCTAGTGTTTCTATAACTGCCAATTTGCTGCTTAGATTTGCGAACGGCAGCAAGAATTTCGCAAAAGGGGTACATCTGGTAAACGAAGTTATAAAAAAAGTAAACACGAATCACCTCCGATGCCGATCATAGGCTCGAGCCCGGGCGCGCTTGGTACCTCACCAACAGAAGAAACTTTCTAACCATCTTCACCTTATCGCCGCCGAAATCCTATCAAATGTCACGACTCTCAAAAGAAAAAAAGAAAAAGAAGGGCGCCAGCATCGTTTTTATGTACCCGCACTTCCTTGTAAACAGCTCTCACTTTGTTTGCACCGGTGGACAATAAACGAGCGAGTAATAAGCGGTCACTTAAAACCCGAGAAACAAGAGTGCCGACAGTTTGTGAGCAACAAACAGACGCCATCCGATCCATGAAATTGAGACTGTGCGCTCACGCACATCCGCATGTACGAGCGGCAATCGGTGCGACGGCATAGAAAAACGGAGAATAAAACAACACACTAAAAGATTACAGTGCGAGAAAAAAATTCGTTGCAGCTATGGGCTGTCCAGCAGGCCCATGAAGCGGCCGCCAGGTATTCTCTGTCGGGCCCTAAGTGGGAGACGCCCGTTACGCGCTGAGCGCGTCCTGCAGGACCTAAAGTTTTAGAGACGATGGTCTTTCTTGGGATACTTAAACGGAGAAATTTTGGTCTGTCTTTCGGTCTGTCTTTCTGTTTGTCGGCACGTCACTCGATTCAGCTACAGGGCCAAGTTGAACCACTTGCTTACCGCCCACCCAGCTTGAACTGGTACGGCAGTTCATACTTGTGAACGTTGTCGATCAAAAAGTAAATATTACGCATATCTGAGGCGCAACATCACTAGGTAAATATTAGGTGGTGTGTTCCTTTAATAGAAAATGCATACATACGTAATTCTAAATATCCTAGTTTCTTAAGCTGCGCTGAAAATGCGACTGCGCTGAAACTTGCCTTCCTCCGTGCCCTCTGCACGAATTGTTGTGTTTTATTGCACTGTACGAATGCCGTGGGGCGCCGCTCTGGCATTCCTGTTTTACCCAGCCGACGTGTACATAAAAGAGTGTGTGGAGAGTACTCGTTGAGTGCGGACGTTTCTTCTGCTTCAGCGCTTCGCGCCAAACCGCGTGTTCGGGCTGGCTGGCGTCCCTGCCGGTCGCGTTGGTCACCGCCGGTCTTCACCTGCTGCTGCGCCGGGACTACCAGCCCGCAACACAGCACTCATGTTTCCCGACGTATTGCCAGTTGGCGTCCATATCTCACGCAGCGCCTCTTCTATCGTCTTTAAACGACATTTGCAGCGAAGCACGCAGATACGCGGCCAATTTTTTCCAATCCATATGTCCCCAAAGGGTTCCAGCACTTGCTTGCCCAGCGAGAACGAGTCGAAATACTTGCGCGCTTTACCAACAGACAGTGCTGATAATATATAACCACTTGCGACACGTTCGCACCACCGTATATTAGACCCTCAATGGATACAACCTTTTCAGGCCCTCTCACAGACTCATTTCCTACCTAAACTGCATCACTTGATACGAGATTCGGCGCGCCAGAGCGAAAATAAACGACTGCAACTGCAACCGCACGCACACCTTCTATAGACCGATGGATGGATGGATGGATGCTATGAGCGTCCCCTTTATAACGGGGCGGTGACATGTCTGCCACCAGGCTCGAAGGCGAAAAAAAAGAGAATGAAGAAAAAAAGCTTCCTTGTTTCATGTTGTCCTAATGCCACCTTATGCAAAATCTGCTGCCATCTAGCGGCCGCTGTGTGCATTTCCGCCATGTTGAAGGCTAAGCGCGCTCCGCATGTAGACAAGGAGCGTACATATCAACGTGTGGCGGCTGATAAGAACGAAAATGCCAACATATTTTCGAGTGCTGTGTTGCTGAGATTGAGGAAATTGGGATGCTGAAAGAAGGTTTGCAGGAAACAAGCCTCCATGTTAGTACATTTCCTCGTGGCCGACGAGAATCAGCAGATCGTTCCGTTGCTTCGGTTACTGCTTACGACTAACGCCGTGTTTCCGTTCGCCGTTAATATATGCGGTATGTGACAGCATCGGCACTCATCAGAGAACACTCTTTCATGTCATGCCAGAACAAGAAAGTTTTCGCACCGTGTGCTTGCTGCAGGCACAAACCCGCTTCGTGTACGAGCTTCAAAGCTGCATCGCGGCTACTCGCGCATGCCTGCGCTGCTGTTGATATTAGCTTGTTTATTAAATTGCGATAACAATTACATGTTAGACAGATAGCTCGTGCGCGTCATTGATTTGCAGCGGACGGACCGATTGTGCTGGAGCGTGTTGTTTGTAGTTTGTTTTCTATGGTGGAGTTTAACAAGGTAGCGTCTGGTGGGATGCTTTGCGTGCGTATTTCTTCACTATGCGTATTTTTCAAGCATTTCATGTGGTATCACTGCCAGGTTCAGACGGGTTGCCCGGATGTCCTGACCGCCCCCACCCCTTACTTTTTTTGTTTAACTTATACCCCAGGAAGAGCAAATCAGGTTCTCCCAAAAGCTGATCCCCCCTTCGGAAAAATCCTCTGTACACTCCAGTTTGCTATGAAATGTTAACAGGTGCTTCAAGTGCGTGGTACTTTTCTTATGAAACTAAATAAAATGCTGTTCCAGGAAATGTGCTACATTCTACCGTGGGTGTGCTACCGCTGGTTACGCGCTGAGGCGGTTTCAGTCGGCGAAGCAAAACTGCCTTGCCGCAACGGGTTTAAATTGTAAAGCACCAGTAGGCCCCTAAAGCGACAATGTGAACACGAATATTCTTGGCGTTTCCTGTTATATAGGATCACATATCGGAAGGATATTCAATAAAATACCAGCTGATCGGCATCTACTTCTAGGAGACACTACACTTTTCATGTTTACTTTCCACGTGCATGAGATGCGCAATTTTCTGCATTTTAATCGCACGGTAATTCTGTACATAACATAGGTCGGATCACTACAACAGCGAAATATTATTTCAAAGATAAAAAGAGGACAACGTTTTATTTAAAATTAGATGGACACTACGTCGGCTCGACATAGGCTGTCCCTCATGAAATATGCTTTGAATTGGGTCAACTGCACTTTCTTCCCGTCATCGCTGCGCCTAGCCGCGCTAAATAAAGCCGCTTCCCAACCATCCTACATTATACAAGCATGATATTCAGATAGCTAACAACGCTTTATTCGCTACACTGAAAACAGACAGGCCAATTTGTAACCTAGCGCAGAGCTTCATTATCGACGACGACAGGCCTGCACGTGACTCGCAGTGTCAAACTTGTACCTTCTTCTCGCTGTGAGGCGGTTCTTTACACGTAATAACCGTCAACGTAAAAACTAGGAAATGCCGGTAACGTGTACAGGCCCGCCTGACATTTTTATGCCCTGATTGCCGACTACCAAAGCGGATACAAGCAAGAAGTGATAGCGGCGACAGCAATAGAATTCGGGCACAAGCCTCCAACATGGCGCCGAATCGTTAGCTTCGTCAAACCTCCAACAGATGGCAGCAATTTTGCATAAGGTCTATAATAGCGCGGAGCTTCGCGCACATGCCAGTCGGTTGCCAGACCAGAGACGGCACCACCCGCCAGGTATTATGGCGACGCCCGCGAAAAAAAGGTCTACATACACCCCTACTATGCGACAAATTAGTGTTTATAACACAATGTTAACGATCCAGAGTACCATACGTACTCTACACTCGGAAACGGATTTACTGACACATAATTCGAACAAAATATTTATTACAAGGGACACCTTAAACAAGAGCGCACCTGGCTTGACTCATCCTAAAAAGCCACCATGCTGAATCCGGTTACATTTCAGGGTTCGGCTGCCTGTACAAATAGCTTTACTTGTAGCCTGCGCAATTAAATGTACTGCAGAAAACAAAATACGTTTCCTTTTTATCCTTTAAGCAAACGACTATAAGTTAAAGAAATTGCCTGGACTAGTGTTGAATGTCTGCAATGACTACGTCCCCAATCAAGGGAGAGGTTCAACCAAAAGAAGCTTTGATAGCCATAACCAGCGAGAAGGCGTTGTCCATACCAATGAATGAATCAATGAAAAATCCTCGCAGAATCTCCTTTTGGAATTGTTTAAGTGATTCTCAAGCGTGGAGTTTTATTGTAGGTTGCACATTTCCCATGAACGCAGTTTACAAGCGGCATAGGCGTGGCGTCTTTCTTCATCGCTCTAGCGTTCATCAGTGTCTGGAACGGCCCCACAGCAGCCGCATACCGTGACCACCGAAACGCCTGTTTACCATTAAATGTTTGCAGATAGTATAACTTTTCCTAGTTCGTACAATCCTCCATGTCGGCTTTACATCGTGTCGTCCTGAGAGGGCTTTGAAGCGCATAACCATATCTAAGTCGACTCAACAAGAAAAACCGTCCGTTCGTACCTCAGTCAGGTAAGAAGGTCATCGCTATAAAGAAATGAATGCATAGAACGAAAGTTTTCTTGGAATTGCCGGGTTTGAACCCGTACTTTCAGCCTCATTATATGCACTCAGCAAGTGCCATTTCGTAGCGACATCTATCGCTCAACTGCACTAAAGCCACTCTCCTTGTTCGACGATTTTTCATCACTTCACATCTCTATCACTCTGTGAATCTCTGTTTTGTTTGGTTTTGTACCGTACCGTGCGTTGTTTGTTGCTTTACTGTTCATTAGAACGAATTATAATTCATAATTAATGAAGTAAATAGGATTGATCAAAACGTAACGCACTCGTGTTTTTCATCCCTATTCCACCACCCTTAAAAATAAATATCACCCAGGGTCTCTACACTTGTTTGGAAAGTGGGATTGTAGAAACTGTGCGTGAGTATAAAACTGTCTCAGCCCTTTTGAAAGCGCTCGCCGAAAATGTTGGTTAATTGAATAATCGACGAAAAACAGTCATCGATAGGGATTAATCGATGAATGGCTGAAGTAGCGAACAATTAATCTCTAACCCATTAAAAAAATTAATCGACCATAACTAGGGGGCCTATGCCGAACCGCGGAATACGGAATTTAGTATTCCGTGTTGGTCCTCCCTGATTAGCCCTTTCGATATGCGTAAGAACCCCCCACTTGGGTAGCGCCGGAGGCGCGAAGCGTGGCGACACAGAGCAAACGGAATAGTATTCTGTATTTAGTAGTATGCTATAGCACCGTAGATCACGAATGCAAGACGGAACGCCAAAAATCATCCGACCCGCGCCGCTCCAATCGCAGAGGCTTCCCCCTGGCTTCCCCCACAAACAAGCGGCGCCTCCTAGCAGCCCTACGCGAAACTAATCAGGCAGTCCAGCCACACACAAACAGGACTTCCCGATAGAGCGCGCATTCGGCAAAATACAGAACTACAGATAACGACGTCCCGCTTGCTGCGTTGCTGATTGCGTTGAAAGCCACTCCGTTATCACACTGCTTTTTCAAGCGAATATTCTTACGAGTAGAGGCCACGTTTTTAGGCACTAAAGAAGCGCGTTTTGTGGCACACAGGCACGAACAGTTGAGCGTAGTCGTGCAATTGTGCTTTGTCACGCACGCTTTGCCGAACACGGTCTCTCCGCTTATTCTGTAGCATGGTGGGTCAAATGTCCACTGTAGAATCAACACGCACTTCTGTGACTTTCTTTTCGCATGACTGAGAAGGGCAGAGCATGAAGGGGCAGACACCCAGATCGCTAAAAGGCCTGAAGCAGGGGATTATTCCTATTGGCCGGGTCGAATCACGTATAGAGCCAGTTTCTCCCCTGGCGGAGAACACCTTAAAAAGTAAACTACAAACTAATCAAAAGCCCCGTGCACATAACATTTTTCTTTCTTCTTTTGCGCTTGACTCTCCCCTGATGGCTCTCCGCAATTTGGCATTTGCCAGCCTGTCGTGCCATGTCAGCGCGGCGGCGTATGCTCGCCGGCGCGTCCCATTTCACTGCTGCTAGCGGTTGTTTCCGGGAGTTCGTTGAACTACAGGACTAGGTTGAACCCCACAGCGTTCCGAACAATCAGTGTTGCGCGGTAACACGAATAACGGGCTCAAACTTCATCGGGAAGCGTAACTTGAGGTTAAATAGTGTTCATATAGGCCAGTTTTTTTAAAGGAGCTATTTATAGGTACTTATATGCACATAGGCACGAACGCCAAAAGTAGACATTTATAGGCGCTATAAAAACACTATAAAAACCCTTTTTAATCTCTAATTCATGCTCATATATAAAGGTGGCGCGATAAGAGCGTAAGGAACAAAATAGGCATTTGCCTAAAATCCGGTCTTTAGTCACGAGTTACAGATATCGGTGGCGCCGGTGGCGTATTACCAGTATCAGGGGAGTGAAACTTCCTGTACCATCCATGGAACGCGATACTCGCTCGCAGCGCCGGACGAACACCTGATGTTTGGGGGCGGTACTAAAACATGGCGGGGCATTGCAGACACAAACTGGGGGACGCCATCTTGATGAGGACTGAAGATCCGAGTAGCGGGGGGGGGGGGTTGGAGCGGGGGCGACTTTGCGCCAAATTCAATTGTGATGCACCAGCAAGCCAAATAGTGGAAGGTATTCAGATGGCGAGCGCGCGACCTTCTTCCTGTTGCGCAACCCGGCTTATGATCAAATCGTCAATCGTTGCGTTCTGATTGATGAAGGTTTGCCCATCCACCTATTTTAGCACCACTTAGTCTAAGTAAGACTTTGTTTTTGTTTACGTGTGCACATAAATTAGACAAGAATAAAGAGCAGAGTTTGAGTGTTTTATTGCCTAAACGTCCAATCATACAGTAAAAACACAACTTGAATATTTTACGTTTTTACTCCTGACATGCCGTGCAAGCGTAGAAAAACAAAACGAGTGCCATGTAGAAGGTACCTTTCGTCCGCCGGGATCGGAAAGAATTTTATGCCGGTGTGGCGTGAAGAATTGCGACACCACTCAGCACAGCATGATTTGTGTTGACGGCGCGAGTCCCCTCATGCGTCTGTTTCGCTGAAGCTTGCAAGGGTTTCGCTGAAACAAACTTTACGGTGGTAAAAGCGGCCTTTGGGACACCGTAGGTCGTAGCATAGATGGGCGCGCGACAAGAAACGCCCCACTTTCGCCGTGAGAGATAGGACGGCGCAGTTACCGTTTTCCACTCCGGGTGGCGCTCGTATTTTCGCTATCTCGAACTGCAACCTTTATGTTCACTTGCGTATTAAAAACTCCGGAGTTAATAAGTAACCTGGTAATAAATATGAAATGGAACAACAGCGTTCATTTATGCTCGTAGGTATAGTACAGCCCCCAAACATTAGGATCGCTGTGGTCACGGGACAGAAAAACCGCGAAGTTTCATCCCCCTGCCAGTATTACGCGGAAAACCCGGTAGTGTACTACATAAATGCGGCCCTCAAAAGTGCGCTGGACAGACGCGTATTTGTAGGCGCCGTTTTCCGATAACTGATGCTGATTCGATCGTGAGCTTGCCGGCGATCAGCTGTTTCTCACGTGGCAGTCTGATCTGTTATCGAAGTCACCTGGCATTACACGTTGCCATATTTAATTGTTGCCTGGATATGAACGCATGACCGTCGTTGTTGGTTGTAGAAAATGAAGTGTTGCGCTGCTAAGCACATGGGTGAAAATATGGAGGAGAAAGAAGGTTAGGAGGGAGCATTGCGCGATGCGAAAGAATGAAACAAAGAAAGAAATGAAAGAAAGAAATAATGAAAGAAAGGAAGGAAGGAAGGAAGGAAGGAAGAAAGAAGGCAAGAAAGAAAAGTATTACGTCAGGCATGTACACGCCATGCTTCGCTTGCCCCAATTTTCCCGATGGAGCAAGGACTCCGGAATATTTTTTAGCTTTTCTTTATCTCTAGATTTATATACACAAAGTCTTTTTTACTGTGCGTACTGTGCCAGGGTTTAGAAAGAGGGGGAGAACGGGGCCACTGTAACCATCAGCTTCCATTAAACTTGTGCAGGACACACCCAAATCACACGCCGACTGTGCGATCGCTGCACAGGGGGACGTTACCTGTTTAAACCAAGCACGGCGCGTAGTAACAAACACGTATCAGCTGTGACCAAGCTTCTCTTCTCTACAGAGACAGAAAAGTTGAGCTAATTGTTAAGTATTCGTCATGAAAGAAGGTGGGGGTGCAAACACGGACACAGGAGAAAGGATTGAGACAATGGATAGTCGGCGTTCATGTTGTCCCGTTTTCTCCTCCAGGGGCGACGAAAGGGGGGTGCAGGGGTCCCCCAAACGCAACACATAAGTTCACCTCCCCCCCGCCCCCTCCCCCCTTCCCCCATTTGTTCACAAGAAAAGAAGTCGTGGCTGCAAGCTTTGCTTTTGTGCTGGTCCACATATTCGTGCCGTTACCTTCGCAAACGCTTTCGATAGACTGCGAGCACGACGTGAATATACAAGTACATTCTAGAACGGACGCGAGCACCCTCCATAGTTCTGAAATGAATATCGTGTATAAATAGCCGACGCGTCAGGTCCACAGATAAAATATTTAACGATCGCCACGACTGTGCTCGCCGCTATTGAGTTCCACTGCGAGTGTTCTTCATTCTGCTGGGCAGCGTTCACCCAATAATGAAATTTGTTCCTAATAACAATAATATTTGGCACCGAACCCGTGATATGAATATGAGGCACGCCGTAGTGGAGGACTCCGGAAATTTCAGCCATCTGGTGCTCTTTAACGTGCACTGACATCGCACAGTACAGGGGCCTCTAGCATTTCGCCTTCACCGAAATGTGACCGCCGCGGCCGGGATCGAACCCGCGTCTTTCTTGTCAGCAGCCGAGCAGCGCGACCGTTGTGCCACCGAAGTCGACTTCGAAATTAGACAACTTTAGAATAGCGTACTGAGGTTTATAGAGTGCGATGGGTACGTTGGGTTTTTGTAAATTAACGTGAGTGCCCGAAAGGATAGCGTACGACGCATGCGCAGTGGCGACAAACGCCATAACGCAAAGCTTCGCGTACCCTGTTCTAAAACTCCGCTGCGGTGGTCTGATGGTTATGGTGCTTTACTGCTGACACGAAGG
This sequence comes from Rhipicephalus sanguineus, assembly GCF_013339695.2. Taxonomy (NCBI): domain Eukaryota; kingdom Metazoa; phylum Arthropoda; class Arachnida; order Ixodida; family Ixodidae; genus Rhipicephalus; species Rhipicephalus sanguineus. The sequence continues at coordinate 55,760,302 of NC_051186.1, forward strand.
CTGCGGGATCGAATCCCGGCCGCGGCGCGGCGGCCGCATTTCGATGAAGGCGGAATGCTAGAGGCCCATGTGCTTTCCAGAGCACTACCCCATACGGCGTCCCTCATAATCATACCATTGTTCTGGGACGTGATACCCCAAAAGTTAGTTTCTGGGACGTAAATCCCCACCAATTATGTTGTTATCAATTCTAAAGCTGCCTATTGGCTCTTAAACTTATACGCTTCGGGTATGCGCGCTCATTCACCGTCACAAAAATGTGACGGCGTCGTTAGTGGTTAACGTGCTCGACTGCTGACCCGCAGGTCGCGGGTTCGGATCCCCTCCGCGGCGGCCGCATTTTCGATGGAGGCGGAAATGCTAGAGGCCTGTGCACATAGATTTAGGTGCACGTTAAAGAACCCCATGGCGGTCAAAATTTCCGGAGTCCTCTACTATAGCGTCCCTCATAATTTTATCGTGGCTTTGAGACATTGAACCCGAACAATTATATTCTACGGTGGCATACAGTGAACGATAAGATGCCTTGTAACGTTTGGCGAAACGTTTGCCACGTTACGTTGATAACAGATACGTGATTGCGGTCCGTGGCATGAAACACGCGTCCGTGCGGAAACCACCGTGCCCTTGACGCGTATCCGTCCTATATTACGCAATAATCGGATTCTGGAGAAGGCCGGCATACTCGCCGAGCTGAAATTGGAGTTGGATGATAAAAGAAAGAGAGGCGCGGTTCTGCCGACACAGCGGCAAGTTTTGAGGGTGTCGTGTTACCACAAGTCGCGAGCTCTCCGTTGCGAGCAACTCGGCCGTCACTGCGGTATCCGTGCGAGGCGTCGTTGCACGTGTGGCCGCCAGTAAATTCCTTAGCAGATGCCATGTCAGGACTATGTGCTTTGAGATACTATCGCTTGCATCTCGACACAACTTCGACGTATGAAAGCGTGGTATTTACCAAATGGGTAAATTTTAAATATTAAATTCCGGGGTTCTCACGTAGGTTTGCCGTCAGTCATCTATATCGCTGCGGGAGAACGTTTTCCTTTCATTTATTTAACGCAATGCCACGTAACTTTTAGCGCAACGAAACTGATCAGTTGAGAGTGTAGCGCTGCCCCCTGTCGTCTTTCTTGGATCATTTTATTGCGCTAAAAGCTACTATGGAGGGCGCTTCCCAAAAAGTTCAAAATTTTCGCCGGCCCCCTCTTGCCCCCCCCCCCTCCGAGAGTAAACATAGTCAAACAACGCAGAAGTCCCCCCCCCCCCAAGAAGGAGCTCATCATGCCCCCCCCCCACCCCTACTCCCTCAGTAAAGAAAATCCTGGCGTTACCCCTGCCAGTTATATACGGGCCAGCCAGTGACAGTGACAAAAATAGCGATACCTGTTCAACGCTTGGCAGAACCTTTCCCTTGCATTCAAATTTTGGCGGCGATATGACGTCATGCATGACGTTTCTGGTCAGGTCACGTGACTTCTTCGGCACGTGACGGCGACCGGAAGTACCTCTACTACGCCCTTTAGGATACGGAAAGGATATTTCCGCTTTCGTACGCAAATGAAATAGTTCGGCAAACAAAACGGAATTTCCGCATGTCGATGTCGAAATCATCAGAGCAGGAGGAAGATGAGGAATCAGTGACGTCACGTACAGGGAGGTTTAAAGAAAAAGTTAAAAAATTGTTCTGCTGTTGTGCTGCGCGTCGACGTTTAGCGTAACCACGCTACAGTCGCAGCTGCTATTTGAACCCAGCTGGCGGAAGTAAGAACAGTTTTAATAGATAAAATAGCTCAGAACGATAGAATAGCGATAGCGTGCGCGACTACCGAGCCAAACGCAACTTTCTCTGTCATCATTGGCAGTTGTATATATGACTGACTTACAGCCGAACTGTCGAGGGAGTTCAGTGGAGAGAGGAAGTTATTTTGAGCTGCAGAGAGCAACAACCTGCCGCGCCACGGTGGTCTAGTGGTTATGGCGCTGCACTGCTGATCCGAAGGTCGCGGGATCGAATCCCGGCCGCGGCGGCTGCATTTTCGATGGAGGCGAAAATGTTTAAGGCCCGTGTACCTAGATTTAGGTGCACGTTAAAGAACCCCAGGTGGTCGAAATTTCCGGAGCTCTCGACTCGTCTCTCATAATCATATCGTGGTTTTGGGACATTAAACCCAAGATATTATTATTATTACAAAGAGCAACACTAACAAGAAATAACTAATAAGTGCTGAACTTCTAGAGGCTAAAACCACGATACTGTTATGAGGCAAGCCTTTATAGAGGGCTCCGGAAGACCATCTGGGGGAATTCTTTAACGTGCACCTAAATCTATAGGTACACGGGTCTCAAGCATTTCGTCTCCATCTAAATGCAGCCGCCGCGACCGGAACGGCCGGAATTCGATCCCGCGGCCTTTGGGACGTGGTGGGTCCGATCTGTCACGATGTGACTCCAGCCTTCTTGTCCGTCCGTGGCTTGGAGTGTAACTTTAAGAGGCTTGTTCATTTGTGATTGAAACGACTAATAACCCACTGCTTGGGCTCCGCATATGCAGCGAAATATTCGCGCACCTTCGCTATCAGTGCCCTAGTTTTAACCACCGAAAAGCAGCGCTGTAAGCCTCACAACGCCAGCTGCACAACCGCACACAGGAAGTCAAATTCTGGGGCCTTGGCCTACACGCACTTTAACGGGAGAACAAAGGCGTCGCTGCGTTTTCTGACTGAACTAGGGAGCCTTCATGTGCGCTCGCCCCCTCCGGAGGGGGCGCGCACACATGAAGGCTCCCTATGACTGAACGACATATACTGGATAGTGAGTTGTGTTAGTCGGACAGTGACATTGTCATAATCGCTTGATGACACCTTCATAAACTCTTCTTCTCTTTCATTCTCCTGTGCTTCGTTGCACCTGCATGGCGGCGATAGATAGATAGATAGATAGATAGATAGATAGATAGATAGATAGATAGATAGATAGATAGATAGATAGATAGATAGATAGATAGATAGATAGATAGATAGATAGATAGATAGATAGATAGATAGATAGATAGATAGATAGATAGATAGATAGATAGATCTCTATGACATAACCATTTGGTTACGCCACAGAGGTGAGCGGACCTTTACTCTAGAATATAATACGCCTGAATGAGATCCGTTTATAAAGCCGTATCCACGTTTGAAGCCAAGCCCCGCCAGCCAACACAAGCCTCGTAGACACATCCTGTCATTCCCTGGAAGGCACAGCGACGCTTAAGAAATTCGCATAGATGGTGGCGACAAATTTCCCTCTAGGTATTATTGCGGGAAACTCTATCTATCTATCTATCTATCTATCTATCTATCTATCTATCTATCTATCTATCTATCTATCTATCTATCTATCTATCTATCTATCTATCTATCTATCTATCTATCTATCTATCTATCTATCTATCTATCTATCTATCTATCTATCTATCTATCTATCTATCTGTTGAAATCGTTCGCATCGTGTAAGATTTACAGCAAACCAAACATTCTCCACCAATACGCTGTACATCATAGGTCACGTGTTGAGATACTTCGTGGGCAGATGTTCAGTTGACAAATTTGACAGTGACACTGCAATGTTCTCTCCTATGAGTGTGTTCCAACACTCGTAGCCGGCTGAATAGACAGCTAAGCGTACAGCGGCCATCTAAGTCCCGTGCCACTCCTCACGTGGCCGGCAAAATGGAGAGCTTGGAGAAGACAGCATCGGAGACAAATACCTAAGCAAGACGGCGGCTGAGCGAAATGCTCAGAGAGCCCGGATCTCACCGGTATGGTGGTCTGCTCACAAGCAGGCGCTTCCTACGCATTCAGTGTGAGATGCGTTCAATTTTTCATAGATTTGAACACGAAAGAAGTAAATAACAATTATGCTTGTTTTTCTTAGCTTTCTCTTGTAGACGCGAGGATGGCGTCACGTCGCACAGACGTCATCCCGACGCGTTCCATTACTAGGACGATTGGGGCTCGATGCTGCCTTCTAAGCTGTCAGCGTAGACGGTCTGCGATGCTGTCCGGAATTGGAACACGTAGGTTTTTCATGCGCGGCGAAGGTCGGCGCGCGAAGGCGTGATCGGCGTAATAATATCGCAATCTGAGCAGTGCCGAACAACACAACCTGCGTCGGTGCGCCGGGCTTCCTTTCGAAAGATAGCTCTTAATGATGAACGAAATAAAAGATGTCATCGCGTATGCTTCACTCAAATGTGTAAGATCCTTGTGGTGTATATTTTAGCGATTGCGATAAGTAAAATATACTAATCGTGTCGAGGTTTACCGGCCACGCGTCGGAGGTCAGCTATTAGTTTGGGCAGTGAAAAAAAATCACAGCATATCCACGGAGTGAATGATGATGAGTAGGCGAAGCTGCGGAGGTTCATCGGTAAACCGTGAATCTTCCGTGAATTCTGCCCAGTACATCATCACCGACGTGAGATCGGGCGCGTTTATACTAAAGGTTCTATGAGAGTTATGACGACTTGCAGCTCACTTTAATTTTACATGTACGCTGTGAAATTTCATTGTTTAGAAAACCATTGCTTTAGAAAACATCTGGCGTCTTTCGTTAAGCAGCTGGTGTCTTTTCGTTTTGCTTTAGAAACATCTGGCGTTCTTTCGTTTTGCTTTTAGAAAACATCTGGCGTCTTTCGTTGGTTTATTTCATCAATCAACGGCGTTTTGAACAAAATTTTTATTGTTTAATCACGCACAGGAGAAATCTCACCAGGCACTACCTTGGAGGTAAACAATGGCTGCTAATGGGAATGAGAGACAGAAGTCGGCTTTTAGCTAACACTTACACTTCTACTTCTACTAACGTTTCCTACTGGAACATGCCAATGGCTGCTAATGGGGAATGAGAGACAGAAGAATTCGGCTTTTAGTTAACGCGCACGCTGCAAATTTTTTATTGTTCAACAACGCACAGGAAAAATCTCCCACCGGCACCACATTGGAGGTCAAGATCTGGTACTAGCGTTACGACTGGTTACGCACTACTACGACAACTACGAGGGACGAACGGGTGCCGCTTTAAGGAGCTTCGCCCCTAAATTTATAGAATTTCACTTTGAGAACCAGAAGTGGTGCGTTTTCTCTTTCAGTATATGTACAACCGGCTGTTAGCGACAAACTGTTTGAACATGTGTGTGAGTCTGCGAAACTTCAACTCTTTATACATGTCATGTATATGTATTGCGCTGCAGAACGCATAGGAATGGAGTAGCCGAAGCGATAGAAACGTCAACCTCTTCACAGCAAGCCAGCTCAGACATGGACATAATATGCATATAGAATTGACGTTTCACAGATTGATTGATTAATTGATTGTCTAGTTTACAATTATAGTTCTGTTTGTATAAGACCCACTATGCTTGTGTTACGTGCGTGCGTGTTTATGTGGAAATAGTTAGCTTTAATATTTTTTTTAACCGCGAAGATTTCGAGTATATACTGCATTAGAGTTGAGACACGAACACAAGACTGTTTTAATAGCAGCTGCCGAGGCACAAATACAACTCCTATAGGCATAGACATGACCTATATAAGATACCTACCCCGGTTAACGAAAGGGTAAAAAAAAATAAAAAAAGAACAGTCGACGCGGCCTAAGCGCTTCCACAACAAACGAGGTCTCGAAAACAAGTGTTTGTTCGAAGCTAAATGCAATCGTGCACGGCAAAACGAAGCCAATCAGCTCATCCGCCCGCCTGCAGCTGCCACCTATATAGTAACGCCGCAGCTGCAAAATGCTCACAGCAAACTACCGGCGAGCGGTCACAAGAGAGATGACCGTATTAAAAAAAAATATTCATACCGCGCTTCGTACACAACTGCTTGGAGCAGTAAAACCTCCGCGACGTATTGTACAAAGCGGACGTTCGCAGCGACGCAGCCGGGGAGGTCACGTGGGTGAAATCACGCCGGTGGGCGAGACTGGCGAGACTATACACACACACACACACACACACACACACGTTGACGGCCGCGCCGCGTAGCGTTTCCTCCTCGTCGCTCGCCGCGATCGTGACGCCCGCGCCCCCCGAAGAGGCGGAAAAGAAAAAACGGCCCGGCTGGCCGCTATTCCATCGGGACGTCGCACGGAGCAGCGCGGTAAGTGCTCTCTCCTCGCCTTCAACGTGAACGGCTGCTGCACGCACGCTCGCTATGACAAATGCAAAAGATAAACCCCCGCGCTGCCCCTTCGTTTTTTGTTTTCTTGTTGTTTTTATGTTTCCTGTTTCGGAGTACTACTGCAGGACAGTCAATCCTCCAAGCTTAGAACAACTGAAAGTTGTAGAAGCGTTAACCGTTGGGCTAGCTGGTGTGACGTTTCTGGGATCAAGAGCGAGAAAACTTGTTGATGAAAAAAAAAAAAACTACACTGACAAAAGGGACACAGGACTGACGGGAAAAAACAGAAAGCTGACGTAGCTATTAATAATAATAACTATGTGCGGGGTTTTGCGTCCCAACGCCACGATACGATTATGAGAGACGAGGCAGTGGAGGGCGCCGGAAATTTCGGCCACCTGGGGTTGTTTAACGTGCACCTAAATCTAAGCCTCTAGCGTTTTGACTGCATGTAAATGCGGCCACCGCGGCCGGGATACGACCCCGCAACCTTCGGGTCAGCAGTCGAGCATCATAACCACTAGACCACAGCGGCGGGTTAAGCTTGGAACAACAGAAAGCTGTAGAAGCGTGAACGAACTGTTGGGCTAGCTGGTGTGACATTTCTAGAACCAACGAAAGATTTGGATTTTCTTTTTCCGAGGCACTCGTTTATAGGTTAGACACAACAAAATGAACGGAACAATGAGGCCAGGAAAAGCATTGAAGACCTTAATTGTTGCCCTCATCTGTAGCGTAGTAATTTTGACGTAAATTGAAATGAATGGAAGTGCACTAAAAACTACCCTTTCCGTCGGTGGGATCCGAACCCACAACCTTCGAGTTACACCTACGATGCTCCACCAACTGAGCTATAGTTTACGACAAAATGCGCTTTCCCTTCTACTTCGTTGGGTACGTTTGGGTACGTTGGGTACTACTGGGTATTTCTAGGAATACTAGGATCAAGAGCCAAAAAACTTGTCGATGAAAAAACTACACCGACGAAAGGGTCAGAAGACTTACAGGAAAGACAGAAAGTTGACAAGGATTTGTTATAAAACAGTAGACAGTATATACGTAGAGAGTAGACAGTGTTATAAGACAGTAGTTGGCAACGATTTGTTATAAAAGAAAATAAGGTGAGCGAAACACGGATACAAGACAGGAGAACAATACAAGGCGCGGTAGTCAGAGTTTGTGATCGGTTCTCTTATATCCGTGTTTGCACGTCTTACCGTGTTTTATGACATACATCCTGTCTTCTTTTAGTCCTGCCCTGTCTTCTTTTAAGCGAAGACTACTTTGCCGCACAATAACTGCTTCTTGGGCGCTCCAGCCGCGCTGACCTAGTGGTTACGGTGCTTGACTGCTGCAACCCGATGGTGGCGGGTTTCGCCTCCATCGAATTTCGATGCAGGTGAAATGTTACAGGCCCGTATACTGTACGATGGACTAAATTTCCGGGGTCCTCCACTACGGCGTCTCTAATAACCATACCGTGGTTTTGGTAATTATTACTATTTTATTACCTTAACTCTTCCTGCGGGGTAAAGTTTCCTCCACGTAGCTCCTTTCTCAATCTGCTTCGTCATTTACATTGTATTGTTCCAAGATTAGCAGCAGTTGCCGATGTTTCCGATGCCATGTATATATAAAAAAAAGAACTTATCAGTCTTCGCTATTGCCACTAAGATGTCATCTCCCGTCTTACGTAAGTTGTTTGCAACGACCAGAAAAAAAAATGTAAGCATAATTCCATAGCGACGGCATACCACATCACACCACGTGGAAGGGGGGGGGGTATTCAATCTCCCCGCCCTTCCAAACGTTTTCAATTTTGGACGTGTGTATATGTATACACACATATATATATATATATATATATATATTGTAACGCTGAAACCACACGACGTCCACACAACAGAAAAGAACACTATATTTCAAACACAAACATGGCACCGTCGCCTCAGCTTCACTTCATCCTCATCGTCTTCCTACAGTACGACTGCCCGTACCATGTGGCTTTCTTCCTCGTCATCCCAGTTGGCTACAACAACACGTAACATCTTCCCACCGGGGTAGGGGAGGGAGGGGGGGGGCGTCGGAACGAGAGCAGCTGGGCAGAGAAGGTTGTATCCTTCCTCGGAAGGTTGACAGTTCCCTATAGCAAATGACCGCATTAATGTCGTATGAGTAGACCACAGTTAGAAAATGCACGCATTGAAGGGACTGTCACGCGCAGCGGTCTTTCCTTGCGGTGGCGAGCCACCTTGCCGTATGCGACAGATGACGTTGAGTCCACGGTCGGAACGTTGGTGTCGATGTCCGCCGCCTGGAGTTCGCGCTTCTGCGCACGCCGAACATTCTTCAGACCGTTGGCGTGGTCCTGCCAATCATTCATGCGACTACCGTCGGCCCCCAGTGCGACAGTATCTTCCGTTGGATGGTTGTCCGAGTCGTGCATGAGTGCACTATTCACACTGCTGGAAAAGTGAACGGTCCTCCTTGCCAAGAAGTTTCTGAGCTTGGAACAATCATCTACATAGAGCTTGATCAGCTGTGTGGCCTCGGCATGCTCCTCCCCTGGGCTCCTCACATACATGCACTCACCGCGTGGGTCCAGCAGAAAGTCATTGCAGCGTGTGTATGGCAACAACTTCTGAACGAAGGGTTCGTAGGAAAGCGGCGCAGGTTGCGACAGAAGCTGCGCCTTGACAGCTTCACCACTACCGCAGGCATCCTGCTGGTGCTCCATCATTACCTCACTGAGACTCCCGTCTGCCGGCTCGGACATCGGCGTGCTAGCCTTGTTGGCAACTGTTGTCACGGGAGTGCACAGCAGCCAGTCTCGGCTGTTGCAATCAGTAACTTGACTGGGGAAGTTACCTTGGGAAGTTTCCGCCGAAACGATGAAGAGCCGCTGAGCAGAGGTCGCAGAATGGATTTTGGGCTGTTCCTTCTCTGACTCCAGCCCTTGTTGTGATGGCGTTGATGTCTTCTCAGTGGACTCGCCGACAGCACAGCTCTCGACCAACGGCGAAGGCGCCACCTCACACTCTCTCTCCCCATCGTCGTGCACTCTTACACAGGCTCCGCTATCTGTCCCCCCTCGCTCCCACAGACCAGTGCTTCCGTCAACAATCCTCTGCTCCTCAACGCTGGCCCGTTCTTGAACCTTTGACGTTTCACCTATGTTCTCGGCAGAACACTGCGCTCCCTTTCCCAAAACACAGCGAAGAAACTCTTCGAACCTGCGCAGCTGCCTGCGGTCCAGCTCCTCCAGCGCCTCCTCCATGGAGCTCACCAATTCATCTCTGAGCCCATCCATCGCTCGCATCCCACCGCTGCCACCAAATGTAACGCTGAAACCACACGACGTCCACACAACAGAAAAGAACACTATATTTCAAACACAAACATGGCACCGTCGCCTCAGCTTCACTTCATCCTCATCGTCTTCCTACAGTACGACTGCCCGTACCATGTGGCTTTCTTCCTCGTCATCCCAGTTGGCTACAACAACACGTAACAATATATACAAACACACGCACGAACATACATAAATGTTGCTTCAATACCCCCCCCCCCCCCCCGCCTCGAAGAAACTGCCTGGCTACACCCCTGCCAGCAATAATTTGTTTTAATTTCCGTACCTCGCAGCATTCGCCACGATAAGGTTGAAACCGCCGTTCCCTTGATTGCACGGCCGAGCGCACATCCTCTGCCCTCCTGATTTGCGTATGTCAATCGACGACTTCGATCGCTCCCGTTAACAGCGTTCAGTCCGAACACGACGCGATCGCTTCAGGGGAGTGTCCTCTCTTTGTCCCTTGGCTATTGGTAAACACTGGACCTTTTAGCGGGACTTGCTTTGAATGCAAGCATAGTGTCCCGATGGTGCCACTCACATGTACACTTCGCATCTAAGCTCCTCAGAAGAGCCGTGCTGATTGCATTCATTCATTCATTCATTCATTCATTCATTCATTCATTCATTCATTCATTCATTCATTCATTCATTCATTCGTTCGTTCGTTCATTAATTCATTCGATTGATCGATCGAGCGATTAGTCGATTGATTGATTGATTATTCAATTGATTGATTGATTGATTGATTGATTGATTGATTGATTGATTGATTGATTGATTGATTGATTGATTGATTGATTGATTGATTGATTGATTGATTGATTGATTGATTGATTTCTGCTTCGGAAGGCACAGAAGAAAGTCGCATGGTCCATTATGCATTTGCCTAAGACGTCTGGACGGCGAAAGCCACCTTTTGCTTCCCTGTCGATTGCATCGACCCCACCCGAAAGCTTTCCGCATCCAACGTGGTTGTGCATTGCGTTCGCGGGATCGAAGGAATCGGAAGCTTTCCGCACACAGTGTCGTTTTGCATTGCGTGCGTCATCGGCCCACCTTTGATCAACCAACGGAAAATGCCGTGTGATGATGTCATGATGTGACATCACGTTAGGTGACGTCATAGTGATGCCACGATGACGTTACGAACTTTGGTGACCTGTGCCGTCATCACGAGATGGTTTTTTTTTCATCGCTCGGGCTGACAACGACGACAATCACTTTTCGCGTTTCATCATGCATCTAAAGCTTTCGCCATAATATCCAGACTAATTTCCACCACCAGGCCTCTAATGTCCACTTAATGAAAGTGAAAGAAGCGCTTTATAACACTGCACATCCACGGAAATGCGGTTCAAAGCGCCTAGTAGCCGAACCTGCAACCTTATTTACAGCGGCACAGCGTGTCGTCCTACAAGGGGACCGTGACCCATAGCCGAGGGTATCCGTCTTTCCCTTAGGCTGGCAATTTCCGCTTGCTGCGACTCACATATAGCTTGTGAATTTCCTTCAGTATTAAAGGAAAGGACTTGAAGAAAAACAGCGCTAGTATAGTCACATATAGTTTGTGAACTTTGTTCAATATTAAAGGAAAGGACTTGAAAAAAAACAGCGTTAGTAGAAACGAATGCAAAGGTAAGAGGAGGCACTGACTAACAACCAAGCTTTATTACTTTTGTTCCTTCTATATATACGCGTATACTAGATAACAACCAGTAAAAGCAACGAGGAGCTCGAGATATCAGCGTAAACAATGCTACGTCACATGTTGGCAAGGCATACCAGATTGCACTTCGGTGGAGCAATAGTAAAGGCACGCTGACAGAATTATATCCACTTTATTTTTATTTATTTTTTCTGTATGCAAGAAGCTCCAGAGATATCACGTTGCCATTGTTCCGCGCAGTTGCCTCACATTGTTTAATCAGCAAAGGAGGTTTTGCCATCGCAACTCTTACAGTGTTCGGCAAGACGACTGCTGAGAGAATCTTTGAGCGAGTGCGTGTGCTCAGGGAGTACGTCGCTAACACATCGACATTAGGTAGCTTTGGAAGATGTTTAGTAACGCCCGCGAGTAAGGTGAGCTTCTGTATACTGTATACATTTCTTCGACAGTCGACGAATTGCTGCGTGTGTTTCTTTTATTTTCGCATCTGCTACGTTTTGATCTTCTTGCACAGAGGCCAGATAGCTCGTGGCGAGCACTAAAAAAAAAAAAAAGAAACGAGGAACTAACTTCATTGAAGGGGCCCGTCACTTTAACAACTGCACCGTAGCGACGGGGTAGGATGTTATCACGCACGCGCTTCGGCCGAACCGCACGTTACGCGCGCCCAAGTGACACGCGCAGCCCGCTGAATCCAAAATAATGCTACGTCGTCATATGGTTTGGCCGTCGCATGTGCATAATAAGTTCATAACAGCTTCCCCGTCACTATAGTTCAGTTGTTAGAGTGACGGGCTCCCTCACTCCAGTGCCTCAAAACAGTTCCTATTCCCAATTTTTATGCTACTTTTTTTTTGCTAGAGTAATGAATGTAGGGGATGACAGCACGATCGCCTCTCGCGATCCGTATAACAACGTGGAGTGAATGCAAAACGAAACTGGAAATATATAACTGCTACCAGAGATCTTGTACGATTGGTGTGCTTTATTGAACAGCTGTCGCTGATCACGTCATTGTGTTGGAAGGTCAACAGTAATAATTGTCGAGGTTTTGCGTCGCAAAACCACGACGTGATTATAAGGGACGCCGTAGTGGAGCGCTTCGGAAACGTCGACCACCTGGGGTTCTTTAACGCGCACCTAAATCAATATACACGGGCCTATACGGCATTTCACCGCCACGGTGGCCTAGTGGTTAAGGTGCTCGGCTGCTGACCCGCAGGTCGCGGAATCGAATCCCGGCCGCGGCGGCCGCATTTTAGATGGAGGCGAAAATATTTGATGCCCGCGTACTTAGATTTAGTTGCACGTTAAAGAACCCCAAGTGGTCGAAATTTCGGGAGCCCTCCACTACGGCGTCCCTCATAATCATGCCGTGGTTTAGGGACGTTAAATCCCAACAATTATATATTGGGTGTGTCCAGATAAGATCGAACACGAGGTCCCGGTCACCATTCCCGCTTGTGATGAAATTTACTGTAGGTCTAGGCATTACACCCAGAACAATGGTTTCGCAGTTTTGCGAGAAAAAATTTTGTTCGCCTGAAAAAAAAAATATACAACTTTCGGCCGCAAAAAACGCTTTTCCGCCAATTTCGCGATTTCTGAATTTTGAGCGCACCTAGGGAAAAAACGGTGCACTTCTTCGTCACAATATTTATTCCCCTTAAATAACAAGTGAAATACAATCTTATGAGTCTATTATTTTCCTTGCTTGTCGAAGCACTTTTGAAGAAAAAAATCACAAACTTGGCAAATCGCACAAAATACCTCTATTTCAGGAATTTATTGCTGCAAGCAAGTTAAAGTGAGGATAACAAAAATCGGTACATATTAACTTTGATATTTTCACTCTCTTTCAAAATAAATTGCGTGGTTTTATCGCGCTCCGTTTTACTCGATAATTGGGCTGAAACAAAGTTCAGCAGTGCGGCGGTTTGGGCACGTTGGTATTCCATCTTGAAAAATTATGAGCGCACAGAAAACACGGACGACAAAAAGACACACATATGCACACACGTAGGCGCTACTTCCAACAAAATTTATTCTTGTGATCCACTGCTACTTATAGCACACAATCAGCTCATATCGATGCGCCATACTCCCAACCCCCCCCCCCGCCATTTGACACATTTTTATTTTGACGTTGTCATACCCAGGTATTCAAACTCTTTTTTTCTTAGCGCAATGGACGGCATGCTTACGCATTTTTCGCCCATCTTTTCAATCTGCTCTGCCTCGAGTATCTCTCTTGTCAACTGATTTCGGTTCTTGTTAACAATTCTACATTTGTCAAACAAAGGCACACAGCCACACTTCTTGCAAAACGGTGCAAAATGTGTCAAATGGCGGGGGGGGGGAGTATGGCGCATCGATATGAGCTGATTGTGTGCTATAAGTAGCAGTGGATCACAAGAATAAATTTTGTTGGAAGTAGCGCCTACGTGTGTGCATATGTGTGTCTTTTTGTCGTCCGTGTTTTCTGTGCGCTCATAATTTTTTCAAGATGGGCTGAAACGTAAGTGATTTACCAAAAACGCCGAACTTTGAAAATAATTTTCTCAAAAAGGCCATTTTTAATTTTTTTTAAAATCCCTCTGATTGAAGTCAAGGATGTCATCTACCATTGTGCAGAAGAAAACGTTGCATTATTTTGGTTGCTAACAAGTTATAGTGCGTCAAATGTGACCATGCCAGCCTAGCGGCCGCGTCGTTCGTTATGGGCTGAAACTCGGATATAAGTTGCTAAAAATACTTGTACGTGACATAATCACAAATCAGCAGCGCCACACCAACAAATGCGCAGCCCGGTGTCATGGTTCAGCAAGCTTTGTCTTGCGATCAGCCGCTTGACAAACCCGCAGCAGCGGCCGCTCGATGCTGCGGGCGCTGACATTACATCAGTGTCGCTTCGACTGCGGAAGAGCTCCGCTTGAGAGCCAAACTACGCTCAGAGGACAAACGAGAGAAGGAATGCATCACAGTGAAAGTTAAAGGCCGTTAAGTGCCAACAAATGTCATAGTATGCAACGAAAACTCTGCCGGCGATTTCCCAGTGAGCGTCTCCAGTAGTGCGCTCATGTGTTGCTTTCTCTCTTCGGATGGCCTAAAGATAATTAGGTTCATTCCATGAGCAACATATGACACAAAAGAAAGCCATTGACATCTAAAGAAAGCTGTCATACGTGCTTCCGATGGTCGAGCAACTCAAACTGCAGTTGTTCATCTCGTGCCAGAGCACTTGTGTCAGCAGTCTGTGAAAAGAAGTGCGTCCAAGTCCTTTACTTCATTAAAGAACCGCTTTTACAATACTGTATTGTTGTGCGTCCGCAGATAGAATATTCAAAGCAAGACGAGCGTTTATCACGATATTATGCGGCTTCGGGCATAACAGCAGGGAAATAAAATACATCCGTGCTGTATAAGGCGCTCACTGGGAAATTGTCGGCAGAGTTTTCGTTGCATACTATGACATTTGTTGGCACTTGACGGCCTTTAACTTTCACAGTGATGCATTCCTTCTCTCGTTTGTCCTCTGAGCGTAGTTTGGCGTGCAAGCGGAGCTCATCCGCAGTCGAAGCGGTACTCATGTAATGTGAGTGCCCGCAGCATCGAGCGGCCGCTGCTGCGGGTTTGTCAAGCGGCTGATCCCAAGACAAAGCTTGCTTAACCATGACACCGGGCTGCGCATTTGTTGGTGTGGCGCTGCTGATTTGTGATTATGTCACGTACAAGTATTTTTAGCAACTTATATCCGAGTTTCAGCCCATAACGAACGACGCGGCCGCTAGGCTGGCATGGTCACATTTGACGCACTATAACTTGTTAGCAACCAAAATAATGCAACGTTTTCTTCTGCACAATGGTAGATGACATCCTTGACTTCAATCAGAGGGATTTTAAAAAAAATTAAAAATGGCCTTCTTGAGAAAATCATTTTCAAAGTTCGGCGTTTTTGGTAAATCACTAACGTTTCAGCCCAATTATCGAGTAAAACGGAGCGCGATAAAACCACACAATTTATTTTGAAAGAGAGTGAAAATATCAAAGTTAATATGTACCGATTTTTGTTATCCTCACTTTAACTTGCTTGCAGCAATAAATTCCTGAAATAGAGGTATTTTGTGCGATTTGCCAAGTTTGTGATTTTTTTCTTCAAAAGTGCTTCGACAAGCAAGGAAAATAATAGACTCATGAGATTGTATTTTACTTGTTCTTTAAGGGGAATAAATATTGTGACGAAGAAGTGCACCGTTTTTTCCCTAGGTGCTCTCAAAATTCAGAAATCGCGAAATTGGCGGAAAAGCGCTTTTTGCGGCCAAAAGTTGTATATTTTTTTTTCAGGCGAACAAAATTTTTTCTCGCAAAACTAACTGCGAAACCATTGTTTTGGGTGTAATGCCTAGACCTACAGTAAATTTCATCACAATCGGGAATGGTGACCGGGACCTCGTGTTCGACCTTATCTGGACACACCCTATTACGGCATTTCACGTTCATCGAAATGCGGCCGCCGCGGCCAGTATTCGATCCTGCGACCTTCGGGTCAGCAGTCGAGTACGATAACCACTAGACCACAGCGGCGCGTTATATGTTGGAAGGCTTGCCGTCTTCTTAGGGTATTCGGGTACATAAGAATCTGCCGAGGAAGTTTTCTTAAGATTTACACGGAAATATAGGCCAAATGTATGGAAAATATATGAATTCCCTAAGAAAGGAATTCAAATCCCTGTCACAACTGTGAGGATGGATGCCAGCTAGGCTGTGACTGCGGTGGGTCTGGTATAGTAAATATCGCGAATGTATGCATCATCATTATTGACTACATTGAGCGAATAACGAAACACACTCAAATGTCCCGGTATTTCTTTTGCGCATGACGCATGTTATCGTCAAAGGTTGTCTCAAAATGAAACCCTGAAGTACTTCAGAAACCCCGTTGTTTCAAAGGTAAGAAAATGGCATGATGTTCGTCTCAATTGTGCAAGTGGTCATATCTATGAGGCAAATTTGTTCACGTCATTCTGCCGTCTCGGCGAAATCATACACCTTTATATTTACTTTTACGCCATGTCCATTTTTTTCGACGCAAAAATGCTCGAATAGTCGAGTTAATTGGTTCGCCAAAAATTGTTTTTCTACGCGTCTTTTGTCCGCGGACGCGGTCCTCCAGAACCGAGCCGTACACCTTCTCTGTAATATGGAATAATTGGAATGGCATGAGGAATGTTTCAGTAGGGCGCATACCCTTTCTTTAAAACATGTTGCGCGTACCTTTGAAGCGCTTTGACGAGCGCAGTGTGTGGGGCAACAGCTCCACATGTGTTGCGGTATGCCCCCGGGACACAACAGCAACAGGTCGAGGTTAAATAAAATACGCGAGTACAGGTCGCACCGAAGGTTGTGTAGACGACCGTCCGGATCGGCAGGTTGTGGCTGCCGTTGCGCAAGTTTGTCCCCCAACAAGGAAAAAAAGTATACGTCAGCCAGCCAGCTATAGTTGGTTAATGCATGAAGCGCGAAGCAAGCGCATAGTGAATATAAAGTGCAGCGACTCCATGCTTCGCGACGACATTTTTGACGACAGCGGCTTATTTCCAATTCCGCCGAGTTCCACATGCACGTTATGTATAAAAACAACACCACGACAATGCGAGAGACGTGGTGTGACCTTTAAACAGCTGGCGCGGTTTCAACGACCATGCGGTGTGGCGTACCCGATAGATCGATGTAAGTGATATCGACTGCAGTCAGTGTATAACGATGTAGATACACTGCTAATTAAAGAAACGATCAAAAACTGCGCGTTATGCGTACTGCATAACACACGCACAAAAGCATCCGCACGCGGAGTACTTTCGTTTTTCGTATTCACATTTTCATTGAATGGGTATAATGACACGAAAATTGACTGAGAAGAAGAAGATGGCTTTCGCCTTCGAGTCGTCTTTGGTAAATACTAGGGGTGTGCGAATATCAAATTTTTCGAATACGAATCGAATACGAATATCCACCTTCGAATATCGAATCGAATATCGAATATCAAAGGAAAAATGCCTCCACAGTAACAATATTTTATTTAACATGTAGCTATTTGAAAAAAAAAAGAAGCATTAACAACCTGACTGGCAACACAACATACACTGCTATCTCCAGAACACAATGTCCAGGCTAGCACAATGCACATCACAGCACAAGCAAATATCACGGCACAATGAAAGTGATGACTACATGTTATCATGAAGAAATATGAGTTGCTCCACATGATCAGGCAGTAGGCGCTCCCTTCTAACAGAGACAACCCCCCCACTGCCACTGAAAAGGCACGCTCGCTTGGAACAGAAGTGGCTGGTATAGGGAGTTACATGGGGCAAAGCTTTGCCAGACTGGGGTATCTGAAGGTGCCTACAGTCCGCCACCAGTCACGTGGGTCACTGTCTTTCTTCAGAAGTGGTCCCGCATAATGAACGAGTGGTAGTGCGGCACGTTACGGCCGCATAATATTGAAAATGTACGGTTACATGATCGCCAACAGCGCTGCACGTTGGAGATTATTTATTTATTTATTTATTTATTTATTTATTTATTTATTTATTTATTTATTTATTTATTTATTTATTTATTTATTTGATTTGTATACATACAAGCACAAGGACACAGGGAAAAGAGGGAGAGAGCAAGCTGGCAACTGCCACCAGGAGAGGCACAACGCCTGCCTGCTCTTTCGGGAGAGGGAAGAGACAGAGGAAAGGAAGTTAGGAGGAGAAAAAGAGGAAAGGAGATAGGAAAGTGAAGAAAATGTGAAGAAATGTGAAGAAATGTGAAACACTTGAGCATCTTATAATACACTGTCCCGCGTTTGCTACGCAGCGGGCTTTGCTGATTAAGGAATATAAATTCCTCGGACTTAAATGCGCGACCATCGACGATTACCTCTTTCCGAGATGTTGTGTATCTCGACGCGACCAGGCCCATCGAGCTCTGCTGACCTTTATGGACCAAACATATCTGGCCACCCGTCTATAAGCGTTCCTTTTTTTTTGTGTGTGTGTGGGTTTACCTGTTTTGTCCAAGTCTTCGTCAATTTTTTTTTCTTCACGTTGGAGATGCACCAGCAATAAATCATACGTATTGGGGCGCTCGTCGCAGGCAGATATCGTGCCTCCGTGTACTTACGATGTTTATCGCTCCTCTCGGCAACCTTTTTAGCGATACCAACGCAGCAGAAATGTGGAAGACGAGTTATTTTATGCATGATAATCGAATCGCACATTCGAATTTTGCGAATATTCGAAGTTATTCAATATTCGGAACTTTTCGAATACACGATTTTCGAATCGAATACGAATATTTCGAATGTAATATTCGACGAATATTCGAAACTTTCGAACATTCGCACACCCCTAGTAAATACATAAGGGACATTGTGTCTTTTTATTAAGGCGAAAGCCTTAGATGCCTCATCAAATGCGAAAGTCGACCGTCGGCGTCCCGCGGCGTCGGCGTCCACAAGTGTGATGCAAAAAATCATCATCACGTGATGATGTCCCCTTATCACGTCATCATGACGTCACATATCGTCGAAATTTGTGACGTCACCATCACGTCACATGATGACGCCATAGCATGACATCGGCGCTTGGTCAAAGGTGCCGATCACGGGGGCAGTGCAAAACCAGGCGAGGTGCAGAAAGCTTGCAATGCCTACGATGCCGGAGGCGGTACAAAACCAGTTTAGGTGCGCAATGTTTTCGGTGGTGTTTTGGGGCAGGATCAATACATCGACTCAGAAGAAAAATCAGATGGCTTTCGCCTTCGAGTCGTCTTAGGCGAATGCATACCCTGTGAGTTTTTACCGCAGCGTCTCAGCTACGTGTTTGTATGCTTTGCAATGATAGCACCGGAGTGGGACGGTGGGGTAAAATGAAGCGAGACAAACGGCGCTGCAACGGGACGTAGTAAAGACACAGGTTTGTGTGTGTCGTCTACGCAGCACTCCACTGTAGCTCTGGTTTTGTTCGCGTGGCATATATAAGCTTCTTATTCGTTCTATAAAAGAAACAAATGATCGGGGCTCCTTTTCTTTGTTATACGCAACTTAATGAAACCTACGGACCTGGCTTCAGTGTTTCTTCATTGTTCATTAGGTTTTATCTAACGAAGAATACGAGCCCTTGATCCATTCCCATTCTTCCGTTCATTCATAGCGATGGTATTGTTCCGGCAGACGTGATGCCTTCAGGTGTATTATGCGGGGGTTTATTGATCAGCTGCCAGCTCGTAAAAACGATCACGCGCTAAGTGACGCCAGCTGGCAGAAGTTTTCGACAATGGCCGTCATGGCTACGAGCGGATCTGGCTAACGTTCCCAGGTTTACAAGCGCCTAAATACCCTACGAAGTGACGGGAGGACGACCGCCGCTGTAGCTCATTTGGTTTATAGAGCATCGGACGCGTTATCAGAAGGTTGCCGCGGTTCCGTCCCTACCGGCGGCAAGTTGTCTATTCGTCCACTTTAATTCCCTTATATTTATATCATTATTTATTCTTTATTGCCATATATCATAATTACTATATTATAATTAATATCTTATAATTACTACACTACAGTTAAAAGACTACAAATAACACCCCCTATACCTTCCTTGGCTTGATTGATTGTCTGCTGGTTTCACTGGGTTTTTTTTTTTTTTTCTCCCTAGTTTCACTGCCCTGCGATTAATAGCGCATTCACTGAAGTGGGCTCGCATGGTTGCAGAAGGAATGCTCGGTTTCTCGCATCTCTCCAAGTGACCAGTACACACAGATGTCCACACAGATTTGTCCTTCTCGAAAACCTTGCACCTGCGCCACGCTACTCGTGCTGTCAGATTCAACCGTCACACGTCTGAGGCGTCATGTGGAGACGCATCTGTCGCTCGTCCTCTGTCGAGCGTGTACTCGCAGTCAAATCAAAACGAAACAAAACAAAAAAAAGAATGTAACGAAAAAAAAAAACATTTTTTCAAGCACTGTGCATTCCACAATGCCGCGACGTGGAATGCACAGAACCCACACACTCCAAAATCGTGGGGACCGATAAGATATAGCTACACTGAAACCTCGATCGTATCTATTCATTTTGTTGTTGTTGGCGTTTTACGTCCCAATGTCACGCTGAGCCGTTCAATAATGGAATACCAACTAGCCCAATCCGATACTTTACTCCAATATCACGGTACGATTGTATGACAGACGCCGTAGTGGAGGGCTCCAGAAATCTCGACGACATGCGATTATTTTAACGCGCATCTAAATCTAAGCTCACGTGCCTCTAGCACTCTGCCACCATCGAAATGCAGCCGCCGCGGCCGGAATTCGATCCCGCGACCTTCGGATCAGCAGTCAAGCACCGTACCCACTACAACACCGTGAAGGGTACGAGTCATTTTTGGGAGACTTATGTATACAGGTCTCAATATGAGCGCACCGCCAGTAAATAATCACCGATCGTCTACCGTTATTTATTTGTTGGAAGGCATTCACAATGGAGTATGAATCCAATTGCTCGACAATGATCGTGTTACTTAAAGTATCACCGGTGAACATAAGAACGCTTAGAAACGATCGTCACAAAACGTACGCATACACTATTGTCTCATCAGTGCTGTTTAACCAGACCAGCCACCAACACTAATGCTCGCTATTTTTAAACTTTCTCTGATAGCGTGATTTCAATTTCAGATTACTAAAAATAGAACATACTTATAAAAACAAAATGGCCGCATGGCAAGATGTCTGTCCCCCCTTGTGATTTTTCTGGATTTACGCCACTGATAATCTTCATTCCACTTCGCCAGGGGCGTAGCCAAGGGGGGGGGGGGGTTCAACCCCCCCCCCCGAATTTTTTCAGTTTTGCTTGCGTATATATTACACACACATACAAACGCACGCACGAACGTACATAAAGTATGGTTGAACCCCCCCCCCCCCCCCCCGAAAAAATTTTATGGCTACGCCCCTGCACTTCGCGTCCTACGCATGTCGTTCCACGCAAATCTTTCTGCAGTGTAAAGAAGAAGTCGGATTATCCATTGAATTATCCCTCGGATTATCCGGATTATCCCGTGTGGAGGACAGATAGCAGTTTGAGAATAGGAAAAACGGCTTTCTGCGACCCATAGGGAACCCCGGCGACGCGTAGTAGGCGGGTAGTAGTAGTGAACTACAGAATAAAGCGGAAATGAGAGACCGGGGTACTTCTCTTGAGCCTTTGGAAGGGTTTCAACTTTAGCTTTTCGGCGCGGCTTCATAAGAGCAAAAAGCGCGGGCAAACGGGACAAGAAAGACAGATTTGCCTTCTTTTTCTTATTTCCTTTTCCAAAGAAGCTTATATAATTGTACCTACGGAATAAACGCTAGTGAGTGTTCTTACCGAAGGTACAATGTCCCTTGAGAAAAAGACCGGTGGCTACTCGGCGGCACCGGGAATCGAACCCAGTACCTCGAGCACTGGTGGCGGATATGTACTGTCGAGGCTGACCTCTTCAAACGCGCGCGCGCACAACACACACACACACACACACACACACACACACACACACACACACACACACACACACACACACACACACACACACACACACACACACACACACACACACACACACACACACACACACACACACACACACACACTCGCTCTCAAGGCACCTACGACACAAAAGTGGAATGACCTCGACCGCAGGCAATATATCGCCTCCTTAGGCATTGCCCTAGTTTGCGCTTGCAGCTTCCACGGCGGCTTCGGAGAGGTCGTAAGCCCCGTAATCCATTGATTACGGCTCGGTGTTGCGTACGCTTTCCGGCATCTTCAGAAGATCGAACGAGAACGGAACCCTGACCGCTTGCGTGTCTCACACTTTGTGGAGATAACGTCCGCCGTTTAAATTATAGCCGGTGTCCTCAATAGGGTGGCTGAGCGAAGGACATTTAGGCGAATGGCCGTCCCTTTTTAGAGGAAATATTTTAGGTGCATGTCACCAAGATTACCATGCTCGACGCGGCATAAAATTTCTGAAGGGGGGAAGTCTGGGCACGTTGGTATAGTTCATAGCATAGGTTGGCAAACTCACTCATGAGTCGACTCACTCAGATTCACTCAGATTCAGATCGGGCAGTGAGCCTGAGTGAGTCCGGGTGAGTAATATTTTGGTGAGTTTCAGTCCGAGTGAGTCCAACTGAGGAAAATTTTAGTGAGTCTGTGTCCGAGTGAGTACAGTTGAGGAAAATATTGGTGAGTCTGTGGCTGAGTGAGCCTTAAGCGGAAAATGTTTCTTGGGCGAGTCTGAGTGAGGTCCACCTTTTATTGCCGACCTACGGTCCTATCTACTCACTTTCAGCATTTATATTCAAGTCTATTTACGCATATCTCAACGCACTAGCGTTCATGCGCCACATCAGTATTTATTGATCAGAAGCGCGAGTTAGGGAGTGGGGGTGTCATGACCTCTCCCCGCAAGCTCCTTCACGGGAAGTTCTTGATATTAATATCTCGTGCGAGTAGCATATTTCATAAAGATCACCTTACTGGACTGAAACCACAGATAACTCGTATTTGAAGGTACAAGGTCAAAAGGCGTATCGTAGAGTGCCTATTATGTGAGATATGGGCGTTAAAGAGCATTGACACCATGATCGAAAACGCAAATTTTACGCTAACGGACTTATGAGTCAAACTCCCCCAGGTTCACCCAGACTCACGTAAAGCCGTGAGTCTGAGTGAATCCGGCTGAGTAATATGTTGGTGAGTCTGAGCCCGAGTAAGCCCTCAGAGCAAAATAAACTTATTGAGTGAGTCTATAAGAGAGCTCCAATTTTTTGCCGACCTATGGTTCATCGTTCTTCAGAAACCATAGCGCTAAAAAACGAACACGGGACAATATGAGGACAGGACAAGCGTTAACTTTCAACTAAGGTTTTATTGCACATTGTCATCATACCGTAGCATCATACCTGAAACTTCAGTTTCAGATGCGTGTTTATATACGCTCAGGATCGCGAGTCCGGTGCCTGTACATAGAATCGAGAGAACGCAAGGCATTCGAGTTGTTTTCGCGGATTGTTGCCTGATGACGCTTACACGCCTGATGCAGTTTGCATTGCACCGACCTCCCCTTTCCGCTTCTTCGGAGGCCCGCATATGTATACAGACACCTGTGGAGGTCTCGTCTTACCGCAAACTCGGAATTCTACCGCTGTCAGCGAACACTTCCGCGTAAGCGCGTTGTTAAGCGTGATCGATACGTTCATGCCTGTCATTGTTTTTCTCTTGTTTAGTTCCGTGTTTGTACAGAGTTGTGTGGTGCTTGAGGGACACACGTCCTGTTGACGCGAAACTTGAACGTGCATGTTGCGCTACTTTCTGGCGGACGGTATGTAAGTATGGCGATCAGGGGCGTAGTCAGACATACTTGAAAATTTTTTCGGGGTGTGTCTGTGTGTGTGTGGGGGGGGGGGGGGGGGAATCAACCAACATTTATGTATGTTCGTGCGTTTGTTTGTATGTGTGCGTGTATGTGTGCGTGTACATAAGTAAATATGAAAATATTCTGGGGGTTTGCACCCCCGCCCCCTTCCAATGGCTACGCCAACGATGGCGATGTATACAGCGTCAAACAACGTGTATCGATGAATTAAAGAGATTTTCTCGACGCTGCAAACGATGTTGCATTACACGACTTTGTGCCGACGCACGTGTGCGTAGCGCTGTTGGCGTAGCAGCGCGCACGCTTCTGGAGATTCGAGAGACAAAAAAAAAAGAAATTCTTGAGGCGACCCTAATACTTGACTTGGGTGTCTGGTAATGGCACTGACACGTTGGCGTTCGTGTACCCTGGTGTACTTTGGCGTTCGTGTACACTGGTGAACTGCGTGAGTGAACTTCGTGTTTCGTTACACTTCCGAAGCTGATCCCAGAGGCCACGTAAAAAGAAGGGCGTCGCTGAGATATGTTCCGCCAGGTGCCGCCACGATACCAGCTGCTCGCAAGAAAACCGTCTACCCTCTAAACGATCGATCCCGTTCAATCAATCTTAATGCATTATCCCGACTGTAAGTTGGCCCTATTTTAAGTACGGTTGTGCTCCGATATTGCATGTATCCCATATATAACTCTTAACTTCGACCAGAACCATCGAGTTCTATATTTTTGAGAAGACGTTTTACGGATATTCTGAGAACATGAAGTAAACGCTCGGCCGGATATGCTTGGAAGAGAAACAAAACTGTCATTCATTGCTCTCGCCACTAAAAAAATGATACTGAGCGCGTTCACAATGACGTGTGTTGTGAACGTGTAGCTCTCTCGACGACTCCGACTCTATAAAAAAATTAAAAATTGCGGGAACTTTGCACTAAGTCGCGACAAGCTTGGCAAAGCGAAGCTGATTAATCCTCAAGTTTTCTGACCAACTCCGGTTACTTTCTTTCTATATATTTATTTCTTTCTCTCTCTTTCTTTGATTCTCTGTCTTTCTCTCTTTTTGTGTTTTTCTTTCCTTTCTCTCTGTAGATTTCTGTCTTTCTCTGTATTTTTATGCTTTATGTTTCTTTCTTTTTTTATTCTCTGTCATTCTCTCTTTCTCTTTCTGTATTTCTTCCCTTTCTTTCTCTTTCTATTTATGTCTTTATTTGCCTTATTCATATTTAGTGGACCAGCGGGGAGTAGTGGAATTTACCCAATTTCTGTGGCACATACCCGTTCATGATGATGGTAGCTTTTTGTGCTAATCTGAATTCAGGCAGCGCTTGGTCCAAACATCGTCGTCTCGATCGCTCAGACTTGCTGCAGATAACCGAAACATAAAGGCTTGGTCGGGCCCGCAAATGCTATTTTACCTACCTTGAGAGCAGGCGGCAATCCGAAACGGCGAAAGGTGATCAGCCTGTAGAAGTGTATGCAGAATAACAACCCGACCTGTGCTGGATTAGCCAAGCCCAGCCAAGCCATACCTAACCTAACTTGGGGTTATGAACATTGAATATATTACAGCAATTGCACACCTAACGATTCATTCATTATCATCATCACCTACTCTGTAGCTTTGAATGAAAAGGGGGCGGTGGTCCTGGGTGATTTTAGCAGTCTGTCATCACCCATCCTTGCTAGAAGTTTTATTGATACATGTACCTGTATATTTCCGCCGATTTATGACAAATACACGAACCAAAGGGAACCTAAGCAACTGTTTTTGGTCACCAGATTCCTCAGCCGCTGATAGAGAGCAAGCCGTTTACTGCGGTATATGCGGTCGAGGAGGGTCACAAAATGGCTAATTGAACCAGGTCACTGGACTTCCGGCTCGAGGTTACAAGCCCCACAAGTTTGTTGCTATAAACACGTCGCACACACTCATAAAATTTCGTGCTTGTATCACACTACGCGTCCACATGTATACATATACAACGCACCAGGCACTAATATCGCCAGGCTTTCAGGTGCCCCCACGATATCCTCAAACACGTTCACCCGCCGTGGTAGATACTTGTGCACCCGTGTACACCAGTGTATTTAGGTGGACGTTAAAGAACCCCACGTGGTCTAAACGGTTACGGATTCCCCCGCTACGGCGTGCAGCGTGGTCACATTGCGGTGTTATTGCTAAATGCGCAAATCAGGAAACAGTACACCCATGACGTGCGCACAGGTGGGGGGGGGGGGGTGCGGATGCGGGTGGCCGCCCCTCGCCTCTAATCATCTAAGGGGTATGCCAAATCTGCCGCGTACTTTATTCAGAGGGACCTGTCCCGTCACTATTTATTGCGCGGGGTTACGGCCTCGCCGATTTTTGACGATAATAGCGTCCGAAGATTCCTGACGTTGCACTTTAAGAACTGCTTACTTCTCGCATTTACGCCCCGGAAAGCCGAGAACCAGAGGCAGGTCATGTTGCTTCATTTTTTTTAATCATATATGAAAAAGAAACATGGAGGCCGGCTATACCATCAACATGATAGTATTGAGGAAACACACCAAAACAAGAAAAAGTTGAAGAATTTAAAGAATAAGAAAATACAAAATTAAATGATCGGAAGCACGATGTAGTACATATACGATATGTGGCGTATAAAGAATTAGCCAATGCATACAGGGTGCTCAGATATATTGCCGCGGATCGTGTCCCTACAGATGGTTTTCTACGCACTTACATATGTAAGTACCGTGGCTATGAGATATGTTCAGTAATAACACAATACTATGAAAGGCCGCGATAATAACAGATCATTAATGGTCATTTATGGAAACAGTTCATTAATGGTCTTAAAATAAAAAAAACACATCGCAATAAAGACAGGACAAGAGAGACAAGAAGACAGATCGCGCCTGTCAGACATCTGTGCGTCGGCGGGGGATGAGTTTGACTGGCTTTATACCGTAATATGTAGCAGATCTCTTGATTGGATTCGCCGTTTGACAAAAGTGCGCGCAGGTGCGCCTGCGACGTACTCAGTGTATATCTTCCTCAAATTTTTCTAAATGAACCAGTTGGTAATGAGCGCTCGCCCGGTCTTCGTGTCTCTCCTGTCCTGACTTTTCTTGCGCTCTGCTTTTTATTTCAAGGAATAATCGAGCGCGCACCTATCTGAGTGACATAATGCAGCGCTAAAAAACACACACCACAAAGTAAAGAACCCAAACCGACGGGACAGGCGCCTGTCCCGCCGGTTTGTGTTCCTTACTTTGTGGTGTGTGTTTTTTAGCGCTGCATTATGTCACTCAGCAAGCACCAACTCGCCCAACAACACGTTCTTCCGCATCTATCTGTGTGCCTCTTCTTGCATTGTGCACTCTTACCCGATTCGCGCATCAGAATGAACCATCTACCCAATCAACACATTCCACTAGGCGATATCGTTGTCTTGCTACGTAAAACCCCAACGTTTTATCAACTTAATTACAAAGGAGTCTGCGTCGTCCCCACGAACCTTATAACGATCGTGCTCCACGACTGACGCATAAAGACCTGAGACGTGCCCTGTTCGTTATGCTGTGCACGCTCTGTACAGGCGACGTCGCCTAGCCCTCTGAACCACAATACACGGCTATCTTAAGGCACCGAGAGTGCTTAGAATGCGCAACTATAAAGCGTATAACAACTAGCCGAGATAGCAAACGTCTCGATAGGTATCGATTGCTTGAGGAAGAATTGTAATGACGCAAAGAAGACGGGGACGAAGCGAAGACACGAACTGACAGACACGGGCGCCAGTCAGTTCGTGTCTTCGCTTCGTCCCCGTCTTCCTTGCGTCATGGCAATTTTTCCCTCAAGTAATGAACCAACTAGCTCAGCAACAAGCCATGTTGGCATCGATTAGGTAGTGCAGCGGCTTCAGTCGCTGCTGCCCCCGCATGACAACGACGTGAACGCGTCAGACGTACACACTTAATGCGCTGAATTAAACATCCGCACCTTTTTACGGCCCCGCTGGTTCGTTCATCCTACAGGCATACGATGCCTCGTGTGTTGACTGTGATATCGTGAGGAGATCATTCAACGCATTCTGTGTGACTGTCCTCGCTGTAATCTATACAGAGACCATCACTCGAGCGAAGTTTCATTAGCTCGCTTCGATTTATAGACCGATATATAACAGCAAGCCATTTTGGAATGTCGATGCTATGAGTCATCGCAGCTGAGGGAAACGAAGGCACTGCCGCAGTTTTCTCGCTTTGGAGTTTGTTATGAGAGACAAGTGATACTTGCAGTGACGTTCGATGGGAACAGCGTGCAGGAAAGAAAAAAAAAGCCGAGGGAGCGTCACGTGACAATCTTTAAGCCTAGTCGTAAGAAGATTTAAGGAAGAAATAGGCCCTGGTCACAGTGATAGGCAAGCGCTACCATTGGCCGGCTCGCTTTGATTGCCTCTGCTGCTGGCGCTGCGGGTGCCTAATCATACCGAGGAAGCAGCGCGCTCTTGTCGGGAGTAGTGTCACTGTATATGCTACGTTACCTAAAGGTAGCATATACAGTAACTCTGGTCGGCGGCGTCAGGGTAGGTTTGCTTGCGGAGGCTAGCGGAGTCATGCGACACTCCCTCCTGTAGTTTTATTCCTCACTTCATGGGGAATAGCGAGCGGCTGTGATGACACGTCTGTGCTCCCGTTTTACATCTCACCACCCTTATCGTCTGCCCACTGATTTAGTGGCATACCAGATTTCTTTTTCTTGTTAATTAACCGCCCTGTATTTCCCCTTCATCTCTCTTTCTTTCTCTACAGGTTTGATAAAGCTCGCCTTAGGTACACTCATTCTTATAAAGCCCTAAATTTCCGGGGGAAGAAACGTGGGAGACCTAAAGCCCAGTCGGTGAAAGCTCTGCCGGACCATCAATAAAATTGTTACCAACCAAAAAAAAAAAATGTTGTGGGAATCTGTCTACATTTGTAAAGTGCTCCGCGCTTCGGCGGCGACGTGGATTCGGTTTTATACCGCTTACTGTTCCGTTAATGTACGATTTCAACGAATTGAAATCCCTACACGTGCAATGTCCCGCGCTCGTTGCCGTTGGTAACATTTTCATTAGCGCGGGCAAGACATGAAAGACAAACAAAAGAGACGACTCCATGGATGGGCGCTGTCTGCTGGCTCTTTCGTTCGCGCTGTTCATATTTTACTTTGGGAACTGAGGCCACTTCAGAAACACCTTGACAGGGGATCGGATGATGTTTTTGTGCCGCCGTTTTAAGTGACACGTCTGCAGTGCTTCCGTTTGACTTTTGTCTGTCGCCCATCCCGAACGCGCGCCGTTTATTTGCAACGTGTGAGATAGCGATAGTCTTCGTTCCCTTCCTGTCGTCCGATGCTGCGCTGTCTTTTTTGTTTGTTTGTTTAACTCTTTATTTACGCTCCATGTGACAGAAAACTATCTGCGGTTGACGCAAGACTATGTATGTCTCAGCACTGCGTCTTGTTTTGCTTCACTTTGTTCCCGTCTGTGCGCGTTGTAGCATTTCTGAGATGTAATACCAGCCAGCCAGCCCATCGAGCTATCCTCGTGAACCTTGTCTACCCCAACGTTCGATTGCAATGGAAAACAATGGAAATCGTTTCGAGAGGCTTAAAATCAAGTGGATAGGTGTAGGAGTTCAGATCAAGCTGCCACACACACACACACACACGCGCGCGCGCGCGCGCGCGCGCGTAAGAAAGAAAGAAGAAAGAAAGAAAGAAAGAAAGAAAGAAAGAAAGAAAGAAAGAAAGAAAGAAAGAAAGAAAGAAAGAAAGAAAGAAAGAAAGAAAGAAAGAAAGAAAGGGAGTTTGAAATGTCAAGTGGTCTTACACTCTGGCACGACATTCAAGCGTACTGAAATATCGACGCTGGTTTCGCATACACTTATCTCTCTGCATAGCTATGCACTCGCGTAGTGGCACGACACTCATTCTCCTACGGCTCTACAGCTCCTGCAGTATCACTAAAACACCGATAACATGCAAGCTCGCCTCGGAAAAACGAATTATCTATGAGTACCTTCTCACGCATTGCAAGGAACAAAAATAGACCTTTTCACCTCTTCGGTCGACATTGTTTTAGGGCGATACTGGCGATACATCACAATCATTATCATAATCAGCCTACCTTTATGCCCACTGCAGTATGAAAGCCCCCCTCACGATGATTTCCAATCTAACCTGGCTTGCGCAAGCCAATTCAATGTTAAGACTGCAATTTTAAAGACGATAGTCTTTCCTGGGGAACTTAAAGGCATATTTTTTGGTCTGTCGGTCGGTCTGTCTGTCTGTCACACGATTCAGCCAACCGGCCAAAGTTTAGGCACTTGCTGAACGCCCCGCCATCTTGAACTGGTAGCTGCGTTCATACTTGTGAACACTGTCGATCAAAAAGCAAATATTACGTAAATCTGAGGCGCAACATCAATACGTAAGTTATTAGGAGGTGTGTTCCTTTACTAGAAAATACATAGATACGTAATTCTAAAGGCCCTAGTGTTTCTTAGGCTGCGCTGAAAATGCTAGTATTTCTTAGGCTACGCTGAAACGGCGCAGAAACGGCCGGCAGAAGACTATCGTCTTTCGACGACATTTGCAGCGTAACACGCAGATACGCGGGCAATTTTTTTTTTAATTTCATCACTCCATATAATTTCTTGCCTTCCTCGACTGCGCTCTTCGTTCCCTGGTAGCGCGTGCACACTTGACACCATATAATACCGCCTGACGTAAAGGATAAACGCCCAGGGGAACCGTCACTTCTATGCCTCTTTCAACTGGTGTTGGAAGCCAATCAAGGGTGATGCTAACTCGTAGTTTTTGTTTCCTCCAGGGCCATTAAAAGCTACGAAGAGGAATTGAGAGCACCGCAAAGACAAGGCTGCCTCGAACGCACCCGGACACGAGGGCATGAAAAACAAGCTTGCGGATTCACTGAAGAGCGCCACGAATACACCAAGGCTATACCTTCGCCGATTCTCGCAAAGCGAACCCGACCGTATCAGACCTGTCAGGCACCTAACACAAGTCATCGTGAAAGTCCGACTTCCTCGAATAACCCTACCGATGTGTCTCTGTTCTCAACGATAACGGGGTCTCTCAGCTGAAGGTGTTACGAAAAAACAGAAAACATGTTTCCTTTCGCGTTAGAGTCGTTCCTAGGCCTCATCAAAGCGTTGCTGGCCACCTACGACGTCGTGACACTACCCGTCTACGTCGTCTTCCAGAAGCCGTGGGTCTTGTGGATCCGAAAGCGTGCCCGCTACGCTGCGCCCGCTATAGAAGGAGACCCAACGTCCCCATACAGGCGTCTGAAGGACACGCGCTTTCAGATGCTCGAAGGCGTCAAAACGCTGGACGAACTGACCCGCAAGGCCGTCCGCGTCTTCTCTCACCGACCCGCCCTTGGCACTCGACCGGTACTGAGCTGCAGCGAGAAGAAGCTACCCGGTGGCAAGGTCTTCAAGCAGCTCATCCTGGGCGACTACGAGTGGCTCACGTACGAAGAGGTGGACCGCAAGATCGACCTGACGATTCGAGGTCTCCGGTCGATAGGCGTCGGACCTCGTCAGTGCTTGGCCGTCTTGGCCGAGACGCGCGTCGAGTGGTTCGTAACGGCGCAGGCGTGCTTCCGCGCCAACATCACGCTCGTCACTCTGTACGCGACGCTGAGCAATGAAGGGATTGTGAGCGCCGTCAACGAGACCGAGTTGACGCACTTGGTCACGTCCGAGGATCTTCTGCCCCGGGTGCTGAGCATCGTTGAGAGGATGCCGTCGCTTAGGCACATCGTGTACATGGACAACGCCCAGTCCAAGTTTCCAGTGCCGACAGCTCAAGGCCTCCAAGTGAGTTTCCGTGATCACCGCAAATAAAGTCCATCTTGGAAGACGGTAAGGCGAGCGAACACGGACAGAAGTGAACGGAGCCTGGAACACAAACGTCGTTTGTGTTGGCCAGTCATGGCCCTCCGCAATTCGCTCCGGCAGCGCGCGGATTGCGGAGGCCACGGTCATATTCCCTTCTTCTGTGTGCGTGTTTGCACGCCTTACGTTTATCCACGATGGCTACCTACCAACAACAGCTCAATTTTCTGTCGTCCTAAGCCCACATTGTACTGCAGCGCTCAGGTCCACTAACTATAGTAACGACCACGAACGGGTGCACCATGCAAGGACGAAAGGACCCGGTGTCCTTTCGCGGTTCTTTTGCTCATTCAAGATCAAAATTAAAGGGCATCAATAAGCCAATCTCTGGCTTTGAATAGTTCACCCCTAATTACGGTGGCTTTCGCGTCTTTGAACGTGCAGGCGCGCAGCTAGGACACATTACAAGATGGTTGCTCAAGAATGTGTGTGTGAAAAACCCCGCTTACTATTCGTGCATGATTAAAATGAATTGCGTGATATATACCTACAAAGAGAAAGCGTTGTCAGATATGGAAAATAGCACAACCAAGCTTTGTTTGCCATCGTTCGTCACCTATTCCAAGATAACATAATATCGCTTCTAAAGCTTTAATAAACACAGTAAACAGTGGTGTATGGATCCGCAGTATCTCGCTGTTCCAGTTTTGCTAGCGTATTTACTTCACTACTGGACAGTTCGTCTAACCTGCACTAGTGTGTGTCTCGTGTGAGCTATAAGGATACTATAATCTATGGCACTCCAGAAATCATCGCAACTACCTCTCAAAGGGAAGGTCTTTAGCTTGCACAGAACAGTGACAGCTAAACCAGCTTCTCACAGAGTAAAGGTATAGAACTTAGGTGGAAAAACAAGAAAAGCTGTGTAGTCACACTGATTACAGTGCTGGATGACATTGCTGTTTACTACAAAATAGCCAACGTGGAATTTGTTGGTGACCTATCAAATAAAATAAGCTTCCTTTTATTACACTGCAGGTTATCCCGTTCCGAAGCCTCGAAACACGGCAAACAGACTCCGACGTCGAGCAAAGCCCGCCGACGCCGGACGACGTCGCCATGATCATGTACACCAGCGGCTCCACGAGCGCTCCGAAGGGTGTCGTGGCCACACACACCAACCTCATGGCCACAGTGAAAGCGTTCGCCTGCCTCTGCAAGACCTACGGAGCCGCAAGGGCTGGTGAAGACTCTTACATCGCCTACCTGCCTCTGGCCCACGTGTTCGAGCTATCGGCCGAGACGGTCATGTTCGGCATCGGTTCCCGGATGGGGTACTCGTCCCCGCTCACCCTGACCGACAAGTCGCCGGCGGTTGCTCCCGGTTGTCGCGGTGACGCCACGCTGCTGAAGCCGACCACGGTGATCTGCGTGCCCCTTGTCGCGGACCGGGTACGGAAGGCGATCAGCGAAGCGGCCGCTTCCAGGGGGCCCTTCTTCAGCGCCTTCTTTGACTACGCGGTCCGGTACAAGAACTTTTGGCTCGAACGGGGCTTCGACACTCCGGTGCTCAACCGCTTACTCTTCAACAAGACTCGACTCGCACTGGGAGGGAATACGAGGTTCGTTGTGTCTGGGTCGGCGCCACTTTCCAGCCACACGCACAAGTACATGCGAGCCTGCTTGGGCTGTGACGTCGTTCAGGGTTACGGTCTCACCGAGACGACCTCGGCAGCCACCGTCATGGAGCCCGAAGACAAAAGTACGGGCCGCGTCGGGGTTCCCCTCACGGGCGTCTACGTCCGCCTGGTCGACTGGACCGAAGGCCGGTACAGCACGTCGGACAAGCCGAACCCGCGGGGCGAGATCGTCGTGGGAGGCGAATGCGTCGCCCAGGGCTACTTCAAAAACGAGACTCTGACGAGGGAGTTGTTCCGCGATGAAGGAGGCGTCCGCTGGTTCTACACGGGCGACATCGGCGAGATCTTCCCCGACGGCACGCTCAAGATCATCGACCGCAAGAAAGACCTCGTCAAACTTCAGCACGGCGAGTACGTTGCCCTCGGCCGCGTCGAATCCGTGCTCAAGGCGTGTCCACTGGTGGACAACGCATTCGTGTACGGTAACTCGCTGCACACATACCTGGTGGCGCTGGTTACGCCGAACTACGAAAAACTACACGCGTTGGCCGCTGGTCTCGGCAAGCGAGACTACGAGACTCTGAAGGCGTTGTGCGGTGACGCCGAAGTGTGCAAGGCGGCCCAGGAGTCCATCTTGGAGTACGCCATCTCGAGCGACTTGCAGAAGACCGAAGTTCCGCTCAAGGTGAAACTGTGCGCCGAGGAGTGGATGCCCGACACGGGACTAGTGACGCCTACGCTCAAGGTTTGCAGAAAACCACTGCAGAGATTCTACCAGAGCGACATTGACGCGCTGTACAAGTCGGGAGAGGAAAGTCGACTTCGCCACGTCTGAAGCGTCGCAACGAGAAGACAACGACGCAAATATCTTCAGATGACGTTAAGTGAACAGAGTGACTCAACGTTCTACCTTGACGTTTTGCTGCATTCACTTACCAACGCAGAATTAACCTTTACTGGAGCTCGGTTACAAGAGAGGCGGCTCTTCAGAGACTGTTCATTCTCTTACCCCAAACATTGGACAGTGAAGCCCTCAGTGTGTTGGTGTCAAGAGGAAGAGTGGTACTGCTGTACAATCTAGCCCAGTGATCTCCCTGGGAGGAGAGACAGACTTGGCGCGACCAATGGTCTCGCGCTGATGTTGCAAGGTTTATATGAACCGTATAAATGTTCGCATATGGTTACGTCTTGTATGTGTGAACCAATGTTTACTTCTCTCCTTTTCCCGGTCCATAACGTTTTCTGCCCTCTGTCTACTTTCCCGTCTATACGGCGAGTGTTGGAACACAGCCAATGTTGGTGGTCGAACAACGGATAGCCACCATGAGCAACCATTTAGCCATAAATTTTTATCCCACATTATCCAGCCCTAGCCAAGATTAGCTATTATTTAGCCATGGATCTTTAACCAACATTAACGAGCACCAGCCAAGATTAGCTGTTATTTAGCCAACATAAGCCGACGCTAGGCGACACCCATAATTTAGCTAAGTAGTAAAAACATTTATTGCCTATATAACATTTCTGGGCAAGTGGGTGAGGTCCTCAGTCCAGGGCTCCACTGGCCTTTGCGGCTCGCTGGGCTTGGTCGAGCAGAGCCAGCTGGCTCTCCCGATCCTTGCTAGCAAGCCAGCTCTCCCACTGCCTTGATCGAGATTGTGTCCCCAAAAGGGGAGAATTGACGTTTGGGGGCCGCGATTGGCATTCCCACGTAATGTGGGCGAGAGTTGGCCGTTCTTCACACCACGGACAGCTGCGCGCGTACATTGTGGGGTGTATGTGGTGTTGTCTTTGTAAGTGAGGGTAAGTGTTGGTTTGCAATCGACGCCAATCTCGCGTCTGTTCTCCGGTAAGATCCGGATGAGGGTAACTGTATTTTTGCCGTTCTCCTCTTTGATTTTCGATGATGTCGCGTGGAGTTGGTGGTTACTCGAGGGTTGCGACCGGTGCTCGGATGCTAAATTCGCGAGCAAGCCGGTCGGCCCTTTCGTTGCGCTCAAGTCCCGCATGCGCAGGGAACCAAAGTATTGCATGTGAATTTAGCTAACTCTAGCATACATTAGCCAGTGTTATGATGTACTGCAATAAATACGGTTACTGAATCCATAATCGATAATCTATAGCTCTAAACAGATGAGGAGAGCGGAAAAGAAACTCCCGACACTATTCTCTGTCCCAGTCTGTTGAGCGCTAAATTACGAATTAGCACCAACTCGCCCGATTTTCAATTCTCGCGTGACTCACGTAACAGTGCCTCACGTGACTAGTGAGACACTGTTAGACTGCAAAGCCTTCGGGATGTGCCCATACGTTGAGTGAGAAATCTGACACCATACTCCTGTTACAGAACACGAGTACATGAAGCCGAAGTACACGTTCTATTCACTATGACGCTTTATGGCGAACTGCATTTAAAAAGTGCTGACAGTTTGCACGTACAAGCACGCACGAGCTCCTAGTCTGATGCGCTAGCGCCGGGCGCATGCAAGCAAACTAAGCAAGGTGTGTGTGTGTTGCTTGTCAAAAGGCGACCTGAATAGACGCACGTTTCTGCGCGCTCGTATGCTTAGAACGCACCGTCAAAGGAACGAGATTTCTTCGAACTGCTCGTTAAAGATGGCGTGCTTGCACGAAGGCAGCATCCTTTTTGTTAGTCGACTGCGTTTCAGAAACCGGGCGAGCTATAGCACTGGCCTGACAGTATCATCCAATAAAAAAAGACTTCACTCATCCTACAGAAGCTCAAGAACTTCACGTGCATGTTTTTAAACTCTATAAAAGGTTATGCTAAACTCGGTCAAGAAAGATTCCATGTGAAGCAATAAAGCCTTTGGGGACCAGCTTAGACCCGACATCCACAAGAGAAAACAGTCACTAGCAACACAAGATATGCACGTCAGAAGGAAGGCGAAGAGGAAGCTTCATATATGTATGTATGTATGTATGTATGTATGTATGTATGTATGTATGTATGTATGTATGTATGTATGTATGTATGTATGTATGTATGTATGTATGTATGTATGTATGTATCGATGGAGGCGAAAATGTCTGAGGCCCGTGTACTTAGATTTAGGTGCACGTTAAAGAACCCCAGGTGGTCGAAATTTCCGGAGCCCTCCACTACTGCGTCTCTCATAATCATAGCGTGGTTTTGGGACGTTAAACCCCAGATATTATTATTAGTGTGTATGTATGTATGTATGTATGTATGTATGTATGTATGTATGTATGTATGTATGTATGTATGTATGTACACTATATTCCCACCAGCCCCACTCCCACGAGCAAACATAGACATAGTAAGAGAG
This sequence comes from Rhipicephalus sanguineus, assembly GCF_013339695.2. Classification (NCBI taxonomy): domain Eukaryota; kingdom Metazoa; phylum Arthropoda; class Arachnida; order Ixodida; family Ixodidae; genus Rhipicephalus; species Rhipicephalus sanguineus. The sequence continues at coordinate 55,796,794 of NC_051186.1, forward strand.
AGAGAGAGAACACTTCATTACACATTAAAGGGACACTAAAGAGAAACAATGAATTGGTTTAGATTGATAAAGTGTGCTCGGAGAACTCTTGTGTAGTTTATTTCACCCCCATAGGTTTATTATTAGAGGAGAAAACCAAGTTCAAAGATTCATTTTTAAATTTCGCGCCGAACTTTGTAATTCGTGACGCAAAAGATTTAAAAGAGCATTTAACGTATTTTGGCGCCACTGGCTCGACGAAATTTCCACAAACTCGTTATGTCAAGTCTCTGGCCCCGTCAGAGGACAATGTACTTCGATTTGACCGATTAGGAAGTACGTAGGCCCAAGCAGGCGCCGTCAAAAATATGTGACGTCACGACAAATGGTGCGCGAATTTTTGCGCGTTTTCTCGCTTATTAAGCGTCTTCTCGCAGCAAGCGTGGTGTTTTTGGTATCGCGGAAGACTACTTTACCAATGCGAGAAAAATCGTTCTGCTTTTTAGTGTCCCTTTAACGTGATTGTTTGGGCGAGTGGGTAAGTTCATCGTGAACAAAATTTCAACAGCGCGGGAATAAACACGGATGCACGAAAAGAGAGCTGACACGTACAAGCGCTGACTTTCAACTGATTTTTTTATTCATTAAAGACACATATATGTAGTGAAAAATTGCGCAGCGCCAAACAACAGGTGACTATTACCGCGCATGATCGCTACAATCAAGCTGAGGTCATCTACAAAAACAAAAATGTGCTCACTAGAGAAATTGTAGAGGCGGCCCACATTGCACGTTTGGGGGAGGCATGCATTAGCATGCCTTACATTCGCTTGCGCAAAAAAGAAGCGGATTATCTTTCGCATGCGCATGCTCTCGCAAGATGAAGGATCTGGACTTTATATTTATTTTTATAAATTTCGCCATCGCAAGATAACGTTGTCTGGACTTTATTTTATTTTTATTTATTTCGTCTCTGTTAACGATCAAGCGCGGTAATAGTCACACGTTGTTTTGCGCTGCGCAATTTTTCACTACATATATGTCTTTTTCTGAATAATAAATAAGTTGAAAGTCAGCGCCTGTCCGCGTCAGCTCTCTTTTCGTGCATCCGTGTTTATTCCCGCGCTGTTGAAATTTCCTTCATTACACATAATAAAAACACAACGCACCAGTTCCCCGCCTCCATGCCCCCCCCCCCCTCCCCACCCCCACCCCGTAAATAAATACTGGTGCCGCCCCTGCTTTCCATGTCGGTCGGCAGACATATGGTGGAGTGACGCGATCACCTCTCGAATGATGGGTCGCCTCAGTGTACAACGTCGCTGAAATGATAACACTGGAACGCCACTAGACAATGGAAACGATGAGAGCACACTCTCTGAAGGTGATAACGCGTACAACGTTATCGCTGTTAGTTGAACAGTATTCGACAAACGCGAGCACTGAAAATTGAAAAACGGTTCTGAACTAGTGCGGCAATTAAAACAGTGTGCGCTAAGCGCTCACCTATGAAGGGCACTGAATCTCGCAAATGAGTTCTGCGGAATACCGCAATGTGGCGGAAAAGTTGGGAAAGGGAAATGACAACCACCCGTTTGCAACAAGAACTTCGATGCCACAAGGAAACCCGTAGGGATTTCTCCGAAAGAAGGCTTCTTGGATGCCGAAAAAAAACGCCAGGCCAGCGCGGAAAGCGCAGCACAGTCACAGCGAAAGCTGGGAGAGTGGTATTTTTAGAGCCCTTTGTAAATTCTCTTGGGGCTACTAATACAAGTACAACTGCAAGGTACCCACTACGCCACAAATCATATTTTTTGTGAAGTTGGGAAGCACCCACTACACCATTATTCGTCATTCTGCGGAGAAGCGAGGTACCCGCTACAACCTGTAAGGAATTATGTGCACTAAGTTGCTGCGGCGGCTGATGACGATGAAGAATGATGGCTGAGCCCTGTGTATTGGGTTGGTAGCATTAAACGACCCACTAGTTATGTAATTCTCATTGTGTGACGACCGGTCCTTGTTGTACTATCCTACCACGTATATGTTAACGTGAGAAAGAGAGAGGGAAAGAACTTTACTGAGGCCCTGAGGAAATGGATCATGGGGTCCTTATGGGCTTCCTTGGCAACTAATACAAGTACACTTGCGAGGTACCCACTACGCTACAAATAATCGTAATTTTTGCGAAGTAGGGAAGCACCCACTGTGCCATTTTTCGTCATTCTGCGGAGAACCGTGGTACCCGCTACACACCTGTAAGGCATAATGTGCACTTCGTTGACGCTGTGCCTGATGAAGACGAATAATTATGGCTGAGCCCTTTGTAATGGGTTGGAAGCATTCAACGACCCACCCGCTGTGCAATTCGCATTGTGTGACGCCAGGTTGTTATTGCACTTTTCTACCACGCCATATTACACATGTTATTGTGGTTCCTTCCCGACATGAAGCATTTATAGGGTATTTTTGCAAAGGAGTTTCAAGCACCGGCATGGCTTTGTGGTAGAATAATGGGCTGCCACGGAGAGGACGCAGGTTCGAATCTCGTTCCATCGTGGATATTTTTGCTTTTGTTTTTTATTTATTTCGCGCGATAGCGGTTACGGACACCAGCGGCGGCGGACAGCTACGGCGACAAAAAGGGCTGTTGTTGTGATCTCATACTAGCTTTCGCTGTAAAATTCGTCCTGGTCCGGGGATCGAACCCGGGACAAACGCCTTTCCAGGGCGGTCGTTCTACCATTTGAGCTAACCAGGAAGCCAGTAATGGGCAGCACGAGGGCGAATTAATCGACAACTCTAAACACATGGACACATGATATTGCAATATTCTCATTTGCAATATTATGTGCAATAATATTATTTGCAATATCATATTATATACTTCCCACAATTTTCTTGTTCGTGAAGTTGAATAAACCTTCATAAAAGTGACGCGCCCCTTTTTTGGCCGCTTATAATCGCGCGAAACAGGTAACACACCAGAATACAGTTTATCTAACACGTTAATCGTTGGCACACATAAGACGCGCTAACGACACAACACGTGTTATACCGCGTGCTTGTCGCAGATCATTTTGTTTTCAGACCTGGTACGCCTCGGCGCGCACTATACGAGGCAGACGGGGGTGCACCGACGCCTGACGACGGAGCCGTCGTAATTCCCGCCAGCGCGTCACCTGGCTCGCCCAGGGGTCTTGTGGCTACGCACAGAACCATAATCGTGGCCATCAACGGCCTCGGCGTCGTTCGCGAGGCGTACACGTACGAGACAACTCGTATACATCGCCTACCTGTCCTCGGCGCGCGTGTTCGAACTGGCCGTCGAATCCAGTGATGTAAACCAAAGTCAACGTTTTATCCCTATAGTGACTCCCGAAAATACCCTAGATTGCAATAAAAATCCCTAGATTGACTTTTTAACCCTTTCCCTACCGTGAGAAAAGAAGAAAACTGTACCAAATTTACCGGAAATCTTTTTGTGCGCAGTTTGCAGAGCTTTTCGTTTTTTTTTTTTTTTTCAATAAAACCGCACCATTCTTTCAATTCAATGTTTCTTTTTTTTATTTCACTAATTGCGTAAAAAGACAGCTGGAACGAGGCTTCACCGCTTCACCTCAAGGCAATGCAATGAAAGTCGAGGCACAAATGGCACAACATGGACAAGTGTGGCCATCTAGCATCAAAAAATCCGTAAACAGAGGGTGGGTGCTCGAGCCGACGTTTCGACAAGTGGACTTGCCTTCCTCAAGGCTGGAAATGAAATCAGTTCCAGCCTTGAGGAAGACAAGTCCACTTGTCGAAACGTTGGCTAGAGCACCCACCCCCTGTTTACGGATTTTTTCATCGCAAGCTTCCATCTTCCACTTCCTGCCGTTTTTTTTTTTTTTTTTTGCATCTAGCATCAAGAAACACAACTATGACGAGTATTAGTCATTGGTTCCATCTGTGACAAATTATTGTCGATGACGAGTATAGTAGTCATCGGTCATTTTAGTACAAAATCTCATGAAGACTATAGTCGTCAACGGGAGGGAAAGTGTTAATTCAGGCTAATTCACCTTTAACAAAGTATAATGATAGTCCGCTCTCTGGTCCAATTCTTATCTATCTTATTGAATGTCAAAATCAACATTTTAACAGCCCCTGAAGGTCTTCTGTCTACATTTTCTGTGAAGTAATTGCACATGAAGCGCTTATACAGAAGGCGCTATCAACCTCACTTTTCTCACTGCAAGTTTGTAGAGCCCTTCTTGTGTTTGCCGCTTGCGAAGTGGCGGTCTGTTTCTAATTTTCCACATTTGCAGTCAGCGTTGCATGATTGGCGGTTGATGTACAGGGGGTCCTTTTTTACTCGCTGATAGCCATGCCGCGACAGTACTTTCTATCAGCTTCACATTTAGCCAAATAATTTTGTCACTATTTTCGCTCTTATGAAAGCGGCGCGACGGAAAGACTGAAAACACATTAACAGCCTTTTTCGTCTCTTTCCGTCACGCCGTTTTCTTGATAATGAATGCGTACCGACTACCCCAAATGTCAGTCCTACTTTAGTGCTGTAGTAGACACGGACGATGAAGACACAACGGGACGAGCGCTTGTCTTCCTCGTCCGTGTGTGCTAGCGCTCTGACACCTTTTGATGCATCCAACCAACTAGGCCAAGAAGCCACGTTGAGAACAAAGTTCCGTTTCCCTCCAGTATCCAGCATGTCTCGCCATCACTAGGCCTAGCAGAATACGAAAGCTCTCACAAATGATAAACAGCCAATAACGAAAATTATGGTTTTTTATACTTTCTAGTTGAAAAAGCGTGATTACTCAGCAACGCCCGTCATTACGCTGCGCAATGTAACATTTTCAGAGCCTTTGAACAATCCCCTAGATTCCAAAAAAAAAAAGCACGCCAAATCACTGAAAGATGTAGAAAACCCCTAGATCTTGGTAAATTCGTAGGTTTGGCTTCACTAGTTGAGTCGCTCGTCTTCGGCACGGGTAGAGTGTACTAGAAGCGGTTGTGTAGTACACTCTAGCACGGGCACGCCCATCCGCCTCTCCTCTGCGCTAACCGTAACCGACGCCTCGACGCATTCCTAGGATTTGGGGACATCTGTACGTGGCGCCATCTCTCGGCGGCAGCAACGGCGTCCTGCCGCAACTGAATGGGAAATAGGCGAAAAAAAAATCATATCTCTTGAAAAAAAGCCAGTTATCAAAAACGACTCCGGCTTCTACACAGCAGAAACCTACTGGAACATTTTGGTAAAATTGCAGTATCGCACTACAAAGCGCGTGGCTTCCCAGCACAATTGAACACCGCCCATTAGAAACACATGGGGCCCCATTGTAAAATCTGGGAAGCCATGCGGATTGTAGTGCGACACTGTAACATTAACAGAATGTCCTAATAGGTGTCTGTATAGAACAGGGAGTCGTTTTTGATAACTCGCTGTTTTTGTCAGATATGATTTCTTTTCGCCTATTTCCCATTCAGTTACGGCAGGCTGTCACCGACGGGAGAATGCGCAACGTGCATATGTCCCCAAATCTTGGTCATGGGATTGGCCAAAGGCTGCCGCAGAGACGCGACGCTCCTGCGGCCGACTCATATGGCCGCCGTATAGCTCATCATCGACAGGCTGTGCGAGAGCATCTCGAAATTACTTCTGTTCAAGGAGTTGTTCGACTGCTCAGTAGACTACAAGAGCTCGTGGAGTGACTACAGCTTCTGTTCTGTGACCCACGGCCGGGGTGCAGGGCAGTGTGTGCCGGCCCTCGGGTGAACTCAGGTCTTCGATGCCCGAAATCTCGACGCACGTATAGCCGCGGCGTGCAGGCTAAAAATATTCATGGCTAAAGCTATCAAGATTCGGCAAACGCATTTTCTTTTTAATTTCACTATAACAATTACACGAAGGAATGCCGATGATTTAATAACGAGCTATAGTTTAATCACGTTTATTTCGATTAAAAGTGCATTAAGTGAGCTTCGCTCGTTAGGCGAAAAGTTTCTCTCTGGAAATTCACTTGCGTTGTGGCCATTGGCGTACGCAGGGTCCTCAATTAGGGGGTGTCAAGTATCGTCGCAGTGAATCCCTCCCCCCTCCCCAACCCTCCGCGTGGACTCCAAAAGAAAGCGAGCTTAGCAATGGACGGCAAAATGAAAAGGAACCGCTGCTCACAATGGCTTACCTTTGGTTGGTCCCAGGCTTTGCTGAGGTTACGGTGCGAAGTAATCGGTTCTCGGAATGCATCACCAGAGGTCGCGCCGATCGCGCCGTTTCGGTTTCGTTAGTTGCCGCAAAGGCGGTGCCTCCTCATAATAATCAAAGAATAAAGCGGTAATGCCTAGAAGCATACATAATTCTACTTTAAAGCGAATTATGGCGCGCCTATAGAAAACAGTGGAACTGTGTACAGCAGTCTGAACGGCTCCTTCGCGGAGTACCAAGGCTAGTCCACCAGGCTGCGCGACGCATCAGATTTTGCGACTTTCAAGTGCATTTTAAAAATACAAACCCTATTCAAGTCACGAAAAGTCACGGTCTTTCAATTTGCACTAACATCCATTTTAATGCTGGCGTTGCACACGACGTGAAAAAGTTGGTTTTATTTTTTTATTTATTTTTTTTTTTTGCACTGCTTCAATGATCATGGAGGCAGTGCAAAACCAGGCGAGGTGCAGAAAGCTTTGAGAAGGGCGCGGGGGAGGATCAGTACATCGAGTGAGAAGAAAAAGAAGATGGTGTTCACCTTCGTAATATGTAGTGATGGGCTTGTTGGTGATCCACGATATTTGATGAAGCAGCGCGCGAACGGACAAAATCACGCACACATAAAATGATACAAACACAGCGCTTGTGTTTGTGTCATTTTATGTGTGCGTGATTTTGTCCTTTTGTGTGCTGCTTCATCACCTTCGAGTCGTCTTAGGCGAATGCATAAGGAACCCTGTGAGTTTCTTTTTTTTTCTTTATTTTTGCACTGCTCCCTAGAAGGCACTAAGGGTTTTTCGGCGTACAATCGGAATGCCCTAGCTATATACAGCCTCGCTGTATAGAAAGAGAACGAAGTTTGTTAAATCATGTATGTACTCCGTCAACGCACTTTCGGACACCTTCGCGAAAGCTCGACTTGAAGTGGACCTCCATCTTCCAGGCAACCCGGTGCATGCGCAAACGATAGTGTGGAAGCATTGTGAGAATGCTCTTGCTACAGCACAGAGAGACCTCAGAAAGAGGGAAGGGAGTGTTGAAGGAAGCTTAGCTTAGCTTAGCTTAGCTTAGCTTAGCTTTGCTTTGCTTTGCTTTGCTTTGCTTTGCTTTGCTTTGCTTTGCTTGCTTTGCTTGCTTGCTTGCTTGCTTGCTTGCTTGCTTGCTTGCTTGCTTGCTTGCTTGCTTGCTTGCTTGCTTGCTTGCTTGCTTGCTTGCTCGCTTGCTTGCTTGCTTGCTTGCTTGCAGCCTACCAATTTTGGCACATGCCCACTCTGGGGGATTGGCCAAGAAGAATTATTGTAGCCTATGGGTGATAATTACATTAATGTTTACCCCCATCACTAAAATAGAAAAAAATTACGAAGATAAAGTGCAGATCAAATTACAAAGGTTAGTATAGCCTATGGATGATAATTACATTAATTACAAAAAAGGAAATAAGTGATATTATAATAACGGAAGTTTGAAATTTTGAGCTGACCAGACAGTTATTATGATTGCGCTAATTTCGGTTGAAGGCAGTTTTCGAAGCGCCAGAACAATAGCCATGAGCTCAGCTTCAGAAACAGGAGTAAAATCTGGCAGCCTCATTGAGAATGACCAGCCAAGCAAATCGGAAGCAATTCCTACGCCTGCCTTTTGATTATTCACAGAAGCATCTGTGGCTATTATGTTTTTGTTTCTGCATGTACCAAGTAATCTTTCAACCTATTATTCAAAAATCTGAGAGATTGGAACTTAGATTTTGGGGGGAAAATTTCATCATATTCTATCGTAATATTACGATGTGAGCCATTAGTTCCAATTATCGTTCTAATGTCCACCTTAATGCTGTCCAGTTTCTTTCGAACAAAAATTATTTGGGGTGTATGAAATCGTGGCCAATGAGCAAGAAAGAAGTCGGGGTCACTGATAAAGGCGTATTCAGATCTTCTAGCCAGCAAGCTATAAAATTTTAAAAAGTTTGCACCGTTAAGATGCGGAATCGACAAAGAAGTGTTGGAAGGTGTGCTTCTTGATACATGACATTAATGGCCACAAACTTTGGGAGTCCCAGACACATTCGCAGCGCTTCACGCTCCAGTAAAACTAAAGGTTTTGTTTTATAAGCAGGGCCGTCCGAAAATAATATCCCCCAAATTCCTATAATGAGCGCATGTACATTTTGTATAACAAGGTGTCTCTACGTACCCCGTATTTTCGGTTACTCAGCCTACGCAATAAGCCTAACGCTCGTTGTGCCTTTGCTGCTATATATTTTATGTGTGGACTTCAATTAAGTCTTTCATTATAAATCATGCCCAAATATTTGATAGAATCCACTTGTGGAATGGGTTCCTGCTTATATAATACGGAAATTGAAATTGAATCTGCTAGGGAGCGCACTTTTACTGATGTTTAACGACAATGAAATCGACTGCAGCCAAATTTCTATGGTATTAAGATACCTTTGCAATTTTTGATGTAATGAGTAAATATCACTGTCTGCCGCGAAAAACGCGATATCGTCTGCATAGATGTAGACATTGACATCCTGGACATTTGGGATAGAGCTCATCAGTATATTGAATAATACCCGGGATAGGACTGCCCCTTCAAGAACTCCGCGTTTCTGTTTGAATTTAGATGAACAACATGCATCCTTAACACAATAAAATTCCCTTGATTTTAAAAATTCTGTACTCACTCAATAATATATTGTGGAAAATTTAAGCTCTGTAGTGTATTCAGTAAAATGGAGTGCTCGACGCTATCATAAGCTTTAGCTATGTCAAGTGTGACAAGAGCAGCGTAATGTCTTCTTTTTCGGGAAAGCCGTATTCGACTCTCTAAATCAGCATGAGCACACCAAATTGAACACTCATTACGAAAACCGATTTGGTTTGGTTTTAATATTGACTTGTCTGCCATCCAGATATTTAATCTGTCACTTAGGACCCTCCCTATAAACTTGATCATATTAGACGTTAGATAGATGGTTCTGATATTTTCTATGTTAAAACCTATCCCTTGCTTTTTTAGTATAGGAATTACCTCGGCTATTTTCCAGTCATACGGTATCCAGGCGTTATTTAAAGAATAGTTTATCAAATTGAGGACGTCACAAGGTGATAACTTGTATAAAATTTTAAGCATAGGCACTGTAGTTCCATCAGGACCAGGAGCAGACGAAAGTAAATATCTAATCACGTTTGACGCTTCGGGCAGTGTCTTTTTCAAAGGTAGTCGTTATGGTAGATTTTTGCCAGTTGTTCGGCAAAGTCGAAGGGAATCTACTTTCTAGGCCTTTACCAATTGACTCTAAAGATTTTGTCATTTCTTCCGGCGATAGATTTTCATATAATCAGTATTTACTGGAGACGGTAGGATTTTGCGAGATCTCATATAATGAAATAGCGCTTTTTTACTTTTAGGTTTGGAAAAAAATCGAAATGTCTTTTGTCATAGTCTTCTTTAGCTTGGGCCACCATGCGTTTAAATCCAGCAGCAATGAATTTGTAGTCAGACCAATTTCTGGGGGACTGATTATGAATTAGCTGCTTCCAAGCTGCCTTTCGTCGTCTGTGATCACGTGAGCAATCTGAATTCCACCATGGACTATAAGGCACCCTCTTGGCCGATTAAATAGTAAACTCTGCTTTTTCTATGTTATTTTAATTACTGCGCCTAATTTCATAGCTTTAGTTTCATCACTGTCTTCAGAGGGAGAAGCTAAAGCTGCTTTTAGGTCATTTTTAAATTTTGAATAATTTATAAAAATTCGGACGTGACAACATGATGGTATTATGGGGCAATCAATCTCAAACATTATGGGCAGGTGGTCACTATTGGTGGCACAGTCCAGGGCTGTCCACGAAGTGCTAGGAATTGTCGAGCTTACAAAACTCAAATCTAAGGCAGAGCGGGATCGACCTCGGATAAATGTGGGAGTTCTAGCGTTGAGGCACGATAAATTGTTGTCTATAGACCAGTCCCACAATTGTTGGCCACATTGATCTGTTCTAAAACCCCAACAGGTGCGGTGGGAATTAAAATCTCCAACCAGAATTTTTTCCTTACACCATGAATGGACAGCCACTTCTAAACTTCGCGTGTCTTGTACGCCAACAGGAAAGTAGACGTTTACTAGAGAGGAAGCTAAGCATCCTGGCAAGATGATGTCTAAGGTAAAAATTTCGCATTCTGCGGACATGCATTTGTACGAAATATTGGCCCTTAAACTAATTTTAGTATTGATAAAGAATGCTAAACCTCCGCCTTTGGCTGGACGGTCTAGTCTAAACGATCTGAAGTTGGCTAAGTGAAACGAATGATGTGCGGAAAACCAAGTTTCTTGCACTGCAGTAATGTATGGATTGAATTTAGAAGACAAATACAACAAATCTGTTAAAGCTTAGTGAATAGATCGGCAGTTTCAATGCAGAATTTTCAGGGACCCTATGATTTCGACAGAATAGAGCCGGCGACAGCCTTATCTAGAATACGTTCTTAAAATCGCTTTTCGAGAGGTTCTCTTTCTGGTATTTTTTTGCTTTTCGAATGTTTCGGTGAACCAGATTTTTTGGAGGTAGGGGATCTAGAACGCTTTAGAGATTTGAGGTCCTTGTCCATATAATCTCAATCCTGATTATCATCCGGTATGACATCACTTTGCCTCTGGATGCCCCCTCGAAAGGACCCTGCATGCAGGCTGTGCATTCGAAGCAGTTATCTCAGATTCAGCTTCACTTATTAGGGGTGTAAACTCAGCATTTTGTGAAGCTGTGCCCATATCCCTTGACGTGTCGCATACGTGCGCCATCTGGTTGGCTATAATATGCGACAAGGACTCACAAAGAGTGGTAGCGAGGCGTTGCATTGCCTTTTCCATAGCCTTTTCGACCATGTCCGCAATGGACAGGGAAAGAGATGCTTCCATTGCTATGTTATGGCGGGCTGCAGCACCAGCGTACCCCTGAGTTCGAGCCTGAATTTCAGCAATGGCGTCTTTTTGAGAATATCGTCTTCGATTGACAATTTCAAGGATTTGTATTTCCCGTGCCTTGGCCGAGCAATCTGGGTTATCAGCGCGCAGTGCGCTTCATGGAAAAGACAGCACTTTTCTTCATTACTTTTACATTCATGTGAATTGTGCGCCTCACCGCAAATTCGGCATCTGGGAGCTGACCTGCATCCTTTCATTGTGTGACCGAAGCGCCAACACTTAAGACACTGTAGGGGACGAGGCGAAAGCGGTTCCACTCTGTATATTAGAGGCCACGCCTTGATTTCAGTTGGGCGACTCGACCCGGCAAATGTAACGATCACAGACTCAGTTGGGACCTTATTCTTGTCTACAACTCGTCCAGACCTATAAACTGCGATCGCGCCTGCCTCGGAAAACATCTCTAGTACCTCAGCTGGAGTCATGTTGACAACGACGCCCCGAGCAAGTCCTTTCACGCATGATAGGTGGGGTGGAATAAAGGTGTTTACCGGATTGGTAGCGAACACCGAGCATTTTAGCAAACCTCGAACACGGAGCTGGTCAGACGATAAGCAGAGAATGCCGCCCTTGCCGAACTGTCGGACCTCTGTGACGCTGTGGAAGTGAGCTGTAGCTGATCTCAGCTCCGCCTGGATCACTTTTGGATTTTTCATCCGTATGACACCTTCGTTGTTTGGGACAAGGGTCACAGGCACAGATGAGATTCCATTGCGTAGAAACAGGTCTACTGATAGCTCCTGCGTAGGGAGAGAAGCAGACCAAAGGAAGGCCCCTGGTCCAGGTGAGGAAAACGGCATCTGTCTGGTCTTACTAGCCAAAAATGTACTCGCTAATCAATTCTGACACAAGACCTATCAGAAAGAGAATTCAAGCCGCTACTCAAACTTTGGCCAAAACCCCCAGAGTAGGCAAGAGCAGGTAGAACGTTAGAACGTCCGTGGAGCACGATCGGTTGGTTGAATAAAATAGACGACGACGCCGACCACAAGAGAATAAAAATGTAACGACGTTTCGGCACCCAGAACGGGAGCCTTGTTCACAATGAGCTGGTTGGTTGGTTGGTCGATCCTCAGCTACTTGGCGCAACCCACCACGGGGGATCGGCCATGAAACGGGTGGTACCTTATTTTAAAAATAAGTGTTTTACAATCCGAATATGTTTAGGAATGGATGGTTTAAAAATAAACTCACTGGTACAATCCAGATTTTTTTAAAAAGGTAAAGAAAATAAAAATAAGCAAATAAACAAAAGATTAAGAAGCCAATAGGTTGAAACAGTGAAATTGTACATAAACTTAACATTCTATTCTTTTTGTTTCCCGTAAAAAATCGCCTTCTGCGGTCAATCTTCGTCTTCTTCTGTCTGAAAACATCTTCGTCTTTTAAATATTTTGAAAATTTTTCTAAGCTACCCGGTTCTTGGTCAATCCGCCTGAGTAGGTGTGAGCCAACAGTACAGGATCTACATCTACATCTACATCTACATCTTCGTCTTCGTCGTCGTCATATGTATCACCATCTAGCCCCGCCTCTCGAGGTCCGCGTGCCCGCCAGAGCGCGCAAAGCACCGACGCGGAATTTGCCGAATTCCACGCGCGACAACCGAGCCATGAACTATTTTCTCGTAAAAATCATACTTTTCCTCGTCAAAGTCGCGACCAACGTCTGCACGGTCTTCACACTTCCGGCGTACTTCGTCTTCCAGAGACCCTGGAACTACTGGAGACGCTCGAAGACGCGCTTCGCCATGCCAGTCGAGGAGGACAATCCGTACGCGCCGTACTGGCGCTTACACAAATACCAACGGGCCAGGATCCTGGGACACGTCGGCACTTTAGACCAACTGGCTCGAAGGGCCTTCACAACATGGCCCGAAAGGCGCTGTCTCGGGACCAGAACCATTTTGGGACGGACTGAAACACAGAAAATTGGCAGCAGCAAGGTCATCAAGAACGTGGACCTGGGCGACTACCAGTGGTTGACGTACGGTGAGGTCGACCGCAAGATCGACCGCACTGTTCGAGGCCTTCAGTCCATCGGTGCGAGGCCACGCCAGTACTTGGCGATCATGGCCGAGACACGGGTCGAGTGGTTCCTCACGGCCCACGCCTGCTTTCGCAGTAACATCCCGCTGGTGACGCTGTGCACGACGCTTGGCGACGATGGCCTAGTGAGCGCCATCAATGAGGCCCAGGTGACGCACCTGGTCACTTCCGAAGACTTCCTGCCGCGCGTGCAGAACGTCGTCGGCAGGATGCCGTCACTGACGCACGTCGTTTGCATCGAGAATCCCGATTCATGGCTGCCGATGTTAGAAGAGCCCATTCCGAAGGTAAGGTTCGATATTTTATCACTGAATAGGTTCAGCTAATAATAATAATGATAATAATAACAATAATAATAATAACAACAACAACAACATCGCATCTCCGGCGTGCCAAAACCACAATATAATTATGAAGTTCGACGTAGTGGAGGGCTCTGGAAATTTTGACCTTCCAGCGTTCTTTAACGTGCACCGACATCGCAGAGTACACGGACCTCTAGCATTTCGCCTCCATCCACCGCCGCGGCCGGGATCGAACCCGCGACATTCGGGTCAGAAGCCTAGCACCGTAACCGTAGGCTCATGTTCATAAAGAATGTTTGAGCGTCACGTCATGGAATCAGCTTAACGCACCGATAAACTTGGTGGCTACCATGACACCAGTGCGCAATATCGTGATTCGTGCATCGTTCTGCACCGCATGATAGTTGTGGTGTCGGTGCGGCCGCCTGGGACGCTGACGCCGAGGGAACAAAGTACCGGGTGCACGCAGGGACGGTGGTCCCGAGGAAGACAAAAGGGACGCAGCCGGGTGCCGAGCGAAGGACTACATTTATTAGTGACTATGGCTTATATACTAGAGTTAATGTATACATAGCTGCTTAATGTATACATGGTGCCATATAATAACTCTATTATATACTATTACATGCAAGGCTATTGCGCCCACTGGGGGCAAGACAGCAGGTTTCGTAATCGAAACCGAAACCACTGTATTTTAACAATAGTAGCAGTCTTTCCCTGGATTATCACTAATATCAGTTCAATTGACATCTCGGAGCAAGACATAATACCTGTTGTGCTGTATGTTTCTTGCTTGCTTAGCTTATCGACGAAGTGGTACCCTTACATGGCGACTAATGTGACGCCAGTTCTAACTATATCCTCATATTATACATGTCTCGGTATATATCGTTCAAGCAAGGCAGTCCTGAGAGACATGCAGGATTGAAGTGATGAGAAGTTATCAGATAAGGAACGTCGCTATGAGCCTACGTTCCCACAAGCGGGTTTTCATCATGCCCGTTGCAAGATAAGTCACCTTGTCTGTAACGCTATAAAAGCTTAGATTGCTTATGCACATTACTGAATGAACGCGCCGCCCGCAACTTGTAAATGGTCTCTGAGAAGTGCTAGGTGACATATTGGAATCATCCTTGTATTTTTGGTTCGTGAAGTTCAATAAACCTACAGAAATGTTACGTGCCACCGTTATAGCCCTCTTGCAATCGCGCAAAACAGGTAACACACCAGAATACAATTTTGCTAACAGGTAAACATTTACACACAAAATAAGCGCTAACGGCAGAACTCGTATTATACCGCGTGTGTGCTTGTCGCAGGTCATTCCATTTTCAAGCCTGGAATGCCTCGGCGTGGACTTTGTGGCAGACAGCGGCGCGCCGAAGCCTGACGACGTCGCTGTCGTCATGTACACCATCGCGTCACCCGGCTCGCCAAGGGGACTCGTGGCCACGCACAGAAACATCATCGCGGCCATCAACGGCCTCGGAGTCGTTCGCAAGCAGTTCTGCGCCGAAGATGACACGTACATCGCCTACCTGCCCTTGGCGCACGTGTTCGAACTGGCCGTCGAGTCACTGGTCTTCGGCACGGGTACGCCCATTGGCTATTCCTCCGCGCTAACCCTCACCAATGCCTCGACGGGATTGGCCAAAGGATGTCG
Source organism: Rhipicephalus sanguineus (assembly GCF_013339695.2). NCBI lineage: Eukaryota > Metazoa > Arthropoda > Arachnida > Ixodida > Ixodidae > Rhipicephalus > Rhipicephalus sanguineus. Next base: position 55,811,990 of record NC_051186.1, read on the forward strand.
CGGAGACGCGACCCTCCTGCGGCCGACCCAGATGGCCGCCGTACCACTCATCATCGAGAGGATCTGCAAGGGCATCTCCGACAACGTCGCCTTGAAAGGACCTCTATTCGAGGAGTTTTTCAATTACGCCGTGGAGTACAAAGACTTCTGGCACGACCGCGGCTTCGACACGCCTCTGCTCAACCATTTCATCTTCAATGACGTGAGAAGTGTATTGGGCTCGCGGCTCAGGGTTCTCGTCTGCGGCTCGGCGCCGCTGTCCCCTCGAACGCGCCGCTTCGCCCGGGCCTGCCTGGGCTGCCACGTGATCGAGGCGTACGGCACGACCGAGACGTGCGCCGTGGGCACCGTCAGCGACATCGACGACACCAGCGTGGGACGAGTGGGCGCCCCAGTTCCGGGCTCCTACGTCCGGCTTGTCGATTGGCCCGAGGGCTCCTACTTCGTGTCGGACAAGCCCAACCCGCGAGGCGAGGTCGTCGTCGGAGGTCTGTGCGTCGCGCAGGGCTACTTGAACCGGAAGTTCCTCACGCGCACGGCGTTCCGCTACGAAAACGGGGTACGTTGGTTCTACACGGGCGACGTCGGACAGATCTTCCCGGACGGCACTCTGAAGATCATCGACCGCAAGCAACAGGAGCCGGTCAAACTGCAGTGCGGAGAGAACGCCTCGCTGAGTCACGCCGAGACGGTGCTCAGGATGTGTCCGCTCGTGGACAACGTACTCGTGTACGGTAGCTCGATAGACGCGTACCTCGTGGCTCTCGTGGCGCCGAACAATGACCAACTGCAGCGCCTTGCTCGACGCATCCCCTGGGCGATGGGAAGAGAGCTCACGCTGCAGGAGCTGTGCGAAAATGCTGAAGTGACAAGAGCCGCCACCGAGTTTATCCGGGCGTTCGCGCGCAGGAGCGGCAAGCTGCAGAAGAGCGAGGTGCCGGTCAAGCTGAAGCTCTGCGCCGACGAGTGGACGGCGGACACGGGACTGGTCACGGCCAGCTTCAAGATACGCAGGAAGCTACTGCAAGACTTCTACGAGCGCGACATCAAAGCTCTCTACGCTACGGCCGAGCAGAGTGTGCTGACCCAGGCGTGATTGAAGGCCTTCTTCGATGCCCGAAATTCCCACGCACGTATAACCTGTGGGGAAAAAAAATATTCACAAGCATTACGAAGTTATGGATAAAGCTAGCGGGATTCAGCAGACTCACTTGGCCAAAGTTCTCTATAATATCTCTACGAAGGAAGGATCATTTGAGTAGATTTTGTTACGTGCCATAGTTGAATAGTAATGTTGAATTTCATGAACGCCTTTCGCAGTCTGCAACGCAGGTAGAATAAATCGGCTTCTTCAGTCAGGTGAGAAGTTGCTCACTGGTAATTCATCTGTGTGGATGTTTCTATACGTTACAATAATGTTCCTCCAGATCGCGCCATTCAAAAAAGAAAAAAACAGAAAGAATTAGGGCAGCTATGCACTAGTAGTTCTAAGCCAGAAGGACGTGCGGAGCTGAGCGGCCTTCCTTGTCTCTATTTTTCTCTTTCCTTCTTCGTCTCTTTTTTTTTTCTTTTTAACACGAAAGTGTTTTGTGCCGGGGTCCACCAAGAGTACGGAAATGACGTCGAAAAAATGCACACGATCAGATGGCACAGAAAAACTTTGAAGAAAAAAACGTGGCTGATCGCTTTGTCCTAGGAATATTTTTCAAGTGATAGAGGTCACAGTGTGAATTAGAATGAAGAGTTATTTTTAATAAATCCCAGTTTTAGCCCAGGTCCTGTTGCATAACCTCCCAAAGGACCAAAATCATTATGCCAGGAGGACATAATATAAAAATTATTAGTCGTTGATGTGTCGAATAAACCAATTTGACTCGCACGAGAATTTCGCTACAGCACTGCATATACTCCCGTCCGAGTGTCCCAGCACAGAAGCCTCAAATGACAACAGTACAGTGTAAGTAACTGGTAGAAGTTGCCGCATTTTAATTTCAACAGTTCCTTTTCTGATTGAGGAAAAACGTCGGCAGACCAGCAAGAAGTGATCGATTGTTTCTACCTCTTTGCAAAATGAGCATGTAGGAGCGATCGACAGACCAGCTCTAAGCAAGTACAGATTAAGAGTTGGGATTGTACATCACATCCATGTCATTGCTACTTTTGTGTGTCTTGTCCTATACGATTTTCTCTTCCAAGAGAACTCAAGGTGCTGAAAATCTGTTGATGAAGCGAGACATGGAGTAAGCAATAGAGCATACTTTGTAGATCTCGCTGCAGCGACGAACGCCGTAACTGGAAGCAGAGCAAGAACTGGGCCTGTAAGGGAAACCTTTGCCAACGCGTCCGCAACTTCATTCAATACCTTTGTGTCCCGGTACCCAAATTAAACCGCAGGATTTACAAATGATTTGGAACAAGTAAGCGCAATAATCTCCGAGTATGCGATTCAGCTGAAGTTGTTAGAGCAGAACACAATGACAATGAATCTGTCACTATGGCCACTGAAGTTACGGAGTTGGTTCGCTGGTTGGTTGATCCTCAGTGAACTGGCGAAACCCACCGCGGGGGATCGGCCATGAAGAGGGCGGTGCCTTGTATAAATAAAATTGTTTATATTCTAAAATTATTTTGAAATAACTCATTAGCTTAATTAAAGAAACGAAAAGAAGAAAAAATTCAGGAAAAGAAAAAAATAACAAGCCGAATTTAGATAACCTTAACATTCAATTCGCTTTCTCTCATGTAGGAAATCACATACGGCATCGCAAACGTTCCTGTGGCTAAACCCAGTACGGTAGCGCCAAAGGAAAGAACCACCGGAAGTGTTAAATTTAAGCCCATTCTTCGAAGGGGTCCGCCTAGAAGTCTTTTCCTTTGATTGGTAAACAATCTGCATGTTTAGAAGTCATGCAGGGATTCACCCTCACTGCAATGTAGGCGTAAAAGTGACTGCACAAGACCAGACCTGAGTTGGTAAAAGTTCAGTGGGGGACTCGTCATCGTCTCGCAATTCATATTTCTGCCCTTCTAGTGGAGCACCATCGATTCTTTCAAGCATAATTAAGATGAGGAAACTAAGACGCTGGCAAAGCAGACTTAGCGAAGTTATCCGACGTGGCAATCATTTCAAATTGCGCCGCCGAGACAAACGCCAACGTCGGCAATATAGAAATTATGGGACCATCGTGTGATGCTACTGCTAGTGCATCCGCATATTCATGGAGGGTTAAACCTTTGTGACCTGGTAGCCACACCAAGCGAATAAGACGTATATGTCTTTGGATAAGATAATAAAATACTTCTAAAGTATTTGAAAATTTTGATGCAAATAATGAATAACAGACAGAGTTTTTATGAACACACCATCCTAATCGCCTTCGTCGTCTTCATATGTATCACCATCATGCCCCACCTCTCGAGGTCCGCGTGCCCGCCAGAGCGTGAAAAGCACCGGCGTGAAAGGTCCCGAGCTCCACGCGTGACAACCGAGCCATGCACTATTTTCTCGTAAAAATCATACTTCTCCTCGTCAAAATCGCGACCAACGTGTGCACGGTCTTCACGCTACCGGCGTACTTCGTCTTCCAGCGGCCCTGGAACTACTGGCGACGCTCGAAGACGCGCTTCGCCAAGCCAGTCGAGGAGCACAACCCGTACGCGCCGTACTGGCGCGTACACAATTACCAACGGGCCAGGATCCTGGGACACATCGGTACTTTGGACGAACTGGCCCGAAGGGCCGTTGCGACATGGCCCCTACGGCGCTGTCTCGGGACCAGAGCCATTTTGCGCCAGACCGAAAGAAAGATCATTGGCAGCAGCAAGATCGTCAAGAAGGTAGACCTGGGCGACTACGAGTGGCTGACGTACCGCGAGGTCGACCGCAAGATCGAGCTCACCGTTCGCGGCCTTCGGTCCATCGGTGCGAGGCCACGCCAGTACTTGGCCATCTTGGCCGAGACGCGGCTCGAGTGGTTCCTGACGGCCCACGCCTGCTTTCGCAGTAACATCCCGCTGGTGACGCTGTGCACGACGCTGGGCGACGACGGCGTATTGAGCGCTATCAACGAAACCAAGGCGACGCACCTGGTCACCTCCGAAGACTTCCTGCCACGCGTGCAGAACGTCGTCGGCAGGATGCCGTCGCTGACGCACGTCGTTTGCATCCAGAATCCCAATTCATGGCTGCCGGCGTTGGAAGAGCACATCCCGAAGGTAAGGTTCCATATCACTAAATACGTTCGTGTACAAAGCTAGATCACGAGTCACGTCATGAAATCGGCTTCCTACTGCATTGGTGACTAGACGCGGTGGCCACCTTGACGTCAGTGCGCAATATTGTAATGCATGCACCGCGTCGCACCGCTTCACGGTGGCAGTCTTTCGTTAGATTATCGCTGTTATCCACTCAGTCGTCTCAGAGTGAGACGTTCAGCAGCCGATACCTTCAACTATAGCGTGCGCAAGCAGAGACTTTTTCTGCGCGTGAGCGTCGTATAATGGAGCCAATTGCAAGCCGGGCGAGGGTATGCGCGTGCCCACAAAACACGCTCAGCTTTGCCCATCGCCTGTTAGGCTGTTCCATCTTAAGGACGCCAACCCATATTAACGCACATCAGAAGAAACCTATTCATCGGCTTATCTCATGAGCGTGGTGTCGTGTGGCGAATTTTTAAACTGTATTTCCTGGGTTACTTGCAGTTCGCCTTCGGAACTTGAAATTCGAGCAAGATCGTCCGCCCACACTCACGCTGCCTCTTAATGTGAAGTGCGCTGATATGTGGGGTGACTTCCTTAAAGAAGAATAGCGTAGCAGACGATGGGTTCAGCTGAGTGCGCTTTTTGAGCACGCACGAAACGTTAGTATGCGCTTACCTTCGCATTGTGTTCAACTTGCTTCGTCGTACAACTCTGAGGCACAGAAAGATCGCTGCTCGCGCACGACAGTTAGATTTGGGCTCCTGTACACGCATGTCATGCTGCCATGTTTCTTGCTTACTCGACGAGGTGGTACCCTTAACATGGCGGCTACAATGACGTAAGTCCTATGTACACATATTGCATATGCCTTGGTATCATTCTAGCAAGACAGCTTTCAGAGACATGCAGGATTGAAGTTATGAGAGGTTATCAGATGAGGAACGTCGCTATAAGCCTACGCTCCGACAAGAGGGTATTCATCATGCCCGTGGCAAAATAAGTCACCTTGTGTGTAATGCTATAAAGGCTTAGATTGCTTATACATAATACCGAATAATGCGCTGTCTGCGATTTGCAAAACGCCTGTGAGAGGTGCTGGGTGACATACTGAAATCTTTCCTGTATTTTTTGTTCAAACCTTCACAAAAGCGAAGCGCCAGTTTTAGGCCGCTTATAATCAAGCAAAACAGGTAACACACCAGAATATTTCCAACATTAAAATGTTTACACACAAAAACCGCACTAATGGCGCAATTCGTATTCTACCGCATGTGTGCTTGCCGCAGACCATTCCGTTTTCAAGCCTGGAACGCCTCGGCGCGGACATCGGGGAAGACAACGACGCGCCGAACCCCGACGACGTAGCCGTCGTAATGTTCACCAGCACGTCACTCGGTGCGCCCAAGGGACTCGTGGCGACGCACAAAAACATCATCGCGGCCATCAACGGTCTCGGCGTCGTTCGCAAGCAGTACTGCGCCGAAGACGACACGTACATCGCCTACCTTCCCTTGGCGCGCGTGTTCGAACTGGTTCTCGAGTTACTCGTCTTCGGCACCGGCACTCCCATCGGCTACTCCTCCGCGCTAACCCTAACCGACGCCTCGACGGGATTGGCTAAGGACTTCCGCGGAGACGCGACGCTCTTGAGGCCAACCCAGATGGCCGCCGTGCCGATCATCATCGACAGGATCTGCAAGAGCATCTCCGGCGCAGTCGCCTCGAAAGGAGTTCTATTCAAGGAGTTATTCGATTACGCCGTACAGTACAAAAACTTCTGGTACGACCACGGCTTCAACACGCCTCTGCTCAACCATTTCATCTTCAACGACGTGAGACGTGTACTGGGCTCGCGCCTCAGGGTTCTCGTCTGCGGCTCGGCGCCGCTGTCCCCTCGAACGCGCCGCTTCGCCCGGGCCTGCCTGTGCTGCCACGTGGTCGAGGCGTACGGCACGACCGAGACGTGCGCCGTGGGCACCGTCAGTGACATCGACGACACCAGCGTGGGTCGAGTGGGCGCCCCAGTTCCGGGCTCCTACATCCGGCTTGTCGACTGGCACGAGGGCTCCTACTTCGTGTCGGACAAGCCCAACCCGCGAGGCGAGATTGTCGTCGGTGGTCCGTGCGTCGCGCAGGGCTACTTGAACCGAAAGTTACTCACGCGCACGGCGTTCCGCTACGAAACCGGGGTACGTTGGTTCTACACGGGCGACGTCGGAGAGATCTTTCCGGACGGCACTCTGAAGATCATCGACCGCAAGAATAAGGAGACGGTCAAACTGCAGTGCGGCGAGAACGCATCGCTCGTTCACGCCGAGACGGTGCTCAGGATGTGTCCCCTCGTGGACAACGTACTCGTGCACGGCAGCTCGATGGACGCGTACCTCGTGGCTCTCGTGGTGCCGAACAATGACCAACTGCAGAGCCTTGCTCGACGCATCTACTGGGTGGCGGGAAAAGCGCTCACGTTGAAGGAGCTGTGCGAAGACCGTGATGTGATAAGAGCCGCCAGCGAGTTGATCCGGACGTTCGCGCGCGAGAGCGGCGAGCTGCAAAAGAGCGAAGTTCCGGTCAAAGTGAAGCTCTGCGCCGACGAGTGGCAGCCGGACACGGGACTGGTCACGGCCATCTTCGAGACGCGCAGGAAGGCGCTTGAAGATTTCTATGAGCGCGACATCAAAGCTCTCTATGCCACGGCCGAGCACAGTCTAATTGCCCAGGAGTGACTGAAGGACTTCTTCGAGGGCCGAAATTCCGACGCACGTACAGCCGTGCCGTGCATGTGAAATAAATATTCATAAGCTTTACCAAGTTACGGATAAAGTTAGCGGGATTCAGCAGGCTCACTTGGTCAAAATTCTCTATGATAGCTATACTAATGAATTACGATTTGAGTAAGTTTTATTACATGCCGTAGTGGAATACTAATGTTTGACTTGATGAACGCCTTTTGCAGTCTTCAACGCAGATATACATTAAATCAGCGTCTTTCGTCAGGCGAGAAGTTTCTCACCGGGACTTCATCTGTGTGGATAGTCCTATAGTGTACAAAGATGTTCCGCCAGACCTTTGAACAGATCGCGCCGTTCAAAAAAAAAATTCAGGCACCTTCGCACTAATGGCGCCAAGCGTGAAGTGCGGAACTGGGCGGCCTTCTTTGTTTCTCCTTGGTTTCCTCTTTCTTTATTCGTCTTTTTCTTTCTTTTTCTATGTCTTTTTTGTGTCTGTTTAGTTCTATTTATTTATTGATATTACATCTGGTAACTTGGTTCCCTGCCGGACACGAAGACTGTATAGGATCTTTTTGCGGTGCAGTTCCAAGCACCAGTGTGGCTCTGTGGTAGAATATTCTACTGCCACGCATGGGAAGGCCTGGGTTCGAATCCCCCTCGATCCTGGATATTTTTACAGCGAAAGCTGTTATGACATCACAACAGCCGATTTCGACGGCGGTGCTGTCCGCCGTCGCGTCGCCGACGCGTTAACACCACTTTAACCGGTGTAATATATGGTGGTAGAGGAGCAAAATAACAGGCAGGCATCACACAATGCGAATAAGTAACGAGTGGGTGGTTTAACGCTTGCCACCCATAACAAATGGCTCAGCCATAATTCTACGTCGTCTTCAGATACAGCATCAACAACGTGCACATAAAGCCTTACAGATGTGTAGTGGGTACCTCGCTTCTCCGCAGAATGATGAATATTGGCGTAGTGGGTATTTCGCAAAACTATGATAATTTATGGCGTAGTGGGCACCTTGTAACTTCACTTGTAGTAGTCGTCCCGAGTTTAGAATGGGCTCTTGAAAGGCCGCTCCTCCAGCTTTCTCTGTGACTGTGCTGCGTGCGCCGCGCAGGCCTGGCGTGGCGCGTTTTTACAGCAGAGTTGTTATGCCCACCATCGGTCCGGTTCGCGATGTAGACGAGAAACAATCATACTATAATCATACGCATGCCGTCGTGCGCTGCCTTTGTCGTCTTCATCATCATGCCGGCGCGTGCTCTCTACGCCATCTTCGTCTGCTTCGCTCCCCAAACACCAGCAGTGAGTGAGTGAGTGAGTGAGTGAGTGAGTGAGTGAGTGAGTGAGTGAGTGAGTGAGTGAGTGAGTGAGTGAGTGAGTGAGTGAGTGAGTGAGTGAGTGAGTGAGTGAGTGAGTGAGTGAGTGAGTGAGTGAGAGTGAGTGAGTGAGTGAGTGAGTGAGTGAGTGAGTGAGTGAGTGAGTGAGTGAGTGAGTGAGTGAGTGAGTGAGTGAGTGAGTGAGTGAGTGAGTGAGTGAGTGAGTGAGTGAGTGAGTGAGTGAGTGAGTGAGTGAGTGAGTGAGTGTGAGTGAACTTTTATTAAGTGCAGCAAGAAGCGACAAAACGCGCACCGAGCGAATCCCACGACGGGACCGACAGGTCTGGCTTGCCGGCCCGATCACGGGCCCGCTGAACGGCCAGGATTTAGTCTTCCCTTCGTGCATCGGCGTGGGAATTCACATGTGCCTAGTCAAGCCAGGACCAGCCGAGTGCCGACCAGCTCTGTCCTGCGCCAAACGGCAGGCCAACGTCACGCATGGCCACTTTCTACCGGAAGTTGCTCACACGCACGGCGTTCCGCTGAGGTGGGAGTCCGTTGGTTCTACACAGGCGACATCGGAGAGATCTTCCCAGACGGCACACTAAAGATCATCGACCGCAAGAAAGTGCCAGTGAAACTGCAGTGTGGCGAGAACGCCTCGCTGGGCCTCGTCGAGGCATTGCTCAGGATGTGTCCGCTCGTGGACAACGTTCTCGTGTATACCGCAGCTCGAAACAAGCGTACTTCGTGGCGCCGAGTCATTCCAAACTGCAGAGCCTTGTTCGAGGCATCGCCAGGTCCAGGGGAGGGTGGCTCACTGTGAAGAAGCTGTGCGAAGGCACCAAAGTGTCAGAAGCCGCCACCGAGTTGATCCGGACAGTCGCGCGCGAGAGCGGCAATCTACAGAAAAGCGGAGTTCCGCTGAAGGTGAAGCTCTGCGCCGAAAAGTGAGGGCCGGACATGGTACTGGTCACGGCCAGCTTTTGAATATGTAGGCAGCCCCCAGAAGAATTCTATAAGAGCGGCATCGAAGCTCTCTATGGGACGACCGAGCAGAGTATGCCAGCCCTAGTGTGAACGCAGGTCTTACAGGCCCGAAATCACGACGCACGCAGAGCCGTGGCGTGCAGACTGAAAATATTCGTGGCTAAAGTGACCAAAATTCGGCAAACGCATTTTCTTTTACAGCGAAAGCTGTTATCAGATCACAACGGTAGTGGGGTCGCCGCCACCGCCACCGCCGGTGTCCGTAACCACCAGGGGCGTAGCCACGTTAGGGCACACCGGGCCCGTGCCCCCCCCGAAATTTTTTTTTGCCATAGCATACAGAGCAGAAAATGACACTCGACCACATCTGCCTGCTCGTCCCCACTACAGATCAAGGAGGTGCCCCCCCCCCCCCCCCGAAAAAAATTTCTGCCTACGCCCCTGGTAACCACTGTCGCGCGAAATAAGAAAAAATAAAACGAGTAAAACATTTCTAGAAACGTCGGCCCCTCTTACTGACAACGATCATCGACCAAGCATGAGCACCTCTAGAAGCGGGTAAAGGTTCCATGCCCTTGACCTCGCTTTTCAAGATAAAGCGATGGCGTCAACCTGGGCGACAGATACCACCGGTGGTGCGTGTTATTCTTGGCTTCCACCCACCACCTACCTAACCATTCGTAAGCAGCCACTCTGTGCTCTCGGCCATGGCTCTGGTCAGTGGCGTAGCCAAGGGGGGGGGCGGGGGGGGGGGGGTCACACCGCGGGCCCATGCCCCCCCAACCCCCGAAGTTTTTTTTTTTTTTTTTTTTTTTTTGCTATGGCATACAGAGCCCAAAATTACACTTGACCACATCTGCTTGCCCGGCCCCCACTTCAGATCAAGGAGCTGCCCCTCCAAAATAAAAAAAATTTCTGCCTACGCCCCTGACTCTGGCGACAGTGATGGTGTTTGGGGCCCTTATATATATTTTTTCTTTCGACGCAACTATGTGTTGCCGGGCATCAAGCGTGTTTAGACTTTTATCAGATATTTTGTTCTTCACAAGAAAGAGCACTGTGACGTACTCGTATTATTTTTCTTGAGTATTGCGATTAATAACGCTTCGTTCGGGTAAGCACCGGGAACGTGACTGGCCTCAAACATTTTTTTTTTTCTTGAAGCACCCGCTGCGGTCACAATGTCTTGAATGGACCTCCGTAAAATTCAAACGGGGGTTCATCCAAATTTATTACGATTACCCAAAATTTTTCCAACTCTGTATGGGCGCGATTGTCCGTGGTGTCGCGACTCGCCACCGACCCTCTAGGACATATCATGGGGTTGCGGTAGAAGGCCTCGCGGGTTGGGCTTGTTCGACACGAAGTAGGGGCCCTCGGGCGAGTCGACCAGCCGGATGTAGGATCCCGGAACTGGAGCGCCCACTCGTCCCTCGCTGGTGTCGTCGATTTCGTTGACGGTGCCCACGGCGCACGTGTCGGTCGTGCCGTACGCCTCGATGATATGGCACGCAAGCCTGGGCGGAGCGGCGGGTTCGAGTGGACAGCGGCACCGAGCCACAGACCAGAACCTTGAGACGCGAACCCAGTACGCTGCGCATTTCTTTGAAGAGGAGGAGGTTGAGCAGCGGCGTGTCGAAGCCGCATTCACACTGCGATATCTTGTATTCGATCGCACAGTCAAATAACGCCTTGAAGAGAAGACCCTTTGAGGCGACGGCGTTCGAGATATTCTTACATATCCTCTCGACGATAAGCGGTCCAGCGGCCATCTGGGTCGGCCGCAGGAGCATCGCGTCTCCGTGGCAGCCTTCAGCCAACCCCGTCAAGCCATCTATTAGAGTTTTTGCAGATGCGTATCCGATGGGCGTTCCCGTGCCGAAAGCGAGCAACTCGGCCGCCAGTTCAGACACATGGGCTAGGGGAAGGTACGCAGTGTACGTGCCTTCCCCTGGCCCATGGGTGCAGTATGCTTTGCGAACGGCTGCGAGGCCGTTGATGGCCGTGATGAAGTTACGGTGAGTTGCCACAACATCCTCGGGCGCGCCGGGTGAACCGCTGGTGTACATCACAACGGCGACGTCGGACGGTGTCGGCGCGCCATCGTCGCCGTCGATATCCACGCTAAGGCGTGGCAGGCTTGAAAATGTTGTGATCTGCGACAAGCACAAGCGCGGTATAAGTAGATGATTACGTGTTTGGAGAAAATTGCATTTTGGTGTGTTTCTTGTTTAGAGTATAAAGAGAGATCGAATCTTACCCTAGGCTCATCGTCTTCCGATGCCTCCAGCCGGCTGTCTGCACTTTCGATGCATATATGATGTGGGTCAGCGTAGGCATCATTCGCATGATATTCCGCAGGCGCGGCAGCAGGTCTTCAGACGTAACCAAGTGTGTTACTTTGGTTTCATTCACAGCTGCGACGACACTGCCGTCTCCCAGCGTAGTGTAGATGGTAACAAGGGGTATGTTTGCACGGAAGCAGGCTTGCGCCATCAAAAACCACTGAGCACTGGTGTCGGCAAAAATGGCGATGTAATGCCGAGGCCTCGCGCCTGTTAGACGTAGTCCTTTCGAAATCCGGTCGATCTTACAATCCACGTCGTGGTATGTAAGCCAATGATAATCTCCTAGAAGCCTCCTCGTGACTACCTTGCCGCATCTTACGTCCCTGGTTTCTGTTCGTTTGAGGACCGAACGGCTTCCCAAACAGCGCCGCATCGGCCATGTTTTCATGGCCTCCAGAAGCCTCGAAATGTTCGGTAGTGAACCAAAAAGGAGAGTGCTTGTCCTCGGGGTCGACGGGCCTCGAAGATGTCGAGCGCTCCCACCCGCTCCAGGGCCTCTGGAACAAGATGTAACACGGTAAGGTGATGAACGACGTAACGTTGAACAAAATCTTCAGAAATAGAACATACAGTCGTAGTTCGATCTGCATCTTGACTTTGACAGGCACGAGCCGCACGAGCCTTGAGAACCTCACGCGGCTACTTCACGTGAGAGGCGGGGCATGATGATGATGATATATATGATCACGACGACGACGACGGTGAAGATGGCTGTATATAGTGTGGTATATCGGTTTCAAGACCTGCTTTCCAGCCCCCAGAGGGCACATTATCAATGGAATAACGCATTCTAACGAACTACTCCCAACTCTCTACACTCGGGGACAACTTTCTGCGGCAATGAAGCGAAAGCTACGGGGGGTGGTGGTGGTAAAAACATTTATTAGAAAAAAGAAAACAAGGGAGGTATGCAGGCGGGGACGGCACCTACAAACAGTAGGTGGGGCTCCCTAGTACGGGACCCCATTGGCGTCGGCTGCTGCCTGGGCTCGTCGGACCAAGGCCTTTTGGGCCTGAAGGTCAGAACAGCCAAGCAGGGTCGCCTCCCACTCCTCCCGGGTTGGGTTGGGGATAGGGGGTATAGCAGGATTGGAGGGGCAGGCCCACGGGGGGCAGAGCTAACTGCTCTGTTCCCGATAAACTGGTTTCGGTTTCAGTTTCGGCGTGACTGCAGATATGCATTTGCTACAGTTCATTTTTTCGCATGTGCTCATTGAACATGCAGGCATAGTGGCGATTCTTTCCCTATACGTACGCTTCACTTGTCAGGGTACCACTCAGAACCTCCGCCTTGCGCCGTGCAGCACTACACTCGCTTGCGGCGGTATATGCTGGCTAACCGAACGAAATGCGGAAACGACGGAGGGTCCCGGTCCCAAGCAACATTTTATCCTTGGCAAAATGTCGGCCTGACGTCGCTGGCCAACTGCACTGTCGTTGGCCCAACCTTGGCACCCGATGTAGGGCCGGTCTTGGGGATTGACATTGGCCTCATGTGGGCCTGCGTCGGCACCCAATGTAGGCCCGTCCACCGTGGCCGACGAGGCCGAGTGCATGCCGCTCGCGGGTTGACTAATGCCCGACCTTACATAAGCGTCGATTTACCGACGGCCGTGGGTCGGTTGCGGACGTTTCTCGCTAGTATTGCTCTGCTTTTTTTTTCTTATTTTTTGTGCGTGTTCTAACAAAACGCATCAATTGTTTTTCTGGTGTGTTGATTCGTGTCGTATTTAATGTGAACGGGCAGTTTATAGAGGCGTTTAACTCTATCTGAATTAATTACGGGCAGAGTGCACATGTAAGACGGAATTAAACGCCTCTAACGGTCTGCACTTGTTAACGTGTTAATACGTAACACGCAATAAAAGAAAGACGTGAATATAAGTTTTCTCTCTTTAGATCTTTATTTTGCAATTGTATAGATGCACTAATTTTCCATGCAACATTGTTCGCACGGAGCGTTTGCATCAGCCCTTGTGCAACGCAACCGTACAGTCCATGTGATCACGGCATGATAACGCTGACATATATAAATATAAAGACGGACGGCATTCCTGTTGGATGGGCTCCCTTCTTTCGGCCACTTCTCGTGCTCTTGGCCCTGTGCGCAGATGCGACGTTTTACCGTCGAGATGTTAAACTTGCATTTTTCTTCTGTCGGGAAAAACTGAAAGAAACAACAATGAATAATACTGTGAGAAAGGTAGACTATTTACTTGACCAGTTGCACAGACATGTCGCGTCTAGAAACTCTATTCACACAACTAAACAAAATAATTTTGTCGCTGCACAAATAAGAAAAACACTGCACTTACAATAAATGAGAGTGTGCTGAAATTCCGAGAAGTGCTTCAAGCTCCACAGCGCACAGACTAGATAATATGTGGAGAGAGGATGAATCGAGGTTTTCGTTGTTGGCTATGTCACTGGAAAACAAATGGTACAATAAATAGATTAATGAGAACACAATCTTACCTTCAAAGCAGCCGGCGGGCCAGTCACATATTGTGCAGTCGGCATTTACAGCACACCTGCGACCAAATTCAATGTGAAAAGAGATTGCGTGAGACTTTCGTAACCAAGCATGCATCTTACCAGAGTTCTTTCCAGTTGGCGAGAGCAGCGCAGCACGCTATTCACACTACAGTCCTTGTTGCAGGGTTCCCTAGAGAAAACGGCAAAATATGTCACGGCCTTACAATAAGATGCCACAAATAAAAAACAAGAAAATCTGACATATTTGCCCGTCAACGAAGTCTTGGGTCCACGGACAAATATAACCGCCGTTCGCCTGAACATTTCTGATCTGCCAGCTAGAAGAGACGACCAGATTGACGCATCAATTGTGCAAATAAAATTTGATTTTGTCGCTAGACAAAACTCACCATGCGATACAGCGAGGAAATAAAATGCCACTTACGAGTTCGCTTCAAATCCTCGGCAATGGGAGAAGGCCGCCTCCAGGATCAAGGCAAACGAAATGCCTCTGAGTGCTTGCCCGTCTCTGTGCAGTGTTCCTCGCTCGAAAGAGCTACAATTTGGCGGGAACTGACGCATGGAGCTTGCTCCCCTCCCCAGCGTTGTGACAAAGAAAAAAAAAGAAAACGCGAGAGGTGCGGGGTCCGGCGCCCCGCCTCCCTCTTAACACGACGGAGACCGGCACATACCGTTCCTCCTTTCAGGCCTTGTCATTCTTTCTGGGAGAGAGATCTCACCACTTTTTTTTTTTTCGGAGGAACGCACGTGTTGCTTATATCAGCTCTTTCGGGTGAGAAAAAAAAAGGAGCGGGAAATTTCAACTGAAGCACATGCCTGAACATTTTAGGGCAGCGCTAATGCGTGCAAGAAGCGGATCGAATTTGAATTGGACAGTTTTCGTTGTTAACACAAAATATCGTTGGTACTCTAACATTAAAACAAATTAACATGAAAACCATAAACTGAGCATCAAGTAGAAATTTTAAAACTCTTCAGTGTGTGCGGACTATCGAATTCTGACTCTGCAAGCGACGTATAGCTTATGACCGTAGAAATTACCGTATTTTTACGCTAATTTCGTGTTTATTTGGGCATAGATGATATTTTGAAATATTCGTATTAACGCATATGGGCTATTCCCGAAGACCGAATCAAGTATGACGATATTCGATTCGATATTCCAAATGTTCAATCTTCGCACACTTCTATATGTAACAATTATATCTGATGTCCTCCCTTTGTCATGCGGCTCGATCAGATCAATCATATATTTATATTCACGACAGTGCTAAAGCGTGAGCACCGTGCTAGCGTTCCAGAAGTGTCGAACTGTTCCACTTGAACCCATAGACAAGGCGGAGGCGGGGATGATAATTTTCGGTGGACAGTTCAAAATCGTAGATATTTTAATAGAGCCTAGCGCGCTATAGTATCACGATCAAAATTAAATTTCTGCTCGGCACTCGCATTTGTTCCCATTTATTGCTGTTGTTCAACTCAAGTGCTTTGCATCTAATGCATGCAAAGGCGGTATGTTTTCTTGAGCTTCAAGCAGAAACCGTAAACGCTCAGTACACTTGAAAAGCACTCATGTCGTACCACTGTACATTGAGCATATAAGTGCTTCATCATAAGAGGTAGGGCTTGATCGGTACTCATGACAATGCGGCGGAGGATTCTCGGCGGCCCGATCGCTAAAGGTTGCGAAGTTTCTTGCGAAGCAGGCGAAAAACTTCGACATTTAAATTCCGCCCCTAACCAACTCCGTAATTGTACCTTTTCCTAGTCAAATACTTAACGTGCACATCAGAAATATTCGGCTGGATTCGGGAATGCTGAGGCACAGCAAACATAACTTTAGTGCTGGGGTTATTGATTGGAGCAGAACTACAAATGCGACATCATTCTTAGACAGATGGACATTTAATAAGCTGCAAGAACGCCATATTTTAAGATGACTTGGCAATTCAGCTTTTCATATAATCAGTTAGAGCTTTCGCGCCCCTGAAACACGCAGCTGAAATTTTCCAGCAAAGTTGTACAGTCCGCGAGATCTCTATTTCGCACGTTTCGTGTGACGAAATTAATATTTTGGGGGGCTCGCTATAAAGCAGCCAAAACCTTTCCGATGGGAGAAAGATTGAATTAATTCATTTTCAATAATATTTATTACTAATAGATGGTGTAATGTACGTGGTCGGTTACAATCAAAGTGCCATTTGCGAACTATTTCAGTCAATTCTACACCGCAGCACAATGGACCATTGTAAAGCCACATTAAAGATAAATTCGTGTGATTGCACTTTCTTATCCGTTATGTACTTCCTGGTGGCAAATACATTGATCTCCAGAGTGTTCAAATCTTGCGATTTCTCAAGGTTATAAATATATTTTAACGATATGTCTCCAAACGAATAATTCTTCACAACGCCGACGAATTCCAACTTCCCTATTGAGTCAATGCATGCGCTCATCATTATGGCCATCGCATGTCTAGTCAGCATCCGAATAATAGCTTAACTTCAGTCAGTTCAGAGCAAAACTCGATGTTATTCCTTAGCCGGAAGTTTCCCTTACGTCTGTGGTTGACGGTCATTGCTGTTTTCCTTGTTTGACCAAAGGACGTCATCGCGTTTGTAGCTGCACTACATGACTTATTCCTCAACATACTGCCCGAACGCGCTCGCGCTTGTTAGCTCGAAACATAAATGTTGAATTTCAAAGTAAAATTGACCGGTGTTCAACTTGTCACTCGATCAGAGACGAATACTTTTCACCACGTCGCGTTATTTTGCTCTGCTTTCGATAACAACGGCGTTAGATTGATGAGCTCTGCTGACAAATCCTCATCACTCTATGCAGCCGGTGTAAGGCTGGACAAATATATAAATCAATCTAACGGTGTCGAGCAGTGCACCTGGTCCCATATGGTGCGTCGGCAAGGGACTTGATAATTAAGCTCTCATATGTGTAGAAACGTACTGTACGCTCACGTTGCGCAGACAGTCAGCCACACACATCGTCAACGGCACGTGAAGCGTCTACTATTAGCAATGTAATTTTATTACTTTTTTTCGTTTTGCATGCGAGGCACCGTCGACGGCAGATTACCGCGAGGCACTAGCTATGCATTTGTCTAATGCGTCTTGAAATATAAAGCTACAGCGTCCATAGAATCATAGAAATATAAAGCTACAGCGTCCAGTTTTAAGCACGTGTTGCTCCTATGGATAATTATTATTCTGTGAAATAACGGAACTAGCAAACATTTTATTAGCATTGATTCAACAGAACAGCAGTGTGCGTTGCGCGTTACCCGCCGCAAATGCTCCAATATATGCGATTCTTTTATACGTATGAGTAAGAAGATTAGACAAATCCGCGGAATGTTTCTCATGCATTTCCATGCATCATATTCGCTCGCTTATCTTTTTGTTTAGTATTTTCAAGACGTATAAAACGACCACAATGCGACTTCTGACTGGCATTGTTTCATATCTTGAGGCAGTGATATCCTAATTGTGCAGTATTTTAACTTCTTTATAATGTAGGTTACGGTGTACCTGCTTTGTCTTTTATTAAAAACAAGGGTTCATTTTTATTTGAAATGCTGTGCTAAAAGGATGAATGTCACAAACATATACAAGGCGACCTCTGACAAAGTGATGGGATAACAGAAACTTTTCAAATAGGCATATCGGGGAATATACCCGTCTAGTTCCCTGGTTTCAGCCAGAGCTTATTATCTGTGGGAGGTAAAGGTGTAACTACATTGCACAATAAAAAAAAGATAAATTCGCTTTAACTTAATTGAAAATTTGTTGCTACCTAGACGTACACGCGTAAATTTTGACAAACGCAAGTCTTTAGCGGTGCTGTTTCGGACGTGTCCCATTTTCTTATCTTGGCGGCAAAAAGCACTGCTGGGCACTGACGGCGGGCCTGCAGATGTGCGGCTTCTTCGAAAGAGGAGGCGGCTCCACGCT
Source organism: Rhipicephalus sanguineus (assembly GCF_013339695.2). Lineage (NCBI taxonomy): Eukaryota > Metazoa > Arthropoda > Arachnida > Ixodida > Ixodidae > Rhipicephalus > Rhipicephalus sanguineus. The sequence continues at coordinate 55,830,053 of NC_051186.1, forward strand.
GAGAAAGAAAACCGCAGAACAGCGGAAAAAAAGAAGTTTCCCTCTCCCCACCGGGACCTGCCGGGGCGCGGGCCGCCGTAGCGCATGTTTTTTTGCTTCTTTTTTTAAATGTGCTTTTCACTCCACGCTCAGCGCGGTTCCTTCTGACCCTCTTCTTTCCCGCATTTTCCCGCCTCCTGCGTTTTATTTTTCACAGCACGAGTGTGTTCGTTCTAACAAACTTGAAAGAATATTTCTTGTTCGTGTATTGGTACTAAAATCTTACATTGCGGCCACGCCTTTTGATGAGTTTTTCTCACATAGCATATATGGTATTTCCGCTTGCCTGACTTATCCGTCAGCGAAAGATAAGAACTTTTACTCATTACATTGCGCAAATTACATAATAAAGGACTAGCTGATAGAACTAAACACTGCGTCTCTCTATCCACAGACTGTTTGAGTGTGCAGCGCTGCTCGGGCAGCACGCAAAAATTTTCATGCTTCATGTTGTCTTCTTTTAGATTATACAGAATGGTTTTTAATGGCCGTTTTAGTTCAGAAATGACATAAATGTAATATGTGAGCTCGGTTTAATGCAAGCGGGTGAAATTACTTGCATGAAAAAGCAAAATAAATTATCGCCTATCTAAATAAAGTTCATTAATGACCTTAAAATTACACTGACTTACCTACTGCAACTGACTAACTGTAGCCACTGAGTTTGCAATAATTGGAATGAAATCTTACGATTTAATATTTATGCCATCAAATTTTAGGCAGAAGTTCACTGTTGCTTCAGTCACGTTTATTTTTGTAAGAATCAGTTTTAAGCATCGAACAACGACAAAAGCCTAGTTTAACGCCCATGTATATAAATACTGTCGCACACTTGGCGAATGATGGTCTCGAAAAAATCTTTAAAAGTAGATATGCACGCCTGGAGAAACCATGCACGAATGTAATGGCTCGCTATTATTTTTGTTTAGTCAATAATGTATTTGGATTGTTCGCACAAATAATCTCTACCACTTGGTGTAATCAGCTCAAGGGCCACAAGTATGTTGTGTGTCACAGGTGATTTTTGTAATGTTTAAAAAATCACACTGTAGGAGTTGTTTACACTTCCTGCAGTGTATTTTATGCTGCCCTAAAATAATACACGCTGTTCGAATCCTCTGCCGGCAACCAAGGCCGGCACGAAGTGTTGCCGACTTGTCGCCCCGACAAGCGTTTGGCGCGCTCGGCGTTCACTCGGCCACCAACGGTGGTGCGAATCGTGCAGCCGACCAAGTGCCGACAAGCGTTTGGCGCGCTCGGCGTTCACTCGGCCGCCGACCCTTTTCGGATGTCTGGTGGCCAGTGAAGTCGGCTGCCGGCTATTTGCCAGTGATCAGCCAAACGTCGGCAGTCGGCCAGCGTTGCTTGGGGTTGCGTCAGTCTCACTTGGACGCACACGTTGCAGACCACTTGTTTCGTTTGTTTTGACAGCTTTTGGTTCTTCTTGAAAATCCTATGCGGCGAAAGTGGCGAGCTACCGGAGGAAAAAGGCGCCGTCGAGGCCATGTTTTTTTGTTTTGTTTTTTTTTTCTGAAGAAAACCTATGCGACACCAGTAGAGAACGGCGCAACAAAAAAGAAAACCGGTAATCAAAAAAAAAAAATGCTGTTCCACATAGTCTGGCTAATAATTGTGTGGCATTATCGATGTGAGGCTTAAAAATAAGAACTGTACATTTTGGAAATGCTTAGGTTACACGCAGCAAATTATTTTCTTGTGGGACTACTTCCAGCCGCGCAGCGAAACTGTCGAAACGGCGTGGATGAGGGTTGCAACGTGCGCTTGTTCGTTACTCATATGAAAGGCTTTATTAAAGGCTCATATGAAACGGCGTGGATCGGCTCTGTAGCCTTGACCGCATTGCCACACAAAGTTGTCCCCGAGTATAAGAACAAATCGAGTAACTATAATCGTCATCTCACGTTTCCTTTCTTCAAAACCCGGCTCTCGCCACTTTCATGTCAAGAATGCTGTGTCACGCTGATAGCGCGTTCGCCTTTCGTAACCGGGTAGTGCCGGGACCGCGGTGATAACGCAAGGGAAGTGGATACGTGAAGTATATAGATTATTCGTGCAAGGATGCAAGGTTGGTGCTTCATTCGTGCAAGGGTGGTGTTTCACTGGAAGTGAGCGCAGAGCCACAGAGCACGCGGCTCTTTCGGTTTGGGAGTAGATGAGTGAATACAACACGTTTCTTGAGCCACATACATACAAAGAACGTTCTGGGAGACAAGATTAGAAGAGCCAATTAGGAAAATTCGATCACATGCCACCTCTGGAATTCAAATAACAACGTCGACAAGGTCCTTGAAGTTGTATGTGGGACTATCTATCGGTGACAAGAAGAGAGGAACAGCTATCGAGGGTGGTCATACCCCCGACCCCCCCCCCCCCCCCCCCCCCTTTTCGGTGCAGTAATGCAACACGTTCACCCTCAATGAAACGCACTCGTAACTCCGCGCACCAGAAAAAATTAAATTCTCACCCCAATCATCAAGAGAACGCATGCAAATGCAAAACACCAAAGCACGCATTGGCACGTATCGTCGTAGACGAACTCAGCGAGTGCGCCGTTCTATACACGGCCAGGGCTGTATTATAGCTGTATTGACTAATCATGGCGCGCGCTTTTTTTTTTTTTTTTTTTGAGGACACTGAGAAGAAGGTCTTCCAATTGTTAAACACTGCCGTAAATTATTTGCCCACTGCGCCTTAATAAAACTGTGCGGGAAATAAGTTTAAGTCGTAAAATAAAGATTGTTTCGCCCTTGAATAAAACTTGGTTTTTCGATATTAGTGTTCGTTCCCTGCTCACCTAGTCGCGCTTCAATCGCAACTAGGGCTTCATGTTTTCTGAGTTCATTTTTCTTGAAATTCGGAGGGCGTTCTTCGGAGTTTATTTCTTGGGAGGAAATTCGGCGTTTACCCGAGTTCATTTCTCGTGAATCCACAATTCTCCGGAATTCGGTGTTTAATTCTGCATTAGAAGTTGTTGCAAATGTGCACTCATTAATAGTATTTTCAATAAAAAGATGGTGCATTGTTGCTGACAGTCCTGTTTCTCCACAATCCTTTGATATTTTTCTATTAGCTTGCTCTTTATTTACCCTTTTAATTACGCTCTTGATGTGCACTGCTGTAAACTCGCCAAAATGTACTTTTATGGGACAGGAGCTAGTCAAGCTACTTGTGAGCTTCTTCTCCCTAAAGTCCCTAGATTTTTCCAGGGAAAAATCTAGGGACTTTAGGGAGAAGAAAGGGGTCATGAACCACTTGGAAAAGTGGTTCATGACCCCTTTAAGCGGTGTGAGGCAGAGCCCGTACCTGGCCATTCTGGCTGAGACCAGCCAGGAGTGGTTCTTGACAGCGCAAGCCTGCCTTCGCAAAAACATACCCCTAGTAACGCTCAACACGTCACTAGGAGACTATGGCATCGCCTATGCCATAAACAAGACGAAAGTTACGCATCTCGTCACATCTACTGATGTCCTGCCACGTATTCGGAAGCTCGTCGACAAAATGCCGTGGCTAAGATACATCGTGTGCATCGAGACGACCGAAAGCCGGTTGGACGAGGGGCCAAAGGTAAGATTCGATTACACTTTATACTCTAAACAAGAAACACACCAGAGTACAATTTTTTTTTCAAACACGTAATCATTTACACAAGAAAGACGCGCTAACGACACAACTCGCGTTATACCGCGCGTGTGCTTGCCGCAGGTAATACCATTTTCGAGCTTCGAACGCCTCTGCGCGGATGTCGTGGACGGAGGTGCGCCGACGTCTGACGAAGTAGCGGTCGTCACCTACACGAGTGGACCATGCGATGATGTTCTGTGCGGTCATCTGATGGTTATCCACAAAACGTCCGTAATTTGTATCTAAGAGTTGTGAAACAGGCCATTGGGCCAACAACACTGTGTATACAAAAATGACGGATAAAAAAGTTGTGTAGTGGCTTAGCTCGGCTATGCCAGGATACACGTAGCGTGAGCTAAGGTTCAGCTGAATATTCTTAGCTCTCCTGGTTGTCTAGGATTAGCTTGATTATCATGCTTACTGCTACTTCAATGACACGCGCATGGTGTACGCATTATGTGACACATGTATATTTCTTGCTCAACGCCATTTCTCTATTGCCACGAAGACGGCTCGGTGCTCAGTGTAGTAACACGCTGCCGTCTCTATGGCCCCAACGCCCGGCACAGCGACAGCGTTGGGGCCATAGAGACGGCAGCGTCTTTATGGCAGCGTCGTGCCCGGTCAAGAAGGCCTGCGCACTCCCTCCGTGAGGTCACTGACCTTGCCTCACAGAGGGGCGCTGTCGCCCGTGGCGCAGTTTGCGCGTCCATGCAGTGGCAGCAGCGGACGCACTCGGTCAGTCGACGCTGCACACGCGACCGGGCTCATACCGGCGTCGCTGGCGTTTCGATGCGCCAGCTGTGTGACATCACTGCTCCTCGCGCATGCGCAGCACGGCACGTGCGCGACGTGCACGCGAAACCGCTCCGGCTCGGCCAGTGTAGCTAACGCTACAAAAGAACAAAGCCTCGCGCTCTTTGTTCATCGGCGTCGGACTCATGCGGTCGTTTGTTCGAGGGCTCTCGTCGACCACAGGGCGTAAGCCTCGGCTGGACGACGGGGTGCGATTACGAGGTACGTGATCGCGATACGTACAACAGGCCACATGGTGCACCCAGGGGAGTCCGACACACAAGAACATCATCGCGGCCATCAACGGCCTCGGCGCCGTTCGCCGGGCATACTGTAGCGATGACGACCTCTGCATCGCTTACCTGCCCCTGGCGCACATGTTCGAGCTGATTGCAGAGCTGCTCGCCTTCGGCACGGGCACGCCCATCGGCTACTCCTCCGCGCTAACCCTGACCGACGCTTCTACGGCATTGGCCAGTGGCATTGGCCGAGGGCTGCAGCGGCGACGCGACGCTCCTGCAGCCAACACAGATGGCCGCCGTGCCACTGATCGTCGACAGGGTCTGCAAGGAGATCTCCGACGCAGTCGCCTCTAAGGGGCTTCTGCTGGAGGCGTTGTTGCAGTACGCAGTGGATTATAAGAGTTCCTGGCAAGACCGCGGCTTCGAGACGCCATTACTTGATCTCTTCATCTTCAACAAGCTGCGGCGCGTACTGGGCTCGCGGCTCAGGGTTCTCGTCTGCGGCTCGGCCCCGCTGTCCACTCGAAAGCGCCGCTTCGCCTGCCTGTTCTGCCATGTAATCGAGGCGTACGGCACGACCGAGACGTGCGCCGTGGCCACCGCCCATGACATCGACGACAAGAGCGTAGGACGAGTGGGCGCCGCAGTTCCGGGCACCTACGTCCGTCTAGTCGACTGGCCCGAGGGGTCCTGCTACGTGACTGACAGGCCAAACCCCCGAGGCAAGATCGTCGTCGGCGGTCCGTGCGTCGAACAAGGGTACTTGAACAGGAAGTCGATCACACGCACGGCATTCCGCTACGAGGCCGGAGTGCGTTGGTATTTCACGGGTGACATCGGTGAGATATTCCCAGACAGTACACTGAAGATCATCGACCGCAAGAAGCTGCGCCCGGTCAACCTCCAGTGCGGCGAAAGCGCCCGGCTGCACCTCGTCGAGGCGGTGCTCAGGATGTGTCCGCTAGTGGACAACGTGCTGGTGTACGGCAGCCCGAAACATGCGTACCTCGTGGCGATCGTTGCGCCGAACCATTGCCAACTGCAAAACCTTGCTCGAGGCATCGGCAGGTCCAGGGGTGGGCGGCTCCCTCTGAAGAAGCTGTGAGAAGACGCCAGTGTCGGAACCCGCCACCCACGTGATCCGGACATTCGCTCGTGAGAGCGGCAAGCTCCAGAAGAGCGAAGTGCCGCTGAAAGTGAAGCTGTGCTCCGACGAGTGGAGGCCGGACACGGGACTGGTTACGGCGAGCTTCAGGATACGCAGGAAACCGCTGGAGGAGTTCTACAAAAGCGACATCAAGGCTCTCTACGGGGCGACCGAACTGAATGTGCCGAGCCAGGCGTGATTGAAGGACTTCTTCGAGGGCCGAATTCCCGACGCACGTGGCGTGCAGAATAAATATTCACAGCAGAAGCTCCCGAGCTTCAGCAAAATTTTCTTTAAAATGCGACGCATTTCTTAGCGAACTTCTGCGACATTCAGCGCATCTATCTGTCTGTCTGTCTGTCTGTCTGTCTGTCTGTCTGTCTGTCTGTCTGTCTGTCTGTCCGTCCATCCATCCATCCAGCCGCCTACAACTTCGTGCTCTCCTGGCCGTTTCGTTAATGGAACGTACCGAAATTGGTGTGGCATAACATGACTGCATGACGAACGTATGATAGGTCATAACATGAAAATCATGACGTGAATGTCATGAACGGCATGATTTGCATGCCACGGTGTTGGTGCTCTTGCGGCCGTTTCGTTAATTTAATATACACCAAAATTGGTATGAGTTGACAAGAGTGTAGACAAACAAAGGTGACAGGTATTATCGTGAAAATCATGACACGCATGTCATGTACAGCATGACTTACAGACATGGTCTCACGGCCGCTTAATTAGACGGATATATACCGAAATTTGCACGACGACACATTTCTGTATGGCGAACGTAAATGACAGGTGGCAACTTGAAAATCGTGACACGCACGTCATGTACGCCATGACATCCTTGCCCAACTCATGGTGCGCTTGCGGTCGTGTCACTACCTTGATATGTACCAAATTTGGTATTGCGTGAAGTGACTGTATGACGAACATATATGACAGGCGGTAACATGACATGCATGTCATGTAGGGCATGATTTACAAGTGATATGCTCATGGTGCGCTCGTGGCTGCTTTGCTATCTTGGTATACACTAGGGGTGTGCGAATATCAATTTTTTCGAATACGAATCGAATACGAATATCCACCTTCGAATATCGAATCGAATATCGAATATCAAAGCAAAAATGCCTCCACAATAACGATATTTTATTTAACATGTAGCTATTTGAAGAAAAAAAAACATTAACAGCCTGACTGGCAACACAACATACACTGCTATCTCCAGAACACAATGTCCAGGCTAGCACAATGCACATCACAACACAAGCAAATATCACCGCACAATGAAAGTAACGACTAGATGTTATCATGAGGAAATATGAGTTGCTCCACATGATCAGGCAGCAGGCGCTCCTTTCTAACAGAGACAACCCCCTGCCACTGAAAAGGCACGCTCGTTTGGAACAGAAGTGGCTGGTATAGGGAGTTACATGGGGCAAAGCTTTGCCAGACTGGGGTATCTGAAGGTGCCTACAGGCCGCCACCAGTCCCGTGGGTCACTGTCCTTCAGAAGTGGCGCCGCATAGCGAACAAGTGGTAGTGCGGCACGTTACGGCCGCATAATATTGAAAATGCACGGTTACATGATCGCCAACAGCGCTGCACGTCGGAGATGCACCAGCAATAAATCATACGTATTGGGGCGCTCGTCGCAGGCAGATATCGTGCCTCCGTGTACTTACGATGTTTATCGCTCCTCTCGGCAAAGTTTTTAGCTATACGAACGCAACAGAAATGTGGAAGACGAGCTATTTTATGCATGATAATCGAATCGCATATTCGATTTTTCGAATATTCGAAGTTATCGAATATTCGAAACTTTTCGAATACACGATTTTCGAATCGAATACGAATATTTCGAATGTAATATTCGACGAATATTCGAAACTTTCGAATATTCGCACACCCCTAGTATACACCAATATTGGTATTGCGCGACGCGACTGTATTATGAACACTAATGGCAGGTGATGACATTACACTCATGACACGCGTTTTATGTACAGCATGATTTACATGCCACGCTCATGGTGCGCTTGCGGCCCTCTCCCTAGCTTGATATACACCGACACTAGTATTGTGTGACATGACTGTATGATGAACATAAATGACGGGCCCGAACACGCAAATCTTAACATGAATGTCATGTACGGCATGATTTACATGATGTTGTCTTGTTGCGCTTCCAGCCGTTTTGTCAACTAGATATACACCAAAATTGTTATGGCATGACATGAGTGCGTGACTAACATAAATTACAGCTCACGCATTGTATATACCAGAATATACGTTTCATGATATACAAGACTGTACATGCATGCATGCATTACAAACATGTCATTATATGAATGACTTAATTTTCCTCAAAGAGAAACACGGCGATGTATGCAACTCTTTGCTTCGCATTACATCGATTCCCACAGTGCGTGGGATCTGCCGGATTTTTTAAAAATTTCGCTGTAATATTGATACCAAGGAATGCTGATGCGACTAGATTTAATAATCAGCGCTATAGTTTAATAATGTTTATTTTGGTTAATCCGTTCAGGATACAGTCTGCAATGCAGGTACACTAAGCTTTGCTTGTCAGGCGAGAAGTTTTTCATTGGGAATTCACTATAGCGTTAATCAGCAGGTGAAGAGTTTCTCACTGGGAATTCACTTGAGTTGCTTGTCAAACGACTATAGTTTCTCACTGGAAATTTACTTGCGTTGCTTGTAAAGCGGTTAGTTTCACAATAAAAATGCCCTTGAGTTGTAGCCATATAGGCGTGTGCGGGGTACTCAATTAAGGGGTGTTAAAGGCCAACTCCGGCGATTTTTCGAGGTCGATGGATCTCTGAAATTCGTTGGGTACGTTCCTTTGCACGTTTCCGTCATTTATGCCAAATTACAGGCTTGAGACATGCACAGATTGTTTGCAAATGAATTTTAAAGATTGTCTGCAAACGCCCTCCTGGCTTCCCACAATTATTGGCAACATTGCGTCTGTGACGTCAGTATTGGTAAGGCGGCGAAAGTGACGCAGCCGAGGGCACCGCTAACTTCGGCCGCTACAGCGAGCGTCTGCTGTGCTGGCCGAGACACTGTCATTATCAGACGCGGCACTGTCAGTCGCAGACATTACAGCTGATGCGCGGCGTGCTCACCTCTCCACTGTGCGCCTGCTCGTCCCGGCTGTCGCAGTTTTCATACTCCGCGCCGGCATTACCGGCATGCCTTGCACGACTTCCGGTTCGTTCGTAACAACGTCTACGTCATACGTAGACAGTACACTCGGTTGGGTTTCGGTGTTGCGCTTTTTTGCTTATTTATAAAATTATTCTCCAATTTGCCGAGTATTTCTGCTATCGGGCCCGTAACAGGAGCGTCTCAGGAACATAAAAGCACCATTACTTTGACGTGGCCAAAAAATCGCCGGAGTTGGCCTTTAAGCATCGTCGCAGTGACCCCACCCCTCCCCCCCAAACTTTCTCTTGATGTATTCCGAAAGATAACGAGCTTGGCAATGGAAGCAAAAATGAAAAAGAAAGGAAAACCTGCTCACAATTGTCTACCTTTGGTCCCATGCTTTCCTGAGGTGATGGTGGGACGTAATCAGTTCTCGGAATGCATCACCGGGGGTCAGGCCCGTAGCCAGGATTTTTTTTCGGGGGGGAGGGGCACTTGCTGAAAACCTTGACTTTTTGAGAAAAACACTTATTTTTATTATTTATTTTTGGTAAAAGGACATCACTAAAATTACGGGGGGGGGGGGGGCCTGGCCCCTAGCTCCCCCCCCTCCTCCTTTTGGTTACGGGCCTACTAGGGGTCCTCAGTCACCATCATCGTCAAAAACCTGCATGGTCATGCGCCCGTACATTAAGGACTTCTGATAGTGAAAATCTTGTTTGCGGCTTTTAACAGCAAAGCTGCGTAGCAAATCGTTCCTTGTGAGTCGAGCGCAGAATACTATCATCATCTTAACGGGTATGTGCCACAGAAATTTGGTAAATCCCACTACTCACCATTGGTCCACTAAAAATAAAGAAGGCAACAGTTGGCCCAACAAAAAATGGCTGCCTTTATATAGAAGTGTATTGGCATAGCCTAGGGTGAAAATGAGCAGGTTCCCTTTCCAGGGGCGTAGCCAAGGGGGGGGGTTGGGGGGGTTCAAACCCCCCCCCGAAATTTTTCAGTTTTGCTTGCGTATATAGGCACGCACACATACAAACGCACGCACGAACGCACATAAAAGTATGGTTGAACCTTCCCCGAAAAAAATTTCTGGCTACGCCCCTGTCCCTTTCCAAATTTCCAAAAATTATTTCACATCCATTGTGTGTATGCATACTACACACACACAGATGGAGGCATTCAAACACTCCCCCTCTTAATAAAATCCTGGCTATGTTCCTGTTGGGAGCAATATGTAGCTGTATGCCTCACCAGACTCCAATCTTGAAGCAAACACAACCCTAACGCTTCTGTCACATGTGATATTTTGATAATATACAAGATAGTCTCTCAAAATGTGGAACGGGTGGTAGCGGTAGCAGACATCCATTATCCAGTAACATTTAATACCGTAACACCCATAGTAGTAGCAGACACAGCAGCATCACAATGTTACAAGCCTTTTCAATCATTTGAAAGGCTAACAATGAACACAATTCCATCGTCACACAAGGTTACATACCAGCATTAAGTAGAAACTCACAGCAGTTACGAAAAAAAAAAAAAAAATTAAAGACATTGCTATTGTATACTATGGGGCCACAATGTTTGGCACAAGACTGGCACAAAACAAATTGCAGAAACTTGCATGAACATGTACGATCAACATAAATTCCAACGGTCATTGGGACTGAAGAAATGTTGTCAATGTTTATAGTAGACTGAAGTTTATGGTCTGTCCCACTAAAACCAGTGCATGAGCACAGCTATACAGCAGGAACGCTAGTGCTTGTGTGCACAACGTTCACAGCAGCAGTGCAAGGCAGAACATCGTCATGACTTCGACAACAACGCAACCAAGTGTAACATTACACTGCATTCACACGGCTTTGTCATCACTGCATCCAAACACACTGCGAGTCTGTCGTGCATCTGTACAGCATCTAACACATAGGTGACAGTATGCACACGCACCATGGCAACACGACACTGCCACGTTCAACAGCACAAACATGCGCTGATAAAACTACAAACTGAAATGTAGCCTTGCGATTCCATATTTGTCTGAAGTTGTATAGTCGTACCTCACATGTAACGGCTGCATCATACATGAAAGTACCTCTGCTAGATTCAATGCTTGTCACAACCATATAATAACTGGTTACCCATTGTTATCAGAGGAAAACGACCCAGCTTTATTTGTGACATATAATTCATTATATTCGTTTTCAACACGTCAAGGTTCAACCATACAGCAACATAACTCAGGCTCCAAAAACACACATTTAGGAATGAACCACGCTTTCCGGCCCAGGTACAGAGTTCTTACACTTCACGTTCGAACGACAATTGTGTCCAACATAAGTTCTGATCAAGTGTCTTTCCTTTTTCTATTGGTCAAGTTTTAGTATATGCTGATGGTACGTCGATATCACAGAAATGGAACAGACAGTTGCAGTTCTCTTGCTTCGCCGCAGAGCAACTTCACGTTGCAACCGTTTTTCAGAATCTAACAGCCCACAAAATCACACTTTTGCCGGAGCAGAAAGGTGCTGGGCGGAGTGACTACCGAGTGATTCGCGTCTATCCAGCCCAGCTGCTTGGTCTCGTGATGGATGAAATGCAGTTGCTCGGCTCCATGCCCATTCATCCTTGAACACCTGCAAAGAAAGGCAAACACCGAGGACGCAACGTGCAATATACTCTCAGTAAACGAGAATCTCTTGAACGGAATAGCTGCTTAAACGAAACAACTGCCTCTTATAGACGCTTTTATGTACGTACAGATGCCATCACCTTGGCCTGTTAAACGAATGTTTTCTTATTTTTGAATTCGCGATATGAATTGATAAGCTCATGAAAACCCAATCATTTTCACATGCGTGCGTCTACCGTAGCACTGTTCGTTTGGCTGTTAAAGATACTAAATGGCAAAGCCAACAGCCCAATATGGAGGCACCAAAACCCATCCGTAAAATAGTGTATACGATTGGTTTGGGGCTCGTGTTCCGCACCCCTGTTCATCTCTCGACAAACGGAACTCCTGTTAAATGGAACATATTTTCTAGGTCCCTTTAGGTTCCATTTAATGAGAGTCTGCTGTTATTCACTAAATATCAAAGAACGAGAGGACTCAAGGTACTCAAGATGAACATCTACCTTTGTTTGCGCCACTCGAGGACCCAAGTCTTGGACACGCAACAAGGACGTGAAGCAGCTCTTTCGCAACTATCTTTGGGGGACAAAGCAACTTTTCTTTGAAACGAGCGTTCACAAAAACGGTGCATCGCCATTTGCGATTCATAGGGAATGGATGCGACACACACAGGCAGCCTTCGGGAATGAAATAAAGCAAAGCGAACCCACCACACAGTGTGCTCCATCGTCGTACCGTGATGATGCAATGACTGGCATAGCAGTTGTAGTAAATAACCCATAAAAGCAAATACAGTCAAACCCCGCTACAACGAAAGTGACGGTGCTCGGAAAAATGTTCGTTGAAGCGAACATTTCGTTGTAGTGAAATCGAAAAAAATATGGCTGACCTGAGCTAGTAGAACAGTGAAACTTTTATTTCCAATATTCAAAAAGTGTCTGCTGCTTCCTTTGCGTCCCCAGCAGCGTTACGACGCGATTCTCATATAAGCATAGCGACGCCACATTGAAAAGCACGCAGAAACAACGGCTTCCGCGAACGAATCAAACAAGCATGGGCGCGCAACACGAACTGCACAGTTGCACCAACACGCTAACGCTAGCTAATCGCTGACAGCGGCGGCATGCAGGCGTGCTATCGTGGAGCGATGACTTACGCCTTATTCTATGCTATTCTTATCCACCACTCGCGGCTGGCTGATCCCGTTGATAACGTGGACGAATTGTTGCTCCGATCACCGGTCGCACTGGCCAAGCGCGAAAAGCATTGGCATTGAAAAAGGCACCATTCCGCGACTGCACCCCAGGGCTGCTCGCGTTGAGAACGCGGATGTGGCGGATGTGCCGTTGCTCTGACCACTAGCGAAGCGCAAAAAGCACGAAAAGTATTGGAAAGGCATCGGAAAAGCTATCGTTTCGCGATTGCACCCCAGTGTTGACAACTGAGCTTTGGCTTCGGATTGTCTGCGACTCAGAAGCAACAGCCAGTTGCGAAAGCAGGGCAGTCTGATCGCCGTCGCTATCAAGCAATGGCGGCCCCCATGCTCAGTCAACAGTGGCGGTTTCTGGTGGTTCCAACACGCGATTCAGACTTTGAATTCGTATCTTTATGTTCTAAAATGCATTCAAATGTCCGAGATTGTGTTTATAGCACAGTAAATTAAATTTTTGAGCCCCGAATGGCATCACCAAATTTCGTTGAAGCGGAACGGCAGCAGAAAAAGTGTTCGTTGTGGCGAGCATATTTATGCATTGACTCCTATGGACTGTTGACGGGGAACCGAGAATTTTTCGCTGTACCGGAAATTTCGTTGAAGCGTAATTCGTTGTAGCGGAGTTCGACTGTAGTCAAGCATCGATATAAGAAATTATCAATTATAGCGAAGTAAATGGAGAGTGGTCTCGTCATAGATATAGTGTTATGAATGCTACATTTATAACAAATTTTCAGATATAACCAAGTCACTTTTGTGACTTTGTTATATTGAAGTGTGAGTGTAGTTGCACTCGTAGAGTTTCCTACAATATTTACTAGAGGGAACTCTGGCGCTGCGATTGTTCATCCATTATGAAAATTATGGGTAGTACACAGATTTGCCTAATCTTCATGCTTGTGGCTTCGAATGAATTTGTGGTTTTGTTTATTGTTGTGTTTTGGCGTTTGTTTTGGATAAAAGAATGAATCGTTGTGAACTTTGTGAGCTGATTTGAATTTGTGAGCCCAAAAGGTCAAGGTGGTGAAGTAGAACTGCTGTTTGCTGAACTTCACTCGCAACAAAGCGTCTGCAGGTGACACGGGGCCAAACGGAGCCGAAAGAATGAAACTTAGGCAAATCCGTGCACTGCCCATCATTCCCATGCTGGCTGAAGCGCCATGCATTGTAGCTCCCATAGACACTAGCGTCAAGAGTTCCCTCTAGTAAATATTGTAGGAAACTCTATGGTTGCACTAACCATGGTTGTGCCAGTTCGCTTGCTGTTCACGAAAACCAAACAATGCAGTGCAGCCACACTACCGTTCATTTCCATGTACTCTGTCGCATCGTTTTTAATTCAGCTACAGAATCAAGCAAAGGCTTTTCACCCAGATACAGCAGTAATTCACATTCGCACACTGTTCGTGAAGTTTTCGTGTCCACTACAGCAACAACGAAAATGACAGGACACTTCGTCAGTTTCAGTTTTTCTTAGCCTAGAGTGGCCAGACAATAAGCCAATTTATGCCATAAACAGGGCCAAAAATGAGGATGTAAGAAACACATGCGACAGGTCTGGCGCTGAGTCCCGTTGTACGTTTCTTTCGCCCTTGTCATTCGTGCCATTTATGTGCCCTGTAATGGTTTCCGTGACCACAAACAAAGGAGAAACGTGTACTAAAGCCCTACAGTTAAAACTAAATTTAACAAAGTGATGACCACACTCCAATTATTTTGTTAAATTGAGCAGTTCATAATACTGAGAAATAGATATTTCGGTCCTTTGAAATCTAAGACTGCAACTGAGCTCACCCAAAAGCTACCAAGGCATTTTACTTGACAGGGAGAATGAATGCAGTTAATGTGCAAGCCGAACAGCAAGGTTGCAAGGAGACTATTAATGCCATCTCTCGCATAAAGCATGAAATAACAAATGCAATCACCGTAGTGTTCTTGTAGCATTCACAGAGGTAACCAACCATCGCTGCCCTTAGCACCATCTGGTATGTAAGAACGCTAGCAACTGTTGAGTACGTTGTTTTATGCATGGGCGCAGCAGAATGTTTTAACACGATAGCGTTAGAGTGTGCGCTCGAAGAAAAACCCGTCTGTGTCAAAATTAGAAGGAAAATGCTGCTTTTTTTTACCCATTTATTTTAGGAAAAACTTATTATATTGGGTTTGGTACCAAGTTAGCTTCGTTAAATCGGGTTATGACAAAAGTGAACCCTATGATTACCTGCCTGTGAATGCAAATTTCTTAATTAGACTGGAAACTTAGTAAAATCAGGTTTTGTTACACCGAGTTTTAACTGTACTACATGAAACACCAACCTGGACAGTCAGCTCGGGCACCAGGCCCGAGAGGCGATCCACGATGTGTGCCAGAACAAGCTGCTCATTTGCATCTCTCCGAACACGAACGTGTACCGAGCCAGCCTGCAAAACAGAGAACATGCCGAGCGGCAAGTTCAATCTCGCAGCTCTTCATTCATTCAACGCCCAGAGCATAAACTGTAACAAAAGGGTTAATTAGCAGTCGCCAAGGTATAAAGGCAGCGTTTCACCTGGTCTCTGCCCTCGAAGGACATCTATGGATTTCGACAAAGACACATGGAACCCCTGTACCCCACGTATGCATGCAATAAAAGGCACAAACTCAAGAAAAGTAACAGTTTCGCCACCAGGGCGAAGCAATGAATGTGGCAGCAACAAACTGGAATGTTATATAGAGTAAGGCTAGCAGCTAACTCCTATAGCATCCAACTCGGCGTAACTGGAGAAAAAGCCGACGTAAGGAAATACGGTTGCTGCTGCGAGCGAAGTGACCTTTGCTACACTTCATCGCAAACCGAGTCGTGGGACCAGCACACACAAAAATATAAGCCCCTTTGCTAATCCCTCTAGAAATAAGCTCATGCAACCACACCTGGCTGAGCAAAGTGCGGAGCTGTGCAGCCCCACAATTCACATAGTGTTCAAAATTGAGAGAGTTGCAAAAAATCGTTAATAAGAACTAAATAAAGAAAAGAAACTGTAAAGAATAACAAAACAGATTCAGCACCTGAAAGTTAAGTGAATTCATGAGGACGGTTGCTCACTGTAAGCAGCATTGAGTAGAGATGAAAAATTCTTGGAACGCTGGAGCCAAGATTACAAAAGGCATAACAAAACACCCCAAAAACTTTTGAAACTGCATGCATGAAGATTGTATAAATCCACGAACAGAATGTCACTGGTGTGATGGCTGAACTATTTGCAACGCCACTGTTCACAAATATTTCGAAGTTGCTCAACAAAACGAGCAAGGAAATAGTGCTCACAAAACGATCCTTCAGCTACTAACCAGTGTGCCAAAGGCAAGTGTCCAAAACAGCTCGTGTCTGAACTCCAGCACACCGTCCAATGTAGACGCCTCCCGAAGACACTTGTCCAGCTGGCCTAGCAAGTGACGTGGCGTCGTCTGCACATACAGAGCACCAATCACTGGCTTGATCTTCAATTTAATGACTGGAATGCCAATAGGCAGACATTAAGCAGCTGGTTTGGCACCAATATCACGTCAGAGACTATCAATAACATACCAAGGTGCTCAGATTTGTCTCCATTCCAGAAGCTCTGCTTCCAAAAAATTTTATTTTAGCAAAACTGTTTGCCACTTCAGCTATCCATTCAGCTAACTGCAGTCAACTCCACAAACAATATACAGAAGAACTCTTGCAACTGCCGATGGTGTGAAGACAAGATTTTTAATCATGACACCCTCAATTCACTGTTTAATTTGCAAGACCTAAGCAGTAAGGACGAGCCACTGCTACTCACCTGAAGCAAAACACAGGCGCAGTGGATGCTCACAGGTAACATTGTAGCACAGCACATAATGGCAAGAAGAACAGCTGTCACGGTGTCCGCATGTTGCCAGCCACTGCATCACAACAAATAAGTATAATTCAAGCGACATTTTAAAATTTGTTTCGAAATTTGATAAAACAATAAAAAATCAACAAGGCGTATGCAAATGAGCTCCTTTTGCAACAAGGCGTATGCAAATGAGCGCTGAAAGCGACAATATGGCGACATCACCAATTCAGAATACAGTTTAATCTCTTCCCTAGGAACCGTTGTACCCAGCGTATTACATGGCAAGGTCAGCTCCACTTCATTGCACTTATGTTCTTCAATATGTACACACAGAAAGCACAAAAGAAATACGGCAGATCCCATGCACTGCGGGAATCACTGTCATACGAAGCAGTCAATGAGCAGCAGCCTATGCCGTATTTTTTGCTTTGACACCAAGCGTTAAGAGGTGAATCAGTGTGTTTGTGTAAATTGAGCAGTTGTGCACATATACTGGGATTGCCAGGCACAACGACTACACTGACGTTTTACATTCATGTACATTTTACAACGGCATTAACGAACCAGCACTGAAGGCTATGTAACTTACAGCACCTGAAACCAATACGTATAAGAGTGGATGGTCATGCCAACAGGAAAATCAGTGACCCACGCTTTTCTATCATCAACACGCTGTTGCGTTCTTTTCTCTTAATGTTATTGCTAACATTTTACATTCTATCGTTTGCTGCACGGTCCGACCTTAACTTCTTCTCAAGCTTCTTTGTTAACCTCAAAGTTTGTTCCCCACAAGTTAGTACTGCTGATAAATCGCAATGGCACTTTTTGCCTACTTACTAGGAAAGCAGCAGTGTGTGGCAAAGGAGCAGGAGGCATGCCTCGGCCCAGCCCAGGAGAAGAATGGGATTCAGACGTGGCAACAGCAGTCCAGAAAGCCCTGGCACCACACTGCACACACTGCACCCAACAACATAGGGCTTGTGGCAAGACGCACTCTTTCACCAAAAGCCAGGTGACAGTACACAGACATTCCCTGTGGCACAACTTTTTGAAGCCCTGCGGATCACTCGTCATATTTTACAGGGAACTGCAATGCAGTGATGACACATATGTAACCACAATAGTACATCAGTACTGTTATAGCATCTGTGTACACATACAGAGGAAGTGTAATGGAAGAGCAATATTTGTTTTTTACAAAATGTTCTGAAAGCAGAAAGACACAGCAAATGGGCCAATCCACAAATAACTATAAAGCACGCCCTCTGCATCGCAATTGAGCTATCTGATAAAACCTGTAAAGTGAGAACCCATCAGTAATAGTGTTATCCAATCAGCTTCACTCTCTGATTGCTGAAGGAAAAATATCAGCATTTGAAAGTTAGGGTTGAAAGCATATTCCGATAGAGTCCAGGAATTACAATGTAGCTGAAAATATAACAGCTAAATATACTCGTGCAGTGCCTGGCTCCATGAAAATGTCGAGCTTCAGACTTCTGTGCTTGCAAGGCCTTGTAGACAACGTCTGGCAATATACTGTTCTCTTTTTCTCACTACTACATAATCACCTGCGACTGATGTCAGACAAATGCTCCTGGAGCCAACTGGAACTGGACGCCTGCAGGACACTGGCCAATGATGGCTGCTGGACGCTTAGCTGGACCAGCAAGTGCCAGCAGAGACCCAGCACCACACCTGGCAGCAGGCGACCACTGCACACAGCAAACAATACATCACCGCAATAATAATAATTTTGGGGGCTTTACATCTCAAAACCACGATATGATTATGAGATACAGGGTAGACGAGGGTTCTGGAAAATTCGACCGCCTGTGGTTCTTTAACGTGCACGTGAGCCTAATTACATGGACTTCTAGCATTTTTGCCTGCATCAAAATGCAGCCGCAGCGACCTTTGGGTCAGAAGTCGAGCACCATAATTAACAGACCACCGTGAGAGGTCATGACCACAATATCCGGACTTTATTTGGTCCCAACATAGCAGGCACATTAAAGCAAAGTTTCGTTTGTGAATCTCTCCAGGTTTTGCTGACCATGGCTGCTGCAGCCGCTGGGTGCTGCTGTCTAGCCGACACTCAAAATAAGTAGCTGCGAATCCAACGTGATCGTAGCTAACTTCCACAATGCCACTACCAGTCGGCCAAGTGAGTTCCGGCTCACCAGTTTCCACGTCTGGTCTGTACTTAACGTCCATCTGGTATACACTTCCCTTTCGGTGACAGACAAGCTATAAAAGGACTGGGAGACAAATTCAATCTGAAATGATTGCCAACATCATGGACATCGTGGACATCGTGTCCTGTTATGAAATATGGGTAGAACGAGCTCAGAAAGATGTCACGTTGTACGCATCTCAACACCGGCAGAAAGACAAGTAATGTGAAGCAGTTTCGATGTATGTAGATTTAAAGAGAGCGCGTTGGATCTGCTGCTTTTTTTTTCCGAATGTTTATGACTTACTGCACTGTATTCTTGCATCAATACCCTTACATTACTCTGAACTCTTTTTAAAGGGTTACTAAAGTGAAACAATGAAGTGGTTTGTACCAATACATTTTTCCATGAGAACTCTGCTCTCATAGATCCTTACGATCATGGGCCTTTATTAGAATAGAACATTAAGGTGAACCTACCACTTGACATTAAATGTGTGAACACACATTCCACAATATGATTATGAAATAAGGCGTAGTGGAGGGCTCTGGAAATTTCGACCGCCTGTGGTTCTTTAAAGTGCACCTGAGCCTAATTACATGGACTTCTAGATTTAGATTCTAGATTCTAGATTTGCAAGACCCTCCTTACTCAATGGGTTTTGTGAAAGAATAAGAAAACGTCCACTCTCATTGCAGTAAACTCCCATACACTGATGAAAAATTTCAATTTTTTCCTAGATTTTCGAGTTGCTCAGTATGAGTACTATTAGAGATTGGAGCCACCGCCAAAATGTCATCAAAGCACTGATGCGTCTTCCGTTTACGGTCAACATGCCACTAAAGATCGCAAGTTAAAAACATTTTTGCTAACTTTAACAAACTGCACGGATGATATGCAGTAGTCAACGGTCCATTGTAGCACGGTCCTTGAAAGCTAAGTTCATTTGCATTAATAATACAGGATGAGCAAAGTAAGGTTGGAATATGGTTGGTTATATCCAAAAGTCCACTGTATGCAGTACCGTTATGTATGTAGACAGCTAATACTAAACAACTAAATAATAACATTAAATTCTGTCACTTGGTCAACAAGAAGGCCATTGTAATGATTATCCAGTAACTGGACAACTAAGGAATGTTGCCGTTTATTAATTGACAGAGCATTTGAATAGCTGCATGTAACAATGGCAAAAATGAATTTTAGACCTTTGAGGAGCAGGCAGCTTAGCATAATGCACTCTGCGATGGTAAGTAATATTTGTGCAAAGGAAAATCTCCAGTAACTGCAAGACCTGTAAGAAAAAAGAAATGTGTAATGTGAACAGCAGTGAGTCCTCACTTGTGAACAGCAATTGGGTCCAGCAGCCTCTCCAGGCTGAAAAAAAGAAAAGTCAATATTTTATCTGCTGTGTGCATCAGCCAACCTACTATATAGTTTAACAGTGTTTATAAATTACAAGCACTCAGCTTCTCGGCGGAGTGCAAACTTGGGCAAGTTGATACGTGATACTTAAAAAAAAATACCAAGCAACAACGAGGCACAAGACGTGGGGACAAACAAAGCACTTCGTTTGTTCCTCTTGTGCCTTGTGCTGTTATTCATTTTCCTAAACTCAGTTTCTCACATTACCTAAGTAAATAAGTTAGTAGTAAGTACCTATGTCATATTCATTCCAACCTGCTTTCGTTTTTTCCACCGTTCATGTTAAGTGACTGCGCATGCACAACTTACTTTTTATGTCCAAATGACATCTGCCACTTAGGGTTCACTAATACATGTCGTTATTTTGCTCTTTCCACTGAGCTGCGTTTGAGAACCGATATTTCATATTTGCAGTATTTCATGAAGTGGTTCCCAAGCCTACCCAAATTTGATTGCTCTAGTGCGGCACTCCTCACTCAACGTTTTTGGAGGATTGAAATGGCAAACTAGACTGCGTTTCTTGTTCGTGTGACTCCAATGCGCAGTCAATTAGTGGTCTTGATACAAATATGCCGATATAACTGCCATTAACTGACGAAAACAATGAGTGCTGCCCACAACAGTTAACTGTAGGGTGCACTGTAGCAATTGTTAGGCACAACATTGCCCAAGGTTTAGTTTCCGAGTGCTTACCTTTCCTTCAAAACTAAGAACGAGCCAAGCTGTGACAATATCGTGCTGGCCAAAATGGCTAGGACTTCCCATCTTCTGTACCTGGATTGAAAGAAGGAATGGTGTGAAATTCACACTGTCTATGTTGTCACTACCAAATACCTAAAACACAAAATAATGTGACTCAACCAATGCGGGTTGCACTAACTTAAACTTTGGCTTCTTGTTCATCACATTTTGAATTAAATATTCAGTTTTCTTAGCTTTTGCACTGTGACACTCTAGGCCAAAAAAACGCAACTTTTATGTCTGCGCTAATTTCAAAGCATAGATGCTCCGAATACTCATCAACCTTCTTGTGGTCATGCAAGCTCATGACATCAGCTAGTCCTACTATATGCTGTTATGTACACATATATCCCCTTTATCACAACATTGGCACATATACATATTGTGCTTTTTGTCAGCAGTACAAAACATCTGAACACTTTGTTCAGTAATGTCTAATCTTTATCACTTGCTGCATTTCTTTCATATACAGTCACAGATTCTGCATTGTATCTTATTTGTTCCAATTTCCTCAATCGTATCTGCAACATAACTAACACTGCGTAGAAAACTATAGTAAACGCTCAAAGGCTGTTGTGCTTATCTGCTAGTAAGCAGATCAGAATACAGTGATGCTAATTAACAGCAACTTATTTTGCAATGAGGATGATAATATGAAAAAGAATGAACTTTGCAGCCTCATAAATTAATGAACATCTCAATGAAGAAAAAAAAAAACTTACCCAAAGCTATAGGTTGGCCCAGGCTTCTGCTGAGACACCCACATGCCCAGTAAGCAATTCCCTAAGCTATAAAGAGCAAAGGGGAGGGGGGACATTTCTTAAGAGCACTGCGCTGCTGCCACAAACCATTTTTTTCCTTTGCACACATTCATATGCAAATATGCCAGTCAATGCAATTTGGTGGGATGTTTAACCACTGCCATGAGACCTTAGCTGCAGCTGAATAAAAGCAACCAACTTAAAATATTGATATATTTCAAGTTATGCGAAGCTGAGCCCCACTGAGTAGACTCTACAAGTGCAGCAATTAAAATCAATGATCATCAAACGTGAAGCCACACTTGTGTTGCACTGGGCCATGCCAACACAACAATGGGCCAATAGTGGCCCCGCTTACTGTTTTGGCTTGAACGTGTCAGTGACTCATAAATATTCATTTTAATACACGTCAAAGAGCCTTTACTCCCAGGAATAAAATTTTGCGGCAGTCGGTGCTTGCACTGTAATTGTATGTGTCTTTGCCTTCATTTCTTGCACTGTATTCCGTATTCCAGCATGTCTAAACAATTTACTCAAGGTCAAGTTCAACAAAGGAAAAGAACCTGTTTGATTGTCACTATTTTGCTCTAGCACGGCACCTCTAGCCATTTATTGGTTAATAACCACCCCATTCTAGAGCCTTGATAACTTAACAAAGCTAAAGTATTAATAGATCACTCCAAAGCAAAAAATTTACCTACATTGATGTCAGAAAAAAATCACTTTCACTAAGTTTTAGACAAACGTAACTAGTCCTTGTCGAAACAGTAATGGCTATTAGACAAAACCAACAAGCGATGCTTACCAGAGCAGGTCAAACAGTGTCAGCTGTGTAAACGCATTGAGTGCTGTAACAAAAACATAATATTAAGACAACATTAGGACTTAAGGAAAATATTGTTTTTCATGATGTGAAACCAAAACATGCAGTACTACAATCAACACATCTCACCTAAACTCCCAGAAGATCGACTCCAATACGAGAGGACTGAGCTACATATGATGTTTCCTGCCATCAACCATATGACCTTCTTTGCCTATATGAAAAACGCATTGCATCTTTCAGTGCAAAGTCAAAATTGAAAGGCACCATCATCAGAGTACATTTCAACTCTTTCCGTACAGCGAGGAAAATAGGTGTTTTTTGTAGGTTGCACCAGATCTTTTTTGTTGAAGGAACTACTGCAGCTAATATTTATTGTAACACATAAACAAAAAGAAGAATGAATGAACTTTTCACGCATACAAGTTTCGTTAATGTATGTTATGCGGGCCATATAAAAGCAAGGCATATAAGCCAAAGATATGCACTGTGCCAGCCCACAAAGGAAAGTGCAGCAAAGACAACATAAACATTGACAAATGTACATTAAACAAAAAAAAACAACAAAAGAAATCCAGTAGTGTGGGGCTCCATATTAATTATGACTAAGCGGGGCTCCAATAATGTGCACCTAAATCTAAGCATAGTGCTCATGGATTGAAATGCTACATCAAAACTTTTAGTATGGCAGCTGGTATGCACAACTGCTCAAGATAACCACACTATATCGCTATGAATCTGGCTGTTAAAGGTAGCGCTGGCACTGATGTAAGCGCTGAGAGTCGAAATTATGCCGATATAACACAAACTGAAAACCATGGGAACGGAAGTATGTGCATTCTTTAGCCTAAATGGTCACATTTCAATCCGTGAGCACCATACATAGGCATTTTTTTTCATCTCAACCCATTGAAATGTGGCCACTGTGATCGGGAGTCGAGCCTGCACCTTTGTGAACACCGTAGCCACTAGGCCACTACTGCAGGTGACAAATGCAGCGTTTGTTTTACCGGCAACTGTTTTTCACCAAGTGATTAATCTAAAAAAGTTCTCACTCTGCACAAGACATGCCTATATCCTGTGGAACTTTCTCAATTGTTGTTGCCGGTTCCGTGATGACTTTTTGCCTATCAGATTATGTGGACGAAGTGAATGGCGACGTAGGTCCTTGACTAGTGTATAAGCACACCTTATGTCTTATCATTATGCGATAACACGCCACTCTCGCCACTATCACATCAAAAGTGGCGAGCAAAGCCTTTAGTCATGCAGGGAAGTTGCATTGTCTCGCACTTCCAGTCGCACTAGAATGTACATATGTCTCGCATATTTCAGCGAAATAACTGGTGCTGAAGTGTTCTGGGATCTATGCCAGCATTCGCTTTGTTCACATAACCAGATTAGACAGAGATTCTTCTGTTCTGTATTGAGAGCCTGAGTGGGACCACAGTATGTTTTGCATCACTGCAGATTTTTTACCAGCACACCATTTTCATAATTGTGTATGTATGCAATAAGCTTGGACAGAATTGACTATTAAAGGCTTTGAAGGGTTATAGGCAATGACCCATATATATATATTTCGCGTAAAACAAGGAATTGGTAAGATTGGTAGTGGGAAATGATGTGTATGCCACTGGAGTAGCCAGGAAGGGTTCGTGGTTTAACCCCCCACGCCCCGAAGTATTTAAATTTTGTATGTGTATATGTACACAAGCACGAATAAACACATGCACAAACATACAGTAAAGGATGGTTAACCCCCCTCCCCCACCCAAAAAAACAAATTTCTGCCTACAGCTCTCCTATGTGCTAAAGAATATAGATATGTACACAAGATTAGACTAAACTAGGTTGTTTTACATGTTAAAGCCATGAACCAATTATGAGGCATGTTGTATTAAGTGTGTCTTGCTTAATTTTCACTACCTGTGGTTATTCATAATGTGAACCTAAAAACGCTTTCCACCCACATTGAAATGCGGCCGAATCACATTATGGGTGTCGCACAGGCCCTTTTGATTGCAATCAAGCCATGATCTGGATCGAATTTCTTGATGTGAACGACTTTCTTGCGCATCTTATGAAAATAAGCCAATCGCAGTCGTGAAAGTCGATTCCTGTCGGACTCAATCGTGAATGAAAGTGGACCGTGGGGCACCCGTACAACGCTCCAGATAAGCACCTGTGTCACATCACATGTGTATGTCTGCGTCTGACAACATGCCGCAGATACTTACCGGTGGCTCCTTCATCACTGGCCGAAGTTCCGTGAGGATCGTGCCGATGAAGCCGAGAGCCGGCTTTTTGAAGGGTTGAAATAAGCCCTAAAGAAAAGCGTAGGCTAGAGTAAATTGTTGCTAGTTGCTTCTACCTTCCATTAAATCATATTCACGCTCTTTGCCAGCTGTTGTAAAATTTGTTAAAGTTATGTGATTTACCCTTACAAATGAGTATCTCTGCATTGTTTATTAATTGTATGTCGCATTTGCTGCTGCTAACAATTATAAAATGTTATTCTGTAGTATTTATTTACCATAACAACGTGCTTATACATAGGCTTTAATGTTTGCACTTGTGTGAATTTGTATATTGTATAATCTCCCCTCGCACAATACTCCTGCTGCCGCCTATGGGGGCTTTGTAATTAAATAAAATAAATAAATAAAATGCCGCCACACGCCATGCTCACTTATGTGCTATCGACATTTTTAATTAGTGCGGGAAACTATGCACTACAACACAAAGTGCAGACTCGTTTCATTTTGGTCGTGATGCGCCTACAATTTCTCGTAGTGCAAGTGATGAGTGCGGAAAACTATGTGCTACAACGCAGCTTAGAGGCTAACGAAACCAACAGAGAATGAAGCCAAGGAGGTTATAGGGCACACTATTTGTCAATTTTAAATGTAGTATAGTAATTATGAAATAAATGGGAAGGAATTAAAAAGTGAATGAAAAATCAACTTGCCGCAGGTAGGGACCAAACCTACAATCTTCGGATGACGCGCTGACCAACTCTCCCAAGGTTACACCAAGGCTATGATTACACAAAACATAAATACCTAATACAGTGGATGGGAAAGTGGCCGCTGCTGTACCTCGAATGGTAGAGCATCGGTCGCATTGTCGGAAGGTTGTAGGTCCAGTCCCTACCTGCGGCAAGTCGCCTTTTTGTCCACAATTCTTTTGCATTTATTCCATAATTGCTGTGCCACATTTAAAACATAGAAGTAAAGGTTTCATTAGCTTGTTGTGCCTCACAAAGATCAATCGATCTGTTTCGCAGGTTACAGGCTAGTTTCATATTGGTCGTGATGGGCCTACAATTAATCGTAGTGCAGGGATTGGCTCCTAGCTCGGCATCACTTTGACGTAGCATGCGCAATCGCGGCAGCCAAGCTTTCGCGTCATAGGCTGCTTGTTTTCAACTTACCGCCGAGTGCTCATCTTTGGAGTTCATTGGCGCGACACGTTGCCTCAGGTCCGAAAGCTCGTTCTGCATTGCGACGGTGACTCACTTGCGCACAGGTGGACTTGACGAACTCCCAGCTGCTTACGGCATTTTCGCTGCGCTTCCTAGAGTATTTCAAAGCGTGTTATTGTACGTAGTACGCGGAGTAATCACTACTTTGCGCTCGAAAACAGACGCACAGTTACCCTAGCACAGTCGGCAGATCGGTGCTACAGTGTTGCCAGAGGAACACCTCTCGGGGCAGCGTGGAACTACTTTTGTCAAGCGCGCGGCGTGTCGCCATCTCGGAGGCCATAAATTGACCAGCGCATCCCTTGACTTTAGCTCGTCCGAAAAAAAAAAATGCGTTGTGGCCATTACTGTTCTCAGATTCACGAGTTTCCTACAGACTATGCTTTCGGGTATTGGAAAATGCTTTCATAATGCCGATCTAACCAATGAACTTGTAGGCGCTTTATATATATGAAACTCTATGCCAGCCGGCATTACGCGCAGCATCTTTACGAAGACCACGCACTCCCTCAACATGGAGGAAGGAAACCATGACAAAAACGTCGTCTTGCACTTTAGCTCGCTGTAGAAACCACCCCGAAGTCTGCCTAAATGGGCGCCCCTTCTCCCTCATATGAAATACATAACTCGATGCTTTGATCGAATTGTCCAACGAATGGGATCATGTTTTCGCTACTCCCTTCGTACCGCGTCAGGAAAAGTTCTTGCAACAAGGCGCTCCCTCACGCCGCTCGCTAGCATGCAGCTGAACTAGGGTCACTACGGTTCCAACAAAACTAGAATCAAAAAGGAGTTCCGGTTTTGTAGCTCGCGTATTAGAAGCAAGTACACTGTAGAAGGAAGACATACCTACGGAATGCGGTCACCTACCTTTCGAATCCCGAAGGCTGGTAGTCATTGAAGCTTTAAAAGAGTGAATTCGGTCGAGTGGTTCACCCTGCACCGGTTTCATTACTATCTCCAGACACGGAATTTTCAATGCGAAAGAAGATGACTCTTAAGGGCTCGTTTTCTTTGTTAGACACAATATTAATGAGAACTAACAGACAATAACGCCAAGGAAAGTATAGGGGGTGTTATCTGTAGTATTTAGAATATAATTGTGAAGAAAGTAAAGTGGACGAAAAGATAACTTGCCGCCGGCAGGGACCGAACCTGCGACCTTCGAATAACGCGTCCGATGCTCTACCGGCTCTACCACTGAGCTACGGCGGCGGTCATCCTCCCGTCCACTTTATGGGGTATATACGTATATATGTGCATTTAAACCTTGGAGTGTTAGTCAGCGCCATTCGCCGCCATGGCGGCGAGTAAAACCGAGGGGGTCGGCGTCACAGGTCATCCTACAGACCATTTCACCGCACGGGTACCCAGTAATTTGGGCGTATTTCCAGCCACTTCGGCGAGGCGAAACCAATGCAACGACTCGGCAGCTACGTTCGCCACCGAATTTCAGAGCCCATTTAAAAAAGGGCCCCTAAACCACCCACACGTCGAAATTCAGTTGCGGTTGTGCACAAAACACGCAGCAGCGAGAATTTTTCGAGAAAAACAAGCTACGAGGTGATCCAGTAGCGGCCCTCGCTTGCTACGCTCAATTCACTGGTTCACCGCAGTGCACCGTCGCTCCTCCCAGCTCGAGCAAAAGCAACGAGCACCGGCTCCAGCAGACAAGTTTTCGTGGACATTACCAGTCACGGCCAATGAGATTCCGAATGGCCCGGAATTCGTGGCGGTCTCCACGATGGCCTAAATTGATCGCAGACTATTTCTTTCACCCTGAGCGAGTTTACCTGAAATGTTAACATCCGTGGTGGTTTCGGAGCCCTCCACTGCAGACTCTGCCACCGCCAGTCACTACCAAGATTAGGGGAAATTTTCCAGCAATTCTACATTTCAGACCATTTCCTTTCTCTTCAAATTCACTTACCTAAGCAGCAGAGTCCATCCATGAACACACACGCACAGGGTGCTTTGAAAAACAGTTTATTGAAAAAATACCCGTGTTGTAGACCCTGACTTTTCGGTCAAGCAGCTACTGAAAACTTTTAGAAGTTACCTGATGGCATTCCTTGCTGGGATGGTTTGTTCATAATGAATTAAGAGAGCAAATTAGGAAGCTACTCCTGTCATAAAAACTGGTTCCACTTAACAGCGGCTAATGTTAGGCTCGATGTACGGCTCCTGCTGAGAAGACTAAAGCCCTAGCTGCCAGTGCTGGTCCCTCATCTAACCTGAAACCTGTGGTTCCACATTAAAACCTAGCCACTTTTGTTAACGTGTGCTTCAAGTGTTCACACACTGGCGTTTCCGAATCATACCCTGCAGCCGCCACGGCCAGGAATTGTGCCCTGCGCTCAGCAGCAGAACGCCATAGCCGTTGAGCCACCGCGGCAACCCTGGAACAGCTGGTGGGGGGGGGCCGAGAGAAGCTGGGGGCCTACTTACCAACAACCCCAGTGGTAGTGGACGTGTGTGTGTGTAGGAGACCTGTAAGGCAGGCTGCAAAAAGGTGGGAGGAGGGGAACATTCTGTGAGTGGCCGGACCGCTACAACCGACAGCGTACAAATGCCTCGAAGTGCGGGCGTGCGTACGGCGTTCGGCGGGTCTGTCACACACGAGCGCACTCAGCAGCAGTGATTCTCGAGACGGGGTGCTTGTTGGCGACCATGGACATTTATTGAGAAGAGACGACAAACGACGCTTTAGTAAAACTGGCCCGCTCCCCTCGGGCAGCGACTGCATTCGGACGAGACATGAGGTGGTGGTGGTGGGTGGTGGTGTACACAACATAAAAAAAAAATAATGGAACAGAGTGAGAGAGAGACGCTGGCGACCGGTGAGTGGCCAGGGTTAAGTATGGTGTGACGTGAGGAGGCGAAGGGCTCAGTCGCCCCGGTACACGCAGGCGGTCCAGCGGTCGGGCTTCGCAACGGGTCGGGCGGTCGTCACACGCGGCGAGGGGGCGCTAGCCGCCGCACGCTACCTCCGACCGAGCGCTAGCGCAACCGTCCCACGGGTCGTCGCTGCGGGGGAGGAGGCAAAGGCGACAAGTCACGCGCTGCCCTGCGTCTTCGCGCCAGTGCGGCTAGCCGACGCGACACACAGCACACGAGCTTTTTCTCAATACGCGCCTGCCGGACTTAAAAGAGACAGTGCGGCGGCGCCTTGCTCACCTGTTCGGGGGGAGACCAGTGGCATGCGCCTTAGTAGCCACCGTAGGAGTAGCCGCCCATGCGGTCCGATGATCCGTAGCCAGCACCCCAGCTGTACCTGTGAAAGAACGAGGGCTTGTTAACAAATGCGTGAGGAACCACACTGCAGGCACTTCCAAAACATGCAGAGTACAGCATGCAAACCGAAACCTACACCTGCCCTTCAGTATTCCATGGTGTTCCCTACAATATTTACTAGAGGGAAGTGCAGTGCTGCAATCATTCAGCAACCATGGGAATAAAGGGTACTACATGGATCTGCCATCTTCGTGCTAGCGGCTTCAAACGCAATTTTGCCTTTTATTGCTTTGACATTTGTTTAGGATAAAAGAATGGCTCATGAACCTCGCGAGACAATTTGGTCAGCCTAAAAGGGCCAAGATGGTGAAATGAGACTGCAGGCCACACAAACCGGAAAGAACCAAGCTTGGGCAAATCCATGTAATAAACATCATTCCCATGCTAGCTGAAGCACCATGCATTGCAGCACCCATAGACACTAGTGCCAGTTTTCCCTCTAGTGCACTATGGAATTATGCAGTATTCCACATGCACTTACACCTGACAAACTGGGGCTACGCTCTGGCGTCATTCACACAGCCATCACACGTTAGTCAGCTGGTCATTTTAATGCTCTGGTGATGTGCGCCACATACGGTTGGTCGAATAAGTTTGAATAAGTTTGGCGAGTGCTTTCAGAGCACCACACACGCATGGACCTCTGAGCACAACAGTAATTTGATCACGTTGACTGCTGCACCTAGTGTGTTTGCAACAGAATATGCAGACATTCATCCCCTTCCGGCCTCAGACTCCTCATTTGGTTCGGACACTCGTTCTGCAGCTCTGATCAAGAGTGGGCTCCACATCGTTGCAATTCCAGCCTGAGCGC
Source organism: Rhipicephalus sanguineus (assembly GCF_013339695.2). Taxonomy (NCBI): domain Eukaryota; kingdom Metazoa; phylum Arthropoda; class Arachnida; order Ixodida; family Ixodidae; genus Rhipicephalus; species Rhipicephalus sanguineus. Next base: position 55,860,311 of record NC_051186.1, read on the forward strand.
GGCAGCGCCTTGCAATTTTAACATCGCTCGAGTGCTTGACACTGTACCACCCAATATACACAAGTAACGAGATTTCCTACATGATGCGCAAGCACGGAAAGCACACTTGTGTGCAAGCACCATAGCTACGCTTTGAGATGCACACACACTGTCAGCCTTAGATGTGTGATCGTGTTCAGAAAGCCGGTGCGACGCTGATCTCATTAGGTCTCGCCGATATTAGGAACTACCGTAACCTTCAATCACATAACAGACAATTGGGAAAAAGAAACACCAGTGCGCCTGCATTTAAAGAGGGGTTGATTAAAAAATTAGAACGTGGCACCCGCTTAAGATACCTCATATAAGGAACATGAACTACTCGAACGTGCATCTCTTATAAAAGCATTCAGCTGTATTAAAATATTACAAGGTGGTACGGAAATCGACGACCATCTATGGAAATCCATGCATATTTCTCTGAAAGAACGCTTACTGCCGAAAAATTCGTCCTGGTCTGGGGATCTAATCTGGGACAAACACCTTTCCAAGGTGGTCGCTCTACCAATTGAACTAACCAGGAAATAGCAATTGGCAGTGCGAGTGCAAATTAATCGACAACTCGAAGCATAGATATAGATACATATTAATGAATATCAGTTCTGCGGGATCCCACAAGGTGGCGGAAGGGATAAGAAAGGCAAATTGGCGGCCACCGATTTGTAGCACGAAGCCACGAGGTTTCAGATTTACTTTTCTTATCCCTTCTACCACCTTGCAGGACTCCGCACAACTGATATGCATGCATCAGTGAGATGGCTGTGCAAGGGATCAAACAAGAACGCAGCCCCAGCAGTAAATTTCGAACAAGCAAGCAGCCTCCAGCGTTAAGAGTTATAATGCCTCAGAGCTAAGCCTCCCATCAATTTACAAAGGCACTGCCTGCCACGAGACTGGCTAAAGCGACAGTGCCCGCTGACCCTGAGGCAGGGGGAGGCGACCGGCGGCTGTAGAGGGCATAGTCTGGAGCCGGCCTCCGCTCGTACATGTCAGGTCCCATGGACGGGGGTCCCGGGGGCGGGCGTCGTGGTGCGTAGGGGTCGTCCCGGCGCTCGTACGGGGCTGGGTAGGGGCGTGGCCTGTCTACCATGGCCCGGTATGGGGCCCGATCATAGAAGTCCCCGCCCCGGCGGTAGTCACCATATCCACCTGGTCCGCCGTTGTAGTAGCCTCCTGAGGGCCGTCCGTCGTAGCCGTTCCTCGCCATGCCTCCGCCGTACGGTGGCCTGCTGGAAAGAACACGACAACAAAAGGAAGTCAGTCTCCCTCGCAATGACAAAGAAAGCAGCAATCTGGGAGAGATCTTAAATACTTACTTCATAAAGAATGCGCTAGGGGAGAAACAGATCGGTGCTACATAGGTGACAAAAGTGCTATCGTATTTCGCATCATGAACAGGTCTCTACAAGTATTGCACTTACAGCCACTCAGCGTAGGCCGGATGATAGAAGTACGCATACGGGCTACAAGCAAAGAGCACATGCAATAATCAATTATATGCCGAAGCACTTCAATACAAAAAACGTACCACACGTTGCACTTCTCTAGAATACGTAACAGCATGTTAATATAGAGCTACGAAAACTCCGCCAAGCTGCCACTCGATGGTGATGAACTTGCACTATATTTTTCCACTGGCGATGCCACACATTCTATGCAGATAGAGCAAGTAGAGAAACGCAGACGCAGCTTACCTTGGTCCTCCCTTGGCTCTGCCCGGTGCGCCAGGCTCTTGGTGGAACTTGCTTGTGGAGCGCTGGCAGCAAAGTTTAAAAATATACTCGTAAGTAATTTAACAACGCAGTTTTCCCTATACTGCATAGTCCATAGAGCAAAGATGTAGAATCTCTAATAACACTGCAGAAACCAAGCAGAGGCTTCTACAAGACTTCTTTGTAGAGACCGCCATTATATAGCCACATCTGAAGGATGGCTGCCACAATGTCAGCAGCCATCTGCAGGATGGGGCATCTTTAACTGGGGGGGAAAGTAACCCCTTTCCTTTAGGTAGATATAAATCAGCAGCAACAAATATCTAAGCTACTCACATTGGTGACCACTTCGATCGCCAAGTGTTGTGCGATTGAGAGTAAAATAAAATCGTCACGAGAGGGAGCAAAGAGCCAATAGGAGAGCTGAGGGATTTCAAAAATGTTTTCAACGCGTGAATAGAGAATTACTATGGCTGAACATCAATATTGGCAGGTGTTTTTCAAAGCTTGAAATTGAAGAGCGCAATGACTAACAATTTGTGTTAATGTCTTCATTGGGCACTAGGTGGTGTCACAATTTCACAAGACGTTCAGCGGTAAGGGGCTGGTTGAGATTTTCACAAACTATCGGCACGGGATTGGAGTAAGCCAGACAAAGCCAGCCAATTTGATTCTCCACACTTAGCGTTTACGTTTTGATCAAATTTGAGTCATCCAGAGACAGTTATATTGTTCCATCGGACAAAACGATGCCTCCTTCCAATCTGTGCCCGTTCTTTGTCAAAATTATTGACAGCACTGCGGTTTCCAGTTGCTATTCCCACATCTGACCGCCCAGGTGAACCTTGACCAATCCCGTGCGGCTTTCTCTCGAGACTTTTCATGCCATTCTATCACAGAACGCATACAAAATTGAAGTATCATATACTGAATCACAAAGAAAACAAAGCGAGCGAACCGCTTACCTCAACCGACAGTGTGGAACCCATGAAGTTGTAGTTGTTCAGGTTCTTGAGGGCCTCCTCCGCTTGCTCTTCTGTGGCCATGTGCTGCACGAATCATGCACCGAAAAGGGGCACACCACGGTGCGCCAGTTAACACACGACAATGTCCCGAAGCACCGTTCTGCCTCGGCCGAGGAAAGTGCGCGCAGCCAAGGGGGGCAGAACGCATGCAGGCAGGCAGCACTCACCACAAAACCATACTTATTGATGACATCACACTCGGTCACTGTGCCATACTTGGAGAACAGCTCCGAGAGTTCCTCCGTGCGGAGTCCGTCTGGCAAGTGGCCCACAAAGAGCTTTGTCCTCTGAAAAACAGTCAAGTGCACCACGTGTTCATCAGCGATATCCCGTGCAACAGCACTTCGCATGGCTGATCACAGCACGAATCTGAAACGAGGGTAAAGACAAAATTGGCAGAAATGGAGGCGCTGATAAATTAGCACTGGTACACTTCTGTCTATTCTAATGTTCATCTTGACAACAGAAGCAGCATAAAGCCCAAGGAAAGAGTTGAAGTTTCGTGCCTGTGTTGCATCTGTGTTTAGGCATTTTTTTTCTTAAAAGTTTGCGCTACTATTCTGAAGATTGTATACGACCAACTAGCCCTCCATTACCACCTAAGTAATGTTTCTGTGCCTTTGTGTGTGATGTAGGTTTGTGTAAGCTATCATGATCAAGCAGCTAGCCTACCAGCACGTCTTAGGCAAGTTCACATAGCTGGGACTACTGCATTACAAAATAATCCATGAAGAGGCATGTCTAAAGTCACGATATGGAGATTTTGGAAAAACAAAAATGTTGCACACTTGTTCAGTAGACCAAAGCTAAAGGCAGTGTTGCATTTAAGAACAACAGCGTTATGAGGGCTTGTTAGTACGTAGTTTTTCTGAAGTAGTCGCTTCATGAAAACTAACTGGAGAACTAATATTCTGCGAGAATCAAATTCTGCTACAGAATTTGACATGACAATTTGCAAATTACTCTCATATTTTTCGCAAAGGTACCCGCTCAAACTTTGCAGGAATTGAGTTAAGTCCTATACTTGACAAAAAAAAAAAAATCACAAAAAAAAGAATGGCTTCATATCAAAACGCTCTGAAATATGCCAGCTTTATTCCAGATGTACTGACAACAAAAACGTCCCTACTGCAAGTAGCTAGATGTCGCATCCAATAAATCCATGGTAGTAAGCACAACGAACGCAGATAAGAGAGCCAGCCACTGCTGCTTTGCTTGTAGAGGAGGTAATTTTGAAAGTCAACTCTTAGAAATACGGCCGTTAACGAGCGAGCGCCGAAGTGCGTTTTTGAGTACTCGCGCTACGCGAGCACATGGTCTCCGCACTGCGCGCAGGCGCAGTGCTAAGTCGACATTTGCTTCGTCAGAGGGCGCCAAGAACGCAGCTCGGCACGCAGATGCCCGCAAAATCCTCGCAAAGGCCAACGTGTTGAAGTGCCACGTTCACAGATTTCAACCGCTACTTTTAGGTTACTGTTAAATTAGTTTCCCAATTAATGAAACCTCGTGACTTCACCTTGACCGACGGGCACAAACCTTGCACACAAACTAGCGAGTACTCGAAACGACCGGAAGACCCCTTGGCTTCAATTGTTAAGAGCAATGGTTAGATAATACCGCTTGACAAAGAGCGAATGTGCTTTAAGCCGCATGCAAGGTCACTGGAGGCAACCAATGTTCTAAAACTGCGCGATGAAGGCAATTAAAAGAAGACACTGACGACAAAAGAGAAGAGCAAGACTGCGCGATAAAACGATTCACGTCTTGCGGCACACAACGCTTGCAATTGAAGCACACCGAGCTAAAAAAATAAAGGCACCAAATTTCAAACCTAAGCGTAGGGAGCATTCCGAAATAGCGCCAGCCACGCCAATCTCCCACGGCTCCTCCCGATTGACTCGTGGTGCGCCTAACTGGTTCAGGGCTAGCGCGGCTAACAAAGGATACGCAGAAAGAAAAAAAAAGGCACTTACCGGCGCCATGCTGAAACACCGCTGAAAGGCGGTAACACCTGCAAGGAGACGAGAAAGAGCGTATGAAATGTGCCCAGGCTATCGGAGGCTACTGCAGCAAACTCACTTCGGTGAAAGAACAGCTAACACTGAAAATTTACGGTAGCGCGAGGAACACGCCGGCAATCAAACGAGGCTTAGCAAAGCGCGCCAGCAACACGCCGGCTTTAAAGGCCAAACGTTAAAAGCGGCAAACGTAACTACAACCGCGCGGTCCGCAACTGAGCTGCAGGCCGCGCAACGAACGCCAACAACACAAAAATAAATTCACTCCTTTCCTTTTTGCTTCTCTTCCGCAACAACCAACCGGCGGGGACCGCGCACCTCGCTTAGGCTTAGCAACAATGGATTGCGTCAACGCTTCCAAGTACGCCGGTGCGAGAATTCGCGCATTTACGAGTCTTTCGGCCGGTTAACAACACGATCCTTCGCACCGCGGGCGTCGGTAGAATCCAAAAACCTCAACTCACCTGCTTAGAAGCGAGGTTCCAGACGGTGACAAAATCTCACGGCACGAGCCAAGCGACGACGCAGCAACCACCTACAGGCTTGGCGCGAAAAATGGCGTTGGTTTTGGGCTGTTGCGGGCTGTCTTCCCGAGCAAAAAAATTTCCTTTCCCACAATGCACTCCGGGTTGCGGTTTGTACATAGACTGATAGAGCGACTAAGGCAGTTACTCCTCTCAACGTATTCTTGCTTTTTTTTATTTTAATACGCACTTGATTGATCAAGTTAAGCAATACCTTTAATCATCTCTGGTTTAATTTAACGACTGCGTTATGTTATGCTTTGTAAATGGTTGTTTTTAGTAGAAATGTCTTCATGATGAAAATTCGCCCCTCGATGCTGGTATGTTTACGAGCGCCTCTGCAATGTCACTCCGCAATGTTGTAAATTTTTTTTTCCAATGCGTAAAACCTTGCTACTTGTACAAGTAACGTGCTGTAGATTTAAAAACAACAGGTCATTTAAATAACGTTTATTTCGCCATCACTTTATGTATGTAATGGTCACGTGGTTGTAGTCATGGCTGCCTTCGGTTGCTTTTTGTTTTTATTCATCACCGGTGCACGCTTTGCTTTCACCGGGAAGTGCGTGAAAGTGAAATTGGTGAAATCGCAAATCTTTGTCACGTGTTAAGTGATATTACATTGCCCCTACACTACCACTACACATGTAGTTGTCGTGAGCAGAGATAGTTACAGAGGCCTGTGACGCCTGTTGATGGACGAAGCATGGCATTCACTTGCAGACGCCTTTTCAGTGGTCACTCGCTCAAGCCCGGTTCGTTTGCATACCTGACACTTTCCAAAGCGTGCAGCCATGCATCTAACCCGGCTGTTTCGACCTCTCGAGGTTACGACACCGGCATATCGCTTTACGATCCCATCACTCGCGAAAAGAAGCCGTTCCTGCTGGATACCCCGCGCGTGGTCAAGTGGTATTCGTGCGGTCCCACGGTGTACGACTCTACGCACGTGGGTCACGCCTGCTCCTACGTCCGCGCCGACATCGTGAGACGAATCCTGAGTCGATTCTTCGACCTCGACGTCGTCCTGTTGATGGGCATCACGGACGTCGACGACAAGATCATCAATCGCGCCCGCGACCTGGGCGTCACTTACGAAACGCACGCGCGAAAGTACGAACGAGAGTTCCGCGAAGACCTGGCAAACCTTGGCGTCCTGCCCCCGACACTGTTCATGCGCGTTAGCGAACACATCGACGCCATCGTGGCGTTCTGTTCCGCGCTCAAGGACAAAGGGTTCGCCTACGCGACGTCGGACGGCTCGCTTTACTTCGAGCTTGCCAAATGCCCCCAGTACGCCGTGTTCCGCACGCCCGGAAGCGTCGGTGACGAAGACGCGAAGGCGGTCGGCAAGAGAGACGTCCGAGACTTCGCCCTCTGGAAAGGCGCGAAGCCCGGAGAGCCGCGCTGGGAGGCTCCCTGGGGCTGCGGTCGTCCCGGCTGGCACGTCGAATGCTCCGCCATGGCAAGCACCGTGTTCGGATCTTCTCTAGACGTCCACTCCGGCGGCAGGGACCTCGCATTCCCGCACCACGAGAACGAACTAGCCCAGAGCCGCTGCTACCACGGCGTCTCCGAGTGGGTCAACCACTGGCTTCACACTGGACAGGTGCACGTCTGTGGCCCCGACGGCAAGCCCACCAAGATGGCCAAGTCCCTGGGCAACGCCATGCCCCTCCGAGAGTTCCTCAAGAACCACTCGGCCAATGTCTTTCGCATGTTCTGCCTGCAGAAGGCTTACAGGGCCGACATACTCCTCAATCCAGATGTGCTTCGAGGTGCCGAGAGCTCCGTACAAGCGTTGAACGATTTTTGTGGCAACGCCAGTGCCTATGTCCGTGGACAGGTCCCCACGGCTAGTATAGTGGCAAACGATCTGTACAGTCTTCTGGAACAAACGAGGTTCAATCTTCGGAACGCTTTCGCTGACGATCTGGACTACCCGAAGGCGGTGTCGTCAGTGTTACACCTTAGTTCGCACATCAATACGAGGCTTCAGTCGCAGTCAAAAGACGTCAGCAACTTCAGTCATAACGACGTGGGAAGGGCAGCTGTGGCAGCCTGCCTCGAATTCGTCAGCGACTTCTTTCACAATCTCGGATTGGAACTAGCTACGACTCCAACTCACGTGGTCGAAAGTTCCTCTTCGACGTTGGTTCGAGTGTTGGACGACGCGGTGTCATTCAGGACAGCTGTGCGAAACCATGCTTTGGAAATTAAGGACAAGGTGCTTCTACAAGCGTGCGATGCGCTAAGGGGTCAGCTGGAAAGTGAAGGGGTCAAAATTAAGGACAGGAAGACAAACTCCACGTGGGAGTTTGTTGACGAGGCGACAATAAAGACTGGAGGCAAGTGACGTGGGCTGAACACGTTTATTGTAAAACGGGTCTACCTGTTGATGTGTCTGAGATACACCTGCTTGTCACTTGCAATGGGCAGCACTGCGAGGAAAAACATGAAAACATATTATAATCACTATTGCCTGACATGTTATCAGGTATATTATGCAATGCAAGTTAAAAACAATGCACTTTTAATGTTATCAAAATGTTTTCACACAAGCAAGCGGCAAAGCCCACTTATGTGACCTCGTCTACCTCTCCACATCACTGGGCAACTTAATTAACCAGCCAGAGAAGGCGTTCCCTGTGCTTCAATCAATATTCAACCTCCACAACATGTAAGGTATGCTTATGCGATTCCATCTATATGCAGACAAGCTTGCCCATAACGTGAAAAAGGAGAACCCAACGTCGTCCTTACTTTTCTCATCAGGTGTTTTGATTCTGTAGCGCAAAGCGTAACTGAGCACTTATGTCTATGAAGCACTACTACCAGTTTGTTACGTAAATAAAAGTGTGTGAGGAATTCATTCATTCAGTTGCGCTACGTGAATACCGTAATAAGCCCGCGCCCCCGGAAGGAAACGATTTTTGTAAACCCACAGAACCTACACACAGATTTACCATTAATTAACCGAAGAATCGGTCAAACACTGCTAGACCTCGGAGGTAATAAATTATTGGATATATACAACAGAGTAAATCTGAAATTTGCTTAGTCATGCATTGTTTCAATGATTTTTCTACAGTGAAACCGAAAGTGCAAAAACAGACACATGGCAAGACAAGTAACTGTTAACTCAGCAGTTCGAGACGTTTATTCTGGTGGCACTAATAATACTGTTAGTTAACATCGGATAAGAGAAGCATTAAGTACCGTAAAATGTAGAGCAAGCGCCCCCCCTCCCTTTTTCGGGAGATCTGAAATAAGCGCCAATGACCGAGCAAGCGCCCCTCTATACGGTATACCCCTGTGGCCACTTTTTTTTCAAGACGAGCATCACTTGTGTAAAAAGAACCACAAGAATGAGTACACTGAATGTGTATCTAACGTTGTTTATGAAATTCCGTTGTCACGTGGTCGGTCGTAATTGGTAACCGGTCGCTGCTTCAATGGTTTGACAGTGATGAAGGGGAATAAAACAGTAAATTAATAAAGCATTTCATTAGAAACATGGATGGGAATTTTTTATTTTTAGCAGCTTTCCCGCCGCCATCTTGAATTTCGGTCCGGGACTGAGCAAGCCCCCCCCCCTTCCAAATCTGGTCGAATTATCCTTCACCGTAGGGGGGGGGGGGGCGCTTGCTCGGCATTTTACGGTAGTCCATGCTGGACATTTTGCACATTTTCGCAAATGACCTAGCTTGGCCACGTTGCAGGTAACATGCCAATATGCCAGTCTCGTATACTTGTGATAATTTACCAATAACGTAGCATCCTACACGTGCGACATAGTGGCACGTGAAGCTGGTAAGTTACAGATTACATAACTGACAGAGCACTCTCTTCTTGCCTGTCGGAGTTGTTGGGTAGGTTGGCGTTTCTTCTACGTAGACTCAATTGCGACCCCTCCTACTGATATAGGTGCATACCTTAACAATAAATATTGCAATAACAATGGTGTTTTTAAGTTGGATGCAAGTTTGTTGCAGTGAGGTTTGATTGTATTGGGGCAAACATCATCCTCATGATGTGCTGCATGCAAACAGCACTTGTGTAGACCACTAACCAACTGGCTTCTTGGGATGGAACTGAACATCATTGACTGTGCCACTGTGGCCAGGCAGCTTGAAAATCTGGTGGCGACTCACTGTGTCCCAAATGTGCATGTAGTGGTGAGCCGAGCTGGCTGTAACATTGTTCCCGGGAGTCTGAATACCAGGTACACTGCAGCCGGCTTTGTGAAAATTTATATTATATTAAGGGGGGAAGAGGGTTTCAGACTCACAGTGCTTTATTATTTAAGTTAGGATGATAAAAACTTGGCGTTTATGTATTTTCACATGCTCATATCATATATGAGCTCAGTTTTTGTGTAACTACGCTATTCATTTTTAATTATCTGTAAAAACTTCCTTTGATTGTGTTTATAATGAACTGGCCACTTAGATCCTGCTGAATGAAATGTCGTTGGATCGTGCAGGTACCACACGGTGCAACAAGGATAATTTTATGGTTCTAGCTTTCTCGGAGCAAAAGTTATGAAGCTTCTCAGTTCTGACTTGAAAGACTGAGAAAAGGCATTTTTCTTACTTTAACCTTTCCAAAAATTTATAACTTCCCAAAGTAACATTTGGCATCCCATTGCACTCACTAAACACTCAGCTTTTCAGCAAGAAAAAAAAATTTGATTATCAAAAGGGAGTGTTCCAAAGCTGCGAAAAGCTTTTCTGAAGATGGTAAGGTTATGACTAAAAAAAACAAATAAATAGCAAAGAACAAAACACTATCGGTTGCTGATGTGGCTGTTATGGCTAAAACAATGATCTAGGATGCATGAAAACTATGCATCAGTAATGACAGAATCCCAGAAATAACATTTAAAAAAATCTATTTTTTGTTTAATAATTGGTCCCAAAAAGCAGCTTCCCCCCTTTGTCACCACTGTCATTGCTCACAATAACCCTGCTTACGATCCTACTAACTACGTCAATTAGCAAGTGTGGCTACTGTAGTACACGTGGCATTCTACGCTGGCCGTCATTAGAAACGACAATAGGCAGCTGCGAAAGTACTACGTGTTTTACTGCAGCAATTAAACTCTATTTACACAAGCAGGCACGTGCACTGACAACTAGCACAGGGCTGCAACTATTCTCGTGGCATCAAGGTCTGTTGGTAATCATCGGAGGCAATAGTATTGCACCAGTGCTGAATCCATCATATCCAGTATGTGCCTACATATCCACACAGAGTTTAGTTCTAAATGTTATGTACAGGTCTTCTAAGTTGCTGAAAATCTAGTGGGCAGCATTGACAAACATAAAGGTAAGTGATATATCGCTGAGCACAAACTGTTCTCGCATCCGATCATCTGCTAGTCTAAGTAATTTACTTTATAACGCAGCCCGTGACGCTCAATGGCTTCCAATCGCCACGATAGTCTAGTGCTTACGGTGCTCGACTGTTGACCCGAAGGTCGCGAGATCGAATCATGTTGTAGCGGCCGCATTTCAATAGAGGCAAAATGCTAGAGGCCCGTGTAGTTAAGAGTTAGGTGCATGTTAAAGAACTCCAGGTGGTCGGAATTTCCAGAGCCCTCCACTACGGCGTCCCTCATAATCATACCGTGGTTTTGGGTAGTAAAAGCATAACTATTATTATTAATTGCTTCCAATGCCTAGGGAAATGCACATGTGTGCGTTTGAGCTAAAGCGACATAACTTCCATTTTATGGCACTGGATCATTGTCTCTTGTGGCTTTTGTGTGCACACAATAATTACAATGAGCAGTTGCGAACAATTGGAGCTAATTAGCAAAGAGCTACGATGCACCGAATGGAATATGTAGGCTGGTACACAATGTTCAAGGAGGAAGGTGCTCTGTGTGTATACTCGCAAGTTCCACAGCTGAGTACCATAATGCAGTGCTGGCCATTGATGTTCCATGCAAGGAATTTTCCCTTTTTCAGGGAATCTTCAGCCGTAATTTCGGACGAAAGGGAAAAAGGGAATATTTGCGATACTGCAGGAAATTTCAGGAATTGTGAAATTCCCTATGATGACCAAAACACAGCGGTCAAAGTGGCTTTTGGCTTCTGCAATCAGTTCTGGCGCGCACATTCAGCACGCAAAGACATAGCCTTTGAGGTTTGTTTCTGATAACTGTATAGAGCGATTTCTAGTTCACTCTGGGTGTTAGACTCGAAACCCAGCGTCGCGTCATCAACGACCAGGTCGAAGATATGCTACGCCGTGGCGTTATTCAACCATCCCACAGTCCTTGGGCATCTCCTGTCGTGCTTGTTCGCAAGAAGGACGGGTCTATTCGTTTTTGCGTCGACTACCGTCGCTTAAATAAGGTGACGCGGAAAGACGTCTATCCTTTGCCGCGCATCGACGACGCCCTTGACAGCCTTCAAGGAGCAGAATTCTTCTCGTCCTTAGACTTACGTTCTGGCTACTGGCAGGTTCCGATGGCTGAAGCTGATCGCGAGAAAACTGCATTTATTACACCTGACGGGCTGTACGAATTTAACGTGATGCCCTTTGGCCTTTGCAACGCACCTGCCACGTTTGAAAGACTCATGGACAACACATTGCGTGGCCTCAAGTGGTCTATGTGTTTATGCTACCTCGACGATATTGTCGTTTTCTCTCCCGATTTTCCTACCCATCTACATCGGCTCAGACAGGTTTTGACGTGTTTAACCAACGCTGGACTGCAACTCAATCTTAAGAAGTGCCGCTTCGCCGCGCGGGAGCTGACCATCTTAGGCCACATAGTATCTAAGCACGGTGTTCTACCCGACCCTGCGAAACTTCGTGCCATCGCCGAGTTCCCGAAGCCTGTTACCATCAAAGAGCTTCGAAGTTTTGTCGGACTATGCTCCTACTTCCGGCGCTTCGTCCGAAATTTCGCTTCCATCATGTCGCCGTTGACCCAGCTCCTATGCGGCGACACAGACCTCTCCTCCTGGTCTCCTGAGTGCGACGTCGCGTTTGCTACGCTCCGTCGTCTGCTCACTTCGCCTCCCATCCTTCGCCATTTTGACCCAACAGCTGCAACTGAAGTGCATACAGACGCTAGTGGGGTCGGTCTTGGCGCTGTCCTCGCCCAACGTAAGCCCGGCTACTCCGAATACGTCGTCGCCTATGCGAGTCGCACGCTGACAAAAGCAGAGACCAATTACAGCGTCACTGAAAAGGAGTGCTTAGCTCTAGTATGGGCGCTTACCAAGTTCCGCCCGTATTTGTACGGTCGCCCGTTCGACCTGGTAACGGATCACCATGCCCTTTGTTGGCTCGCCACGTTGAAAGATCCGTCTGGCCGACTAGCCCGTTGGGCACTCCGAATTCAGGAGTACGATATTCGCGTCATCTATCGCAGCGGACGCAAGCACTCTGACGCGGACGCCTTGTCTCGTTCGCCTCTACCTCCAGACTCGGCCTGCGCAACGAACTGCACACACTCAGTCACATCTCTCGACATTGACTCCGTAGCTACTGAACAACGCCGTGACCCATGGATCGCTTCTCTTTTCGGCTCTTTCGGGAGCCTCGACCACTCCTGCATCCCGATCTCTCCGCCGCCAAGCTGCCCATTTCGCCATTCGTGATCGGCTGCTACACCGACGGAACTACGCTCCCGCAGGCCGTAAATGGCTCTTGGTAATTCCCCGAAGCTTAAGATCACAAATATGTGCTGCCTTCCACGACGATCCACAATGTGGCCATGCCGGAGTTTTCAAAACCTATGAACGTATTCGCCATCGCTACTACTGGCGCGGCATGTACAACTTTGTACGAAAATTTGTTCAGTGCTGCCCCGACTGTCAGCGTCGCAAATCACCGCCTTCACGCGCGTCTGGAGCCTTGCAGCCACTTCCGTGCCCTGCCAACCCCTTCGACCGCGTCGGCATAGATCTCTACGGCCCACTTCCAATGACACCAGATGGCAATCGGTGGATCATAGTCGCTGTGGACCATTTGACACGCTACGCCGAAACTGCTGCTTTGCCAAGTGCCACTGCGCGGGAAGTAGCGTCTTTCGTCCTACGCCGATTCATCCTTCGACATGGCGCACCTCGGGAACTCCTTAGTGACAGAGGTCGAGCCTTCCTCTCGGAAGTCGTCGAATCTCTGCTTTCCGAATGCCACGTTGTTCATCGACGGACCACGGCATACCACCCGCAGACTAACGGGCTCACCGAACGATTCAACCGCACCCTCGGTGACATGCTCGCGATGTACGTGACATCTGATCATGGTAACTGGGACCGCGTTCTTCCCTTCATAACGTTCGCATACAACACCGCGACACAGGCTACCACGGGATTCTCACCTTTCTTCCTCCTGTATGGCCGCGAACCTTCGCACACCATCGACACTCTCCTACCATATCGTCCGGACGCTTCCGAATGCCCACCTGTGTCCGAAGCTGCCCGACAAGCGGAAGAGTGCCGCCAACTCGCGCGCACCTTTACATCCCAAGAACAACAGCGCCAGAAGGAAAACAACGCCGACTCACTTCCAAGTCCCAGCTATTCCCCTGGATCTCTTGTATGGCTGGCTGTTCCGTACCAAGCTCCTGGACTTTCCTCAAAGCTCGTCCCAAAGTACGAAGGGCCTTACCGTGTTTTGGAGCAAACATCCCCGGTGAACTTTATCATTGAGCCAGTTTCCCCATCTGACGACATGCGCCGGCGTGGACGTGACCTCGTCCACGTGGCACGTCTCAAGCCATACCACAGCCCTCTGCCTTCAGACTCCTAGGTCGCCAGGATGGCTCTTTTCCGGCGGGGGCGAATTGTGAAGAAGACGCGTCGCCAGTCAGCAGTATCGCCAACGCTCGCCTCGCGCTGCTTGTCGCTGGCATCTTTCTGGACGGTGCTCTGCCCCGACTCGCTGTGTTTGTTCAGAGCGTCACCACAGGAACGCACCGCCAATAAACCTCTTCTCAGATGCAATTACAGCACATGAGTTGCCTACTAAGGCTATGCCTTTGTGTTGTGCAAGAGAACAGGCGCTAGTCATGGTTTTAACTCATACATTATATTATTTGGAATGTCTACATGTATGCGTGTACGTCCAATCGCATTGCTACCATTGTGAAGGGGAATACGTATCTTGGGATTTTGTTTGAAGTATGCAGGGAAAAGTGCCCAAAATAGAGAATTTTAATGTCCCAAAATGGGAATCCTTCTGCGTGGTATGGAACATCACTGGTGCTGACCACCACAACAGTCTATGCTCCCATGTGACATAAAAAATTAAATTCTGTGGTTTTGAATGCCATAACTACAATATGAACACAAGGCGCACTGTGGTGGGGGATTCCAGATTATTTCTGACTATCTGCAAGTGTTCTTTAGCGGCAACTCTAGTTACAGAGGTGATTTTGCACTTCCCCATCAAAATGCAGCCATTCAATCATCAAACGTATGAAGAGTCTGCACTTTAAGGAGTCAATAGAATATTAGGTATCATCTAGTATAGATGCTGTTATGGTGAAAGGTGCTTGATAGATACTACCATAAGTATTTTATTTCTATTCGATGTACCCGTGGTCAACTTTCAAATTCAAGAACTAAGCTGGAGCACTAAAAAAAAGATCATGCTTCCATAACACTATCAGCAACAGCCACTGCAAATTCACAGTAAGTGTAGCTGTTATACACGGTCAATGTTTCAAAGTGTCACCAACATTCAGGTTACATTTATGCAAAATATAGGAAGTGGCAGAAATCGCCTTGGCATGAGATATAAGTGAACCAATTTGAATATCAGCACCCAATGTAAAATCCCGAGCAAGCACCCCGCCCTCCCTTTTTCAAGGTATTTGAAATATGCACCAATGACCAAGCAAGTGCCCCCCCGCCCCTTCTCCTCTCCTGCCATTTTTCACCGTTTCATTCACTATTGTTATTTGCCCGATGAGGGCAAATAAAATCATTGAATGCATGCGTATTCAATGAAGCATCGCATTAGAAGCACACGTGTGCATTCTTTATTCTTAGTGGCTCTTCTGCTGCCACCTTGAATCTCGATCCACGACCAAAGGACCCCCCCCCCCCAAATCTTGTCGCATTATCTTTCACCATCGGGGGGAGGAAAGGAGCTTGCTCAGGATTTTGTGGTATTTGATTAGTATACACAAATGTATGTTCTGCCACAGACGAATTTTACCTTTTCAAAGTTGTACATATGTCCTTGAAGGATCTAGACACACCGTTCTTGTGGGGCAAACGGACGGACATCCCAGATCCTTACTGTTAAGAAAAAAAAGATGTGCAAAAGAGTGGATGGGAAGGATTGAGTTGGAAAGTCTCGTCACTTAAATGGTACAAAGGTCAATCGAAGGCACAGAAGGAGAAAGAAACAGGACGTGTGTGCGTTCAGCTGTTTCTGCTTTTCATCTATCATTGGCTCTCCCAACCCTTCACCAACTGGTGAGAACACACACACAGTTGTGCCCATGACACTGCTTGTCCACTACACTACACCTCGAATATCAACTGGTTTGATATACCTTTCCTTTTAAGGGCCCCAAAACCAACCAGAGGTGAAAATTTAGTTGTGGTGTTGCAGTTGTGCACTAGGCTACAAAGAAGCTGCGAGAATTTTTTGAAATGGTGCCATTATAACAGAGTTCCACGCATTTCATGATCGAAATGCGGCGCTCGTTCGTTTCACTCTTTCCTTCACTATGCCCCATTATTTGGCTCGTCTCTCCTCCTGGCCGAGTGTTCCTCCTCGCCATGCGAGGATAAGCAGGAAGTGTGCGTACCTGCAGGCAGACAAACAGGTTCTTTCTGCTGCTGACATGAACATATTCTCCTGGTGACGTCACGATCAACGATGGGGACACCGAAAGGCTTGGAGAAGAGCCCGGGAATGTTGTTGTCTTTTTACTTTGTGGCACACCCGCAGCATGTAGAGTTGCTGTGTTTCGCATTGGTTATTGAGATGGCACTCTAAATTCAATGCGCGTGTTTACTTGAAATTTCAAGGTGGGGTGAGACTTTGAAAATTAGGTTTCAAAATTTGGCTGTACAGCAGCAACAATAAAAGCTATGGCTATAAAATTTGCAAAGAATTTTAAAGACAGACACAGGTTGCATTGGGGCTCAAAATTAGTTTTAAATTGTATTTAGCATTTTGAATTTATGTTCCTTACTTTTTCTACATATTCACTTTTTTTTTTAATCTACTATCTGCAGAGCATTATAATTTTGTAAAATGGTAGCAACCAACGCTTTACAGAAGTGGAACTAAAATTGTGAGCGTGCAACAAAAAACTAGATTTGTTGTGTTCTTTTACGTTTGTTTATGTATGTATAAAAATTGCCACTTATGAATTTTTTTTGTACTAGAAAAGTACACATGCACCTAGGCTACTGATTCTAGTTCCAGTTATGTAAACGCTGCTAATTAACACATATGAGAATTTTTGTTGGTTGGTGCCATATAGTTCCCAAGGAAAAGGTACGCAAACCACCAAAAATGTTGTTTAAAAAAAAAATGCAGAGACCACTTAAAAGTACACCCACATTTCCTGTTAATGTGTCGAATAAAATGGACAAAAAATTATCTTTGAAACTGCAAGTTCCCAAGTGTGATCAATTTTCTGAAAGATTAAGAAATTCTCTATCAGATGATTGCAAAATCTCAAAATCGAATTTTTCGACCAAACAAGGTCTCACCCCACCTTAAAAAAAAAGAAATGTTGGATGTAGTTTAGGGGCCCTTTAAGAGTATCCATCACATTGCATACTGTGCATTTCACAGCTGTATTCATCATCATCACTATCATTCTCAGCCTGTTTTAGTCCATTGCAGGACGAAGGCCTCTCCCAATGATGTGCAGTTTGAACAGTGCTGCGTGCACACTGGGTAAGCCAAGAGAAGTTCATCCAGGAAATATTCAAAGACAAATTTTCGCTCCTCGTGAAGGGGCAGTGGTGTGTGTTTTTCATCACTTCTGAAACATGGAAAGCCACATCATTGTTTCATCTTGGTACTTGAAGTAAGTTTTTACCATACCTTGGGTGACCGTCCCCTGACGGAGCAAATGAAGAATCAATGTTCTCTTCCAAATCCTCATCAAAATCTGCATCGAAGGGATCGGACTGGTGCTCAAAGAAGACCGGTGATGACACTTATGGTTCCTCAATGGCGCAGGTCTGGACAGCAATTGACTTCGTATTCCTGGTCGTTTGCATTCCTTCAGGGAATCACAAACAGTTTTAACAGTCATATATGTGAACACATGGAGACTTGCTTATGCATAAGCAACAAGCAACAGTAAAACAAAGCTCTTCAAGTAATGGACGGAAAGGAGAATAGTCACAATGCATCAAAATATGTACCCAGGCTTCGACAGATCATTGTTGTTTGAACTGCCACATCTAATGTAATTCTCAGCTTTTGCCCTTCACTGTCAGTGACGAATGCAGTAGACGACGTGTTTCCAGACTCCATGTTTTCCGATGCTCGATGCACGTCTTGATGCTCATCATGGAATTCGATTGGGTGTTCTCTCTCCTTGGAAAAATCTGGAGAAGTACATGTTCGCATAAGTAAAGTCAAACACGTAAAAAACATGAACATGACACGGTGTTGCCTAATTACCCACCTGTTTGGCCATTTGAGAAAACATTGATTTGCAATAAATCACTGATGTGCATTGTTTCTTCCCGGTCTTCATCATGCATCTCTCCAGCATGAATCAGCTGCTCAATATGACAATGCTTCTGCTGAGTGCTAATTCCAGTCACAGGATTCGTGAAGCTGTCTTCAAGAGACACTGTGCAGTTTGAAGCAACTGGCACTGCGTGTTGCAAGTTTTCTTCTTCCGGTCTTTCATGAATAATCTGAAGCAGAGAGTGATAAAAAGGTCTAGAAAATCTAAGGCAAACTCAAGTAGAGAGAAAAAAAGGTGTCAAAGGTCGCATGGGCTCAAAACGATTACATGTACACACACAGGAAATAAAGGTCGGCACTGTTACAAAAGTATCAAGCAGTGGCTGCGTCAAAGCACTGTGGAATAAACAGGCTCAAAATGTCACAGCAGGTTATCGACAACTGCGCGGTAGCCAAACGCAAGCTGTCTACAAAGTGACGTGCTTAAAAAAATGAAATGCAGTTCCACTACTACGAAACCTGAGGAAGTTCGTAGCATAGTCATGCAGCCATCCCAGTTAGTAGAGTTCTTACTGCTCCGTTTACCAAACTGTCAATGACATTAATGTTTGAGGTGAGCTTGTAGGGTTTTCCCGGCACGAGTAGAATCTTGTTAGGGAAATTCGCAGCCTCAGTGTGTAACATGCGCACTACTTTTTGATGCACTTTATCGACTTCCTGCTTGTTACAGCAGTTCTATGTGTCGTCTGCAGCGAGTTCCATCAGGTTGTTTCTCCCGTCCCCCAATGTAGCGAGCAAGCGCCAGCGAAGTGCAGGTGGGAGGGGCAGGTAAGAGAGGCGGTGGCGCCCTCTCTTGCACGGTGCAGGAGTCAAACGCATGTGTCTAAAGCATTTTTAGGTTATTGCTGTTAATTATACCACTTGACACCTTGTTCGTTTACTTTAACCCGGTGTTGAGCATTGCTAGCCATGTTTTAGGCCTGTACCGAGCACATGATTGTGAGCATTGTAAGCATGACCACGTCACATGATACCTATGGTTGGACAACAAGCCAGGCCCCCAAAGTACTACTAGAGTGTACTAGAACAGAGGAGTGCTCGGAACGAGCATCGAAAAGTGAAGCCCAAACAGGGTCAATCCGCTTATGGCGCTGCGATCGGTACTCTGCAATTTGTCGTCGTGTAAGAGTTGTGCGCGGCTCCGCCGAAGTGGTGCAGGGGTAGGATGCCCGCTTCCCATTAAAAAGGCCCGTGTTCGAATCGCAGCTGTAAATGGTGGGTTTTTTATTCTTAGTGTCACCTTTTATAGCTGTATTGGTTCTTCTTTGCTTCTCAAAACTAGCTTCAGTTGCTACGTGTTGCTTCAAAAAGTAACGCAAAATGTGAAGTAAAATAGAAGAAATCTGACAGTGAGCGTAGCTATTTGCAGCGCCACCGCCCGCGATTCAACAAAAACGTAAAGTATGGCCTCCGAGATTTTTGCAAATACGAGACTCGAAACGAGATTTCACATTTTAAGTTACTTTTTGTAGCAATACGTAACAACAGAAGCCAGTTTTAAGAAACAAAGGAAAACCAATACAGCTATACAAAGTGAGACTAAGAATAAAAACCCACCATCTACAGCTGCAATTCGAACCCGGGCCTTCTAGTGGGAAGCGGGCATTCTACCCCTGCACCACTTTGACGAAGCCGCGCGCAACTCTTAAACGACAACACAGTGCACACCATCGATCGCAGCGCCGCAAGCGGATTGACCCTGTTTGGGCTACACTTTCTATACATTGGTGCTGTGGCCGTTCCGAGCAGGGTGTCGGAACGGAACAAAAACCAAAAACGAAAAAAACTATATTTTCGACCGGAACAAAAACGTAACCGAAACATTATCTATTATTTCGTTCCGGTGTGAAACCGAAATTTTTTCAATCGTTTTTCGGTTCACGAGAAAACTTCGTAATCCGGAGCAACTGAGCTTATGCAATGTGAGCATATCTCAGGGTACAGTATTAGCGCGTACCTCAGGCAGGAATTCCAAGGGAAAGATATGTTGAAATTGTGCGAAAAACGAAAACAGTGGCAACCAGAGATTTTTATCTTAACGCAAGTGCACTTTTGCACGCCTGTCACGCAGGCCAGTGTAGAGAGGGCATTGTCGGCGCTGAAGTTTGTTACAGCGAAAGCTGTTATGAGATCACAACAGCTGATTTTGGCGCCATAGTTGTCCACCGCTGCCGGTGTCCGTGATATAAGAAAAAATTAAAATAGAAACAAATTTCTAGGATCGGATGGGATTTCACCCGCGCCCTCTGCGTGGCAGTCGGGTCTTCCACCACAGTGCCACGCGTGTGCTTGTAACTCCTTCGCAAAAATACTCCATACAGGCGTCATGTCGGGCAAGGAAATGAGATATGTCACCAAGCTACTATCCCTCGACCTTGGTAACGTTTTTTGTGTACTTCTGCAGTTCTTAATGCATCTGATGACATCAGCTTTATGGGGCGTTCATTCTTAACTCGATAAAACTATCAAGATGCCTTTCCTACGTTGAGCAATTACAGGAATGGAATCGAACTGCCCGGCCATTCCCAGAGTGCGAATGGGCTAAGTTTTTTCATTCCGAGGAATTGAGAGGAATGGAATTGCGGCAAGTTCTAATTCCCCGCAATGGAGTTGAAATGGAATGGAGGCACCCATTCCGCAACACTGCGTCCCACCCACTGCAAAGTGCTCAGCCATAATTCTTTATCATCATCAGTCACAGCACAAGGTGCACATAATGCCTTACAGATGTGTAGCGTGTACCACGAGATTCCGAAGAATGACGAAAAATGGCATAGTGGGAACTTCTCTACTTCAGAAAAATTGGGATGATTTATGGCGTAGTAGGTACCTTGCATATGTACTTGTATTATTGCCCCAAGAGACTCTCCCAACGAGCTCTACAAAGTCTGCTCTTCCAGCTTTCGTTGTGACTGTGCTGCGTGTTCCGCGCAGGCCTGGCGATCTTTTTATCGGAACAGCGGTCTCGCACATCAGAGAGTACACTCAATGATGTTCTGCTTCTGAGATCATGCTCACTTCCTTGACACAAAAGCATTGAGCCCACTAAAAAAATTCGTATTTGTCTTTTGAGAAAATAAGTACTATGACTTTGAAATTAATACTGGCTTGTGTTAGTTGGTAGGAATTCGTGGTACAGTTACTTCCGCTCCTCTGCA
The DNA here is from genome assembly GCF_013339695.2 of Rhipicephalus sanguineus. Lineage (NCBI taxonomy): Eukaryota > Metazoa > Arthropoda > Arachnida > Ixodida > Ixodidae > Rhipicephalus > Rhipicephalus sanguineus. Next base: position 55,881,495 of record NC_051186.1, read on the forward strand.
GAACGTGTTTTACCCTTGTCCCACTTTCTTAAGAGGAGGGCAAGTAACTACATCACAAATCCAATGTTCTTTATGATTACCTTAACTTCAAATTTTTGCATACAAAAAGAAAACCGTTACGAATTAACGGTTACGGAACATCTTTTTTTTTTTTTTCGTTCCGGAAGAGAAACGGAACGGAACTTTTTGCGGTGGAACGAAACTAAAAGCGAAACGAAAAACATATCGTTCCGACACCCTGGTTCCGAGCACTCCCCAGTTCTAGTACACTCTAGTACTACGCACTTAAAAACAATAATAATAACAACGAAAAGCTTCAGCCTACTACGATGCCGCCGCGAACACTGCTCTAGAGAAACAGAAATACACTCTAGCAGCAGTACAAAGGTTGCATCATGTTCTCGCTCATCGCCCGCTGATATCATATCGTAGGGGAAACAGCAGAAACAGCGCGAAAGACAAGGACAGTAAAGGCACACATACAACCACACGTGTGCCTTTACTACATGTTGTCTTTCGTGCTGTTTCCCCTACGATGTGTTCAACCAACTAGCCGACAAGGTCAGCCTTCGCTGATATCATTTTCGCTTTCCCCATGTGCCATAAAAGCGTGAAAACCGTACCTCGCTGCGCCTTCTTTTTTCGCATGCAGCTTCGATTCCTCCATTCGTTTCTTCTGTCTCTTTTCGCGAGAAAATGGTGGGGATAGTACCAGGCTTTAGGCGCCGCCGTTTCGCTGGCAAGCCGAAGCTCAGCAACAAAGCATAGCTCGGGTTATAGTCGCTATCCTCGAAGTGTTCGGAGCACAGAAAGTCATGCTTTGAAGGCACCCACGTTGGCTGCGATGGGCGCGCAGCGCGAATCCACATCTTTCGAAGCTCTGGCTCTGTCGGAAACACATGACACGGCCTGTTTCTCCTGACGCTGCGTTTCCCACACCCTATCGCAGAGCAGCGCAGAGGCATTGTGCGAGGTGCTTCACCGTTATTTCGTAGCACACGCAACACAAACGGCGAATTTGTAGACGTCGACGCAAGCTCCGCTTGTGAAAACAAATATACGTCCGAAAGCTTCACTGCCGGTTGAGATCACGTCAGGTTCTTTATGTTTATAAGCACGTTTTGAGAGAGACGCGCGGACGCGGGCGGCGGCTTGCGATGTCGATGGGTAAGAAATTATGCAGGGAGCACGGTTGTTTCTGCCTGAAATGAAGGTTCTTTCTACCAATTTCAGAACCCAATCTTTCAGTTAGTCCATTTCTTTCGCTTGATGTCAACTAGGATATCTGCTATCCCTTTTTGTTCCCGGGCCAACTACTAACAGGAGAGCCTAATTACGAAAAGGAGATTTACTGAAGAATACAAATGGGCTGGAGCGCAGGCAGGCCTCACGAGTTCAAAGACCACCCATGGCTTCCACTAGCCCTTATTTCCATAACCAGGGTTGCCAGGTACTAAGAGAGCTACCCGCCAAATTTCGGCCCATTAATAGCCCAAAAGTAGCCAAACGCAATTATTAAAAATAGCCCAAAATAGCCAAAGAGATTAAATATAGAAAAAGATTTTTATTTATTACATTTTATACAGAGAGAGTGTATATACTTGTCTCCAAGTGTGCTGCTGCTTGCAAGATCGCGTATGTGGTGCAGATAGTAGAAATAGAAAGAAAATGTCGCTTTATATGCTGGAATTTGTTATTGTTTTTCATTAATTTGTTTGTTTTCTTTGAAGCTTTGAAGGGACGACACAATGTGATGATTGTAATCAAAGGAATGGAGAACTCTATGGAGGAGACGAATATAGTAATTCCTCATTTTGTTAAACGATGCGGATCACATTCAGAGCATATGTTGGAATCCATATCAAGCTAAGCTAAAGTAAAGCGGTAAATTATATCCTTTAAAATCAACGGCGATGCGTAGAATTTGGTGATAGTAGGCATAGCACAGACACGTGTGTGCTTTCATTTACACTTTGTATTTAACTCCACAAATTTATCCGCCGTGAGAAGGAACAACTCAGCAGCATCGTGAAACCCGGCAAAGGAAGCTTCGCCTTAAAAGGAAGGGAATGGATTCATTATATATTACTGACTACTGTAATTGTCTGATGGAGGCTGCTGACACCTAAAGAATGCAAAAGCACAGGTAAAAGATAGTAGAAGGAGCGAAGTAAATAAAGATAACTGTGTATGTGAACACTTGATTCACAACGAACTTGAGTCACAACAACCAAGGCAACAACCACTAAAGAGGAGAAAAAACACTGGAAAACAAGCGCTTGAAGCGAAGGCAGGTAATAGCCCAAAAGTAGCCAAATAGCCAACGACAAAAAATCCCGCCAAGTACAGAAAAATGTAGCCCAATTTGGCTATTTATAGCCCAACCTGGCAACCCTGTCCATAACTAAGCGCTGTTCTCCCACTCGGGGATGATTCCAAATAAGCAAATATAATTTACTGAAAAACCAAAAAGACGCGTACCATCAAGGAAAAAAGTAAGGACAGGACAGAAAGGGCGTCACTCGCAACTAACTTTATTCCCAGAACATCAGCGTCATATATACCACAGCGACCCTGCGCGCGCACATCGCCTCACAAGCACGTCGAAAACCCGCGATAACAAGATTAACTAATCGAAAAATGAATCGATGAAACTAAATTCGCCCCCACGCAGCGCAACAGATGTGTCACTAACACAGCATTCTTTCTTCTTTCTAATATAGTATGCTTCCATAATTTCACGCGCTAAGACATCGTTACTCTTCAGAATCGCCGTTTCAAGCCTTGCGCAACTTAGTGGAAGCTTCGCAAATCTTTTTTATTTGGTCTTGTATGTCTTGCCTACCTGAAACAAAGTTGTTTGCCAAAAAAAAAAAAGAAAAAAAACAGAGAAATTCAGAAACCCTTTTCCTTTTGGGAAAATGGGGGCAAGCGAAGCTTGGCATGTGCATGTTTGATGTACTACTTTTCTTTCTTTCTTTCTGTCTATCACATTGTGCAATCCTCCCTCCTAACTGTTTCCTTCCACCATGCCGGGAACTAGACCATCACCCATATGCTTATCAGTGCAACACTTCACTTGCCACAGGCAACAACGACGGTCATGCGTACATATACAGGCATTAATGAAATATGGCAACGTAAAATGACAACTTACTTCGATAAAAGATCACGTTGGCGTATCAGAAGCGGCTGATCGCCGACATGCTCACCGTCGAGAGACCATCAATTATTGGAAAACGGTGCATACAAATACGTATGTGACCGGCACACCTTGGAGGGCCGCATTTCTGTACACTCACTGGCGCCGGGCTTTGCTCGTACAATGCCGCCACTGCTACCAAAATCTGTAACCCATAACAAATTTCTTATGGCAGGGTAACCTTTGTTTTCAGGCTATTTTGTTTTATGCACTAAAAGGTGAGCTGGAAAGTGAAGGGGTCAAAATCAAGGACCGGAAAACAAATTTCACATGGGAGTTTGTTGACAATGCGACAATAAAGACGGGAGGCCACTGAAGTAGGCTGAATATCTTTATTGTAGAATGGGTTTATTTGTCAATCTCTCCGAGGTACACCTGCTTGTCACTTGCAACAGACAGCACTGCGAGAAGAAGGATGAAAAGCATGTTATAATCACTGTCACTCACACGTCATGCATTTTATGCAACACTAGTTGAAAGCTATGACACATTTAATGTTATCAAATGTTTTTACACAAACCAGCTGCAAACAAGCCCTCCCACTATTTTTTATTATTGTGTAAAGTCTATTTCAACTTATTAATTTTCGCCAAGAACCAGCATAGAGCATGTGCGGCGCAAGTCATGTGACACACAAGTCTGATCATTGTAAATCATGCCACTGTGAACCCGTTTTTCATGATACAGATACTATTTTGTTTGCAGATGAAGATAAACTAACATATGAAGTTACAGAAGCCTTTTATATCAACAGGTGTGCAAAAAATGCCCCCACCTCCCCGAAGGGAATCGTGAGGAAATGCGAATGCATTCCTTGCGCCGAGAGAGGGTACCATTGCCGTCAGACATTCGCCTTCACCGACTTCTGCCATCGCCTTGAGAGGCGCCCAGCCAGCGAACGGTCGAGAGTGAGGCGCGAGCGGACGCGAGAGTGGGGCGCCAGCGTTCTCGGCTCGGCGTAGGCGTTTCACAGCGGCGTCTCGAGCACACATTTGCGGATGTTCTTGAGAGGCGCCCAGCCAGCGAACGGTCGAGAGTGAGGCGCGAGCGAACGGGAGAGTGGGGCGCAGGGAGGAGAGAGAGCGAACGGCGAGAGAAGGAGCGGCGAAGCACTGCACCTACCCTCTCCTACACTCGCTCGCACCACATGCTCCGGTTGCTAGGAGCGAGGATAAAAGCGCGCGCGCCCACAGCTGTTGCTATGGGAGAGGGCGCCGCGGACAACGCCGGATAGCCCGACTAAGAAATGCTTTCGCATTTAAAAATGCATCAGTCATCCTTCAGTGGCTCTAACAGTTAAGGAGTTCATTTTTTTAAATTCTGTTTAGCCCTTCTGACAGTGTCACATGACTTGCTATATTGTTAAAGGGACACTAAAGGCAAATAACAATTTATGTCAGAGTGAAAGCCCAATGTATGAGAACTTCTAAAACGGCAATATTATCAACAGCAGTGCCCTACTTACCGAGAAATTAAGCTAAATGTATCACATGATGAGCGCCACGAGTGGGACGTTTTCGAAGTGATCCCGATGACGTAGGGAAGTCGGCCTACAATAAATCACTAGTAATCAAACTAACAGCAGTAAAAAAAGAACATTCCGAGCATCAAAAGACGTAATAAAATGCTGTTTGTTCGTTTCCGCTTGATTCATGGAAAACAAAACCTCCGTGGCGTTGCCATGGGGAACGGCGCGCGTGGTTCAAACATGGTTCAGAGGTTCCGTTTTCGCCGAACTGTGCCTCGCCCGTCTCAGTGGTAGTTTCGGGATCGCGTACTGCCGTGCGTGTTTTGCGCGCTCGTGAAAGTCGCTCTGACAGAAAGTTCGACAAATTGCCGCATGCGTGTGATATTGCCGGATGCCCGAATGGTGCACAGCGCCAGTGCTGCAGCAAGGAAACCGGCGTGTCTTTTCACTGGGTGCCGCGAAATGAACCCTTACGCTCGAAGTGGCTTAGTGTCATGCCATTGCGTCAGTGTGCCAAACAGTCAAAACCTCTGCGTGTGTGCTCGCTGCACTTTCGTACTGAGGATTACGAGACCAACCGCAACTTGGTGACGGCTTTGAATGTGCCCATCCGAGCGAGTCTTTGCCGCAGCGCCGTTGTTGCTACTGTGGGTCCCGCTACTTCCGCTCGGCTGCTACTAGTGTCGGCGGCCGCGCAGTAAAAGCGGGCAACATTGGGCACGGCAGCAGTGACGTATGAGAGTCGTATTTTCAGGCGGGAGATTTGAAGCGCGCTAACGCGATGCGGACCACTAAAAACGTAATTTTATTTCAAAATAAGCACTTCCTTGGCACAAAAGCAGCACTACGAGGTTTCTGGACCGCTATTTCAACAATCAACGTCGACTTAATATTTGCCTTTAGTGTCCCTTTAACAATTGTGCTGGGCTTGTGCGTACATTTTGGCAAACGGCCTAGCTTGGCAAGCTTGCAGGTGGCATGCCAATGTGCCAATCTCACGTGATAACATGGTTATATATTTGCGATAATACATCAACAGCTTAGCATTCTTGACATGCGATATATTAGAACATAAAGACAATAAAAGACAGGTTAAGTGATTGACAGAACACCCGTTGCTGCCTGGCTGTGGCGTTAGGTAGGTTTGCATTTTTCTGCATAGATTCTATCGCAAGTCTTTGTCCTGCTCGTGCAAGTGCAAGCATTTATAATGAACATTAAAAACAACAAAGGCGCTTTTGTGTCGCATGCGAGTCTGTCACATTTACGTTAGATTGTATCAGGCAAACATCGTCTTCGTGGTGTGCATGCAGCATTCGTGAAGGCCACTAACCGATAGGCTCCTTGGGATGAAATTGGACATCATTGACCGAGCCGTTGTGGCCAGGCAGCTTGTAAATCAGGCGGCGGCTTGTGGTGTCCCAAATGTGCACATAGCGGTCGGCCGAGCCGGCCGTAACCTTGCTGCCGTCTGGACACCAGGCACACCGCAGCAGGTTCTGTAAAAATTTATATTATATAAACCCCTTTGTATGCCACCTATGAAGAATTGTGTGTAAATGTGTCAAATCAACACAACATCATTTCAAGGCACTCGATATTGTCACAATACGTTGGTTTATGTGTGTTATAGTAATTCATCTTAATTACACTGCAATTAAATATCTATTTATCCTGAAGTCATTCATGCTCTGTTTTTGTGTAAATAGAATCAAATCTCAGGCTAGAAATACAGGGCCAGCATAAATGACTCATTCATTTTGAAACGGCTAACTTTTCATAAGCATTACACACACATACACATGAAACATATATGAAAATAACCACAAATACACCAAGTTAATATACCCTCTACAAATGTTCAATACGTGCCCCTTTGGTGACACCACACTCGTCCAGACAGTAATCGAGCGCATTCCATACATTTTGTAGCATAGTAGTACTGTCAATTCCCTGCACTGCAGCACTGATGCGTTTTTTGAGTTCGACTAAGGATTGCGGTAGTGGTGCTGCCACCAGGAATACACTATACAAACTTGGTGAGTTTGTATTGTGCAAAATGAAGTTAAACGAAAACACATTCATTATGCAGGAGGTTCAATTTATCCAACCCTCATTGTATCATGTTCTTTCTGAGCCACTAGTCGACACAACTAGCAAAAACAAGTGATGTAGTACACAATTATGTAAAAAATGTCGAAAATGGTTAAGAAAACAACAGACGTTGCATACCATAACCCAGCTTATGATCCTACTAACTAAATCAATTTGCAAGTGTGGCTACTGTAGTATACGTAGCATTCCATGTTGGCCGTTATTACAAGTGACAACACGCGGCTGCACAGGTACTACGTGTTTTACGGCAGCAATTAAACTCCATTTACACAAGCGGCCAGGTGCACTGACAACTGTGATGGGGCCACAACTATTCTCGTTGCATTGAGGTCTGTCAGAAGTCATTGGAGGCAATAGTATCGCACTTGTTCTCACTTCATTATATATAGTAGACCCTCGTTAAATGGAACATAAAAGGACCAAAAAAATATGTTCCATTTTAACAGGAGTTCTGTTTACTGAGAGATGAACACAGGTGGAAAATTCAAGTACAGAACCAATCATATTACAGGCAGTTGTTTAAGCAGCAGTTCCATTCAAGAGATTTCCGTTTACCGAGCATCTACTGTGCAATATGTGCCTACATATCCATATAACACTTAGTTCTAAATATCATGTACAACTCTCTCGAGTTGTTGATAATCTCGGGGGCAGCACTGACAGACATAACTGTCTGCGCTGTATCTCTGAGGACAAAATGTTCTCGTGTGTGATCATCTGCTAGGCGAATGAATTTACTTTATAACATGGCCTGCGCCGCTCAATTGCTTCCAATGCATGCGGAAATGCACAAGTGTGCTTTTGAGCGAAAGCGACGTAACTTACATTTTATGGCATTGGACCATTGTCTCCTGTGCCTTTTGTGTGCACACAATAATTACAACAAGTAGTTGCAAACAAATATAGCTAATTAGCAGCGAGAGCTATGATGACCTGAACGAAGTATGCAGGCTATAGTCGGTTACAACTTAAGAAAAATTGGCCGGCATCTGCGTGCTTCGCTGCAAATGTCATCGAAAGATGATAGTCTTCTGCCGGCCCCGTACTACATGGGTCCTCCTCCTTTATGTTGAATCGCCGCATCTGGCTCATAGCGTCGCATTTGCAGAGCAGCCCAAAAAACACTAGCAATTACTGTGCAGCCTAAGAAACACTAGGGTCTTTAGAATTACATATCTATGTATTTTCTAGTAAAGGAACACACCACCAAATACTTACGTATTGATGTTGCGCCTCAGGTATGCGTAATATTTGCTTTTTGATTGACAACGTTCACAAGTATGAACGCCGCTACCAGTTCAAGATGGCTGGGCGTTGAGCAAGTGGTTAAACTTTGGCCGGGTGGCTGAATCGGGTGACAGACAGACAGAAAGACAGACAGACCAAAATTTCTGCATTTTAAGTTCCCCAAGAAAGACTATCGTCTTTAAAAAACTTGGAGGACGCTTGAGCTTCGCCGTCAAGAGTAGAACGCGATAGCGTAGCTGAGCCCCGTGAGCAGCGCTTTCTAAACTGCTAGCCTGGCTTCAGTTTCCAGTGCATGCCTCAACCGTGCCGTAAGGAAACGAATGACTGCGCGTGTAACATTGGCCGTTTCAAACTATCCCAGAATGCCCACTGCAAATACAGTTGTTAAGTGCCTACTATGCCATGATTATTCCTTTTGCGAATCAGCGAAGGGCCCACTAGGCGTCCGTAAGGCAATACACGAACCTACACAGCCGTTCACTTTGCTGATGATGCTGATTAAATATGTCTGAGCGATTTGTAATGGGTGGGTCTTTAAAACCCTCACTCATTGTGCAATTCACATGTTTTGACGCCTGGCGCGATTCTACGCTTCTGCCACGCAATACTACATGCGTTAAGGAGATTCCTCCTACTACACGACATTCATATAGCGCTTTTATCACAAGCAGTTTCAAGCAATGGCGTGGATCTGTGGTAGATCATCCACTTGCCACGCACGCATCCTGGGTTCGATTCTCACTCGAACCAAACATTTTTGTTATTTATTTTATTTGCATCTTCCTCGATTTCTCGCTCACAACCAACGACACCGACCAACACTGACACTGGAATTGCTGCAAAACAAGCTTTTCAACAGAATCGCGTTAAAACATGCACAGACATAACCCTGCGCAATAAAAATCACATGAAAGGTTCTACTGAGTAAATGTACGGGACGGAATTAGCGGCCCCTTTTAGATGACCACGCGGGGGCCTCCGCCCCCTCTGCACCCGTCCATGCACATGCCTATGAATGTTCCAAAATGTCATCGACAATGACTTTATGTTCACGTAAAAGATACAAAGTTGGCAGAAATTGCCTTGGCATGAAATGCGTGATCATTTCGAATACCAGCACCTGTTTGACTGTGAAAGAGTGCTCGTTATCTGTGCATGTACACAGGTTGATGTTTTCTGCCACGTACGACACACATACATAGGCACACAGCAAATCTTACCTTTTCAAAGTTGTGCATATGTCCTTGAAGGATCTTGACACATCGCTCTTGCGGGGCAAATGGACGGACGTCCCAGATCCGTACTGTTAGAAAAAACACAGATACGCAGAAGAATGGTTAGTGGGAAGGATTAGGTTGGAGAACCTCATCGTGTAAATGGCGAAAAGATCAATCGAAGGCGCAGAACGAGAGAGAAACAGGACGCACGTCCGTTCTGCTGTTACTCCTTTATGTATACGACTCGCACTTTGTATTCTTCACCAACTGGTGAACAAAAGAGAGGGTATTCATTGAGGGCTTGTTTCTTTGTTGGACACAACCCAATGAAACCAACAGACAATGAAGCTCAGAAAAGTATAGGGGGCATCAGTTGTATGTTTTAACCGTAGCATAGCAATTATGACATCGAGCCCTGGATCAATCCCCCCTCTTTCGTTCATTCATAACAAGAGGGCTCATTCCGGCAGACTTGGTAGTATGCGAGCATTTATTGGTCAGCATCCAGCTCGTAATAAGATCACAAGCTACGTGATGCCAGCTGGCCCAAGAAAAGTTTTCCACACTCGCTGTCATGGCTGCGAGCAGCACTAGCTACCACTCCCAGGATTACATAAACATAAAAAATAAATATGCAATAAAGTGTATGGGAAAGCAACCGCTGCTGCAGCTCAATTGGTACAGCATCAGACGCATTATCTGAAGGTTGTAGGTTCGGTCCCTACCGGTGGCAAGTTGACTTTTTCATCCACTTTAATTCCTTTCCATTGATGTCCTAGTTACTATAATGTCCTTTTTAGATTCCTCAGCTTCACTCTGTGTTGGTTTCATTAGGTTGTGTTTAACAACCGGTGAGAACACCCACACACAGTTGCACCTATGATGCTGTTTGTTCACTACACTACCCCTCAAATGCCAACTGGATTGATGTATATACCTTTCCTTGAAAAGGATCCACCACGTTGCATACTGTGAATTCGACAGCTGTAGTCACAGTGCTCTAACTTGTTTTTTTTCGACAAATTTATCACCGGTGCTAACTGTACATTTTTGACAAGAAGGTGTATACAATGGAAGTAACTAATATGTGCAAGGTAAAAATGGGATGAAAAGAAAGTCTTGTCCCTTTTGCCATGAGCATTGTTCTAACACTGAATCAGGTCGCATCGAGCCAGCAGTCTTGAAATGTTAGAATGCTTACTGCACATAAATAAGCACATACGACCCTGTTTTGTTTGCCCATCTTGACAAAAGCTCTAAAAGCACACTGGTCGTGCAGATACTAACATGTGTTGTCCATGGAGTTTGAAAGAATGTAGGAGCCATCAGGGCTGAGGCAGAGGCCAGTGATGGTGTCAAGGTGTCCCATCATCCTGTACAACACAGCATTTTTCCTCATGTCCCACACCTGAAAGACATCAATATTGAAAAATTATAACCTATCATTGAAATAATAACAAAAAGCTGTAAAGGCAATGCCACTGTCACATTCGCTACCAAGAACAAACAGCAGTTCTCAGGTGCTATAAAAAAGCACTAAAATATCTCAAAACAAATCACTGTTCTGCTTAAGGCCAAAGCAATGAATGCGATACATAGCAAGAAATTGAAGTATTATATGAAGTAAAGCTAGCAGAAAACTCTTTTGCATACAATCTTACGTAAGTCAACAAAACACTGGTTTAAGGGAATACAGCCACTCCAGGGACTGAAGCGGTTTTCATGTTGTCAGTCCTCTAAACGCGAAGTAAGCACTGAAAGCACAACAAGTTTACGAGCCATGTCCTGATGTCTCTAAAGACAGTGCGTACGACTGTGCCCTTTCAGCGACGCAGCCTCCTGGCGTCCCTTCATACTGCTTGCGAAAGACATGTGGGGCATTCCCTCTCTGCTTGAAGAGCAAACAATGGCAGGCCTCGCATGCAGGGTGATGTTACCGCATGCGCCCTTCGTGCAGTGGAGATGGCCGGCTCATTTCATCTCCACTTCAGCCACGTTCGTCACCAGTGCTCGTTTACTCACGTGTCGAACATACGACGCACAGGGTGATGTTATCAATGTGGACTTGATATGAAAAATGATGACAACAGTGACGGCAAACGCCCGTCGAGGATGTCCATATAATTGCTATCGCAATAAAACATTTATGCAGATACATGCACTACTAAGTTCCAACACCAGACGAGCACTTCTCAGTCTTACCTTGGCACCAAGCATGTAGTGAGTTAAGCAGAGCAAACACTTAATCGTCGGTAAATTTCACACAGACGACACATTCTTTACCTTGATCTGGTTGTCAATGCCACCAGAGAAGATCTGCTCTGCCGTGTCATTGAAGGACACTGCTGTGATCTGGTAGCTTTCCTGGAAACTGTGAGCTGGAGTGCGCTTCCTTGTGTCCCAGAGCTGAAAAAGAAGATGGCACGTGAGCAAATTAGATCACACGTGTCATTACTATAGTTGGTTACAATCTAAGGATAAATGTAGGTTCCACTCACAGCCATCGCTGTCTCACCCAGAGAGAATTCTGGCACAACCTATGGCACCTGCTTATTTTACGCAACACCAAGCACCTTTCACGTGCAGCAGAACCTCGTTGTTACGTACTCAGGTGCTGCGTTTTCATGGCTGTTACGTCGTTTTCGGCAAGCCCTGGCATAGTTCCCATAGGATCTTATGCATTGAGAACCCTGCTATTACGTAACAACTGTGGGACCATTTCCACATTGTACGTTGTGAACTGGCCCTACGAGACAGCCCAGGCGGCTATGTTGACTTTTCACATGGCATGGCTTGGTCCACTTGGTGGCTTGACGATTGAATTGGCCGCCAGAAGCGGTAAGGGCGACATCTACGATGCATTTTTAAGTCTCCCCACCATAAACATGACCTCCAAGATCTGTATTTTTCATCTAAACATGGCATCCATAACGTGTTTGGGCACTAAAAATTGGTTTTGATGCATTCAACAAAAGTACGCACTTCGAGATTAGTTTTTGCTGCCTGGAGTCTGCAGAGCCAATGGCTTCATCAACCGTAACAGCGCTGGATTTGTTGGAGAGATTTGCATGCAGTGACGCCGCCAAAAACTACATGGCACTGCAGGTACTTGAGAGACACCTTGTACTGATGGGCGTGAAAAAATGCGCTAGGCGGCACTGCACAATTTCTTCAAGCAAAAGATTTCAAATAAAATTGTGTGCTTTTCATCACTACTCTTATTTCTCAGTTTTTCCTGTTTCTCGGCTGTTACGTTTTATTTTTACGGACCCGTGAACAAGTCTGCTGGGCTCACATCAGGGCTGATGCAGTCCTACACAGCCCTGATGTGAGCCCGGCAGACTTCTTCCAGTTCCCAAATCACAAGAGCAGCTATAAAGGTCCCCGTTTCCATGGTGTTCCCGCCATCCAATGGGCTGTCACAGTCTCTGAGAGAGGTTGCCTCAGCTGGCTATAAGGGAGCCTTTTCAGCAGGGGCGGCGCCAGGATTTTTGAGGTGGTGGGGGAGGGACCCACGACAAGTGAGTTCCTTCATGGGGGCCAGGAGGCAGGGAACTTATGCATTGTGTTTTGACTATGTTTGCTCTTGGAGGGGGGGCAGGCGAAAATTTTGGGGGGCCTCCAGCTCCCCTGTGACCCCCCTCCCCCGGCACCGGCCCCGCTTTTCAGTGTGGAGATCATGTTGTACTTGGTAAATAGGCAACCGCGGAAGCTATTTTGAAGAATTTAAATAATATGCACCGATGAGATCAATAAGTTCTTTTCACCCAACCCACTCTCATTACTTTACTGACAGGCCCTGTATGCAAACGATGTAGATCTGCGGAAACCAGATACTGTAGCGTGCCATGATTTTTTCCACGTTCTGAAGCTACTAAGGCAGGCAGCCTTGTAATTCCTGTGCATGTTGCAAGTCTAACTCTACCTTGAGTGTGCTGTCATCACTGCCGCTGCAGATCAGCTGTGGGCCCCTCCTTGCTGGGTGGCAGGCGTTGACGTAGAGGGTGTGCCCCCTGAGTCGCTTGATTCTTACACCGACGTGCGTATCCCACACACCAAGTGTTTTGTCCGTGGATGCTGTGAACAGCAGGCTGGAAGGACAAAAAGGTTTAGTTAGAATTACGCAAAAGCGGCGGCGCTACAATGCGACGTAAAATATAAAAATACTGAGTAGACAGCGAATACAACAGATACTGTTTTCTATGCTTGCAATGGGTGCCACCATAACATCTTGATTGTCCCCAAGAAAGGAAGCGAAGAAGATATTACGGCAATGTCAAGAAGCAGGTTGTAAAAGGAAGAGGATCGTACATTATAAAGGCATGATGAAATGCGAACAAATTGATGACTTGCAACATACTGCAACTCATCACCCTGCATAGTGTAGTCGCAATAAAGAAAAGTCATCTCTAAGGATTAAATTTTTTACCTCGTGTGAAGTGCACTGATGTTAGAACGAATGCGTGAAAAAAGTGCACTAATCAGCATGTCACAGCCAGAAGCACACGTTCTCTTTGTTTACTTTGCTGATCCCCAAAAGTGGCTGTGTCACAGACCACGCTTTACCAAATCATTTCCAAACAAGATGACTCCTCACTTCCCCGAAAAAAAAAAAGAGAGAGAGAGAGGGAATTAGACCTCTCTTGCCACCCTCAAAACATCAAGCAGCCACACGGCGCTGAAAGCTTTGCGAAGCCACACTGTATTTCCCTTTCATTAATGAAAAATCAAGTTAGGTATGTGGACTATGGTTTTTGAATGAAAGAGTTTTATAGTGTAGTTGACACTGAGTTTTGAGAATTGTTCATTGCAAGGCAAGCCCAAAAGAACAAGAAGGAAAGAAAGGAAACAAAAACAAACAACAGTGCGAATTTGTGGTTAAAACACGTAACCATCTTATGTTGAATGTATTAAAAGACCTGAGGACCTGGAGTTTTTGCAGTATCCCTCCTAGCACTGTGGTTTTAAATATGTCTGCAAACTACTGCATGTTTTTTTATTGTAGAGAGTAGAGAACTATACTATTCTGATGTTCAGAGAACACAAGCAAATATATACATATATATATTACCACGAAATACAAACCGCGCAATAGCCCCGCACCTCCACCGTGATGTTATATTGCAACAGCAGCACATAGAAGCCTGTACCTAGTAGTACACCAGACATCACTGGTCTGATCACTGGCAGTATGACTTCATCATCTTCATCGCATGCTTGTCCTCGTGTTCCAAGAATAAAAATCCTTGGAACAAGGGGTGTCACTGGAGCCAATGTTTCAACAGGCAGACTTATGTTCTTCAAATTTCATCCTTAAAGAAGCTTGTCCAAACATCGGCTTGTTTCAAGGATTTGTATTGCTTCAAGGTTCCATCTTCCCCTGAACTTCTACCTTATTCGGATTTCTTTTAAATGTCAGGGCACTTGCACCAGCTCAAGAGTGAGAAAACTGAGACACAAAAGCAGCACAGTGACTCACCTGCCATCTGTGGAGAAGTGCATGTCCAATACAGCACCGGTGTGGCCACTGAGGACGCCGAAGTTCTCACACTCGCCCAGCGTGTTCCAGAAAACTGCACCAGTGGAAGAGGAGAGGCGACCATTTAGAAACGTGACACTGGTCTGATGATACAAGCTAGCATACTTACAGATCTGCCTGTCAAAGCCAGATGTGGCCAGGTACGTGCCATCAGGATGGAACTTGCCGCAGTAGATTTCACCCAGGTGTCCGGTAAGGAGCATGATGGGAGCCTCCAAACTGGATGTGCGGTTGATATCCTGAAAGAAAGCATCGGTCGACGCTTAGAATGACGTGAAGCAAAAGAAACAACAACTGCTTCGGATATTCTTTCTTCCCGCAGACTATTAGAAAATGGGATAGATTACCTGGATGTATAGATGGCTTGCATTGATGTCCCCAAAACCGCCATGTTCGAGCACCACATGGTGGTAGTCGAAGTTTTTCACGTTAATATTATCAGTACATCGCAAGCAGTACATCGCACAGGGGCCAATAACGTTCCTACCGTGTCGTCATCACACTGAAGCATGTTAACCGCAATGTGATTATGCTGTCCTTACGTTATCAAAGCCACCATGTTTTTAAAAGCTGCGTTCATGATGTCACGTGCAAGCTATCTATAAGCATAGTTACAAGTTTGACGAAAACCCATCTGGCGAGGAAAGAACATGGCGAAGAATGAAACAAACACTCACCAAGAAGCAAAAGCTCATTATTTTTTTTTACTTCTCAGCGAGTGTTCGTTTCATGCTTCACCATATCAATAAGCAGTAGTAACAATCTGAATAAATTTTTAACTTTACTTGATGACCACATTTGTACCACCCATGGTTAAAATTTGGTGCACTTTTTTTAAGTACTGATGTAACTCTAGTGTGCTTTTACTGAATACGTTATTTTATATTAGTGCCATCCAATGTTAATTTTGTTTGTATTTTCAATATACTATATTAGTAACTCTCTCATGTATGTTACTGAATATGATCATCATGTACCGTTTATCTGATCTTAATGTTTATTGTCATACGATATATGCTCCTATGAACTACGCTTAATACTGCATAAGAACTGCAGTCGTGCAGTGTCACTCTCATTGTCTGTAAGCGCATCTTTCCATCTTGTTTGATTGCCTTCCTGCAATAGCCCTCAGTGGGACTGGCAGTATGTACAAATAAATAGAGCTGAAATAGGGCTTAGTATCATCACATTGGCCAGTATTAGCAAGTACTTGAGCTTCCGAAGCAACACTACACTTGACAACTGACTTTACGACTAAAGCCATATTGCACAGTCATGTTTCTCTACCTAAAACGGGGTCTTTCTTTCGTTCTCTTCTTTCACGCAATCTGTCTGTGCTTAGACTAATCAATCAATTTTATTTCGTCTATTTCATAATGGCGACAGTTTACTGTTTGAGCATATTTTACCACATCATGGAATAGAGCGATAACTGTTATTTTTGTCTTTCTGTCTTTTTTTTTTTGAGGGGGGGGGGAGGCTCTCATACTTCGTCTCGACTGATACGTCTCGCGTAGAGACAAACAAGCAAACAAACAAACGGAATATGCTTACACATGCTGGTACAATAATGTATTTAAACACAGATGTAAACATGTATGCACACGCGTACACACAGATGTGCGCGGTCGTTTGCGTTTGTGTGTGTACACGTGTGTTCCAAAACCGTTGTGTGTGCCAGTAATCAGCGGTAGGAGGTGGTCATGGATGATGGTACTGTATTAATTACTCGAACGGCAAATGGAACGATGCGTTGACTTTGCGCATCGCGATCTTGCCATATTTGTTTCGAACACTTTCGACACTTGAGTAAATTGAGCTCGAGGTCCCGAAATTTCCCACTTACAGCCAGCTGGAGTCGCTTGTTGTGATCAGAGGCAGAGACGAGATCATGTCGAGGCTTCTTCACGGGAACCAGGGCCCCTTCAGTCGCCTTCCGCTTTTCGTGGGCCGAGTAATAAGCCATGCCTGCCGATCAGATCGTTTTGCTACCTTTACCTGATCGCCTTTACCATACACAATAAGTTTACAAAACAGCACTTGGTTAAGTCATCTAAAATAACAGCGACACCGGCTGCAATCGCGCTCAACGCTTTCAAGCAAGCCGACAACAACGCGTGACTTTGGATTGCACGTCGGCTGTTAGTGGCTCAATTCAAGAAATGATGGCAATGATGGCAGTTGTAAGTGCGACAGATTGTGACCAACTTTAGCGGGTTTTTTTCTCAATGGACTAATGCAAATAATGCAATATGTGGTCATTAAAACAAAAGGGTATTTACTTGTCTTCAGCTCCCACAGTGCACAGAAACAAAACCTTTAAGACTTGAAGCTAAAAAATTCCCAAAACTGTCGCATAGGAACGGATACAAAACAGTCTGCGCAAATGACTTAGATTGGATCGAAACGGAAGTGGGCGGGCCGAGTGGGCTTCCCGCGCATCTCGAAAATGGCGTCTCCGTTCTGCACGCATAAACGAAGTCCCGAGGTAGAAGATGCGTTTGAGGTGATGACTGAAGAGGAGTTCCGGCGGCACTTTCGTCTGTCCAAACGAACAGTGCGTAGCTTGTGCGACGAACTTGACTCCATCATCGGATGCCAGCGAGCCAGTGGCCTTTCCACAGAGAGGAAGGTGTTGTGTGCCCTGCGATTCTTTGCAACCGGGTCCTTCCAGGAGAGTGTAGGTTACGAAGAGTTCATCGGCATGTCTCAGGCCTCCGTCAGCGACACAATTCATGAAGTGGCGGAGGCTGTCATCGTCCTTGGTAGGCGACGGAAGTTGGTGGACTTTCCGTTGACGGCGGCTGCCAAGGAAGAGGCGAAGGCGGCATTCGCGCGACTTGGCCGCATTCCTGGTGTACTTGCGTGCGTGGACGGCACACTGATCGCCATTGAGAAGCCGGAAGGCCTCAGCATAGCGGACACGGCGAGCTTCATGACCCGGAAGGGGTTTTATGCACTCAACGTTATGATCGTAAGCACCTCTGACTTCTCCATAAACGTAGTCGCCATCTGTAATTGGCTATCGTGGAATTATTATTTTTTAAAATTTTACTGTGCCTGTTCCCGCTGTAGTAACGAAACAATTGCAATGCGAGTGCATCCTGTAGCATCCGGGGTACTTAATACGGGCTCGTTGAAGCTTAATGTGTGCTCGGCAATGTCTAGAAATGAAAGTACCGAGAAAAATGCATGTTTTCAGTCTCGAAGCTCGGCCTTCTCAAGTAACGCTAACAGGGGTAAATGCCATGGTGAAAGGAAAGTTGGTCACTGGTAACTGTGGAGGTACGTAGAACACGAAAATGTTTAGGACCATTTCACGAGCGGGCTTGGTTAGTGTCAGTGTTATTTACCAGTTGCCGGTTCAGTGGTGTGCAACTTTCCCCCAACGTGCATGCGCATTACATGTTTTTGTGAGATGGGTAGAAGGAATTGCTTGAAGCATACCCGTATCACCATTTCTTACTACTTTTCATTGCAGGTGTGCGACGCAGACCTCCGCATACTGGTCATCGACCCCCGTTTTCCAGGGTCGTGCGACGACTCCTGGGTGTGGAGGCGCAACCCACTGTGGAAATGCCTCGCCTCACAACTTCAGCCTGGTGAATATGTACTTGGTGAGTGATTAAAATGAGCACCAACAAGAAGTGTAGAGAACTGACAGTTGGATGAATTTGTGAGGGTTCATGATTATGAAACGTCGCAACGAGAAGACATAAAACACTGACAATGAAGAATACGAGATCCGACACTTGACTTTATGTCTTGCATTTTCGATAAAGGCGAGAATGTTTGAGGCCCGTGTACTTAGATTTAGGTGCACGTTAAAGAACCCCAGGTGGTCGAAATTTCCGGAGCCCTCCACTACGGCGTCTCTCATAATCATATGGTGGTTTTGGGACGTTAAACCCCAGATATTATTATTATTATCTTTATGTCTTCTTCGTTGTCAGTGTTTCATGTCATTTCATTGTGCCGTTGAAGTCACCGGTAAGGATGAGAGGCCTGGTTCTCTCGGCAGATTTATTGTAGGAAGCACTGATCCCAGTTTTTGCATAATCCTTGTGGACCACGTGGACGAGTGGATGGTAGTTGAGCGTCTTCCAGGGCTGTTCTGTGTTCAGCTTCCTCACTTTCCTTGCGTCCGCCGCGGTGGTGTAGCGGTTACGGTGCTCGGCTGCTGACCCGAAGGTCGCGGGTTCGATCCCAGCCGTGGTGATCGAATTTCGCTGGAGGCAAAATGCTAGATGCCCGTGTACTGTGCGATCTTGGTACACGTTAAAGAATGCCAGATGGTCAAAGTTTCCGGAGCTCTTCGCCACGGCGTCTCTCATAATCATATTGTGGTTTTGGGACATAAAACCCCAACAATTATTACTATTATCACTTTCCTTGCGTGTCAATGAGTGTGTGTGTGTTTGAAGTTACTATGTTGGTTGAGACTCTAATCACCTGTGGCACATACCCGCAAAACATGAACTCTGGTATGTGGGTATGTGCCACACGTGACTGAGAGAAAGGGTTTCATGATGTACGCGTCGGATATTTCACGTTATTCATGTCATGACCAGTGGATCGTGTTCGTCATACACTGATACCCTGCTATGCCAATTTTGGTATATCACAAGTTATGGAGACGACCTGGAGAGCGCCCAGACGTAGGCGGCTAGATAGATAGATAGATAGATACGTAGATAGAAACGGCCAAAGTGCCTGAGGTTTGCTAAGAAATGCTTCGCATTTAATAATTAGGAAAGCTAGCCACCTTATGGCGAGGGCAGTTGAGTACTGTGTCATTCTTACTTACTTAAAGCCTTTTGGCAAAACATGTAAATAAACGCAACATGAATACTTCGAAATCAGAATCGCAAATGTACATGTATAAATTGAGGACTTCAGCAACCATTTTATGCAGGATAACAAAGTCTCTTGTGCTGTCCCTAAAGTCGAAATTTCGTAACGTGCCTTGTGGAGCTTTTCTTAAAGGGGTACCGACACCTTTTTTTGAAGGCGAGTTTACTCTGCCATACACATTTCTCCTGTATGCAAAGATGGCTCTGAGCAAGTGGGAAGCTCAGCAAATGCTGATAAGATATTTTATTTTGAAAGTCCATGTTTCCATGGCACTCCTACTGACATCGACACTAGCTTGACTAAAACGGCTGCTTGGGCGAGTTGGTTTATGATCAATATAGATTTACCAGCGCAAAAAAGACGGGACATTTAGGAAGGACACACACACATGGGCTATGTGTGTGTGTCCTTCCTAAACGTCCTGTCTTTTTTGC
Organism: Rhipicephalus sanguineus; assembly: GCF_013339695.2. NCBI lineage: Eukaryota > Metazoa > Arthropoda > Arachnida > Ixodida > Ixodidae > Rhipicephalus > Rhipicephalus sanguineus. Next base: position 55,901,572 of record NC_051186.1, read on the forward strand.
ACTGGTAAATCTATATTGACTAGCTTGACGTCAGGCTACAGTACAAATTCTGGTGACTTCACGTAGCAGTCTGGCTAGTTGTGGTGACATTAGGTACCAAAGCTTCCAAGATGACCGCTTGTGCGTCATCAAAACTTCCAAAATGGCCGCTCATGCATCACCAACGGAGCCACGGTGTGGAGCGGCCGTGGAAACGTCACTATATATTGCACAAGCGCGCGACGAGAAGCTCACACCGTGTTGTGACGTCAGGGTACAGTAGGAACCGAAACTAGCTTTTAAAAACATACCGTAATTACTTTTTCAGGGTGCACTCGCGCTTAGCGCTACCTTTTCTAGGTTCTTGAGGGCTTGACCTTTCATTTAACGCAAAAAAACGACAACTGAAAATATTCGTGTCAGTACCCCTTTAAGAAGACTAGAAAAAAAAGGACTTGTTGTGACAATGAGTACTGCACGAGTGTGCTCAAAATCACAGTTCTCTTGCTTGAAACACGCATAGTGGTCAGTTGCGTAATCGTGTGTTGCGTAATAATGAAGTCCGAGCAGCTAGTATTCCTGAGTTGCTGTCACACAGCAACTCCCCCTTAGAAATTGCAAAAGCAGCTCGTCGAATATCCGACTTTTAATGCTGACGAGTGCAGAGCTCCTTGGATGCAGAGTAGTCTCGGTTGTCATGTTCACTGCAAATTACGGTCTGAAGTTGCATTCTGCAATAAGTGGTCTGCAAAATAAGGCCCCAAGCAACAGTCCTCAAGGCTCCGCCTCGAAATGAAAAACATTGCCCCTTGTGTAAGTCGAATGCCAAATTCGGAGCTGGAAAGATGTCTAAGTTGCAGTGTTGTGTTAATGCATGTTCGAAAGCCAGCTCCTAAGACGTCACCAGATATAGATAATTTTCATAATTTGGCTGAAATCGAAAGAACAAGACATACTTGAACACTATCACACAATTCAAGTCATAGCTGCAGATTAGCAGTAGCTGAAGCTGCCAACATTCAAACTTTTGGATCATTTGGTTGAATCGAAAGTGCCCACGTTGGATTCAGGATGCTAATGGACAAGCTTGAAAAGGTTTCAAGTGGCGTGGCTGAAATGGCAAATCTAAATTCCTGCATGTTATGAGCTACACACATTTCGGTTCATGTTTTAAAATGGCCAAGCTTTATGAAAAGTAGCCAGGCCAAATTGCCCCCTGTCAACACCATGAAAATGGCCAATTTGGCGCAAAGTTGTCAAAGCTGGCAACCCTGAACTCGGCTGTCATATATGTATAACAGGTGACTCTGGCTATCCTTTGGAGCCGTGGCTAATGATACCGGTTCCTGGCCATCCACGCGCCGTCTCCCCCGAAGGCCTCTACAACAAGGAGCACACCACCATGCGAAATGTTGTGGAAAGGTGCATCGAAGTGCTGAAGAGCAGGTTCCGCTGCTTGCAGCACTACAGGCCTCTGCTCTACAGGCCCTACCAAGCAGCGGCAATTGTTTCTGCCTGCGCTGCTCTCCACAACATGGCCTTGGAGGCAGGCGAGCCACTGTTCGATGAGGACGACGACAGTGGAGAAGCACCAAGCGATCCACACCAAGACGATGCAGAGTATGACATCTACCTCAAGGGCAGGCAGCAACGCGATGCAGTCGTCAGCCTGTTCCAGTGTGCACAAGGCATGCCTGGCGACAGTGCACCACCGGCACCACAGGACTGGTAAGTTCTGATGTTGTACACATATTGACAAACAGATAAAAAAAATAATCAGATCATTCCATGCTAAGTGTCCCAACCGTGACGCTCGCACATCACAGATGTAGCTGATAAAAATCGATACCTTTGTCCTGTACATGGTCTTGCGGCTAAACATTTCTGTTAGAAAAAATTTTCGCGACCGTTGCTGAGCCCCCTCATTGTTCACTTGCTTTTGTTAAACTGTGCCCAATAGAAAAAAATGTATAGAAAATGTGTTTTTGTCTGCCGAGTTTCAAAACTGCACTTGCTCCACTACAGAGGTTCTGTTTAGTCGTACTACTTAGCGAGAGTTAGAGATAGCTTAAGAAAAAATCGTGAACTTTAAAGATTTTTGCTTTGAAAATACGTAGGTGGCAGTTAAAGACAAGAAATGCGGAATCAAACAGCACAACAGCAAAGAGCAAATGTAACAGATGCAGAAAAACAGTAGACATGCTGCTCTTGCAACAGTCATATGGAGCAGTAAAAAAATAAAAAATAAAAAATGAGACAAAAACACAGATTGGTGGTAATGCTGCTTTTGCAGTAGTGAAAAAAAAAAACAAAATATACAAGAACATAAAATGCTGAACGTGCTGTTCTTGCAGCGCTAAATATATAAATAAATAAAATAAAAAACGAAACAAGAACATAAAATACTGGACATACTGCTCTTGCAGCAGTAAAAAAAAAAAAAACAAGATTGTAAAATGCTAAACATACTGTTCTTGCAGCTGTTAAAAAAATGAATAAAAAACGAAACGAGACCACAGGATGATGGTAATGCTGCTCTTGCAGTAGTAAAAAAAAAGATACAAGAACATAAAATGCTTAACGTGCTGTTCTTGCAGGACTAAATAAATAAATAAAAACGAAACAAGAACATAATATATACTGGACATACTGCTCTTGCAGCAGTAAAAAAAAACGAAACAGCAAAACAAAGCAATGAATATATACGGTACAATGGTTGCAAAAGAACACAAAAATAATTTTTTTTATTTGCTTCCCTCAGAGTGACCTCTTTGTGGGCCGGCCCCGTCCCTGAGCTCCCGGAGGATGGCCTCTTGTGCCGCGGCTGCACGCTCCGCTGCCTCCGCTGAAGCAGGGCTGTACTTTCCTCTGCAGCCAGGGCCAGTCTCCCCATGCTGCAGCTTATGGCCTGGAGCACCTGAAATGAACGTGTGGATAACCATGACTTCTTCGCTACCAGCTGTCACCTGGAAGCTCTTGTTTGCAAGAATCTGCGTGCGCACAACAATTTCCTCTCTGACGAATGGCCACTGGCCTCGCGGCATCCAGTAGTGGTGCCAAGTGCGACGTACAAGCCATGCACTGTTCGTTCGGACAGACCAAAGTCCTGCCAGAACTCCTCTTCAGTCATCACCTCAAACGCACCTCAAACCTCCAAACAGCCCTTTTCAGGGCTAACCAACTGTGTGCCCGGCTGTAGCTCACTTGGAAGCTCAGACTCCGTTTCCAAATACCTCATGCATTTCCAATCGGTGCTCACAGTATCTTAATTTCTCACAGTCATGATTCCATAATGAATGAAGAGTAAAAATAATTGTTCTCTTGCAATAAGCTGCAATATACAAATTGATCTACTTATCCTCAGCATGTCTGCTCCCTGCACTAAACCGCGGGCACACTGTGACTGCATATCAGTCAACAAACACGTCAGTGCAACGTGCGCGTGGTTGTCGAGGTGGTCGAGCAGGCCGCCCTCGAGGTCCTGCGGTAGGGGGCTGGCGCTCTGGAAACGGGCAATGTTTAATGAACTTGCACTGCATTGCACATTACATCTAAAGGTAGTGATGCTGATTTGATGTGCTAATGGGATTCTTCACTTAAGTGTGAAAGCTAACTTCAACTAATGGCTTGCAAATGAGCAGCACTTACCAGAGGGTGTAGCAACAACTTCGGCGGCTCGCGTGCACCTGCAGTTGGTGCACAAGAGTGAATGCAATGCAATTTTCCATCTTAGGTACACACATTTGGCAAAAAGGTAAAAACATACATAAATACAAATAAAAAAAAACCTTCACAATGGCACTTACCTGACGTGGAGCTTGTGGCTGCCGCCTCCATAGTCTGCACCACCTCCATGGGTGCCGGAGGTGCATCGTCCTGGTAAGTGTCAAGAACACATATAAGCCTCCCTTCACTACAATGTGTTGCCATCCAGCAGTTATACAACGTGTTGCCATCCAGCAGTTACTTCACTGCTACTAGATGCACACAAACAGTGTCCTGCAATGATCAAGTAGTTAATGATCCCATTCCTTAAGTGCATGTTTTCCTGAATGCTTCCAGAGGCCGTTCCTCTTAATATATAAATACGAGCGTTATTCCTGACAAGCTGCACCAAATCTCCATGAATTTGTTGCAAATGTGATGGTGCCATTTTTGTAAACATCTGCTTAAGGCACAAATTGCAGATATTAGGCATTGCTCAATTCGGAACGGATTATTATCGAACAGTGAGCTTACCTGCTGGTAGTCCAGCGGCCGCACGCCAGTCAGGCGCAGTGTGCCAGCCAGTTAAAGCACACGCCCATGGGAGCCGGAGGCACGCCCCCCGTCCGTGCTCCTGCGAGCGCACGCAGATTGTAGGACTAGTTGGTGTTCACTCATCGCTGCAGTTCTGCAATCGCGGCGGCGTCATGGCGCGCGTCGTGGACATGTTTCCGTCACCAGTCCTACCACTGTTCGACGGACTTGGTGACGGGGCCCTCGTTGTTGAGCGCGTCGGAGAGCTCGCCCCAAAGCCGACGCCTGTCCGCTGCTGTAAACTCGTGGACGAGTTCGCTAGCGCGTACGGCTAACTCGAGATGCTGCTGCTCCATAAGTGAGAGCAGCAGCTCTTTGGTTGTCGGGAACGCGCGGACATCGTAAGTGCGTGTGCTGCGCCGTTTCGACAACTGAATAACGGTTCGAATTGTCGCGCCGTTTCAATTTTACAAGTACGCTAATACTAGAAGCACTGGATGAGACAGCGTGGTGGCCAGCGCCACCTCCGAACGTCTCGTGAAAGTGCGACGCCACCTGGCGCTATGTCAAGAAATTAACGCAAGTTAATTGTTAAAGTCACCGAGCTCTTCAACTTCAAGCTGCGAAAAACAATGCCTCTGAATATTGATGCTTAGTTATATTAATTATACATTTATTTATGCACTGGATACATTCCTAAATTTCCCAGCTCGCCTATTGGCTATTTGCTCTCTCTCGTCCTTTTGTTCGATCCCGCCCCCGTTTTATGCTAGAACGCTTACAAAATAGCCCCCCAGGCTGAAGTTATTACACATCGTGCCAAACTTAATTTAAAAACGTGCACGAATTAACCGGTCGTGGAGCTGCGAGCGCCGCTTGCGTGACGTCGCGCACCTGTTTGTCGTCTGCTGCCCTCTATAGTTCGTACTTTCGATTTCGCCAACCAAGACGCTACAGGGCAAGTAAATGGTCCCTCAGTATCCACATAGAGCAACGAAAGACGAGAGCTCTCAGAAATATTGACATTCTGGGGTGATTACACAATATCGGGTCACGTGCACCAACGGGTGTACTCTGTGCTCCTCTGAGCACGGCCACATCTATAGTGAAGAGCGTCAGCGTGCGCAAATTTCTGTTTAAGAGAAGTGCTACTGTCTCCCAACAAAGAAGCAGCACCGTAATTAACGACAACGCCACAGTGGAAAACAGGGCCAAGGTGACAAAGCGCTCTTGCCTAATGCCATCTTCGACGAATCGCACCGGTGCGAATGGATGAAGGTGCCATAAGACGGGTTGTTCCCTTCATGTAGAGTGCCTGCGTCAAAAATTATTCTGTTAATTGAACTTTTACGTGACAATATCAAGGACGTGAAGCCATGGTCACGAACACATCACTTGAGTGCTGTTTCTCATTGGTTCAAGAAAATAACAGTCACCTCAGAGCTTTCTCTTCTTTCTTTTTCTTTTTCTTCCTGATATATTTGAGAACCTCCTCTTACAATACGACAATCCGATTGAGTGGCTGCCCAGAAGTATTTGCTGCAAAATTTAGCTTACGGTATTCCACAAAAAGGTACGAATAAAGTCCCTAGATTTTTCACTTCTACAAAGAAGATAAAAAAAACCTTGGGACTTTAGGCACGAAAACAGCTGGGACCGCGAACGACACTTATAAGGCGTGCTGGGAAGTGGGAGAGGGGGGGGGGTGTTTACTTAAGCTAGATGTCGCAAGTTTAGATGGCACTATAAAGGTGCTCTTTATATATATATATATATATATATATATATATATATATATATATATATATATATATATATATATATATATATATATATATATATATATATATATATATATATATATATATAAAGTGTAAAAACAAATTCTTAGTGACTCTAGTGTATAATGTACTGGATTTTCAAAAAATACGCTACGAATGCCATGTGGCAAACACGGTGGCCATGACGTATTTCTGACTGTTGCAATCAAATCCGGTGGTCAAAGTGATGAAAAGCATAGCATTTGATATTCGTAGCTGATACGCTGAGATGCCAGCCTGCACACCACTTAGAAGCTGTCGGTGACCTATAAAGTGTGCCCCTGGTGCGACAGAACATGCGCACTTATTCAAAGAAACACGAAGAACCGGCAACGTATTCGTTCCGTTTATGACGTCACCGCCGCACGCTGCAGTTTTCGCTCGCTATTGTTGCTAGGGCCGGTTGCTAAGGCCACGCTGTCGGCTAATGCACTAGACAAGCTGATTGGGGGGGGGGGGGGATTAAATGAAGAGGGAGGTTCGGGAAAGCGAGGGTAGGAAATAGGGTTTGAAAAATGCAATAAATGTTAGCGCGGAAAAAACGTTAGAGGCAAACTAACGGCGCTAGCGGCGGGTAATTTGGGTGTCTGTCCGTCTGTCTCGTCATTAACCTTATTTCAGACGCGAAGAGGCTTGGACCCCGCCTCTCATTGTGTTGGCGCTGATAGAAAGCGGTGCGTAAGTTCTTCGAAATAAAAATTGCCCAGACCAGAAAAGTGGCGGCGGACGGCGCTCCTATACCAGAACACCGCGCCCTTCCAGGTCGAAAACACGACGGCGGAGGATGTTATTTGCCGCAGAAACCTGAGCTAGTTGCCGGTGGTAACTGAACCTATACATGTTAAGAAAGACAGGGCGTGCAAACACGGACACGAGAGAGAAGTCAAGACACCACAAACGCCGACAACAACTGAAAAAGGCGAACAGCGGCGGAAAAGAACCTTCTTTTCCGCCGCTGTGCTCCTTTTTCAGTTGTTAGTCGGCGTTTGTGGCGTCTTGACTACTCTCTCGTGTCCATGCTTGCACGCCCTGTATTTTTTAACATTAATAGCTACCAACTAGCCCAGCTCTCTGTTACTCTCAACTTATACGTCTTAACAGCGCAAAGCAAACAATCACACCAGGAAGCGACACGTGACCAGGACGGGCGCTAGTGTCTCTTTCTTTTGTGGATTGCTTCGCGCTGTTGAGATGCATAAGGCGTTGTTTACAAGCAGCGAGGAATGAAGTACGGTAAGGCCCGGAGTCAACATTGCGTAAGCGGACCCAACAGGCCATGCCTCGAGTTCATCTTCAACGTGCTACTTCACGTGAGTACATCCGTGTGCAGCGAGCGCATTTCGTGTGCATGTCGCGCTGATTCGGTGGATATGACACCCTCCTGACCGCGAAGACGCGGGTTTTATTTTCGGTATGTTTCGGCTGTGAGGAAAACGTACGTCTACTGTGAATTGCGTGCACATTACAGAACACAGGTTGTTAAAAGAAGAACAACCAGAAATGCACCTCTGCATGGCGTGTCTCTTAGCTTATTGAGCAGTTTCGAGACGTTAAACTTCAAAACTTAGCTTCTGCATGTCACAACATAAATTTTCTTAAAAGAGTACACCAAGCTATCTCTCTCTCTCTCTCTTCAATTTTTTTTTCATAATGTGCAGATGAAGATGGGGCTGTAAAATATGTGAGAAACTGCATATATTCCAGGAATGCAACACTTTTCAAATATGGCCGATCATAAGAGCTCACTGAATGCGGATTACAGGGCAAACGCGAAGCTCTGCTGTGACTAGACACGGGTTTCTTTGTAAGTCGTGAAGATTACGAGAGAACAAAACTTTAATTGAGTTCGAATATGTTGCCCGGGATTCCGAGAAGTTCGGCTTCCACGCGAATTGCGCGTCCCGGAGAGTTATGTGACCGAGTGTATATACAATGTTCGCTTCATACACTGACGAAAATATGGTGCGCCGCGCATGCGTGTGCTTTACTTTTATTCCGCTGGCAACGAAGTGCACGCAACCTACAATTAGCTTCATCACGAACTAGAGAACAAAAATAACTTTATGAATTTTGACTCCCTCGGCGAGATTTCAAAGCTGAATCCACTGACAGAGAATGCGGAAACGTCAAGTGTGTCGCGTTTAGAACGAAATATCCAGTGAGCTAGTCCGGTCACCTCGTTGTCTCGAGAAACAACTTGGCACTGTTTCTTATTTGAAGATGTTCAGCCAAATTCGTGTTAACGGACAAATTTATCAAAACAAGTGCTTCTGATATCATTTTAACAACCACTCGGCAGTGAATGGGCATAAGAAAACGCACACAATGAACGATTTTTTTCCTTGGCAGGACGGGAGGTGGCTTCCTTCGGGTTTTCACAACCTTCCCAAAAATACTGGGAACACAGTTCTTTCTATTATGGAATATTTTATGTAAGTCATTCGCAACATTTGATGAACTTCTAAATCATATTTGCCCGATTTCGCAAGAAACATTGAAATATTGACTTTTCGTTCCAAGAAATTCGAAATATTGATTTTTCGTTCCATCTGTTCGTCAGTTTTAACCTCGACAAAAACTAAAACTTGGTTGCCCAAAAAATGCGAACATCAAATTCTCCATTGTCATGCAGCATACCTAGTCGTACTATTGTACCAGAGGTTACCAAGATCCGTACGAGTGGAGAGAGATAGTGACTGGCTCTACTACAACACTATCTATTTTCTGATGACTCACTGCACGAACTTTGGAACAATGCTAGCAGGTCTTCGATAAGTAGCCAATGAGCGTGAAGCGCGTGCCCACATGGTCCGTAAATGCGGCGTTACGGAGGTCAGGCGCTGTTCGAAAGCGCGAATGAATTAAACTATTCCACACTTCAAAATGAGGAAAATTCATGGCAGGCTAAAGCCTACAGATATGCCTCAGTGGGCCTGTGGTTAAATACCTAAACTTGGCGCTGACAGCTTGCGATCAAACACAAGATTACATAGCTTTAATTCGAAACGAAAAAAAAAGGATGCATACACCCTTAAATTAATAGGAAATAACAGATGTTGAAAAACTTACGCGCCAACATTTGCAAAGCGCTTCTTGAACTGTGTCAGTACACGATAAGGCGGCCACATCGCATGTACTTGAGCAATGGTTGTTCGAAAGGAATAACAAAAAAAAATGCAAAGTTTGCTCATCATTGGTAGCTGTTGCTAAAAGAAGTTAGAAACTTCTTTTCTGATGAACGCATTCAGATCAGTTGCACGTGCCTTTAAGTTATCTTCAAATTAGTTACCGCCTTCAGAAAACAAGGTAAAGAGAGAGAGAGAGAGAAAGAGAGAGAGAAATAAAATTTAAAAAAACTAAGACAGGGGCACATAACTGATGCTCCAAGAGCTGAAACCCCAAGATATATTGCTGAGTACGGAAGAAATAAAGAGCTGAGAAATAAAGTATTGCTCAGTACGCTCAACAAGCTTCCAATCCTAATGTGCCAAACCTCTTTAGAAAATGACACTTGTTAGCAGTTTTCTTTTACTCTTTTCGTTTCAAAACGCGCTCTGGCCATCCGCAAAAATAGAGACCAGTGCGCGCTCGTAGTGTTTGCTTCGCCACATAACTGAAACGCTAGTGGTGGTGCACGCTTTACAGGAAAGGCAAAAATTATCGCCCTCGGGTTCAAAGCACGGAACACTTCTCTCCTTACGGGCTCTTCGTCCCTTGCGAAAGTGGCACAGTTGTCTTATGCCGAAAATCATCACGCGATGACGTCACCACATGACGTCATCACGACATCACAGATCGCCAAATTTTGTGACGGGATCATGACGTCACTTATGACGTCCTCGAATGACACCTTCGCCTGGTCAAAGGCGGGCTGATCACGGAGGCAAAGCAAAACCACGTTAGGCGCAGAAAGCTTTCGTAGGTGGGCTTAGGATGGCTAATACATCGACAGAGAGGAAAAAGAAGACGGCTTTTGCCTTCGATTCATCTGATGCATAAGGAAAGTTGTAATGAGTTAGATGGAGGCACCACAGTCCGGAAAGCTTTGCGGACACCGCGTTGCACGCAAAACAACTCGCACACGCGTGGTAACCGCCATAACGCGATGATAAAGCGTTCGAAACAGCAAACGCACGCTGGAATCTCCAGCTGAATTGCTACTGAGCGTCTCGACCACAGCGCAAACACCGACTTATAACTGAAGTTTAATGCGTAGCAGGGAAATATATAGAAAAAGAACAAGAAGAAGAACAAGAACCACATCTAAAATTGTTTTGCTCGGATAAAAATTAATAAGAAGGTACGTTACTGTTGTCGTACCGCTTTATTTGCCTAAAGACGGCTGCTTTGGGGCGTTGGTCCCTTGTTTGTATACAGGATTGCGCAATCCACAAGGTTGGTTTTTACTTATTTACAACAAAATACTTCCTATCGTATGTCAGCGCACGTGTACTGTCTTCCTTGCTTAGTTTACTCTAATTATCTTCTTTCGCGATGTAAGTGAGCATGCTGTAACCTTCAGTACTCCTCAACGTATTTTCGTCAACATCGGTGTCGTTAGTTTCCTTTCGTGCTTGTATGTGCTTGCGTGTATATCCTTGTGTATGTGTACTTGTGTGTATGTGTGTGTGCTTGTGTTCGCGCGTGTGTCGTATTAATAAATTCTCACACCAAGACGCCCGAATAACAATCATTGCGCAAGCACTGATGATTCTTGGTAAAGTTCCCTGACCCGCCATGGTCGCCTAGTAATTATGTTGCTCGACTGCTGACACGGAGGACGCGGGATCGAATCCCGGTTGCGGACCCCGCATTTCGATGGAGGCGAAATGCTAGAGGCCCGTGCACTTGGATTTAGGTGCACGTTAAAGAGCACCAGATGGCCAAATTTTCCGGAGCCCTCCACTACAGCGTCTCGCATGAACATATCGTGGTTTTGGGACATAAAACCCCTTCAATTATTATTAATATTGGTAAGGTTCACTAGTGGTATATATCGCTTTAACCCACGCGCTAGCGTCAGCAAGCCAGGCGCTGCGGGAGGCAGTAGCTAGCTAGCTGTCAGAAGGGACACCAGAGCGACAAATACGCGCAGTCTGTTTCATCAGTGATGTGTAATATGACTGAACGCAAAAAGGGGTGAACAAAGACTTGAACGCGATGGCATTATTGATACATCCCAACTGATCACACAGGTTTATGACGCAAGAGATGTTTCCAGCGCGGTTTTCTAGTTAACTTCATTCAAACAGTTCCATAAATAAAGCAGCGAAGCGGCAAACTCGTAACTAGTATAATAAGCGAGACACAGGAAGGGTTATGTAACTAATGTTACTACGCATGCAAATCCGATCGCCCGAGCCGAGATGCTGAAGGGATTGCAGGCTGAAGTTTGCCGTCAGAAAATGTTTTGTTCTTGTTTTGAGAACGCCTTAGTGGCACGCGTAGTACGGTGCTAACTCGATCTTTCGGCGTTTTAAGGCAAAACTATATAATTATCCTAATGTGAGCGCAGATTATCTTAACCAGTGAAATGAGAATTCGATTTATTCAGCGTGCGAGCTCGCGTCGCCTACCTAAGTAGGTTCGCTCGTTCCGTTTTCGTAATGATGTCAGACCGCTCTCACGCGCACAGCTACGTGCGGCAAATCTCACAAAGACTGCTTTCTTTTATTTATTTATTTTTAATGCGATTCCCTGAAGAAGTTGAAGAGACAAAGAAAGGACGCTCGCATTAGGACGTTGCAGCCGTACTGGAGAACCTGCTGCAATGTCGCAGATCAAATAATACGTAAATAGGCATTCGTTGATACCAATGACGTTGTCAGCAAACGGAATCTCCGTGCCAGATGCTGCAATATGGTAAAACTGAAATACTCCTTCATGAATTTTTTCAGTTCATAACAAAAAGAAAAAACAGGGGGTGGAGGCAAGGTTATGAGTCACGCTGCAAGGCCATAAGTCAGAAACGAATTGTAAGTCTATTAGTGAGTAATAATGAATACCCAGGGAAAAAGAAAGTCGATCTCTCGGAGAAATAGATGGATTGATGGAGTTGGGAATATTATAGATGTGGGCAGGCCACTGCCGTTAAAACTACCGTGGTAGAGTATAAAGGTATTTGTGCTGCCGTGCAAATTAGGCTGATGAGAATTCAAATATAACATGCACGCGTGAAGATAAGCATAACTAGTGATATCTTATAAAAGCTTACGCACGAAACTACTGCAGCTGCTCCTCCGTCAACCAATTCCGGTAATTTTGTAACGAAAGCGAAAAGGAGCGATCAAGCGTTGCCATTTATGGAGGGAGCATAAAAAAGCTAGTCAGCAAGCACGATAGCGGGGGTCTCACACGTGACCTTGTTTTCCGTAACTGGATAGTATATTCGTTCGTCGGTGGGTGATGTTTAAGAAAGACGAAAAACTGAAATGTTTTCAATTGTCTTCATTCGTTTAAACTTCTTTTTTTGTGTATGTGTGCTTCCCCCCTCCCCCCCACCCCTTCAATTCACGAATAGTGCGGCTGCGACACAATCCCGCCCCCTTTTCTCCGTTATTTACTCCTCACACTTTCCTTCTCCTCATATCGTATCATACCACATTGTAAAATATTTCACAGGCCGAGATATTCAGAAGGAGGTCGCGTAATAAAACTGCAATGGTACCTCTGTACATATGGTAAACGTAGAAAAATTATCAGCAACGATAGAGTAAACGGAACCGTGCAATAAAAAATTGCTATTTAATTAATTACAAACAAGGAAAATCGTGCGTACGCATCAACATGCCGTTGACGGCAACTGTAATATAATGTAAACTACGGTACACCGACATAAAATTTAGGAAATAAACCAGTTTTACCATAACGAGCATGACGAAGGAGTTACTTTTGACCATCTTTACAAAGCTCATGTAGATTCTTCTTATATCCTCTAGGGTACCTAAACAAATAGAGTAAGGTTCACGCATTTTTACCGGTGGCAATAGGTAATAAGATATGAATTCAAGAGCAGTTACCTATGAGCTTTATTCACACCTCAGAACGTAAAGTAGTTAGCAACGAATAATGCAGGAGCATTGGTGCGCCGCAGTAATAATCATTACGCGAGACTGGCATAATTAAATGTGTATGAAATTTGCAAACTCATTCGGCCACCGCAGTTAGTACAGCTTCGATTTCCGGTGACCCGCCGACACCCTCACGAGTAATCGATTACAATTTCCGTTTAATCACGCCACGGGCGATAGATCGAACGCGGCAGAAGCGTTCGCAAACATAAGGTAATTATTTAACGGTGGATATTTATATATAGACGTGCCGCCGAACGCAATCTCGCTGAAATATGAATTGGAAAATTAACGGCGCTCGTAGCTCCCGTACTGCGGCCGGTGCGTGTGCCTGTATTATTTAACTAATCACGGAAAGCTGATGGGAATATGCCCAATTCTTGTGGGCATCTTGAGTGGACCGGTACCTTGATGAATCTCGAGGAGATGGAAGGTCGGTCGGTGCGCTTGCGTGGTAATGACTCGGGGACAACTTTTCGTTGCAGTACTGTGGAAGCTACAGAACCGAAACGCATGCTTGCTAACGCGCCAAGAAATAGTACCCAAGTTTATTGATAATTTTCTCATTTGCCTTGTTGAAATAAACACTGCTTAATTTATCATAAGGCTCAGACAGTCACGGGGAGTAGTAGGTAAAATACAGTTATTGTTCCCTTCGCAAGAATGCCTTCCTTTTCTTTCCATTTCTTAGACAGCACCGCGTTTTCTGCGCGCCCGCTTTCTGAAGTAAACATGGCGTCCGTGACGTGTGTGGGTCAGTGTGTGGCCGCAAACTCGGTGTTTAGTTCTCCCAGAAAAAATATACTCGTAATATGGCACTGAAATGTACACTGAACAATCGAAATGTCTCTCCCCCATTCGCATTTTTCGTTAAGTATAAGACGGTGGCGCAAAAAGGGACAAGGACGAAACAGTCTTATACTTAACTATGCACCAACTAGCCCCGCAACAAATTTTATTGGGCGCATTTTTCGTGTACATCCTTTTCTAAACGCGTTAACGGTGCGAGCGAGCAAAGCCGAAATCAGCTGCAAGCTGCTTCCGTACTACTGGCGGAGCAATACGAATGCGCGGAAGCCCCGCCTCCGTAGCCTTCGCTCCACTGCCAAGATGCGCTTGCTTCGAGTACACTGCACGTGTCGTGCGCATTCGCCATCAACTGCACATGTGATCACGTGCCCTGTTAGTCATATTGTAACGCCAATAAATCGACATTCATTAGTGAATATGGTCCTTAAGGACCAATGAAGCCAAGCAAAGCATGGGGTCAATTTTGTGGTTCTGACTTCTTACGTTCTTTCTTTTATTCCGGCGAGGTGTTCTAGTAGTTATGGTGCTTGACTGCTGACCCGGAGGTCGCGGCACCGAATTCCGGCCATGGCTGTCGCATTTTGATGGAGGCGAACATGCTAGAGGCCCGTGTGCTTAGATTTAGGTGCACGTTAAATAACACCCAGGTGGTCAAAATTTCCGAAGCCTTCCACTACGGCGTCCCTCACAATCATATCGTAGTTTTAGTACGTAAAAACCATAGAAATTATTATTTTTTCGTTCTTTCACGTAGGTAATGTTTTTTCACCAGTTATCACATATATCACACTTTATATACGCGTGAGTGAAAGAAGGGGAATATTTTCGAGGGGCACGTCTCTTTGTTAGACTCAACTAAATGAGCACGACAGAAGGGAAAGCATAAAGGGCATTAACTGATGCCTTTTAACTATAGTGTAGTAATAATGACGTAAATTGACAATAATTAGAGTGAACGAACAATCACCCTTTCCGTCGGTGGGATCCGAACTCACAACCTTTGAATCACGTGTCCGATGCTCTACCAACTGAGCTACGACGAAAGCTAACTTCTGTTCTCTTTAGCCCAACTCTACCAGCAGTTATCCTCGTGTAACATCATTTCACCGAACGTTATCTTCCAGTATAATCGTCACGCCATACATAATACAGCAGCAGAGGAGACGCTTCGAAGCCCTCGTGTTGCAGGCAACAACACCTTCCTTCATTCGCTTCCTGATTTCTATCCTCTAGTTCCCCAGATGTTCTTACGTCTTCTTTTTTTTTCTTTTTTTTTTGTTGCGCCAGTGTACGTGTGCGGCGTTCTCACAGAGACTCCGGGGAATCGGCGCGTATCCCCCGCCCCCCTCTGCCAACGAAATACAGCCGTGTTCCTTGCTTAGCGCGTATCCCTGTTTTTCGCGACGCTTTGCCCCGGCGGGCGCTTGTTTTTCTGATGTGTTGTTCACCTCGGATGACTTTATATACGGGAACCTCCACGCGGGCACACAGCCGTTCCCTCTGCGAGTCGTCCTCTCCTTCGTCTTCTTCTTTTCCTTAGACGCGGTGACTCGCGGAGTCAACGTGGTCGCTGACGAATTGACCAGAGCAAGAGTTGGGGGCCCGGTCTCCGCGGCGGCGGCGTCTTGCCCGTGTTACCCCATTCGTGATCGCGGAGCCGCAGACTCGCCCGCTCGCGGATTGCCGCCTTTTTATTACCGTTTTCGGTAATATAACACCCTGACATTGCGCGCACTTCGGTTATAGTGGGCACGCCTGCAGAGACTTGCAAGTATAATAGCAACACTCCGCCATTGCGGACACTTCGGTTTTAGTGGGCACGCTTACGAAGGTGTGTCTTGTTCGTCTGCACGTTCTTTTTCTTTTTTTTTTTGCGGCGCTATACTTTTGCGCGTTGTCTTAACAAGGTATTGGCATCATTTTAGCGTGCACTCAGACTCAATTTCTCATTTCATTTGTTTAATCTAAAAAACAAAAAAAAAAACACGAAGCATTATAGATGGGAGCAGAGCTACACAAGTACATGAACACAAAACAAACAAAAGAAGATAGTCAGAGGTACTGGAATCGATACCCCGGACCTACATCAACAATGTTACTGGGTGACACTATATATGTGTACACAGCGTATATTCAGTGCGGCAAGGCGTACAATGCTGCAGCAGTCCAAGCTCGTGCCACAGTGTAATTATTGTTTTCGTTACCATTGTACACAGACTACAGAATCGCCACCAGCGATAAAATTGCAGTTCACGGATAAACAAAAATCATGCCATAAAATACTCGGAAACAACACTGTTGAACGTAATAACATCGGCTACGGGAGCTGCGGTTGCAGACCGTGCTCGCATTTTTTTTTAATAAACAGTTTAAATTTCTTGTTGATGCGAGTCCTAGAACATTAACCTTGAACTGATGGTCAGAACCATCCCGTTTGGCCACTAAGATATGACATGCATATAGACTATCAAGACAAAAACGCACGGTGGAGCAGATGTTCGCATTTTCGGGTAAACGTGCAGCGCGGCACAGACAAAGGACGAGAAACGGACGACGACACGAGCGATGACTCTCAACTGAAAAATTTATTTCGTGCACAAATTAAAATGCGTTTAAGCCACATGGTGATTGCCAGACTTGCCACGGTGACTGTCGTCCGTTTCTCGTCCTTCGTCTGTGCCGCGCTGCACGTTTACCCGAAGATGTTAATATACTAACTCGCCCAGATCGCCGTATTAGTTCAGATGTTGGCGCCGTTGGCGTAAAGACCAGTGAATAATGTGTATCTGCGCATATTTCTAGGCCGACAAAAGATGCTGCCTTTAGCAGCCTCGGACGTTCGTGCTTATAGAATGTTAGCGAAAATCTATAGTACACACGTATAGCGTACGTCGCCAAGTAGTCGGGCGTAAACGTTAATTTTTTTTTTAATTGATAGCCGATAGAGTGTCCGGGCACGGTAAAAATCTGTAACGTCGGCGTTCTTTAGTTCATAACAGGGGCCTTGAAGCACCCCTGCAAGCCAATTACTGATAGCCGACGAAATGTACTAATCTGACGGTGTCTCGAATAACACAGCCATGTCGTGCCTCAGTACGCGCTGAAATTACGCACCAAACGTTGTAGATTCAGCGCACTGATTCCATGTACCCCCCCCCCCTCTTCTTTCTTTCTTCCATCCTCTTTAAAAATGAAATTCGACGACGGTTTCGGGATATTTATAATTAGCGAACGGCATAAACAGCGTGGTTATTTTCCTGAATTCACCGTATATACTGGTGTTTTCTATTGCATCTCGTTTACAACATCAACGGATTTACGTCATCGCCTTCTTTTTCAGGCATATTTGCCCGCTGAATCCAGACAAGCGATTGTTCGCCGTCGCCTCGTTTATCGAGAACTGAATATCAAATATTCTCGTGCCCATACCGCTCGGGCAAACACATTCGGCGCTTGGAAGATTCCGCGGCAGTGCAAGACCTGCAAGAGCTCTAGCGCGCACGCGCGCGGCGCGCAGTGCTCGCTTATGGAAGCACGTGCCGACATCTGTTAATGGAAAAGAAAGGAAACGCGAGCGTGTGGTGGTGGTGTGGCATTAAGCGGATTGGGGGAGGTAAATAATAAGAAGAAGAAGCGAGTGCCACCCCCCCCCCCCCCTCCGTTTCTCCCGGCGTGCCAACGCAATCAGCCTCGGCGTCTTCCTCTCCTCCGCCCCCCCCCCCCCCCCCCCTCTTTTCTCCACTAGTGTGTACGGTCTGTGCGAGGAGGGGCCCCGGTCTGGCGACGCACAGCCCGAGGGGGTGCTTCCCGGGCAGCACGCTGCGCTGCAAATGCGATTTGCGCCCCCGCGAGGTTTCGCAGGGGGCCGTAGCCAAGCCGAACGAAGCCGGAGCCAGAAAGGAGCTCTCGCGCGGTCGGTGCTCACGCCGGTGGTTCCTGCGACTCGCTGATGCCGCTGCAAAAGCGTAGAAAAGAAGCAGAGAGATGAGAGGGGAAGAAGAGGTTAGTGCCAGACTACGTGGAAGAGAAGAACAGACTCGGTTCTGACCGCCCCCCCCCCCTCCCTCACCCATCTTTCCTTCTGGCAACCAGCCGCAGCGTGCCTGCGGAGCGTGACTCAGCGAAGCCCTCTTTCAATTACCGCTTCGTTAGAGCGCGCAAATTGGGATCGCGCTCGCGTTCGCTTAGATGGGTCTCCCCGACTCGGCGCCTCATTGGTCCGAGAGTCGCGACGTGGGTGGGATCGAAGGGAGGCGGGGCTTGCGTTCCGACTAAGCCACGATTCCGCCCCTCCCTCTCGCAAAGGGGCGCTCCTTCATTTTTTTTTTTTTTTTGTCGCGTGTACTCCCAGGCAGCATCCCAGTCTCTTCCGCTCGCTCTCTCTCTCTCCATCCTCCGAGCGGATCTCGCGATCGATGTTTTAACTGGAGACAGCTGAAACGCGCGGTGTTTCTTTTATTTCTTTCTTCTTGCTTCGGCAGCGGGGGAGTCTAACTTGACGCCGCCGACCTCTCAACGTCAACGCTTTCATCTTATCGCGAGCGCCGCGCCAAGCCCGCTCTCTCGCGGTCCCTCTATCCGCTGGCGGCGGTCTCTGCTTTGTATGCTCTGTGTAACTTGCATGCCGCGGCATCGCTTCGTCGCAATCGTGTATATATATATATATATATTTGTTTTCACCGCTATACTACACCCGTTGCATTGCGATGCAACGTGGCACCCGGGCAAGCTTTCATCCAGACGGCGATAAACAATGCATTCCGCCCCTGAGCCGTCAGAACTCAGCGCGCCAACGCTGGCGTTGCTGGCGCCAGCTCTCCTTAACGCGTCGGCGATTTCCGGGCGAATTGTAAATCGTGCCCCGTGCGAAAAGGAAACCTCGCAGATCGCTCGCCGCCGCGGCAATACGCTTGCGTCGACACCTCAGGTTCGCTGTATACACATTTTTATCCACAAGAAGCCTCCCGTGTTTTTCGGGAGCAACGCGATAACATTCGGCAAAGTAGTTTAAGAAGTGAAAGAAAACAAAATCGCTTCGGAAGGATATTCGTCGGCATCGGGCCTGAAAGGCTATTTTCTCGGTTAGAGCTTGAGCGGGGTTTTCGTAAAGCGATATCGATGTACACTTTTGATGACGCGCAGTTGTTTCTTTGCTGCGATGTTTTATTCAATGTGTCGACGCTCACTTCTTTCCATTTCAAAAGAACGGTCAAGCGATGTTTCAGTAGATACTATAATTTATTCTCTAGAGCTTTTATGCGTTGCCATTATTTAAGAGAATTCATTGGTGCAAGTATTTATGGTAATTCTATTTTTTTATTCGATATGACGGTTGTTTTATATGGCTTAATTTTGAATTTACCGCCTTTCACATGCTGTGATTGTCGTATGAAATAGGAGGTATCCTAGCTTGTAGTTGCTATCACATCGCGCAATATTGCTATGCGTGTGCACAATACGCTGATCGACATTCCGGAACAGCAACTCTTACGTGTTGTCAGCCACTACGCATGCGCAACTGTAGAGCCGTACCGATATCCCCCCCCCCCCCAAAGCCGTCTTGACAGCCTGTCATAACAGTTACACAGAGCAACAGGGCATTTCACCGACTAAGAAACAGCGACCGCAACATGCTAAACGGCAATCTAGCTTCGCCTCACATAATAACATTTTGTGGAAAAGCCAACTTGCAGGCAACAAAGTACCATTGTTTGATTATTATGTGGATCGTCTATTGACGTCACTGTTGATTGTTACCAAGAAAACAACCAAAGTATACTTAACACACTAATATATTATAACAGCGATATCATTTAATCACGCAAACAAAGAAAACGCATAAACATAACAACTTCACTACTGGATCAATAATCCCAGCGGCCAACAACAAAAACAACAAGAAAAAAAAAACGCTATAAGTTCACGTTTTGTTCGCTTGATTCTTAATGCAACAGCGATATTGTGTGCTCTCACGATCACGAGGTGGCGTGGACAGCAGTCACATTAGCAGGTAACGTTAGACAATGCCTACATGCGGAGCGCCCAACCGTCGAAAATCTCACACAGCGTGGCAGTATGAGAACGGGCTTAAAACACCCATACCATAGGGTGTTTTGATACGTGAAAGCACCCTTTTCCTAGGGTGTAAGGATGTTAGTTACAGACACGGCAAAACCCCCTTAAGGGTGTAAAGTGGTTTACTGTGTACGCACTTCTTTTTTATTTGCGACATATACTTGCATAATATTTGTTGTGTATATTTGTATTAAATGTGCGCCATTACGCCGGTGTTGTGTGTGAAGTGAAGAAGTGTCTTGTGGAATGTGTTGTCATGTATCCATCGGTCATAACTGTTTTTGTCACAGCGAAGGCCAGCTCATTGAGACTACAATCAACACGCATGCGAACGCATCAGCCCTAGTTGGCGGGGGCAACTCATCTACTTGTCGATTGCCGAGGGATACTGGCTAGAGAAAAGAATGTGTCGCGTACGCGCGTACACACCCGGCCCAGTGGTCTGGTGGTTATGGTGCTTGACTACTGACCCGCAGGTCTCGGGATCGAATCCCGACCGTGGCCGCCGCATTTCCGATGGAGGCGACAACGCTTGACGCCCGTGCGCTTAGATTTAGCTGTACGTTAAAGAACCACAGGTAGTCGAAATTTCTGGAGCCCTCCACTACGGCGTTCCTCATGTTCATATCATGGTTTTGGGACGTTAAACCCCAACAATTATTAAGCAGGTACACCCGTGAGAAAAGCTGCACGCACGTAACGGTCACCGAAATTTTTTTTTTCAATTTATTTGTCAAACAAACGCCCGAAGCGAAATTAACGAATTTACTATGAAAGCTTAGAACGACGTAACGTTGAACTAGTTGACCACGTTTGTGCTATCAGGTTTCCTTTTCTAGTGCCCGAAAATCCAGGCCTTCCTATCTTCCACGACGCACTGAATGATTCTCATTGTCAGGTGTGAACAGCCTTACGTTATTTTTAATTTTAAAGCTGCGTTCTTAAGTGAAGAAGTAAACCTTATTCATACCACTGTCCGTCGAACATGACAGACCTAGTATGGTGTCCCTGAATGCGCACAGCTTTTTTTGTCACTTTGAACATTGCCCATTCCGGCACTTTTTTGTACTTCACCGCAATACACCAACGTAACTAGATAAAGAACTTTTAATTAATCTCTTTTTTTTTTCTAAAGATAGGCCAACTTTCGACTTGTCTTAGTTTACAACACCGATGGCGCACCTTTTGTAATCACGTAAACAGTTATAGCCATCAATCGCAAGTTCTCGTGCGTTTAAGTTTACCTTGTTACCAATGATCTGACGTAGAAATCTATTCAAACCGCGCGATGCCCCACGTAACGCAACTAAAGCGCTCTCATAGCCAGTATTCCGATAAGGAACTTTACACGCACGAATAAATAGTTTCAGTAGCTGATTTTTTCAATATAATTTATGATCTAGAGCAGCTTATCGAGCAATTATGAAAGCGATTCAGCACGTTTACTAAAAGGTGAGACTCGGATAGCTGCCTCGTGACCTTAATCTCTTAATGAAGTATTCCATCCTCTCGGAAACTCCAAATATGTGTCAACGCAATCACGTCAAAAGAAAATCCTTTTTCACAATTGCCCTTCGTTTGCCTAATCTTCTTATTTTTGACTGGGTGAAGCTCTAGTAAGCGTCTCATATTTTTGTTGGGGAGTTTACTGTGAAAGAAACGGTAGGGGTGCGTGAATGGTGATTTTTTTGAAAACCAATCAAATACGAATCAAGTAGTTTCAGTTTAAGAGCGAAGCTGTTGAGCAAATTGTTCCTAGTTCACCCCGTTCCAAAATGCTATCCTCATCATAAACGGGTATGGGCCACAGAAATTGGGTAAATCCCACTACACACAACTTCCACTAAAAAGGAAGAAGGCAACAGTTAGCCCGAAAAATGGCTGCGAAGCGACGGCTGCAAGCCGAAGACAGCCCGAGTGCGTACAACAAGAAAATACGTAGGGAACGGGAGAGGCAACGGCGGCTGCGAGAAGACCCCGAAGCGATGGAAGGCCTACGCCAACGACGACGTGCCCGTAGATCTCTCAGAGGTATACGAACGCTTGGCTTCAGCGCGAGTTTTTGTCTCCGGAGTTTGGACATCCGTGTCGTGTCTGTGACTGTGTGTGGTTTAACTAGAACCTCTCTGCGCTGAGAATCAACGTAGAAACAACCTAGCTTCACTACCTAGCTAAGGCCTAGCAACAACCTAGAAGCAACCTAGAAACAACCTAGCCTAGAAGCAACCAGTATAGTCTTCAGAATCATCCAGTTTCGCTGTTTCAAGCATAGCGCGGCGTAGTGCAAGCTTCACCTGATTTTTTTTAGAATTGCCATGAGACTGCGTTCACATTCTAACATTCCTCACTTTAGCATTCCAAGCACAAAGTGAGCATCAAGAAAAAAAAAATGTCTGGTTCTTCTCCTGCGTGGAACTCTTAAAGGGACACTAAAGGAAAAAAACAATTTTTCTCGTATTTGTAAATTACGACTTCACAATGCCGAAAACAGCCCCGTTACCTCGTGAAGACGCTTGGTGAGCGAGAAAAGGCACAAGAAAATACACGTGGCGACGCCACCTTTAGTTGCCCGCACCAGCTCGCCGTGACGTCATAGATTTCGACGGCGCCTGCAAGGGCCTACGTAATCGTTTATCGGTAACGATTGGTTACGTTGTGTTGTGAGGGGCCCGAAGTCTTAACATAGAGAGTTTCGTATAATTTCATTGATCCAACGTGGCCAAAATACGCAAAGAGACCTTGAAATTCGTGACGTCACACTGTCGTTCACGTGCTAAAGTTTCGGCGCGAAATTCAGAAATGGAACTTTGACCTTCATTCCATCTTGGAATAATTATTATGTGATGGCGAGATTAATGACAACGGAGTTCTGAAAGCACAAGTTTTCCTTTCAAACTGATTTAATGTTTCCCTTTATTAGAGCGCTTAACATTGTTGTATACCCGGTAAAGTCTGGCATCCCTGGTGACGTAGCCTGCTGAACTACGCAAGCTTTTACGTTTTATGCCAATACACTGTGCCCGCGGATAGAAAGCTTGCCGTAGTCTTGTCCCAATTTTCGTGTTTATTTCAGTGCCGTTTGCATTTCAAGATATTCGTAAACCATTAGAAAACAATATTCGGACTCACGCGTAGCGACTATTCGATTCAACGACCGAATCAAATAGAATAGTACATTCGATTCAGTATTCAAAATTTTCATATATTCGCACATCCTTAGAAAAAAGAAAAATAAATTCGAAGCGAAGCCGCGAATGAAAATGGTTTAACGCTTTCTTTGCTAAGCGATCTCTCGAGACCCTCCCCTAAATTTACAATGCTTTTCTTATGAAACTTTTCTTCGTAGGCCGGCGTCCGGGCAGGCATCACTGAGGACAGCGATTATTTCGATAGCAATTTCATTGCCGCGACTATAGTCAACCGTGTACGACACTTACGCAAGGCGAAGCTTTCTGAATACAGACCTTGACATTTACGATGTCAGGTTAAGAGTGAGCGGGAGTGTTTTTTTTTTCCTCCTTGCATGCATTCCATTTTGTTCACGCTTGGAGGTTTACGTATTGGGTTAAAAATTTCGATTGAAAACCCACTTAGATGCGTATAACGAACTTACCTGGCATTTGCTTTAAGACTTATTACGAAATGCATATACGTTCAGCTAAGCGCTGACAGTTTCTACGAAGAAGATATGCGACACTCATACCTTGTGGGAGCAGTACGTTTCATTGAGTTCGTGTACGTTCGGAGATTAAATGATGCGTCATCGCAGCGACGCGCAGAGGAAGAATGCGAATCGTAAACACTCTCATCTTTTAGTGGCTTGCGTAAGGAGACAAACTTATGAAAGAACATGCCCTGGGACTCTTACTCTTGAGAGCTTTTTTTAAGCTTTATTTATCTATGCTTAAGGCCATTTAAAAGAGTACCGACACAAAATTTTGAAGGCGAGATAACATGTGGGACAGATTTGCGTTGACACACACGCATCATCTACGAAATATCGAGGGATAGTATAGCCTAGGTCATATTTAAAATCTATTTTAAAGTGCGTGTCGCGCCACTGCACGCGAAACGCTCCTTTGATTTTCGTGGAAGCAACCAACCGCCACCTGTGTGACGAGTTTGTGTTGGCTGCCACGATCCTTGCGAGCGCTCTCTCCTAGCATAGCAGACCTTTTCAAGGGAAAGAGGGGGCGGACTTGCACGGGTGCACAAAGGCTGATGTCCTTGCCTCGGCAGTGCATTTTTTTGGGGGTCACGCATATTTACAACGCCTCAGAGGGGATTATAGCAGCACACAGGAAGCCTTCGTTGAAAAGAGTTGTCAACGCGGTGCTCATGTGCACGTGGTTTTGTGTGTTCACGTAGCCAGCTATGTTTACATGAAAGTTGCCGAAGGTGAGACTTCTTATCATAGTTTGATAATAATTATCATTATAATGATAATGCTGACGATCTTGATTATAACTATCATCATTCCCACATTTTAAGGCGAAAGCTTTAGATGCCTCATCAAATGCGAAAAGGGAACCTCGGCGTCCACACGAGTATGCAAAAAATCATCATCACGTGATGGCGTCACCGTATATGCGCAGTCATGAAGTCAGAAATCACCGGAATTTGTGACGTTATCATGACGTATTGTGAGTTTACTATGACGTCACATAACATGGCGTCAGACGATGACGTCATCACACGTAGGGTAGCCAGCGTAAGGTAGACAATCGGACGCATTTCTGGTTGCCCCTGTCTTCTTCCTTCCTGTCTTCGTGGGGAAACTTAGGTTGAGAGTACGTGCATTTCAGAAAGCTCTAAAAAAAGAGAAATTTTTGACAATCAACTGAAGGAGGGGGAATAAATGGACTCCAATTAAAGCTGTGGAGGTGGCTGTCCAGCGAAGATGTGGCATCAGCGGTGGTATCCGATAGAGTTGTGAGACGTAGGCTTGAGTGATTGAGCAATGGCCTGCATGAAATGATTGACAGCAAGAAAACTAAATGCACTGTAACATAAGTCTGTTCTTTGGGAGTCTTAGCTATGCGTGTCCTTTGCATAGAGCCAGCGTAACACAGGTGAAATCGATTGCAAGGCGGGCTCTTCTCCGCACGAAAAACGCACACGGCGAACGCCACGTGCTTTCAAGCGTTTGAGGGTGCTTTATCTCCTATTATGTGGTTTTTGACACTTGCTTCGTGTTTCTATTTGTCGAAAAGAATACTAGGCTGCGTCTTTCATCCGTAATTCCAATAGGGATGGGCAGTTTTCTCTTCAATTCTCGGAATTGTGTTTTGTCAACGGGTACGAAGAAATACCGGGATCCGAGCAGACATAGCTTCGATTCATAAAGACAAAAAATTAGAAAGCACCTCCACGAACCATCTTCACAAATGACGGTGAAACCGTTACGCTAAGAACCAACACGGCATCCGAGCATGGTCTCGGAAACCTAGCGGCCATTGCGGCGGGCGAAGTGACGCCGACGTTCTTAAATTTCCGCCACATGCGCGCACACACACACACACACACACACACACACACACACACACACACACACACACACACACACACACACACACACACACACACACACACACACACACACACACACACACACACACACACACACACACACACACACACACACACACACACACACACACACACACACACACACACCACACACACACACACACACACACACACACACACACACACACACACACACACACACACACACACACACACACACACACACACACACACACACACACACACACACACACACACAATGCTCGAGGCCCGTGTACTTGTATGTGTCGTTTTTTTTTTCAGAAAGAGCCAAATGCAGAAACCGAAACTGGGCTAAATTTCATGGGAGCGCATAGCGCGCCTAAGTATCTTTAACTTCTAAAACAGTTAGAATCAAAATGGGGCAATTCCTGATTGTAACGTCAACACAAGAAGGTAGTTTCTAATAAAAAAAATAAGCCAAATCTCCCATCTGTTTCAATAAAACTGAGCCACATTCATTAAACCAGCGCTGCGTCAACAATCGTGACCAAAACAACCAACGCGGTCTCATCCAATCTGTTTCATTTGTGCCCTCGTTGCTTTTCTACCGTGTTTACATTCCACAATTAGTTTTTCTAGGGCGAGTTGGAACTTATTGAAGGACATGATGTTGTAGGGAAAAACTCTAATACAAAGAGGCCGATTTTCCTACTTCTTTTTGCTTCTTGTTGTTTCTTTTCGAGTTTAGCGCTTCAGTATCATCATCTTCTTTCGCTCCAGGACGGCATACTTGAAATAGAAGACAACTGCAATGAAGATATTGGGCACCAATCTATTCGTTCATGGTGAAGAAGCGATCATAAACGGCACGGCATTAAACGAGCTCAGAAGAAGAAGATCTGGAGCACTTTTTAAGGGCTTCAGTAAATGCGAAGAACAAAAAAAAAAAAAAAAAAAACGCTGCCGACAGTCCAGAATAGTGCGCCTTCTGCCAGGAAGGACCACTCGCTCTTCAAGTCTATAGTCATCGCCATTACGCCCATGCGACGAAGAACGGTACCGACGGAGGCACAAGTATGACGTTAATTTTATCGCATAATATTACTGTACCGTACCTTCGAATCGTTTGAGACTTCTTTTACGAGCTAATTCAAGCCCGAATGAAATGTTCCAATCTATAAGAGCCAAATACAAATTTTACTCCTGAATACCGACGATGGTGGGCTATATAGATATTAGCCGCAATATAGATTTGACGTATTCAGGGGACAGGAACACACTGGCAAAAAATTGTTGGAGCAGGCCCGAGCATATTGTCAGTAGCAAAAAAGTGCGTTTTTTTCAGTTTCAGTTCAAGTGCATTTGGCTCTTAAAAAAAAAAAAAGCTCCACATATTTAGGCCTTTAGGTGCACGTTAAAGAACACCAAGCGGTCGAAATTTCCGGAGCGCTCCACTACGGCGTCCCTCACAATCACATCGCGGTTTTGGGACGTCAAAACCCAACAGTTATTGTTATTATTATTGTTAATATTATCATCATCATCATCATCATCATCATCATCATCATCATAGGATGTTATTGAAAGGCAGATGGCAATACAAAAAAAAATGTTGCACAGCTTACACTGAGTCGCGCAAGGCTGGGGAACAGCAGCGCTGGTCGGCACTCGGCTCGGCTGGTACTGGTTTAACTAGGGACGCGTGCATTGACACCCCTATGCACGAAGTGTTCACGTGATCACCTTGTTAATCACGAGTATTAGTTAGGTATCGATCGGGTTCGAATGGGTGTTTCCGTTTCCTAGTATCTATCTATCTATCTATCTATCTATCTATCTATCTATCTATCTATCTATCTATCTATCTATCTATCTATCTATCTATCTATCTATCTATCTATCTATCTATCTATCTATCTATCTATCTATCTATCTATCTATCTATCTATCTATCTATCTATCTATCTATCTCTTTCTCGCAGTTTCTCTCTTTTTTCTTTTGCTACGTCTTCCCTTTCTTTCTCTCCCTCTCTCTCTGTACTCCTATTCTCGCCCATCCGAGTTATTGCATCCCACGCCGGACATATCGGCGCAGCGGGAGAGCGCGCTCTGGGCGCACAGTGTTCGGAAGCGAAGCAGAAGATGACGAAGAGAACGCTTTACTGCATGTTGATGATAGTTTCCTGTCTACATCGCGAACCGGAAAAACGGCGGGCATAACAGCTTTGCCGTAATATTGCAGCAGAAACTGACTGCTGCTAATTGTCATCGTCGCTGCGAATATGATTTTCAGTGTTCGTTCACTGTACAGGGCATTATGCTATTTGATGGACGCACACCAAAACACGCTGCTAAGTAGCCATCTAAGTAGCCACCGCACTTAGCGGATGACACTTGGTCAGCGCTGCGGCGCTGGTTTCCACGAAGGAAATTCTTGAGTAAGAGTAAGCTATTAGAGTTTTAGAAAACGCGCCAAGTGACTGAACGCGCTTGCTTCCACGTATTCATGTAGCTCTCCATATAAACATTCATACAGCTTTCCTATTCCGCCTGATGAGGTATTCGCCTGTGGCGTAGTGATTAAAGCATCGGGCTTCGGTATTAGAGGCCCGGAGCTCGAATCCCACGATGAGACATTTTTAATATGTTTAATTTATGTTAAAGTCTCTGTAAGGTCTTATGTTAAGTAATGTTAAGTAACTTAAGGCCTTAACAGAGTAAGACTCTGTTAAGGCCTTAAGTGTCTCGTTGCACGGCCCCTTGAGCGAAACACTCGAGGCGAATGAAGTGGTATAAAAAACCAACACGACACACGCCACTATAGTGACGTCACATATGACATTACCGTGTGACGTCATCATGGCGTCACATATAGCAATATTTTTCACGTTATCACGACGTCACTAGATGGCGCCACACGATGACGTCGTCATTTGAATTCGACATTCTGTCAAAAATCTCCAATGTATTCGAAAAAAATCGTGCTGATTTATTCCATTGAAAACAGTGAATTGATAGAATACTTCGGAGGGAAAAAATTTTTTGGTCACGTGGGTGCCTTCCAAATTTCCCGGAATGTCATCTGGTTGTTGTTTGTAAGGAAATTTATTCTGAGAGTATATTTTCTTGTTTTAACACCAAATTTGGTTTACCTATTGAGCAAAAGTGTTTGTGTAAGCTGTTTAAAGCTCAATAATATTAGCGCAATTTTTCTGCCACATACGCCTCCAGGAATTCTGCCAAAATGTTCTATGTTCGCATTTTTTCCATTGCGACAGTGCATCTTTTATGAATATATGAGTAATGAATACTTACTCTATGGAAGGTATATTTTGCGATAAAAATATTTTCAGAGCCCTCAAGTTTCTAAACATTACGGGAAAAAATCACGAATTTCAGAAAATCGTCATCTTTGTCCACATTGAGAGGCAATTTACACTACGTGGCGCTCCAGGTAAAAATCAGCTTTATACTTAAATCGAAAGCAAATAAACAGTTCTTCTTATAAGGGAAGTTTTATCACTACAATTTTCGTTTTAAGGAAGAAAATACTTTTTGAAGTTTCCCATTGACGGCTATCTTCCCATTTGGTCGTACGGCAGCTTCTTCATTGAAGTTTCCCATTGCCTGGTCGAAGCACGTGTCGATGCTTAGATCCAAACTAAGCAGCTTCATACACATGCTTAGATATATAGCAGGCACGAAATGGGGCCCATCAGAGAGGTCGTTGCTTCAGCTGTATGAGGCACTTTTCATAAGCTACCTACGATACAGCTTACCTGTTATGACAAACTTACGCCCGTCCTGCCTGCGTACGTTAGAAAGTTTGCAAGCTCAGGCATTGAGGACATGTCTTGGCGTACCGCGATGTACGTCAACATTAGGAGTTATTGCGGAAGCACGCATAACTCCCATGGATAGTTATCTTTCATGCGAACCGTTAAGAGTTTATCTCCGACTATTGACGCGGCATGAACGTCATCCTCTGGCAACGATCCACACCCACCGACCGGACAGCACTTTTGCAGTAATCATCTCACGCCATGAGAACGTCATTCCCTCAGGCTTCGCTCCCGCAAAAGTTGCAGAGATAGCAGCATGGATTTTATCAAGACCTACAGTGCGCCTATCCATTCCAGGAGTGAGTAAAAAGTCGCGCATACCTTTATGTGGCCTCAAACAATTAACGTTATCATATATATCTACAGAATATGCCAATTCTGTGCATGTTTTTACTGACGGGTCTGTGTTACCCACTGCGTCAACAGCGGCATTCGTTATACCAAGTTTGAAGACCAGTGAACGCTTCCGTCTGGACCACCGAACAACATCGACGGCGGCAGAGATTGTAGCCATCCGCGAGGTAATTCGTTACATATCGACGCAACCTCCTCACCAATGGACTATATTTTGTGACTGTAAACCAGCACTCCAAGTGATAGATTCAGCACTTAAACGAGGGCCGTATTCCATACTTGCTCACGAAGTGGCCGAATTACACGATGTCGCCCTGAAAACTGGCCATCGTATCATGTGTCAGTGGGTTCCAGGGCACTGCGGTCTGCAGGGCAATGAGCAAGCCGATGCGGAGGCAAAGATGGCCCATGATAAGGCCAGCTATCCCCTTTTCCCGACCGGATACTAACACCGCAGTGTACACACTCCTGAGTGAGACTACAGCAGCATATTGGTCTTTACCAAGCCATCGTCATCGCCCGCCGGCTTCGCGAACTTGACCCACATATGAGTGTTAGAATCCCACCAATCATGAAAAGGTGTATTACAAGCTTGTTTCACCGACTACGACTAGGTGTGGCATTCACTCGCCGTTACCAACACCTTATCGGCCGTGCCGACAGTCCCAATTGCGAGATGTGTGGCACTCCTGAGACTATCGAACACCTCCTGTGCGTCTGCCCACGATACCTCACGCAAAGAAATTCAATGGCGGCCGTCTTGTTGCCATCGAAGCAACAAGTTTCAGAAAAAGTTCTGTTGGGACCACCACCATGTCATCAGCGCGATATTCTGAAAGCGCTGAACATGTTTTTGCGCGATACAGAGCTCGACGAGAGACTGTAAATAGTTTTTGGACATTCAAGGACTTACTTCGTCGCCACTTTTTTCCATCATCATCATCCGCATCTTCTCTCCACTCTCTATACTACCACTCTCCCCTTTCCTACTGCTGAGTAGCAGGCCAGAACATTGATTCAGGCCGACCTCTCAGCTTTTCTGCCATAATAAACCTTTTCTCTCTCTCCCATTGCCGTATAGTACCAGGCACCACGTGCCTGGTGCTACGTTGGTGCTTTAAAGGATAGCTTATCGTCTGACGTGACGTCATCAGCACTCAAGTTAGAGCACAGACGTCAGTTCTGTCGAAACGGAGTGCACGTTATGTTGCGATGATGCGCGTGACTAGCAATCGTTGGCGTTTTCCTCCGTGGTCGAGCAACGCTCGACAACGGCTTGCCGAGCCATGGGAATACGCGCGTAACGTTTATTACATTGTTACAAAAGCAGACAGCGAACTCTGCAACCACAATTGACATTACCGCGACATAGTGGAACCTCCGCTGCGTTAACCAGAGTTTAATCGAACATCAGAGGTCGCTGACCGGCGCCTCACCATCTAATCTACCTTTACATTGTCGAGAGTGTAAATGCACGTCAAAATTCGATGAATGCACAATTTTATACAGCACAGGAATGAATACACGCGTCATATGGTTGAGCCCTG
This sequence comes from Rhipicephalus sanguineus, assembly GCF_013339695.2. Taxonomy (NCBI): domain Eukaryota; kingdom Metazoa; phylum Arthropoda; class Arachnida; order Ixodida; family Ixodidae; genus Rhipicephalus; species Rhipicephalus sanguineus. The sequence continues at coordinate 55,932,819 of NC_051186.1, forward strand.
GCATATCGATAACAGTGGTAGCGCATGCGTGAGCCAACCGTCGATTAACTTGCATAAATAAGAAATCAAATGCCTGAGCAGTTATCTTCCCCGTAGGCCCCCACGTGTGCCGGATTGATAGGTATCGCCTCTTATCTGGGCGCACGCAGATAAGTATGTTTTTGTACCTACTTTCTTTTCCGCCGCTGTGCGCCTTTTCAGTTGTCATTCGGCGTCTGCTGTGTCTTGACTTCTCTCTTGTGCCCGTGTTTGCACGCCCTGTCTTTTTAACACGAACACCTACCAACAAGCTGAGCTTTCTGTCATTCTAAGTGGTAAAGTTTTTATGTGAAGGTAGAAAACATAGCACAGGAAACACGTCTGTGCGTTGAAGAAATGAGCCGCGCAGAAGCACAACCGCGAAAGCTAGGGGAAGGAAGATTCGACGAGCATTTTCGTTTGCCTTAGGTCACCAGCTTAGCAAACAGGAACTACGGCATAACTTGAGCTGCATAATTAGAAATTACGCAAAAAAAAAAAAATCAGGAGCCATTTCTTCTGTCGGGAAAATTGGGGCAAGCGAAGCATGGTGTGTGTCTGACCTACTATCGCCGACAATCTCACGAGTGAGAGAGAAACGCAAGTGAGCAGCGCACCCTCGAGGGAGGGCCGTATTTTTGTACGGCCACGTGTCCGTACGCTCGCCGGCGCCGGGTTTTTCACGAACTATGCCGCCGCCATCGCCGAAACCTGTAACTCGTAGAAGCTTCGCTTAAAAATACGTAAACGAACGCACATAGGTAGTACTGGAAGTGGGAAGGCCGCGTATCCACGCAAGCGAAACTTTTATCTGACTTAAGGGGACACTAACGAACAAAACGAGTTTTCTCGTATTAGTAAACTACTCTTTCACGATACCAAAAACACCCATGCTTACTGCGAAAAGATGCTTAAATCAGCGAGAAAACGCGCAAAAAGAAACTGTGGGTGGCGACGCCACCTTGAAGTTTCCGCACCATTTTCCGTGACGTCACATGTTTTCACGGCGCCTTCTAGATCCTGCGTAGTTCCTAATCGGTAAAAATGAAGTACACTGTCTTCTGAGGGGGTCACAGACTTAACATACCAAGTTTGAGGAAATTTTGTTGAGCGAATGGCCCCAAAATACGATAAATACACTTTGAAATCCGTGACGTCGCGCGCGGAGATTTCGGCGCGAAATTTAAAAAATGAAACTTTGAAGTTGATTTTCCCGTCTATTAATAAACCTATGATGGTGAAATTAACGACATTAGAGTTCTCAGAATACAGTTTATCAATCTAAACCAATTCATTGTTTCTCTTTAGTGTCCCTTTAAAAAGCCCCTAACCCCCTCGTGTTCAAGGACGAGAGAGTGGTTTCCTTCTCGCCTTCGCTAGCCTTCCTACAGGCGATATCTCGTCCTCACCACTTATTTCTTAAAAGCACGTGTACGATGTCAGCACTAAGCGTTGAGCGCATCAGGATTTCGGGCTTGTCGGCTACACGCTGTTACCTCCGCTTGCGCAATCGGATGCAATCAAAATGAAGTGAAATCAGTTGATCGCGCACGATAGTCACGCGAGACAAGGAAGGACAGGTGGGCGGCTGCATGGCAAAGCAGTGTGGGAGACAATTCACAACTGATATTTCGCGTGTGTGGACCAATCGTGAAGTACGTACCGTAATGACGTCACGTGAATCACCGTTCTTGCGTCACGAAGTGCGCCAGAAAGACGAAAAACGCCAGGAGAGAATAACACGCTCGGTTTTTGTATCTTCAGAGGCTGGTGAAGGGCCCTTTAAGGGAAGTCGCTTTTTTTTTCATAGATACTTTTTTCTTCATTACGTGTCTGCAAATTCTTCTCTCCCTCGTTTTTAGTAACTACATCGTCGAACAAATATCTCTCCTTGAGGTGCCCGGATGGATGATACAGCACCACGGCGGCACGCCAGCGTGTTTGCACCCCCTTTCCCGTCAAAAATTCGCTTCTTCTGCACGGGGAATCCCCGTCGTCGACGCAGTCTCAGCCGACGATCGAATTCACTATGGCGACGAGAGCTCATTCTTTTCAAGATGGCGGCTGGCTGCCGGCGGGAACGGAAGAACAAAAAAGGAAGTGCAGTGTTGCTATGGAATTTTGTCCGAAGGAAAAGAAAATGGTTCCATATTCGACGGACGGGGGGGGGGGGGCTACAGCGAGGCAGCTCTTAGGATCCAATTTTCGGTGCACTTCGTCTTTGCGTCCGTGGAGGCTCGATCGTGGAGTAAGAACTTGAGCCGTTTCTTTTTTATTTACGAGGGATGAGCCGTGTGCTACTGTTATTGCTGCTTTTAGATAGATAGATAGATAGATAGATAGATAGATAGATAGATAGATAGATAGATAGATAGATAGATAGATAGATAGATAGACAGACAGACAGACAGACAGACAGACAGACAGACAGACAGACAGACAGACAGACAGACAGACAGACAGACAGATAGATAGATAGATAGATAGATAGATAGATAGATAGATAGATAGATAGATAGATAGATAGATAGATAGATAGATAGATAGATAGATAGATAGATAGATAGATAGATAGATAGATAGATAGATAGATATGCGTGGTGCGTGTGTGTGTGTGTGTGTGTGTTTGTGTGCGTGTGTGTGTAAGCAGATTGTTGCTCAGGCGCTGTCGTGCTTTTTTGCTATTTCGCTACAGCCCAAGGAAAACACACAGCGAAACGGAAAAATTAACAAGAGAAATTACACACAGTAAATAAAGCGCCCGCCAACAGAAAAAGACGGGCAGAAACATAGGACGCGGTGTGGTTTATCAAGCTCTTCCATCCGCAGTTTGTGCTATTTGCTTAAAGCTGCATCTAGCTTAAATTTGCTTATTTGCTTAAAGCTTATTTATTATTATTATTTTTTTTATTATTATTATTTGTTATTTGCTTAAATTTGCTTATTTGCTTAAAGCTGCAGATAGATAGATAGATAGATAGATAGATAGATAGATAGATAGATAGATAGATAGATAGATAGATAGATAGATAGATAGATAGATAGATAGATAGATAGATAGATAGATAGATAGATAGATAGACAGACAGACAGACAGACAGACAGACAGACAGACAGACAGACAGATAGATAGATAGATAGATAGATAGATAGATAGATAGATAGATAGATAGATAGATAGATAGATAGATAGATAGATAGATAGATAGATAGATAGATAGATAGATAGATAGATAGATAGATAGATAGATAGATAGATATGCGTGGTGCGTGTGTGTGTGTGTGTGTTTGTGTGCGTGTGTGTGTAAGCAGATTGTTGCTCAGGCGCTGTCGTGCTTTTTTGCTATTTCGCTACAGCCCAAGGAAAACACACAGCGAAACGGAAAAATTAACAAGAGAAATTACACACAGTAAATAAAGCGCCCGCCAACAGAAAAAGACGGGCAGAAACACAGGACGCGGTGTGGTTTATCAAGCTCTTCCATCCGCAGTTTGTGCTATTTGCTTAAAGCTGCATCTACCAGACAGAGCTTAGTAACAAAATCTTTTAAGAGAAAACAGTCCTAGAGAAAGGGAAGGTGCCGCGCTTCGCCGACGACCATCAAAAACGGCAGAAAAAAATACACTCTTTCCTGTCTCTTTCTTTCTTCCATCTCCTTCGTGCTTGTGTGGTACGGCGCCCGTTCGCTACGAACCAGCTAGCCTGCATGAAGCTCTTATTAAAAGAACGAAATTAAAACAACGCACAAGAGCAGCGGGAGCATCAACACGTCTTCGCCGCACAACCCCGGCGCCTCGCAGTGAAAGCACCGCGCACCTGCGGCAGATGCGGCGTCGGTAGCCGGGCGATGGACCCCGAGCTCGCGCTCCCTACGATGCCGCTTCCACCTCCCCTCCTTCTCTTTGCTCCCCCCCCTAACCCCCCACTGCGTCAATGCCTCCTCTCGCGCCCCCGCCGAAACCTCCCCTCCATTCGGGCAACATCTCCTTTGAGTCGGCTCCATTAGTGCCGGGGCGGCCGGGGGGCGTGGCACCCCGCTGGGCCCATCTGACGGAGTAGCCGCCGCCATGCAAATGAGCCACTTGTCGCCGTGGACCCGGAACCCCGCGCGTTGAACACGCCGCCGTGGCTGCCCGGACGCCGCCGCAGCTGTCGCCGCCCTACGGAATGCCGACGCCAACGCCGCCGCTGAGGAGGAACCCGCCGAGAGCGCTGCTGCTGCTGCTGCTGCTGATGCGGCCACGGCATCTAGGAACACGCCCCGTTGCCGCCGCTGGCGACGCGGTCCTGCCTGCGGCCCGGGCAACCCCGAGGGACCTCCGGAAAGTGAGTGCTGCTGTGCTACCATATACGCTGGCACCGACGATGCTATACAGCCGTGTACGAAGCGTTACGGAACTATGGCCTGCTCTATCGCGGGGTTTGAAAGCTCTGGTGCGCTAGCTGCTTTCCGTTTGCTGCAATACATGAGCGTAGGTATACCGTGTTTTCTTTTGTATAGGTTCGCTCGTTAAGAAAGGTAGATATTTCGTGAATTCCGCTTTATTGAAGGAAGGGAAACGTGACAGCAACGCAGCATTAAGAAAACTAGACAATTTCTTTTTCGGCAGTGGTTCAAAGACAAAAATTCGTAGGGGTACCTTATGTAGTTGGGGGGGAGGGGCGATTAACCAGGGCTGAACTTGGTAGGCTACCCTACAGTGAGGAATTGGGAAAGGGAAGAACAGTTAGAGAGGAGGAGAGAAAAGTCACTTTGGCCGCCAACGTGACAACAGTTTCGCGTTTTGACATCACAGACAGTGAATCATTCAGCGGTTGCCTGAGGAGACGCAAAGGCGAAAGCCATCGCCAGGGGATCGTCCTATTTAGCTTCTTCCTAGGTGTCATGCTTTCGCAAAGACGAAGTCATAATCGAGCCAGCGCCACTTCTTATCAAAGTTAGCGCTCTGCTCGCGCCACGTGGGTCACGTGATGCTTTCGGTACGCCATATGTGATGCCGCCGACGATGAACACCGCCAGACGGTCATATTCTGTGTCTCACGAGTACACTTAAGGCTTTCCCGCCTTAATAAATTCAGAACAATCTTCTCTTGGTTCTCTTTAACGGCCGTCTTTCCGCTGCGCTCTATCAAACTTAGGCGCAAGCGCGCCTATCTTGCCGTGCTTTGTTTTAGACCTGGCTGTCACTGTATACACCCTTGCCTACAGACTTAATATTGAGAAAAAAAACGAAACAAATGGGAAAGTGGGTGTCATCAAGAGCAAAACAGAGACAGTCTGTGTATGTGCGTTTTTTTGGACGAAGGCCGAGATGTCGGTTTGAGCTAATGCGCCCCTCTCTGCACAATCGAGTTTTGCTTAGTGGCATTCGCTGTTCAGAGGCATAACACTACCACAAAGCAACGCGGGCCAACACGGTCTTCCGACACTGAGACATCGTGATAGAGGGGATCGCAATGGAAATGTCTCCTACTAAGCAACGAGAGGGCGTTATTTCATTAAAAAAAGACAAGAAACGGCGCAAGAGGCTTACGAAGGAGGGAGCAAACGAAGCGCTGAGTGACGAAGGAGGAAACAAAGTTAGCATTTCCTTACGCTCCTTCACTGAACTTGCGGCTTGCTTTTCAAAAGTAATCGTAGGCGCAGCCTGAACTGCTAACCGGGAACGTCAGTACACGACTCGCCAGCGTAATGTCCCAGTCGGAACTCACAACTCCGGTCTGCAACAAGGAGCGACGTTGGGCAACACGGTATTGCATATTAGAAGCGAATAAACCCAGATAAGGTATAAGACGGGGCACGTGCTGCATTTTTTAAATCTTGTCGTACGTGCCGTATTGATTAACTCCGGTCTGCTTACACGAGCGCAGATACGGTATACGAGTGCGTGCGCTGGACTCTGTCCTGTACCCTCGCCCACGTCTCTCGTCACGAGACACTATAGGCGTCATCAGCCCGCTGTGCACGCATACCCCCCGAATGGTCTCCTCACCCCATGGTTTCACCTTCTATGACGCTTGCAGGCGAGTGTGAGCTGCAGTGTTCCCATCCCTCGAACTGTGCCCCCCCTACCCCTCTTTAGTCGCTGCTGCCACTGTTCATCAAAAGAGATTACGCGGCGTAATGTGTCGGCTCCCTTTGGGCTGATTCTGTGCATTGGAAGCCGTGATCACTGCGGTTGGCGACGGGGCTGCCCCCGGGATGCTGTTTCACTTAGACACCGCGCCTATACCCTGCGCGCAGGGTGACACACAATAGAAACATCAAGCAGGTATTTCCGCGCCGTTGCCATATGTGGGTAATTGTGCAGCAAAACACACCTGCACTGGGCTGCTCCCTCCTCGTATGTGGATTCGATAAAAAGAGTAATTTTTTCCTGTGAGAGAGCAAAAATTCATAGGAAAGGCAGGAAGGTTAAGCAGCAAGCAGTACTAAAGTAGTAAACCCCGGAACTTTTGCGCACAATGATCTGGTTTCCTGTTTAGTTCAAATTTACAACACTGTGCGTTTACACGCTACAACCACGATACGGTTACGAGGCACGCCGTAGTGAGGGTACTTCGGATGAATTAAGGCGCACCTTCATCTAAGTACACTGCTCTTTTGCACATCACTCCCATCGAGATGCGGCCACCGTGGCTGGGAATCGAACCCGCGCTATCGTCGCGCATAGAAGAGTCACACCATAGCCGTTAAATTACAGCCATGGCTCTTGCAAGTTCGAATTCTAACAATGCCTCACTGTTGGGCTAGTTGGTCTTGCATTCTGAAAAGGATGGGGGGTGGGGGTAGTTATATATAGCGCGAAGTGCTCGAAATACAAAAACAGGAAACCGGACAGCGATATATGAATGACCAAGAGCGCAAGCACTGATCCCAGCTTTTGGTATGAACTGTCAATAAACAGTTGCCTTGCTGGTTTTTATGTATGCGTTTGTCCACCACTTCGCGATAATCTCGCGCAATCAGAACCGATCGCTGAGGTTTTAGGCACGAGATGCGAATGAGCGATTCTTAGACGCTCGTTTCGCAATTCGAGCGAGTGACGTCATCTCATCTAGCAAGAATAGTGACAGACGCTGGATCAAAAATGAGGTATTTTCATAGTCGCGAAGAAGCTCATTTCCCGAATACCCATTCGAAGCAAAGGACACGGAACTAATACTTTTTTAGATGCGAAGCAGCTTTTGCACTGGGCTGTGTCCGTAGTTCCATTGGCGACCGTCCCAGCATAGCCATATGAACGCGCGCTAGCGCCAAGGAGAAATCTTCTTCCTCTTGTTCTTCGACTGCCTTGATGATGATACGTGCAGAGCACTTTAGGGGACCGGGCTACTGTATGCTGTCCTAGCGTAGCGTAACGCAGACAAAACTATGTGTGCTGGCACGCGCTGGCGCGTTCGGGCCTTTGTAAGGAGCTGGGTAAGACGCTATGACCTCTCCCCCTTACACTCTCAGCAATCAAGTGATGTTGTCGGGGAACGAGATTCTGCAGACTGAAGTAGAGCACCAAGTCGGGCTAGTTGGTCTAAATTCATAATCTTTGTGTCTTTGTGTCATAATCATGTCTTTGTGTTTGTAGCGCAGTTTTAGTCGTCGTTATGATTCTGCAGACGTGCGATGAACCCGCGTGGAGTGCTCCAACAAGAGTTCGGGACGAGTAACAGCAACTACAGTGAATTCATGGTGTGCTCCACATGCAAGGACGCGTTAAGATCGGGCAAGGTGCCCGTGATGAACGGAACTTCAAATCGACCCATGCGCTGCTTCGCATCCCCACATGGTTCCCTTTAGTGGGAGATGGTGTAATGTTTTTCTTTTTTTATCATATCAAGGCGTATTTTAGGGCTGAGTTAGTTCATACTTGCAGTAAAACAGCGCCACAAGACACAAGGAACCAGAATAAGATTAACGTCGTTCAAAGGTAGAGTCACAAAGGCGCATATCTTATTAACGTCATTAGAGCTGACCACTTCAGTTCGGCGAATGCTAGCCAAAGTGGAAGGTAATAGGAAACGATGTCGCACCTGCTCGAGATGTCTAGATGGCATTCCCCAGGCCGCAGGGAAACTTCTAGGTGAGACGTGTATTTACACAGGTTTCTCGCTAACGTTCAAACACTCATGATGTAGTCAGTGGCTCGTTAGTACCTGATAACTATAATAACAGTAACGGCAACAACAAGACTTGATCAACAACTCAATGCATTTCCAGCGGCATGCAAACACATTCATCCAACGCCACGAAGCGATTATTTTTGCTTGCTTCGTTTTATTCCTCTGTCTACTGGAGTCGTGATGACGAAGAAGGGAAAAAATTGAAGCGGGATCGGTACATCATACTGAATTTGCCTTGGAGGATTACTATGTCTGCTGCCTCTTTTTTATGCGTGCGTGTATATATATATATATATATATATATATATATATATATATATATATATATATATATATATATATATATATATATATATATATATATATATATATATATATATATATATGTATATATATACGCGGCGCATTTTCGCCGTTGGTAACGTGGTCGCCGCCATCTTGCTGTCCCTCTATTAAGCGTGGATGCGTGTTCCATGCACTGCGGTAGACTCTCGATAGACACGCGTACCGCTGTCTGGCTGGTCTGGCCTTTACGGCAGAGCTGTTAAGGTCGAGGTTGGCCGTGTGTCGAGGATAGAAAACTATCATCACCATGAACTGGCGCGCGCCATCTTCACCTTTTTCTTCATCGCCTCCATCTTTTTGTGCAATAACTTGACTGGTGAGAGAACGATTACAGAGAGAGAGAGAGAGAGAGAGAAAGAAAGAGAGAAAGTATTTGCTGTCGAAAAATTTTCTTTGCCGAGGCAAGATTCGAACTCGCGTACCTACGGTTCGAATTCGAGCATCCTAACCACTCGGCTATCCAGGCACGCTGGCGGAGCATAGCATAGCCGCGTATAGTATAGTACAACGAGGTGGTGGGACAGTTAAGTGAGGGTGAGGAGGAAACATGTGAGGGCTAGGAGGAAGGAAAGGAGAATGTGAGAGCAAGTACACAGAGATAGAGAGAGAGATAGACAGAAATAGAAACGGGGAAATAGAAAGAAAAGGAAGGAACAGAGAAAAAGATAGAGGGCGAGAGACCGACTACACAGAGAGAGAGAGAGATAGACAAAGAAAGACATAGAAAGAAATAAAAAAAGAGAAAGGAAGGATAGAAAGAGAGGAAAAGACAGAAAGACAAAGAGAGAAAGAGTTAAAAAGCAGGATATAAACGGGAAAAAAGATAGAAGGCGAGAGACCAGCTACACAGAGAGAGAGATAAAGAAACAAAGAGATAGAAAGGAAGAGAAAGAGAAAACATATAATAAAGGGAAGAAAGCGAGAAAAATACAGAAAGGCAGAGAACGAAATAGACAGAGAGAGAAATAGATATAAAGCAACATACAGAAAAAAGAAGATAGAAAAAAAAGAGAGAAAGCATAGCCATGTATACTACAGCACAGAAAGTATAGTTTGCCGTGCGGCGTAGAAAAACTACCATCTTCACGAAGCTGCACGCGCTCTCTTCATTATCTTCTTCATCTTCGTCCTCTTCATCCTATTCTGCGTCTAGTCCACCAGCTCCGCTATGACCCAGCCTTGCGTGACTTTGTGCAAGCTGCGCTCTTTTTTTTTTATTGTCGAAGCGAAGTAACGTTGTCCTCGTCGTCAATGTCCCTGCCGTCCTCTTTCGCGCTATTTATTATGAGCGTGCCGTCAGCGTTCCGCTCGATTGGCTCGGCGTAGAAGATAAGACAGCGTTTTTAAACGTATACTGCTGGCACACTCATTGCGAGTACGAAAACTTTAGACCCCGTAAACTGGCCAGAGTTATCGCTTACTGGCTCAGTGTCGCCGACATCGGCCTTTATAGGAGAACGCAGGAAATGGGATGCGCGTACGCCACTAGTCAGGCCCGCCATCCCCCATTCCGGAGCACGAATGCATCAGGCTTGTGAACAACCCACACTCAGAGCACTAACAAGCGAATGTGATTAAGAAATGCACAACGGCAGTCTGCGCGGAGTTTTCAGACGCCTTCCGTAACGTGAACGTCGAGCACCGGGAGACCCAGGAACTTGAACGCAGTCCGGTTTTCCGGGCGTGGGTTCGGATACCACTTCTGACACCATGTCGAGACGCTCTGCTGGTAAGGGCAATGGCCTTGAACGCGTTGTCAGCGCAGGACTCCGCAAGAGACACCGTACATACGAAAGTAGCGTTCCAAAAGCCCCCCTAAATTTATTTCCGACCTCTCTATGTATTATATAACTATGAGGGCGCGACTAGGCAGTTATATAATTAATACGCGCCCTCTACAAGACCCACGACAGGTCTAGAACGTGCGGAAAGAAAGAAAGAAAGAAAGAAAGAAAGAAAGAAAGAAAGAAAGAAAGAAAGAAAGAAAGAAAGAAAGAAAGAAAGAAAGAAAGAAAGAAAGAAAGAAAGAAAGAAAGAAAGAAAGAAAGAAAGAAAGAAAGAAAGAAAGAAAGAAAGGCAGAAGGCAGGGAGCTTAACGAGAAACATGTCTGGTTGGCTACCCTACACTGAGGAAATGGGAAAGGAGAATAGAATGATGAGAAAGAGACAACGAAAACAGAAAATGAAAGGCCTTATATGAGAGCGTGGAAAAACAAAAGTTCATTACAAAGGCAATAACGTAAAAAAAGTGATTGAAAGTGCTTGTTGCACTTGTCCTCGCTTTAAAAGTTCGTTTCACGGACGCCGTGTCTTCACAATGAGATCAAGTAAATCTATTGTAGCGTCCTTCTGAAATCATGTAAATATAGTAGCGTCATTCTTTTTTTTTTTTTTGTCAGCGCGGGACTTTCTAGACGCGAAACCTCTTTCTTTTACCCGCAAAGTCATCGATCGAAACGCAAATACTTCGACGTAAGACCGCCCGAGTGGCTGACTAATTGTATCCCGGAGGTGGCAATTAAGGTTAAGTCGAACGCCATAACCACGGACGCAATTCAGGGTCAAGTTGAACGACCCAGACGATGTGAACGAAGTGGGGCAAAAAAAAACGAAGAAGAAAAGAGAAATAAATGAGGCTTAGCGCGAGTACACTCGGGAGCGTTGAAATCGATGAATTGAGGGCACGGAGTACTGAGTCAGAGAAGGAGTCTAGGATGGGGAGGACAGCGACGGAGCGACGCCGCGGCGGCTGTTGAGAAAACTTTGTTACCTCGTTGCCATGGAAACGGTCCTCCGCATCTCTCCAGCGCACGCTTTTTTTTTTTACTTTAGGAAGAGTCTGACGCGGGGTCCGCATCGCTCCGACAGCGCCGCCTCACGGCGGCGCTAGCACGGCGGCTGTCGTCAGCGAGGTAGCAGCAGACGACGCTAAGAAAGATGAAGCAGACGAAGATTAAGAAGAGAAAAATTTTGGGACGAAGTCGAAGTGGAGGGAAACTAGAGAATGGCTGAGGATGAAGACACAAAAATAAACGAAAGAATGAGACGAGACAGTGTCTAGGGAAACTAAAAGAAGATAGAGCATAGAGATACTAAAAAAAATTGAGGATGACGACGGAGAAATAAAGAAAAATAATGAAACGATTCATGAAAGACGGTAAAGAAAGATCAAAGCAAAAATAACATACAAAAACATAGACGGATCGTAGGGGGAGGCGAAGCAGAGAAAACGTACGGAAACGAATGATGGAACTGAGGACGAAGAAATGAAATAACAACGAGAACAAGTCCGGAAAGGATGAGAGTAAGAGTAACGCCTTCGTGGGGAAATTAGAGGAGATGCAGCTCTCTGAGGAGTAAGGGGGGGAGAAGGGAAGGTGAACTCCGTCCAAAAAATAAAGAGAAGAGAGAAGCGAGGTAGAAAGATTGCAGATTGAACAGGCCTCACCGGTGCTATCTATCTGGCATATATATATATATATATATATTTCTTACTTGTTCTTTCACACGCACGGCATTCAGGCGCCCTTTGACCGTGGTCGCATGCAGTTCATAATCATAAAAGCAAGGTTTCGCCGTGCCATCAGCAGTGCCCTTTAAAAAGGCTGCGAGGACTTGTCGCGACAAAAATTTTGTCTCTGCACTTCGCCGCATCTTTCTTTCTTTCTTTCTTTCTTTCTTTCTTTCTTTCTTTCTTTCTTTCTTTCTTTCTTTCTTTCTTTCTTTCTTTCTTTCTTTCTTTCTTTAAACATATTTTTCCCTGCTTGCTTTATTTATTCATTCTTTATTTATTTCTTTCCTTATTTAATTCTTTCTTTCTTTTTTCTATTGTTCCTTTGTTTCCTCCCATGTTTTCTTCATTCATTCATTCATTCATTCATTCATTCATTCATTCATTCATTCATTCATTTATAATTCTTTCTTTTGTTCCACCGTTCATTCCTTTCTTCATTCATTAAGTGCTTTTTCTTTCTTGCTTGATTTCTTTATTTCTTTTCATCTTTTGTTGGTTCGGTCCTTCATTCCTTCCTTCCTGTGCTTTCTTCATACATTTATTTATTACTTTATTTATTTATTTATTTCTTCATTTTTCGTATTGGTTCGCCCGTTCGTCTTCCCACGCCAGGTCTTTCTTCCCATCCGCTTTTTACTAGCTATATCGTTGCCGCCAGGTAAGATTCTAAACAGCGCGCTAGGTTGAGCTAGTTGGTGCATGGCGACTTTCTGAAAGACGTCTTTCGGTCCTTTCTTTCTTCTCGCGCGTAACCTCGCACCGCGTCTTTCGAGCAAGAAAAACGTTCCTCAGACACTCAAGCTCGCTCGAAGTGCCCCGACGTCTCTTAAGATGAAACAAGCGAAGCCGGAAAACCAGCGAGATCAAAGGAGAAAGCTCGCGTGCGCAGCCCGGGATTGCTTCGTTCCGTAGGAAGAAGGCACGTACTCGAAAAAGAAAGGGGTGCAACGGCGAGGCGGGTGGCCTGGCTGCCCGTTAACCGGCGTGCCTTCCCTCGTTCGGGCTTTTCTCTGCGCTAATCCAATTCTCCTCCCAGCGTGTCTCTGGCTGCTCCTTCCGAGCCGGGAGGTTCTTCCTCTTCTTGCTGCGCAGACTCGGTGCCTGCAGCGTGAGTTCTCGACTTTGACTTCTTCGCGTCTCCGGCGCAGGAAGCAGTGCACCGTATCGAGGCAACGCGTACTCCCAAAACCGCCCCGCCACGGTGGTCTAGTGGTTATGGCACTCGACTGCTGACCCTAAGGTCGCGGGATCGAATCCCGGCCGCGGCGGCTGCATTTTCGATGGAGGCGGAGATGTTTGAGGCCCGTGTACTTAGATTTAGGTGCACGTTAAAGAACCCCAGGTGGTCGAAATTTCCGGAACCCTCCACTACGGCGTCTCTCATATCGTGGTGTTGGGACGTTAAACCCCAGATATCATTATTATTAGTACTCCCAAAACTATCCTACACTGTAAGAAAAAAAATGGAGTATTTTGGGAATATTTCTGCCACAAAACTGCGATCGTCATCTACGTCGCGTACTTCCCTTGCGTTATCACCGCGGTCCCGGGCACTTCTCTGTCACGAACGGCGTGCGCGCTTTCAGCGTGACGTATGTAATCCTGATAGGAAAGTGGCGAAAGCCGGATTTTCAAGAAAGGAAACGCGAGCAAGCCGGATGTCGACTATAGCTGTGCGGCGGAGGTGCTCCCCAAATACTCTATTTTTTTTTCTTAGAGTGTGCGTTAGAGCTCTACAGCGCAGCTGCATACCCATACCCCACAACGGTTTCGTCTCCGTGGGCAGAAACACGCGTGGGCAAAACCACGTGACCTAAGGCATACAGCATACAGCTCAGTATTCCTTTCAATAAAGAAAACCACGAAACAAGCATCAAAACCGCATGATGGATGATAAGGCGCCTGTAACAGGGTATTGGGTATTGGGTTTACATGGGTATTCACGTGACGTCAATACCGATATAAAATATAAACTATCGCGCAAGTTTGCGACAGCAAAGTTTGTAACACTGGACGTGACGTCCCTACATTACATATATATAAAAGGGCCCGCCTTATAAGGCGTTGCATTTCTGTTGTGACGGGGCTATGGGAAGGCCACGTATAGAAAGGACTCCCGAAAAGCAACGTGCATAAGAGGAGCGGTGTCCAGAACAGAGACGACAACGTGAACAACGGCGTCGTGCTCGGGCCACGGATGAACATCGTTCTTTTCCAGAGTCCGCTCTGCAAGTTCAACAACATTCGCTTCAACTCACAGATTTTCGAACGTCTCCCGGACGAAGGGGACAGAGACGATCGAAGACGAGGTCGAGAGGCTGATGGACGTCGACGACTTGGATGGCCCAAGACAACGCGTCGTGGCTATGAACGCGTCGAGTCACACGGTTGTGTACGATGAAACATGCATGACGGGTCTGCAAAATCAGACGCACTTCTTGGCCATCGCTACCGTTGAAGGTCAGACGCCAACCTCACTCTTGTTCGATTATAATGCGGAAGACCATTCAAGCGACGTGGCAATTAGTAATCGTTCTGGATGTCGTTTACACCATCGCTGTACAACGTGGATTGGAGCCATGACTTTTTTTTCAAAATCAATCAAATCAAATCAAATCAAATTTTATTCCGGTGTACAGCGAACACTGTATACCGAGAAGATTGGGCTAAAGGTGTGTTAATACACCTGACGAGGGCCCAACTTCCCTACGGTAGGCACATGTTGCAGTATGAACATGCTGAGAGAAAATTCGTGAGAGAAAATTCGAGGCGACCCTGACAGTGGATACATTATTAAAGGGCCCCCTAAACAACCGATAGCGCTATTCTCTCCCGGCGTTTCCCGTCTTTTTGGCGCAATTCGTGACGCCGGCAGTCTGTTCACGTGACGTCACGAGAAAATAAGCTCTCGATTGGTCCACATACGACGAAGATCAGTCGTGCATTGTCTCCTGCCCTGTTTTGCCATGCAATCGCACGCCCGTTCTGCCTCGTCTCGCATGACTCTAATGCGCGATCAACTGACTTCGCTTCGTTTTGCGCGTTTTTGGACAACGCAAGCGGACGTGACAGTGTGTAGCCGAAAAGTGCGAAATCTTGATAGGCTCGACGTTTAGTGCTAACGTTTTTCACGTATTTTATGCAGAAAAAAAGTGGCGAGGAGGGTGAAATAGCTCCTGTAGGAATGGTAATGAAGGCGAGGAAGAAACCACTCTCTCGTCTTTGAACTCGGAGTGGTTTAGGGGCCGTTTAAATTAAAGCGAAAGCCTTATATGCCTTAGGCGAAACGTTCCGGCGTGATCACGATACAGCGAAAAAGTAACACGGAACAAAAAATACCGTGACGGGAGGCGCGCGAGCTCCGTGTTCGCTTTGTCTTTGTGGCGCTCGCGTGAAAAAACAAAACAAAAAAAACACCGTCTTTAAAAAAATGTAATATATGCATTCGCCTTCAAGTCACCTTATGTGCATAAGGGACCCCGGTAACCTTTAGCTAAGGGGGTCACAGACAATGACCCAAATATCACTTACACTATAAGAGAGAAAAAAAAAAGGCGTATTCTGGGCGTATTTCTACCAAGAAACAATAATACTCATCTGCCTGACTTGTTTTTCCCTTCTCGAAAACTCTGCTTCCGCTACTTTCCTATCAAGAATGATATGTGACGCTCTTAGTGTGCACGCTGCTCGTGATCGGAATTTGCGGGTATGCAGCGATAAGCCAAGGAAAGCCAGCGGTATAGATAAAGTTTGTTGTTGTGTGGCAGAAAGACGTCCCCGAAGACGCCCTTGTGTTTATAGAGTATACGAGCGAAGCGCCCTGTAAGTTCGATCTCAGAGCCCCTGTGTTCACATGCACCTCTTACACTAGAATATGTCTTGAAGACAAGTATTAACCAATCTGGACAGTTGACACGTTGTTAGCGACGGCGATCAACGATTAGTATAGAGCGCTAACGCTCTATACTAATCCGGACCTCCGGTAGCAGTGACGCAGCAGGTTTCCATTGCGGGCACAGGTTTCCATTGCGGGTTTCCATTACGGGCATAATTTACACAGTCTTCAGTATTTTGCGAGAAAAGAGAGAGAGAAAGCTAGTTTTGAAATGAAGAAAGTTCAGGCAGCGTATATTCGCCCACTTGCTATTCTGCAGGGAAGGGGACGAGGGGAGAAAAAGGCCCTAGATGAGTGTGGACAGAGAGATGGGTTAAATAAAAAAAAGAATCAAATGCAGGCCTCATTTCTCGGTTGGTCAATTCTAGCCTATTAGTTGCAGTCGTTTTCACTGTTTCCGTTATCTAAAACGTTCTTTCCAACACCGAAACCAAGAATCAGTGAGTGTACGTTGCGCCCGCTTCACCGCATAAAGTCTATGCTAGTGGCGAAGCACGCTTTACAGGAGAAGAAAACCAGCATTTGCGAGTTTCACAGGAAATGGGTCTGCAGAGGTCCACAGTCCAGGTCGTGTCTTAACGAACCCTCGAAAGCACAACATCACATCCGGGCAACGCCCACTTGCGGCGTCATCGCTTGCAAGAAGCAGCGCCGCATTTCTCCGTTTTGGTTTTCGTGGCGCGTTGCAGAAGTGCCGGGGTCGGCATTGCGACGGCCGAGGTTCGATTCTTGCGTTCGTGAATTTGTTTAATGTATTGTTACGACATTAAAATATTTTCTGTGTTTTGCCTGGTTGAAAGACCGACACTCCTGTTTTAAAACGCGCATGCGTAGAAGCAACGGATGAGCTAGAGCCCATCGCTGACGGCACTGGCACTGGCAGTAGTGTGCTTCAAAACAACTTGTACATGGTACGTATGGTACTTGCATTGAATCATAATTGCCGCTAAAAAGGTACGCGAAACGCAAGGAAGAAACACGAACACGACGACACTAGATTTAGAGTGCCGCTTGTTGCCACATACCTTGGGACCGTGCGTCTCGGAGATGAAATGGGCCGACGCACTGCCGCACAGCACACATGTTGTAATAACCAATCAGAAAACCAGGAAAAAGCTCACAACACTCAGTAAAAAAAAAGCAAAAAAAAGAAAATCCGACAAGAACCACTCTAAGCAAACCTCCAGAAATAAACTACAATAAAATTCTGAGTACTCGTTGCGTACTGAACAGCGTCAGTGTCCGGAGCCCTAACTACAGTCTGGCCACCTTGGCCTCACTGTCGTCGCCTGAATGGAACGCTCTTATTTGGTTCCGCCGATCGGCGTCCAATGCCTATGTTTCCGACGATCCTGAAGAAACCGTCGTCCCGATGCGAAGCGGCCTCACAAGCCACACGTAAGGCTCTTTTTCTGGTCGCCGTCGTTGACGTGGTAGGACGTCCTAGTCGATTAGGCGTAGCTACGATATCGGCCGCCTCTTCCGTCTAGTGCCTTGCTCGAGTGAAGACGTGGCGTCCCGGTGATTGTCGCTGGCCGGCCTCCGAAGGGGGACTGCTGCTGGTGTGTCCGGAATATCCGCGAGAGGGCTGCAGCACCTCCGAGGAACCTCGCCCGAACGTCTTCGAGGTCGACGGCCACGCTATGGAGTATACCAGCGTAACGGTCTCCGGAACCGAACGCCCGTCGCCAGTCCGGTGCTGGTGAGCCAACCTTCTCGCATCGGAACCACGCACATAATGCCAGATCCTTCTCGAGTTTCCGAACATGGCTCGGGCAGCTTGCCACGAGCTGCCTCCCCGCCAATTGGGCGCGTACGTGGACATGTCGCGCACACCATCTAGTATTTTTTTCCTTCCGATCACCGACCATCATCTCTTATTCGTCGTCTGGCATGTGTCTCGTGGCCTTTACTCATGACACTCGTGTCGTCGTGTTTGTGTTTCTTTCCGGAGTTGCGTCTCTCTTTCGAGCGCCAATCATGCTTTATAACTGGCCGAAATGACGCTGGCGAAATATTGAGAGCTCCGAAGGCGCACCGCGAGGCTTTAAAGCCATGTTACTGGCTTGCAGTTCCACTGAAGTCCTTGACTTCGGGACCTGCTTCTGCATATTAACATCCTGTAATTGTTTTAATGATCACAATAAACTGAATCTGATTCCCAGTGATACGAGACGACCGAGAAGCAGGAAGAAACGAAATGAAATCATTGTGAGTTGCTCGAAGCCGTAGAAAAAACTAAGTTTGTAAATATGGAATAAAATTGAACGTATGTGTCACTGAGAATGAAGGCTAAAGCTTCAAACTTCGTTACGTGTGTGAAGTCCGCGGCGACCTCACGTACGATCGATTACCTGAACAAATATGTTGAACTAACAAGGACAGTTGTCGTCCTGTCGCCTTCGTTTCTCTGTTCTCTGTTATTATTTGTTTTCTTTCCTTCTTTAACTATGATATACAACTACGTATATTCGTTGTCGAATAAAACTTGAACTTCGGTGAATTTAGTTGCAGCGCATTTAATTAGTTTCGGTCGCGCAATATGCATTGCGATATTTGTGGTAATGTGGGTCTATCGGAATGTTTTCGTGGCCATTTATGTTGTATTTCTTTCTACTGCTGACGCTTCTGGTGCGTTGAGCAGTAACTGCAGTAAGTAATTAGTGAAGGATATGAAATTACTATCAGATTTGTAATGATTAAAAGTCGCCGATCAGGGTATGTCGCTGGCACAAACTTATTCGCAGGAGGTCCCACGCCACTGCCTGCGAATGCTTCACGACGCTTTTTATTCGTAAGAAATGCAAGTCAATGGCCGTGACTCCGTCACGAGATATCGTTTCTCATCCTCGTGTGTAGTAATATTGAGTGAATCACTAATTCCCTTAACTCAATGACCGCGAGCACCAATTATGACCGCCCCTCTAATTCGATACGCCTAGCGATTCATGCGTGACCTCTGCATATAAATGTCAATCAACTAACCGTCATCGCCATGACAACGCCGGGCAGCCGTAGTTGCTAGTTTGACATCTTCATCCCGTCATCACGCCCCTTGTTGTTTTGTGGTCGTCTGCATGGCGTCGCCTGATAGAGCGTCGTAGTCTTCGTGCCACGGATTTCTATCGTCACGACGTGAGTTCCTCTCGCGGGTCGTGTCTTAACGTAACGAAGGATAATAAATAATTAATAACACGAACGCCCGTTCCTGCGTTGAGTAGCCACAACATTTGCCAAAGCTTGGCACGGGCAATAACACAAAAGCTTGTGAACTTATTCGCGAGCTGATCACACTGCCAAAACACTAAGAATGTATTGTTTGATGTCATGACACTAAAAAGGTAGTCACGTTTACGTAGCACTCTGAGACGATGGAAATATTCATTGGAAACGAAGATAATGGCTCGTAGTCACGGGCACACGCGAAACAGACAGATTCTCCAACAGTCAACGTGACGTTTGTTTGTCTTGTTTACCTTCTCTTGTCCGCGTGCGCGTACCTTACTTTCTTCTGCAATGAATCCCAACCAACTAGCTCAGCTTAGCATATCTACTAAGTCGTCGCGCTGCAAATCTCGAGGGCACGGTGTTCGATTCCAGGCCACAGTGGCCGAATTTTAACAGGAACGCAGTGCGAAGCCGCCAGTGTACGTAGATTTAGGTCACTTTACGAAGAACCCAAGGTGGTCAAAATTAATCTAATGCGCTTCAATGCGGAGCGCCTCATAATCATACGGTGTTTCTGGCGCGTAAGACACGATGAATAAATTAATGTGAGGGTCTTCATTCCGACGCCCGTGCTCCGTAAATAATTCGGTCGATTTCGTTAAGTGTGAAATCGTGATGTATCTTCATGGTATCCTTCGACAGAAAGGTCTTGCTCCAAATCCACGACGCATTCCTTTTACCTCGCAGTGTATGGGCCTCCGTATCCGGCACCCCGCAGCATCGTCCCGGGCATCATCACCATCCTCCGCGCTGCGCCGTATCGCGGAGCTCCACCCCTCGACCGCGGTCGATCGCCGTCCGTACGGAGGGGGCATCACTCCTCCCGGCTCTGCGGATGCGGTCTCCATGACGACGACCAATGGCAGCGCTCCGCGGCTCCGTGGGCGTGTCCGGCTGTCGTCAGCCGCCGTCGGCTGTGGGGCGCGCTTTTATAAGACTCGCGCGGGCGCATTGGGCGCGATAACTTCGTTAGTCATTGCTCGTTAGTCAGGGCCCCAAGGCTGGCCGCAGCGCTGGACGGTCGGTTCCAGCTGTGGAGCAGCGCCATGGCGGCGGCTGCCGCCGCCGTGGCCGCCGAGGATCCGCGGCTCCAGGCGCCGGCGGTCGGCGATGAACGCCTCGGCGGCGGCGGCGGAGTCGTCTCGCACGCCGGCGGCCAGCAGGACTGCGGCGGCGACAAGCGAAAGGTCGAGCTGGCGTCGCCGCTGTACGCGCTGCAGGAGCCCAGGCACCGAGACGGACAGCTCCAAGGACAGGGTGAGTGTTGCTGCTGCTACGCGCGGGCGCGCGCGCGCGCCGTGGCGATCGATGGCCGTAGAGGCCTAATGTCATTAGGGACCCCCCATCAATGCCTTAACGAGCTCGGCCCCGCGGAGGCGGGGTTACTCCAGCGCGCGCCGCCTTCTCGGACACTGAATAGTAGCGGAGACGACGAGAAACCGATGAAAAGAGAAATTATTTTTGTGGGTGTCAAAAAAAAAACGATAAAAAAAGTGACGGTAAAGAGAGAGTGCGGGGCTTCTACGGAAGAAGGACCAACGTTCGATATATGCAATCACCGCCATCGCCGTCGCCGCTCATCGGAATCGCCGTACACGAGTCCCCAACGAAAGATTCGGAGTTGTATCGAAGAAGGTTCATCCGAGGTCTCTGATCCGAGGAGCGAGCGGTGCATTCCACTCCTTCAATCTTTATTTTCGCACAATGAGCGTAGAGAGCCCTTCAACGAACGAACGAGAGAGCTAGAGAGGTACACTTGACTTAAGGTCTCTTCACGGCTGCCAAAAGGCACGGGGCCAATGGAGTAATCGAAAGTCTTGTAATCTTCAGCTTTTCTAGTCTATTTACAGAAACGCGTGACCTATATGATTGAATATACGGAACAAACCGTCCCCATGATTCGAAATCAACAGAAGTTAGCCTATAAAAGTGTATACCGAGTAGCCTTCGGTATATATAATTATGCATTAAGCCGAAAATTCAGATCAGAAACTATTAGGCACACAAAAAATCTACGCAGTCTAGCCAACCTGCGTGCAAGGAATCTAAACTACCCCACCCGTCATGGAGAGAAGTGGGAGGTTGATAAAACACGGTTAAACTCCGGCAAACAGCGTTTATCTTACACTCTTACAGCTCTTCTGAATTATTGTGATCTAAAAGGTTTTGACTTATTCAACTGCTCATACCACGACATCCATGAATTATTTGCAATATAATACTTGATCTTTAAATCAATAGTACATTCAGTTACATATTTTTTCTCTCAGTCCCAAATCAAAAGTCTTAGATATATATTTGCTTTTTTCACTTGCATGTAGATACTTCTAGGGTTGTAATCTATATAATGTATAATGTTGTATTCTATATAATGTCTTTTTATGCAGTGTATATGTCTTATATTTTTGTTTCTGGATAACAATCGCATTATCATGTTTATCTTTTCTACACAGTGTAATAATTTCGTTTTTCAATCTGTGGTTCGTATATGTATTAAAATCACAACTGCAATGTGTACGCCCTGTTGTGGGGCACTGCCCGTGAGGTGCCATATCGCCATGTTTACCACGGTGCTGCTACCGCTCCGACTTTTTACTTTATATTTATTTTCTGCTTTCTTTTTGTATGGGGCTGTGAACTAGTCAAGCTGTTTAACACAGCTTTTTTTCACAGTCCTTTCTTTCTGTACGACAGAATGGAAAATAAACTTTGACTTTGACTTAATACAACTTGACTCTCAGTATGGACAGCTTTCGACGTGTCAGTGACGACAGTCGATATGCTTTTGTCCCGCATCACCGACAACGTCTTAGGCAACGACAGAAAGCCGCCAAGCTGGCAGTGAGAAAGTTAAGCATTTGGGTAAGGATCTTCCTGATACTGACCTTTAGGAAAAAAAGACCGAGTTGACCAGCTTGAATTGTACAGAGAGATCGTCACTTGCTGTTGCTCCAGGTTGCCATCGTAGCCTTTCTCCTTCAACGGTTGTGCCTAATATTGTAATACCTCACCGATGCGCCACGAAACGTGTAAACGTAAAGCCTAGCTTATATTTTATTCACGTATTATAAACGTTCTGAATGTAATTTACCTAAGAAAGGATCAGACATTATACGTTTGAGTACAAATTCGAATACCCAAAGAGAGTACAAGCTGGCCCAAGTGAACAAGCTGAGCGGTTTGTGCAAAAACATAGACTTGCATCACAGATTGAAGCTGCGGCACGGACGTATATAGATGTATAATGTCTGTTTATCATGTCTGTTAAGGGAAACGCGTGTGTATTTTGTTCTTTACGGTTGCTATGTGTTCAGCTATGGCAATTAACGCCTATCCACGAGTTTCCATTTGACAACGCTCACGTCAACGTCAATTGCTGAAACTGCTCGGACAGCAGTATGAAGTTAGCGTAACACCGCTGGTAAAAGGCCGTCGAAATATCATAGTCGTCAGAGCACTGTGTGAAAGCTGGTTTTTCTTGGCCAGCTTGCTCCATAATCCCAGGCAATCTAGTGATCCAGCAATTTAGTGGTGTTGCTCCGTAATACCTAGCAAGCAATGGAAGTACAAGTTCTCTATAACGGCATAAATATGTAACTCAACTTGTTCTAAGCTTCTTTTAGACCTTTAGAAGAATGTTAACGTAAAACTCATGATCACGAGCCAGTCGCCTCCTGCAACGATACCTAACAGTGTACCTCTTTACGTGACCCAATTCGATCTACGTCAGAGCATTAGCGGACACACCGCGAAAAAAAAAATCGATATAATTACATTAATACAGCGATAGCGAATGGGAGTGAAAAACGGTGGAGACTTGGCGTCAAGCCCTCGGTCCAGTCGGTTAGTTTGGTTCATAAGGTTTAACATCCCAAGGTGACTCAAGTTATGAGAGACAACGTAGTGGAAGGCTCCGTGTAATTTCTACCACCTGATGTTCTTTAACATGCAACTGACATCGCACATCACACTAGGTCTCTAGCATTTCGCATCCATTGAAATGCGACCGCTGCGTTTAGCCATCTTTAGCCGACATTAGTGATAATTAAGCCAACACCACCCAATGCTAACGAGAGCTCGTACTATGAAAATAAACACGGTAGTTGAAATCAGGCGACATAGTGAGGCGCTTTGTTAGACGGCACTGCATTCCGGATCGATTGAAATTTTTCGTCGATAGTTCGAATTCTTACACCTTTACAGAATTTGGATGGAAGAGGTCCACAAGGACATTGCGTTCAAAACGAGTGACATACACTTTTGAATCGAAGCTTTCAAGTGGAGTGCTGCAATGACCTTTGTGACTTCGTGCTCGGCTGCGAGTTTAAATCTATGTCGCGCTGCTAAGATCGAAAACGCGGGTTCGATTCCCAGTCACAGTGGCCGCATTGCTATGGGCGGCGAAATGCAAAAAATACTCGCGTACTATAGCTTTAGATGTACGCCATAGAAAGAAAAAAACCAGGGGTTATAATCCTGAGTACTCCACCACGGCGAGCTTCATATTCAAATCGTGTTTTTACGTTCTGAGGGATCGCGTCCGCGGATAAAATGACGCGTGCACACAACAATTTTCGGCGCCCCCTTCGCCACCGCCGATGCCTCTATCACAATTGTCGCGATACTCGGCGGCGGCACTTACCACCAGTCGTTGCGCCACTTTGACTCGCGACGTACAGATCGCGCTAGCGCTGTTATTGGCTGGTTGCCCTTTGGACTCGCAATGGGACGGACGCGTGTCGTTCGCTCGGAGGACGAAGAGCGGCAATTGAAGGAGCGTGAATGGGCGCGAAAACGACGTGAAACCGCTACCGCTGACTTCGCCGTCTTTCACCTTCACAGTGGTGAAAGTGCCAGAATTTTATTTATTTTTCTTTTGCACGTGAAGCCGCGTAACTACAGTTAAAATT
Organism: Rhipicephalus sanguineus; assembly: GCF_013339695.2. Classification (NCBI taxonomy): domain Eukaryota; kingdom Metazoa; phylum Arthropoda; class Arachnida; order Ixodida; family Ixodidae; genus Rhipicephalus; species Rhipicephalus sanguineus. The sequence goes on from NC_051186.1 coordinate 55,956,848, forward strand.
TAGCTTAGCTTACGTAACTACAAGACATCGAGTGTGGGAGCCCAGAATTCGCGCTGAAACGTAATCATCATTCATTCTAAATTATATGTTAGTTGCGTATACCTCATTAGGACAGGCAATAACTTATACGCGCGTTTTCATCTCTTCTTTAAGTCATAATCCAGAATTTTCTTTTCTTTCCACGTTGTGCTATACCCGCTCCACGTTCAACCTCGGTCTAAATTTTCGTACAGCTACCGCTATGAAACATGACGCTGTGTTGCTTTAACGCCACCTTGATACAAACCGTCCCAGCTAGCTGCGAATACTCTCGAACGGCGTAGCTGTTGTTGCTATTCGAATGAGATGGATTAGCCAGCTGACGCCTAGGCCCCTAATACTTCTGAGTGCGTGATAACTTACTTATAATAAAAATTGGGGAGGGGCGAAGCAGGCAGGGAAGGGTGTTTCAGCTCCACTAACGTGAAACTTGTGGAGGGGCGAGCATGCGGTGTGCGCCGGTGTTTCTTACAGCAAAATCACTTCTAATGGGCAATGAGAGACAGAAGAAAGATTAGACACTGAGAACCGCAGTCCGCTTTTAGTTAACGTGCATGCTGTGAATCTTTATTGTTCAACAACGCAGAAGAGAAATCTCCCACCGGCACTACATTGCAGGTCAAGATCCAGAGCTTATATGTACGGGGTGGCGGGTGAACGGTTGTGCAGCGCGAGCAGTCGGTTTTTTCAATCAAGAAACTCGCTAGCAGACACTGCTTGCGTCGGCGTTGTCTCTCGCGGGCGAGGGCGCGTTCTCATTCCTTGCGAGCCGTAGTTCAGCATTCATCGCAGAAAGAGCGTTTCCATAGTTAAAGGGGTCATGAAGCACCCCTTGGGCTTGTTGAAAAGATACAACCTGCGGAAAGCTGACACGGCTATGAACTGCTCTGCAAAATATTATAGTCGTGCGCGCCGCGTAAAGGCCACAAGCGCAGCGCGAAGTTGCCGTTTCCTCAGGCGCCCTCTTTTCAAACAGTGGCCGGTTCTCACTCTCGTCGGTGGGCGGGGCGTCTGCACGTTGACGTCGCGGAGACATAGCATGCTTATTGGCCGATAGCCGGATGAGATGCGCTTCTTGCCACGGGGTGCTGCCACTTGCCCGCGCCGCACTCCTCAGTCTGCTAACTTTACACGGTTGACGCACTCGCGCGTGCGAATCACAGCGGGAGAGCGATCGCGTTTCATGACGCGCCCTGACGTAACTTCTTACCCCCGTTCCATCCCTCCCTGTCTAGTTTCCAGTGCGCTCGTCGACACGAGAAAAGAGAGAAAGCGATGAGAGCGTGCGCCAAACCCCCGTAACTCCGCTGATTCTTGACGGATTCGAGAAATGTTTGCGGCAATCGACTCGGGAGGCAGTAAACTCCGATACTAAGGCCATTAGATCATTACTTGGAAAAGTTGTTCATGACCCCTTTAACGCGCTGTTCGCTCTTTCTCTCGCCACACGGCGAGAGAAAGAGCGAACTGCGGCGGTGGCACTCCTTCTTGTGCTCAAGTAAATGGACAGGGCACGACGATGCAAGCAAGCAAATGGGTCACGACGATGCACGCGGCGACAGCAGACGACGATGCACCGCCGACAAGCCGAGACCCTAAGGTGCTTCGCCCTTAAAACACCACCCAAGCATTCCGAGCAGATGACAACCAGCGAATCTGAAACGTGTGTACCCGGTGTTTATCGCGGGCTGGGGTCAATCGGAGTGTCTTCTGTTTTACGTTTTCACTTCTCAATCACCACGTTTAAGAGATGCATGCCTTCAAACTTTGCGTTTGGTGACATTATCATAAAGGATGTTAAGAACACCTAAAGGATTTTATGGCTAGCGATTCATGCTGTGGCGGGTGCCATCCCTAGCTAACTATGCTGACAAAACCTGAAGAGAAACTAGCGCATGCACGGAGACCCTTCGAGGTAGCGTATGCTAGCATTGCTTATTCAGTGTAGTATCTGCACACTCAATTCCAGGACGATTATCGCGAGTTAAATCAGGATCTCATAAGCAAGGTCGGCATAAAGCTTTTAAAGACGATAGTCTTTCTTGGGGAACTTAAACGCAGAAATTTTTGTCTGTCTTTCTGTTTGTCGGCACGTCACCCGATTCAGCCACGCGGCCAAAGTTGAACCACTTGCTTACCGCCCACCCATCTTGAACTGGTACGGCTGTTCATACTTGCGAACGTTGTCGATCAAAAAGTAAATATTACGCATATCTGAGGCGCAACATCATTAGGTAAGTATTAGGTGGTATGTTCCTTTAATAGAAAATACATATATACGCAATTTTAAAGACCCTAGTTTCTTCAGCTGCGCTGAAAATGCGACTGCGCTGAAACTTGTCTTCCTCCGTGCCCTCTGCAAAAGCTCATGTTGTGTTTCGGTTTCGGTTCAGTATTGCATTGTACGAATGACAGGGGGCGCCGCTCTGGCATTCCTGTTTTACCCAAGGAGGTTTTTTAACCTCCTTGGTTTTACCCAGGCGACGTGTAAATAAGAGAGTTTGTGGAGAGTACTCGTTGAGTGCGGACGTTTCTTCTCCTTCGGCGCATCGCGCCAGACAGCGTGTTCGGGCTGGCCGGCGTCCCCATCGGTCGCGTTGGTCACCGCCGGTCTTCGCCTGCCGCTGCGCCGGGACTACCAGCCCGCAACACAGCACTCATGTTTCCCGACGTATTGCCAGATGGCGTCCATATCTCACGCAGCGCCTCTTCTATCGTCTTTAGACGACATTTGCAGCGAAGCACGCAGATACGCGGCCAATTTTTTTCCACGAGATCTCTCAGGACAAAAATCTCTAACTGTGCAAACTAAGACAAACAGTTAAATTATCCAGTAAAACAAAAATCAATAAAACATATCCAAAACATCATTAATTTTCAACAAGGTGAATAGTTCGTGCGAAGACTACCGTAGCTGTCCGCATAGTACGAGCATTGCTTAATTTTTCCCACTATTGGCTAAAGTTGACAAATATTGGCCATTTCATCTGATAACGATGTAATCAAATAGCACATGTCTACTACTATTACTATTCTTCACTTGATCAAACGCTTCGCATTGTACAGCAGCTGCCCTTGCAAAATTTTTTTTGTTATTTTCTGTCACCGATCACGTGTTGGGGCGCTCTTGCCTGATTCATGGTGGTATCCGTCCCACGTAATTATAAATTATCAGACTGTTTTGTTGCAACCATGTGGCTATTAATGCGACTGAAGTCTGAAAAATATGGTATGAATCAAGGGTGGAAAACAAAGTTCTTAGACATGCACCCCCCCCTCCTTCCAATAAACAAGAAAAAAACAACCTGAGGACTAGTTCACAAAGTTTTTCTTTCGTAAGCGCTTTTTGCCATAGTCTTGTCACCTTCGCCAACGATACGTTCTACATCAGAAATGGCGTGAATTTTCTTTTACGGGCAATTTTAGCGTAGGCCCTTGTGTGTGTGTGTGCGCGCGCGTGTCTGTGTGCGTGCATGTGTGTGTGTGCGAGTACAAAACTTGAATAGGGCCAACTGAAACTCTGGCTTCGCCACATAACGGGTAAACTAAAGGCGAAGCACTCTTTACAGGCGAACTTCATGGCTTCAGAGGACCTCTAAACGATCGTTTACGCGTCCTCGCAAGCATCCTAACTGCAACATCGTATTTTCTTCGCAGCTGTACTCAGTTACAGACTTCAGACGTATCTGATCAGCGAGAAGAAAAAAATACGTCGAACGTATTTGTCTGGTCGTTGAGTGCCGTCAAGCTACTTACGTAGCTTTTGACCCAACGCAACCATCCAGCACGTACATACTGGGAAATAAAATTGAAATTGATGATTCACACCCAGAAACACGCAGGACACAGCGCTAAACATTTGAGCAAGGGTCTCGCTCAGCTCAGCTAGCGGGCCGCACGCCCAAGCGCTCGCGTGCCTTCCCCCATATGTGCATGAACGTGTCTTTTGTTTAAAGTGGGCCGCTTCATTAATATCACATCAGAATCGCCACTACTGCCGTTGTCCGTACCACCGATAGTGACGAAAACTTTTTCTTTATCTTCACTTTTCTTGAATTGAAGGAAATTTCTTCGCAGGCTTTTTCTACCCAATTCCTCAACGGGGCATCCCAATGTCCTATGAGGATATCAACCGCCACATTTAGTCGCACTCTACTAGCACCGCACCTAACTGCGTTCAGGTAGTGTCTGTGTTATGGTGGCTAACGTTACGTAATACCTGTCAATTTGGCTTATCTGCTCTAAGAACAGCAACATTTTCGTCAGTCAAACGATTGAGTCGTGTACCAAGTATTTCTTTTCGTACATCCTGACAAACAAACAAACAAAACGCGCGTACGCGAGTTTGAACTCAACCACCCCTGCCTGTTCGCTTCTTCCGCTGACTCTCTTCACCGCACCGGCGCCGCCTAATCAAAGGCCCATCGCTCACGCTTCGAGTGGCGCGTTATTCCAGCCAGCAGGTGGCGCCACGCGGAGTCCGTACTCTTCCCTCTAACGCTATCGCGGCGTGCATTTATCACATTATAGACCAGCGAGCATGCGCGAACTTGTTTCCAGTCGACAGGAATTACGAGGGAGTGGGAGGGGGAGCGATTAAGCATGGCCCATGGAGCAGCGTATGCAAGTTCACCGCTCCGTAAAGCGAGCCCGCTTTAGCACGGTAACGCGCTACTCAAGTCCCTCATGTGAGTCTCCTCGCCCCCCCCCCCCCCTCGTGCTTCTTTTCGAGTCCCTCTAGCTCCCTCTGCACTTGCACGTAGAAACGCGACCTACAAGGCGCAGCGGGACGTCCGGTGTTCCCGCTGAGACGAAACCGGGGAGCACCTTCTGTCGAGGCGGGTCCGAGCACCGTGCTGCTATATAGAGGACACGGTGCGGACGAACCGCAGAAGGTGACGTCACGAAGATGCGAAGCGACGGCGCTGCTGTCGCTGTCGGCGCGTACAGATCGAGAGAGCGACGCGGAAGCGCACTTGTGGACCTGCGCTCGCAAGAACCTCTTACGGTAGAATTGTTCCTAAGAGCAAGTTCCAGTAAGTCGTAGCGCTTGGAACATCATTATCAAATCCGGTCGAAAAATTAGGGCATCTTCGCTCTAGTGGTGCCAAGCCTGAAGGTACAGCGGAGCCGCCTTCCTTGTTTCTCTTTATATTTCTCTTTCTCTCTGTTTTTTTTTATATCATTTCTTGTCTCTGTTTCTTTCTATTTATTTCTTTCTCTCTCTCTTTCTCTATTTCTCGCTTCCCCTTTCTTTCTATCTCGTTCTCTCTCTGTGTACTCGTTCTATTGCCCATCCGAGTTATTGCATCCCACGCCGGACGAATCGGCGCAGAGGGAGAGCGCGCGCAGGGCGCACGTGTTCGGGGAGCGAAGGAGAAGATGAAAAAGAGCACGAAGAGAGCGTGCGCCGCTGCATGATGATGATAGCTTCCGCGAACGCTATACGGGAGTAAGCCGAGCGTAAACAACTCCGCTGTTAAAAGAGCTTCTACGGAACAACAAATTTTGGGAATTCGACTCCTGAATTCGTGGTTACAAGAACTTCTTGCGCCAGGAGCCTTTGTAAGACCTTCGTAAATATTTGTAAGACCTATATATTGTCACGGATGTGGTGACGGTGAAGAAGGCTGCAGTAAGACCGATAAATACGGAACTCTTTATTAGGCAAACTTGTGCCTCGGAATTGGAAACTCGAAGTACAAGCAATGCACGCTGTACACTGGTAGCGGCGATCACAGTCGTCGGCTGACGGTAATCTGATCGTCGGCGGAACAGTCTTTTATTCATCAACGATCGAAAATTCCAGCGTTATCGCTGGGGCTTCGCGTTAGCTTCAAAATAAACTCGACTACTAGTGTCGTGCGCGCAATTTATCAGAATAGCCTAAAACAGTCGACAAGTTTCCCAAGCATTGCGCCGCCCGGCTATGGTAACAGTTTTTTTTTTTGTGGGTGAAATCTTATCACGTCAAAACAAAGAACTGAACGCGCGTGGCAATATTTATGTATCAAGACAGTTTGGCAGGCTGCTCTGGTGAAACTGAAACCATGAAAAGATGCGATAGAACGATGGTGTTAAAGGACAATGTGTCAGATATCATGAACCAGGAAGAAAGAAGCCACGTCATTAACTTTAACTCATCATCTCTCATCGATAAAGGGAGCGTATCGTGTCGCACTAATGTCAGCTACTAATTTCAAGTGGGAATATGTCAAAGAGAGTGTTTCTCCTCAAGGTTTTAAAGCAGTGTGGTGAAACAGTCAGGACGCCAGTGTGTACAAGTGTCACTAGCGGTCATTTGCGCACATTCGTTTCGGCTCCTTCGGCTAAAACATACGTGACTAGAAAATTGCTCAGGTGTCGTATAGTTTTTCCATGTTGTACAGAGGGATCAAGAGCCGAGGTTAACAATCTAGTTTCTACAGTTTTATTGGCCCTTCAGCCGTACAGCTTCAGTTCAAGCGGGCTATCTGTATATCTCAGGGTGGATGTGGAACTTGGTAGATGCCGCTTCATTCAAAAGAGCTCTCTTAACAGCGAAACTGTTTAGTAAATCGTTCCTTGTCCGGCGAACCTAAAACCTATAATCATCATAAAGGATATGTGCCACAGAAATTGGGTAAATCCCACTACTCACCACTGGTCCACTAAAAATGAAGAAGGCAACAGTTAGCCCAACAAATGGCTGCGAAGCGACTGCGGCGCCGAAGCGATGGAAGGTCTACGCCAACGACGACGTGCCCGTAGATCTAAGAGAGGTGCGAACGCTTGGTTTCAGCGCGAGGTTCTGTCTCTGGAGCTTCGACATCCGTGTCGTGTCCGTGACCGTCTGTGGTTTAACTAACACCTCTCTGCGCTGAGAATCAACGTAGAAACAACCTGGCATCACCAAGCTAACGCCTAGCAACGACCTAGAAGCAACCTAGAAACAACCTGCATCACTCAGCTAAGGCCTAGGAACAACCAGATTAGTCTTCAGAATCGTCCAGTTTCGCTGTTTCAAGCCTTGCGCGGCTTAGTGCAAGCTTCGCCAACTTTTTACTCGACAGATACCGTATATATATGTTAGCGCTAGCTACGTTGTAGGTGCCGAAGACTACACATTATCTCGAATAAAGCGGCAGGTTTTCAGTCTAGCCGGGAGGTTCAAAGCGAAAGCTGAAATGTCAAAAAGAAGAAAAAATAGAGGGAGAGAGAGAGAACCATACGCACCTTTCACGTCATTCCAGATTCACGAAAGGCGGCCCGAAAATGCAAGGTGCATCTGTTCCATGCCTTTCTGCAGAGCGCCTGCTGCTCCCGCAGCGATCCTGGGCATCGCTTCGAAACAAAAACCAACAAAATGCGTGACGCGCGCTTTTGGTACGCACACTCTGTACGTCGCCACATGACGCCTTCGAACTCATTGCACTGCTTTTATTGTTCTCCGTCGTGCCAGGCCTTCGCGACGCCACACATTTGCACCGACGACTGGTGAAACACGATGAGTGGGCGGGCACTATATGAGGCCGGTTTGGTTAGAGTGGAGCGACGAGCCGATGGGGAAGGAGGGGGTGTCAGACACGGGTTTGCAGCGCGTGTCTCTATTAGGGAAACGACGGTCGCGAGAATGATGCGGGGTTCGGACCCTTCCCTAGAGGGCTGATGCGGCTCCCCGTCGCTTTCGCCCCGCGCGCCCCCTGGTGAGAAGAGCGCGCGCGACAGATCGACAGAAGCGCCACCCCGCGGAGGGTGCGAGCTTGAACGGGTAGGTGGGCTAGTACACCGACGATGATGTCTCACCCTACGTTCGTTGTTCCAGCCCCTCCGGGGAGTCTCTATAGAATAGCCGATTGCTGCTGTCAGTCAGCGCTGAAAGTCCTCGCGTCACCCGATGCCGGCCGTAGACGCCGCGACGAAGCTATTTTGGCGCGCGTGGCGCGCCACGTGTCGAGTAGGTGTCGCGGGCGTCCCTGCTCGTACTTCTATGGCCTTCTCGCGGGGCGACGACGTGTTGACACAGCGTCGCCACCTTTTTTTGGTGGCCGCATATGTAAGCGGCGGTCTTATCTCTTATTTGGCCCCGTGGCTCCTTTTTTGTACGTCGACGAGAGGCACGTGTAATGTGGTGTGCCTTTTCCAAGGCGACGCGTGCCTATGCGGGGGCCCTATAAGTGACTGCCGCTCAATCTGAGTGGTTCTGAATGGTGTGCATACACACGCCGAAATGATCGTATCAATCGGATCGCTGTTTGTCCTGTTCCGCTCACCGCTCTTGCGAGCGCACGCTGAGTCGTTATGGTAGAGTGTTTACCGACTGCGTACCCTTGCTTAGAACACGTTTATATATACACAGACATGCTTTATTTTGTTACATCAGCTTTGTACACAGGCTTCGTACATGTGATAACCAATACACGCAAGGTCCCTGCGAGGCCGCAAGAAGTCAATCGACTACGTTGCTTTTCTTATGCTGGGCACACTGACATACTTTACATACAGTAACATAGGATTAGAGTTGCTGTATATACTACCTTTAGGTAGCAGAGTTGCGCATCTGTCTTCCAAACGCCGCGAGCAACCATGCGTTGCGGAGAAGCTGACGTTCGGACCAATTTTTGCATTTTTTGACGCCGCCGCCGCAGTGAACTGGAATGACCCTTGTCATCGACAGTCAAGTTAATCACCGGTCTTCGACATGCCAAGCATGTCAGTCGGCGACACGGTAGGCATGTGAAGCTTCGCCGCATAGCTGCGGTTGCTAGCCAGACTTATGCGCAACTCTGCTACCTAAAGGTAGCATATACAGTGACTCTACATAGGATGAGATAGAAGCGTCGCCTTGTGATAGAGGACTGCCGCCATATCCAGAAGTAGCGGACGTTCACAAAAAACTCCTCACACTTGAATTATTCGGAGGAGGAAAATACAACCAATCGTCACTGTCGACACGTGATTACCGAGCTATTCGACAAATGCAAAGTACACGCTTATGAAAGGATACCTTTGTGAATTTGGATATAGGTTCTACCATCCAGTCTTGATCAGAATGCGCGCACTAAACGACGACAAAACAAAGGAGACACAAAAACCAGCGCAGTGGAGTGCGCAGCATAGGATGAACTACAATCCTTCACAAGCCCAATATCTCGAAATATGCTCATGCCACAGTACGCGTTCGAGCGCGCCCTGCGTTTTCTTGCGGATCGGATAATATGCGGGAGTTCATTAACGCGAGGGCGTCAATCAAGCGCGAACGTGATCTCGAACGAAAAGCAGGTGCGGGCTAACTGAAGCAAAAAATATTACGTGAAAGCGAGAACTGCGCGCTCACTTCGCCTTTACGGCGTTCGCGTCACTAAAAATAAACAAAAAGGCGGCGTTCACGTAACATAATGTGCACGATAAAATAGCCACACCGAATTGCTTTCGCTGTCGAGTCGTCTTGGACGAACACATAAAGGACCCTGTTAATTCTTTTGCTTTCGGACGGGTTGAATGCTAACTAACGTCCCGAATGGCTAAACAGGTAGCACAGAGTACAGCCATAAACAACGCAAGGAGCGTGCGAAGGGGTGGGGGAGGAGGTTGGGGGGGGGAGCAGTTGGTAGGACACGGTAAAAAGCATAAAACTACGCCGAGGAACAGGACGCAGGAAAGAAATGGACAGGACGAGCGCAGGTTAACAACTGATTTATTGGAGCGACACCTATTTTTCTCAACCGCAAAGCGCATGCGCAACGGTCGCTCATAACCGTACATCATCAAATAACAATTTAACAACCAAGAAAGTCAATTTCTTTCTTGTACAGGTGTAAAGAAGCCTCACTAACATACTCATAACTTCATTAACACGCTCCAACAAATCAGTTGTTAGTTTGTGCCAACGTTTTTAAAAACGTTGGTTTGCGCTCGTCCCGTCCATTTCTTTCCTGTGTCCTGTTCCTCAGCGTAGTTGTATGCTTTTGCCATGAACAACATGACGTCATAAGCAGGTCTCTGTGTTTGTATGCTCCCTGAAACGACAGCAACGTGCGTTAAAAAGGTGTCGTCTAATTCTGCATCATCGGCCACGTACTGCTTGCAGGAGATGGCGGCGCCTTCAAGAAGCTCAAGCTGGAGCCCGGCGTGTCCGATCTGGGCCTGTCGTCGTGTGGCGGCGGTGTGCTGTCCACCACGTGTAGTCCCACGACGCCCGCGAGGCGGCGCCACCGGACCACCTTCACCCAGGAGCAGCTGCAGGAGCTCGAGGCGGCATTCGCCAAGAGCCACTACCCGGACATCTACTGCCGCGAGGAGCTGGCACGCATCACCAAGCTCAACGAAGCGCGCATTCAGGTACATCCACTTGAACGTCACCATCTTCACATCCGAGGAATAAACCGTACCAAACGTAAAAGACGTCCGGAGCTAGGTTTCACGTTCACCACAGGAGAGGTTTTCACTCTGGTCACATCTTCGCTGTTGCGGAAAGAAAAATGTTAGATCTTTCCCGCTGTCCATGCCGTGTATAACAAATTTGTTATTCTCATATAGAGATGAGGTTGTCAAGCACGAAATGCCGCTGGAAACAACGTCTTGACTGTGAAGCCTGTCTTGGTCTGGAGATAAACTGCTTTACTCAGCAGTACTTATATTTGGAATAGGAGGATAAACTGGTGCGCATAGAAGGGTAACTGAAGTCCGAGTCTGCAAAAAAAATATTAGACCAGGAGAGAGGCAAGAAAAGGAAGCGCGAAGGCGGGAGGGAAAAATAGAGCTTTTGAGTTGCGATAGCAGGGCTGCGGTGAAACGTCACCCTCAAAAGGGTGTCGCTTCTCTGCTTGAATTGAATGGCCAGTCCCTCAAGAGCCTAGAAAATGTACTGGTAAGCGTGAGCGCACCCTGAAAAATTAATTACAGTGCGTTGTTAAAAGCTTGTTTCTCTTCCTACTGTACCCTGTCGTCACGACACGGTATGAGCTTCTCGTCACATGCTCGCGCAAGCTATCGTGACGTTTCCACGGCCGCTCCATTTTGTGGTTCCGTTGGTGGCACGAAAGCGGCCATTTTGAATGTTTTCTTATGGTTACTAGAGGAGTCTCTAAGCACCATAGTTTTTTGGTGACACATAAGCGGCCATCTTGAATATTTTGGTATCTGACGTCATCACAACTAGTAATCCTGAAATTAGTGTCGATATCATTATAGGTGCGCCATGAGAAAATCGCCTTTCATATCAAAATACAATATCTTATCAGCATTTACTGAGCTTCACACTTGCTCCGAGCCGTCTCTGTATTCAGGAGATTCGTATGGCAGAGTAAACTCAGCTTCGAAAATTGGTGTCAGTATCCCTTTAACGGAAAACCCTGCCTATTCTGTTCAGTGTCCGCGTAATATCTGAACACCGTGCATGCCTCAATCCTCTCGCCGCAGGTGTGGTTCCAGAACCGGCGCGCCAAGTACCGCAAGCAGGAGAAGCAGCTGCAGAAGGCCCTGGCCGCGCCGGCGGCGCTGCCGCCCGCGGCCTGCAACGGCATGATGCGCGGCGTGTACGGCCCTCCGCGCACGAGCTCGTACGCGGCCTACGCCGCCGCAGCAGCGCACCCGCACCCGGCGGCACGGTACCCGGCGTACAGCGCCGCCACGTCACAGCCCTTCGGACACCAGCCCGGGGCGGCGGCGGCGGCCACGTCGCCCGAGGAGGACTGGTACCAGCGCGGCTTCTCGGCCCTCAGGGCGCCGCCCGCCTCCGTGTCCCAGCATCCGGTCTACCACAGCTAGGCACCGCCGGCGCTGCCCTGCGCTCGCGCTGCCCAGAACGCGAGCCGGTCGCCGCTGGCGCGCGCGCACCGACTTCTCGACCCAGGGAACACCCCACGTGTCGCGTCTTGTGTATAGCTTCCACATTGGTGGCGATTTCACCACTGAGCTGCTGCTGCACGGTGCTTGGCTTTCTGACAACTGCGATTCTCGCTGGCGTGAAATCGGGCATTTCTTTTGTTTCGTTTTCAATTCTTTAGCGGTTGGACTATACCCATTCAGCTAACCAGGAAGCTAGCAATTGGCAGCACGAGGGCGAATTAGCCAATATTTCGAAGCACATGGACTCATTCCATGTGCTTCTCAGTCCATGTGCTGCGAGTTGGCTAATTCGTCCTCGCGCTGCCAATTGCTAGCTTCCTGGTTAGCTGAATTGGTAGAGCGACCGGCCCGGAAAGGCGTTGGTCCCGGGTTCGATCCCCGGACCAAGACGAATTTTTCTTCACCTAGAAGCTTTCCTTTGTGAGAAATCGGTGTGCATTTCCTTGCGGCTTCGTCTACAAGCAGGTGGTTGTCAATTACGCCTTTTACAACCCATCCGCTGCCTTGCCGAATTCCGCAGAACTCATTTGCAATTGCATTTCAGCGATACGCATATCTTCAACGGGGCCGGCCCTGGGTCGAGCAGTGGCGACCGGCACACCGAGTCGCAGCGCGAGCGCAGAGCCGCCGCCGTTCTTTGGTGGACGACGTCACAAAATGTCACGCACACGTTAACAACGAGCGCCACACCCGTACCGTTCCGCGGGGGACGACGCAATGCGGGCGACGCCCGCACCGCCGAGCAGACCACGACCGCCCGATGCACGGTCCGACATTACATACACCGCCGTCACCGCCGCTGAGCTGCGCCAAAATATGAACACGCCTGCCGGTCACCTGCAGCTGCCGTCACCGCTCGCCAACCGCCACACATCTCGTATACGCGCATCGCGTGCAGCCTGCGGCGATTCGGAGTGGACGGCTGGGCTAATTAACTCAGGGACACGAACGCGGATGCCAAATACGAAACAATTTTGTTACACTTAGAAGGCACAGACAAAATGGGAGGGGGGGGGGGGTAGATAATACGGTTTCATCTTAGAATAAGTGGCAAAAAAAATAATAAAGGCCGAACGCGACTTCAGCACCGCCGCTAAGACCTACGTGATGGTGTTTCTATGACACGCGGAAACGGCCCTAGAATGTCGCTACATTAATCGTGGAGTGCAAATATTTACACACTCTGCGCTGTATAACGATTTAGCCTGAAGGAGCAAGCCCTCTCCTGGGCCCGTGTGAAAAAAATGTATTACGCTAAACTTTTTCGTAAGAGAATATTTCTGGCAATCATGATGCGGGGCATATCGTTAGTAAAGTCGGCTGACTAGTGGGAAGACGCACTTACGAAAGAGAAGTTTTGTGAATTCGGCCCCTGACGGCTTACAATTTCCTCACCTGCGTATTCTCCAATACCTCGCATTACGCTTAAGCGTTGTAACGCTTTTGAGTAGCCACGTATCCTATAAGCGCATTGCGCGCACGTATTGCACGCGAAAGGTGGCAAGAACCTCCTGACTTTTGGGTCCAATGAGTTCACGCGAAAGTGACGATTGTGTCATCTCAGTTGTCGAAATCGCGGACTTCGCGCAAGAATTCGTCACAACGCGAAGCCGCCGCCGTGCCGTTTCACGTCCGGATCACCACGGGCTGCACCTCTACACGCATCTGCGTCATCGCGCTTTTCCAAGCTCCAAGCGCGCAACCGTTTACAACGCATGCAGCTGATTGTCTGAAGTGGCGGCAACCATTTAGGACGTACACACGACGCGCTGGAGGGGACCGATATGTATAAAAGAAAACATTCGCGTCTTCATTAGGTCAATTGTACTCGTTTTTGCGATCAAATGAAAAAGGAGCTAAGAACCTCAAACACCGAAGAGAGGGAGGACGGACGGAAGGAAGGAAGAAAAGAAAGAAGGAAACAGAAGAGCAGAAGGTAGGGAGTTTAACCAGAAAAGCTTCCCGTTGGTTACCCTACACTGGGGGATTAGGGAAGCGGAAGGGAGAGAGAGAAAATGTATAGAGGAAAGGCAGGGTGCATAACCAGATGATATCTCTAGTTGTCTGCCCTGTATTCGGGAAAGGGTTATTAAGGAATGACAAAAGGAGAATAGTCTAGAATCTTTGTAAAGAAATTACAAAAGGAGAACCGCAAAGTGATTACGACTATGTCATTGTTCAAGTAGTACACAAAAAGAGCGGCACTGGATAACGATTCTATTCCAAAACGATATTCCTTTTCGCACGCCCCCAGTGATCCGATAGACACGCCATGCAGGTTGCCAACACATGTATAGCCCCGAAAATGCGACGTAAGTACGTTCTTCGTGGTTGCCGCTTAATAAGAATATCGCTTTTACTCGACCATAGCGCTGCTCTATAGGCATCGCAAAAGGAGTCAAGACACTCGATACATCTCACGGACTCATTTTTTGTTAATTTGCATGCGCCAACGATGTGCCCATTTTTTGGAAGTCCGAGAGCTGTTGGTAGATGTATAATAAATATTCCTACGGAAGAGGTTTCGCCACAGAAATCGAAGTTGAAATCGTAGATTCGGTTGTTGTTCACGCAACCACTTTTTCATATCGATGGTCCACGCTTCTTCAAGACACTTCACGTTGATTCGATGTTTTTTTTAACCTCTCCGACCATTCATCTTGCGTTTGATGCAAAGCACTGTGCGAGTGCAATATGAAACGATTTAATCTTTCTTTTTTTACCGCTGGTGTACAGTTTCCTGAAGCTTACACGAGAACCGAGTTTACACGCAACACTATCGTAGCTGCTGTAAGGGTGCTGCAGCCTCAGATCAGCCTTCGGTTTGGACAAACAAAACGAATGCGTTCATTATATGCTGAACTGCGTTGCTGCCTTGTTTCTTTCGTTATCGGCTGGTGATTTCTTTTTTAATAGCTGGCCGTAAAAAGCAACCTAGTCATTCCAGTTTCAGAAACGGCTTTGTCATCCCGAAGCACATCGCATTACAGGCGCGCTTAAAGGGATACTACCGAGAAACGCTATCAACTAAAGCTCATCAAATATAATTTCAAAATTCTGCTTTCGTTAACTTCGTGGTAACAGATTTCGTAATGTAAAATAACGTTATGGCTAAAGATCGTATTTTTTTTTCAAATTTCGCGCTAAAACTCCGATGGCGTTAGTCAGTGTGACGTCACTGGTGAGTCAGATTTCACGGTGCGACGTCACGAATTTGACGCGTCGTGACGCAGTGAAATTTGTCGTAAAGAGTAAAGTTCTTTCATTGGATCTTTCGTAATACAATGGAAAACTGACAAACTATTAACTATAGGCCCGAGCAAACGCTGCCAAGTCCATGACGTCACAAAAAAATTAACCGTGATCTTTGCGATGGCGTCGCCACTATAGTTTTCGAAGCTTTTCTGACTGACCATGTCTCGCCTCGCCGTAAGAGCGGCTTTTAGAGCGAAAGCTTTGCTGTGCCGTCTCACAAGGTCATTCATCGCGTAGCGATGACCTTGAGCCGCCGGAGAGCATCTGACGTCACGTCACGTGATCCGCTGCGAAGAGCTGTCGCAGCTTTTTTGTATATTGGTGGAAAGTAATGTACTAATATCAGTCAAGTTTTTTTATCTCTACCTCGTTATTGTCCCTTTTATGGCTGGAAAATTGTACAAAGTGTTATGTTAAGACTTTCTCACTCTCTTTGTTTTACACATCCAGTACCGACGCTGCTTTTTGCACGATTAAACGTCACGGAACACTGCGGCTATTCATACTGAAACGCGAGGCATACAGGGTTATCACAGTGTACCGAATCCTCAAGTGGCTTGCTTGGTCATGTACATACATACACACTTACGTATATCCACAAAAAAAAGCTACGCGGTCACGACATTACCAAGCCCGACAATGACCCACCCAGCGACACATCGCCCAACTTCGGTTCTAATACCACAGCGCGTCGACGATTCAATTTCTGCCGAATCAAATCCACTATGTCTGCGAGAAAGAAAGAGAGAGAGAGGGAGAGAGCGACAACGCTTCTTGTGCCAGTGTGCGACGATTCTCATGTACAAACGCGCTGAAAGCCAAAAGGTGAAATTAAACAGAGTGATTGACAACCACAGTGTCTCGTCTCATCTTCTATTATTGGGATAGCAAGTGTATGGACACTCTCGAAGGTGTTTTTTTCCGTCGCTGTCGGCGTCATGTTCGGTATGAAGTCCAAATCAATAACATCTTCTTCCGCACGGTCCGAGCGCTGGCGCGCGCTATCTCGGCAGACATCAAAAACGGCTCGTATGCCCTTCTACGTGCTGTGCTCTCATCGCTTCGCGTTGAGACAACAGACTGCATGGAAACAGTGCTCTCTTTCTGGAGTGGCCGTATCCTTTTACCAGCGTTTACTCCCTTACACCAGAGTTTTACAGCGGAGCTCTTAAAACCGAGCTCAAACGGGGACGATTCT
Organism: Rhipicephalus sanguineus; assembly: GCF_013339695.2. Taxonomy (NCBI): domain Eukaryota; kingdom Metazoa; phylum Arthropoda; class Arachnida; order Ixodida; family Ixodidae; genus Rhipicephalus; species Rhipicephalus sanguineus. The sequence continues at coordinate 55,973,169 of NC_051186.1, forward strand.
CATGTACAAACGCGCTGAAAGCCAAAAGGTGAAATTAAACAGAGTGATTGACAACCACAGTGTCTCGTCTCATCTTCTATTATTGGGATAGCAAGTGTATGGACACTCTCGAAGGTGTTTTTTTCCGTCGCTGTCGGCGTCATGTTCGGTATGAAGTCCAAATCAATAACATCTTCTTCCCGCGGGTAAAAGCGCACGAGCGGGGGTGACGAAGGCGGCTGAAGCAGAGATGAAACGAGCCGCCCGTCTTTCCTCGGGCGAAGGAGCATGAACGCCGGAGGAGGGGAGGGGGGGCTGCGTCGCTCAAGCAGCAAGAGTGAACTTTGATCGCAAGGGCACGGTCCCGAGCGCTGGCGCGCGCTATCTCGGCAGACATCAACAAACGGCTCGTATGCCCTTCTACGTGCTGTGCTCTCATCGCTTCGCGTTGAGACAACAGACTGCATGGAAACAGCTGCTCTCTTTCTGGAGTGGCCGTACTCCTTTTTACCAGCGTTTACTCCCTTACACCAGAGTTTTACAGCGGAGCTCTTAAAACCGAGCTCAAACGGGTGAAGTATTATCCAGCATACAAGTTTAAACAGCGCGAAGATGACAACACGTAAGAACATATATGGTGAAGGTGAAAAAAACCCCGAGGCACTGCGCCGGCCAAAGTGAAATTAAACACACAGAAAAATACGTTTCGGCTCCCACACTTTGGTCAGCGCAGTGCCTCGGGGTATTTTACCTTCACCATGTATCATCCCGACCAGACGGGCTTCCGTCAAACATTAAACTTCAAGAACATGTAGAGAAACACACGCTCACACGAAGCGCAGCGTTGGTGGGCTAGCTGGTTCATAGTCGTACATTCAGCAGACAAGTTTGTGCTGCGTGAAGGAGACAACACGTAAGAACATAGAAATATGCACTACGCCATACATAGCATAGCCATGTGGTATAGTATAGTATAGTATAGTATAGTATAGTATAGTATAGTATAGTATAGTATAGTATAGTATAGTATAGTATAGTATAGTATAGTATAGTATAGTATAGTATAGAATAGTATAGTATAGTATAGTATAGTATAGTATAGTATAGAATAGTATAGTATAGTATAGTATAGTATAGTATAGTATAGTATAGTATAGTATAGTATAGTATAGTATAGTATAGTATAGTATAGTATAGCGGAGGCGAGTGGAGGAAGGAAGCGAGTTGGAAGTTGGAGACATGCAGGTGGTCAAGCGGAGAGGAGGTTCCGTCAGTGCTAAACCATGCCCATGATCGCCTAGCTTTGCGTCCCTTTGCATTTCATCGCTGAGGATTCTCCTTAGCTCCGCATTACATTGGCCTTTACGACGTTAAGTCACTTAAAGCCCCGCATAAACTGTAGAGTAACGCGAGATCGGATCCAAAAGAGTATAGCTGCTAGCCGTCCTTCGTATAACATTATAATTTGTTGCAATCGCATTTTTATGGCAAATTGGCGATTTTTTATATATAAAAATTGTAAGAGCAAGTCATATTTTTTTTGTTTTTAACCTAATAAAATATCGGTGATATGTTGCGGCCCGAGATTTGAAGCCTGAGAATAATTGAAGTGGGAGTAAGGGAACATTAAATATACCGATCTCACGGGAATATTTCAATCTAACAAATCCTATATCGCTTGCGAGAAATCATTTGGTGTATAAATATGTACCAGTAGTATTTCGGTATGGCAATCGTTATCACGACTTCGAATATCCACGGTAAGCCTTTAATTTACCTTATGGCCGCTGCCGCATTGCTCAGAGTAAAATCAACGTCACTTTTTACTGTAAATCAGGCTTTTCCTTTGCAACGCTAATGTTGAGGGAAAGCAACCTTTTAGTGCAATCGTTAGCCGCTCGAATAGCCGCATCGACGCGCCGGGCGCTTGGCCTTTCGAATCCACTCCTAGAGTCACCTTGTCCGCGCAAGAAAGTCAACCAAGCAGAGCTGGAGTCCGAGTGATTCACTGTTTTGGTGACGCCAAGTGAGTCAGTCCATGTGCAAGTGAGTCCGCCCTGCTTAGCCGGAAGTTGGTTAGTAAGATCCTTATTTAGCTAGACTGGGTTGAATGCTATATATAGTAACTTTTGTAGGCCAAAATGGTACGACTAGATGGCGCCGCTGTGGGGCCCTCACATTTATTTTGATTACTTTGGTATTTTTATCGGGCGTCTAACAAGAAACCCATGAGATTTCTTTTTATTGTTTTTTTTTTATGCCGTCGGGAGTCGAACCAGCGACTCGCTTCTGAAGCACCGTCAAAAGCCACTGAACCAACACGGCGGCCGGCCGTTTCTCTTTATCTTATTTTTAACATTGTGAGTGTGAATAAGAACAGCTGGGCCTCATTTTGATGAACTAGAGTCTGTTTTGAATACTTACGACTTGCGTATCCAAGTAAAACGCGTCGGTTGCGTTAAAAACGGCTTCGCTGTAGAGATCGTTGAAATTTGCATGTATTGTTTTTTTTTTTGTTTTTTGTTTGTTGTTTACTGAGAGGGAAAAAAAACGAACTTGCGGAGATGTGCTGAAATCAATGTGAAGATTTAGCAACGTATTTATTCTATATATAGGAGATAGAATCCACGCCATTATACATGAAATGCAGCTTGCACATATATTTCTCCTTATTAAATCATATCATCACGAACTTCGTCCTTGAATTCTGCACTATCAACTTTGCACTTAGTGTTGGAACTTAAAAAAAAAAAAAAAAAACGTAATCGAAGATATGCATTCGTAAGGAGCCGAGCACGCCAACACCAACTATGACGTAACGAGCCTTCGGCCAATTGATAAAGCGAACAGGTGGCGAGTCTGTGACAGCCCGTAACAAACTTTAGTCACGTGGAGACATGGCAATAACGTGTAGGCTTGAGATGAACTTGAGAATGGTGATTACCACTTGGTGAAGTTAGTGGATGATGGCACTGAAGATTAAAAGTCGCACGGCCCCTTATGCATTCCCCTGAGACGACTCGAAGGCGAAAGCCACCTTCTACCTTCTACCTACTTCTTGTTTTGCTTCTTTCTTCTCGGTAGCTCTAATGATCCATCACCCCTCCTCCGAAAGCTTTCTGCACCTAACGTGGTGTTTCACTGCCTCCATGGAGGATCGGATAATAATAATAATAATAATAATAATAATAATAATAATTAAAGAAATATATAATTGGAGTTTAAGGTCCCAAAACCACGATATGATTATGAGAGAGGCCGTAGCATCGCAGCTTACCTTGCGTGGTTTTGCAGCACTGCCTGCGACGTCGACGCACGTTTGACCAAGAGACTACGTAATGTGATGACGTCATCGTGTGACATCACTATGACGTCATAATGAGGTAATAAATGCTTGCGATCTGTGACGTAACTATGACACCATCAACCCACATCATTTCAAAAGAGCCACTGAGTCCGCACTTCACTAATGTTGTCAAGACGTATTATGGGGCTAGTTGACTCATACTTGCCGTAACGATGACGTATTTGTAAGACTTATGTTACAACTACAAAGGCCTTTCAGGTACAAATAAATAAATAAATAAATAAATAAATAAATAAATAAGTTTGATTTCGACTGTGCACGATAATACCCCACGTGCAATCACGAGGTTATCAGCTTTCTTAGTTGTTAGTGACCATTTGCAAGTTCAAGCCCTCGGCTACGGTGCCCTTCTAGTACACTGTAGCTCGGTGAACGCCTCAACGTGAAATCTTGTGTCAGTCTACTGTACACGCACTTGGACAGAATGCTGAAATAGACTCAACAAAACCGAATTCGTCTTGCATAAAGTGCACCGCCGGGGAAGGGACGAGGGTTCAAAATTTTCTTATGCAAGCGTCATCATGAATGCATACCAACTATCTTGGCTTTCTCTCGTTCTTTATCCATAATTTCGATTTTTTTGGGGGGGGAGGGGGGGAGACAGGGGCGGAGTGGTGTGGAGGGTGGTACCAGAACGCAAGTGGGTGTGGATGAGTACGTACCTGTGAGAGGGGAAGAGCGGTAGGGGTTGTAGCGCAATAAATTTTTTTTAGGGATTGGCGGGAGGGGGGAGTTAAAGGGGGGTGTTGGAGGGTTGGGTACAAATCCCTGCCGCCACACATTGTCCGCCTTTCCTTCCAGCAATAGGAGCAGCTGACATCGCCTCAGTCGCGCTCATATTGCTATAATTTTAGGGTGACTAGAATTAGTCACCCAGAACGAAAAGGAGGAACACGTTTGCCTTATTTTCTATCCAGGTGAAAATATTCAACTGGTTTTTAGCTGGTTTTGACTGGAACCAGCTGGGTCCAGCTGGCAGCCAATGGGTTTTACCAGCTGCTTGGTTCCAGTTGAACCCCAGCAGGAACAACTCCATCCACTCTGGAAATGGAACCAGTTGGTCTAAAAATTGAACAACCTGGAACCAGTTTGTCAGGAAACGAGTTCAACCAAGTTGCCTGGATACATCAGAACGTACGTATCAGCTGCAAAGAATTAGCTCTTGCCCGTGGTCCCTGAGTGCGCGAGTCGGTCAGGTATCGTAATACGAGTAATGTTCCCGTATTTTGGAAGCCATCAACGAGGGCCTTAAAGGAGTACTGACACGATTTTGAATTGCAGCAAAACGGACGTTTTTGGTTTCCTTGGCATGTAGTGTTAACGTTCTCCCCACACCGCCTCCGGGAAACACGTATAAATATTTAAGTTTGATTTTAAAGTTTTCATCTCCCAGCATCTGCGAGGCAGCTTCACCGCATGGAGAGCCCTATGACGTTTCAAGTCAGCTCACTTGGTTTGCGAAGTCTGGGTTCTGCATGCAGCCTAAATCACAGAAATCGCTGTCGGAGGCACTGGTTCACTCATCATGAACCACGTTCGACTGACAGCAAAGGACAGCAGGTGCATATTTCGTGGGTTGCAGTCTGCCCGTGACGTCACGGGCAGACTTGACAAGTCACTATGAAGCCGCCCTCTCGAAACCGAAACTGCTGGTTGAAAGAAGCGGTATTAAAAATATATGCAATGCATCACCAGGCACCACGACACTCTTTTTAGGGTTCTCGACACCCGTGCTTTCATTTAGAGCAACAACCCGAAAAATCTTAATATTCATGTCAGTACTTCTTTAACAGAGAAAATGAAATTGAAGGCTTACAGTCAGTTCATATTTCTTTCACTAAAGGTTCCTTGTTTTATCGTTAAAAATTGAACCACTGTCATAATCAATACTTACTTATAGGTTTGCTTGCAAGTCAAAATTTACAGTTCTGCTGATATCATATGCAAACCGAACTGTATGCCTCCACAACTGCACTGTATGTGTTCTCAAACCGACACATTCATATGCTTCGGCTGGGACGAGCTGGCAACTGGTTCTGGCTGGAATCAGGTGGCAACTGGTACCAGCTGGGAATTGTTCCATAACCCAGTTCAACTGGTTCCAGCTGGGACCAGCTAAAACCAGAGAAATGTTTTTCATATGGGCACCACGTCGCTTGCTAGACCTGCAACCGTGCAACGCATTTCGCTGGTTTCCTAGGAGTGGCCTATATACTAGTTGAACATGTTTAACACAGCGCAACGACGACGAGGACACAAGAGAAGAGGAGACAAACCACAGCGCTCCTCTTCTCTTGTGTCCTCGTCGTCGTTGCGCTGTGTTAAACATGTTCAAGTATTATCACCAACTGGCCCAGCTATCAGTTCTTCTACTATATACTAGTGCCTGAAGGAACATCACCCTTCATATGTAGTGCCCAAGCTGGTCTTCGACAAGTGCGCCCTTGGAATCGAGGGTCGTGCCATCAACCCTTGTTTTCTACCTCGTTTCTACATGCTGCTCATAGAATGCGTCGTTCCTTGTATTGTGTTTGGTAAGTATATTTATGCTCACCTCGCAAACTTCCAACTTGTTGCTAGGGTAGTTTGGAAGCTTTGGTATGGTAGCGCTAAAGCCCCTCCATCACGTAGGTAGCGCCACAGCGAGGTGCACGAGGTTCCGTCCAGTTTCTGTGCTTGACAGCAGTTTCTCAATGTCCCTAGAGCATTCGCCGGTTTCGGTTTGCCATCATCAGTCCAAGCCGGCCAAGCTGCAGCCAAGCCCAGACAGAGTGCAAAATGGCGGTGGGCCGGGCGTGCATGTGTTTGTGGCATGGTCTTAGACCAAAACTTGCGACGCCAGTCCGCAGTGGTCCATCTCTGTTGAGGAGTTGGTCTTCGTGGTCGCCACCATCGAGGCAATCGCACCGATGGTCTGCTCTTCGCAAGAGATGGGACTCTATCCCTGCGTTGCGTCGCGGCCTCGCCGACGCAGGTGCCGGCAGCAGTGGATCCGGTAGCGGTGCTAGCAGCGGTGCTTCGGGCCGATCGGCGGACCAATTTTCTCAGCGAGCCATGAAATACACATTCGTAGCTTTCGGCGCGATGTTCACCGGTGTCGGTGGTTTCTTGGTTGTCACATGGGGTGCGTATGAGCTGGGACTGCAAACGGGATGTCTCACTCCAATTCTTTGCAGGTGCGCCTCCTTTGGATGAACAAGGCAAAGAGGTGAGCTGATCTTGTTCCATCGTCATCCCAGAGCAAACTGACAAAACGCATTCCTGATTTCTCACGCTCGTCTCTCAGTGCCGATTATTAGCGAAACGATTGACGCGTTGATGATGTGTTCATGTCGAGCGATGGAACGTGTTCACGATATCTCTGCCCGTCCGCTCATGCTGCTGTCACCTTTCGTTTTCCAGATAGAGGATGAGTTCAGCCACAGTAAGTAGATGCAAGGTGGGTGCAAGGTGAGCGACCCATCGTAAACGGCTAACACCTTTCAGTGCCTCGCTGGAAAGCCCACCTGTACAGGACGTACAAAGAGCTCCAACTTTACAACAAGGTACGGAACCTTCGCTCGTGTCATTGCGCAGTCACTGACTAATACGCTGAAGCCAACAACAAAGATGTCACCTAACAAGAAACGCCTGTCAGCTTTAGAAGAACAGATACTTGGGCGAGTTTGTAAGATTCCTCGATGGTACTTGGAATCGCAAAAAAGATAAGAAACACAAGAAAGTTGAACCAGACGAAACAAGCGCTCACTGTGAGCTAAAGTTTGCTCTCAGAAACCCGCCAGGTTATCATGCAACACAAAGGCAAAAGCTACACCAAAACGCATGCGTTCGCGAAACCTTTCTTGTGTTTTTTACATTCCCCATCATGGCTGCCAGTGTCAAAGTGTGTTAGCATTTCCACTGAGAGCTTCCCTGGCAAGTAGAGTCACTATGACTAACTCTTGGCATCACCGTAATGCCCTCTAAAGCCCCTAGCGAAAGCACTGCTGAAGTCGTAAGTCTTGCATCTGTACCCTCACGCAGCAGTCCAAAGAGGACAGACTCCAGAAGGACCCGTGTACTTAGATTTAGGTGCACGTTAAAGAACCCCAGGTGGTCAAAATTTCCGGAGCCCTCCACTACGGCGTCTCTCATAATCATATCGTGGTTTTGGGACGTTAAACCCCAGATATTATTATTAGACTCCAGAAGGGGACTGGTAGCATTTACCAAAGATGGCAAGCAATACTTCTCCAGTACGCGAGCCCAGCGAACTTGTTAGAGAGATTCTCCATGATTTGTGACATAATACTAACATGGCAATGTTGACGCTTACATGCTCATTGCATTTGCATCGCAAACTCAATTTGGACATTCGCAGTGATATGGGAATCGTGTCATTCCCATTGTTGGGAATGTGCTTATTAAATTACTGTTTGTGTGTCGCTTGTACAGACCCCAACTCATGGCTGTCCCATCGATGCACTCTTCTGGCCTTTCAGTGTGACTTAACCAGCATTTTAATGCTAATAGCATTCTTTGGCTAGCACTCCGAGTTATCGGTGCCTCTGACTGGCCCTACTGCACAGTCCCGAGCTGTACGTCAACAACACTGATGGACTTGACTTCACATGTGGACGAGTTGTCCACCCTGGTTGTGGTCCTGAATCACCGTGTTTCATTTAACACAATGAAAACAAAGCCATCCGGCATGGCAAGCCTTCTTTTTTTTTTTTTACTCATATGTCACAATAAATCAGTCTGTGATGTGGAGCACTGTATCCTATAAATACTTAGTCCAGTGGAAGCAAAAGTGAATTTGGTGGCGGCTCAAATCACCCTACCCTGTTATGTGCTGAGCTATAGTATGTTAATGTTCCTCTTGCACAGATGATCAAGGACCCATCTCGTGACAAGCTTCTACCAGATCCGCTGACCGAGCCATACTACCAGCCTCCGTACACGCTAGTCCTGGAGATGACCGGAGTTCTGGTGCACCCCGACTGGACGTACCAGACCGGCTGGCGTTTCAAGAAAAGGCCTGGCGTGAACCATTTCCTGCAGCAGGTCGGACCGCCGCTGTTCGAAGTTGTCATCTACACTTCGGAACAGGGATTTGTGAGTATCCGTTGGTGCAAGGAAGAGTGGATGCTATTTGATTGTTATTTGTGATTTCTTGCTTTGTCATGCATTTGAGAACAGTCAAAACAAGTGTACCATGAATGGAGCGGAAAATGATGACTTGTAAGAACTGGGAGAAGTCGAGGTAGGACATTGTTCTGCATTTTAAGATGCCACTGCAGTGTGAAGGCGTCACTGGTCAACCTTGCCATGGCACTTCTCCGGTGAACGAAGCCCAAAAGTTATTGCTAAAAAAATGTGTTACAGTGTGCAGCAGCACTTAAGCATCCTTGTTTATACTTATTTTTGTATGTGTATTCACTTGCATGTTCTCTCTATTGTAGTTGTGTAAAGTACCGGAGAGATAGATGCGTAGTTTTGACGTTGAGACTGTTGTGCTCCCGAAGCAGCAGCAAGTGACACTGTCGATTATTAGCAATCTAAAATTTCATCTCGTTTCTCCCTCCTTTCATTCAATAAGTGCAGAGCGCCATGTGCAGAAAGGGTGCGCTGTAGCAATGAGATGCCTGGCGACGGAAAGTGCCAGCCTTCTGTTGAGCTGTATAGTAACTTCTAGTTGCATTGACTTCAGCTGCACTGCGCGTAATAGTTCAGCTTGCAGTGTTTATGTCGAGCCACTTGCGAGGCATAAAATATGGGTGCTCTAATTTGAGGACAACCAATGTATCGGTGCAGAAGAACAACAACACAGTGATGGAAACGCTGGTGTGATAGCAGCCCGAGGCAAAGCATTTCTGCCATATTTAGTGCACTTTAGGCCCCTTTACGGTGAACACTAGATGGTGGAAATAACTGCATTGTAACCTTTCTCGATAGAAATATCGAGGCTCGTTATTAGCTACATATGGTAAAATGCCTTGCGAAAGCTGTCGAGGTCATGGATAACTTAAAAGCAGCTGTTCTGTACAGAATTTGTGCACGACTGTCAGTTTTACTTGTGCTGGTTTGTGAGAAATTCTTCATTTTATTTGAAATTGTTTAAACTCGTGTGCAGACGGCATATCCTATCCTGGACACCCTAGATCCTCAGGGCTACATCATGTACAGGCTGTTCCGAGATGCAACTCGGTACACAGACGGACACCACGTCAAGGCAAGTCTTGATATGGCATTCAGTTAATCTAAGAGTGCTACTATTTTGATCAACATTCCCATTTTGAAACATTTGTATAGTGAATCGAATAAATATGCTGTTTGATCGAGTATTTAGAAGAAATAAATTATTCTGTCCAATCTGCTCATTTGTAGCTTAAATTTGCTTGTGCTGTAATAGCTGTGAGTGGATTTTTCTTCATATGATGCTTTGAAATCATGTACAAGCTGTCCATAAACATTGTAAACTGAGGTTCACAATATGAAGAAGCTTACAAATGAAGGAAGCAACGACTCTCAAGTAGTATACTCCTTCAAGGAAATTGTGCCTAACTTCAGAGCTCTCATTATGGGAGAAAACCAAAAGAAGGCTCCCCTTGATTGAGCTTCAAACCCATACCTTGGAAAGCATGTTTTTACTATGACAACATGGATTTGATTGTACGTTTACCTATTGTGGTGGCTCTTTTTACACAGTAAAAGCCTGCAAATATTTACAGGCCGAGTTGTTGTTTCTGTTTGAGTGAATGCAGTGGAATTCTTTAGTGATAACTAATAAGTTAGAGTCAGTATCAGTGTCATTCTGTCAAAGTTGGGAATGCTGCTAAATGCTGCCATGAAGAGTTAATAAGCATCGAAGCAAGTTATTTTGTTGTTGGGCATTTTCTGGTGTATACCTAGTCACTCATGTAGGTGACACGAGGTGACCTGCGCGCTCGCATCACATGTATGTTGATTTGTATAAGTGAGCTAGATTATTAGTTACGCTTTAGTTGAGCGTCACTCCCGCTCCACTCTGCTCACTTTTCTTGCACTCGGGTACCATAGAGAACTGCACTGATGTCACATTTTTAACGAGTATGTCTGCCAGATATGCAAGCAACACGCGGACAACTTGGCTGCAAGATCACAGAAGGGACGCATCGTCACGCTTTGCTCAGTGGACTTAGCAACAGAGCAAGGCCATCATTCAGGTATCGACATGAGCACATCATTCAGCTATCGACATGAGCATTGTGTGCATTTACATATATCGTATTTTATGTAGTGGCTGTGTGCAATTCTTTAGGATAGGCTGCTCCAAGGTGCTAGAAATCTGTTGTGAACTTTGTTAAAACAGAGTTGCTCTGTTGTTAGAACTCTGTTGTGCATGTCATGCAGGACCTCTCCTGCCTGAACCGGGACCTCTCTCGCGTGATAATGGTCGACTGGAGCGCTGAGGCGTGCTCCTTACAGCCGCGCAACGCACTGCGGCTACCTAAGTGGGACGGCAGCGATGACGATCGCACGCTCATTGAGCTGGCTCAGTTCCTGCGCAGTGAGTTCTCGCATCCTGTTGTTTTTGTTTGCAGCAGCAGCAGCTCAAGTTTAGCTTGCTCCAGCACGTTCTTCTCCCTTGGGGGGCATTGTTTAGACATGCATAAATTGTACATCCTGCGAGCTGGTGGAATGCACGTGTTACTGTTGCACGTGTTACTGCTATAGTTGTGTGCCTCAGGATAACGTGGCTTTTATGCATGAAACAATAGAATTTAATCTCTCTCTACCGTTTTGATGCTTGTCAGATGATGCATATGTGTACGGATAAGCTTTGTTCTTTCTTTCTCACGTGATAACACTTTTTTTCATTCCAGCCATCGCCACAAGTGAGGTGGAGGATGTGCGGACGGTGCTGGACTACTACAGCCAGTTTGACAATCCGTTGGAGGCATTCAAGGAGAACCAAAGGAAACTACAGGCACGTCACTCAAACAGCACAAGTTGTCATAAGGCAAAGAAAGTGGTTGGAAGATTTTTGTTTGGATAATGTGGAAATTTAGTGAAAGACTTAGTGGGAGTTAATTAGGAATTAGTACTTTCATTTAGGTAAGGTCTTGAGGAAGACGAAAATCAAGCTTCCTTCGTGCTTTTTGCATTTCGTTTCTATACTATATTCTCCTTCCTCTTAGTAGCTCCTACTTGCTGTCGCTTTTTTTTTTAAGCAGTGTTGTCCTTGCCCTCTTCTACCAGTGGTCTATACCAAAAAGCTGTCGGCGGCACCTAAGTGTTTTTCATGTGTACATGTGATAGCATCACATGGTGCTGCATAGATGGTGTTCTCCAGAGCAGCGTCGATTATGTTGTGTCGACTTTTCGGTTCCTCGTGCCTTTCGCGTTGTCAGACACTATCTAGTCGATCGCTCGTCAACCTTCAGTTTTGAAGCACTCGCTTTTCGAATGACTGCGCGCACAGCCTCGAATATGATGTAATCTGTTTGCTATGTTTTTGCCACGGACTTTCAAAAGACAGCTGAGTCAACCGAAGAGCCGTGCAATGCTCTCTCACTAAAATACGGGCCGATCCAGAAGTTAGTGCAGTTTGGCAGAGCTTCCCACTCGGTCACGTGACTTAACTACTGTATTTACTTGCATACTGTCTGCACTCATTAGCACTGCTAATTTGACTAAATGTCAGCTTGTGTTGGCTAAACATGACTTGTCATCACTAATGTTGGCTGTCAACTGTTACAGCTGCAACACTGTCTTCGTACACACTCAATCCATTTGTTCAGTCTTCGTTTTCTTTGTGTGTGCGACTGATGTCGAATGGTTTAAAAGGTTCAGCGCAAAACGTACAGAGCTGACAAAAAAAGGCAACAAGGAGGCTGTGTCTGCTGTGTACGTTTTGTACCAAGCCTTTTCAATCTGGAGTACCAACTAGCCCGCCCCCACACTTTGCTTATGTTGGATGAGCTTGCACACAATCTAACCCATGCTGTCGTCACTTAAAGCATGTGTTGACATCCATTTGTAATTTTGCAGGAAGAAAAGCAGCAGGTGCCCCTTGAGCCAAGCCCCAGCCAACGATCTTGGGCCATGGGACTTTGGAAACGGCAGTGATGGACTGCAGGAAGCATTGGGCCTTGGACCGTGCACTGTGGACACTTGGACAGTAGTGGTCGGTGCTGCCAGCCGTGTTAGTTGCATCAAGTGAACGTCGGCAGTGAAGGAGCGTTCGCCATTTCATGAATGAACTGAATGTAAAAGCATGCGTCTACTTTGTTGTGTGTGTAACTGCCACTGAAACAAGACTGAGTAGGCGCTCAAGACAGTATTGCATGGTGTTCTTTTTTTAACTTTTTTTTTTTTTCGTGTCTGCGTAAGACTTGTAGTGTCCGCTTGTGCATCATTGAATAAGCGCACAGGTGCACGTCTGCACCTAAAATGCTATGAAAAAATGTTTCAAGTTGAAATTTATACAATCTAGCAAAACTTTCTAGAACTGTCTTGTTACGAATGCGAAGTGTGACATCATGCTGCGTTTTGCCCGTTGTAAGATTTGGTGCTGCATCATTATAAACAACTTGTTCACAGGTCACCCTATCGAGTGATTGCTGAAAGCAGCTGCTAGACATAGTCACTTTGTGTTGTTGGGTCACATAGGACATTTACTAATTTAAACCACATGCATCATTCACGAAGGGTGCCTGTTTGCCATATTTAGGGCGAAGTTCAACAATCTGGGCTAGCATGAAACTTCTGCAGTGTTTAAGATGATGGCACAGAACGTGCAGCATTGTCCTTGCACATCTCTGACCAGAGTGATACACAGTCTATCAGAATCTGCAATACCAATATAAGCCCATTGATCTACTTGGCCTTGTATCTTTATTTTCTTGCTGGATTCAACCTAAGTGAGGTTGCATACTTGCACAGATGTCTGGCGTCAGTTTCTGTAATTCAAGTTCCACGAATTGAACTATTTTCACACGAGTCTGGCACGATTGCAATGTAGAGATGTCTGTACTTCTGTGTAAATAAAGTGAATGACATAAAAAAGTATCGAAGTGGTATCGGGGGTCTCTATAACATCACATGAGCTCTCGTGGTGTTCTTGGAGCACTTAGGCACGATGGCTGCTGTTGTAAGTTCTGTACAGCATTCTCGTACACTATAAAAGCCCAACTGTTGAAACGGTTTGTAGTACCGTGAAATTTCAAGCAAGCATCCCTGCCCGAGCAAATGCCCCGCTCCCCTTTTCGGGAGATTTGACATATGCATTAATGACCGAGCAAGCACCCTCCCTAACCACCATTTCTTTTCAACCCATTCTCCGCTACAGAACCCTGCAGCAGCAGTTCCCAGGAACCCAAGTTCTGAGAGACTTTAGATATGCGGACGATTTCTGAGTACTTTTATAGTGTGGTGCCAAGGGTTTCCATTTCGAGTTATCTCAAATTGTTGGAACATTTGAAGAATGTCATTCCCCCCTTGTAATTGCACATGAAAGTTCCAACAAGGATTCCCTCTGGTTCAGTAAAAACAGTAAACGCATGCACTAAAGTATTTCATTAGAAGCACTGGTGTGCATTCTTTATTCTTGGGCCTTTCCGCCGTCATCTTGAACTTTGGTCCGCGACCGAGCAAGAGCTCCCCCCCTCCAAATCTTGTGAGATTATCTTTCAGCATAAGGGGGGCACTTGCTCGGGATTTTATGGTAGTTTGAATCAAACATCGGCGCAAATTATGCATGAATTAGTTTCTCGCTTGCATCCAAAGAGGCCCACAGCAACAGTCAAAGTTGGACAGAAGCCACCTCAGAGCAGCTGTCAAAGCCCACTAATAGTTTGTTGGTAGATCTACCAACGAAGCTTCATTAGGAGTTCACTGAACTTCCACTAAACCAGTTCAGCAAGATGTCTACAAGATTTCACACCACTGCGAATCTCGGTCGAACTTTTCAATGAAGTTTTGTTCTCGTTGTCCGGTGACATTTTCTTGTGGCACATTTGACTAGCTGCCTTTGAGCGCTTCTGCGGTGCGGTTTACACTGCGGTGCCGACCGAGTGTAAACCGCACAGGAGCACTTTAGTGATAATCAAGTGCTCTCACCTGCTACAGTCCATTTACTCAGGGGTGGAAGCGAGCTTGTCTTTTGGAGCAGCTCAGGGAGCAGGAATAATGCTGTTTTGGAGCAGCTTTGGAGCATCAAAAGGTGTGTTTTGGAGCAATGCGAGGTAGTTTTGGAGTAGATTTCTAGGGTCAAACATGGTTCTTAATTGAAATTTTTTATCCCCGGTAAACACAAAAATTCCTATGGTTATTACTAAACATTCAATGTTGATGAACCGACCAGACTTACCACAAATTATATATATATATATATATGTGTGCGTGGTCCCATCTATAAAACATCACAGCTGACAGAGCAATAACTTGGAGAAAACAAGAGATAAGCTAATATAATTCTAAACCCGATAAGACTATCTAAAAATAAAATTAAAAAGCTTGTGCTTTCGTCATTAAAGCACCACAGCCGACGTGAGAAGCAAGAGGAAAATAGAGGTAAGCAATGCACTGCGTAGCTAAACCTGACTACACTTCAGAGAATTTTTTTTTAATGTTCACATTGCCAAAACACAACTGCCGGCACAGTACAAATGCGAAGACGAGAGAACTGAAATGTTCACTTTTATTGTGATAGAAATTATATGGACACTCTCGGTGAATTTTTGCCGTTGCCGTTGCGGCGTCATTTTAACTCAATAACATTTCCCCACGCACTGTATGTTCTACACGCAAGAAAAAGCACGCAAGCACTGGGAACAAACAAGGCTAATGCAGAGATGACACAAGCCAGTCATCTCAGTCGCATGGAGGGCACATGCGATAACATCACCCTGCGTGCGAGGCCTGCCGTCGATTACTCCTCAAGCAGAGAGGAAACGCCAAGCCCGTCTTTCGTAGGGCAAAGGAGCATGAAGGGACGCCGGGGAGGGGGAGCTGCGTCGCTGGAATAGCAACTGTGAACTTTGATCACAAGGGCACAGTCACCAGCGCTGCTGTGTTCACTACCTCAACAGGCATCAGGAGACAGCTCGTACACTTGGTGTGCTCACACTTCACGTTTGGAGGACTGACAGCACGAAATCTGCTTATTCCCTTAAACCAGCGTTTTGTTGAGTTACGCGAGATCGAATCCAAAAGAGTTAGCAGCTAGCCTTACTTCGTGTAACATTACAATTTCTTGCTATCACATTCATTGCTTTGCCGTTGCGGTGAAACTGAATTTTCTGCGCTGTCACCAACGTCACGGAGAGCGCGCCAGGTGAGGATGACGATAGGAGCTCGCCTGGGCGCGCCACGTCGCAGATGACAGCGCCCCACGAAGGCACCAAAGACCACATGGGAGCAGTTTCGGCGCAATAACGCATATTGGAACACGATGGTGCAGCAGAAGCAGATTGGCGCAGCACTTCCACCCATGTAAATTACTGGAATTATCAACACTCACTCTTCAACTTTCACATTGTGCACAACCGCACTATTAGCACCTCCTACAATATTTTGCAATATTGGACTCTTCAAACAAAGAAACTTTTGTGTTTTGAATTATAGTCAGATACAACTTTCGAATTCCACGGCATTTCCTCGTCAAAGGCGAATGCACACAAGCCTGCATCAACAGCCGCACACTCCAGACTGACGTCATGAGCCGGACGGACATTACTTCGAAAAACATTACCAAGTGCATGAGCGGGACTATTTCTTTAGTCGCAGAGGTGATCGGCTACCACGCTTCGGTCTGGGCGGTGCCTCTCTGGACTTTTTAAGTTGTATCCGACTATAGTTAAACACTAAGGTTAAACAATCCGTTCAGACTCGTAAATGATTTTTTGAGAACTCTATTGTCATTACTTTCACGATCACTGGTCCATTATAAAAAGCAAATCTAGGGCGAAAATTTCATTGTGAATTGTTGAAGGGTACTATGGTCGGTTACAATGTCAGTCAGTTCCGCCCACAAGAAATTTGCATAAATGCTCCATCCAATAGCGCTTACTCATTTTCATGACATCAAGCACTTCTCGAGTGTTTCAGATAGTTGACTTTCCCACACAGACACATATTTGCGTCGCTGGTTTTAGGACAGAAACTTGAACGTCCTGGTAAATTTTGTCGGAGATTCTGATGCCACCGCTCAGCCAAACGGTAACATTTATGTAGTAACTAGGAACCTTTAACTCTTACTACGCGTAGTGTTTACATTAGCGAAGAAAAAGTAATTACGGCTGGAGCGGACACCAGCCGGCACGACTGTCTCTCACACTGAAGGGCAGTCGTGCCGAAGTTTTGTGGGCGGAGTTTACATTTTTTCTTCAGTTGTAACCGAGTATAATACGAGAGAAATTGCTTATCTCTTGAGTGTTCCTTCGAAACGTCTTCACATCTCCAGGTGCAAGCGGTGAACAACAAGTTTGTAACTACATCTGAAGGAAAAATTCGTAGAGCAGAACAAGACAAGGACGGACAGGTACACGAGACTAGCGCCAGTCACGTGTACCTGTATGTCCTCGCGTCGTCTTGTGCTACGAACGTTTTCTTCACAAATCACAAACCAACTAACCCAACAAAACATTTTGTAACTACATATTCCAGGTTTATTCAAGTACGGGCGTTCCTTTCATGGCCACGGTGGCTTCTCGCCCGGCGCATACTCCCGGCCGTAGAGCTTGCTCTTGCCCCGAAACCTGGTCAAGCTTAAGTTGTCCTCGCGATCGACGTACCATCCAACGACAGATGATGACAGCCAAGATGGGGACGGCGATGAAGTTCTTCGATCTACGCAGCAACGTTGCCACCAGCGTCATCCTGAAATGGAAACATTTTATCGGCTACCGACCTAAATACGCTCACTGAAGACTCCTGAAACTCTTTTTCACAAATACACTTGCTGAAAGTGGCAGGAGCTCTTTGCGCAGGTATGTTCACTGAAAAGTTGGACAACGCTTGAGCTTCACCTCAAAAGTAGAACGCGATGTTGTACTGGGGCCCGTCCTCGTTTGCATCGCCTTCGGAATCACTAGCCTGGCTTCTTCACTTCTTGGTGGACACCTAAACCTCACCACAAGGAAACGAATGTCTGCGCGTGTAACAATGGCCGCTTCAAAGTATCCTAGAATGCTTATACTGCAACTACAGTTGCGAAGTGCCCACTTCTTCACAATATTTTTTTCGTGTGTGAATGGGCGTCCTTAATTAAGGTGTCTTGCCTTAAGGACTACACGTCTTTAAAGGGACACTAAAGAGAAACAATGAATCGGTTTAGATCGATAAATTGTGCTCCGAGAACTCTAATGGCGTTAATTTCGCCATCATAGGTTTATTAATAGAGGAGAAAATCAAGTTCAAAGTTTCATTTTTAAATTTAGCGCCGAAATCTTACCGCATGATGTCACGGATTTCAAAGTGTATTCATCATTTTGCCACCATTGGCTCAACAAAATTACCCCAAACTTGGTATGCTAAGTCTATGGCCCCCTCAGAAGACAATGTACTTCATTTTTACCGATTAGGAACTACGCAGGATCTAGTAGGCGCTGTCAAAACATGTGACGTCACGGCGAATGGTGCGGAAACTTCAAGGTGGCTTCGCTACCCACATTTTGTTTTTGTGTGTTTTCTCGCAGCAAGCATGGTGTTTTTGGGAAGGAGTACTTACTAATATGAGAAAAATCGTTTTGCTCTTTAGTGTCCCTTTAAGGCAACACATGCAATTGCACAGCTGCTCACTTTGTTGATGCTTTTGCTGCTGCTGACTAAATATAGGGCAGCACGGAGAATGCCCTCTCCACGCTGGCACATCGAGGCCCACTTGCGTTAATATAAACAGCTCCGGTTGCCACTCTCTTCATTTTTCGCAAAATTTCAACATGTCTTTAATTTGGAATCCCTGCTTGAGATACACACTAATACTGTCACCTGAGATATGCATTAATGCTCACGTTGCATGACCTCAGTCGTCATGGAGTGCCAACTTTTCCCTTGAACCGAAAAACAGAAAAGAAATCTTTCAGTGTCACTTCGGAACAAAATAATAGACAACGTTTCGGTTACGTTTTAGTCCCGGTCAAAAATATCGTTTGTTTTCTGTTTTTCGTTCCAACACACTGCTTGTGCCTAAAGCTTTTGTCCACATTTACAGCACTGCTGCCCACCAGAGATCACTCAAAGCCAAGTATATTAGGTTACAAGCTAAGAATAAATGCAAGCTCCACCCACAGCCATCACTGCCCCACCCAGAAAGAATTTGCAGAAATGCACGATCCAATTGCAACTGCTTAATTACGTGAAGTCATGCATCTCTGCGTATTTGAGGTAGGTGACTTTCCCATACAGGCACAAGTTCGTGTCGCTTGTTTTCGGTCAAAAACTTGAACTTCCTGGCAAATTTCAGCAAAGACTCCGACTTCACTTCTCAGCCAAACATAACATTTTAACAAGGGACAACGAACTGTTAATTAACAATACTTTTGGGTACAACGTAAACCACCAAGTACCACTCTCTAGCACAGGCGAATGACAGGTGCACTGCAGTGCTTGAGGTGGAGCTTGTACTTATTGGGCTGTAACAGACTACAGACTATATTTCGACCTTAACTGTTCCCCATGTTCATCCGTGGTGTTGTCTGACTGCATGCTTTTGTATTTTACACGAGGCACCCCATCCTTGGGCAAAATCACTGGCTCACACTATCTGAACTAAGTAATGTAGTAATGTGTATGTTCCACAGATAATGACCCGAGTGGTGCGTACACTACTGTACAGTGTGTGTTATGATGGCATCATGTAGACAACACCAGACTGATAGCGACATAAATGACGTGAATTTGTGCACAAGAATGTGCAACACGAACACAACGTGGACATCTACTCGTAGCCTAGAGTCTGGGCCAGTATTATGTTTTCTTGTTGCTTTTCGTAAAGGCAACATTTTGCAAACATACACTCACGCAAAAAATTCGATAAATCTGCCATCTGCTTATTTGTATCAGCGTTGGCTAAAATGCTGAAACTCTTGCGTTTACAACCTAAACCACGTAACGTTCGTTCGTAGCCAGTGTACTACAATGCGAATTATATTTTTTTAGAGGCCAATAACAATAGTCTAAACCGTAACGCCGTAAATTACGGGCGGCAGTGCACAAAGGTACCAGTAAAGAACGTGCACACGCCACCAAACAGTGCACAACCGATGCACGAAAGCTGCGCCAAACATACAACGAATGTCTACAAGCACGTCCCAAGCTGACGCGTAGTCAATACACTTAACAGCTGTTTAGCGAGACATTGTACATAGTCTAAACTTGCACTCACGTGTGAAACATTAGAGCCAAATTTTGCGATATCTGGCACGCTGCGCGCGTATTTACGTGGTAAATGCGACTCTGCCCTCCGGTTCAACCTGCACGGCCACCGAAGGTAAAACCCACCTGAATTGTAACCGCTGCCGACTGAGAGATAGCCTTGCTTTTTTTCCACCGTTGAGTGCGCGAGTAATCGACGTAAATGAGGTAGCCGCTGATTGTCGGGAACAGAACGGTAGCGGCGTAGCGCCGACAAACTTTCAGCACGGGCCTGACTTTATCCAGCAGGGTAGCGGCAGCAGTGTCTGCCATGCACCGAGACGCTGAGCTGCTCCTAAAAGCCGCTCCTGAAGGGTATAAAGAATAAAATGTAATTAGGAACAAGATCTCGTCGGTGCGTTTGAGAACACGCAACAAGATATAACACCACACTCACCTAAGCGCAATGTGATTTGACTGACCTTCGCTCGGGCCAACAAGGGCTTGTCTGTTCCTGTCTTTTGAATCGGCTTGACTCGACTGTATATACCAATAAAACAAGCCTCTGGCTAGTTTTTGATATGGCGGCCGTGACGTATTGACGGTATTGTCCAAGTATTGTCTGCTTCATTTTTTTATAGATCGCAAGTACGCGTCAGAATGACGTAATTAATCTCAATACTGATGAGTATTATAGAACTATTATGTTGAACTCAGAACGCGTGGAGTTATTGGTTGAGTGGTGCTCAATACTCTCGCGCGGCGCCACCGAAACCGCAACTCGGAAATGTGGTGGTGATGTTTACGTAAGGATCTGCGACGAGCCAAGCAAGCTCGCCTCGCCCATCGTGCCCCGTGAATATTGTCACGCGAAATTGACTCGTTCGCTACACTAGTACGTGCCTCGATTACATCGAAGTTGGACGAGCGACAAACTTGCGTGTGTGCGCGCTTACGGCCACGCCTTTTTAATTACAGTCGACCACGTGAGCCCGCCGCCTACTCAAAGCCAGCGTGCCATTTTCGGCCGGTTAAAAATGATCATCGGACATTGCGAAAATGGGCACTTGTGCTGCTGTGAGCCGAGCTAGCCCTGTACGCATAGCCGCCTACGACTCTTAGTGAGGTGCGGCTGTGCCCCCCGTGAAGGATGGAACGGATATTCCACGAGAAGGTGAGAGCCCGAATTTCGCGGCGGTGAACAGTGCTGTTAACCAACCGCGGTCGTGGTTTCTAGTTTCGCCTTCCGAAACTTCGATGTTTAAACGCGTTTCCGGCGTTCGCTTTGCTGCTAAGTCATGTTGCTGCCCTGGATCTCAGGAGAAAGTTGTTCGTAATGAATTAATGATCGAACTAGAAATTACAGTTCAAACTGTTTAAGCAGAAACCAGGAGGAAAAAACGCGGGGAGACGCCGATGTCTGTGCGTTTCTTGCACGTTGTTCTCGCGTGGCGTTTGTGTTGTTGGGGTTTCTGTTGTCAACACCTGTTCGTTCACTACACAAAAAAAAAGAGAGAAAAGAAAGGCTAGCAGCAAGCTTTCTTTAATGTTCTTTAAACTGTCTGTTGTGAGTGCCCTCGAAAATTACCTCATGCTTTGTAAATTTGGCGTTCGTTTGGCAAAGTGCTCCGCATCAGGACGCACAACGCGAAAATTCGAGTTTCCTGCCTGCAATATTCAAAGACGTACAAATGCTTGCAGAAGCTACGCAAGGACTTCACTACTGTTGTACAGTTTATCTCACGCTTGTGTGTGTGTTTGTGTGTGTTTACGCGCACCGCTACTGCACTTTACATCCTTCCAGCTATTCCGTCACTACCATGCAGATAGGTTGGATGACTAGAGTAATCGATTTGTTCAGTGACATTAGCGTTGACATAGCGGTATCCGTAGCTTAAGTGTTCCAATATTTGGCTCTGTATCAGGCACGTAGCCAGGATTTTTTTTCGGGGGGGGCCCAAGGCCAAATTGTTCTAAAGAAAGTCTTTCCATGGCAAAAATAAAACAAAAGTTGCCCGGGAATGTAGAAGGCCGGACAAATTTCGGGGGGGGGCCCGGGCCCCCCCCTTGCCTACGTGCCTGCTCTGTATGGTTACCAACTGTCTGTAACGTTTGGTTGGTTGTTGGATGAAACTCTCACGCGTTGACTTGCTTTTGTCTTTTTTTTTTCTTTTCCCTCTCACGCAGCAAGAAGGCTCGCTGTGTGCCCAGCACTGCCTCAACGGACTGCTTCAGGGCGAATACTTCACCGCTGTCGACTTGGCAACGATTGCCCAGCAAATTGACGAGCAGGAACGCGAGACAATGGCCGAAGGCGGCCTGAACAGCGACGACTACCAGCGTTTTGTGCATGTGAGTGAGTTACACGTCAATCAAATCGCATACTGTTTCACTTTGAAGCAAAACATTAGGGCTTTGCGCACAAGGATGGCAAGCTCCCACCCCCCTTGCACTGTGTTTCCATCATAAGGGCCTCAATGGGATGGAGGGAAGAGGTGGTGGGGGGGACTATGGCTGTATGAATGTTCAAAAGTTTTGCATATTATGTTGAGAAGTGTGCTATTCAACTTCGTCTTTGAATAGAATAGCAGCTATTTGCATATTCGGCATCTCCTGTATAGTTTCGAATATCTCCAAATCTCAACTGGCACACAAATAAACTCAGAAGTGGTGTGAGAGTATGATAAATTTCAATGGTTCCTTCACACGCAGCATGAGAAGTTCACTCTTCAATACGCAAAGTACACTCTGCTATATTTGCTGACATTCTCCATTCTGAAGTTTCATTTTCTCTGAATGCAGCAACCATCGGGGAACCTGGACGACAGTGGCTACTTCTCTGTGCAAGTGATTGCCAGCGCACTCAAAGTGTGGGGCCTCGAACTTGTGCCTTACAGCAGCACTGACGCGGTGGCGCAGGCAGCTCAAGCAGATCCTACGTAAGCTTTATTAAACCTATCAGGGCAGCATCTTCGGTGCATGTCCTTTTCTCACGCGTTTTAAGAATACCCACTTCACTGTTTGTTTTCTATTCTTGTTAATAGGTGCACTATTTCTGGTTCTCCATGATGGAGAAGGAACTGTGCCTGAAGGCCGCGAGATAGCTTGTCGACATTCGTTGGTGGCTTTGTCGATGCTTTATTTCTGTTTTCTGTAAACTGCAGCTTTCAGTGCAACCAAAACATGCACAAGAAGAAAGGTTTTGAGGACAGACACACGGTTAGACATCTCTTTAGATATTTGCCACATTTTGAAGGCATCTGCAAGGGCTGTACATAAGTCTCAATTGGTATAAGTGAACTACATTCTGGTCTGGGGAAGCCAGGAACTATTCGGCAGGTTTTGGAAAAATTCTTTCACCCAATGTGGCCAGAATACAGAAAAGACTGAAATTTGTGGCATCATATTCACACCTAGGTGCTGCGGTTTTGCCACAAAATTCAGGAATTAAACCTTGGCCTGAATTTTTCTTTTGATAATGAACGTATGATTTCAATGTTAATGATGGTAGAGTTCTCAAATAATTTATAAGTGTAGACTGATCTGGCATTTTAAATTAGTGTCCCTTTTCAAAAACTACCATCTTGTTTAAAGGGGTACTGACACGAATATTTTCAGTTGTTGTTTTTTTGCGTCAAATGAAAGGTCAAGCCCTCAAGAGCGTAGAAAAGGCAGTGCTAAGCGCGAGCGCGCCCTGGAAAAGTCATTACAGTATGTTTTTAAAAGCTAGTTTCGGTTCCTACTGTACCCTGACGTCACAACACAGTATGAGCTTCTCGTCACGTGCTCGCACAATATAAAGTGACGTTTCCACGGCCGCTCCGCACCGTCACTGTAGCACCGTGGCTCCGTTGGTGACGCACAAGCGGCCATTTTGGAAGTTTTGATGACGCACAAGCGGCCATCTTGGAAGTTTTGGTACCCAACGTCATTACAACTAGCTAGACTGCTGCGTGAAGTCACCAGAATTTGTACTGTAGCCTGACGTCAGGCTAGTGTCGATGTCAGTAGGTGCGCCATGGAAAAAATGACTTTAATATCAAATTAAAATATCTTATCAGCATTTGCTGAGCTTCACACTTGCTCAGAGCCGTCTCTGCATAAAGGATATTTGTATGGCAGAGTAAACTCGCCTTCGAAAAAAGGTGTCAGTACCCCTTTAAAAACAAACACTGCATGATAGCAGGCTGGCTGTTGCAGTCTAGCATTGCTCGGGTGCAGGGGTGGAAGTGCTGCGCCATTTGCGCTACGTTGCGCCAATCCGCTTCTGCTGCGCCATCCTGCTCCAAAACGCATTATTGCGCCGAAACTGCTCCCAAGCCGTCTTTGGTTTACGGCCTCCGCGATGGGCTCCGGTGAGCTGCCGGAACCGATCACCGAGGCTACGTTTGGTGCCTTCATTGCCGCTGTCATCCGTGTCATGGCGCGCCTAAGCGAGCTTATATCATCATCACATCACTTGGCGAGCTCTCGTGACCTTGTCGAAGGCACAAAAAACCTAGCGAGCCACAAGAAAGTGAGTTGTGCGGCCATATTTTTATTGTGGCGCCGGCGGCAACGGAGTTTTCTGGCGCGCTGTGCTCACAAGGCGGTTGCTGTCATCGTGGCCTGGGATTGCGAACATGAATAAAATTCAGTGCGTTGACGCTTCATAATGTCGAAAAGGTTCTATTTACTGTGAATGTTTAATTTGATGTGAAGCCATGAAGATAGTGCGAGCAGCCGCCGCGGACGTAAACGCGTCACCATTATTTAGAAACCTTGCGTTAAGGAAACCGCTGTATAGCTGAGTGTGTAATATGAATTTTGTGTCATAAGTCTGCATGAGAACGAAAAATTTGTTTTATCCGTTTGCGGTCAATCAAGCCACTACCAACTGCGAAATCACTCACAGGGCTTCGGTTTATGTAAGTCGGTTGGACCATTTCCGAAACTTTTTTTTTTTTAGCGAGAGTGTGCCTCTCCATGTGCAGAATTTGTTGCATTGCACACAAGCCCTTAGACGTTATAAATGCAGATGTAAACGCGCTCGTGCAGCAACGAGCTTAGTCTCGCTAGTGCGATCGGTCGCATTGTTCGATTTTGGCTCGTCAGAACCTGCGCTTGGCTCGTGGTCGAGTACGCTGTAGCTATAGTACCATCCGCAGCACGTGACACGCCGCTCACTGCCGTTGCTGTGTGTAGTTTGGTACATGAGGTGGTGAGTGAAGAAATATACGAAACAGAACAAGATAGACACCTGGAACGTTTATTACTGAAAAGACGAATGTGAGGTAGTACGAAAACAGAACCACAGGATACAAATTGTGCGCTTGCGACATCTAGGAAATCTTGGAAGGGAACTTGAAGGGAAAAGGTGGAAGCGCTTGGCGCAATTTTTGACGCAATTTACGCGCGTTTTTTGACGAACGCCTTCGCGAAATCGCGCTGTTGCGTCCCGAATGGCACGATTTCATGCGCGACTGACGCGTGGTCGGAGGGTCGCGCGCGTCATTTTCACGAACGCTATCTCAAAATTGCGCCGCCGCGTCTTCCTACCTGAAGTAGAAAAGACAACGCCTCACGCGGCACATCGCCCGCTCGTCCGACAAGCTGAGTTTAAGGTGCACACGCGTGTTTGTTTGGTTTCTTCCAATGCCTCCAGACGGCGCTGACCTTCGCGCATTTCGAAGGAACTTTTTGCAGCTGGCATAGGCTTTTGACGAGAATGTAGCAACACGACAAATGCGGCGCAGAAACGCCGCTGCCGAAAAACGTTCATTACCATGAACGTTTTTCATTTGTCAGTCTGGTCAAGTGTAGCTATTGAAAACATCGCTTATCTCGTTTTCCTGAGTCATTGCTCTATCACAGCTGTGATGTTTTAATGATAACACGTACGCGTGTGTATGTATATATATCATTTGTTTAAGCGTGGTTGGTGCATCAGTATTGAATGTTTTCTAAAATCGTTAGAATTTCTTGTGTTTACCAGAAATAAAAAGAATTAAACAACAATGATGTTTTACCTTACAATTCTGCTCCAAAACTAACTTGCATTGCTCCAAAACACACATTTTGGTGCTCCAAAGCTGCTCCAAAACAGCATTATTCCTGCTCCCTGAGCTGCTCCAAAACACTCAAGCCCGCTTCCACCCCTGCTCGGGTGTTGTCGTGTATTGCTCTTTATACAACTCCTTGCTCAATAGAGTTTCATAATGGTAGACTAGAGGGAAGTCTGGCGCTAGTGTCTATGAGAGCTGCATTGCATGATGCTTCAGCCAGCATTGAAATGATGGGCAGTACATGGATTTGCCTAAGCTTCATTCCTTTGGCACTGTGTGGCCTGCAGCCGCTTTTTTGCAAGACAAAGTTCAGCCAAAATTCAGCAGTCCCGCTTCACCACCTTGACCCTTTCAGGCTGGCAAATTCAAACTGGCTCACGAGGTTCGCAACGAGCCATTCTTTCATCCTAAACAACGTAACAATAAACGAAGCCACAAGTGCATTCGAAGCCGCAAGTAGGAAGACTAGGCAAATCAATGTACTACTACCCATCGTTCCCAGAGTGGCTGAACAATGGTAGCACCACAGTTCCCTTTAGTAAATGGTGTAGGAAACCCTGTGCTTTGCTCCTCTTGCAGGCAGTCTACGGCCTACATATGCAATTACAAGGACCACTGGTTCACCATCCGCAAGCTGGGCGGCCGATGGTTCAACCTCAACTCGCTGCTGTCGGGGCCTCAGCCCATCTCCAGGACCTATCTTGCACTCTTCCTCGCTCAGCTGCAACAGGAAGGTAATGCAAATACGCTGCTAGCACAAGCACACTTCCAAGCATCTTTACTTCCTCCCCGGGGTGTGTTGTAGAGAAGTCTGTGTAAACACCGTGCTCGAAATCAAAGTTTTTCAAGCTCTTGCAAGCATATGAATATGCTTAACAGACACAGACTTAAAGAAGGAGAATAGTACACACACATAGCACAAGTTTTCAACATGTTTATTCCAAAATGTTCATCATCAAATCCTATATTCATGCCTCTTTAGTGCATTCACATGTTCACAGTGCTCAACGAACCAGCCATGTTTTAAGTTCTTTAACGTGTGTTGAGTGGTTGCAGCAAACATTATACACTTGGAAAAGAAAGAAACACAAGGACACTGCTTCTTTCTTTTTGTGCGTCTGCAACCGCTCAACATGCAAGACAACCAACTAGCTAAGATGCGAGCCATTCTGTTGTTACATATGCTCAGATTGTCAGGCATAGTCTTTTATACTAATTGTAAATGTACTCATTTTCGCTGTTATCTACGAGGCAGTAGAGCTGTTTATCTTCCGATATTACTGATGGCTCATCACTAACTCTTTGCACTACCTGAAAATTACAGTATTGACCACATTATGATGTCTTATTCACTTACAGATATTACATGTAACTGTTAGCCTTTATCAGAATGCTTTTTAGATACCACTATAATGTAGGCCTCTATTTTAATTATTCCTATTTATACATATCTTGCTTTAATGTCGCTGCTGATTGCTTGTCATTCATAATGAATGCTTCTACAATTAAATTAGGAGTACAACGAATAATTTTGTGAAGGTCTGAGCTATATTGCAACATTTAAAGCAAAATGACCCTTATAAAGAAGTACTCTGAATGTCCGAAGCACTGTGTTGTAAAGGCATTTGACTGCAGTACCTTCTAAGCAATATATGCGTAATTCCTTATTATGCTTCATAGTGGCTAGCATTATGACAGGCACAGATGAAAGGCAAAGAAAATGGACACATCAGTGTCGTGTTGCATCAGTTTTCTTTGCCTTTCGTCTGCGTCTGTTGCGCTGTTAGCCACTATGAAGCTATACCAACTCGCCCAGTGTTCCATCTTACTGAATCCTCATTGTCATCGTCCGCCTGACTGCACCCACTGCAGGGCCGATGCCTCTCCCATGTTCCGCCAGTCAACCCGGCTTGCTGTGGCCACATTATAGCCGCGAACTTCTTGATCTCATCTGCCCACCTAACTTTCTGTCTCCCCCTTGTGCGTTTGCCTTTTCTTGGAATCCAGTCGGTGACTCTTAATGACCAGCGGTTGTCTTGCCTACGTGATACATGCCGTGCCCATTTCTTCTTCGCTTTGGCTAAAACGCCCTTAACACCTGTTTGTTCCCTGACTCACTCTGCTCTCTTCTTGTCCCTTAAGGTTACACTTATCATCTTCATTTCCACCAGGAATGGAATCCTCATTATGCATAGATACTGTTCTCAACAATGACATCTATATCGATTTCTGCGTCTCTGTCCTAGGTTACTCCATCTTCGTGGTGGTGGGCGAACTGCCACAGTGCCAAGCGGACGACTTTCACGAGGAAGACAGCGACCCCGACCTCCAAGAGGCGTTGCAGCAGAGTCTGCAGGAGAGCCAGCAGGCCAAGACGCCCACTGAGGCGTCCACGTTGTCCGACGACGAAATGCTCGAGGCCGCCCTAAGACTTTCCATGGAAAGCTGACCATACCGGTGCATCGAAACCACAAACTATGCAATGTTCCGCGTTACATACATCCCGTTGATTTTATTTGTAACACATGTTGACACTGCGCTCGCAAGGTCAAACCGTGCGACTGCGTGCAGCGAACTGAGAAGGTGCTGCAGGAGCACACTACACCAGTGAAAGTTGTTCTTCATTGTGCGTGTACTGCAATACGTTAGTCTCGAGCCCAAATAAATCTATGCAGGATCACCATTCTGTTGAAAGCTTCTAAGCGAAGCCATTAACGTGCTTTTCTTTATTTTTGAATGAAAGGGGGGTGTGGTGGCACATCCCGTATTTTCTCGCATATAGCTTTGCACCCCTTACTTTGACTCTACAACAAGAAAAAAAAAAAACATGCATGTAACCTTCACCTTACTCTTTAAGCACATTTTTCTGTTTTTTGGTGCAGCTTATATGCAAGGAAATACGTTGAGTGTTCTTACTGTGTGTAACTACCAGCTCGGAGAATACGCATGCGCTGCGCAATACCCGTCACACGGGCACTCCAATGTCTCTTGAGCAAGAAGACCTCTTCCAAAAAAGCTTTTGCCTGCAGACACACGACAGAGAGCAATCTTCGCTTTAAATGGTCTTTTCTGGAGACGGAGTTCGTCGATCTCATACACGGCCGTAAAGGAGTAGCCTCGAAACTACTGGGTGCCAGCAATTATGAATTGATGAAAAAAAGAGGGAATGTTTATTTTTTATGTCACTTAGGCTTATCATAAAAACAAAGTTCATATCTTGTAGAAGGAGTAATAAACCCTTGCAAGTTTATTTTCTTGTGTACTCTTGTAGGCAGGTCGACCGGGTCGGGTGCATCCCGTGGGGACGCTTATGGTGCATCCAGACGACGGGCCAAACTGCTCTTTTGGCCCGCGGCCTCGCCGTCACGTGACCCTCCACTTCCGGTTGGGGGAGTCCGTAGCTGGGCCGCGGATCGGGAGGGCTAACAATGCCGAAAACATTTTCACAGACCGTCCGTCCCCATCCTCGCCTGCGGGCCGCGTGCTCGGAGGGGTGGGGTGTCAACAAAACAGGTTTTTTTCCTCTTTTTTCGGTAGCCAAGTGCGCCGGCGGCTCTTCGAACTTGCGGTTTCTCTTTCGAGACGCGCGCGCTGCATCGTCTGCGGTTGGAACAGGACTCGGCCCGGGCTTTATTCCTCCCGTTTCGGACTGCACGTGTGTATCGCGCAAGCGGACGGGCCACTCGCGTTCCTACTGTCACGTGACTCAGCCGCCCGCGGGTCGGTCCGTCGTCTGGATACACCATTAGCGTGTTGCACGTGCGGATGCAAGAACACACAGCATTGTAACTTCTATGGCCAACAATGGTGACCAAAGAGCCCTGAGCACACAAAAAGCAAAGGCTATTATGGTTGGAGAGGGACACTTGGACTTCATATATTGAGATACATAATTTTATTTTGACTGGTTCTGTTTTGAAAGCTAGTGCCATGCTTTCGGTAGCGCGCTTGGAATTGAATTCTGAACAAAATACGAGAAAAAAGGGATTGTCGGTGCCGCGTGTTTGTGAGGCAAAGCCTCTTCATTGAAAAGTCTCTCAACTTTGTAAAATAGTTTTTGCTCGCTTGTGTGACATGGGCATGAACAAGACCCTCGGTCATTCATAGCGAGGGTCTCGTTCTGACAGACAATGCCTTCAGGTAGTATGCGAAGAATTATTGTTGGTCAGCTGCCTGCTGGTAAAAAGATCACCTGCTTTGTGACACCAGCAGGCAGAAAGAGTGTTTCACAATCGCCGTCATGGCTACTAGCAGTGCTGACTAACACTCCTAGGTTTAAATGTGCGTACATTTACTATGTAGCTCAGTGGCAAAGTATTGGACGCATTATTTGAAGGTCACAGGTTTGGTCCCTGCCGACGGCAAGTTATCTTTTCGTCCCCTTTCCTTCCTTCACATTTGCATCATAGTTACTACAAATATCATCTATACTTTATTGTCTGTTAGTTCTAATTGATGCTGTGTCTAGCAAAGAAATACGAGCCCTTAAAATTCCCCTTCTTTCGTTCATGGGTATAAAATGAGGTTTGTACTGACTGCAACTGAGGCACAGTCCACGCTGTGCAACAGAATGCAGTAGTAAACCAGAGATGGTCTGGTGAACCTCGCCACATCCACATTGGCACCCACAAATGTTGTGGGTGCTTGCACAGCCATAAAACTTTAGTGACAGCTCTTTACTCGCTGTAAGCCGCATATATGTAGAAAAACATCTGACAAAGCAAATGCCCAATTACCGCATTTTATTTTGTACAGACTCCACTCCTAATCGAAGTGTGTTACCATTACAGGTCCCCACTCTCGTATTTTCTTTTTGCTTCCACAATTTACGTCTTTCGAGATGCACTACACACGCAATTTTTCGAGCCGCCAAAAATAAAATTCCAAGGCGGCAGCGGCTTTTTCACACATCTATATACATCGTAGCCCGCACTGCATCTGGCGCCGCTGGGCTTGACGATTAGGAACACTCGTAGCATCCGCCAAAAATCGCGCCAGTCTTTCACATTTCAAACTGGTACAACGCCGCGGCGACGTCGTTAGCGTAGGGTGGCGGAGACGGCGACCCTTCGATGGGCCAGAGGGCGCGACGTCAGACGAAGTAGTGCGGCTTCTTGACGTTGATGCCGTACTCCTGCAGCGCAGGCGTCAGGTCTTCCATGGTGAGCGTGTAGCGTTTGTCCTTGGTCGCCTTCTTGCTCTGTCCGGCGCCGCGCATCTTGCAGTGCTGTAGGGCGTCGTTGGTGATGTCCGAGAGGAACTTCTGAGCCGCCAGGGAAACAAGTCTGACGACTCGAGGGTCGCTGGCTTCGAGTCCGGCAGTGTTCAGGTAGTGCGCCGTCACGGCGTCCGGCAGAGTAGGACTGTAGTCTTCAAGCTGAAGCAGCAGCTCCGACAACGACTGACCCGAAGGTCCTGACCTGCTCTCGGTCGTTCCTACTCCGCTGGCGGGGCTAGAGGCGCCGCTTTCGTGTTTGACGGTAGCCGTCAAGCTGGTTTGCTGCGAATTTTCCGCCATGGCGCCTGCGTGCTGCTCTTATAATGCCCTCGCGAAAAACGCTCGAACGGAGAGCGCTTACGCAAACACGAACCTCTCGATACTGTAGTTCAGTTCACTGTGGTAGATGTTTCACAGTAATGAAGATATTTTCTCACCGCTGTCTAAAATAGGCCACGACAACGAACACGAGATGCAACCCACACAACAGCAATTGTTGCTCTCTTGATGGCTTGCGCAATGACCCCGACTCGACTCGAGAACAATCCATTGAGCTGCCAATGCGCTAGCCACGGCTAGCCGCTAGCCAAGCACATTGTTTTGCAGATGGGCCGCATTGTCATTCAATTGTTGAAGTTATGTTCGCTCTTACTTTAAAAACAGGCCAATGTCAACCCGCACAAACTCTGTACGACAGCACCGCAAGCTCCCCGTGACTCCGCATCGAATTTTGCATCTCTTGTACCCATGTGATCACTGTCAATGGTCGCCCAAGTTTGTGCCCGCAACAGGTTCCTGACAGTAGCCGTCTGCTTCATCGTCGCGTGGCTCGTGGTGCAGTTGAGTGAGTTCTTTCGTTAATTATCGACGCGATCGAACAAATCGGGATCTAACACCTCGTTTCCTTCTGTTTCTCAGTAACCACGCAGCAATGTCTCAACCAAAGCCAAACGTACGCGGTCTCGGAAAGCTGGAAGCACTCCTGCCTACGGAAAATCGTAAAAACCCGTCTCCCTTTGCGTGCTTGCTGCTTGCGTGTGCGTGTGTTCTGTGACTGATCTGACACACGGCTATTTCTTTTTTTACCGGGCAGGTCGACAGCTTAGTGTCGTCAGCCGTTCATTCAGACTGCATAGCGGCGGTCGAGAAGCTCGCAGATGGTCAGCGGCAGCGGGTAATTTATGCAGTAACGCCTACGTACGCACGTCCGGTACAAGAAGCCGAGCTGACGCGGCTTTGTCATACATTTCGTCTGGTAAGTCGGCGAATACTGTTTGATCCGCCCATCGATCATCATTCCAGAGAAACGAAATGTAGACAGTTTAACCAGAACAAATATCCGGCTTGCTACCATATACGAGGGATAAGGGCATAGGCGTGTGCAATGGGGGGGGGGGGGGGGGGGGGGCGCCCCCCTAGTCACCTAAGAGGGGAGGGGGCGCAATATCTGCCCCATACATTGACCCCCCTAGTCACCTAAGCGGGGAGGGGGCGCAAAATCTGCCTCGTACATTGACTTAGTAGGAGGGGGGGAGGGCGCTGCGATGAACCTTCGCCCCCCCCCCCCCTGATGGGGAACCCTGCGCACGCCTATGGATAGGGGAACGTCGTAGAAATGTAAGAAGCAATGAGATAGGAACAAAAGAGCAGAACACGTGTGCAGAATCACTGTTCACAGCACAGGACGACACTTGTCAGTGACACAGCTATTAGGAGAGATGTATGGGAAATGCGGGGAGATTATCCAGGCTGAGCCCGATCGGCTACCCTGCGTTGTGGAAAGGGCAACGATGAGTAGGAGAGGGAGAGTTCGCCCTTTGCACAGCGGCTCAGAACCACAGTAACACATTTGTAGTCTTCTGCTGCCAAGTTTAGCATTGTTGTGCTCATTGTAGCTAGTGCATTCTGCAGAGAACTCATCATACACTCTTAGAAGCTTCGAAACCTGAAAACATGTGCACTAAACCATGAGACATCTATACTTTAAATTAAATGCCATCTCTCTGCACAATGAAACTTTAAAAATCATCAGCAAACTCCTATTGAACTGGTGCTAGTTAATTTTGCTTTGCTGTGAGAGACGTTGCCTAGTGCCTCATATACAGAAATACGTACAGCTTGAAACTGAATGGCAGCGGTAGACGTACTCGCAAGTTTTTGCGCTGTGACCAGCGGTATGCTTGAAGGCCATGCACTGAAGTCAAGCAGTATAAAAACCAAATTTATATAGACTGAAACGGCATATCAAATGGAGTCGATCTCCGCTTCTGTTTCTAATCGCTGCATTTCCCACAGGTGCCGTACTTGCACTGGATCGTCGTCGAAGATTCGACTGTTCGAACAGCTGTGGTGTCGGACCTTTTAGCTCGTTGCGGTGTGGCCTACACGCATCTGTACGCTGCTACGCCAGCTGATCGCAAGCTGAAGCCCGACGATCCCAGCTGGCTTCTTCCAAAGGGTGTCCTCCAAAGAAACGAAGGCCTGCGTTGGCTACGGAACAATGCACAGCAGCTGCATCCCAGCGGCATAGTCTACTTTGCTGACGACGACAACACCTACGATCTACGTCTGTTTGACGAGGTACACGTGCCAAAATTTCTAGTGGATCACTTTTGCAGATTATTCGAGCTCTGGGGTTCATAGTCACGTACAGTCTTAGAAGTCAGTAGCGTTTCCTCCTCAACGGCGGAGGAAGAGGAACAAACTTTATTTAAAGTAAAGAGAGGCTTTGGGGGCCGGTGTTGGTGGCCCCTGATGGTCGGTGTCTTTAGTCCAGGACACTGCAAGACTCATACGCCACTCTTGCCCTTTGGACTAGGGCTCGTTGTGCTTCTGAGCGAGAGCAGTTGCGGAGAGAAGTCTCGAATGCCTCTCGTGTAGGGAAGGTGGAAGAGAGGGGTTTTGAGTGCATGCCCACACCATGTGAAAGACGTCTGAGGTCTCCCCACAGTGCGGGCAGCTCCCGCCTGAGTTAGGGTCCCAGAAACGAATTTATTGCGGGGCAGAGCAGGGTATTGGTCTGCATTCTGCGGAGAGTTTGCTCATCCGCTCCACTCGGACCCTTAGCAGGATCCGTGTGCAGATGCACGCAAGCCTGCACCAATGGACGCACACTCGAGACTGACGTCATGAGCCGGATGGCTGGCGACCCCGTCTTCAGTGAACATCGCCGACTGCACGAGCAGGACTATTTATTTAGTCGCAGAGGCAATCGGCTGCCATTCTACGGTCATCTGGGTGGGGGCCTCTCCGAACTTCTTAAGTTGTACTCATCTATATCTGGTGACATGTGCAGGAAGCATGCAATAGTTTTCCATTACTTGCAGTGTAACGCTGTTAAATACGATCAAGTCATTGTGAACTTCGGGTGGCACTGTGAATATAGAAACAGCAGTGAGGACAACTTCGTGGTCACTGACACACTTCCTTGTGTCCTGGTCGGTATAGTCTCATGCACAGGCAACTTCGTTTTTTGTTACACTGTATGTGGAGTAATATATATGTTATGCACATGTGAAAGACTGCCATTGTAAACGGACTATGTAATGCATGTTTTTGCAGATGCGAAAGACCGTCAAAGTGTCTGTGTGGCCTGTGGGCTTGGTTGGAGGCTTGTTGGTCGAGCAGCCCATAGTTAAGGATGGCCGTGTTGTTGG
Source organism: Rhipicephalus sanguineus (assembly GCF_013339695.2). Taxonomy (NCBI): domain Eukaryota; kingdom Metazoa; phylum Arthropoda; class Arachnida; order Ixodida; family Ixodidae; genus Rhipicephalus; species Rhipicephalus sanguineus. The sequence continues at coordinate 56,007,753 of NC_051186.1, forward strand.
CTGGAATGCTCTCTGGAAGCCGTACAGGTGAGAACTGCCACGCATCTCTTCATAAAGAAAACACCCATATGTTACATAACTGCATGGCCCAACATTTCTTCTTGGTTATGAGCCCTCAGTTTAGACAAGACTGTGAGAACGGCATCATTGACCAAGTATACAAGTAGCAGTTTTTTGTTCTCCGGGGAAACAAATTGGAACAGTACCAGCTGTAATACTGAACCTAAATGTAAGTTCACAGTTGTTCCTGCATTTTGCCACCATCGGAATGCAGCTACCACGGGCATGAACTAAACCCACGCTCTCTTGCTTAGCAACACCACAGCCACAAAGCTACCATGACTGGTCAGGAAATTTAGAAAGTTTAAGCGTAATAAATACCACAAGAACATATGAAGCAGAAAGCACAAAGATTGTACAAATCCATGAGTACCCATTGCTCCCATGGTACCTGAATGATCACAACACTAAAGTCACAGTATCTCAGTGCCTTCTGTAAGAAACCATGTTCTTGTATGCGCTACATTCTGAAAGTATGAGACAAGTCTGACATTCTGCACTTAACATGCAGGCGCTATCCTCTGGACATGGCGGGTTTCGCTGTAGCCCTGCGACTTCTCCTTGACAACCCCAGTGCCCAGTTCCGGCTTCGGCTACCCCGTGGCCAGCAGGAGTCTTACCTGCTGAAGCAGCTCGTGTCAGGACCAGAGGAGTTGGAGCCTCGAGCTGGGAACTGCACTCAGGTTCTCGTGTGGCACACTCGCACCGAGAAGCCTAAGCTAGATCAGGAACGACGCCTCAGCAAGACAGGACACGCTAAACAACCAAAGCAGGCCGCTGCAAAGCAACGGCCGCAGGAATGACCGTGCGAGTGTGCCTTGTGGATGGATGGATGAAAAAACTTTATAAAGGTCCTTCGGAACCGCCTCCACGTTCGAACAGAAACACCAAGTCTCTCTGCTGCGTCACGGGCCCGTTGGACTGCCCACAGCTGTTCCTTGAGTCCAGGGCTACCAATGCAGCAGCCTCCCATTTGAACGGCGTGATGCCTTCACCACCGCGTAACGTGGGGCACCGTTAGAGCATATGTTCTAAGCATGCTGTATCCGTGCATAATGAACACGCATTATTAGTTGGATGTATCTTCGGATAAATCCTGTGCAATAGTGTTGGGGTTAGGGTACGCCCCGACCTGAAGTAGTGCGAGTGTCAGAACCTGTGCTCTGCTTAACTTTCTGCGTGGCGGAGTGTACCATCTCTGCCCCAGGTAAATGTGTTTCGTGCCATGTGGAGCGACCAAAGTTTTTGTGTGTGAAAGCAATGGAATGTGCGGGATACCCTATTGACGAGCCTCTGTGCTTGACTGGGCGCTTGGACTATCGTCACACTCGATCACTTCTGGCAACACATACTTCAGCAGTTGATACTAGTCCAACTGAACTTTACTTTAGCGTCACAGTTTCTCTTGTAATGAGAACGCTGGCATCACTGTTGGGGGAAAAGGTGTGCATACTCATTCATTTTTGTGGGACTGCAAGCGCTAGCAGTATCTGGCCTTCGTGGTCATTGCTAGCAGCATTCAACATGTACGGAAATTGTGAATGTATTGTGCCAAGCATGCTTGTTGCATAGTAGAGTAAGAAATCCAGGCAGTGGCATAGGTGTTAGCAGGGTTCTGCTTTAGGGGGGCGAAGTCTCACCGCAGCCTCCTGTTGGTCGACTCCGAAAGAAAACGAGCTTCACGAAGGATGCAGTAGTGAAAATGAAGTGACGACGTGCTTCTTGCAATGGCCTGCCTCTGGTCCCCGGCTTTCTGGGCGTAAACGTGGGAAGTAAACAGTTGTTGGAATGCAACATCAGTAGTAGTTCTCAGCAGCCGTTATCGACAAAAACCTGCATAGCCATAACACTGCATATTGAACAATGACTGGACAGGTTAAACTGAGTAAGGGTATGGGACAGGCTTGGCATCCCCCATCCCCATCCCCATGCACAAGCCTATGGGCAATAGTGTTATATGAAACTGTCACATGCTTGAAAATTGTAACGTCATGCCTGGTGTTGCTCTAGTGCTTTCTGGTATGACACTTAAAACAAGAGTGCATAGATGCACGACTATGGCATTCACATGTAGCTGCACAAGGTTTTGAACAGTGGAGAGGAGGATCAACTTAAGCATGCCAGCAATGCGTTCCTTCATTAATAAACAAACATTTTGGGCAAGCAAAGATGCTCCTTGCACTCGTTATTACTGCTCAGCACTTGTGCAGCAGACTCGGTAAACAGAAATCTCTTTAAATTAAATTGTTGCTTAACTGGAACAACTACCTCTAACAGGATTGGCTTTGTACTTGAATTCTGCGTCTCTGTTCATCTCTCAGTAAATGACACTCTTGTACAGAACTTATTTTCCCAGTCCCTTCAGGTTCCGTTTAATGAGAGTCTCCTGCATGTTGGCAATTAAATATAGAAAAAGCACTTATTGCAACCATTGATTGTCATGTACTGAATAGCTTTATATTTGCACGAGAATGTCACGATTACTTCGGGCGACAGTGCAATGATTTCGACGACACTTAATGCCACACATTCGTGAGACGGTCTCTGTCACTTCATTCGACCTACATTGGGGTGTGAAGACAGCACAGACACAGTGGCACCGTGTCTACTGTCAAAGCATCCAGTCTCCCACAGTCAAACTGTCTCTGCAGGAAAGCTGGCTGAAATTAAAGTCTGCATTTATATCTGCAAAGGGCTGCATACAGGGGCTGTCCGTAAAATAATGAGGCTGGTGCTAGTAAAAAGAATTTATCGATCCAATCAGTACATATTATTTAAATTCTTCAAAATAGTTTCCTTGGGCGTCAATACACTGATTACAACACTATTCGTAATCAGCAAAGGCTCCCTGATAGTGGGCTGCCATAACCTCTCCCAGAGACTCCGTGACAGCCAGTTGGATGGCGGGAACAGCGTCGAAACGGTGACCTCTCCAGAGCTTTGGGAACAGGAAGAAGTCTGCCGGGCTTACATCAAAGCTGATGCAGTCCTCGTGCAGCCCTGACGTGAGCGTAGCAGACTTCTTCCTGTTCCCAAATCTCGAGAGAAGCCGGAAAGGTCACCGTTTCGACGCTGTTCCCGCCATCCAACGGGCTGTCACAGAGTCTCTGAGAGAAGTCACGGCAGCCGACTTTTAGAGGGCCTTTGCTGCATGGGCATCGCGTTGTAATTGGTATATCGATGTCCAAGAAAACTATTTTAAAAAGTTTAATTAATGCGTCCCAATCTGATCAATAAATTCCTTTTACCAGCCCCAGTCTTATTACATTAGGTACAGACCCTGCACATGCGGGCACTGGTCATCAAAACTGCCAGCTTCCTTGAGCTGAACACGATTTATTTCAAGTGGCTGTTTGGTTATGTGCATCTCCTTGTCATAGAGGAGGCTGGCAAATTCAAGCTATTACATTAATAAATCAGCATTTTGGGCAAGCAAAGACGCTCTTTGTTCCCACTGTTGTCGCTTGGCACAATATATAGCAAAAAGCACTGATCCCAACTGTCGACAGTGATGTACCGAATGGCTTTATTTGCAATAGAATGTCATGATTACCTCAGGCGACAGTACGATGATTTCAGCACGACTAAATGCCACACGTTCAACAGGCAATCTCTGTCACTTCATCTGACCAACATCGAGGTGTAAAGATAGTACAGACACACTACCGTCAAAGCATCCCATTTCCCCCAGGCAAAATGTCCCTGCAGGAGAGCTGGCCGAAACTGAAGTCGGCACTTATGATTGCAAAGGGCTGCATACATGCAGGCACCAATCTGCCAGCTGCCTTGGGCTGCGCAGCGCACGATTCCCCACACAAAGCCACTACGACGAGCCTAGTCGTCTGCGATTTCAAGCGGCTGCTTGGTTACGAGAATCCCTTTGTCGTAGAGGAGGCTGGCCAGTTCGAGCCGGTCGACGGGGTTGTCCAGCGGGAGGTCGTCGACCTTGACGTAGCCGGGGTAAGCGAGCACGAGCGCCTCTACGGCCGGCGCTTGGTCGTCACCCAAGACAATCCACTGCGGGTCACGCCCCTTGTATCGCCGGCTGTTGTCGAACGAGTGGTACAGGCGCACCTCCTCCTCTTCTACGACCATCCTGGAGGAAGCGGGGAGTCATTGTCAACCAATCGAAAGACACGACTGCGATCCGCCTTTTTCACTTTCCTGTGCTGCCCTATGCCGTTTTGGTTGAGGGGCGGAGCTTTGTGTGGTGATCTGGAGTAACCAAGATCATTAAACAGCGCAAAAAAGATGGCACACACAGAAAGATGCACAGATACAGGGCTGATTCAGATTCAGCGCTGCATATGTGCATTTTTCTATGCGTTTTGTCCTTTTTTTTTGTGCTGTTTAATCTTTCTGAAGTATGAATCAACTCACCTAAGCATCCGTTTTATCAAAAGGGATCACCAGAACGAGCCTCGGAGATCGAAAGGCATGCAGAGACCATACCAAAACGTTTCACGACCTATTCATTAGGGCTTGGCACCCTCTAAAAGGCTAATTGCCTTCACTTGTGGTTAACCCTTTACTTCCCCGAAGCTCAGCATGTCCACGCATTTCCATATTGTTAGTTCCAATTTTCTTTTTCTTGGCCGTACATTAAATGACGAATTAGCCACATTTCAAGCTGGACATTATTGAAGTGCTGCATAATTTGCTTCCTTCTTAGCAAAAACAATGATATGTTATTAATTACCTCTGGAACTAAGTTCACTATAAAAATGATTGCGTACCAGAAATCGGTGCAGGAAACTGAATGAGATTGAGCAGTTTCATTAAGTTTTGCTAAAGCCAACTGTGGTATCTCCCTGAAAAGGAAATAGAATGCAGCCAAAACCTGCAATAACGCAATCGCACAACAACTAAATTCTTGCCTTGTTGTGTTGCAAACATCTATGCGTTTACCACATGGCAAGGGCCGACAAGGCAAGCTAACGAAATTTTGTTGTATTGTCGCTTTGCTGACCGTTTCCCGATAACGAAATGCTCGCAATAATGAAGTGTTTCAGTTTCCCTGTTGATTTCGTTTTTGCGGGGTTTCAACTGTACTGCCCAGGCCATGAAAGTGAGAACCTTCAAAGAGTGGTGCAAACGAGCTGCCTCTTAATTTTGAAGAACACCCACCTGACCGCATTCCTGCGAGCTAGACGCACTTGTGCATCTGGATCCAGCTCCTGCACGTGCATGACTTGGCCTCGATGCCAGCGTTCACCGCTGTGAACACTGCGTCGCCGCTCCTCTGCACAGTTATAACAATTGCAGGGGTTTGACGTCCGAAAACCATGATACGATTATGAGGGACGCCGCAGTGGAGGGCTCCAGATATTTAGACTACCTAATGTTCTTTAACGTGCACCTAAATTTAAGCACACAGGCCTCTAGCATTTTACCCCCATCGAAATGCGGCCGCCGCGGCCGGGATTCGATCCCGCGACCTTCGGGTCAGCAGTCAAGCACCATAACCACTAGACCACCGCGGCGGGTCCTCTGCACAGTTATTCGCCAAAATAACCAACATGTGCAACGCATCGAAATGGACATGACAATAGATGAATCATAAAATGGTGCTTGCTGCTTTGCCAGCAAAAATTCTCCTTATTTAAGAAATGCACGTTGATATTAGACGGTGAAGTTTACAGTTCCAAAGCAACTCTCAGGCTATGAGAGACGCCACAATGAGAGCCTCCTGATTAGCTTCAATGGCTTTGTTATTAGCCTACTGTATATGTCCACTGCATGATGAAGGCTTCTCTGTATGCTTAATCGCTCCTGCCTAGTGCAAGCCAATTTCATTTTACTTGTATCAGTAAACTGCCCTTCCACAATGCCAATAACACCCATCTTGCCACGAGACGATGCTTGGTAGGCTGGCAAACCCGAGTACCCACATCGACTTGCCCTGACGATCAAATGAACCACAGTGTGTTCTGAGGCAGCCAAAGACTCAACATTGCAAATTTTAGGAGATTTCTTTAAAATTAAACGTGACCAAAGTACAAAAGAGAGAAATGTGTGGCATCACATTGACAGTCAAGTGTTAGGGTTTCAGTGGGAAATTCAAATGAGATGCTGACCTTTGTTTCCGCTTCTAATGATGAACCCACGATCACGAAATTGATGACTATAGAGTCTTTGGGGAATAATTTATCAGTCTAAATTGACACAGTGTTTGGGATTAGTCTCCCTTTTAAAGATAAACCAGAGGCCATGGTGTGCACAAATTTGCAGCAGCGGAATCCAGGTGCTCACCTTGTGAAAGGAGTGGGGGAAGGGCTTCATGAAGGCGAGCTTTGCCGTTCTGATCGACGGCTGCATCGACTGGGCAATAGTTTACCAACTTCTCCACCAGGTGACGCACTTTGTCCAGGAAGGCTTCGCGTGCTTTGCTTGGCTGCGCAAGTTCAGGCAATTGTACACAACTGCAACTCCAATTCGTGTCTGTACAGTTCTGAGAATTCTGCATAGGGCAGACACTGCAACAGCATTCGGTTTACTGGTTCGTGACATCTCCCTTACCTAACAACCCCCCCCCCCCCCCGGCCCAAAGTCTCAAACTGTCATCTGCAGATTCTCGGTAATTCGCTGAAAGCTGCATCTACCAGGCACCTCATCTGCGATGCAGCTTTCTTGTGTCGTGTGTAGCTGACTGTGGCCTACACAGATGCGAACACACACATGTCTGAATGAAGTCGTTACAGTACTCTCTAGATCCAAATCAGATTGAGGAGTCTGGTGATTAGGCTAAACTTACCTCAGCATTTTATTTATAGGGCTAACGTGCACCATAAGTTCAGCACATGAGTACTTTTGCATAACGCCCCAATAAGAATGTGGCTGCCACGACCAAGAGTTCAAACATGCAACCTCTTGTGCAATAGCAAAACGGCATAGTCAGTGAGCCAGCGAGATGAATAAAAAGCACATGTTTACCAAGAAAAGATGTCGATAACAATATGTGCAAGCAGAACAAGCTATAAGAAAAACGCATCACCGTTGTTATTTTCTCAATTCACACGCAGATGTTTGGCATGGCAGGGGTGCGCGTGAGACAACTGTGACAAGACAAAATTACCAGTGACATTACCTTGAAGAGCTACGTATAACTGTCGTTATAAACGAACAGACAAAAAATACATGGGATTCAACGTCCCGATATTGTGCAATGGGTCAACAGGGACACATTAGTGGAGTGCTCTGGGTTAACTGTGACCACCTGGGTGTATAAGAACGCGCGCCCAACGCACTCTACACAAACTCTTTTGCATTCCACCCTAACTGCAACGTGCCCGCTGCAACTGGGAATCAAACCCACAACCTTGTGTGGCACAACAACAATCACTAAGCTATTGCAGTGGATAGAAGGAGATGCAATATCCAAGGGCAAAGACACAAGAAAGTTTGGACAGCCTTAGCAGAGGCTCATTGTTATAGCATTGCACTCATCGTACAGATGTCTTCCACCCGTGGCAAGTTGTCTTTTTATCTATTCTTGTTCCTCTTTATTGTTCGTAGTACAGCCACCCAAATCTTGAACTATCGTGTGCGAGCGCCGACTTTTTTGTGCGTCATCGCCGTACGACAAAGCCAAGTTGCAAACAGGGCGAGAGTAAGCGCATGCCCACGAAGCACACTCAGCTGGGCCCATTGTCTGCTTGGCTGTTCCTTCGTGAGAATGTCACCCTGCATTAACTCACTTCAGATGAACAGGCAGCACGTCTTGCTCGTTTCTTATATTCCGAAGATCAGCAAGGAACCGAGAAAATGAAATCCGCAGATACGTCACACGCCCCTGCGCATAAGATAAGCTGACAAATGTGGATCGTTCATTTGTTATCTGGCAATGCAAATGCTTTTTTTTTTTGCGCTTACTCTTGCCCTGTTTGCAACTTGGCTCCGCCATACGGCGCTGGCGCACAAAAAAGTCAGCACTCGCGCAGGATAGTTAAAGATTTGGGCGGCTGTATATTGCCATTAAAAGATAACAGTTACTTTTATCTATGCTTCTTCTTCTGTTGTCTTTCTATGGTTACAGTAACTGACAAACAACCAAGCCTCTTGAAAGGACGATTCAGGCGAGCTGGTTATGAATTGTGAAAAAGTTTTCCACTAGACAACGTAAAGAAAGAAGGTAGTGCACACACCAAGGGCTTTGCGTATCTCCTACCTTCTTTGTCTACAGCGTTTAGAGCAAGGCTTTTTTGTGAGCCTTTCAGTTCAGCTTAGTAATCTCAATGACTTCACTCCAAATGTGCCACAATCGCACGCATTCTTTATAGTCAACTTACAATACAGCAGTTTCAATTAATATACAAACTAACAATGCTTGTGTGAAAGTGCAGTAGGTTTTATGCTGCATATACCTGTTTCAAGTCAAACACACTGTTCCACAAAAAGCAAGCAAGCTGACAAAAGACCACAAACCACGTCTGAATTGACCACGCCCATGTAGTTGAGGTAGCCTCTTGGCAGTGACTTCCTGTACTCGACGTCTTCTTCCATCGCCAGCTTCACCGCTTGGGGGATCATCTGAATGAGACACATTGAAACAATTATGAAATGGGCAGACACACTCGGGCTAATGTGCTCTAAACTACCATCGCAATGTTCTTCAGCGTGCATCTGCTATATAGGCCATTGGTCAGCTGCTGCGTCAAGCAAAGATCACATGCCACGTGATGCCCTCTGGAGAAAAGAATGTTCCACACTCACCGCCTTGGCTACGAGCGCTGCTGGCTAACACTCCCAGGGATCACGCATGCAGAAATACCCACCAAAGTAGACGGGGGAAGCGCATTCCGTCGTAGCTCAATTGGTAGAGCATCAAACACTAATTCTCAGGTTGTGGGTTCGGATCCCACCGATGGAAAGGGTGATTTTTCCTCCACTTTTAATTCATTTCAATTTACGTCATAATTACTACACCACAGTTAAAGACAACAGTTATTATCCCCTATGCCTTCCTTGGCCTGATTGTCTGCTGAATTGATATGGTTGTGTCTAACAAAGAAATGAGCCCCTCGAAAAAAAAATTCCCCTTCTTTCGTTCATGTCCTAAACACATCTAACAACTGAGGAGTAGTGGGAGGCCCGGCTGTCCAGCTAGAACCCTTGGGACCAGCTAGCCCTTGTGGAGAGGGTTCAGAAGGACAGCCAGCATCATCAGCACACCTCTGTGATGCAAGGCAACAAACGAATGGACACTTTAGAAGAGCAGATACTTGGGTGAGTTTGTAAGGATTCATGATAATATACTTGGAAGCGCAAAACACACAATGGACAGTTATTTGCTGCAAAGGAACTCGCTTTGGAACACACCTTTTCAAAAAGATCACCCCATGTGTTTCGTTGGTACGTAGAGAGGGTTAGGTGCAGGGAGTGGGTGTCGTCGGGGGTGTACGCCTGAAAAGAGAGCGGTGCACAACGGTACAGATCCATGCACCTTTTCTTTTTTTTTAATGCTTCGAGAGAAACTACAAGACACTCAGGTGCTATTGTAAAACGTTACTCGAACATAGGTTTTAATGGTGTTAAAAAAAAGACAATGATGAGTCCCCATACCTGGTGTATGATGCCTCGAGGAAAATAAAGCAAGTCTCCTGGCTCCAAGACTGCCTCCAAGATTGGGTCCCCCACTTCTTCAGAACTAAAATTTACTGAACAGAAAGGAAGCAGGAAAGTTAACGGCAACTGTAGTATAACATCACATCAGTAGACAATTACTCTAAAAGTTAAAAGTATGCTATACAGTCGACCCTGGATATATCGAATCTGAAGGGAATCACAAGAAAGTTCTATACACAGGTAATTTGATATATGAAATATTTTAAATGTTAAAAATATATTCCAGGGGATTTTACATCTCTTTGAAACATGCAATAATTTGTTATATGTGGGTTCAAGATATGCGGGTTCGACTGTATTAATAAGGGCTCAAATCACCATGGCGACATCCATAACAGCTCTGAAGGCATTCCAGTACACTTGTTAGGTGTCTTGATTCCATAACATGACAGGAGATGATGGATGGGCGAGTAATTAATTCAGGAACGCATTATGTCCTACGACAGTGGCTCCTTTCCACTAACAATACTTTACACCAAAACTCATTGTGTATGTTTGACTGCGTAACATCTCTACAGTGTGGAGAAGCTGACTTCGTTCGGACATTCCTTCTCGTTTTATAAAACCAAGTTAAGAAGGTTTGTCGTATAGGTTTCCAAACTTTCGAAAGAAGTTAACGGGACTTCAATATCAAAAGTTTTTTCCGGTGCTATGCGCGACAAGAACAGGTAGCAAAACAGATGTGCACTTGCCACTTGAGAATCGTGGGAGCTCTTCCGAGGGGTCCCTGCGAAAGTAACAAACAGCCATTGTTGTTGACAGAAATCAATATGTTTGTCACAAATCTAGGGAGCAGAGGCATAAAAAACGTAAGTAGGACGAGTAGGGTACAAACATTGGAGCGTAAAGGCGCCAGCACTTTCGGCCTTCCAGTTGAACAACGAATGCCTCAATGTCATCGTAGTGTGGAGCAAACCCTTGGGATCCAGCTGGGGTCAGGTACCTACGAAACAGACAATGGCAGGGTTCCAAATATGAAAAACTAGAAGCTGCGTATACGGCATAAGACACCCTGGAGCTACAGTATCAGTAACCAGATGTCAAGTAACTTGATCCATTACCCTCCAAACTACTTTTGAAGAAATATTTCAATATTACCATTTTTCGTCCAGTGCTCAATGGAATAATACATTATATAAACACAACAAGCACATTCAAAACAATACACTTTGTTAAGTACATGGAGAAAACAATAAACATGGAGAAATGGACAATGGAGAACATGGACAAATAACATAGAGAAAACAATAAAGCATAGAAGAAATCTGGCTTCCAAACACGATTTGCTGTCAGTCTTCACTGAGGTAGTATCACCGAAAAAAAATTGTATGTATGCCAATATACCAGCACCGTCCCAGCGTGAAAAAGAGAGCTAGATGCATGGATTTGCTCAGATAGTATTTGGTAAGAGCTTTTTGCCATCGACAACTTCTGTTAGTCCACAGTGGGCGTGAGAAATGCGTGGATGTATTGAGGTTTTCTGCGGGATGCACAAAATTAAAAAGCTGAAGTTCTCAAGCATGAAAAGGAGGTGAAGCTGAACGTAACATTGTTGCGATGAAAATGTGGAAGTTTAATTTAATTAACCAAAATTCATTCCAGCAGCATAGTACAAACAAGGGGGTTTAGAAAAATGCTGGAATGGAAGCTCTTGCAACACCTTACCAGCAAAAGTGAAGCCAGCACTTGCCCACCGTTTATCTCGGTGGTACCCACTTAAAAATCAAGTGGTTTTGCTCTGTTAACATAAACGCTTGGTTAATTATAAAATAAGAGATCTTTGTTCCTTACGAAAGTAAAATATCGGGAGGAGTGTTGGTGAATTCAACTGCAATAAAATTTGCCATGACTTTTAGGCTGTTTAAAAGGAAATTTGTCATATTAAACTTGTAGGGCGTGTCAGGAAAACCCTCCTTTTTGCTTCACTGAACACTAACGTTTTACCGTGCCCCTACTGAGATGGCGGCCGCAGCTGCCATCTCAGTAGGGGCAAAGTGCACCCCCCCCCCTTTTCCCCTGGCTGGGCAAGTTCAAAGGGTGGAGGGGCGAGCACACCCCTGCTAACTTGTAGGTGGCACCTCCGAACAGGTGATATGATAAGGAAGTAAGAGATTAAGTGAACACTTACATGTTGGCCCCCACAAAGCTGCCAAAGAACTCTTGCAGCACGGAGCAGAGGCGCCACACTGCACGGCTGTACGTCTGCGGGTTGAGCAGGCGCACCGAGCAGCCCTTCTGAAAGGCGTCCCACACGACTGCGGCGTGGGCGCGTCCCTCCGGGTTGTGCGTCTCTCGCCTGCCCCCCTCGTAGGTGGTCAGGTCGATGTTCTCCGTGAAGAAGAGACTCCGCTCGCGGAGTATCCGGTCCAGCTGGTCGCAGCTCATCAGGCCCTGATAGAAGTCGCGCTGGTGGCGCCTGACCAGCATGGGCTTCTTCTCCCACAGCTCTCTGCGAGCGTAGCCAGGCATGTGTATTGTCAAAAATACAAATTAAAGGGGCAGCAACACAAAAATGTTCAGTTGTCATTTTAACAGCAAAGCTGTTTAAGCTCGGAGAAACTCGATTAGTCGTGAAAAAAAAAAAAAAAATATCATCATCATGCACCGGCACGTGCTCTCTTTGTCCTCTTCTTTACCTCAGGACATGTGTGCTGATTTGTCCAGCATGGTATGCAATAACTGTGCTGGGCGAGAGGACGAGTACAGAGAGAGAGAGTAAGACAGAGATAAAAATGGAGAAAATGAAAGGAAAGAAAGACAAAAACAGATAGAAATACAGAGGGAGAAAGTGATAGAAAGAAATAGACACAAAAAAGAGATAGAAAAAAGATAGAAAATGAGAAAGAGAAAAATAAAGAGCAACAAGGAAGGCCTCCCAGCTCCTCGCTTCCTTCAGGCTTGGCACCACTAGCGCAAAGCTGCCTTGATCTTTTCTTTGAGCCAAATGAAAGGCCAAGCCCTCGAGGGCCTAGAAAATGTACTGGTAAGCGTGAGTGCACACTGATCAAGTAATTACAGCATGTTTTTAAAAGCTAGTTTCGGTTCCTACTGTACTCTGACGTCACAACATGGTCTCAGCTTCTTGCCACGTGCTCGCGCAAGACATCGTGATGTTTCCAGAGCCACTTCGTGGCTCCATTGGTGATGCATAAGCGGCCATCTTGAATGTTTTTGTACCTGACACCATCACAACTAGACGCACTGGTGCACGAAATCACCAGAACTGACACTGTAGCCTGACAACACGATACTGTCGATGTCAGTACGTGCACCATGCTAAACTCTACTTTAACGTCAACATAAAGTATCTTACCAGCGTTTACTGAGCTTCGGACTTGCTCTGAGCCATCTCTGTCTACAGGAGATTGGTATGGGAAAGTCAACTGACCTTCGAAAATTGGTGTCAGAACTTCTTTAAAAGGGCCACGACGCCAATGTTTTGAGGGTTGAATCATGCATTGCACATTAACCAGTATGCATCCTACAACAAGCCGGCAAACTCTGAGCACATTCAGTGGACTAGAATATTTGTATTTCATTGAATCTTTTCAATGTCACGGTTAAATATGTGTAATAGTATTAGAATGCTTTAGCTACCATGCCTAGCGCAAGGCCAGCTTTGGCAACCAAGTGAGTAGTGGTGCAATATGATGCTATTGAGTTATTTGCAAACTATATTCATATTCACCATGTGATATCTTCTTTGGCTTCACTTGTCTGCAACTATTATAAAAAAATTACACGATATCCCGCTGAAGGGGACCATGAGGCGATGCGAAGCCGGAGCACTTGCACGATCGCGTTCCGTTGGCGTTCTTTGGGTATGCTGCCGATGGGGGAAGTGGAGAGGGGGATGGGAGAGGGTATGCGCATGCGCAGTAAGGGTGGTCACGCCGCACACCACCACCACCACCGGATTGAACTCCGCCATAAGATACTTCGCATCTAAAACAAAGCGATATTTGCAAAGTAAACTTGTCTGACCTGTGCGGGTTCTTCCTAGCCTAAAATTGACCTTTAGAGCTGTCATTGATTTGCACTTAATTTTTACAATGCCACCATTACAATGCAAGATTTGAAATGAAGTGTTGTGCTGGGGTATCATGCAGATGTGATGCATGTTAATGCATGACAACCTGTGTAGGGAAACACATAATGATTCATTTGAATAATTTGGTGGTTTCGTCAAAGTGTATGACAATGTTGTGTTTATAACGATGGTTTGTCGGAGTGTACAACAATGTAAACAAAATGCCTGTGCCTGTGCTGGCGTATTTGTTAATACGGGGGCAAAACGACTCCCTCAAGCCATCCTTGAATGGCTTTTCCCTTCGCCTCCCATCACATGTATTGTGATAAGCAAATCAATCGATCAATCATTCCATCAATCAATTAATACACGTTAGCACACATCACAGCATAAATCTGAGCTGAACACTGGAAGTAAGCAATAAGTTACGGTAGAGCGTTTATCGTTTCACTACCAACCTGAAGAAGCGGTCCCTTTCAACTGGTTGAATGAGCCAGTCGAAACAACGTTCAGCGGCAAGTTCACTGCCTCCCGAGACGATCGGCTTTGCTGCTTCCGAGTCATCGCTAGATGTGGACCCGTTCACGCTCTCATAAACAGCGCACTGCTCTTGCTTTCTCATCTTGCCGTTTTGCTGCAAAATCAGAGTAAAGGAAATTGCCGTTGTTTTACGCCGAACCATCAAATCGGAAGCAGCAGCTTACTAGAACTAGGACACCTGCTTAAACTCCGGTTTATGCGGTATGAACAGTATACCTGGGGAGTAGTCGAGCACTTTCTTTTGTGGCGTTGGCGCTTCTTGTCTGCGACTTTCCCAGGTGTACCGGGAGAACGGGCATTGGGGATTTTGGCGGATTTCTTGTTTTCTTTCGTATCCTGCGGTAGTTTGAGCAGTCAACACAGGATCAAATAGTGTCGAGTGTAACATCATTGAAACGTCAAGTGACAGTAAAGAAAGTCGACGGCACAGCGTTTTGTATGCATACCTTTCGTTTTCTGTACACTGCAATCGCAGATTCCGTCTTCCTGTTCATTTCGCGCGCACGCAAACGGGTCCACGCTTTGGACAACACGTGCGCTAAACTAACAAGCCGCCTCAGGCTGGTGTTTTGTGCGAAGTGGACTTGAACGTCTCTCAGCCTGAAAGCAGCACAGTCGCACACGTTTTAGCAGTCACTGAGCTCGAAATGACGCATGCCGCAACTGTTTGTACGACACTACGTTGTCACGATGACTGGCGTTCCGTAACAACCCACACAACACACAGAATAAACACGAGCGCAGTGAAACCGGCAGCACGCGTTGCACACTGTCGACTACGGTTTGGCTCGTCTCGTCTCCGTGTGGCTTGAAAAAATTAAAGGCTTGCGTTGGCGGAAAATTTTCCCCGTTTCTTTGCTTCGCCTTGGTGCACTGTTGCCGCTCCGCTTTTATTGGTGTTTTATTTTCCTTAGCGACTCGGTTATCTAACGTTTCAACGTGGTTACGAAAGTGGGCAACTCTGCCGATGATCCTTGCAAACTCGATTAGCCCGCGAGAGCGGCTGAACGCAAACCCATAAACATGCGTTGCATTTATCACGCGTCTTCCGTATGATTGTTGCGTCGTTTTGATGTTGGCGCCGCTGCTACGCCGCTGTTCATATCGTTTTTGTATTCACGCCGTACGTTGCAGTACCTTCGTCATCCGTGTGCGTTTAGACGATCGTACCGACTACAGCGATCACTAACTTTGCCTGCCAGCTCACCCAGATTCGTGAAAGCAAAGAAACCGAGCCTGCGACTTTTGTGACATGACTTTCGTGTTCCTACTTTCGTTACGTCGTCGATGATGTTGTTCAGGTGTTTACTTTGCGGTGAGTGACACAACTGCTTGCGATGTTCGTCAGTTACATGCATTGACAGGGTGGTACTTTGAGCCGGTTGTTTAGCTTTTAGCTCCAGTGCAGACTCGGCCGATGCATTGACTCGGCGTTTTGCTATCTTATGGGTATGCGTACATTAAACTTCGTTTCCTGATTATAATTGCATTCGTTCCGCCTCAGACACTACGTTTCTTGCGTTCGCATCACAGAGTTCACTGACGAACTACGTCAGAAGTTGTTGCAGCTCGCGTCTTTGGACTACTTGTATGTAATACACCCACATCATACTTAGTGCTGCATCTAGCGTTAGTATACCGTTAGCAGTGTGCCTTTGAGTTTGGGTGCAAAGCTGACAATGTTTTGCAGTAATGAACGCTTTTTGTTGGGCGTCCGCCCCAGCTGTGTGGTCGCAGGCTGCCTGCCATTTCCAGTGACAGCCTGCGTCCGTAAAGCTGCTGCGGACTCCCAGCTAAAATGCATTCACCGCGACAGCACTGGCTACATAATGTAGTCCGGTTCTGTGTCTAATTAAACCGAAACGTATTTTCATTTGCTGTAACGCCTTCGCAAACAGAAGCTTTCACATGGATGAGATATATGAAATGCACGATAACTGCGTTGGTCCCGGGTTCGATCCCCGGACCAGGATGAATGTTTCTTCAACTAGAAGCTTTTGTTTCTGAGAAATCTGTATAGATTTCCTTGTGTCTACATGCTACAAACGAGTGGTTGTCAGTTGTCCCTTTCACACATTGGTCAGTGACTGCATACTTCACCGTATCACCTGATCAGATGAACTTTCGTCAAGCTCTTCACTATGCATTTTGTCCTGGAGTTCTATGGTTGACCTAAGGTTTGACGTTACAGGGCACAAACGAGAAAGTGGTGTCGCCACTCTACAGCTTCCAGCTGTGATCGCACTGCTAGTGCTATGGGCTCACACTTCGTCGTGCGAGCCGACTGGCTTCCGTGAAAAGGTGACCGGCGCCGTTGGCGCCGGTAATTACAGCTACTACACCCTTTCGAAGCCTGGTGCTGTCACCATATTGGTTCACCCACTGGCCGGAGATCCCGACCTGTACGTGGCCGAGCGGAATGCACAGCCAACCTTTGACCTGGACAGTCATTGCGCGCAGGTAAGCACCAGCAGCTTCACATTCTTAGAAATATCTGTTCCAGCACGAAGGAAGAAGTGCAAAAGGGAACAGTTGTCGTCCACGCGTTGTTGATTAATTCTCTCTCTCACTGCAATCTATTGGGCTCTTGGTCAACTCAGGTAGCACAGATACCATCGTGGAAAGGCGTTGGTCCCGGGTTCAACTGCCGGTCCTTCATCTGCACAGCTTTCTTTCCAAGAAATCCACATTGACTTCCTTGTAGCTTTGTGCTACAAGCGGGTGGATAACAATCTTCCTTTTTATAACCCTTTCTCCATGTCGCGAGATTTCCAGAACTTGTTTGCCAACGCAGAAGTACTGAATTTGGTCAGTCATGTCATTCTAAACAGGTAGCTGCATCAGACTAAGCCTCTTAAGTTTTATTCTGTGCCTATGTTCTGTGCTAAAACTTCAGCAAAGGACTATATTAGCAAGGAACTGACACCGCTAACCTTTGTGTGATACAGAGTTAAGCCATCAACGTAGAAGGTTACCCTTCTTGTGAACTATTTTAACTACTTTCCTTTGCCTTGTCTAATGGGTGTGTCAAATTTCGCAAATAACATACACACTTTGTCGGCACTATGGCTCTACGCAGGTGTGCTAGCAGATCATAAAATAGCATTGGGTAAGGTCGATGGGCAAATGTAACTTGCCCAACAGCAATGGATTGCTAACCATCATTTAAAAATACTAGGAACTCGGGTTTCTACATTAATTTCTGTATTTTCGAGCCCCTACTGCCAAGGCTACACACTTCGATGCGGCTGAGTGAGTTTGGCAAACGCACTAGACGGCAAGTGCCTTTTGCAGCGAGTGTCACTAAGCGTTCCCGTGTGACAGTGTGTAAAAGAAACTAGTGGCGAAGTGAACTCACTCAAAATGACAGAAAGCCTGCCAATCCAAAAAGGGCAGATGTCCAGTGGAACATGGAACCTTGGAGATGAAAAATTCGTGGACACGGGGTGTTGCTGGAGCCGACGTTTTGACAAACGGACTTGTAGGCACGCCGGCCCCTCCTTCTACCACACACCTACCCCTGCTTTCGTAGAGTCGCTCTCTCCTCCTCCTTTGTTTGGGTTGAAGGAGAGATTACGAAGCATATACATACACGTGCTAAGGAAAGCAGCTGCACCCCTGAAGAAGACAAATCCGCTAGTGTAAACATCTGCTCTAGCGGCACCCTGTGTTCATGAATATTCCATCAGTAAACTTGCCAGTGTGACAAAGCTACATAATTTAGCCAACGGCAATGGATTGCTTGCTTTTGAAGCTGAAAGAGTTCCATTGAACTTAGAATTGCATATCGCTCATTAAAATTGTCAACAAGTTACCTTTTTCGATTCGATACCCACCTGTAATAAGTCAACTTTCACAACGATCGGTGCCTTTGCAGTCGACAACATGCGGCCGCGAGCGCGTAGACCTGCCGCGGAGCTTCGGACGGCCAGTGGGCATCGGCATCTACGGCCATCCGTCGCACGAGCTCAGCCTGTACGAACTCGAAGTTCGCGTGGACGATTCAACGGAGAATCTGCTGTTCCACGACTACGGCTATGCCGCGTCGCAACAACCCGGCAGTCGTGAACAGGACCGCCCCGCAGTGCCCGAGGATGATGTCGCCGACGACATGGGTCCGTCGGAGGAGATATCTCTCTTGTGGACTTTCCTGCTTGGTGTGCTGAAGTTGCTTCTAGAAATTCTGCAGGGCTGAAGGCTTTCATCGGCCGCCTTGTTACCATATCACTTTTGCTACGCGCACATAGGGAAATGCAACTTTGTGCTTGAAATTTCACGTCTTGGTTTTCACTACAGAAATTACTACTGTCGCTTTGACCAGTTCTTAAAGACAAGCAAGTTCATTAGCGCCAATATTCGAACGCCCACATGGTTCTCTGTTTTAAAAAAATTGAAGCATGGATTCTGTGAGTAAAGTTAAACAATAATGTTTAACGTGGAGGTACAGGTCTTTTTGTCTAAACGACTACAGTAGAAGGTCTGCCAGTTTCAGTAAGTGCCATTTCAGTCTAGCATGTAATCGAAAGCTGGTTAGTGTTGCCACAAATGTTGCTTGTATCAAATACACTCTGCCAAAGTATTCATAGCTTCATCTGTGCCATTCGCTTGACTTTAAAATTTTCTTGTTGCTTGGTTTGCTGGTTATATTGGTCTGTCCCATAATTATTTTAGTGCCTTTTCATCATGACTGGGCTACCGATACTGTTACTTCATGTATCTTATTACACACTGTAGAAGAGAAGGGAGTCAGCTGCATTGGTTTCGTTCAGCTTTTAGATGATGTGTTAAAAAGTTTTTAAAAAGGAAGTGATAAGTTGGCTGCATCTAGGTGTGACTCTCAAAATGTACTATTCTTTTATGGAAACAAGATCTTGTTTGACAGAACTGTAAATCATGGCGGGCCTCACCTAAGCAGGAAAGTGAAGCCGCGTGCGTGTGGCGCCTGCTTCGTCATGCGAATGTGTCGCAGAATAATTGGATGCTTCCTCTCTATGTATTGTGCCAAGCATCTAGATATTACGCCATATCTGCATCAACAGTCTGCGTACCTCATCAGTCTAGAGTCAATGGCCAGTCGTAGCTTTGTGTTCCAAGTTTGGATGTAAAACATGACACGACACAGGTAGACAAATATTTCGACGCAGTGTGTGAATGTAGTCGTTGATACTCCATTTGACACTGTTTGACTAATTAATGAGGTCTGTAACACTGCTCAATTAGCATACTGCAGAACCGTTAAGTGGACACAGTCTTTCAGTATACAACTCAAGTCCAGCTTTGCTCAGCAGACTTTGTAGATCAGCAGCCTAGGAGCTTAATTTGATCACATGCTCAGTGGTTTGGCCATCAGCTTTGGGCCAAACACACCGAATGTTCACCAGGACCTGTTGAAACCCTGTTGGCTAAGAAAGGGCCGAATATTTGCTGAGAGCCGTGTTTATAGTACTACTGGCTTCATCTATGGTTGTCATGAAGGAGAGGTTGTGAGTTGCCTAAGGAGGTCGTCATGGAGATTTCTCTAGCATTTTTACAAAGCAGTTCATCACTGGGACCACAGTGTAGCTGATAGGCACCACACAGGATGGTGATACCACTATGACGTGTTTGTATGCGCTATGCCTCATGGAAGTCCATTGCCTGTAGTAGCTCTGCTGTATTAGTGTTTGCATAAGGACTTGTCGCATTTGTTTAACCAAAAATGCTTGACATTCTTGAGTCAGACTTTGTGCTTTTGCATGAAAGTTCTGTGTTGAGTTTTTTTCTTCCCACACTGTCCGCTTTTTTGTTGGAATCCACATCACCCTGTCATACGGGTTTTCTTTTGTACAGTTGTGACTAAATAAAATGAAGCAAGAAGCAGAAGCGAGGTGCTTTGCTTGCAACATATTTAATGCTTGGCATCAGTGGACAAAGTCACGTTGACAGGCTGTTTTGCAATCAAGCAGTTCAAGGCTGGCATAAAACTACACACACATTTTTTTTGTTATCCACACTTCTGAGCATAGGCCATTAAACATAGTGCCACATGTATCCACGCAAACCATTTGCAGAGAGCCCTAAACTAAGCGGACATTTTCCTTGCCACACTTACGGAGCTGTCTGTAAAATGGGTTGCGGACTTGGCATCCGTAACATTTGATGGAAACTCTTGACTAGACTAGAGTTTTTCTTCCGTGGCATCCCTCTCCGCAGCTAAGCTCCTTAACGGGGACGCACTTTTCACTGGAGATCCGTGGGGCTAGTCGGAGACACCACATCAGGCTTTTACATCTCTCGCACATGCTCAGACTGCCATTTCAAGCACATCCCGGGAAAAAGAAAAAAACTAAGCACAAGTTCTACATAGACTTGCTGGAGGGAAGTCTGTCACTGCAGTCATCCAACCGCCATGGGAATGAAAGAAAACATGGTCTCTGGACCGACTGTTGCCTCGGCATGCTCATTGTAACAAATCAAACAGTACGGGCTTCACCGGTATGAAAGGGAACGCATTGGTATTTGAATATAACTGCAGAAGTGTCAGTCGGAATGGGATCGGCTAAAGTGCAGTATGGTACCTTTTCATTCTTTCTGCTAAAAGCGAGGACTTCTAATACTGGAACAAAGTTCCTTGTTCTGTATTGGTCCACCATGTACAGTCTGGTCCGCTGTTAAAAAAACAGTGGACCGGGAAGGAAGCCGCGTAATAAAACAGTTTGTTTAGCCCCTATCTATAAGAAGCCCCTGATATAGTCATTTACGCATATCTTTACACATAACTTGTCTTCAACTCCTTGCGCCATATCTCACTGATGATAGTAGAAATGTAACACTGTGGACCATATTGTACAAACACTATAATCACACGGCGGACTTATGTTGGTGTAGTGACACCCCAATCTCTTGCAATAAAGACCCTATCCAGTTTGCTAGTCCACATGCGGGGAAGAATACGAAGGCTCGTTCACACTTGCGACTACCACCGGTCGCACGACCGAGTTATAATCGCAAAGGATTGCAAATGGCCACTTCTGTCGCAAAGTGAATGCTTTGGCTCAGTTGCTAATGGCTCGATTTTTCGGTTGCGCGACTGCAGTTGCAAACCTCTGAACCAATCAGTTGTGCAGGAACAGGACGTCAGCTTATTTTATGTGGCAATGGCAACACGAGCGGCCGTGAATTCTGTGTGGCGATGGGTGTAGGTCGCATGCAGTTGTGAACAGCAGTTGCCTTGAGTCACTTTTTGGTTGCCAGTCTCAAATGGTCGTGCGACCGATTCTAGTCGCAGGTGTGAATGAGCGTTAAGGCAATTAAAGAGAGAAGTTTTGATGGCAATTTTGCGCAGACGACATTGGCAGCAAACGAAATGTGGAACGTGATGTTCCAGAATAGTCTCCAATGGGGCTAAGCGACGTGGTTTTGCGCTCGAGTTAGAAGTGAGCCTTAACGCAATGCATGTCCTTGTCACTCCCATGTCAGATGAACTTCTACTGTGATAAACACTGTGAAAGAGTACAGTCATGTTCCCTAAAGAGTAAAGTCGCGTTTCAGAGACATTATGGCAAAATTGCATTAGCATTGAATACTATCCTCATTTGTTTTTTCCAAAGCGGTTTTGTTGCTGTCATGATCCAGCATATAGAACCTTGCATTGGACGTGATGTATGTTCATAGCTTGTTTGCTGGAATGTGATCCAGTTGTACGTAATTTGTACTGGACGTAAATGGCAGGGCTGGCAGAAATTGTGAGCTTCTCGGCTGTACACTTTGCAAAAGACCGGAAAGAATGGCGGGGTGGGCAAATTGCATGCTTCCCTTATAAATTAGGCACTCCCGATGTGCAGAACACTGCCGCGTTTGCAGTGCTCGCGTCGCATACGGAGCTAACTATATACATATGTACACGTGAAACATTCACTACGCTACAGACATGCAGAAAAAAAAATGTCCTAAGCCGACGGTTCGTCGTGCGCTAGGCCAACGCTGAACGTACTAGTTTTCTGAGCACTTATTTTTTAGTCGTCTTGTAAAACCTACGTCGAAAGATGCGACGGAATGGCAACACCGCGTCGAAATGGGTGAAAGCTGGCAATATAGTATTCTTGTACCTTTGCAAGAACAGTATTTTGAAAAATGAACACATTTTGTAGTATCACTGCAGTCTTTGTGCAGAATACTGCTTTTACAGATAATCTATGCTTGCTTCCACGCCGAAGCCATTCTTCTGACCCAATTACTCGTTCTGCGGCGGCAGTTTCGCGTCGTCATTCTTGGCAAATATGAATACACTGTACATCCGCGAGTTTAAGGTGTGCATGCAAAAAGTGGGCTGCACTGCGCGCTTGCATTGTCAGTGCAGCACTTCAGGAAGTGCTAGCACAGTGGCCACTTGTTTCTAAGAATCTCGTTCGTTTGCTTCGGAGCTTAATGCGGCAGAACCACTTTGTCAGAGCGTCCTGTATGAATTGTCCTTGTGAGAAGTCTGCGACTTTCGAGTCGTCGGGAGTTGGCATAGGGTGTTGTCGACATTGGGAATGTTTGGATCTGCCCCGCTGGCGGCCAACGACACGTGGCGGCAACACTGGGACCTCTGTCGCCTTTACGAATGAGGGAGGGTGCCGACTGAATGTTGCAGCTTCGCCGACAAGATTTTCTTCAACGAGGGAATCGTGACTGGCCACGTTGCGGGGCAAGCGCTCACCCCGTCACCGAACATCGCTGGTAACTGTCATTTGAGCATATTGGTCCACAACACACACACACAAGCGTCCTAGCATCGTCACACGAGCACCACAACAGTGTCCACGTCTGCGTCTGGCACCGAAAAGACTTTGACGGGACAGGGCGCACTCAGCGGGTTGTCCTTCTCGCACTGCTTGAGGCTGGCGTCACACAGCCTGTTTGTGTTTTTCGAGGCGGCCAGTGAGGGCGGCTTGAAGAGCTCTGCACTTCGCGCGTCTCTCGGCGTCGCTTCCGCGGCGGCGGTGTCTGCGTTCGTCGCGCCGCGGAGGGGGTTCTGGTACCTCCGCATGTTCTCCTCATTCTGGTTGTTTGACTTGTCGGGCTCAGGCGTGCCACCGTCAAGCTTGCCGCTGACGCTGGGTATGACGCCCGTCACAGGCGCGCGCAGTGGGCAGCGGCACAGTGTCGGGTGGGAGCGCAGGAACCAGACGGTCAATGCCGCCAGCAGTCCCAGCAGGGCCACTCCGACCAGCGTGACTGTTGCTGCGAGCAGGTAGCTCCGGCCTGCAAGCACATTGAGAATCGTCCAGGTTCATTGAGAATCGTCCAGGTTCATCATGTATTTGCAAAAGAATGAGTTGTGTAATTATTCTACAACTTTAGCTTTGGTTTGTGTTATTTTTAGCTGGATATCGGCAGTTCTGCAAGTATCATTCAGCTAAGAGCTGCTGTGGCATCCACAGCAAAGGCTCAGCGTGTGTGGAGTGTTCTAATCACACACTGCACTTGGTGTGCATAAAAAAGATATGAGTATTAAAAATCAATTCAGATCCTTCTTTAGCGGCAACTTTTCCAACCCTAAGCAGGAATACTGGGCGAATTGGTATAGATTCATTGTGGCTAACAGTGCGACTAACGTGGATGAAAAAATGAAGGAGACACTTGACACAGCTCTGTCAACTGAAGTTTAATGGAAGAAAAAACGTGAACATAAATACACGAGCTGAGCACCTCGTAAGTGTTGTGTCGTGTGTCCCCTTCTTTTCTTCATCTGCATTAGTTGCACTGTTAGCCACAATCATTTCCTAACCCGTGTGTAGTTTATAGGATCTTAAAGCCAAAAAAATCAGGGCAGTCACTGGTTTTTTCAATCAATGTCTTCTTATCTCTGTAGTAGCACACCCGTAGAACACTGACCTGTGTTTTTCTGGTCAAGGCCCACGAAGGACGTTTCCACCTTCACTTCAATAACGGAAGACAGCGCCGTGTGGTTGGTGAGCTTGCGGCTGATCACATCAGCCAAGGACCGTGCCGTCTCACTTACTGCTGCGTAAGTTGATGCTGATGGATGACCCGGCGTGAACTGCAGGAGTGAACGCACAGTGTCACGATGTGCAGGCTACAGAAGGTTACAATTAAGACACCTTTGCTCAAGAAAAACATCTTCCAATGCACCCGGCATTACATCCTGTTATTCTACCCCAGTGGGAAAAACTTAAGCAATGCGACCGACTGCACAACTCATAAAGCTAAGAAACTGTTCTAATGACCAAGCGTTTCGAACGAGCTTATGTGGAGACTATAGTACTTATTTTTGCTCTGCCTACTCTGCAGTTTGTAGCGGCGTTAAAATGCCAATCTGCCCAACTGAGAACTTTAAAGACATCTTGAATCAAAGCACCATTTCATTCTCGGCAGGGAAGATCGTGAAAAAAATTTTATGCATGAATGCAGGCAGCTCATGTTTTCTTCTTATGTAGACCGTAAATCTTTATAACCAGTGTGATGCATTGTCACGATAAAGTTGTTTAATTGGTTTGACACTATTAACAGGCTTAGCAGGAATGAGCAACTGTCAATTAAGGCATTGGGGATGAGCAGTCAGAGACAAGACCAAAATGGCGTTACTATTCAATAGTTCACTTGAAGTATGAACCTCAGCCAATCTGCATTCATGTGTTGCTATAAGTCTGGCTTAGAGGCACTTAAATGTTCATTTTTCGATTTCTGTGCGATGTGTTCATTACACAGGTATTTGCCTGTTTTTGTTCTCATCATTCCCTCGGCCACTATGTTCCTAAATACAATTTCATATGGACTTGGGCAAGCTTTCTATTTGGTGTTCATAACAAAGTTTCGAAATGTCACTACTGTGAAAGTAACCAGCCTTACGAACAGTAAGTCTCAGTAGAACACGTGGCATATAGTAATGGTAGGACAATTTCTTATTTGCTAGTACTTACCACTGTCACTTCAATACTGTCGGCGTCAGTCAGCTTTTGTGCGCACAGAATGATGATGGAGCGCCTGACGGATAGTCTCCGTATGTTGCTGCAAACTGATTCCACCGTGATTCCCTGCAAAATAGTTTTAGGCTTTATTACACATAGTTGAAAGGTAGGGGGTGACGTATATGTTGACAAGTAAGCATATTTTCGACCTTTATTAAGTAAGCGAATTTCGACATTTATTTTCTCTTCTGATATTGAATGTTTGATGGGGAAATTGATGAGAATTGACTTCTCAAAGATTGATGTAACACGCTAACCTGACCTACTGTTAAAGGTATACTGAACAAAAATAGGAAAAAAAACATCAAGAACACCAAAATTCTACTCGGAAGACAGGAATCTTCTTATAAACAGAGTTTATATCATATATTTTTTAACAGCTGGCTGTGTTTTTGGAGGACTGACGTTTTTGGCATTCTTGGAGGATTGCGCAGCGGCTGCACACCAGCGGAGTCATGACGTCAGTCACCGCGGCAGATGGAGGGTGCACATTATCCTGTCCTGCTACTTCCCTTTCTCCGCGTCTCCTTTACATCTCATTTTCCCCCTTCCACAAAAGTGCTGATAAAGCCCCCTCTTTAGGGGCTTTACCACACCCGGGGGGTTTGTTCGCTACCGGGGTTATTTGCAGTGGTTCTAGGAACTGTAGTGGGAGCCGAGTGGACGCCTGGCATTGTTTGCATGCCCATTTTTGGCAACAGGAGACTTAACCTCCTCTAGTTCACGGCAATTCATGATGAAAAGGGGGGCACGACTAATACGGCACACAAGAAAAGATGGGCACCTGGGAGTTGCATATTAAATTCATTATTTTCTGCTAGTTTCTGTCTGAAATGAATGCTGTATCTACCAATTTCAGCACTTGAATCTTTCAGTTTGGCTGAAAACCTCAGTGCCAAAAATTTTGTTCAGTGTCCCTTTAAACTTTCGTGTCTATTTAAGTTGTCAGTAAGGCATATAATTCACGTCACATGTTCTGACGTTTCACTCACTGGTGCCATGGCACGGCGGTCGAAGAGCAGCGTGATCTTGGCACAAGCGTTGCTGGGCTCG
This sequence comes from Rhipicephalus sanguineus, assembly GCF_013339695.2. Lineage (NCBI taxonomy): Eukaryota > Metazoa > Arthropoda > Arachnida > Ixodida > Ixodidae > Rhipicephalus > Rhipicephalus sanguineus. The sequence goes on from NC_051186.1 coordinate 56,034,012, forward strand.
GCTGCATTGGGGAGGCAGCTGGACGACTGATTGGCCAATCCCGGCAGCAGGGGAGCGCAGTGGCCGTGGGGCTGCCCACCCTGTGCGCAGGGTCGCACAAAGCAAGACTCCGCGGGTGGACCTGACAGGCAGACTTCACCTGGTGGGCACTGCTCTGTCGGTCCTGATGGGTCGCAGCCGGACTCTGGGCATGCGCTCTGTGAAAAAAGTGCATGATGAAGTTAATATCATGAAGAAACATGATCTTAACTTAGAAGAGTGGTCCTGTGGTCTTCTTTGTCTCGTGTTGCCGTTTTCTGTGCTGCTTTTAAGATGAATGCCAACCAACTCGCCTAGTTTCACATTCTATTGAAAACAGATTAAACGGGTTTTCTCAAAAATGCTACTTTTGCTCACAAAAGGAAAATTTTCAATGACTGAAGTTTTATGAATGTATCTAAAAATATGTTTTGCTACCTGAACTTTGTTTTTTGTTAACGCTTTTGTTCATAAAAAAAAAAGCCTTAAAATTTAAGTCTTCAAAATACAATCTTTTTTTCCTATGCAGTCAGAGTCTGTTACTATTTTGTTTCAGAAGAACACCCTGTGCATGCCCAACTCCCTGAATAGTTTTTAGTCTTGCACCTATGTAAAACTTTCTAAAATGTTCCTTCTAGACAGAAAAGAAAATATACATTTTGGTATTTTCATGACAATTCAATGTTCTTGTACCAAATCTTTTAATAGGCACTGCCCACAAACAGCCTGGAAATTTCAATGAACAGTTTGCTTTAAAGATTGGAACGTTGGAGACAGTAGTATCTGAACACCTATGTCTGCCATGCGTCCCCTTCTCATTAAAGAATACGGTTCATTTTGTTTCTTATTGTTAAACTGGTGAGTTTGTTTGTCTTTTGGTGTGTTATGTGTCATGCGGATCACGAACAACACAGTCATTGCTTAGCTTTAGCTTAGCAAGTGGCGTCATTGCATATGGTCTAGGCGGCCAATGGCAACTTGGCTATGGCAATTTGGCAATGGCACTCAAGGGCAGTCAGTGGCAATGGCAACTTACAGGAATGCAAGTCACGGCTCCGGAGTGGCAGCTGCAGAGGGAGCAGTCTTCCTGCCATCGACTTCCTTCCGGGTACACGATGCCTTTCCATTCGCACGGCTGGTAAGAGGCCGGGGTGACAAGCACTGGAACAAAAAAAAAGTTTTACCAAGAATGGTTAGGGCTTGGGTGAGTTGGTTATCTTTCCATCTTCAACCTCACGGTAGCACAATGAAATCAGTAGCATGTATAACATTAAATTATACATTTAGAACTGGAAATAATATCTAGTCTGTGCTCTCCGTAGCCATAGGTTCCTTGTGACGAATCTACAATGCGTCTTGGAAAGTTAAGGCTAATGCGATGTGTGTTTAGGGCACTGATTTCTCATGTGACACAGTTGTAACAGAAAAGGTACCTCTTTGTTTTCTTAACTACAACATTCAAACAATTAGCAAAATGTGCACGTAGATTGAAGCATTGTGTTTACCTCGTAATGCTCTTGCAAGTACGTTGAACATTCAAGAGGTTGAAATTCCTCGTTATTGACTGTTTTAATCGTTACATTAATTTAAGCTTCTAACAATGTTTATGTCACTGCCTTAGTGTTTTAGTAAAAAAGTCAGAGAAGGTAGCAAAAGAAAGACTCACCAACATTGCAACGCTTGCCCGTGCGGCCGGGTGCGCAGCGGCACTCGAAATCTCCGATGGCGTCCACACAGACGCTGCCCGGGGCACACGGATTCGAAGCGCACTCGTCCACGTTGATGCGACAGTCGGGCCCGGCAAAGCCACGCGCGCATTCACAGCGGAACCAGTTGACACCGTCGATGCAGCGGCCGCCATTGTGGCAGGGCGAAGAAGCACAGTCATCCACGTCTGCATAGTCAAGTGACGCACTGCATTAGCACTGAGACGTAGTCTGAGAGGAAGAATTGTGTGCCCGTAAATCCTAGCCAGGCCACACCCACTAAAGCTTACCGTCATGCGTTGCAAACTACCTTATCATGAAAAAGTGCAAGTGTCACACATCCGCTAGCTTTTTTGCAGTTTCATATAACAGTCACAGTAAAGACAAATAAAGGCATAGCAAGTCTGTCATGACTGCAGATTATTTTGGGCATTGCATTTTTGCCGTTCGATCATATTCTGTAGCAGCAATCGTAGCGAAGTCCAAAGTGAAACTCTTCTATCTTTGTGGATTCGTTTTCACATGCACGAATGAAAAGCTTCAGTTCTAGTCCAATTCCCTTTCAAATCTCAAGCTCATTTCGACTCTACAGTGGTAATCAGATAATCTTGTATTGCAATAACTGGAAAGACTGAACAGCAGTTGTGAATAGCTGCAAATGAGTGATTATTGTGGCATTGTTTCCTTGGTTAAGAAATTAAATAGCTGTAGTGAAACAGTGAAGAATGGCTGGTTGAACACTAAACAGTGCAGCGTGGCATGATGTCACTCACTTTGTTGGCAGAGTGGTCCTTCGAAACCTTCCCTGCACATGCAGGAGAAACCGCGGCCACTGTTGACGCACGTGGCTCCGTTCTGGCACGGGTTGGACTCGCAGCCATTGACTTTGGCTGAAAGTGCAAAAAATGAATGCTTGCTACCGATTCATTTGCAAAGTTTTCGTTGTCACAGTGTGTACTGCATTTTGAATCTGCAGCCTTCGCCAAAAGAAGCAAGACCAGTGGGACCACGAACGCGACTGAACAATGATTGCATTATACTGCACCCTTCAGAGAGTGGTGCGCAAATAACGGGGGGTTGGTGAGTGAGGACAACTTTTTTGCCTTCCTCCTGAGAGCTATTGAGGTAGTGCAGACATGACTAGATGCTGACTAGACATGCTCAGAGTCAGTCAGGGCTATATGTGCAATAACTTCGTTTATCTGCATAAGGGAAGTATGCATTACCTATAGACTTACTGAAACCTTCCAGACAAGAAGGAATGAAGCTACAAATTCGGTCGTAACCGATCAATCTTGTTCCACTGCGTGACATATGTTTCTGCTTTCATTTTCAACTGCAATTTATCAATCATGAATTGAAACTACACCTGTTCAAAGAATAGTTAGCGGGACATGTTGTTTCAAGAGGAGGTAACGTAATGTCAAAATCATTATTATGACCAGAAGTAGTGTGTCTGGTCAATCTTGCATGTTCTGTAGTATTTGCCTAATGTAATAAAGTCTTAAGTTCAAGTATACATTTACAAGAGAAGGATCAAGCGTATAATATATATAAGAAGCACATGTCAATGGAAGCAGGGCACATCTTGTTCCGGTGATCAAATTGCTGCCTTTGTGGACAGACTCCAGTTTTAATTCTCTGGCACAGGTTGCTCTAAAGGTACTCACCGATTTGACACGTGTGACCATGGTAGTTTTCCGGGCAGTGACAGACAAAAGTGTCACCGATGTCTTCGCAGGTGCCACCATTGAGGCATGTGTCGCTGTCACAGTGAGAATCACCTGGAACAAATATTAAGAGGTCAACTAACTAATTAACTAACAATGCCAATTACCGTCTAGTGGCTCTAATTACAAATCAGTTTATGTCACACTCTCGTAGCACCTCGCTCTGTGGTTGTTTATGCACCAGTGCAGAGTACTTACGGAGGTTGCAGGTCTTTCCTTTCCATTGTCCCTGGCACTCGCAAAGGAAGTCGGCAATGAGGTCTGTGCATCTGCCTCCGTTGTGGCATGGATTCGGCTGGCATTCATCTCGGTCTGCAAATGTGATATTGCATTATGGACAGTGTCTTACTGTGGAGTTGAAACTACATTATAGTCAAGCTGTGTAGTATCCAGCTTTGCAAGATTGACTGGCAGATTAGAAGTCTGTCGCAGAAGAGTGGTGCAGGACCTTATCAATTACTCCTACACCAATTGAATCAAACAGACAATTAGGCCACAGAAAGCATAGAGGGCGTTAATTGATGTCTTTAACTGGAGTGTATTAAGTGATGTAAAGTGAAATGACTTGAAGTGGATGAAAAATCGTCCTTTCCGTCAGTGGGATCTGAACCCACAACCTTCGAAATACACATCCAACACTCTAAGCTACGACGGAAGGCACTTTCCCGTCCAGTTCGTTGAGCATTTCTGTGCATGTAATCCCTGGGAGCGCCACTACACATCATCCTGGGAGTGTTAGCCAGGTGCACATAATGCACACAGTTTGTATGCAAGAACGAAACTAGACTTTCACTACTCAAAATGACACTCGTGTGTTTTGTGATGACAAAATCACACATACTTTTGCTACAGTGTGGGCCTTCCCATCCTTCCGGGCAGATGCATTTGTAGCTGTTGACTGCATCCACACAGGTCCCTCCGTTTACGCATGGTTGATGAGCACAGTCATTGATGTCTGCAATGCAATGATCAAAAAAGCCATTTAGCCAACTAAAATGATAAAATTTACACGCACCATCCACATAATCATGTCAGTGTACATGTACATATGCTTATAAAAACAAAGGAAGCATGTCGCAAGGAAATTTATAGTGGCAAAATTTGTGTTCACTTGTGAACTATCTCATGCGAACTCCATATATTAGTACTTCATCTGCAGCCAGGCACGTAGGCAAGGGGGGGGGGGGCCCGAAATTCGTCCAGCCTTCTATATTCCCGGGCAACTTTTTTTTCTTTTTGCCATGGAAAGACTTTCTTTCGAACAATTAGGCCTTGGCCCCCCCCCCCGAAAAAAAATCCTGGCTACGTGCCTGTCTGCAGCTGTATCATCTCAACTTTATGACCCCAGTATGTGTGCTTCTCTGTTAACCACTGGTTGTCTCGACGTTATCATCAAATTCTTGCACGAGTGCAGTCCAGGTACGAGACTTGGAAGTTCTTGCTGTGGCTGTTCGAATATTTTCACCCTCATAATGAACTCATCCTTTCTCTTTCTTTCCCTTCCACAATTTCGTGTCGGGGGTCATAAAATTTGTTCAGGCTGACCTTTCCGTGACATAGCCAATATATATTTCTCCCTTAGAGTGGAGGGAGGGGGAGGGATCGTTACCTCCCGACTCCACCTCTGGACCTCTCACCTCTTTATCTACCATAGTAAATCTCGCTGGTTTAACTAACAGATGCATACATTGTCCACCTCCTACGTTGCATTGCAGGGGTAGTGCCAGGATTTTTTGGCTGAGGGGGCAGCCACGTAGTGAGTCCCTTCGAGGGAGGCAGGGAGGCGGGGAAATTATGCGTTGCGTTAAGTTGTTTGATTTAGGGGGTGGGGGGCAGGCGAGAATTCTGGGGGGAGCTATTGCCCCCCACCCCGTACCCCCTGCTGGCGCCGCCTCTGTCGCGTTGACCCCGCGTCAACTGAAAGTTCTCTGCACCCGGCCCTTAGACTCACTGTGTGCGCATGCGCAGCGGCGGCAGCGCCGAGGGCAGAGATATGCAGGCGCGTGTCTCTGCTGCCCCCAACGCTGCTCATACAAGAGTAGCCGCGGCGGCCAAAACGAGCTGGGCGGACTTCGATGATCGCGTTTCATCCGAACACGGCGAGAGAGGTTCGGATACCGCGATGAAGGTGGGAAGGAGGCGACGCCGGAGGGGAACAAGGGAGCGGCTGGCTGGTAGCGGCGGCGGCCGCTCTTTTGGAGCTGCTGCCGAGGAAGGAGCTCGTTTGCGAAGTGACAGGCGAGCGCGCGCGTGCTCCAGTGTCCAGCGCCACTTGCGCGTTGAGGCCGAGAACAACCGGAGGAGCGGCATTCCATTCTCGGCGAGCCGCATCCGGTTGGAAGCGGGAGCGGAGCCCACGGCTTCTGGGCGGCGGCGGCGGCGAGAGAAGACCTCCGCCGCCTTCCCGCTCGCTCGCGGGTCGGGCGACGTTTCGATCTTCTGCCCTTCACCTGCCCGCCGCTGCCACCCGCGCACGGAACGACAAGCGGGCTACAAAGAGCGCGCACTCCCTCCCCCCCACCCCCCGCCGCCCACTACAGTTGTTCCAGAGAATCGGCGGCGGCGCGGTCTGAACACGCGTCGGCTACCGTGGAGCGTAATTGAAGCGCGTATGCGCGCCCTACCCCTCCTCGCCCTCCAAGTCGGCTGCAGTGTTTTCGTTTATCTCCCGCTGCAGCCCTTCCGGCGGTGTTTATATACACTGGCCACGCGCTGATGGTCACTGGTCTGGCCGGAGACCTCTGTTTCGCAGCTAGGCCTCGTGAGGTCACGTGCCTGCATGCAGCCTCGATCGTTTTGGCGGTCTCTCGATCTTGTGTCGAGCGGTGCTGCGCGTAACGTCCGCATCGTGGCGACGCCATATCACTGTTGTCCCTCCCTCTGTCAAGTGAGCCAATGCGCAGATCGACTCGTCGCGGAAGAGGCTGCGCCTTTCTAGCGAGATCGAGACGCATCCCCCCGTACTCGTTTTACTGCGGCTCGCTCGCGGCGGTTCTTGTGGTTGCCTAGCTGGTTTGTAGCGGAATTCCTGGGCGGAGTGCGAAGCACTTGCCCAATGTACAATGTAGCCGTGACTGTGTACTCATCCGATGCCCTCTGAACAACGATATATGGTCCCGTCTCTCCTTCCCCTACGTTCTCCTCTCTTTTCATCACCCGTTACTTTCTCTCTGACGTAAAACCATGGAATAACAACAGACTACCTTGTGACCTTTGACATCGTAAGGAAATGACAGTTTTGTTGCGCCGCGGTCAAAAAGGAAATGCTGCAAGACGAGCACCTTTTTGCTAAGAGCACGTTTTATGCGACTGTTCCAGAATTAAGGTCCCAGCATTCTCTCTGCGGGCGATGTAACCAGCCTATGACACCTGACTTCTCTCATCAGGGGCGTAGCCAAGGGGGGGGGGGGGGGGGTTTACCCCCCCCCCGGAAATTTTCAGTTTTGCTTGCGTATATATACACGCACACATACAAACGCACGCACGAACGTACATAAAGTATGGTTGAAACCTCCCCCCCCCCCCCCCCGAAAAAAAATTGTGGCTACGCCCCTGTCTCTCATGTGTCCGTGTTTACACGTCCTGTCTCTTTAAAGAGCCCCTAAACCACCAACAGAAGCTCGCGTGCACCTCTCCGTGCCTTTCCTCTATCGACAACAGCCGTCATAACGTCACCGGTATGATTAGGTGACGTCGCGAGCTAGAGACGCTGTCAGTTGGCGAAAAGAGCCTGTTTTCTGCTAGCAGATGCGCATGCTGCTTGCGTTTCCACCTCGGACGCTGAGGAAGGGCCCTCGAAGAGGTGGACAGACGAGCCGACGAACGCAGCCTAGCGAAGGGAAGAGCGAAACGAGAAAGCGCGTGCAACTCCGCCAGCGTTCGCTGTAGACTCGTGCACAACTGCAACGCCACAACTAAATTTCGACCTCTGGGTGGTTTAGAGGCCCTTTACAATACATGCAGTCGAACCCGCATATATCGAATTATTGTGTTCATCGAACAATTGTAAGATCCCTTGATATGTTGGACATATGAAATATTTATATATATATATATATATATATATATATATATATATATATATATATATATATATATATATATATATATATATATATATTTATATATATAACTGTCTTGTGATTTCCTTCAGATTCGATATATCCGGATTCGACGATATACCACCTCTAATGCAACTGTGCGGACTGACTCAAATAATCACGACGACAAGGGGACTACCAAGAGAGAAGAGGTGAAGATGATGAAGTCCCGCGTCGTTGTGTATTGTGCCCCTGCCGACGAGCCCCCTACCTGTGCACAGGCCGGCGGGGCTTCAGAAACTAGCGTGCGTATGCCGGTGGCACTCCCGGCACAAGACGGGGGAGGAGGGGCTCTTCTTCTCCGAAAGAGAGTCAATAAGCGACGACCGTGGGGGAACCACTCAGCGCGCTCGGGGGTTCTTTGTTGCCCCCGACAGGTATCCCCCCCTCTCGCTCTGCGATCGTCGTCGCTCATTGCCGAAGCGCTCCACAGGGTTTCACTTCACCGCCAACGGCGAAGAAACGGCGAGGGAAGCGAATGGAGCGCCTCATTGCGGGCATCGCTGTAACGAGCGACGTCGTAAAAAGCGCATTTGAGAAAAGCGCTTAGTGGAGTAGATGGCCCCTCCTCGCGAGCAAGCTATCCCGCTGTCTTTCTCGACTCGCGCCTATGCAGGTGCGAGGAAAAAAATGATTCCCTCTCCAGCGCGCTTTCCTTTCTTTCTCCGGCAGCCGATAGCATTTCTCGCATTTGTTTGCATTCCAGGGGAGACGATGTATGCGGTACGTACAGTACGAAGTCGTCACGTGGGTGGCGCCACACTGTGCTTCCAGGTAGAGTTACTGTATAAAAAGCCATATAAAGTAACCCTACTTCCAGGAAATTTTCATTGAAGCTCGCGAGCGCCTTGACGTGTGAGAAGCTTCATAGAAAGTAAGAGCACGACGTCTAATACCTTACGCGCGATGAGGGAGGAAAAGAATTCTAGTCACGCAGGAAGTTGTGTAATTGATCGGGAATGAAAAGAAGGGCAGAAAGACGTCCGCGGATATGATTGGAAAAGTGAAGAGATTGCAGCCTGTGGTGTATCGGGTGATATTATATAGCGCGATAGTCGGGTCTGCCCGCCATGCCGTTATACATTTCATTACACTTCCTGGGGGTGTTCAAGATGATCACGAGTATGGCTTGGCGGGCTAGTTGGTATTGCATTTTAGGAATGGTTACAGCGCACGCAGACGGGAACAGAGTGAAGAAGAAACAAGACACAGCGCTGAAATCTTGTTTCTCCTTCACTGTCCCCGTCTGTGTCATCGTAATCTTTCAAAGGTTCAAGAGGAGGCACGTTAAGTTTCGCTTCAAAAACTGATTCACGATATGCTCTACGTCATCTCCGAAATACTTCTTTCTTAGTGCGCTCGTTTTTAACCATCGACTCGAACAGAGATACCAAAGAACTATCACAGGTACATCAGTTACTTTCCTCATGCATGGCGATCACGGTGGCGTTGGCCACTTTCGCTTTGCAGGGGTACAGTCAGTAGCAGGGGTAATATCCCTCGACATCGTCGAGTTCAGCCATGTTGTCGAGCTCGCTGTCTCGTCTGCTCTGAATGGTTCAGAAGGATGCTGGAGCCCCTCTGGTTGGCTCAAGATGCCGCCATTGCAGTGTTTGAAAACACGGCGAAATTTGACGAACCACGATATATTGCGGCAGAAAGCCCAACTTCGCCTTATGGCTCTAAGCAGTTAGGAAAAGCCAGCTTTAAAGGCAACATAGCTATCGCCCGAGCCTCGGTGTTATTACACTGATACGCCAAGTTCGACGAGCCGGGTATCACTTTTATTTAATGCGTATCTGAAGTTCTTGTGGGTTTGCACCCCCGCACTACCATTTTCTTGCAAAATTCAATGCACGGAAATCTTGGTGGGGTGTCAGGCGCTGGCTTAGCCAGGGAGGGGGGGGGGGTCCTCTCGGAATTTGCCAATTTTGGACGTGTATATATACGTGTACACATACAAACGCACGAACATAAATAAAGTATGATTGAAACCCCTACAGCCCCCCCCCCCCTCCCTTCCTCCCTCGAAAAGGTCCCCGGTTTGGTTTGTTGAGCTGGGGTTGAGCTGCATAGGGGAGTGTGTGTAAAGCACAGGCGAGCGCTGCTTACTCTCGTGACAGTAGCGGCCCGTGTATCCGGCGTCGCACACGCAGCTCGACGTGGTTGCCGGCGCACTGCCACTGGCGACGCAGCGGCCGTGCGGGCCGCACACCGAGGCACCGCCGCCATGTTCTTCGACGGCCGCGCAGCCCTGCAGGGAAGCCGGGGACGAGCACGGCTGGCCTCCGGGATCGCCGCACGGTCGGTCCTGCGTGCAGTTCTTGCCCTGCGAGAAACGCCGTTCTAGTCAGGGAGGGAGTCAACGGGCAAGTTATAAGTGCGACAAAAAGACCGTCGCTGACAAAGGAGTTAGTCGTTGGCCCAAGAAGAAGAAGCTTTGTTAGAAGGAAACGGGACGTGGAGTATTTATTTATTTATTTATTTATTTATTTATTTATTTATTTATTTATTTATTTATTTATTTATTTATTTATTTATTTATTTCAATACCCTAAAGGCCCGGTGGGTATTACATAGGGGGGAATCATGACCAGATGCACACAAGTAGCAGAGAAACGAGAATGTTCTACTTAAAACGCTGTGTTAAACAAGCCGTGACTATATAAACAAACGCAATAAATGTACAACATAAATAAGAATAACACAATCGTAAATACATATGGATGGGGCCCCAAGTTTAGGGCCTCACTCGCTCGGCTGCTCGCTGAAAATGACCCAAAATTGTCAACTACAGCTGCGGGTTTGTAGTGAGCTGTGCCAACCACTGCTCTGTACTAACTTGTTTTCTTGCCTAGGAATATCTCTAGGTCCTCGGACTTTTTTTTTTCTTTAATTTAAATAAATTTGGATAGACGTTAGTTTGAATTTTCTACGAATGTCAATTTTCTCCTCTCCATTGAGTATTTTGTGAGGAACTCCGTGCCTTTCATGGCCAAGGATTTCACTCAAGAACTACATTATTGCCAACGAAATTTGGGACGCTTTGAGTGGTTTAATTACAGACCAAAACTTGTGAGTACTGGAATGGATACAAATGTGCTTCTTTACCTAAGTTATATGTATAGTACGGGTGTTGTTGGAGGGTGTTCGCATGGATACCAGACCTTTACCACTCAAAAAGGTGTTAAAATTTCCACCCTTTAATATGAAAGGAGAGTATCATATAAGATCGTCAGCACGGATAGGAGGAACCAAAACACCTTTTTAACACCCTTCACCACAGAAAGGTGTTAAAGTTAGCAAGCGCACCTGGTAGCGGTCTGTGCAGTGGCAGTAGTAGTCGTGCGCGCCCAGGCTGAAGCAGGAGGCACCGTGAGCGCACGGGTTCGGGTGGCACGGGTCCTCGTCCCGCTCACAGCGCGCACCTCCATAGCCCACGGGGCAGATGCACCGGAAACCCGGAGGCTGCGGCGACGCCACGCAGTCGCCGCCGTTCTGGCACGGACGCGCCAGGCAGCCGCTCAGATCCTGCGCGAACCGCAAAAACCAATGACGTTTCGGTAAAGGTGGACGTCGCTGTAGTGTACTTAAACTCAACAGGTCACTTGAGACCGAGACTTGCGAGGAACATTCGAGTTTGCGTGCGATTGGTGCACATTGAAAAAAATCGATTATACGCATAAGCGCGCGTTCTCTATTAGGGTAGGGGAGGGGGAGAGCAAAGCATCACCGCAGCCCCCCCACGGATGAGTCCGGAGGAAATGAGCTTCGGAATAAGTGAAAAATAAAAATTAAGCCACGGCGTGCTGCTACAAGGGCCTTCCTTTGCTCCCAAGATTTCCTGGGGGTAAAGGTGGTGAGTAAACTGTTCTTGGAACGGAACAACTGGGGTCCTCGGCTGCTGTTATTGTCAAAAGTTTACATGGTCCTAACCTTGCACATTAGACGATGACGGGACAGGTCCGACTAAGATGCGGAGTCGACTTGGCGCCCCTCCTGTGCATACGCCTACGATTATACGCATAGCTTACTTACGAGGCTCACTTCGTCACCACCGTATCATCATCAGCTGACCATAAGAAGTGCATTTTTTTCTCGTCAACGTTACCTGGCATCTATATCCGGTCCAGCCTGGCGCGCATGCGCACGCCCAGGTGCCGTTGCGCTGGACGCAGCTTCCGCCGTTTAGACACGCGGCCGGCAGGCAGCCCTGCGCACCGCGGCCCAGTTCGCAGTTGGTGCCGGAGAAGCCAGGCCGGCAGCGGCACAGGTACCGCTGCGCTCCCGCCGTGTGCTCGCAGGTGCCTCCGTTCATGCACGGCTCGTGGGTGCCGCAGTAGTTGAGGTCCTGGTCGCACAGGATGCCGCCCCAGTTGAGGTCGCAGATGCACTGCGTGGCAGTCCAGCAGAACAAATTACTCTCTGAAACTCGTGGATCAGGGACACATATGATTGCAAGAAGACACGGGTGTGTTGTATATATATTAGCAGGAAATATCGGATAACAAGCAACGCGGTTATCCCGGATCCCTAAATCGACTCGCCTGTAGAATGCGGCCCTATAGGTAGCGGCGCAAGAGCTGAAGGGAGCAATAAACCAATCTCCTTCTAGCGGTCTTACAATTCAAAGACGAGCTATATATATCGGCACGACTTGCATGGCTACAGAGGACGCTCTCGTTCCAGCAAGTATATTTCAATCTCCTTGGAAGGAATGTTATTTTCAATAGGCATGTTCTTTCTTTCTTTCTTTCTTTCTTTCTTTCTTTCTTTCTTTCTTTCTCTCTCTCTCTCTCTCTCTCTCTCTTTCTTTCTTTCTTTCTTTCTTTCTTTCTTTCTTTCTAATATTGTTTGCTTATTAGGGATGCCTTAAGTGTCTGCGTACTTCCATTTTCAGTTTGACTGATTTGTGTTCGAATGGCGAGGAACATTGTACATGCTTAAACCGACTCATTCGAAATTTGCCGCGTACCTCCGGTTACGATCGACCTCCCTGTCTTTCCATCCGTTCCTCCTCCCTCATCCGTCCAGTTCACTCAGGCGCGCCTACCTTCCTTCTAGAACCTTTTTTTTTTTTTCCTGTTTGCTGACCGCAAGGACGAAGGGTCGTTTTAAACAGATTCATTCATTCATTCATTCATTCATTCATTCATTCATTCATTCATTCATTCATTCATTCATTCATTCATTTTCCTATTTTCCAGTATACAGAGTAACATGTGAGCGAAAGCATTTACATTGGCCATTGGCAAAGCTCTCCGCTCTTATAAAAAAGGACCTCTGATCAAATCTCTACGGCCACGCTGCAGTGTCATGCAGATATACGCTGTTGTTAGCATTTCAAGGTGACGCTCGCTTTCTTGGCCATCTTATGGCGAAAAGGCGGTCACGTGACTCGACAAGGGTGGCGAAATGGACTTGTTGTGTCATCCTCTATACGTTTCTTCTTGCGTCCATCTTTTGTTGCGCTATCCAGATAATCATTTCATCAAAGTGGCTCACCTGCCAGGGCGTGTTGTTGCAGTATCCGTGCCGACATCCGGGGTAAGGGGCGCAGTGGTCGCACAGCTCGGACCTCCAGCCCGGTCGGCAGACGCACTCTCCGGGTCGCTCGCAGTAACCGTGCACGGGATGACATCCTCGGCGGCACACGGGCGTCTCGCACGTGGAGCCCGTCCATCCCGGCCGGCACTGCTTGGAGCCGTCGCGCGCGCACCGGTAGTGGCCGAATCGGTCGTCCCGCGGCTTGCAGAGGGTCCAGCAGCTGGGCCCGTAGTAGTTTGCGGCACACGTCACGCGTATGCGGTACGAGAGCTGAGCGGCGCGGCCCGGGTGCCGCAGCGTGTGCCACTCCTCGCTGGGCAGCACCAGGCCCGAGTAGGCGAGCCGCTCGATGGGCCGGTCCACGTCTGCGAGGCAAGAAATATAAATACACTTTAGTGTGTAGCCAAGTCACATCTGAACATGAGAATGGCTTCGTTATGTACGAAAATTCGTTATAAGCGTAGTGACACTGTATTAATGACAATACTATTTCTTCATTAACTTCGTTGTAACCGATTATTCGTTATATCCGCATTCGCTATATCGAGGTTTTACTGTAAGTGAATGGAACAAAACTGACGAAAGTTTACGGACAATGCTGATCTTCGGCCATGTTGGCGTGTTACAGCAACTGCAAAGCGCTTGAAAGGACAAGGACACCAGGAAGAACACAACACGAGCGCTAACTTTCAACACGGTATGATCAGCAAAACCTAAAAAAGATAGATAGTTCGTTGTCTGTGTGCGTGGTAAGCTGTACTGTGGCGAATGAGCGTCGCGTGTGCAAGCTATCTATGTGCTTCGATTGTCAAGTACGCTCACTTGTTGAAAGCTGGCGCTAGTGTAGTGTTCGTCGCATTGCAGTTACATTACGCACAAGCCACAGATTGAGTGGTCAGAGCTGTTGGCAAGTCATGGATAGCAAAGAAAGGGGGGAAGAAGATGGAGTGAAAGGTTTCAGCTGCCCCCTAATCTCTGTAACAGTGTACAAACACTTGTATACTCGCATGCGCACATATGATGGTGTCCAGTCTCTTGCCCATTCTTCCCTGAAGTTTCTTATCTTCAGAGCTAGATGTTGGATCTCTCTCCAGCATGTCACCTTAGTTTAGGTGTTTTTTTTTTCTTTCTTTTTTCTTCCCGGTGGTAGCCTCCCAGCCCACACAGCACACGACTACTGTGAGGTCTCAAGTGAGAAAAGTCCTCCTCAACCCCCCCCCCCCCCCCCTTCCGATCTCCCTGACTCTTCCACGCAAGAAAAACTGACATTTAGCAGCGGAAAGGCGAGAAATTCCCGCTAAATTACCGCGACACGTGTGTGGTGTTATGTATAGGAACACCCACGACTCGCAACACAAACGCCTCCCTTTGTCGCTGTGCTCGCGACGGCGTTTTGTTTTTAAAAAAAGCAAGCCTACGGAAGTCATGGCCGCGTGCCGAGCGCACGTGTGGCGATGACTTCTCGCTTGCTGCTGGCGTTTGGGTTGGTCGCGGAGATAAAGAAGAAACACACACGTTGCCGCCGAATGCGACTCGTCAAGCGTGCGCGTTTACGTGTGTGGCGGAGATCCAGCCTCAAAGAGAGAATAAAGAAAGCCCGTTTTCTCACTTGGGTTCTCGGAATCGCGTTTATGGAAGCCCGGTTTTCTAGTTCGCGCTAACACGTGCTGCTTCTTTGACTCGATTCAAACTTTATACTTCTCTGACACGATTCAAACTTTATAGCATAGTAGGACTGACAGTTGGTACGAATGAACTCTAAACCGGCGCGACGGAAACAGACAAAAAAAAAAAAAAAAGGGTTGGAACCATGCGAACACAAGCGGCGCTTGCATTCGTGTGGTTCCAGTCTTCTCGTCTCTTTTCCGTCGCGTTGTTTTCTTTAAAAAAGTTATAGCATAGCGCGAGGGAATCCGTGAGCGAGAACAACAGAACAGGTATTGTCCTGTCCTGCTAGTTCAGAAGTGAGCGGTGTAAACCTATACAGTTAATATAGCTAGATATATGAGAACTAAAGTTCTTTGTTCGCTTGCTAATCTAAAAGTCCAGTGCTATAGTTTCGGAATTAGTTCCGAGTATACATATGCTATTTTAACAGAATATTGCTCGTCCATTCCTTATCGTCGATGACATTTCTTTTTTTTTTTTAATGCGTTAGCAATGGTAGGGGAAAAATAGAAAGACCGTGAGTTTAAGTGTTGGCTGTCAACGTAATTAGGGGCAATACTAACCACTGGCTTAACCAGAAGGGGGTGTGGCTTGTGGGAGATCACGCCGCCCTCCCCTTCCCTTAAAAAAATTTCTGTCTACGCTACAGATACTAACTCATTCCTTTCGCATTTACCACTGAATTGCCACTGATTGCGAATTCTTATTTCACCATTGTTAAGTTGAAATTGCTTCTTCTTACCCCTAATTTCACCAACCTTTTTTCATGTCCCTCTTTTCGACAGCATGCATGGTGAAAAGTATCATGGTTCCCTGACGAAACTGTCGTCGTTCGACACATCCTTACTTTAACCACTCGTCTTCTCGCGTTACTGGCATGTAAAAGGAAGTAATAATAAAAAAACAGGAGAGCGTGGTCTTTGACGGAACACGTGAAACAGCGACGATTCATCCCCGGCGACCGATTCGACCTTTGACCCTGGACGCCTTTCGTACGTAAGGCAAGGTTGACAGCGTTCGCGTGCGCATCCTCCCGCAGCGTAGTACGGGTGTTTGAGCGTGCATTATTTAGACGCTGCACGCTATAGTGTGTACGCGTATACAGGATGACGTAGAGGGGATCACCGGTTGCCCGCCGGAAGTTGACAGCAGCGAAGGACAACCTTTCTTTTTTATTTTTGTTTCGTTTCTTGCCTCCCCACACTACAGCGAGAGGGGGAACAGTGTTTCTTCCGGGTTCCCTAAAAAAAGGTACGCGGAGGACCTGCTGTTCATGAACGTGCGGCCAAAAAGCTATCGGGACGGTATTATTTTGGGACTCTTGTGGCCGACCATCCCCGCCACAGATGAGACGAAGGCAAGCGAAAAAAGAAAAGGCGTTGCGTACGGGTGCATATACGACAAGCAATCCCCCCCCCCTCCCCACCTCCTTACTCGGCTTAGCAGGTTCTTTTTCTATACGGCGTTGGTTGTTGTGTATGTGGGCGTCGTCTTGTGCGTGTCGTGTGCTACACGGTTTGAGCGCCCGTGCTTATAGTGCCGCCACGTGTTTGGACGTCCCCGCCAGCAAAATAACGGTGTGACATAAAAAAGACCGGGAATATAACAGAGAGAGGGGAGAAAAAGTCAGTATGGAGGATGCTCCTGCATATATCGGAGTTGAGGAAAGAGAAAAAATATATCGAAAGAAATCCATGGTGGGAAGAGGAACTGAGGGTATTTTTTGTCTCTGTGCTCAAAGTACCACGTGGTGCAAGGTCAGGGTTGACGGGTCGATGACCGGGCGACAAACTGGCGGACTCCTTTGTGCGTGCAATACGCGGGACCCTTCTTGTCTCTCCCTGTGTTGCGTATGGCTGCGCACGTTTTAGCCGTTAACGTAGATTGGCTGTCAGGGCCATGTTTTTTTTCCACCGTGGCGACGAAAATGCCGGCACCATATGTTCCCGGCATGCGCTGATTTTCGGCTATTCGTTAAAATGCCGACCATGCCGATGCGGCGATGCACGGCTTACTTACGCCTCTATAAATCACAAAAAAATAGACCAAAAAATAGTGACAACCTGCACTATACGATACACTCATTAGAGTCGATGTTCGTCGAAAACATCTCATTGTGGCATTATACCTGCTGATATCTGTGAACAAATTTCGTATTCACTTCTTCTGTCCGGTGCTTCATTATATGCATATTCGTTATATCGCTACCTCCTTTAACATATATACATTCGTTGTATCTGATGTTCGTTATAAACGTGTAATCATGTCATTACGGAGGCGCCGCAGTGGTCTAGCGCTTACGGTGCTCGACTGCTGACCCCGAAAGACGGGGGTTCGAACCCATGCTGCGGCGGTTGCATTTCGATGGAGGCGAAATGCTATGGAGGCCCGTGTACTCTGCGACGTCGGTGCATGCATGTTAAAGAACCCCAACCAGTCAAAGTTATCCGGAACCCTCCGCTACGACGTCTCTCACAGCCTGAGTCGCTTCGGTACGTTAAACCCCACAGAACAATCAAACCAACCAACCAACCATGACCTTACAAGCTGATATTGGCGAGAAAAAGTTTCCACACGCGTCGTTACATGCGGAAGTTAGTGTTATCAATGCCTGTTGTATCGACGTTAGGCATGCTCCAAGTGGAACTTGTGAAGCGCGCGATATGAAAGCGTGCTTCACGCGTGTCAATAGCATATAACATTTTGTGTTTGAGACGGCGCATGCAATTGAACGTTCGTAAGCATATGCATGCACAAGTTCGAATAAGCTTAACGACCCGAGTTTTTGGAGTTCGTCGTCAAACGAGCCCAAATGCCATCATTATTGTTGTTGTTTTTTTTTTGTAAGAAATTAATAACAAACGTGCATCTATACAAATCAAAGCTGTCTTAAAGTGTCGCGAACCTGTTCCGCCCGTTTAATCATAATGCGGTCATCGTGCCTTCGTTGCCGAATTCTTACGTTCAGTGCAGAGTGGAATATACGAGGTTTAATTACGCTGGTAGACTAAAAAACGAAATGAAGACCTTCATCGACGAGCCAGCCATTGGACTGATTTCTGATTGTCACGATCGCTTTTTAATTTATCCTCTAACCCGCCACGGCGGTCTATAGCACTATAGTGCTCGACTGCTGACCCGAACGTCGCGCGATCGAATCCCGGCCGCGGCGGCCGCACTTTCGATGCAGGCGAAAGTGCTTGAGGCCCGTGTACTTAGATTTAGGTGAACGTGAAAGAACCCCAGGTGGTCAAAATTACACGGCGTCCCTCATAATCGTATCATGGTTTTGGGACGTTAAACCCCGACAGTTATTATTATTAATTTATCTTCTTCTCATCGCAGCAGCATCGCGCGAAACACTTTTAAGGTGCCGTGCCGCATACCATAAACGCTTGCGCGATTCTTTTCCGACACATTAGCCACGGAATCTCCGTAACCCCTGCGGAGATTTTTTCGATTTAAACCTTATCATCAGAGGTTCGCAGTGGCATCTCGGAGTCCGTGTTCACGACGCGTATGCCGCAGTTAATGACCTTTAAAAAGGAAAGAAAAAAGATCGCGTTATGCAGGCAGAGAAGCCTCGATTTCTGAAAAGTCTATGCTTGCTCATGACCCGTGTAAGTACTCTAGGGCCACACTTAAGACGCAAAGTAAGGCTTCTCTTTATAGGTTGTTTTGTTGGATCTTGTGCCTTTGCTGTCACTAGGGATGCATGTCTCGACTGAAGCCGTTCCTTTCAGGCATTTCTGGTGCTCGCGAAGGAAGCGAAGAGAGAGATTTTCAGAAGAAAGTGAAGAGAAGAGAAAGAAGAGCAGCACGCGGTACTGAAAGGGTCATTTCTGAGCAGATCCTCGTCCCGATTGTGACATGACCAAGCAGCCCCGATAAGCGGGCCCTGATGGAAGAGTTTCTTTTTCGTCCACTGCTCATAAGATAAGGGTGTATGTACGTATACGTGGTCTTCGTACGTTTCCGCAGATTCGCTCGTCAAGCGAAGGGGCGGGGCGTTGGTTACAGCTGCTGCTTGCAGTCAGTTGCATATATATACATATTCGGTCGGTCTCTTAGCCACGTCGGTATGCTTTTTCGGGGGAAAAAAAAAAACGAGGGAATCTAGTCGTAGGAGGAATGAGCGTGGACTTCTCGAGAAAAACCACGTAAATTTTGGTGAATCGTAAAAAGAAAGAAACCATAAAAGAAACACGCACACACACGTGCGGAGAGAAAATGCCTTCGTCGGAGCAAGCGACGAGCGGAGGTGCTCTGTCTTACGTGGAAAGACCTTCAGGTGATTCCTAAAATAGCGAGGTTGAGAAAGAGGGGGGTGTCCCACTCAAAGTGAGACTGTTTAAAAGGGAGAGGAAGGAAACTAGACGATAAAAAAAGTGAGTAAAAGAGAGAAGCTTCATTTGTCTTGAGGTTTTAGAGAAGAGTCTCACCGCGAGACTGATCTTATCGACGATCGCGCGGTGGCGCTGTCGGTGGAGCGCGCGCCCTTATCGCCCTCTGCTTGACGGCCATGCGTACCGCTCCCGCATTCCGCAAAAGCGACTCCTAGCTCCCCGTATGCTGCTGCTGCTACTGCTGGTGATTTACATTGGCTATTCATTTATTTATCCTTTCTTTTTCGCTGCGGTTTCGGCGAAATTTGCAGTATTCGAAAGCGTACTATTCCAGGCTCTCCGCGTCGTTAGCCGGCGCGCGGACCTTTGCATGTGTGTCCCTTTTTCTTTTGTCGTCCCGCTCTGTGCGTGCAAGCCTTGAAGACGACGATGGCGGCGACACGAAGACGTGCTCGCGAACGTCACTGACGACTTGTAGGTACTGCGTCTCGCTCGCACAGATAAAAGAAAGCGGCGCTTTGTTACCCTCAGGACGAAAAAGACCATTAATTTCTCTCTGCTTGAAGGGGTTTTTTTCCCGTGTGAACGGGAACAGCGAGCTATTCCGCGTGTGTGTGTCTCGTGAGCAATGTGTCTCTGATGTTCACGTGTCTGACAGTTATGCGGCGCCAACTACTGTAGCTGCTGGTTCTTCGAGGTGGTGTTGATTGCAGATCTCGTAGAAATGTCTTCTAACGTATACCGTCGAAGTTATGTCCCCGCCGATGCTTTTTGCGGAGAGAATACCTGGATCGTAATCATCATCGTTAGCCAGATTCTGACTCGTGTCTTCAATTTTGACAGTTGAATGGCTATTTTTGTGTTGCACGCAGGGGTGTAACAACTCACTTGTAGTCGGTTACAACCTAAGCAAGGGATTCAGCTCCGCCCAACCGCGGCGCGCCTGCCCTTCAGTTGTGAGAGTGGTGCTAGCTTGTTTCTGCTCGAACCGTACTTCTTTTCGACTAATGTAACTACTACGCATATTAAGAGTTAAATGTTCGTCGTTAGCACCTAAAACATTAGGTTGGCTGAGCAGCGATGCCGGAATCCCTGATGAAATTTACCAGGACGTTCAAGTTTCTGTCCTAAAACCAGTGACACAAACGTAGATCTATATGGAAAAGTCAGCTATCTGAATCACTCTAGAAGTGCTCTACGTCACGAAAATAAGTCATCGCAGTTGGACGGCTCATGCCAATTGTCTATGGCAGCTACAGCGACGGCAGGGGGAGGAGCTGCCATTTATTACTTAGGTTGTAACCGTGTATAGTACAGGTATTAACATAGAAGGCTGGTGTAATGTACTCACAGGGTTCAGTGTAGTTGTTGTGATGTAGCGCCTCCAGGATGAGCGTGAACGATCTCTGCGAAAAAATAGAAAGAAGAAACGAAAGGTAAGCAACCATGTTTTTGTCGACAGCAGATAACATACGATACAATGGCACTCACGTGTGAACATGCATGTACATACACCTGTAATACACGTTACTGTAATCAGTTGTTTAAGGCAAAAAATGTTTAATTGCTGAGGACACTGGCGTGGAAGCAAAGAAAGCCTGAAACAAGAAAGCCCGTGACAACCCAGAAATCCCACCAAAATGACACAATGCTCTGTGTTATAACTGACAAAAGCTTAATAGTGCAACTTGTCGTTCGTGAAAGAGGATTCAGTATAAAATGCAGGAGTGAATCACTATCGAGTTCTGCGAGAGATTGCAGCTTTTTGTAGAGCATAAGTGCAATGCTGGAAAACTCCTTAACAGTTATGTCTCAGGAAATTATCGCACGCGCAAAGCAAGGTATCCCTGTCTGATGATTTTCTATTGCAAATGTGATGTCGCACGACCCCAAAAAAACAAAAAAAAAGCACTTAAACTGATGCGTTCCTCGCGAACTTTAGGAAGGGATAATAATGAATAAAACACGCTGCTGCGGTCAGTGTGACACAGCTTGCGAAGGCCTGAAGCCATGCTTGAAGCTGTCAGCTTCGACTGGGGCAAAACATTCACGCAGTCGTCGGCCAACGATTTCCTGAATTGTGAAACAGTTCTCACTTGTCGATGCCTCGCGAGAACGCCTCCCGCCCCACATATTTTTTTTTGCTCTCAACAAGTTGAGCTGCATCGAAGAGCTGGATACCATCGGTTGGTGTATGCGGAAGGAAGACTTACGGACTGTATACTGCTGCACTGCATAGTTCTTATAGCAGTTAGCACCAGTGGCTGTGAAAGTGCGGCTTGCGCGTCAATTATCCCATGAGATCACTGTCGCTTGGTACCTTCATTGCGTTGAATGCATCAGCATCTAATGGTCGACGCAAACAAGGATCATTAAGCTCGATTTTTCGGTAACCGGCCGGTCGGGATACATACGGCAGTGTATGCTAATAAAAGACGCGCGCTCGAGCATTGTCGCCAATTGACAGCGCTGTGGAACTCGCTTGTGTTCCTACTGTGCTGCCAATAACCCTGTTCATGAACTCAAGATTGGCATACATGCAAGACACAAAGAAAGCCTTCTGCGCCAGCAGACATCGTCTGTGATTTTAAAGCATGTTCGATACAAGTCTAATTATAGCGCCCTTTTGTTTCGCCTTGCATTGGTCCTACCGAAAGAAATAAAGACAAACACCGAACCAGCGACAAAGCTAGAAATAACCAGAACCCGGGATTCATTTTTTAAAAGCTGATTTCGCCGCCACTCTCCCTCTCATTCCCTTCTCGGCGGCGCGCGTTCGTGCGATCAGGCCGGAACCGGAAGCGGTCGTCCGCCGCGCGTGCATGCAGTCATCCTATCCTCGTGGGGACCAATTTTTTTTCCTGGAGCAAGCGAGTCCCAAATAGACAGGTATAGTGGAGGGCGGTGGGGGACGATGGCTGATGTGGTCCGGGACGGGGGGCTGCAACCGGCTGACTCGAACCGCATGCGCGTTTCATTTAAAAAGATCTCCCGGAAGGTTTTTAGGGCGCGTCGTTTCGTCGTGACCGAGTCCTCCCGCGCACCTACCGACGCAGCTCGCCGTGTGCGCTCCACTTGCCTCGATCTCGCGCCTCCTATTCATTCATCCATCTATCTAGGGGATGCTCTATGGCTTCCCCTAGTCGGTACCACAAGGTTGACTCCTGTGCTCGCGCTTATAGCACCGGCGTGGGGGTTTCTTAAAGGGACACTAAAGGCAAATATTAAGTCGACGTTGATTGCTGAAATAGCGGTCCAGAAACCTCGTAGCGCTGCTTTTGTGCCAAGGAAGTGCTTATTTTGAAATAAAATCACGTTTTTAGTGGTCCGCATCGCGTTAGCGCGCTTCAAATCTCCCGCCTGAAAATACGACTCTCATACGTCACTGCTGCCATGCCCAACGTTGCCCGCTTGTACTGCGCGGCCGCCGACACTAGTAGCAGCCGAGCGGAAGTAGCGGGACCCACAGTAGCAACAACGGCGCTGCGGCAAAGACTTGCTCGGATGGGCACATTCAAAGCCGTCACCAAGTTGCGGTTGGTCTCGTAATCCTCAGTACGAAAGTGCAGCGAGCACACACGCAGAGGTTTTGACTGTTTAGCACACTGGCGCAATGGCATGTCACTAAGCCACTTCGAGCGTAAGGGTTCATTCCGCGGCACCCAGTGAAAAGACACACCGGTTTCCTTGCTGCAGCACTGGCGTTGTGCACCATTCGGGCATCCGGCAATATGACACGCATGCGGCATTTTGTCGAACTTTCTGTCAGAGCGACCTTCACGAGCGCGCAAAACACGCACGGCAGTACGCGATGCCGAAACTACCACTGAGACGGGCGAGGCACAGCGGCACAGTTCGGCGAAAACGGAACCTTCGAACCACGCGCGCCGTTCCCCATGGCAACGCCACGGAGGTTTTGTTTTCCATGAATCAAGCGGAAACGAACAAACAGCATTTTATTACGTCTTTTGATGCTCGAAATGTTCTTTTTTTACTGCTGCTAGTTTGATTACTAGTGATTTATTGCAGGCCGACTTCCCTACGTCATCGGGATCACTTCGAAAATGTCCCACTCGTGGCGCTCGTCATGTGATACATTTAGCTTAATTTCTCGGTAAGTAGGGCACTGCTGGTGATAATATTGCCGTTTTAGAAGTTGTCATACATTGGGCTTTCACTCTGACATAAATTGTTATTTGCCTTTAGTGTCCCTTTAAAGTCGAGAGAGAGAGAGAGAGAGCCACCAAAGCCCTCTTAGCGTAGCAGCTTTCCCGTCTTCTCTCTTGTACCACGTGCTTGGCTCACGCTCATTTAAAACGAAGCTTTGCTTACTTTTTTTTCACTAACTTGGAACCTGCTATCGCTCCCCCACGCCCATTTTTTTTTCTCTTTTAATTCCTCTTGTGGCGCTCACAGACCGCCTTTTTACCGTGGCCGTCTCACCCGCGGTCTGGAATAAGCACGCGCTGGCACGTGCAAGGTCTTTTGGTTGCCTTTTTTTTTCTTTATTTTTCTTTTCTGTCGTCGCAGAAGGAATTTCATTTCGTAAGTTCTCAAAGGAAGCGCGGCTTCTAGGTCGCGCCCTCTCTCTTTTTTTTTTCCTAATTACTCACGTTCTTTTTTTAAGAAAACGAAAAAAAAAACTCCTCCCTCCACCCCCTCTCTGGCAACCTACAGGCTTCCCACTCCCGCACGACACCGCCGCGGATGCACACGCGTTCCTCCTAGTTTCGTATTCTTATAAATAGAGCCCGACTTCCTCCTTCTTGCCAGCTTCTTCTTCATCTTCTTCTTCCGGACAGGGAGCGCGCGACACAGGCAAGCCACCCCCGCGGCAAAGCGGCGGCTTCGCGCTTTCTGGCAAATCACAACCTCCTCTCCACATTTCTTATTTTTTTTTTAATCATCCGTGCGTCGGCTTTAGGAGGCTTATCACGCGGTCGACGTATAGTATAGGCCCCCTCGCTTGCAGAACGCCGCGATTTCTTTCGGGAGAAGACGCTGGAGGGGAGGAGACGTCGAAATAAAACAAGGAACGAATTCTCAAAATTACTTTTCACGGCCTTCCTTCCGTCGGTACCGCTCGCACGTCGTGTCGTGCCACAGCCGCCGCGGGGAGGGAGGGGAAATGTGTTCTTGATTACTTCCGGAAGGCGGAAGGCTGCTTCCTCGAAGTTTCCTCTTCACCTTGAGGCGCGTTTTTTAGATTCCTTCCTCTCTGTCTTCTTCCTCATTTCCGACGAGGAGCTTTCACTGCTCTCGCCGCTTGCGCCACGCGACACGCTAGGGCCTGGTTGTGTCACCCCCTCAACTCCTCCCTCGACATGTCTGGTCTCCAGCCGTTGGCTTGGGCTTGGCTCGGCTCGACAGCCCGACACACACGAAATAAAAAAGTGAGCAGAAAAAAAAAGACAGGAAGAAGGCGAAACCTCTCGTGTTTCCGCACGGATCTCTTCGTTCTATTTGCTTCACTTTCTTTTCCGCCGCGTCCTTCGCTCATTGCGTCTCAAGGTTTCCGCCGACGCGTGTCTCCGGCGGCGGCCGCCGCCGCCGGGTTCGAATCCCACCTCGCCGACTCCTGGTCGAGGAGACTCTGTCGGCTGCGGTGACGGGAAATCACCGTCGCAGTCGGAGACGTCGTTTTATACACAATGCGACGTGACGTCCCCGTCTGCTAGACCCCGTCAGTCATTCAGTCAGCAGTCAACCTCCGGGCGACTGACTGACGTTTTGTCGTTGTGTTGGCAAAGCGCTTGCGTCGCGATACAAGCGTCGCTTGTCACTCTCTATCGCTCGTATTGTGACATGCGCTTCACAGACACACGTCCGTCAGGTTGGCGTGGGCTGACTGGAAGACTACTGACAGGTTGGCAGACGGGACATATATGGCCGTCACTTTGTCGAGGGGAACGTAAAATTCGTAACTTCGGGTAAAAGCTCTCCAACACAGCCTTGGCACTCTTTGGGCGTCTTTAATGCGTGCTGAGTGTTTCAGGTTGGATGAAAGTATTAACTGGTCAGAGGTTGATATAAGTAATAGACGTTTCGGATATTGGTTAAAAAAGGGGGGAGGGGGGCATAGAGTAATATAGAGCCGGTGTTGTTACAAGTCTAGATAAGATGACATCGTAGAAGTAGAACCTTGTATTAAGGAAGAAGAAAGAAAATTTTAAAAGAGATAGTATCCTGCAGTGCGACATATGACACAGTACTTTATTGTAAAATAAAACAGACTAAGTTACTACAACTACAACTACGTCACCGCGTCGTTTCGAAGGCCCTGTCAACAAAAATCATGATGTTGATGTGATCAAGTAAGATAGAACAATGCCATTTCGTTTTGTTTGGTTTACAGCCGTGGTGTGGAGTCGCATTACTGGTGTTCATGCAAGGCAGCATACAAGGCGTCTTTGCATCGCAGGGGTTAATTAGGAAAGAAACGTGAAATGTAACATGTATAGTGACTACACTCAATGTATTACCACATGCTGCTACGAATAGTTTTGCATAGATATATCGTTCCCTATACCGCGTTTTCACAATTCACTTTGCGCAAGCAGCCCGTATCGCTCGCTTAAATGTAAGAAGTAGTTCGAAGTGCTTAAGTAGGCTTCACCTCATAACATTGATGTCGCTTAGGGAAGCGGCAGAACGAAACGCACGCATTTGGTAGGTCAGATTTGAACATGTCCAGGTGGCGTACACATAATAATAATAATAATAATAATAATAATAATAATAATAATAATAATAATAATAATAATAATAATAATAATAACCATGAAGGAAAAATTCGGCGCTTTAAGGCAGCGCCAACTAGCGCGGCTATGGCTCCGTTTGCCAACTTCGAGCCGAAGAAAAAAAAAATTATGACTGGTGTTCCGAAATACGGCTGTTATAACAACATTTTTTCGCAACTTCTCCTGAGCTGACATTTCCCTTATCACTTGTTCACTTAATCGTCGCTATGCTTTTTACCGCTGCATCACTGTTCTGTATGAGGTCGCCATCGCTATTTTCGTGGTCACCCACCCACGCAAATTGTGAGATAGAATCAGAAGATGAAAACGATCGGAGTATGCGTGGGAGAGATGAGCCCGATTCCGACGACAGATAACGCGGCGCGACCGCGGAACGATGAAAATTTCTTATCCCCGGCGCTTCTTTTCCTTTAATGTCCCGCGAGAACAGATGATTATGCGCGACGAGACCACAAGAGCCTCCTCCTTGCCAGAGCGACCGACGGAGGCCAGGTCTCATAAGTCACATCCTCGCCTGATGTGTACATAAACGTCTCTCTCTCACACACACACAGGGAGAGATACAGACAGATACACACCCAGAGATACAGACATACAGATGCACAGATGGGCGGACAGACAGACAGACAGACAGACAGACAGACAGACAGACAGACAGACACACACACACACACACACACACACACACACGCGCGCGCGCGCACACACACACACACACACAGGCCGAGAGACAGATACACACACGGATACAGACACAGATACACAGACGGACGGACGGACGGACGGACGGACGGACGGACGGACACACAGAAACAGACAGATACACACACGCACAGACACAGACAGACAGACAGACAGATACACACACGCACAGACAGACAGACAGACAGACGTATACACAGAGATACATACACAGAGAATCAGACATACATACAGACATATACCCAGACGTAAAGACGGACGGACGCACAGAGACAGATACACACATACACACACACACACACACACACGTTTCGGAGCATTCGGCATGAGATCGCGCCCACCATTGCATCGGAGAGAGGGTAGAGGGAGTCAGGGCGCCATCTTTCTGCAACTGAATGGCGGTCTCCCGGACAGCTCCGCTTCGTCACCCCCGTATCTCTCCGCACCTGAATGGCGCGTCTCGCGGCAGGTCGCTTCGTCATTCGTCCTATCGCGATGAAAGAGTCGCCAAACCAGCGCGATGCAGAGGTGTATACCGTTTGGAATGAAACAAAAATAATAAAGAATTCTGGGTGGCATGCGGTCGAGTCCCTCCTTGGCAGGGGATGGACGCGCAATCGTTTTTGAATTCCCCAGCCCTCCCCGAGATATTCTAACGTCGTTAATTTTTCTTCGTTCCAAGACAGGTTCTAAAAAACTCGCCCATAACATTTCGTTTCTTACTTTTATTTTTTCTGTTTCATCGTCCGTTCAATCACGCTAACTGCATGCTGACACCGCATTGCTGAGAGTCGAAGTGTAACCAAATGTCTTTTCCGTGGTGTCCCCGGCCTGCTTTCATCTACCTCCAAGCGCTCGTTTTCTTTTTTTTTTTTTTTTGTTCTTGTTTTGTTTCGTTTTCAACTTGAACTGCATGAGCCGAAAATAATTCGAGCGCGCGTTTCGTCTTCGCCCGCATGTGACCTTCGATTCTCGACTGTCCATTAGTGTCACCGGAAACGTCGAATGCATTAATCACCCGACGGCCGCCGCCCATTTTGTTGTTTGTTTTTTTTTTTTTTGCTCGCAGTGCGTAAATGGCGACTGCTTCTCTTTCATTGCCTCCTCAGCAATAAGCTCACCTTTTCTTAAAAAAAAAAAAGTTAAATAGTGAGACAAGTCATTGCGTGCTTTTTATAAAGCCTCGAGGCCAGAAAGTTCGTCCCTGCAAGCTTTGAGAAGTGACACGAGTTTGCTGGCGCAGACTCGGGCTTGTGTGACTTTAGGAACGTTCATGACTCGACGAAAAGACACAGCTGTTCTAGTATGAAGGTGAAGGAAGCTGTGAAAGAGACTCTCTGAGCCAATTGGAAATGTTCCACGGTTATTGAAGTACATAAATGACTGTTAAGAAATTGAAATCGGTAAGCAGCCGTTTGTAACACGAAGCCACAAGGGAATCCATGCTTCTAAGTTGCCGAAAAATTCGTCCTGGTACGGGGATCGAACCCGGGACCAACGCATTTTCTTCCGCCACCTTGCGGGATTTCGCAGAAGTCTTTTGCAATAAATGACGATGTTTTGGTGCACAGCAAACGAATGGTTGTTTTCTGGATAAAAAAAAAAAGGGTACGCATGAGAAGAAATAGCGCTCTTCCTTTACCTGCGTACAACCCCCCCCCCCCCCTCCCCTCCTATTCTGTCGACAGAGGTTACAGTAAGCCAGCAACCAGGGGAACAAAGATTATTCTGGCTATTAGTCACTGAAATTTCATTCAAGGCTGACGCGCAGCACCACAATGTCTTCGTCGTGAACGTGATTGTCAATCGTCCATAGCGAATACATTTGGCTCGCAAACATGAAGGTAAGTCGAGGAATAAAGACAACATATTCGCTTTGACTTGCATGCGTGCATCCGTGGTCGCGCGCCTAACTTCTTTTTTTTTTTTTTTACTGTGAACAATTTTCACGGTGAATTCAGCCATTTTTTTTTTTCATTCTATGTGGTTATCCATCGCTTCCCAAATAGGCTGTTGCAGCCAGTGGCGTAGCCGAGGGGGGGGGGGGGGGGGGGGGGGGGGGGGGTTTGACCCGTCTTCCCGAAATTGTTAAATTTTGCATGCGTACAGGCACACATACAAACGCACGTACAAGCATACGTATAGTATGGTTGAACGTCCCCCACCCCCGAAAAATAAACAAAATTTCTGGCTACGCTATACTGGTTACAGCTAGCTGTGTAGGAGAACACCTCCACGTACACCGCAAAAAAAAAAGAAAAAGTTTCGTAGACGACACAAACGACCGAAGCGTGGCGAAGGCGTTGACTTTTGATCCTCCGTGACTCCCGCTGCTCACTGAACATCGATTTTCAACACAACACGTCGACTATGTTTTTCATTTTTTCATTTTATTTTCTTTTGAGTCTAAGCTTATTTTGTCGCGTGCATGACAGCACGGCACGTGCGTGACGCGCGTCTCCGCGTTTCGCCCGTCACCTCCAGCGACTGAAAGCACATTCTCAGGTGTTTCGCCGGTCTTCCGATTCTCCATCCACCCAGCAACAGCCTGCGCACCACTGTCACGCGCTTCGTTCATGGCAGCGCCCAAAACTAGCTACCGTGCGCTTGCGTGAACTCCACCGCTGGCCTCACACTGCTTTTCTATCTCGTTTTCCTTTTCTAAAGCACCCCTTTCAAAAGACCGGAATCCGTAGCTATGGTGGCTACCATACCGTAGCGACGAGACCAACGCGAGGAGGCGTAAGAAGAAGAAGAAGACGCGATAAAGAGCGAAGCCCTTCCCCCCACTTGCTCTCTGTGGCATCTCCCTTGCGCTCGGCGGCGGCCGCACCACGGAGAAATACATAAATCTAGGATCATTGCGTGTGTGTTCTTCGGTAATCCTTGTATTTCGCGCTGTCCTTACTCCTATTTATTAGGAGAGAAAGAGAGAGCACTATGTCATGCAGTCAACCTTTGCAAGCGAAAGAAACTTTTCTCAAAGCGATTCTATTCGCCTTCAGTCCCTCCCAATTCGCCTTCAGTCCCTGTATCGGCTCAACACGCGACCTCCTCTGAGAGAGATAGCGATTGTGAGGCGCTGTTACAATAATTAATACTAGTACCCATACTAAGGACACTACGGACCGATAGTAAGGATGTCTATACACTAAGAAATAAGATAGTCCTTTGACTCTCTTTTGTGTCCTGACTTTCCACGCATATGACTCTCCTTAAGGACACACGTGAACTCTCTTTGGAGATCATTATACTCCCCTCGGGGAGTCAACGTGCCCCTTTAAAGAGAGAGTCATATAAGTGGCAAGTCAGGATTTACCAAAAAGAACCGATACTAAGTGCCTTTCTGGCTTCAACAATCGTGCTGCGCTAACACCATGGAGAGGTGAAAACTGAAGAGGCAGGTAGCGTCTATCGCGGCAGAATCGAAATTTGAAAGTTAAAAACGAAAAAGAAAGGGGGGAAATAATATCGGCGGGACGCGTGATCGCCCCGTCACAATGCACGTGCAGTCGTTCTCGGCCAATACGCTGCGTCTCGGAGATCACATGTCGCTGGGCCGATATACTACGAGGCCGCAAAATAGCGAGCAGAGTGACCACGGATCGTCTGCTGAAGCTCATAGCTGTGTGACGTAATGCACTCTTCCTCCTTATGTTTTGCTTCCTTCATGGTTTCGCCGTATGTCCTATCTGCAACCTCCTCTCCCCTCTCGTTCCTCCCCGGAATGCTTCGCGCCGCTGCTTCGATGCAAAGCGCCCAGCGCGCCGCGCTGCTACTCCTTCTTCCGTGCCTCCCCTCCCCCTCCCCTCCCTCTTCCCCTTTGGCTATTGACTCGCATCCTTACAGGTCGCTACAGCAAGACGCTCCGTGTGTACCGCGCATGTGCGTGCGGTCGTCTGCGGAGAAAATGAGAGCAACTTCTCCGCGAACCGCCTTCGGTCAACGAGATTGGCATTTCCTCTCGCCCCACTCCTCCTCCCGCTATCCTCCATTATACACACCCCAGACTCTTTCGCTACCCTAGGGCGATTCCCTTATCGAGACTTGTGAAGAAGCACGCACAACGAGAAAGTCTCGTTGCTCCTTCCTTCGCTGTAACACCGAGCGGGGGGACAGGTTTTACGTATACACAGTCGGCGCGCTACCTGTCTTGAGATTTCCGAGAGCAGGCGGGTACGGACGGCACCACCTTTGTTTGGTTTCTTGTTTATTTCTTCTTTTGGTCTCTTTCGTTCTTTATCTTCTTACACCTTTGCGCTTGCCTTATCTGAAGACATACACGAAAGCATTATTCGAATACCGGTGAAGGAACCTACGTGCAAGGGCGTAGCCACAGATATCTTTTTTTTTTTTTTTGGGGGGGGGGGGGTAGGAACACCAACTTTGTGTGTGTGTGTGTGTGTGTGTGTGTTTGTGTGTGTGTGTGTGTGTGTGTGTACTCATACAAAATGTAAACATTGTGAGAGGGGGGTGGGGTGAACCCCCCAACCACTCCCCTGGCTACGCCACTGCCTGCACAGTAGCGCTATAAGAATACTTATTTCATGTACAAAATCGAAATATGGACGTAGCGTCTGAAACATGTCAGCCATGACGTTTGTTTCCGGCTCCCTGTATTGAATCTGGCGCTCACAGTTCACACAAAAGGATAACCTTTGAGATCTGTGGCTGGGATAACTTGGCGATAGGTGGTCGCTTGGGGGAGTAAGTCTGGTCGCCGTACATCGTGCACTCCAACCGTCACAAAGGATGATTTCAAGTCATCATGATCATAATCTGAAGTTGACATCGGCCCGAACACAGTACAATGTCACAAGAGAGCCCCACACGGTTTCCTTGGTTCAAGAACAAGTTATACATAAATTAAAGCTTCGCGGTTGGAGCGCTTATCCCGTTTCGGAGATCGAACCCGGAACCAGATTCCTGGGTAATTGCTGAGCGAGGCTCCAACTAGCAGTATACATTAGCGGCTGGTATGCCTGGAGCGAGGTAATCGAGTTGCCAATTAACTGTAGACCTACGCCATCGGTTACCACCTCGGTCAGTCAATTGGTAGGTCGAGCACTCTGAAAGACCAATGGTATACCGGCTTCGACTCTCGGAGCATGGACGAACCTTCTAACTGCGGGTTTCCATTGTATCTCAGCGTTATGTGTTTTCAAGTGGGCACTAACGTTCCTTTACGCTGATGTAAAAATTTATCAAACCAATATAGTATTTAGTATTTACATACAGTAGTGGCCTATCGCAAGTTGCGTATAGGGGAATTTAGTTTAGTCCTCAAAGTTCATTGCTGATTTTGCGGCTCAAACACTTAACACTTACAGCCGTGGTTTCTCTTGCCAAGTGACTTCACTAGGAACGGTGAGCATGCACAGATACGTATCTTCGATCGAGTGAGCGCTGGTCAGTTCATTCTGAACAGCAGTGTCCTGTAAGCTGATTCACGAACGTTCTATAGAAACCCCGTGGCTACCTTTAGCGCCCACAAGGGAGTATTCTCCGGGATTTATTCTTTTCCGATTCTATTCTCGCTTGAAGAACCCTCTATCTTACTCAGCCACCGCCGCAACGCACCTTTTTCACTCAGCCAAGTCTACGCTATTTCTTTTCGGCAGCGACAAACAGACAGGTTCGAGAAACGAAATGAAGGTGCTTCCAAGAAAACGGAGCCCTCCTTTTTTTTTTCAAGTTCAACTGACGCGGTCGGCATTTCCGCAGCTTCGTACTACTTGCGAGGCAGTGTGCGTTGGTCTCTTCTATACAAGTGTCGATAAATTTCACTTTGACAACCGCACACCCCGTTCCTGATAGCCTTTTCTTTTGTTGTTGTTTGTTTTTGTGGTCTTGACGCTTTTACGAACAAAGACACACCACGGGAGCGGAAATCTGTGACGTCCTGTACCAAGGACTCCCGGTTTCACTTCGAGCACCCCCCGCGGTGCATGACGGGCCGTTTCGATTGTGACTCGCCACTGAAGTTCCCGCGAACCTGATGTCATTCCGTAGAGATAAATCTATATTCGGATGAGCTGTACAAAGCGCCCAGCGTATGTGAGGTCTGTTAATGTAGTAAGACGTCGAAGTGATGTCCGTTAACACATTCCTCGTCGCCTGCTACCGGCGCTATACCAACAGAAGGCATACGAGTCTACGTGTCGTCTGCTTGTGGTATGCGCGCTGCAGAAAACAGGATGTCCGTCTTTGAGCCTTGTTCACACCGTGAAAGGAATGAGTCATGGTTGATCCTCTTGGGGTATTCACGTGGCCATGCGATGACGCAGCTGTCGCCTGGAATAGACCGCAGTGCTTGCGAGTGCTGAGTCATTGGTGAGTGCTGTCGTCCAGGACCGATACGGCATGTTGTTCATGATATCGACGTTGAAGTCGTGTCCGTTAGTACATTCCGCGTCGTGCTACCGGCGTTAACAGGCTTACGAGTATGCGTGGTTTTTGGCAATCCGTGTCGTCTGCTTTAGGAATGTGCGCTGCAGAAAACGGGATGTCCTTCTTTGAGCCTTGTGCATAACGTGAAAGTCATGAGTCATGGTTGATCCCCTTGGTCGTGGGTATTCAGTGGTGGTCACGCGATGACGCAGCTATCGGCGGGATCAAGCCGCAGTGCTTGCGAGTGCTGAGTCATTGATGAATGCTGTTGTCACAGAATAGATCTGGCATGCTCTTACACAGTGCCAAAATATGTCTTCGGAGTTCAAAACCATGCAAAGTATTAACAAAATTTGCTATTTCCCCGTTCTTTCACGTCTGCACCGAGGGCTTGGCTGTCGTACAGGAAAGTGCGCTTGCGGTGTCGTAGAACGGGGGCCGCAAGGGGAGGGGGGGTTTGATCAGTATCGCGACAATATTGATTCTGTACAGATATGATAAAGAAGGCTGATTGCCAAATGTAACATATATAATAAGCCTGTTTCGGTATTTAACACTGCGCAACGCACAACAAAGAAGCATGGGAAAAATGGACCTGAATGCTGATGGAAGCGCCCCGCCCGCGTTGCGGACCATTACCATCGTCTTCATTATCGTGATCCCCATTCTATAGAACAAAAAGACATCTCTTATCGATCTCTAATTAACACAATCTAACAAATCTAACACCAACTAGGGACGATTCTTTTCTCACGAATCACGAATCTTGCGATTCAACACTGTGCTGTATATATAGTTACACGAGCCTTCAGCTTTTAAACCTACTGAACTCCATGGCAATATTATTAACGTATTTTGAAACTGTTCAGACTTCTGAGATGTCTACAGCCCGACGTTCTTCTGTACACATAGTGCACTTAGTATAACTGCCCAGGCGATTTCTTAGTATATTTATAAAAGTTTGTAGGAATTGATTGCTTGTGCTTAGCATTGTATTGATTTTTATTGATGAAGGTGTTTGTCCACTATCCGCACCCCACCGTCCCCCTGCACCTTTATTGCCCGACAGGGCCCTTAGGAAATATAAAAAAAGAAGTGTGGTAATGTCCATAGAGAGCGTTAAAAAGAAAGGAAGAAAAGTTCTGGATTGTCGTTCGCTCAAATCGCAGTAGCACACGCACATACAAGCGCTCGTAAAACTACTTCCAGGTCATTGAAATGTCCGGCGCAAACTTTAATCACGCCGGTTCTAAAGGAGCACACGCCCTTAAAGACTTTGGGAGCGAAACCTTTAGCCAGAAGGCACGAAAGTACATTCTAAACTAGGGTATAAAACTAGAAAAAAAAGAAAAAAGAAACGACGTCGAAAAAAACTGCGCACGCTATCTCTGCAAACGGCGGTGGCCACCCCAGTCTCCCATTATACAATCTTTGCCGCGAATTTATGCGATCGTCGTTGCCGATAGGCTACCGCCGCGTCCGGTCGCTCGAGGTTTCCTTTTTCTTGTGTTGTAGGGCGACCAGAGGAATTTGTCGCCGCCACATTCTTCATCAGGTCCATTACGCATTCAAATTGAACTCCGAACAGGTCCCACCGCTGCAACCACGTGTGTGTGTGCGTGTGTGTGTGTGTGTGTGTGTGTGTGTGTGTGTGTGTGTGTGTGTGTGTGTGTGTGTGTGTGTGTGTGTGTGTGTGTGCGTGTGTCTGTCTGTCTGTCTCTAATTGTATGTATCTGTCTCTGTGTATCTGCCTGCCTACCTCTCTGTCTGTCTCTGTGTGTGTGCATGTCTGTCTGTATTTCTCTGTGTGTGTATGTCTGTATGTATCTCTGTATGTATCTGTCTGTCTGTTTGTCTGTATCTCTCCGTGTGTATGTCTGTATGTCGGTATCTCTCTGTGTGTGTATCTGTCTGTCTGCCTCAATGTGTGCGTATGTCTGTGCGTGTATCTGCCTGTCCGTCTGTCTGTTTGTCTGTCTGTATCTCTGTGTGTCTATCTTTCTGTATGTATATCTGTATATGTCTGTCTGTATCTCTCTGTGTGTATGTCTGTATCTCTCTGTGTGTGTATCTGTCTGTCTGCCCCAATGTGTGCGTATGGCTGTGTGTGTATCTGTCTGTCCGTCTGTCTATTTGTCTGTCTCTACCTCTGTGTGTCTGTCTGTATGTATCTCTGTATGTATCTGTCTGTCTGTTTGTATCTCTCTGTGTATATGTCTGTATCTCTCTGTGTGTGTATCTGTCCGTCTGTCTACGTGGGCGTATGTCTGTGTGTGTATCTGTCTCGTGACGTGTAATTAACTGTCCAACACTATTTGACCGTACTGTCTTCGAACTGGCAGTGACGCTGAGACGGGGAAGTGACTGGGAGTGTTCATCACTTGTCGGTAACTATAGGAATCGGCTAGACTGTCGCTACAGAGCCAAGGTTCCGACGAGGAGACTAGTCATCGTGACTTCTCAGGTGTACTTTGTCAAGAACCAATGACGTATTAGCAGTATTAGGACACTGAGCGTCTCCTGCAACATCCGGCCTCCTCGCGATCTGATTTTGCTGCGCATGCGCGTATGGTTCGCACAACGACAATGCGTTAGAGAAAGCGTACAAAACCAGACTTTACCTTATAGGGCAGTCGGCATCGTCTGCAACATTGGGTGTCTTCGATTATTCGTCCCTGACAGCTCGAGACACTGCATACGCCACGCTGATTGGCTGAAGGCACCAGCTGGGGCAGTCCGGGTCTGTCAGGAACGAATAATCGAAGAAGCCCATTGGTTCTCCTAGCCGTCTGCTTTCTTGCCCATGCGCGTTGTACCTATACGACGATAAGCAGGACTCACGTAAAACTGTGTCACACCTGTAGTACCACAGAGCAAATCTTGCTATATACTCTTGGCTCTTCGCGTGTAGTTTCCAGGAAGCCGTCATTTTGAGATGCCTGCCGCAATATTACTTGCAAACCCTCTTGTCCCTTTCGTGGTGTCAAGAAAAGCGCCGCAGCAGAAAGTTGTGTCAAGAGAGCTTCCGATGTGGACGGGGGGCAAAAAGAGAGGCACCGAAATCAGCGAGAGAGAGAGGGAGAGAGCAAGTGAGCATACGGGCCTTCCCTCTCCCAGTTTTCGTTCGAAAGCGCGAACGAGACGATCGTCCAGACAGTGTCCACACCGCGGCTATCGGGTCGACTGGCCGGGCGCCACCGCCGCTGAAGAGGTGCGTTCTTCTCGCGCACGCGCAATCAGCTTCTTCTCGGCCGGGAGGGCAAGAATGCGAGGAGGGGCGAGAGGGAAATCCAATTAAGAAGAACGCCCCGGGGGCCCCGACTAGCGATTGCCGCCGCTGCCGCGGCTACCGTGTTGTGTGCCGGCCGTGTTCGACCCAGGCCCCTGCCTCCTCACGGGCTAATGGACTTCGGGCCGCTCCCGAAGGAATGCCCCTTGGCGATGGACTCTCGCTGCCGCTACATAAGTGCGGATGTCCGGTGAAGCTCCACTGGTGGTAGTGGGGGACCCACTCTTCCCGCATCACGAGTATATGTATGCGGTGTCGACTAGTACGTGTGGAACACACGTGTCTTCTCGGGTGTGTAACTCAGTGGGAAAGTAAAACATGGACACCATAAAGAAGAGACAAACGGGGCGTCACACTTCTTCTCTGTCCGGTGTCCGACTTTTACGTTCGCGCTGTTGATCCGAATATGTCAAACTAACTATAATCAGTTTGTCAAAGCCCAAACATACACCTCGCTGCAGTCCAGGCAAGCATTCGGTCGTTCTGCGCATGCGCAGAACCGCTACTGCCTCTCTCTGCGCATGCTCCACGTAGTGTCCTTCAACTTTATGTGCGCTGATATGTAAAGCTACATATCTTCGCGCAGATAACAGAAGGACTGCGTGTGCTACAAGCCTTCAAGTGACGTCACACACGGTGACAAGAGGGCTGTACGAGTACAAGGCTTTTGCAAATTGAACACACACACACACACACACACACACACACACACACACACACACACACACACACACACACACACACACACACACACACACGCACGCACACACGCACACACGCACACACGCACACACACACACACACACACACACACACACACACACGCACGCACGCACACACACACACACACACACACACACACACACACAAATATTGTATATGTGGAGCTGCCGGCTTTTATACGATGATGTCATTGCTCGAAGTCCGCGTTGATGTGATCGGGGTTCTGCCCAGAGGACCGGAGCCAGCCAGAGTCCCGGGGAGATGTCGAGGAGAGGAGCCCGGAGCTGTTCAACAGTAACGTTTATTTACGGGTAGCGTGTTGCTACATGATGGGGTTAGCATCATGGAAGCTCTCGGAGCTCGTGAGAGCTTGAGAGAACTTGTGAGAGCTCGTCGGGAGCGCATCGGCGCTCGCATTTTATGTCCTAGCCTTCCCAGGGTTCCCTGTAGGAAAAAACAATGGAGGCCAGGACAGTCCAATGAAAATTTCCATCTTCACCTCCGCCCCCAAAAGGGGAAGGTGAAACGCCGCCTCCTTCCCAACCCACGAAAGGAGAAAGAGGCACGTCCAGTTCGTCCCATGGCGAGGGAAAAACACTGCCCACCGCGCACACACGGCACAGCACGAAGACGTTGAGTCTTACGTGGAAGTCAATTTCGTAGTCTGTTGCAATGATGGGTATGCGCGAGGCAGACCACGAATTCTGGAAACAGCGGCAACAATGCGCCACGGAGAACGTGGGAAATGCATCCGCAGACGGTTCCCAGACGCTGGGTCCTTTGTCCGGGGCACCTTGACGACAAAGCAAGCCGCCTCGACGGCCAACAACTCTTCCTAAACTGTCAGTCGGTCAGGCGTGCCCAAAGGGTTTTACGAGGGGCGCAGACAACCTGAGAATATTAGACGAACGACCTTCGTGTTGTCGCCGCTCTTGGGGCATCTCTGGAACCGCTGACCCGGAAGAAATCAGGGTAGTCTTAGCCGCAACGTCTCATGAGTCAAAGCGGCGCCAAGCCAGGCAGGCCGATCATAACAGCCCGTCCACCGTCACAGGAGGTCTCGAAGGGGTTGCAGCACCAAAGCACTCCGCAGAGACCGTAGATCTGCTCCCTTGTAGACGTTGACGCAGGCTGCACCAATCTCTGGACCTGAGCCATGGCCAGCAAACGCCAGAAACGAACCACGCAAGACCCGAGGCACAACAAACATAGAGCACTCAACTGACCTCGAGAAATGCCAGGTTACAGTTTTGGTAAAACTCCCTAGAATTTACAATTGGTGCGCTCACTCGTGAAAATCAAGAATCAGATAACGAAGCCATAACAAACTCAGACCTACTACGTGCGAAGCAAATCAACAGCCTAACGTTTTGTATCATTTCCCAGAGAGATTCACAGCGTTCAAGGCACGCAGGTGCTACGGGCAAAACAAAACGAAAGGAGGTAGTTAATGAATTACGCCTCTCACAGTATAAGTAAAACTCAAAATCAAACTTGCGCGTATGAAAATAAAACAAACAGAGAAACAAAAAACCTACACTACACTGATGCGCATACTTACAAGTGTGCTGCAATTTACACAAGGTTTATACAGAGGCTTTTACCCTCAGCCTACTTCTCTGTTAAAAATCAACTTGCGCAAAACCCTCTACTCGGGTGTTAGGTTTCGCTAAATGTAAGCAAACAAGCAGTTTAGCAAATATCTCAATGTCTGCAGTTAAGATGAGGAGGAAAATAAAACTTTCAAAAATCGACACAGTCCTTGCTCATCGGCAGACATGCAAACGTTAGACAGCTAAACAAAACATAAAACTGGATACAAGACAAATTCTTAGTATCCTTCGTGACACTGCGTAATTTAATGCGGCACCCTTTCAGACGTGCTCTGGGGGGACGCGCATACCACAGCTGTCGATGGGCCAGATCGCGACGTAGGGACAAAAAGCCAACCTGTCCGAAGCACACAGTGGCGGTGACCCTTGTTCCGCGGGCCCCGAACTTCGACAAAGACGCACCCGGACGCTTAAGCTTCCTCATTGTGGGCCGCCCAGAGCAGCGGTCACTCTCTCGCAAACTTGGGGGAGGACCTTTGTCGTTACAGTCGCGTACGCACCACCTCGCTTTGCTCCACCGTTTAGCCTTCACCAAAGATGATGAAACCGGGCGACCACTTCGGCGTCTCTTTTTCTTGGCCCTCGCGACACGCTTTATGCCTAATCTCGATTTGTGCGAGACCCGTAACTTTTGACTTTTAGAGAACCTTTTCGGGGTTTCCAGCCTCCGCTCGAGGCAACTTGGACCTTTCCCCTTTCCCCGAAGTTTTCGCTGGCGCCTTTTTCTTTCGGGGCGGCACGGAACGCTCACCGACTCGGCAATAATACTCGGAAGTACATTGCTCAAAACTCCAGGCGGCTCAACTGGCTTATCCTCGGCGTTATTTCTAGCTGTCTGCGCTTCAGAAACAACGCTACAATCGACACTTGCTAAAACAGCCGGCTGGCCATCAGATGTCTCTCCTTGATGAGAGTCATCACCTCGCGCTAATCTAAGCGCTTCATCACCTCGCGCTATGTTGAGCGCCTCTCCCTCTCGTGGTAAGCTAAGCGCCTCATCATCTGAACTTTTACAGTCTGCTTCATTAGCGCTTTCTGCTTCCGGAACCTCATGAGCAGACTCACAGGCCATCGGATCCGTCATAGCTGCCGCCGATTCGTCACCAAAACAAAGGCCTTTCGAAAGCATATCCACATCATTCTGAGAGGGATAATGCTCGGGCAGGTTTTGGGACACCAAAGTTTCCGGGGCGAGCAGTTTGAACGGTCCCTCACTTTCAACGCGGGCTAATGGCAAACACACACTTTCATTCTCAACTACTTGCCATGCACACGGGCGTTCCCCTGTGGTCACCTCATTTGTCAAAGGGTACGGATGTACACTATCAAACGTTGCGGCAGAGTCCCGCGGTACGTTTTCCTTAACTAATTCCTGAATGGGGGGTTTCAATTGTTCCAGATTATTGTCGCTGCTGTCCCGAAAACAGAGAACATTCCTAGGCTTGCGGCAGCCGATTGCGATGTGACCTAGCTCTTTGCAACGGTGGCATACAACCGGCTTCCTAGCCTTAAACGCCTTTTCTTTCTTTCGATCTTCTGAGTGGCTCACTGTAGACGTGGACTTAGCAGGACTGCCTTTCTTTTTCTTATCTGAGGCTGCTTTCTCGTTATTCGGGTTACTTGATGCCTGATAAAGTGCTAAAGCCAATCGCCTTTTCTCATTTATCCTGTCTTCTTCAGCCCATCTTTTGTTCTTCTCAACTTCCTCCCAGCACTCCTCAATTTCATCATCCTCCGCCCCGCATTCCTGAATAGCCTTAATCAGCTGTGACTCTCTCTCTTCTCTCCCAACCTTAATTCCCAGCTCTTCACACAGTAGTAAGAGGTCTGGTCTCTCTAGCTTCTTTACCAACTCCATGGTCTTCACGAGTGAGGACTTTCTACCCGCCGTGACGTTAGGTAGCGAACAAGCGAAGCCTAGACGCACGGTAAAACACTGCCAGTTTTAGAACATGAAAGCTAAAATGGTGAATAGCTGTGACGTATGGTAGCGGTACAACGAAGCCTATACGCACAGAAGATTACACACAGATTTAGAAAACTTCAAAAGCTAAAACCTGGCAAAACTCAAAGAAAGTCAAGCACTCACCATATCGTTGAGGCCCGAGTCAAGCATGGGTCATCCCGTTGCTGCTGACCAGTTGATCTGTTCCAGTTGTCAGCAGCATCACACCGCTGCCATCCAGTTGATGTAGACGGGGGTCTGCCCAGATGACCGGAGCCAGCCAGAGTCCCGGGGAGATGTCGAGGAGAGGAGCCCGGAGCTGTTAACAGTAACGTTTATTTACAGGTAGCGTGTTGCTACATGATGGGGTTAGCATCATGGAAGCTCTCGGAGCTCGTGAGAGCTTGAGAGAACTTGTGAGAGCTCGTCGGGAGCGCATCGGCGCTCGCATTTTATGTCCTAGCCTTCCCAGGGTTCCCTGTAGGAAAAAACAATGGAGGCCAGGACCACGGTGTTAGAAGTACAGGTGGAACGACGCAGCACCGGCGCCGTGCGCTCGCTGCGTCGAACTTCGGTTCCTCCGCGCCGTCACGCCGCGAGGTGGCAGGAGCAGTCAAGAGGCTCACAGCGGCGCGCGCCGGCCTCTCTTCCGACCAAGCCACGGTGACGAAGCAGTTGTGGCCACATTGCTTCCTCGTTTAATTCTTGTTGTGCGATGGCAGGTCATGCTATTCGAGTGAGAAAGCCGTGAAATGGGCAAAAAGTGTTTTGTGCCGCGGTGCAACTCTGTGTACAAGACCTGCACTGAAAAGTCGATTTTTCTGCACCCTGAGATGCGGAACGCCTGAATGTTTGGCGCCATGCGATTCCGCGCAAGGACCGCGTGCTGCAGTCGACTGATTACGTGTGCGAGAAGCACTTCAAGCCGAGGTACATAACGAAGACGTGGGAAGCAGTGTACAATGGGCACGTTCTTGTGAGCACATCACGAAAGGCGGCTCTGGCTAATGACGCCGTGCCGACGAAGTATTGAGTTCGTTTTGAGTTCATCGTCTTGAGTTCATCCACGCCGTGAGTTGGCCCGTTTTTTTTTTAACACCTACGTGCGTTTGCAGTCTTTCTCTCTCTGTGCGAAAGCTACGCTTGTTAACAATGAGAATATATGGGGTTTTACGTGCTGAAACCACGTTATGATTATGAGGGACGCCGTAGCAGAGCTCCACAAATTTCGGCAATGTGGTGTTATTTAACATGCACTGACATCGTAGAGTACACGGGTCTCTAGCACGCCGCCTCCATCAAAATGCGAC
This sequence comes from Rhipicephalus sanguineus, assembly GCF_013339695.2. Lineage (NCBI taxonomy): Eukaryota > Metazoa > Arthropoda > Arachnida > Ixodida > Ixodidae > Rhipicephalus > Rhipicephalus sanguineus. The sequence continues at coordinate 56,075,860 of NC_051186.1, forward strand.
CGCCGCGGCTGGGATCGAACTAGGGAACTTCGGTCAGCAGCCGAGTACCGTAATCGGTGTACCATCGCGGTTGACAGGCTACGCTCGTAAAGACTCCGCACACCGCGATCGACGTGTTCCTTGAAAGACGAAGTAGTAACGCTGTCTTCGGGTGACTATGCGAGACATAAACAATGAAATATATTCCTCAGTTGGCAACAGAGAAGAATCGGAAACATATATCCACCATTCATAATGTCTCCCCTTCTCGCAGTGCCAAACCAGGATGCTTTTTCATATCCTTCGTCGGTGCCTCAAACTTAGCTGCTGGCATTCGCTAAAATTCAGTATTTTATGCACGACCAGCTAAACAGTCGTATTCGTGACACATTTTTTTATCCGCGATCAACGACCGCAAATTACTTCGAATGTTCGCGACAGCAAAGACACTGTGCATTTTCTGTTGTAATACTACGGCTAATGCGGTATTTTTTCTAACTATCTAAACTATACTTCTACAAATAGAACTAATTTTTGTCATATTTCAGCGTGACGTCACTGTCATATCTTTAATTGTCCGAATGAGGAAAGCATATGTTGAATTTGCCACCGCCAACCTTCGCGGTGGCAAATTCAACATATTCAACAGGTAGCGGCTGTATCGTCCAAATTTCGATTTATTCGAAGCTATTATTTATTTATTTATTTTTGCGCTCGTTATAGCGCGAACGCACAGTTTTTTTATTCATTTCGAGGGGCGGTCGCGGCTCCGAAGCGACCACGCCTGATACCGCTCTTGAGCCACCAGTAGTGTAGCGCCATCTAGGGCCCTGCGGACAAAAGTTCGCCGCTTCCGGAGGCGCCGTCGGTCCACCTATACTTCTAACACCGTGGCCAGGACAGTCCAATGAAAATTTCCATCTTCACCTCCGCCCCCAAAAGGGGAAGGTGAAACGCCGCCTCCTTCCCAACCCACGAAAGGAGAAAGAGGCACGTCCAGTTCGTCCCATGGCGAGGGAAAAACACTGCCCACCGCGCACACACGGCACAGCACGAAGACGTTGAGTCTTACGTGGAAGTCAATTTCGTAGTCTGTTGCAATGATGGGTATGCGCGAGGCAGACCACGAATTCTGGAAACAGCGGCAACAATGCGCCACGGAGAACGTGGGAAATGCATCCGCAGACGGTTCCCAGACGCTGGGTCCTTTGTCCGGGGCACCTTGACGACAAAGCAAGCCGCCTCGACGGCCAACAACTCTTCCTAAACTGTCAGTCGGTCAGGCGTGCCCAAAGGGTTTTACGAGGGGCGCAGACAACCTGAGAATATTAGACGAACGACCTTCGTGTTGTCGCCGCTCTTGGGGCATCTCTGGAACCGCTGACCCGGAAGAAATCAGGGTAGTCTTAGCCGCAACGTCTCATGAGTCAAAGCGGCGCCAAGCCAGGCAGGCCGATCATAACAGCGTGGAGATAGCTTAGCTTCCAACGATTTTGCGCGGCGTCTAAGTATCGTCTCCCAGCCTAAGCGTTGGTATTCCAAACGCTGATCGAGTCACGTGGCTGACCTTTTGACACGTCAAAGGCTATCTCATATACTGATACAGTCCACTTTTACTTCTCATCGACACTGTTTGGAACGCCCGCCCTGTCTGTGCGTGTGTGTGTTTTTTTTTCTTTTTACTTTAGTTCTCAGTCATCATCCTTTATCATCCTGCACAACTGAACATGGGACTACTACTACTACTACTACTACTACTAATAATAATAATAATAATAATAATAATAATAATAATAATAATAATAATAATAATAATAATAATAATAATAATAATGCGTGATAAAGGACATTAGCAAGCAGTCTCTCGAGCCACTTAGTGGACGCTACGCTGTCGGCGTTATCTTTATTTATTCTTTTTCGTGCATAAGTCGCCGTAGGTTTTGAAGTCAATTTCTGGTCGTGTACAAACACAAATTGCTCACTAATAAGCCCCTTGACTAAACGCAGCTTCTAGTCCCTATCCCTCTCCCCCTTTTCTTTTCGCCCGTAGGTCCGCTTCCCTGCATAGCTTACTCGCATTCCATGGGTCACTTAGATGCACGTCGCTGCGTACACGTTTTCATGCAGGGCGCCAATAAATACACGAGGCGATCTGGCACTTCCTGCGCCTCATTGTCATACAAAGCATTCCCGTTCATCAGAACCCGCTGGTTCTATCGTACCAGCCTTTGCAGAAAGAAAACGGGAAAATATTGAACGAGTAAAAAGAAAAGAAAAAGAAAGTGTGCGAGTTGAAAAGAGCGCACTGACCAAGCATTCTGCGACGGAGCTACTGGTTTTCTCCAGCGAGCCACACTGACGTTACCTTTCGGTGCGGAGTCGGGCGAAAGTAAATTACATACCTGTGGCGCGCCCGAACAACAGAACACCGTAGTACGGTCGCCGGTTGCACTTGCATTAGCCCTGCCTACCCACCCACAGAGCAGAGTGTTCGCACACCGGCACCTTCCAATTGCTTCACCCGCCTCTGCTGTACGTTCTTTCTTTCTTTCTTTCTTTCTTTCTTTCTTTCTTTCTTTCTTTCTTTCTTTCTTTCTTTCTTTCTTTCTTTCTTTCTTTCTTTCTTTCTTTCTTTCTTTCTTTCTTTCTTTCTTTCTATTTCCATTTCGCCCTTGTCTAAACGCGACGACGGCGTTTTGTTGCTCAGATGGGAGGAAGCTGCTGACCGCAATATCATCTTCTTAGCTTTGCCTCTCTCCACCCCTGACGCAGCAGGGTCCATTACGCGGACGACATCCTGAAGCCAACAAAACAACGGGTCTCTCTCTTTCTTTTCTGTTATTACGTCGACCATAGCTGCACGGCCAACAACTCTCCGCAAAACGCCTCCGCTCGCCGCCATTCGCCTATGAGTCGTCCAGACGTGGCTGCTGGCCTTTCCCTGCGTAATTGCGTGCACCGTGAACCGCCTGCGTAACGCGCATACAGTTCTCGAGTTCGTTCGTGACGTTTATACCGGCACCATCGTAAGCAACAGCGCAAAAAAAAAATAATAAAAAAATAAAAAAAAAAAACGAGACGAGGCACACGGAAAGGAGTCACAAGAACAAGCCCTGCTTTCAACTAAGCTTCTTAATCAGAAAACACAGATATATACAGAGAGCACATGACTATAACAATGCATGGGCGAAAAAAAAATTTGGCTACCCTTGCTCGCGCCAGATTCCAAAACGCGCTCATGGCACATCCTAGTTCAGGTTATGAGCAAATCAATCAATGAGCCGTGAGCAAATAAATAAATAAATAAATAAATAAATAAATAAATAAATAAATCGCGCTATATGCCCCGTGTTAGTAAACTCTTGCAGCTGGTGGCTTCCGACCATATGCCAAGGCGCACGTAAGTAGCTTTCGCAGCGCTGAACGGAACTAGCACTTCACGTGGCGTCGCAGCTTGGCAAACGGCGCCATGACTCGAGTGCCAAGGTCTCGAGCGGTCAAGAATGCGTGCAAAGTATAATACCTGCAGACCGTTGGCTGCGTTATGGTTCGGCCCCCAGAAGAAGGCAACACGAAGCTTAAATCGACAAAAGGGGGCGCCACAGACGATCCATTTTCTCGCTACTCCATGTACCGACGGCTTCTCTCCCGGCCGCGTCATTGCTTTTTCGACCACGCCTACTACGTGTAGTCGGCATCACCGCCGCTTCGTCTTTGTTTCTGCTTACGCTACCGAATGGACTGTCAGGAATGGCCTCTGCTTCGAATGATCTTTCTCGCCCACGGTTATGTTTGCCGCCGTATGCGTATATGCACACCTCCTGTCGACTCGTCATCGCTTCTTGAAACAGCAACTCGAAAAATTAAATTGCACGGCGAGGCGAACGTCACCCGCAGGAACTGCGTATCTGTGAACCGAGGCGTCCGAGTGAAGTCTTACACGTCAGACTAAAGATTAAACATTCGGTCGAAGGACACCAGGCGCCGTCGAAGGACGCCGTCAAAGGACAACCTTCGAGTGTTGTGTCCTTTCTGTCGTTGATATACAGTGACGATATTGTGAATGAGCTTACATGACTTGGCACTTGGTACCGAATGCCAGGTCATGTCAGTTGGTATGAAGATACCAATGACTTGGTGCCAATGACTTAAAGCCTTCATTAATCTCATTTACTTCCTGATTACATTCCATTACTTCATAATTACTCTAAATTACTTGTTAATTACTCTCAGTTAATTTGTAGTCATTCTCAATGACTTCTTAGTTTACGTTGTAGTGCTTTAGTGGACTATAGGCGTCTTGCATGAGGTCACCGACGCCGCGGAACAGTCACTTTTCGCGTTCAATGAGGCATCTAAGGTTTTCGCATTGAAAGAAAGAAAAAAACGAGGTCAGTATATTGGGTCGTCCAAAGACACCGTCGCACAGTCGCCGCGTTGTTCTGAGAAATCGGCCACAGTGCCATGTATGCTGACCAGTGTTTGTTGGGAGGCGTCGCATTGTCGTGCTTCTCGGCTTTTCGCCGAGCTGGACGTGCGTGCATATACAGTGCGCGTCGTCCTCGTTAGGAAGATCGGTGTGCCTGGAAACGCGCAGTAGCCCGCTGCAGTGTACGTACGCACTATAGTATGTACACCAGTTCACAAACACTACATGCGTAGCGGTCTCAGAAGAGCACCCGTTGTCCTGTCTTGCCGGACGTTGAACAAGGCCCCGGCTGCTGACGCCGCGCCGTGTCAACAGGAAGATCGAGGCGCGGCGGCTCCGAACTTCGTGCTTCACGATGTGGGTCAAAAGGCAACGGTATACATAAGAGCGCACGCATAGAGTAACGCGTGTACACGTTCAAGAGCTTGGGTTTCTCACAAAGGTTGCTCGATGGAAACTATACAGTGGTACGGTGGGAGCGGTCAGCTGTAGAGGTGGTTCAACGGAGGTAACTGCCATCTCGGAGGAATGCGTAACCCCGCGTATCATACGGTGTGAGCCGATGTAAGCACACCACAGTTCACAACCGTCTCACATCGCACCACGTGACAATGGAAGGTATAGCGTTGTCCAGCGCCGACCAGTTCTGACTGGTCTATGATGAGCGAAAAGGGGCAGCTAAGGCCGTTGGACTCCTGGGCAGGGAAGACTGCCCAGTACAGACAAAGACCCATGTTCGCTTTGCTCGCGTGCTGTTCTACATAAAATTTGTTTTCTCTGCATCTCGCTCAGCAGTTAGAACCCACTGGCTGGTGTGACGTGTGACCATGAAGGTTACCGGCACCCGCTCAAAGGGCCAAAAAGATATAGGGCCGTACACTCAAAATAGCACCGCACGCATCCTGGAAGATGGTTACTTCTGCTAGTCAGTGAGGCATCTTCGAGGCTGTGCTATATGGCATAGGCACTATAGCTGTACAGCGCAATGTCAACAACATGCACAAAACAGAGACACGGACAGCGCGTGTCCGCTGTCCTTGTTAGTTATTGCATGCCGTTGCCCCGTACAGCCTCGAAGATGAGTCCTGAAAGCTATTTAGGTATAATTGCAGAGAAAGAAAAAAAACGATGATGAAAGAACTAAATAATAAACTCGAGAAGGAGGAACAGGATGTTGCAGGTTGCCGGCGGAGAAGGCTGCGTAATGGGACGTTCAAGATGTTTGAACCTAAAGCTCCACTGAACTCATGTGCAGGACTCAAGTAATACCGGTGTTACACGGTCACACTTGATAGCAATCGGGCCTGGTACGGAAAGAATTTCTTGATCGTGATTGGCTCCTTTGTGAAAGCTGCGGAAGGGAGCCAATTACTCTTTAAAATTTTGATCCCATTCGGTCTTGAGTGCGATTAGCAAAGCACCGTGTGCCACCGATATAAAAAATAATATATAGGAGAAGCATAACTAATTAGCGCGAGAAATATCAACGGACAAGGTCGAGAAAACCTTGTCCGTTGTCCCTTTTTTTGCGCTAATTAGTTATGTCTGAAGTCAATTTGCACCAACTAGCCCAACTCGCATCTCTATAATAATCCTGAGAAGCAGCAGGATTGCGACTTGCAGGCGGTCGTAGCCTCGCAAATGCTGCCGGAAATTGGTATACTTGAACATCACTAGGTACATATGATATAGATTCTATTACAAATACGTTAACATTCATTCGCACGTACAGCATCACTGAAAACCTCTTCGCAGATAAGATATACTATACAGCTAATCCAGATACAAACACTAAGACATGCGCATACTAGATCGCCACTGTGCCACTCCAGCGATGTTTGTATGCAACCCAGTGGCCAGCAGGAAGAGAGAGGCGATCGTGCTTCACGATGTGGGTCAAGCAGCGACGCCGCTGCGATCGCGTAGTGTAGGGCGTGTTGAACATCAAGCGTTCGCGCAGACCGTATACGCGACGGCCGCCACAGCCCCGTCGTATATGCACGCCGGCCGGTTGACTTGCTCGATGCCGACGGCCGGATGTGTGGCAGGCTGCCGCCGACCCGGCAGCATTCAGTCACGAATGATGCCAACGATTGAAATTACAGTCGCGTGTAACCTTATGTAACTCCTGTAATACGATGACCGGAGTCTCGAACTTTCTTGCTCATGGATGCACGAGTCCACGCCCTCGCGGAATCCTGCAGCGTGTTATGGGTCCGGTGTAAGCGGTCTATGTAAGCGCTTACACTATAGGTCATTGCACTAAGTAGCCACTGCATACGCACACCGTCGGCTGCACCCTGTACTTTCTCCTACGTAGGAGATAGGGCGCGTGGTAATAGCTTTTAGAGCTTCAATCGTAAGCCATCCTGCGTACATCAGATGAGAGCTGTGGGTTACACTGTCGCGATTACGATGCGCAATGCATAGCTGCAGACGTTTCGCGCACAATCAGGTCGGCGAGAAGTGCATACTGCATTGGAGTAGCAGGTAAGGGGAGGGGGGTTGCTGCAACCCCCCCCCCCCCCACGAATTATTTAAGTTTAGCATGTGGATATATACGCGCGAACATACAAACTCACGCACGAACATAAACGGTGGTGAACCACCGCTACCACCCCCTCCCTCCCTCCCTCCCTCCCTCCAAAACAAAAAATTCTGGCTATGGCTCCGGGTACTGGTAGACAGGCTTTTCGTTGTCCCGTTTGTGCGTCGAAAGTCTACAGTAGCAGACAGTCGGCGCTTTTCGTTGTCGTCTTTCTTTCCTGCTTCACCTTATTTCTCGCCCTTATTTTGTCGTCTAAACCATTCAGTATCGACCAGCTCAAGTTCACACCCTTTCAAACCTGCGCAGTTGTGGATTGCTACCAACTCGACCAAACCAGTGCCATATATACCGCCATGCAATGCGTCCTATAGGGTACGGTATTTTGTATAGCTGCTATGATAATGGAATTAGGCAGGACGTGAGACGCATATTGCAGGCGTTACCGGTGGTCTGTTAGCGGCACGGCGGGTTACGAATTACAATTCTAGCGCCCTTGTATAGGCTATGCTCCTAAATGTGCTGTCTAGCAGGGGCACCTAGAGAGACGCATGCTTCTTAGAGGTGACGCTGACTCAACGGAGCGCATGATCAGACGTGCTGCGTCGCGAACTTGGTCGAGCACAGGCGGTGTCTGAAACATGACTTACATGACGTGCACTTCCGGCTCCCGCAATTGAATCCGGCGCTTGCTGTGTACAAAAGCATGGCCCTTGAGATTTGTGGCTGTTGCTCAGGTGAAACTGTCGCCTGGGACGTGACTTTGGACGTCACCTATCATGTGGCTGCGGCTCCTACGACTGCGCTTCTCAAGCACAACATAAAGCTTCGTCTCTCGCTCAAGCACCATCGGTATTTGCAACGCGGAACGTGCTACTTGTACTGAGCTCCTTATTCGAAATGGAGAGGGACTGACCTTAAAATCGGCCGGTGCAGCTTCGCTTATTTTCGTCCTTCTACACTTGAGCTTGTCAGCTAGCACCGTTTGTTGCATGCATATGTAATCATCCCGTAGGCTATCGCCCGCGAAACGAAAACGGCAGTCGAAGGAAGCTTCCCCGCTAAGGAATCCTTAGTGCGGAGAAGCCAACACTAACGAACACTACACATACACGGAGCCACGCATGTGAAGGGAACTTTTGTCAAACCTATCACAGCCGCTGAGAGCACCCAGTGACCGCTGTTCAATGAGCGATATGTTAGCTATCACGGAGCACACGCAGGGATCGCCAAATGAATGACAGTTGTAGTGACGCGCGAGCTTAACGCAGCATAGCGAGACGTTACCGACGTCGCAACATTTGCGGGTATTCGCGTTTCTTTACGCTATGCCACAGCTCTGTCTTGTGAAAGTAACTACACATGTGCGGGTGTATGAACACGCGCGCATAATGATATCTTAACGGCGTGAAGATGAAGAAAAACACAACATGATCATATTCACCACCATCCCCGTCTACTATCCTGTTTTCTCCTGTGCGCGTCGTATTGTCTTTATCGGCAGGAGTATATAGCTGGCCCCCAAACTGTGTACGAACGCATCAGTATGGAAGTCAGTGGCAGACACCCAAAACAGGCACGGACACGCATGCGCCGCCCCGTTCGCGTGTTGCGTGTTCGTATATACGCGTTTAAAGAGTACATGAAGAGGCGCGCACACGCAACCAGAAAAAAAAAAAAAAGAATGGACAACGCTCTGCTGGCGACGAAGAAGAAGAAACACAGGTCGACCCTCTCGAAGGGGCTTCTTCGGTGGCGGCAAGTTCAAGGGCGCTCGCAGCAGCAGCAGCGTGATGGCGCATCGGTCGGCCCCCCTTCATCCTCGCCCCCTCGCGGGCGGTCGCTGTACGACCCATTCGGCGGACGCTCCTCCGATCAGCAGGACTCTCCAAAGCTGCCGAGAATAGGCGTGCAGCGACGTTGTAGCTACATCAGACATCAGCTGGACACTATACGCATGGGCTGTACTTACGGGGCTGTACTTATAAAGAAATTCGCAGGGATGAAATGGAATCAGCTTGCACAGGATAGGATGAACCGGAGGTCGCTGGGAGTGCCATTCGTCTTGGAGTGGACGTAATACCGGTGTCACACGGTGCACTGCTAATCGCGATTAAGCCCAATTGGGATCGCATTTCCGAACAGTGATTAGCTCCCGCCTGGAGCTTGCGCAAAGGAGCCAATCACGATCAAGAAATTCGATGTGGATCAGGCCTTATCCCGATCAAAAGCGACCGTGTGGCAGTGGTGTAAGACAAGGGTTCAGAATGATGACGATGTTGACTTCCACTCACGCGGTGATTTGTGGTGATGTCCGGATGCCCTGAGACCCTCCTACCCGAGGAACGCGGGTTCGATCCCGCGGCTGCGGCGGATCGCATTTCGATGGAGGGCAAAATGCTAGAGGGCCCCGTATACATTTATTAAGGTGCACGTTACAGAATTCCCGGCGGTCGAAATTTTCCGGAGCCCTCCAGTACGGAGTGCCTCATAATCGTATCGTGGTTTTCGCACGTAAAACCCCGTCAATTATTATACTGAGACCCCCTCTGCCCAGTGAAATTGGTGCGCGTAGTGCCCTGCAACCCACGACGAGAACTAACGATGCTGGTCGTCCCTGTTACCATGTCGTTCGAACGCTCACTGGGACGTGAATGAATTTATCGGCATCATTATTAACATTATTGATCATAAGCATGGGTTCGAACAATTACCATCGCTATCATTCCCTGCCCCGCCTGCAGTCTGGAAGAATGCAGCATATTTAGAATTAACGTGAATAAAAGTACCGCGTATATGTATACAACGTGTATGAAGTGTGACTGGTCTCGTGGTTCGGGCATCTATCGTGCTACGCATGATGTACGCATGATGCAAGATACGCATGATATACGCATGGACACGTTACGTACGTGTGATACGCATGGTGTAGTTTATCCGGAAATTCCCTTTACTCTTCATTCAGCACTTACACCCGCTATGGTTTTATCGATTAAGCAAACTTTTCTTTCATTTTCTTCTGCGCACTCTAGCCTTAGCGACGTCGGCGATCGGCTCCAGCTTTGGACAACGCTGCACGCATTTATCGAGTCTGCGAGAGAGCGCGCTAGCGCACTCCGTGAAGCAGACCGTCCATGCAGGTCGTTTTCTCTCTCCTCGTCCATATATACAGCTTCTTCTTCTTCTTACTTTCTTTCCTTCCATTTTTTTTGTTTGATTTTTTACGACGCTATCGCTAGCGTGCGCTCAGCAGGCCTGCGAGACATTATGTACATACTAGCACGCACGGGAGGGGGGGGGGGGGGGGGGAGGCTAAAGCGAAGCATCGTAGAATAGTCGTTTGCTGCAGGCTTCGTTCGATTCCCTGAATGGCAAGAAGAACCGGGTAGCACGAAGGGCAAGAGGAAGGTTCAATCGCATCGCCCGCCGCGTCTCCGCCCCTCTTCCATTTCTTCTTCTTCAATCTCGTTCAACGTGTTACGTCAAACCTTCCGTGGAAGCCATCCGAATGCCTTCTTTGGGAAAGGAAGCCTGACGGTCTTCATACCACGCTTCTTCTTCTTCGTCTTCCATTCTTATACGTAGTCCATTCTTCCGAAAACGATTTTTTTGCGCGCTCTCGTCTTTGAAGCGAAAGAAAAGCAACTCGATTGGTCACCGCGTTTTTGGCTGCGCGCATCTCAGAGGCTAGCATTTTTAGCGTATTCGCTGCACGCACATCTCAGGGGCAAGTATTTTTTTAACCTCATCCTCCCTTCTTCTTCTCGTTCGGCTTCCGCTGAATGACTCTAGCGCCGCAACTTATACGCTATACGAGACCAAAAAAAAAAAAAAAAAAGAGAAAAGAAAAGGCATTGTGCCTGCTCGCCCCTCGGAAGACTTTTGCGGAGGGTAATCGGAATTCTTGAATGGCGCGAAGCGAGAAAGTGTACAAACGGTGTGTACAATCGGACGGTATTTGCGAGTCCGGCGGCCACCACCGTGGTGGGGAAATTTTTTCACTCCGTTTCCTGGACGCAATTCGCGCCGCTCTGGGATGGAAAAAAAAGGTTTTCTATTGATTTGTTTGCTGGTTTTTTTACGTATCCACGATGACCTTAGTTCGAAGGTATACAGCGGTGGCTTCCTTCAATTCGTCATTAACCCCCCCCCCCCTTTATTTTTTATTTAGAGGGGCATGAAATCACCGGTTCTTTTTCTTGACTTCTCTTTCTTTCTGTAATCAAATCGAATGTACGGGTATACGAAAACTCTATAGCTTTTTGTTTGTTTGATTGTTTCCTTTTCGTCTTCCATTCAGTTGAAAGCATTCCCAGGCACAGCTTATACGCCGACGCAAAACATCGAATGCCAGTGGCCATGGCTACGTCATTTCTTTCGACTCGCAGTGGCCGCTTATCGTTGAGCGCTTCCTGCCTGGCGAATCGCCTATGTCTTCGATCGTTCACGCTCGAATGAGACTGTCCGGATATGCAGTCACCGGAGCGGAACTCGTGAATCTGTATAGAGGAACAAAACTTTTGTCGTACGCTGGCTATCTCGCTGTCCGTTCAACCCTGTTTTATGCGGAATCTGATGTAGTTGCGACTTATACTCAACTATATTAGTGAGGCCCAAGTTCGTACGACACGTAATAGTTTTGAAACAAGTCTGCCTCGGTGGTATACATGTGGCCATATTGTGCTGGGCTGCTGAGCCGAATCGCGGGTTCGATTCCAGCTGCGGCGGTCGCATTTCAGTGTAGTCGAAATACTAGAGGCCCGTGTACTGCGCGATGTCAGTTCACGTTAAAGAACACCAGATTGTCGAAATTTCCGGAGACCTCCACTACGGCGTGCCTCATTATCATATCCCGGTTTTAAGACGTAGAACCCCAGGTATTAATCTAAGTTGTGAATAGTACCGAAGGTTAGAAGCGAAGGCACTGTACGTACAGTACGGTCCACTGTTAAAGGGAACACTCGAATGAGAACCTTTCATATTGCTCGCCCTCTAGCAGCTATAGTGGATACGGAAACATTGTTCATACACTGCACTAGTCTGTCAAAAGAACTCAGAACTGTCAACCACCAGTAATCTTATGGAAACCTAAGCCACTGTGCTTTTGCAAGAGAGCGAAACCTAAACATGCCATGCGCGCAAGTGTTCCCTTTAACAATGGACCCGTCTTGTACATGGCCTGTCCTGTGCAGTTTCCTGACGAAAGCGATGAGAAGCCGCGTAACGAGAAATGACCTTGATGACCAAGGCATGCTTCCGTCGTCAGAACGTTGGCTCAAGCGATTTTTTGTTTGTTTGACGTCTTCTCGTCAATTTGTATCTTCGTCTTCCTCAGAACTTGTGTCTTGTTCGTAGTAGAGTGTGAAACTGAGCGGGTTGGTTGACGTTCTTTGCAACAGCCGAGCAAATGGACAAAACGTCCACGACCTCCTGCGTATACTTTTCCGCATTATGTTGTTGTTCCATTAGCGCTGCCGTTATACTTACAGTGAACGTCTCGTCCGTGTTTCGACGAAAGCAAGTGGTGCATACTACAACATAATCTGCGCGCCGGTTTACGTTATATGAGTACTCTGCGTTGGCTTCGTATCTCGTACCGGCGGCACCAAAAGGAAACACCGCAAAGGCGTCGCGGAACGGCCACGGTGTCATCGACCCCGCGATACAAGCATGCACGCTCCCTTATTACGGAACTTTTCGGGGGTCGCCCTTGATGACTCCCCCGCGACGATTACTATACGTACACACCGAAGAATAATCGTGATGGTCTATATCGGCCGGCATGCCGTGTGTAACCAGGATAATCGTCGAAGCAGCGTGTAGTACATACCGTCCCAGTTCTTAAAACGAAACGACGCGCGCGCCGGGCCTCATCCTTCTCGTCCAATTCGGTCACCGCCGCGAAAGACCGAACTTGACCCCCCCCCCCCCCTCCAGTCGTGCACGCTTTGCCCTCCTTCCAGCACTCACGAGAATATATATACACTGCCCCCGGTATCAAACGTAAAGGTTATCAGCCTCCCTAATCTGCCACCGATTGCTCATTCCTCGCGTGATTTAAGGTCCGCGCACTAAACGAAGAACAAAAATAAGAAACACTTCGATTCGCACTTCTTAGCTTTCTCTGACCGCATTCGCGGTCTAACTCCGCCCATGTGTGAGAGAGGGAAAGAAAGAAGGCATATATAAAAAACGTTTAATGCGGGAAAATGTGAACGAGTAAAGAAGAAAGTAAAACACGAACGGGGTCTCTCACATAATTCGTTCCACTCTTGGCATCACGCGGCCTCTTCGACGCGACTTGCAGTGCACGCCATATGGCATAGTGTACTACTACGACTATCCAACAGGCGGCGTCGTGCCCTTTTATCGGCGCCGAATGCATTTTCATGCGCGATCGGTGCGAGTGAGTTGTTGTGGCTGGAGGTATACAGTGACCTATACCCTGTATGCTTCGATCACGTGCGCACCGAGAAGAAAATGTATTAAAAAAAAAACAGATTGCAACTAGAAAGGAACACAGGAGGGGGGGGGGGTTGGCAGTGCAACTAACGGGCTTGCGTATTCGCACATGAGCGCCACCTAGCGGTCATCTATATGCAACGGCAGGCCACCAAGATCAGGGGCGCAAGAAGGAAGCCACGCATGCGCGTGAAAGCTCTTTCTTAGACTTTTGTCTTCTTTTTTTTTTCTTTATTTCGTTCTGTATATAGCTAACTTGCCCAGCTGGAGCGCACAGAAGTGGTCGCCTTTAGCGGTGGAGGAGAGGGAGCGAGACCCGCTGATTCACGGCCGACCCGACGCCACGGCCACGCTGACCCTTCCCGTCGCACTGTGCATGCAACGCTCCCGCGCCGCGCGATTCGATGCCGCCGCGTTTGTTCTATACCTTCCTCGACTCGAACGTATATACACGGCGCGTGCTCTCGGGCGACCCCCACGACGCCTTCTCGTTTGTCGGCGGCGGTCGTGACGCGTCCGCTCCGGACGGCACGCCGCGGCGGGAACGGGTCGCTCGACGTCGACCCCGAAAAAAGAACGGCGACGACGAACGTCTAACCTTAACCCTAACGTGGCGGCGCTCGTGCGCGCTGACCGCCGGCGCGTCACGCGAGCGCTTGACCCCGATGCGCAGCGCGTGCTTTCGTCGTCGTGGTCGAGGTCGGAATCGAGGTCGCCTCACCCCCCCTTCAGAGAACCGTGGGAGCCCCAGTATGGACGTGCACGTGTGTTCTGGTACAACACGTGGTCTGCTGCGAACGCGCGAAGCCGATGCTAATTATTGCCACTTTTGTTGGCGACACCTCGGTCAAATGGAGGACAAGTATGCAGGCGAGCTTGTCGCGCCTGGAGAGGCCTCACACAACTGAGGCTGCTGTTGTTGGGGCGGAATCTTTTCTATGTCCTTATTCATTTATTTCGTCTCGCATTGACCGTCAGGGCAAAGCTGGAGAGCCTGTTAGCAGAGCTCGAGTACATTCCTTCACTCCTACATCCCACGAACCAAGGGCCGAATTCACAAAACTTCTATTTCGTAAGTGTGTTGTTTCCCCATTGGTCAGCCGGCTTCGCTAATGATATCTCCCGCATCGTGATTGGCTGAAATATTCTCTTGCGAAAGTTTACATCCCAAGACGTTTTTGTGAACACGTGCCCTGTATATTGGCGGAATCACCTTCTCGTCTCTCTCACTGACTGCAAGCACCGACATTGTCAACTCGAAGAAGGTCATTCCACCAATCTCTGTATTACCCATTGGTATTACAGAGACATGAATGTGTTAATTAAGACTATTAGTAACAAATAAAGAAAACGTTTCGATTTCGTCTCACGCTTATGGGCAGGAGCTGCAGCCGTCGTCATCGAACAGCCGGCTTCTTGCCATTCACGTGCGTGGGCGGAAAGCGAGCGTTCGAAAACCGAACAGAGATCGAACGTGTACCACATTCCATTTTATAAACTTGGCCGAGGACTCGCTCGTCTTTTACCAGGGCAGCTAAAATATGCCCTTCTTACCTGAATACATCACAAGTATCTCCTTTTTTGGAAAAGTTGGCTCTGCAACGACGTTCTAATTGTACTTTTCACCTCTCCAAGCCTCCATCTCCTCTTCACCCCCCCCCCCTTCTGGACGTCTACCTCGTTTCGCAAACTGAACGTGAAATTCATACTCTCCTATAATGAGTACATATATACGGTCTCGATCGTATCCGAATCCACATGGTGGTTGAGTAGAGTTGTATTAATTTTCAGCGTAATATAGAAAACTTCGCAGGCCAATAGGCAGCTTACAGTCGAACACTCCAAGGAAACAAAAAAAAGTAACAAAAACAGAGTATGTGTGACGATGGGCTTGGCAGGATTTCGTTTTGTGGGCGGTGGGGCAAGTGCCCCTCTTGCAACCCCCCCCCCCCCCGGGCCGACGCCCACGTGTGTGACCCTTTTCCGTTAATTCTGACATACCACGCATATGACTCTCTTTAAGAAACACGTCAACTCGCCTTTTGGTCGCACGACCAAACGTATATCTTTAAAGATAGTCATATACGTGGCTATAGTAAGAACTCACAACGGAGTCGAAAGCCTTTTTTTTTTTGTACTTGAGTGAAGCACATAATTTACAGAACAGGCCTCTTGGTTATAGTTCCGCGGTCCAGTTACGAATACCGATACTGTGACCTCATTTCTACAGGAATAAACGTGCTGGCCTTTCGCGCTTTCATTTTTCCCACGATATCTTACCTCCGCACGTAATATATATAGTTACGACAGAGAACAAAGAGCTCGTTCTCGAAAAGAACGATTGATTACGGACGTCGAAGGGTTATAGATGAGGCTCGATGAAAAACGCCAACTAAACGTGCGCGCTCTTGCACGCGGGAAAAAGTTTCTCACGAGCTTTTATGTCGTTGTTGTTGTAGTTGTTGTAATTTCTTTGTTGTTGCGCCCCCGTTCGAGCACGATCTCAAACCGTAATGAAGACGCGTCGAAAACGAGGGAGGGGCCGGCAATCCTTCTATTCGCGCAACACAACTCGCGGAAACGATTTATAGAAGCAGGCATGCCCGTTTAAAAAGAAATAAACACTGCACGCAACCGGAAGGGGAAAGCAACGGGCGTTGTGGCCGTAACGAATGGGATCATAATCGGAAATGCGTTCAGCATTGCTCTAAGAACCGGCCCGGGATATCAACAGCCGGGTAGAGTACGTGCGTATGGCTGCAGCTATGTATCGGCGTTTCCATCTTCGCGCATGGCTGCGCGCGCGCCGAAAGTTGTTCGTCAACGCGCCGCCGCCGTTTCGCCTTTTGTTTTACACGCGCCTCGCTCGCTGGCCAAAAGCGTGTTGCCCGTTGATAAGTCGTCGTCTATATAGACAACGAACCAGTCGCGTAACGGTGCTAGTGTATGATCGACTCGCACGCGTGATGGCGCCTGCCCTCTATAGCTTGTCTCGGAATAAAAGCGTGCAGCGTGCGCGAAGCTAGGCCGTAGTGATCAGCTGTCACGAGCACCCTTTTTACACCCTTTTGGGTGTAGACGTTTTTTACTCTGTGTCACGAGATGTTACATGCGCTCGGGAAAGAGGGGTGCGCCGTTGAAAATATTAGAGCGACCTTAATGGCGATGTTGACCAAGTTGGTAAGAATTCTATAATGAAAGGGATGCGTGCAAACAGACACATGTTGTACACGTATTTATACAGGAGCATTATTATTTTATTATTATTATTATTATTATTATTATTATTATTATTATTATTATTATTATTATTATTATTATTATTATTATTATTATTATTATTATTGTTCTGTCCCCTCTTGAAGAGAGCGGCCATGGGCTATGTGTGTTTGCCTTTGAAGTGCCGCCGAAGGAGCGTCTTCTCCCGCGGAAAGAGCCTCCTTTCCCCAAATATGTCCCGACTGGAGGGCCCGTTCTTATCTTCGAACCCCTTCCTTTGTTACCCACTTTAACGGGCGACACGTGCGACCATTAGAGTGCAGACACGCCGCCGCCCAACAGCCCCAGCTCGGAGCTTGTCGGTGTCCTTAAGTTCCTGTGCCGAAAGGACCTTGTTTCTACTGGACTGACGAAGTTTGATGATCGACCTGAGAACTTTCGTGCTTGGAAGTCATCTTTCAAGGGCGTCATTAGAGATGTAGATCTTTCTGCGCAAGAAGAGCTCGACCTCCTTATCAAATGGCTTGGTCCTGAATCATCACGTCAGGTTCGAAGGTTGAAATCTGTGCATGTCGATGACTTTTCGAAGGGCTTAAACGTCGTGTGGAAACGTCTTGACGACACCTTCGGACGTCCCGAGGCAATTGAAGATGCGTTGCTGAAGAGATTGGAGGACTTCCCAAAAATACCGTACCGGGATAATGCCAAATTGCAAGATCTCGGCGACCTCCTGCTGGAACTCGAAGCTGCAAAGACTGATCCGTACCTCGCCGGTCTTACACACTAAACAAAAATAACCAGAAACGGGAGTAAACTGCTTGTCCTCTACACTGTAAGCAAAAGTTAGCCGAGATTGGGGTTTTTGCGGCTCATTACCTCTGAAAACTCCCTCGCTTCTAAAATTACTACCTCACGTTGGAGTAAAAGTGGCACATGACATAGTTTTACCACCACCTCTGAGGAACGTAGTAAAATGATGTCATAATCCAATTTTACTACGCGGGGAGTATTCTGTCACGTGATTTTTAACCCCCGTTTGAGAGTTTATTACCATGTGACCTCAAGGTCCTCCCGCTCGTCCCGCTTCGGCGGCTTTTGTCCGACGATGAGTGCCCCTCCGAGTTTTTTTTTTTTTTTTTAAGCTGGGCATTGTCGCGCCTCAGGCATTTCAGCTGCAGAAGCACAACGAGCGAGAAAAGCAGCCTGTGAACGGAAGGACTTGCTCGAAGAAAAAAGCCTGCTGGAAAGCCGTACTGCAGATATCGGCCCTGGAGACAGGCGAGTTGTTGTTGTTGAGTGGTTCTTCGGAAAAGACGCTTTCTGCCTCCCAGATGGGGGCACGGCTCAGCGCCTGTGGGACGAGTGTAAGAAGCTTGCGCTGTATATGTCTGGTGGCGGTGATGGCAAGCGGCTGCGCACAGCGGGCTGGATCTGAGGTGCTTCTTCTATCATCGAGCGGCCGTGCGCTTACGAGCGCAAGGCCCCGAGCCTGGACGCCGTGGATACCTCGCTTCCGTGCCGAATCGCGAAGAGCTACGAAGAACACTCCCAGCGCCAACAAAATCAGGCTGGTGTGATCGTACGGTTGTACAGTGGAGCAGTCGGTTGAAGTGGTGTTTTATTCTGCATTGGTTGTGTGTGTGTGCGTGCGTGTGTATGCATATGTGTTTGTGTATGTGTTTATCTCTATATATGTCATGGATACTGTGTTTTCTACGTTGATTAAATTCGAATTTCGATGGATCATGGTGCAATCGCGCTCCTTTTTTTTTTTTTTAACCATCAGAAATAGCCGCGAAAACTGAGTTAGGGGAGTAAATAAATACTACTACATCAGCCACAAGAAACTGTCGACCGAGAAATAACTCTCAGAAATCACCGGGAAAACATTGTAAAGGCAGTAAAAAATTACTCTTACTATACTCGCTGAGAACCTCAGCGGGGGTAAAAAATTACTACCGTTGCTACGTTCAAAAACTCGGTTATCGTGAGAGTAAACTTTTACCGCGACTGGTACGTGTAAAAAAAAACCCTAAAAAGGTTGTGCGCTAGAGGACAAGCAGTTTACTCCCGTTTCTGGTTATTTTTGTTTAGTGTGTAGCGCACAACCTTTTTAGGGTTTTTTTTTTACACGTACCAGTCGCGGTAAAAGTTTACTCTCACGATAACCGAGTTTTTGAACGTAGCAACGGTAGTAATTTTTTACCCCCGCTGAGGTTCTCAGCGAGTATAGTAAGAGTAATTTTTTACTGCCTTTACAATGTTTTCCCGGTGATTTCTGAGAGTTATTTCTCGGTCGACAGTTTCTTGTGGCTGATGTAGTAGTATTTATTTACTCCCCTAACTCAGTTTTCGCGGCTATTTCTGATGGTTAAAAAAAAAAAAAGGAGCGCGATTGCACCATGATCCATCGAAATTCGAATTTAATCAACGTAGAAAACACAGTATCCATGACATATATAGAGATAAACACATACACAAACACATATGCATACACACGCACGCACACACACACAACCAATGCAGAATAAAACACCACTTCAACCGACTGCTCCACTGTACAACCGTACGCCGGCCACCCGGTATATATAGGCACCGCATCTTGACCCGCCATGTAGTGCAGGTAGGAGACTTATGTTTTTCTTGCTTGAACAATAAAGATTCACAGCGCACGCGTAAACTTTTAACTTTGGTGGCAAGTCGCCATGAGACACACCGACCTTTTTAGTATAAACCCGCCTTATCTCACCTTTTTGATTATCCAATTATTCGCTGGCACTCCGTGTTGGCCGCACTACCGTTAGCAGTGCTGATGCAAAAACCCGCAAAATATACCTAAGCACACACAAACCACGGCCACTGAACAATTTTTTCATTGCGCAGCGCTACACAAACACAGTAGCAGCACATATCCAGGAACGCCGGCGAAGTAGAGCGGCGCCGTGCCTGTACCAGGTTCTAACGACGGCCTCGCTAGGCCTTTTCGAGGAGCACGGCTATGCGATAAAGGACAGCTGGCGATCTCCTCTGCAATTTTCGTCGTCGTTATTTTAGAGACAAATTAAAAATAGGTGTCCGCTATTTGAGGAGTCTTACGGAGCGATGCACTTACAACGAATGAGACCGCTCGCAGGCCCGGTTTTCACCGTGCTCGTACCGCTCGTACTCGCAGTGCACCGTCGGCCGCACGTTGGTTCCGTCTGCCTCGATCGGGGCTCGCCTTCGCGCTAGATGTTTCACAGCGGCGGCCGCATGGAGTGAAATACACAGTTTGGACTATACACAGTTGTACACAGGACTGTACACAATCTATGCGACGCTTGTTTCACCTGCTCCGGCGAGGCACTCACACCGGCCGCTGGCCGGCTCGGTGCCGACGACGTAGTGAAGCCTTTTTCTTATAGTTGTAGCCGGTCACTCTCCAGGAAGCAACCACGGACGATCACACCAGCCTGATTTTGTTGGCGCTGGGAGTGTTCTTCGTAGCTCTTCGCGATTCGGCACGGAAGCGAGGTATCCACGGCGTCCAGGCTCGGGGCCTTGCGCTCGTAAGCGCACGGCCGCTCGATGATAGAAGAAGCACCTCAGATCCAGCCCGCTGTGCGCAGCCGCTTGCCATCACCGCCACCAGACATATACAGCGCAAGCTTCTTACACTCGTCCCACAGGCGCTGAGCCGTGCCCCCATCTGGGAGGCAGAAAGCGTCTTTTCCGAAGAACCACTCAACAACAACAACTCGCCTGTCTCCAGGGCCGATATCTGCAGTACGGCTTTCCAGCAGGCTTTTTTCTCGAGCAAGTCCTTCCGTTCACAGGCTGCTTTTCTCGCTCGTTGTGCTTCTGCAGCTGAAATGCCTGAGGCGCGACAATGCCCAGCTTAAAAAAAAAAAAAAAAAACTCGGAGGGGCACTCATCGTCGGACAAAAGCCGCCGAAGCGGGACGAGCGGGAGGACCTTGAGGTCACATGGTAATAAACTCTCAAACGGGGGTTAAAAATCACGTGACAGAATACTCCCCGCGTAGTAAAATTGGATTATGACATCATTTTACTACGTTCCTCAGAGGTGGTGGTAAAACTATGTCATGTGCCACTTTTACTCCAACGTGAGGTAGTAATTTTAGAAGCGAGGGAGTTTTCAGAGGTAATGAGCCGCAAAAACCCCAATCTCGGCTAACTTTTGCTTACAGTGTAGCTATTTGGATACTGCGAGAGGTGTAAACAAAATTGTTTCGAAGTTACCATCCGGGCTTCAAGAGAATTGGATGTCAGTGGGAACAAAATACAAACAACAACACAACACTGCATTCCCACCTTTCGTGGTTTTCTCCAAATTTGTTCAAGATCAGGCAAGCATGAGGAATGATCCTAGTTTCATCTTGCAACCGCAAAATATGTCGTCTTCGTGCACACAACAAAAAGAAGAAAGTACGACCAAGGCCCCGCGGCAAAAATCATCCGTGTCAGCAAGAAAAACAAACGTGGATCACGCCTTCGAACAGTTCCAAGAAACCACTCCAAAGGAGCTGCTCGAGTCGAAGAGCTTGGAAAAATGGTGCCCGCATCACAAGAAACCTCACCCCCTTGAACGGTGTCGCGCTTTCCGGGAAAGAGCATTGGAAGAGCGGATAACCTTCCTCAGAGCGCAGGGTATCTGCCTACGATGTTGTTTATCCACAAACCACACGCAGTGGCAATGCAAGGTGGTCGTGAAGTGTCATGTATGCAGCAGTGGTGACCATGCAACAGCGCTCCACCCATCATCTCCGTGCTCAGAGTCGCCGAAGCCTGCTGAACGCGATAACAGCTCTGCACATCATTCGGAAGGAAGAGTCACATCTACGCGTACCGAGGTAGCAAACGCGAACGACAGCTACAGATCATGTGCTAAAATCTGCCTCGTGGATGTGATTCATCAGTCTCAGCCTGAAACGACACTCCGAGCATACGCTATACTCGATGAGCAGAGCAACCGTTCATTGGTCAGGCCAGAACTTCTCGACGAGCTCAGTGTGGAGGGGACACCCACGAAGTACACACTACGTACTTGTTCCGGCAGTACTGAAGTTGTTGGAAGGATCGCTCACGGCTTCTTCGTACGGAGCGTATCGGGTGATGTCAAGCTTCCCCTCCCGCCTCTTCTTGAGTGCGATGAGATTCCAGACAACAGGGAAGAAATTCCAACACCAGATGCGGCACGGAACTACCCTCACCTGTCAGCCATTGCAACTCACATTCCGCCTCTAGAGGAGGCGAGAATACTGCTTCTCCTTGGCCGAGACGTACTCAGAGTTCACAAAGTTCGCCAGACCATAAACGGGCCGCTCGACGCTCCTTATGCACAGAGGCTCGATCTCGGATGGGTCATTGTCGGAGACGTTTGCGTGGATCGCGCACGCAAAGCAGGCACTGTAAATGTGTTTAAGACACACGTTCCGGACAACGAACGACCATCGATCAACCCATGCACAAAACATTTCAACGTGAAAGAACCGCCGGTTCTCTGCGCTGCGGATGGACATCGGGCCCAGAATGATTTCTCATCAGTGACACCATCAGATGACTCCCTAGCACCTAATCTGTTCAAGACAACGCGAGAAGACAACGAGCGCGCCCTCGCCATAGAAGACAGGTCAAACAACTGGGTCGCCCATCTGCCTTTTCGCTCGCCGAGAGGTCGGCTTCCGAACAACAGAGACCAAGCTCTTTCTCGACTGTACTCGCTGCGACGCACGTTACGAAATAACCAGGAGACAAGAGAACGCTTCGTCAACTTCATGAAAGAGCTGTTCGTCAAAGGTCATGCAGCGGAAGCTCCACCACTTAACACGAAGAAACGCAAGAAGTAAGGAATGGCGCATGGGAGAGGATGATCGGCATGGCACGCCGCATTCTTGATTCAATGCTTATGCAGTCACGCCATCAACGGCTTACTCATGACATTCTTGCCACCTTCATGGCAGAAGTTGCGGCCATCATGAATGCCAGGCCTCTAACTCCGGTTTCTTCTGACCCTGAAGATCCCACCATCCTTACTCCGGCGACACTACTGACACAGAAGAAAGGATGCGCATCCGCAACAACTGGAGAAATAGACACGGCCAATCTCTACAAACGACACTGGCGTCAAGTGCAGAACATGGCTGATCAATTTTGGAAACGTTGGCGTACAACGTACCTTGCTACTTTGCAACAACGCCAAAAATGGCAAGTACCAAAATCTGACATCAAAGAAGGAGACGTCGTACTCCTGAGGGACAAAGAAGCAACCCGCAACGATTGGCCCATCGGTGTTGTCACCAAAAGCCTGCCCAGTGCAGATGGAATGGTACGCAAGGTGGAGGTGAAAATAACAAGGAACGGGGCAACCAAGACCTTCTGCCGACCGATATCAGAAGTGGTGCACTTGTTTTCACCTTAATTCAACAGTGGCGTCTAACAACCGCAGACACCAGACGGGGAGTGTTCTGTCCCCTCTTGAAGAGAGCGGCCATGGGCTATGTGTGTTTGCCTTTGAAGTGCCGCCGAAGGAGCGTCTTCTCCCGCGGAAAGAGCCTCCTTTCCCCAAATATGTCCCGACTGGAGGGCCCGTTCTTATCTTCGAACCCCTTCCTTTGTTACCCACTTTAACGGGCGACACGTGCGACCATTAGAGTGCAGCTCGGTGTCGTCCTTGTCGGCTCTTGGAGAGTGAGAAAACGCCGCCGCCGAAAGAAGAAACGCAAGCGGCAGTCTCGCCCCAGCAGCCCAACCAGCAGCACCGCTTTTTTACGGGGACCGAGTGCTTGTGAATGTCTTAAATGAAATGTATCTCTATTCCTGCTAATTAAAGTTACTTTTGTTTAAATGTTCACCGGTGTTCAACCGTTAACTGGCTGGATAGCGGACGCTTTGACCCGTCAAATGCGAGCTGCGAGACCAGCATAATTATTATTATTAATGTTGTTGTTGTCGTCGGTAATCAAATCATGATGTTCATCATCAATCACAATCTCAAAGTCATACCAGCCCCCTTTGTTGAAAAAAAAATAAAAAAGAAACTTAGATCTGACCCTGGGCACGCATGGCCTGTGCCTTTCGATCTCCTTTTTCGTGTCAATGTGTTTGCACGGTCCGCGTTTATACAGCGCCGGCCACAGTTTGCACACAACACCAGACACGCGGCCGCCGAAGAAAAAGAACCCTTTCTTCCGCCCGGTTCGTTTAATAGCAGACAAAAAAGCGAACGCAGCAGCGCGAGCCGGTATCGGTCGCGGCCATCTTTCTTTTCCCTCTCTCCCCATCCACGCCCCACGACGGTGCGTCACAGCGTCCGGCGGCCGAGAGCGGAAGCGGACCGCTCCCGAAGAACTGAGCGTGTGACCTGGTTATGGATTCCGCGCTGCAGCGCGTCCACTTGGAAGCCGCGGTCGCGCGGCTTAGCGTGAGAAAAAGACGAGCGTGTAACGTTTATGTAGTTATGTGCAGTACAGGGTGTCCACTACACTCTCTCGACCATGGATAAGCCTTTACGTTTTGTGGAGCCACGTGTCTGCCAAAAGTGTATGCGTGGTGCAAGCTTGTGCATAGATGGCCCCAGGATTTGTTTACATGGGCGAGGGGGGGGGAAGCGAACTTATGCGTTGTGTATTGATTATAGGCAGTTTTAGAACAGGGTACGCAAAGATTGCGTTCGTTGGGTACGTACGCCGTTTCCGTCACTTAACGGGGGGTAAGTAAGAGAATAGCGAACGACGCATGCGCAGGCGACGAACGCTAACGCAAAGCTTTGCGTGCCCTATTCTTAAACTGCCTAATGCTTGCTATTGGGCGGGGGTGTGGGGGAAAAGAAGGGGGCAAGCGAAAATTAGGGTGACCGTGACCGAAACATGGCGGTCACGGTCACGTCAGCACACAATATAAATCACGCTTGCACCGCTTGAGGGTCGGAGCTTCTTCAGCGTATATTACCATCACTCTCATCGATGTGTCTCTCGCCGACGCATGTCGTGCTGTCATATTTACAGCTTACGCCGCTTCTCGATGTGCTGTAGTTGGGAATGATGACGTACGTCACCGCCACGATGACGTCATTGCTATCGATATCCACACGACATGATGCATGCACCGGACGCTCGTGACCCCGAAGCGTGCGCTGCGTCGTTGTTGATTTTTGTGTGAGCGTGCACCACGCATTGGCTTGCACGATAAAAGGCCCTCAGTCGCGCTGCACGGAATTAAGTGTGTCGACCAAAGACGGCGGCGGTTATCGACGCAGCAGCGTGCCAGCTACGGACCGTTTTCCGCTTCGACTCGCCGGCCCGCAGGTGCGTGACATATACACATATATACATAAGCCGGTCTGCCATGCCTGGAGGACGCACTTTCACGCGTTTTGCTCTCTCTCGAAGCTCGTGCAGTCGCCGCCGCCGCCGGTGTATACGATTAGAATCACCGCCATCACGACGCCGCCAGGTATACATATACTATGCGTGCATTCACTCTCACCCCCTAATCAGAGCAAGTGGGCGAGGTTTTGCGTGCCGTCGGCGCAGCACGCCAACTGTTTGCCGAGCTGCGCTCCAAAACAAGGAGAAGGCGCAAGCGTACGAACAGCAGAACATTGACAGTCGGCCGCCATGGTTGGTCGCCTCTTTTGCCGGCCGCCATGTTGGCCATGTCTCGTCTGCTCCTCCACACCCTCCTTTCTTTTCCTGTCCTGCGCGATCTCTCTAACAGCATGGTAATAAAGGAGATACGGTGTGGCGCCGGTATCGAACACTAATCGCGACGCCGTTTCTTTTCCGTGCCGGTACCGCGGCTGTGCTCGCGTGTGCGGCTTTTCTTATTCTGTCGAGACATATACGTTTATCTTTTTATCGGTGAAAACTGTGCGCCTACGTATGCGTGTAGCTTTCAAGCGCGACTTTTAACGTTATCTCCTGTTTCGTTCCGTGCTCGCAAGGATTTGAACTGTCATTCGCGCGGTAAACGGGTGCGCGTGTGTTTATATGCGATCTGACCTTCATCGGCACCAGTGAATAATTATTGCGGTGTATTTGCGCGCGCCAGGTGGTCGTTTGCATTTCAATGAAACATGCGAGGCACGAAAAAGTTAGAGGCGAACTAAATCGCTGCGCGCCTTCTGTGTCCACTAGGTTAACGGTTTCTTCGAGGTGTGTTAACTGTACGTATATAAGAACAGCAGGCTGCGTTTACAAAGATCGTGGATATCGACACGTTCTGACGACTGTCGAGAATATCGAACAGCTTAGGTTGTAGTTAAAGAATGAAACACCTTACTGGGCCGAACTTGTGCCCCACAGCAAGGACAAGTCACACCGATATACAGGTTGTTTCAGCTAACTTGCGTCAAGTATTACAAAAACAAAGATGTGCGCTACGCGCGTCGAATTGGCCCAGTGTTGTTTTCAGCCTCATGCAGCACGTCAGGATATCTTTCCCAATCCGTCAAGCTGGGTAATTAACCGAGATTGCCTGACTAACTTTTAAAATAGCAACCATAACGAACAATATTCAATAGAAAAGTTGTAACGTCTGTTTAGCAACTTCGGATTTCATCTATGATAAGATAACTGCCCTGTTTAATTTTTTTGCAGATTTTATTTAGAGCGCTCGATCAAAAAGTGTACGCAGCGCAAGTTAGCTGAAGCGCCCTGTATATCGGCATGCTCTTTTTACAATGCACAAGAGTGACGTTACATTACAACTTCTTACCCTTTCATGCCCATCCCTACGCCTCTGGTCTATAGACGCCTTACAATGACATCATCTCAGCCGCCATGTTGGAGGACCAGCGATGTCGGAAAGTTGCATCTGTCGTTGTCAGGCGCCGTGTTTCTGCTGAAAGTTCTCGCGCATACGCAAGATGCGCTCCGCTTGCGCCTCGGTGACATCGAAGCATTTCTCGTGGCATTGAGTATGATAGCGATACACTGACGTGATCCTTTAGCCGCCATGTTGGAGCACCAGTACGGGAAGCTGCGTGTTATGTGCAGGACATGGACCCGTGGGTTGGCCATACTTCAGATGCTCGATATCCTCAAAAGTCTGTTACTCATTTCTGCACGCAACTACATAATTCGCCTCACGACCTCCTGCGGAAGCAGTAGACGTCACTATACTGACCCGTTACACACGTTGCACGCTTGGCGATTGGCGGCGGGAAAGTTTTCCAAACCTAAGCGTAACGTGCGTGAAACAACGCCGCGCGTGAGTATCTTCATGCGACCTAGTACTGTACGCAGTTTTAAAACGATATATAAAGGTGCGAAGAATGTCGAACACGGCGGCCCCCAGCGCGATCCGCTCGAAAGCGAACGCGATCAGCTCGAAAGGAAATCGCGCGGGCTCCAACTGCAGGTATACCGTCTCCATAAACAGGTTGCGTGCTCAACTCATGACACGCTCGGCAGCTCGCTAAGCGAATCGCCCGGCTACCCCCGTTATACCGGCAGTCATTTCCACCCTACATATAAGCGCTGTAACATATATATAACGACTTCCGTTGAGGAAGCATTTGGCTCAATCCGCATAGGCTCGCTTCATTCTTCCTGCCCCTTCAGTTCCGTCCATGGGTGCGGTACGCGTGCCTCGTTGTACAATGATGAGCGCAGCCTTGCGCTTGCGACGAAACATTGATCAGTCACATAACACCGCCGCGCGATCTATCCATGGGTTGTCCCGATGAGCGCAACCGATAAGGGGAACACCCATATTACACCCTGCCCCGAACGGAAGAACAAAACTGCACCCCCCTGAACGCCCCCCTCCCCTCCCCTCCATGACCACCCAAAGCCGGCAAGCAGTCTGGAACGTCAAAAACGTGGGGTGTAACACGTGTATCGGCTTACTACAAAGCGCGCGCCGAGGATTAGAGCAAAAGTGTGTCCGCTTGTCTGTCTGTATCTATGTGTATGTATCTGTGTGTGAATCTGTCTGTATGTGCGTCTGTCTGTATCTGTGCGTGAATCTGTCTGTCTGTACGTGTGTCTGTCTGTATCCTTGTGTATCTGTGTGTATCTGTCTATCTCTCCTATGTGTGTGTGTGTGTGTGTGTGTGTGTGTGTGTGTGTGTGTGTGTGTGTGTGTGTGTGTGTGTGTGTGTGTGTGTGTGTGTGTGTGTGTGTGTGTGTGTGTGTGTGTGTGTGTGTGTGTGTGTGTGTGTGTGTGTGTGTGTTTCGAAAGGGGGGGGGGGACCTTGTTTAGCGTACGTTAAACCGCACTCGTCGTGTATACGGCATGCTGGCGACCACGTATTCCCCGGTGCCCGGCACGCGGTTGTCGTTTTGCTGGCCACGTGCGCGTAGTGCGTGCGCGGTTGGCGCACGTGCACGACCTCGAGCCGCGCGCGGTTGTGCGTAGCAGCTGCCCGTAGCGTTCCGCGTGGCTTGCGGTGCACCGCCAGCTGAATCCCGTCGCCCTCCTCTTGCGGCTCTGGTGAGTGTAAATGTCGAACTGGGATCAACGCCGCAGGCGACGTCCGAAAACGAGAATCTGCTTTTTGAGTCCCCCGTACGTAACATTTGTACGAACTCTATGTCTGTATATATAGGCAAGGCAAACTCAGTTAAATAAATAAGTTGAAGTATAATATATTCTAGCGCAACGATTGTAACAGAAAGAGAGAACAAACAAAAACCTTAAAAATGTATAGTATAGATAGAACGGTAGGTAGACGGCAGGTACAGGTATAGTAGGGTATAGCATTCGACCGTGCTGAAGTGTTGCGTTTCGTAATTTGTAGAAGCTTTTATATTACTTTTAAAGTAAAGGTTTTGATAAGTGAAACGATGCATACGACGTCTAGCCTCCCCAGTTGCGTAGGTCCCCGGCGTATTATATAACTTCAGACACTATAACTTTTTTTTTTTTTTTTCGTGGGAGCGGCCCGCTGCGCGCTAATCGCGCGTACCGAAGGACTAAAATAAAGTTGTTCATCCATCCATCCATTAAGGTTTCCATGGTTGTGTGTACAGGTGCTGTTGAAGGCGCGGCTTCACTGTATATTGACGCACGACCTTTCCCAGCAGAAATGAACTGCATGCGCGAATCATCGCACTTTTGACACCGATATTTCTTTCAACACTATTGCTTAAGAAGTGCTGGACAAGGAAACGAGATTCTCAAGCTCCAAGACATTCAATATCGTCGACAGACCCACGGGCTCGGCATAACACCGCGATAACGTGCTCTTCAACGTCACACATTGCAATAAATGTTTCCCTCAGGGACGGACTACGCGATGTCTTCCACACACGCAGCTTTGTCACTAGTCACTCGTTTATGCTTTTATAATGGTTTGAAACATCAAATATGGGAAAATGTGCCTGTCACGCCGTAAAGCAGGCATACGAAAAATGACTTGAAATGCAGTGCGCTCTGAACGACTCGGCGAGTCAAAAAATCTAAACAGCTGGGACTACGCTGTCAGTCAAGCACCGACGTGGGAGGTTGAAAAATGTACAGCGAGCAACGTGTATCTTGCAAAGTGCAAAGCTTGCAGTGTTGCTACACTACGCATGCACTGCTACCGCCGGTGAAGTCCATGGAATGGAACCATATATAGGGTGTTACTATATATACGCGACAACACACGCAAGGAGGCCCGTTTTAATATATTTATATTCAGCGTTCTGCGCATGCATACACATGTGCTGTACTCTAATAGAGAGAGAGAGAGGGGGAGAAAGATGGAGGGGAGGGCAAAAAGTAAATGTATACATATAGCTTATAGTATGTAGGGCTTCTCGTCTCTGTTCTATCCCTTCTCCTACACCTTATAGAAATCTCTCTCTCTCTTTCTACACACACACACGCACACACACACACACACACACACGCACATATATATATATATATATATATATATATATATATATATATATATATATATATATAGATATATATATATATATATATATATATATATATATATATATATATATATATATATATATATATATATATATATATATATATATATATATATATATATTTGACGGCGCGTGCGGGCTCATCCTCAAGAATGGAGCGCCCCAATCTCGCATGGATACTCATCTACGCGTCGTCGGTGTCGTCACACCCAGCAGCCCATGTATGTCGCGTGCCGCTATGGAGACGAGGCTCGTGTGTTCATCGGCGCATGCGCCGCCCGATCGCTACGTCCCGATAAGACGATTCGAGCGTATACATACGTGCGCGCGGCGAGTATTTATACACGCGCACACACAGACACGCCGGTCTTTCCTCCATTCACGTGCGCGCGACGCGACGTCAAAAGAAACCGCGACGCCGCGCGATGCAGCTGTATGCGGGGCTTGTGAATATTTCGGCGCTCTTCCTTGGAGTTGTTTGTGTTCTGTCTTGCTTTGAGCAGTAAACCTAAAGTGCAGCTCTTGAAGTTTACGCGGGAAGCGGGTAATCTTGGGTGTGATTCAAGCTGGCACATCTGCGACCTGCGTGGACTCAAAGCTTACACGTTTCCGTTGAACATGGAATTAAGTGTAATCGTTTTAAAATGATCCCGAGCATCAAGAGAGGCGGTCTGCCTTTGAATTTTCACTTCCGGTGCATTTGCGTGTCCTCCAGGGGTGTGGCGATAACTTTATTTTTTTTTCTGGGGGGGTTCCGACTTCCTTTTACGCATGTTCGTGGATATGTTTGTATGTGTGCGTGCGCATATATACATACAGAATGCAAACATCTAGGGGGGGGGGGGGAACCTCCCCCTGCGCCTCCGGCTATGCCAAGGGTGTCCCCTGAATTTTACTTTAGCATGATACCCGATCGAAATCAATTGTTCGGCAGCGGTTGCACATGGGCGCATGGTGATTAAGAGGAAAGCTGTGAACTCTTCAGCTGCTTTTAGAAAGCGCTAATATATGTTCACAGTGTTGCTCTTTCTTCTCTTTTTCAGGTTTGCAGTGATATATATATATATATATATATATATATATATATATATATATATATATATATATATATATATATATATATATATATATATATATATATATATATATATATATATATACACATATTTCTTCCCTCACGCTACGATATATGATCGTAGCGTGAGGTCTTCTTTCGGTCGTCCTGCCGTAATTGTTTCCAGGAAACAGCGGTTCACCTCCCGGTTAGAAGTGATCACGGGCTGCACGTCCGTCGTGTACAAACACGTCTCTCCGTTCGCACCGTATACGCGCGCCAAGTCTGGTGCAACAACACCGTGTGCGCCAACGTTCTCGGAACATCGGCCGGCCGTCAAGTCCGGCGCTTGGGGTCAGTAGTCAGTCAGTCGGTGCGTTCTCTACCGATCAACACGGCGAGGCGTGGTCGATATGCGGGCGTCCTCGCTCCAGATGCGAGCGGCGTGCTCGCCTTGGGCGTCGTCCACCGGCAACCGAGGTCGAGAGAGCGGCTGCCTGCCTGCCTGCCTGCCCAGACGTCCGTGAGTTGTTCGAGGCGGCCCGATTATTTCGCACGCCGTCGACGCCGCTTGACCGCTTCGGCAGCGGCGGTGAAACCGTTTTGCACCAACAGAAAAGGGCGGCGGCACAGCGGCATTGCGCGACGCACTCTTTGTCGGACGGTGGTCACGTGACGAGATCTCGCCTGCTCGCCTCGCGGCCGGGATATATCGGCGCCTACCTCTTGAACGCAACCTTCGCGCGCCCGGCGGGGCACGGAAATTTGTAATACATTGCTGCGCCTGCGCGCGAGCAAGCGAAATGCTGAAGCTGGGAAACAGCGACGTCTGTATACACGAGTCTGGTCAACCCGCTATAGGCCGTGCATCACTGGCATAGCCAGGGGGCAGGGAGGGGGGTACAGTCCCCCCCCCCCCCCCCCCATGGCTATGCTACTGCAGCTTTTCAACAACGGCTTCTGGGCATCCGCCATAATCCCCTCTGGGCTGTTGTAAATATTGCGTGACACCAAAAAAAAAAAAAAAATCTGTCGGCCGGCTTTCGGCATCTATCCAATAAGCGATCGCTATCCAACTTTTACCGAACACTAATCGCGCCGGTCCAGCGGGAAGTGGTTGAATCGGCTTCGGCTGATCTTCCGGAAACATCGCTGCCGAACAAATGCGAGCCTGCTACTCGAATGTACACGATCGCCACGCTTGCCGCCACGGACTTCAGGATGTCAGAACGAACAACGACATCCTTATCGGACACTGCTATCAAGGCCATGCTGCGTGAAGTAATCGAGGGCCTCCCTCAAAAACTTCCTCCACGAAGTGTCACCGTTTGTAAAGCTGTTCCTCGTCTAAAGTAGGGAGTTCGTATTGCCGCGGCTAATCGCGCGCTATACGGGGACGTACGCACGTATATACAAGGAGTCCAATTAGCCCCTCTCCCTTATACCGAGCGATATGCGTGCGAGGTTTGTAATTGCGGCTGCTTGGGGCCGTCGCACGCGGTTGATTCCGCGCCCCGTCATGCGCACGCGCTCAGCGGGGAACAGACGGGCGCGTCATCAATTATTCGTGTGACGTTGCTCGCGGCCGCTGGAGGATTGGGCTGTTTTTTCCTCCTCTTTTGTCACCCAAAATCACCGCTGTGAGTCTCTTCCAATGTATCCTCCTTTCTTTCTCTCCTTTCTGCTCGCCTCTCACCCACTACGTCGCTGCTAACCGCCGGTCAGGTGTCAGCTGGCGTAGCTGGAATGTTAGGCTGCACTCAGTAGTGCGTAATTTCCTTATCTTGCCTCATTTCACATTTCAATGTTGAATGAACACTACTACTACTACTACTACTACTACTACTACTACTACTACTACTACTACTACTACTACTACTACCATCGCTTACCATCACTACTACGGCTACTACCAATACCAGTTACCATCACTACTACTACTATTACCACTACCACCATTACTATTACGTATTATTAGAGTCCAAAGCATTGAAGGACTCTGCTACTACTACTACGACTACTACTAATACCTATTTGTTGTAGTACCACTACTATTATTACACTATACTGCAAAAACACCCGTGTACTTAGGTCTAGGATGCGCGTTGAAGAACCCCAGGCGGTCAAATTTAAACCTGACCCCTCACCGCCCCCCCCCCCCTCCATCTATATTGTGTGTCACGTAAGCATATCCTGGTTTTCGAACGTAAAACCCCAGAATTTTAATTATTATTCTTTAAGATATGTAGAATTGATTATCTTTGCAAGCTTGCAAAGAAGTTCTCCGCTGGAACTACAATGTTCCTGGCCCCTTTAGTGTGCATCTCGGGCAAATCGGGCAAAAATTCTATAGCGGCACATTTAACGGGCATGATGGATTCGAAACCTAACGCGAAATAAAGAGTGCGACAGGAAATGTAAACGCGTGTATGAAGTGACATGCTTGCGAACAAGAAGCGCTTCACTGCAACTATTCAAAGTTCCTGGTCATACTATTAACGTACACGCGTATGAACCTGTACTATACACGGCTGCACTTTCTGCATGCATGCGCTCGGCAAGTGGTACCTTACACACACACCGCGTTCTGACACCGCGCACGGGCCGTCCCACCGCAGGAGGAGAGCCACGCGTCACCCCGTGTCTCCCCTTGCCGTAGACGCGTGCGCAGCTCTATACGTGCACTGCGGTAAAGTGTGAGCAGCGGCAGCAGCAGCACTGCAGACACGCCTCATTGAGCTCGCGTTCCTCTGGGTCCCATTCGTTTTGGGTGCCTGTCGTGTCGCGGGCTCGAACCCCCGTCCCATCTGCGTCTCGTAGCCCTGCGCGCGCCTCTAACGAACATCCTTTGTGCGGCCTCCCCTCCACCTCAACGTACTTCGGCAGTAAAAAGGAGCCCTCCCTCTCATCTCTTGCACCGGAGACCTACGCAGTCCCCGATCAGGTTGTGGGTGCGCTCCCTTATCCTCCGTCTGTTCCGTTCCGGGGCAATCGGAACTCGCACCTGTTTCACCGGCCTGCCTCTCCTCAACGGGCGGGTCACGAAAGTATCGGGCTCAATCGATACATCCGACGGTGTACGCTTGCATCATCCCAAAGCCGCCCGTGTCTGGGTTGCGGCACAGTATAGGGTTAATTTATATGCACTGTTCTCACTTATCTAGAGTTGGGAACTGCTTTGAACAGCGTTTAAGTTCGATTGCACGCCGGAACTATTATGTATTCGCTGTTATCGCTTATCTGTATACCGTGCCTTTGTAATGAACTTAAGTAGAGTGTAGTTGACTTTAAATGTGTGTATACATATCATCAACCAGTGAAAAGGTAACCAGTTCTCTCAGCAAGAAATCTTAAATATGTGAAAGAGTGCTACGAAATGTGTCCGTTGGTGGTTCTCCGTGCTTGGATCGTGCTCTAGCAAATTCAGAAGAGAGCATTCAACACATATCTGTCTGGTGGCAGGGCGAATCGCTTGAATGATAAAACTATAAGCGAAACACCAACGAAAATATTTTGATGTGAGTAAGGACTTCGTTCTACATCAGTCAAGCGATCCTTGTTGTTGAAAGTTCGCATTTTCTGAAGTTGAAAACGCGAAGAGACTCTGTTTCTTAATCCGGTCGTAAGCGGCTACTATAGAATGTCACTTGGACCAACTGTACCCTAACACGTTACTAGAACGCATTACCAGAACCTAACGTTGGTTGAAAACTGCAACTATAGGCAATGCCTCATTTATAAGAGCTCAATGTCACCTAAAGCGAGTCATGGTAGGTGGCTGCGTACATATAGCCGTGGTGTTGCATGCGCTATCGCGGTTTCCATGTTTTTCCCGTTCTCTGTTCACTCCACGCTCGCGACAGCGAGAACTTCCGACACGATGACCAGCAGTTATTTGTGGAGAGAAAACGGAAAAAAGAAAACCTCTATTGGTCTCGCATGCGCAGTCTTCGCGAGTGCCACAATTGCAGTAAGGTATGCAACCCATCCCGCCTCCACACTCGGTGGGTCATGTGACCACGCGAAGTCTCCAGCACAATTAAAAGGATGAGCGTTACATACACGTATAAGGCGATCTTTTAAACGCTGCAGGGGCGCCGTCAGAGAAGTACACGCGACGCGATGCGCACGCTTTTAGCAAACCAGGAAGCGACGAAAAACAAAACAACAAAAGGTCCGCACGCTTCCGCGTCGTTTTCTCGCAGCCGTTATCATCCTCTTGGCGCTGCGCTTAGCACGCGTAGCCGGCCCTTATATGCCTACACACCGAGCGTTGCTCAGCCGTCCAGGACGACCTTCTTTTTTTAAAATTTTGTTTCGTTCGCCACTGCACATTTGTGCAACGAGAGAGTTTTTTTTCTTTAAGAAGATGGCATGCGGCCAGCCGGCGAACGAAGGAAGGAAGGAAGGCGCGGCGGCAGAGAGCCTACTAATGGGGCGTAGTCCTCAGCAGGGCGTTTACTCGTGCCCAGCCCTATACTGAAGGAGATCGCATGCATGCCGGCTACCGGGCGCCGAGCAACGGGCGATGCGACCGCTCAGGCCGTGTTATAAGCTGCGGCGAGGGAGATCAACCTCACCAACCTCAATCTCTCGTCGTTTCAACGTGCGGCAACATCCCCCCTCCCTCAAAATCTTGACGTAACTATTACACGCACTACTAAACGTAAGAACACAACGTGCAACACCCCCCCCCCCCTCATCCTTTTGACTTGACTGCAACTATAACACAGATCAACCTCCTTTTCTCTTTGCTTGAAAGTGCAGCTACCCTCCTCCCCACCAGTCTCGACTTAACTATTACAGGCACTAAACGTTAGAAGAGAACGTGCAAAACACCCCCCCCCCCTTTCCCCTTTTGACTTGACTATTACACTCACTAAAACGCTCTAAGCGGAATACGAAAGGTTTCCAGGCGCGTTAGAAGCGGGTTATGAGACGGAAGACGCTAGAAATCAAGAAAAAAAGAAGAGAAGGGGGGGGGGGGTATTCGAAAAAGTGGTGGTCCACCGGCGCGCCTTTTAATTTCCCGGATGCAACTGTAAGGAAAGTTAAAAAAGAAAGAAAAAAAGCTAACGGGAGGAGGTGAAGTGAAAGGCACCCTGTATATTTCTTGTTTATTTTATTTTTCTTTATTATGTCCGTGATTGATGACCGTATTCCAGTTCCGAGAGAGCGCCAATGGGAAGACAACTATGTGTGTGTGGCTTAGCTTACCGCGTGAAAAGGCGTTGTTTTTTCAGAGAGAGACCATCTGTAAAACGCTGCAGGACGCATTCAGTGCGCGCGCGGCTGTTCGCTCGGATATGTATGCACTGAAACGCGCAGCTGTCAGCGTAGGCAGCGGAAGTGCATCTTGGTTTTGCGGCGCGAAAGAGTGCGCGCGCGGGTTTGCGTTCGAACACGTTAATTAACTATCTCAGCGGAGGTCATGTGCTATCGTGGTCTTATTTTTTAAGCACGCTGATAGTCTTCTTTTCTTTCTTTTTTCTTCGTTGTGGACGTGTAAATAGAGCGCGTTTTTTTTTTCTTTTTTTCGCGCAATTTAGAAGTTGTGAATGGAAAAGATCTATCGGAGGTTCACCGGCCGTGAAATAAACACTTTGAATGCGTTGACTGTATGGCTGGTTTAACTTCCCAAAGTGACAGGCTTTGTGAGCTATAGACACCGTATGTAGGGGGGGGGGGGGGGGGGGGGGCTCCAGATTAATTTAGACCACCTGGTGTTCCTTAACGTGCATTGACATCGCACAGATCGTATACACAGGGCCTCTAGCATCTCGCCTTCATCGAAATGCGACCGCCGCGATGGGGATCGAACCCGCGACCTTGCAGTCAGTAGCCGAGCACCGTAACCACGGCGGTAGCTGAATGTGTTGGCGGTCGAGTTGTAATCACGCAAACGGACTACGTAAAAGAAGCGTTA
Source organism: Rhipicephalus sanguineus (assembly GCF_013339695.2). Classification (NCBI taxonomy): domain Eukaryota; kingdom Metazoa; phylum Arthropoda; class Arachnida; order Ixodida; family Ixodidae; genus Rhipicephalus; species Rhipicephalus sanguineus. Next base: position 56,112,348 of record NC_051186.1, read on the forward strand.
ATAATTAATATCGCTAGGGTCGCTACGGTACGCGTAGCCCGCATACGCAGTCATATACGGTACGTTCTTTTCCTTTTATATTGCGATATGAAATAATTTCGGATATCACCTGTGGAAGATAGCGTTATTGCAGTTTATGAGTTCGATTACTCGATGCGGCAGATATGCTTGCGCGAAAATTGAAATACATGCATGTAGTATTTCGATAATGGACTAAATAACTAAAGTTCACTGCTTAAGTCTTAATTGCGTAACGGTACATCTAGCTATTGATGAATTAGTCGCATTCGTAGCTTTGCATCTATCTATCTATCTATCTATCTATCTATCTATCTATCTATCTATCTATCTATCTATCTATCTATCTATCTATCTATCTATCTATCTATCTATCTATCTATCTATCTATCTATCTATCTATCTATCTATCTATCTGTCTGTCTGTCTGTCTGTCTGTCTGTCTGTCTGTCTGTCTGTCTGTCTGTCTATCTATCTATCTATCTATCTATCTATCTATCTATCTATCTATCTATCTATCTATCTATCTATCTATCTATCTATCTATCTATCTATCTAACATACACACACACGCACGCACACACACACGGTGCCCAAACAAATGCTAGCTCTAACGGGTCCAATGACGGAAGTGCACAGCCACACACAGCCGATTTAACGGTCAGTAAAGAAGCCCACTAACGGACACGGATACAGATCGTTTCATTTCGGGTGCTTCGTCCGATAGAGCATGCGCTGTGCTCGAACAAGCAAGTAGCACGCTCCGCATTTGTTTTCTGCTCGCTCCTTTTTATCGGCCTTACCGTGGATGTAGAAATAATGGCACGATAAGAATGTAGCGTTGTTGTATGTAGATAACACGCTACCGCTCTTGCGCTAAACTTCGACGGACGCGCTTGTAGCGGCGGCGGCGGCTTTTACAAGACGATCCAATCGGGGACCGGGAAACGTGTCAAGGGTGCTCGCCGTGCGCGCACCCGCTCACTGATAGCGCGTAAATAAATAGCGGCGCCCACAAAGTGTCTATTTCGAGACGGTGTACGAAATAAAAGGACCCCCAAAAAACCACGCTGACATCTTGGACAGGATACGCTGGCGGATAAGCGGTCGGGGGACCGCTGTTTGGTACTATCGTTTCGAGGTTTTAATTTTCTTTCTTTCTTTCTTTCTTTCTTTCTTTCTTTCTTTCTTTCTTTCTTTCTTTCTTTCTTTCTTTCTTTCTTTCTTTCTTTCTTTCTTTCTTTCTTTCTTTCTCCTTCAGGGCTATAGCCGTTTGAAGAGGTGCTCCAGCGTATAACAGATGCTCGCCGCTATCACAGCTGAATTGTTGCACACGGCTGACCGCACTTCGTTTCGGTCAAGTTGCCACATACGCAGCTACACAGACGCCGTTCTACATAGCTGTCCGCGGTCAGTGTATGTACGAATGTACAGTCGGCCGCAAAATAACACGGACCACGCGACCACATGGCGAAATCGCCATCTTCGCCGTCTAGTGGCGAGCCGTCTGCGATCGAGAGCATAGCTATACGGCCGCGCCTTCACCAGAGCAATGCTGTCGTCAGCAGACGGCTCGCCACCTAACGGCGCAGACGGCAACTTCGGTTAAGCGCTCTCGCGGCCCCTGTGCTTTTGCTCACGAGTGTACAGACTGGTCCAATATTAAAGGGAACACTATGTGGAGGGTATGTCCGGATTCAGCTCTCTTGCAAAAGCATAGCGCGGCTTTGATTTCCACAAGGCTACTGGCTGGAGGTTGAAAGTTACGACTCAATTTTCACAGACTATATCTATAGTGTCGTGAGCGAACAATCTTTCCACATCCACTTGCCGTTAGGGGGCAAGCAAAATGAAAGGTGTTCACTCGAGTGTTCCCTTTAAGAATGGACCGCACTGTACCTGCGTACGTAGGTACGTGTAAGGTCTCCGTAATGCTATTGGGCTTCTTGCACGCGGTTGTTTCGAGAACCAATTCAGTGTACATAGACAAAGCGCATGGCGTGAGCAGCCGATGCGTATAGGCTACAAACGCTGTACAGTTCCGTGGGCGTTGTTTCGTGGGAAGATGTTTTAGAAGAACAAGAAACTGGGCCTCGTGGACAGACCAGTTCGCGGTCCGGTAGCGGTCGCTAGATTGCTCATTGTCTTCTAGCGTGTACGCGATATTTACGAGCGATACCTCTCTCGCGTATTTCGGGGCCCCGCCCATACTGTCGCCGTTCGCCGCCTACGTAGTTTCGTTTTTAAAGCGTTAATAAGTTATCGTCTTTCGTTTTGTTGCTACTTGAGGAAGCGCACGAGCAAACAAGTCGTGAGACATTTATAGCCGGCTTAAAGCATATGGGTCATTTTGTACTTTATTTATTTATTTATTTATTTATTTATTTATTTATTTATTTATTTATTTATTTATTTATTGTTGCGCGTGCAGTTAGCTGGGAGGTAAGTAGCATTCGCAGCGCCATGCATGGAACAACGGTTCGAATGCGACTTTGGGAACGCAACACGCCAAAAGCGGGGTGCAGTTGCTGTCACGGAACTACGCAAATGGGTTGCTCTTAAAGGCGGACTTAGGTTATTTTGCTGCGACATCGCTGCGGCGTACACGACGGTGCTGTGTTGGACATTTTGCCACGTTGATGTGACGCTGAAGAAAGCTGCAGATGCTCCTATATCACGGCTATGCATGCGCACAGCCACGGCCGGACTGGAGAATCGTGCGAGCGTTCCTTGCGATCTCCTCGCTTGATAGCCCCTTGAGGCGATCAGGGAGAGCGCGTTCCCACTCGGAGATTTCGCATAAGCTCGGGTATACAATCGGGGACGCCCTTGCCGTGGCGGCTTTTGCGTGCAGTCACCACAGGCACCATTCATCACCGGCGCCCGTCGAAGGCCTCCGATCGCCACACACGGTGCGATCCTGCAGCAAAGCTGCAATCGGTGCGATGCGCGACCCCAGCAGCAATGGTGGTGGCACCCCGCTCCCTCCTTTCGAGGACGATGCAATGCGCGTTCGATCGTTTCGATGTCGCGTACGCAGGCTGTCTGTCCGGTTCTGTGCGTTTTGTTCGATAAGGTGCACTGCTTGCTCGCACGGATTTAGCTGTTTATGTGAACCGTGCGGCACGAGTATTCACGGCAGCGCTTGTAAAGCTTGTGAGAATAATACCGGTGAAATATGCAGACAGGAAGGGAGGTTAAACAGAACTAGTTCAGCATGGTTGGCTCATATCCGCGCGAGTCGGAGAAGAGGGTAAAAACTAGGAAAGAGAAAAGAGCGCAATATGTGTACACAGCGATGTGGTTACATGGTGACAAAATAAGCTTGTTTTTTTGTTGTTTTTTTTGACAGCGACCAGACGAACCATTGATACGTCTGCTTGTTCACAGGCAATACATAAAAAAAATATCGAAAAGGGACGCGGAGCGTATATTCATATATTACCTAGAGGTATCGAACTGTAAAAGCGTCGATGAGTAGGCCAGTAGCCTGAAAGTAGCCAATAACAAATGTAATTTCACAGATCATAGAACTAACTTCTTCAACTGCTCTTTTGAAGTAACGGAAAATAACTCTTGGGGTAATTCGCTAAAATTTTTAGGAATATGTACACTTCTCCTCGCTTCTCCGTATCTGGTTGAAGACTTCAGGGTTCATTAAAACATCTTTTTTCCTCTAAGCAGCCGATAATAATAATAATAATAATAATAATAATAATAATAATAATAATAATAATAATAATAATAATAATAATAATAATAATAATAATAATAATACACGGCCCGAACCTTAACCATTACTGCACCGCACTTTCGCATACGGAGTATCGAGTACGCAGGCAACGGCGAACATCTTGGGTCGCGGCAACCGATTTCCCGCTGCGACGCCGCCGCCGCCGCTCGTCCTCCACAACTAACCGTCGTCGACCGAGGCGGCCCGTTCTCCTCCGATAAGCTTTTTCTTACGCTTTTTTATGTTCGTTTGTTTGTTTGCACGGAGCGACGGTAGGGCCTCTCTCTTTCCCAATCTCCAACGCGTATACAGACGTGCACCGGGCGCGCAATTATCTGGCGACTGCCGCGCCGTAAGGAAGGATAATGCATTACGGCCACCGCGTTTGTCTCCATCTTTTGCTTGTTTGTTTGTTTGTTTTTGTTGCTTTTTGCCGGATTGCCTTCCAAGCCGCGTCGCAGCTTATGTGCGACTGCGCCGACAGAACGAACCATGGGGAACGACGCTCAGACAGTTAAACGCACGTGCGATTAAACGGCGTGGGCATCTTTAACCGAGCTCAAGCGTGTATACCGTCCCGCGTGCGTTTACGCGGTTGTTGAAAACGGTATTAGAGGGAGAGGAGGCGAGGCCATCGCTGATTATGCGTCTCGACTCGATCGCTTTTTCTTCGCCGTTCGCACGGTACGGCAGTGCTGCTTCCTTGTATGATATATGCACGCGCACGGGATGGCGGTGTTTCGTTATCGTTCATTGCTGGAAAAAGTATATAACCTCGTATCTATAGACGCCGTTAAAGCAAATGGAAAGCTTTAATGCGAAGATATATACGACTGGTCAGTATATACGAGGGTGCCACATAGCCCGGTTGCTAGAATTTTTTCCCCAGCCCTTCTTTGCCTCATCACACCTTGCACACGTTCTGTATTTGCCGAAGTGTCTTGCTCTATCGAGAAAGGAAAGTTATTTTTGGCTAATGCTAAATCAGTTTTTAGTTCTGAAAGTTCGATTTCATGTTTCTATTTTCCTGAAAGATTCTTTTTTCTCTCTTTTTCTCTAGAGCCAACAGCTCGCCGACGTAACAAACTACTACTCTTCTGGCACAAAGGAAGAAGAGGTGACAATGAATCAATGAATCAATCAAAGCGTGCCTGCAGCAATATATATATATATATATATATATATATATATATATATATATATATATATATATATATATATATATATATATATATATATATATATATATATATGTGTGTGTGTGTGTGTGTGTGTGTGTGTGTGTGTGTGTGTGTGTGTGTGTGTGTGTGTGTGTGTGTCATGCCTTTCACTGCTTTCACCTAGTTCTGTTGTCGACGGTGTGTTTTAGTTACTTATCGTCGTTTGCCCCGCCACGGTGGTCTAGTGGCTATGGCACTCGGCTGCTGACCCGAAGGTCGCGGGATCGAATCCCGGCCGCGGCGGCTGCATTTTCGATGGAGGCGAAAATGTCTGAGGCCCGTGTACTTAGATTTAGGTGCACGTTAAAGAACCCCAGGTGGTCGAAATTTCCGGAGCCCTCCACTACGGCGTCTCTCATAATCATATGGTGGTTTTGGGACGTTAAACCCCAGATATTATTATTAGTTACTTATCGTCGTCTCTTAAAGCTACGCATTCAATCAATCAATCAATCAATCAATCAATCAATCAATCAATCAATCAGACCAGACCACATGGATAGAGTGACGGCGAGTCCGAGTAGCCCAGTTTTCCGAGAAACATCACTACATCACTGGCATCCTGTGGTCGGCATCTGTCACGTCAGCGTCTGGCCTGCTTGTTGTACCACGGACTGACTGACTGCTCCGGCAGCGGGAGCTTCGTGGTCAGCTCGTCTAACGAGGAGGTGGCGCCAGCGAACGAGGGCTCCCTTCGAAGGCTGGCTGACAGCATCCGGGGCTCATGTGACGACACGCTGCAGGCATATGTGACAGACCCGGTACAAACCTATACGGTATACGCGCATGCGTAATAGACGATCCCGCGAGCTGGGTACACTGTTACTTTGAAGTCTTAAGAAGAAGTTTTATTAGCTCGTAATGGCGTTGCGGTTAGGGCTAGTTGGTGCGCAACGACACAAAGGGCGCCTATCCTATCTCGCAGTGCGTGTTTTTCTTTCTTTGTGTGCTACCTTGTTTGAGTGGCGCTCTTCATCTTTAGCTCGTATCATGATGCAGTTATGTCTTTTTTCTGCTTCGCTACTTGCTTCCCTTCAATAGACACAAGCTGCTCCTTCCGCATCCTGAGAGTAGCATTCTCTATGACTTCTCTGAATCTCTCGTCGCATTGTCTTCAGCATCCCCTTCGTTTTACATATTCCCTCTAGAGTTTACTTGGTCGGCGTCGTGAGGAAGATGGTTGTAAAGTACTGCACTATATAGGGAGCTAACCAAACTTCTGGTCTGGTGACTTTGGCGTAGCCAGTGGAGGGAAAATTTTTCAATTTTGAGTGTGTGTGTGTGTGTATATATATACACGCACACATACAAACACCTGCACGAGCATGCATAAAGGTTGGTCGAACCGGCCCCCCCCCCCCGTCCCCCACAGACAGACAGACAATGAAACACAGATAGAAAAATTCTAGCTACGCCGCTGTCTGGTAATGCCTCTAATTCGTCTCTGAGCTGATCGTGAACGAGATTAAAGTTTTGTGCCGTCGTTCTCCCAGGAGTTGCGTGACATGTCTAAGGCGTTCAAAGTATACACTCTCACGGGCGGACACCAAATTGAGGCTACTACAAACCATAAACAGCGCGTAATGTGCACTGCTTATGACCGCGTAAACGCGGTACACACACGCGCGACCGAAAGAACGAAGCATAGCGCACGCACTGCAGTTCCTGCGAGACGCGTCAAGTGGTGTCACGGGAAGGCTATGGCCTCCCCACGGACGACGATTCCGCTCTGGGTCAAGACCTGGCTGCCCCACAGAGGTCCAACGCGCGGGTCAGCTAAGCGAACCCCACTTACCCCCCGACGATCCCAATTTAGCTGGACGTGACAGACACCGCGTGAGGGGGCCCGGCGACCGACCCGACTAGTGACTCTAGACCCGACTCGTGATTGCACGCGTCATGACTCTGTCGCGAAGGGCGCATGCGTGACTGACCCCTATAACTCCGCGGTGCCTCACCGACACTGCTGTATTTACAACGTGTACGCGAGAAGCTGCGCACGCGTCATAACGTGTGTAGTCTGCCGTGGGAAACAGGTAAACCTTGCTCGTTCCCGCGGTTCCCGTTGAACGTGTTCCACATGAAGCTCCTGTGTAGTCAATGGCTGCTGCTATACAGGGTTATACCAAAATTATCGTCATCAGCCTGACTGCGCCCACTGCAGGGCAAAGGCCTCTCCTATGTTCCGCCAGTCAATTCGGTCCTGTGCTTGCTGTTGCCACGTTATACACGCAAACTTCTTCATCTCATCTGCCCACCTAACCTTCTGTCTCCCCCTCGCGCTTCTGCCTTCTCTTGGAATCCAGTCTGTTACTCTTAATGACCAGCAGTTATCTTGCTTACGCGCTACATGCTCTGCCCATGTACATTTCTTCTGCTTGATTTCGACTAAGATTTCATTAAAACCCGTTTGTTCCCTGACCCACTATGCTCTCTTTAAGGTTACCCCTATCATTTTCCTTTCCATGGCTCGTTGCATCGTCCTCAATTTGTTTCAGCTAGCATAAGCTATTTAACTCAAACGTTTCAGCTAACTTGGCCAAGTATTTTTTTTTTTTATTTGGTGCACTTCAAATAAAGGCTGGAAAAAAATTATCAGTACAGTTAGCGTATATGAAATAATCGCGAACGATCGCAAAAAAAAAAAAAAAAAATACGCCGCCTTTGCCCCGGGTGAGGATCGAACTCACGACCTTCAGATTATGAGACTGACGCGCTGCCTACTGCGCTACCGAGGCGGACAATGTGCGTCTCACAGACAAAGGGGTGTAATGAGTCGAGTACTGAGTCACGAAGACTCAAGCAATTCTCTTTCCCACGATAAGCGCGGTAAGTAGAAACGCCGCAGTCCACGGTTGAGGAGTTGCCGAGAAGCCTGGAGCGTTTCACTGTACATTGCCGGAGGGTCGACAAAACAGGCGTCAGAGCCGATGGTTCGCAGCAACTGCCCCCCACCCGCGAAAGCTTTGTGCACCTCATCTGGTTTAGCACCGCCTCCGTGATCGGCCCACCTTTGACCAAGCGACGACATCATGCGATGACGTCATTGTGTTATGTCACATTATGTGACGTCATCATGTGACGAGTACTTGCATCACTCACGTTGACGCTGTCAGCGCCTGCGGTCAACTTTCGCGTTTGATGAGGCATCTAAGGCTTTCGCCTTAAAGTGTCAAGCGCACGCCTTAAAGTGTCATGCGAGCGTGTCCTGCATGTAAGTCAGGATCTCGTCGGTACGATACGCTCTTTTTTTTTTTTAGAGCCGAGCTACGGAAGGGCGAACAATTCACGTTTCGGTATAGCGTTACGCACGCCGAACGCGAGCATACATGCAGTTGCTGTTTCTAATTTAGTGCGCACCGAGGTGGCAGTACACTCTGAATGACACTAACGGTATAATAATATCCAGTGCACCCTCCAACACCGGAATATAAAAAAGAAAGAAACAAAACCCTTGAAACGTTACAGTCGCGTACACGCAAGATGGATACACCATACGCACACCACGCGCACGTTCATTTTGGTGGTGGCCACCATACCACCCGTTTTGTGGAACGCGTAAATATATACATGCGTGTATATCGGTGCACGTTGCAGAACGGGCCGGGCCGGCCACGGCCTCTTCCCACGGCCGCTATGCATACACGCGAGAATCGTGACCACCGCGACCGTGAGTGAACCTTGTTGCTGCCTTTTTTTGACCATAAATCACTGCGAGCATGACCGCCACCTCGCGGCTGGCTGCGACTTTTTCCCGGAGGGGTTGGTAGGTATAAGTGAATGAAATTGGGACGCAGCAGAGCGATCCGCGCGTGCTCCACATAGCGTGTCAGCGGCGGCCCGAAGCTTCGCGAAGGATCAATTCTAAATTTTTTTTTTTTTATTCCAGGTTAAAGCCAAGTCATCTTCTACACCATGCATATCTCACAATGCAGAACGCCCAATCTACCGTCGATTGATAAGTGTCATCTTGAAAACGTCCGTTAGTGTGCAGTTTGTAAGGTTGTAGAAAGGTGTAAGGTTGTCCGAGGGAAACTGACCTGTTAATGTAAAAACAGTTTCCACGTGGTTAGAGCTTGCGTTTGAACCATGTGCCTAAACTGCCGCGCTTTCGGTTTCGGTTTCTCTCTCTATTAGCCAGGCAACCTTGTACGCCATCTTTGTGGCCAAGCATAGAGTTTCTTTGGCCAAGCAACCATGTACGCCCAGTATTGCGCGTTCTGCTCTCCCATCTCTTTTCATTTGTGATATGCCCCGCTGGTGCTACGTCTCTTTGACACCGCTGCGTTTTTACGATGGTTGAATTGCATTACTAAATCTGGAAGTTTGAGAGCATGGTAATTGTTACCGTCTGTATTCTTTACAAGTGGCCTCTATGCATCAACGCGTGCCATGGAAACGAAACAGAATTTGTCCCAAACCCTTCATGGCCCTTTTGTCCAAATGTAATTCCTTGGTACAATAAACGATATCATCAATAATACAAATAGATGAGGGGAAAGTGCAGAGGATTAAAGCGAAGTCGTCCAATCAAGAAATGTTTGTCGAAAGACAACGTTTCCGACACGCGGACAAGTTCCCTGACAACTGCGGCAGCAACCTGGACGAAGACAAGTTGCTGGCGGTGAGATGCAAGTCGACTTTTGTCGGCTTCACTGTTCCTTCTTCAGCAACTTGTCATGAGATCAGCCGCAATGTAAGACGTCCGCTCATTTCTCTATGTGGTCCTCCTTTTTTTGTTTTTGTTTTTTCACTTCCAGCGATTTTTTTTCTTCTTATCGTTTGATAGTGATATGTTGCGAGGTGCTCGTGTTTTCATAATTACATGCTGTGCACCGGTGTGCTATATATTTGCATTCTGAAGCGCACAATTTCCAATAGACCTGTACGAAAGTTTTTCCTCGTAAGTATGCATACGTTGCGTACAGCGCTAAAACCTAAAGTTGGCAGTCTTGTACTTCAAGTATGACTGTCTGCGCACGCGTATACAGACTCGCAAATGGACGCGGAACACGGTTTACTTTTGCAAACAGTACAGAAGTTCACAAAGTGATATGGATCTTGGAAGTAATCACCATTGGTTTATCTAGGAATGCTGCCGGAGCCGACTTTCGTATATACCATTAAAGCGTGCAAGAAGTTGGTCACGGTTATTGGTTGGAGACACAGCATAAATTACCACACCGCAGATTCCGTATACATTTGTAGCCAGTTAAAACCCCGCTGCATTCGCGGGCACATTATTCAATCGTTGACGTTTCCTGGAGAACCTACGAAGGCCCCCTTAAGTAAATACGGGCCGCTCGCCAACTTTAACAATAAAAGGGCTGCGTTTCTTCGCATGTATAACCCGACCGCGATCGCATCGCTCATAATGTATTCTGTCGCGCACACAAAGCTCAAAGACCTTCACAAAGCCCAACTGAATACCAGAAACCAATTCCGTTTTGTTCTTTTCGTGTCTAGGACGGTTATTTTGTGTACAGTGCGAACAATAAACACTAAAAGGAATGACGGCTATCTCCTCTTTGTTATGGCACAGAACTAAAAAAAAAAACAAAATGAAATAGGGCTTTTGCTTCCTCACTTGCTTGTCCTTACTTTATTTTTCAGGTACACCACGTATGCCAAATAACTAGCCCAGCATCGAGTAAACGATAGCTCTTCAATCTGACTAACGAACCCATGACCTCTGCGCACCTCGGGCATTGATACTGAGGAATCTGTGATCTCACCGAGGTTTACATACCTGTGACAGAACAGTTCCTCCGAGTCGTTTTAGGCCACTTGGATTCCCCTGCACGCGCTGCAACCGTTGCTTTTTAAATAAAATTTTAATTAATGATTCAACGTGACGTTGTTCTGGGCTTCGCGTTAAATTCGATCACGATATATGCAAGCGTTTGCTTTCTTTTTAATTCCGTAACCACCAGAACGCTATTGCGACGGCAGCGAATCGAACCCCTGACCTATGGTTCTTGTCAGTAGAGTACCGCATTGAAAATCGCTGTCGCCGCTTCCCATGATTTAATGTCTTTTCCACGGTTCCTGTAACTGTGTGCTTCACCTGCAAGCGCAGATGCAATCGAGGAAGTATACCACCAAACCACTTCACTGCAAATTTTCACTGCAAACGGAGATACGATAAGCGATGATACACTGACCCATGAGCACACCCTCTCGCTCTACGCTTTTATCATTATTATTATTGTCATTATTATTACTCAAACACTGAAACTTATGCGCACTCACCGGCTAACCGTGGCGAGACGACTCGAGCTATGCAGTAAATCTCGCTAGTTTCCAACATTCCCTCAAGTAAAAGCATGAGTCAGCAAACAGCGCTTGCTTGCAGAGCTCGCATGGGAAAAATAGACGTAATCTCTCACAGTATATACGTGGTATAAAATACCCCGCAAAATAACGAGAACGGTCCGACCGCACTGCCGTTACCTGTGACGCACTGCTTCGGTACGAGAAATGACTCGCAAGGAGCTACCACCTTCTTCTCTTTTTTTTTTCTATTGGGAGCCTGTATAGGAGAAAGATCGGTTGCAGTGATAGGCGCGTGAGAGAAAACAACTAACTGTCCGTGAGCGGGCAGGCTTGTGGATATGTGTACGGCCGCAGTTGGCTCGCGTGTATTGAGAGAGAGAGAGAGAGAGAGAGGGGGGGGGGGGGAGTGCGAGAGAATGGAGATATGCGCAAATCAGTCCAGCGTCCTCCGCGCCCCAGCACTCTCTCGTATAGTTCCTCAAGTCCAGAGTTGAACGTCCTTGGTTCCCAGTGCTTTTCAAGGAGACTCGCTGGACACTCTAAAGAAGTAAATATATCCCCGGTCCCGTCTCATTGCTTCGTTGTTCCTTTCCCTTTTTTTTTCTTTGTTTTTTTTTCCATCACGCTCGGTTGAGCTGTCCCGCCTCGTTTTCTTAGGTTTTAAAAACGAGAGAGGGGCCTATCGGTTTTGTCGCTGATCTTGTCGTCGTTGTTTCAGCCGCCGTTGTTGCCTTGAGAACGGCTGTGTGGTCAGTCTGCGGAAAGTTATTGCGCGGGCGCCCCTCCCTTCCGTGATCCTTTAGAGGCAGTGCGTAGGTGTGATGTGTGTCCGCGGTATAGAAAAAAAAATGAAAGGAAAGAATGAGGAAAAGGTCAGCATCGATAGCGAACATTCGGGTAAATGAAAACCGGCACTGGGCACAACACACGCCCTATATATACTATACTGTCAACGCCTTTTATAACTGTGAGCGTATAGCGGTGAGGTTTGAAGGACACTTGAAGCCTACAGCGATTGGAACCTGCTTGTCTGCGTAGTATAAGTAGAAGTTCGGAGGCATACCTGTATAGTCTGCGCAGAGAAACGAACTACTAACGTTCTGCGTCAGGTATACAGTAAACGTGTAACGCCCTCGAGTTAAGGTCATTGCTGTCAGAGCTGAGCGACGGCAGTTTCCATCAGGCGTGTCCGAGATACTATCGCACCGTTCAAGACCCGTGACCACGACTGCTGCGTGAGCAATACCACCGAAGCTGGTTATGCTGGACGAAACGCACCTGTGTCGAAGTTGGGCGTAACGTGTGCTGCACTGCACGAATGTCTCTTAACTCGAAGATAAACTTTGTTTATAGTGCCCGGCTGTTTGCGTCTTTAACTTGTGGCTTGTCCGTGCGGTATATGCACTAAAGGAAGCACAAAACTTTACTGCTGTCTTTGGTAGTTAGGCCAGATGACCAGTGGTCTGTTCGGTTTTAACAGCGGAGTTGTTCAAGGTCGGGGTATGTCCGCGTAGCGTATGGACAGAAAACTAGGCGGATATGCGCCATAGAAAGCTGGTATGTACCAAGCAGCTCCTAGCCCACAGCGAGGGGGTGAGAAAAGGAAGGGAAATTTTCTCATGGGAATATGTTGCCCACCTTCGTTGCTTCAAAAGTTGGTTAATCAATCTTGCCTAATTAGGCAATTAAGCAGAACACGAAAGCAGTATGACTTGCTCCGTGCAATAGTCAGCAACACGCATTTGGTCGCGTCGTCATTGAGTGCGTCGGCATATTTTTAAACTTTCGCTATTGCTAGCTGCGGCATACCCTGTGTATTATAGTATAATTCGCCAACGAACGAGTTTTCTCGTCATCCTCGCGTGTTTACGGTGAATTCAACCGCGGGGTGCGTACGCTCTCCATTCATGAGTCGTCTCCGAGAAAATTCATCACGCCACCAACGCCCTCCTTTCCCGCGTCTTTGTGAACGATGAGGCCGATCATTTCACGAACTAAGCGAGAGGGAAAGCCCACGACTGACCCTTTGAAAATGGCGGTCGATCGCGCGTATGAGGGGGCACCGAGGGCTGGGGCTTGTAAATGATTAGCGCATCTTTCATTTCTTGGTATTTATTTTTTTTCTCACCTAGCTTTTAAAACAGACCCTCTCATTTTCGAAAGAGAGCTGAGGGGTATTCTACGAACTCTTCTTAATCACTGTGCGTGGCGAGATGTGGACAAGAATTAACCTGCGTGGCTGCCGTTGTTGATACTCTGTTGAAAAAAAATAATCAATTGAAAAAGGGGGGCGATATAGATATGCCGGGGGGTAGGGGAGGGGAAAGTAGCTTGGAATAGCTCGTACGAGTATTCACTTTTAAAAAAAAAGCGTGAGTTGATAAAAGGGGGGAGGGGGGGGGGGGGCTAGTGGAGCGGCGTAGCTCGAGCGTATAATAAACAAAAAAGAATAATAAAGAGTGGAATGATGAACAAGTGAGGCCGCATTGAATTGGTGCGTAATTACGTCCGATCCGTCAGAGCGCTCACGAACTGGGGCAGCGTCGACATGCGCCGCCGAGGCATAAAACGCCCAGTTTTACGCGCAGCCATGCATGCTCCACGCATGCGCCGCTTTATAGTATGTGCCTCGTCAAGGGTTCATCGCGAGAGTGGCATGCGGCAACACGTCGTTGAGCCTCGGGCTAAAGGGCACCTGAAGCACTCCAAGCGCAAAGATGAGAATGTGGTTATTTTCTCGCCTTCACTATACCCTTCCTATATACCAGCGATATCTCCTATACTAGCCCCTTATTTCTTCATAAAACACGCGTACGATGTCAGCACTGAGCGCTGAGCCTATCGGGATTTCGGGCTTTTCGGCTACACGCTGTTATGTATCTCCGCTTGCACAATCGAAAACGCACAGAACGAAGTGGAACCAGTTGATCGCGCCCGATAAACATGCGACTGCGTGACAAGGCAGAAAAGCATGGTATAGAAGACAATTCACAACTGATATCACTCGTATATGGACCAATCGAGAGCTTATTTCCTCATGACGTCACGTGAACAGATTGCTGCAACGTCACGAATTGTGCCGAAAACACGGGGAATAACAGAAAAAAATAAACGTGCTCGTTCTTTGCATTTTCAGAAGTTGTTTAGGGGCCCTTTAAAGGGGTGGTGCCATCAAATTTCGAGGCTATAACAAGCCTGTTGTGGGTTTCCTCTGTATGCAAGGACACTCCACACGAAGGGTCGGACACAGCAAACGTTTAGAATATATTTTAATTCACTTCCAAAGTGTACCTAAATGCCCATTCTCCCGATCAATACCCATCGCTAGCGCGCCAACACTGACGTAGATCTGTAGGATGGACAACAAAAGTTGTAGTGACGTCACACCAGATCTGCTGTAGTGACGTGAGTGACCTGCGGACCTCCGCCACCTCCGCAACGTACGTACCGGCTGTAGTGAACTAGAATATATTCTAGTTCACTATAGTACCGGCAAAGCATCGGTTGCTACATCACTCGCCGAGTTTCGATCGTTTTCTGGCTAAGTGCGTCACAGCCTTGTGTGGTCACGTGACCACGCCTCCCACACTTCTACGTCACTGCCCAACCTCGGCGCCCAGAAACCGAAACCGAAAGTTGTACACATCAAAAGGCGATATTAAATTATTTAGCGAGAATACATGAATCTTGGTGCGTGCATCGTTGTTCCTGGAGCTATTGGAAACGCTTACAGCAAAGAACGCGCAAGCCACAAACATGGTGGCACCACCCCTTTAAGAAAGAACACTGATGGGGGACCGCGACCTCTCGTCACGACAGACGCTGCGAGAGTGGTCACGCTGAGAGCTCGCGTATATGCACGATGCCTCGTTCACGGTGAGGATTCAAGCCCCGCTTGCATGACCTCCATGCTGCCCCCTATTTAAAAACATGTATGTTCTCTATGGATGCGGGCCGCATGCAGCTTCCATGATGAAGTGCCACCACGGAATAGTTCCATTACGCGTGCTACACGTAGCGGCGAGGTGCGCATACGCGCGTGTCCGCATTTTGCAGTATGGATCGCGTGCGTCTTTCACGACGTATACATGCCGCGTGTGGCTAGCTGATTGGCCTTGAGGAGACCGCGGTTCGCTCTGGTTAAACGTGATGTGTGTATGGTGGCGACACGTACGCGTTCACTTTATGATGTCGGCAGGTAGTGCTATAGAGACATTGCGAAAAAAAAGTAAGAAGGAAAAGAAAGAGAGAGAGAGAGACACAACATATGCCTCGTATCTCATATCCCATCTGATCCGAAGGTTCCGGCCCCATCAAGGGCAAAGGTGTTCCTTCGTTCACTTTCGTTCACTTTCAATTTATATCACAGTTACCACACCACAGTTAACGATTGCGGATTTGCGGTTAATGTCACATATGCTTTCCTTCGCCTAAGTGTCTGCCGGATTCCCTACGTTGCGTTTAACAAAAAAAAAAAAAGAACGAGCCCCTCGAACAATTTCTCTTACTTCGTTCTAGGTTCGCATATGTCATATTGGAGATGGGACTTCTGAGACCACGTGGATTTTTTTTTTTTTGTGCACATACAAACTTACACGATGGCTTTTTTCATACGTCTCTTCTCTCTCTCTCTCTTTCTGTGCGTATATTTTGTTCGCTGCTTTGCCCGCGCCTAATCGTATCCGCGTTGTTCTTATATGTATACTTATAACGGGTCCGTTGCATGCGTTGATTGCACTATATCAGCCAGCACAATGCACGTACACGTCCGCTCATCTGCGTCAATGAACTTTGATGCTCACGCGAATCCCTTCACGTTATTAAACAAAGGAATTCAGCCCGCCGCTGTCTTCGTTTCCGCGTTTTTATATTTATTTTAAGTGGAAATGGGGGGGGGGGTATCTTTGCTTCCTTAATGACTGTCGATGTACCCCGTCGATAGCGGTCTTTCCCTGGCGCTTTAAACGGTTATAGCGTGCACTCGTATGCACGCTTTAATAATCGTTCACTTCTGCGAAACCCACCTCTCGTTTGTATACCATTATTACACCGCTGCCGTATAACCGCGGACTTCTTTCCGGGAATACTCGTGGACACCGCTCGCCTCTTCGGCAGTGCTTCGCGTGCCGGAAACCCTCTCCTCCTCCCCGCATGATACGAACTCGGTTTAATAGCCGTCAGCTTCACCGCAACCACGCCTATATATAGTGAAGAACAACACACTGCATGTATATCGCTCGTATACAAACCCCAACAGCACGCTCTCTGCCTTTTTCTTGCGGCACGTTTTCGGTGCTCTGCGTGCTTTTAGCGACAGCGGCGCGGCCGGTTAACGGCGGCTTCCCGCTAATCCGGCTGCTTTGAGGTAACTCGATGCGTGAGTCGAGTTTATTGTTAGCTTCGGAGCCAAGAAAAAGCGAGCTAGCGTTTTATTTATTTTTTCTCCCGTGCAACAATGCTTGGAATACAACGTTCCGCTCTATAAGCCGTCCTTTCAGCTGCTACACTTCATGCCACAAGAGTGCGCCGTGTGTTTATATATAGGAATAACGATTTAATTGAAGTACACAAGACATTAGGCCGACTTAGATAAAAAAGTGTTCTTTTATAGTGATGCATCACTATATCACTAAATGTGCATCACTATATATCACTATATAATGATATAGCGATGCGCGGACACTGCCCTCCCAGTCAATCGTGCCGTCGTAACGCACTCCATGGGTGGGTGTGCGTGCATGCAAAAACCGCGCGAACAATGGCCCCCCAGGACCTCCCTCCATGATGTGCTCGTCTTCTTTCGTGTCACGCGAACTGCGAAAAGAGGTCCGCGGCGACCGCTATAATGAGGCTGCTCGTTAATTATTCCGCGCTCTGACCGACCACCGCCATCCGTGCATGCCTGCCTGCCCTCCGCGCGCGATGTGACGACGCGCACGCGATCGTCACCACCACCGCCGCTCACTGCCACGGTCAGTCAACCAACCCCATGCGAAGTAGACAGGTAGGAACAAGGTTGAAGGGGGCGAGGTCAAGGCACGCCGGCGGCGACGGGACGAGCGTTTACATACACTTCCTCGAGGCTGCTATATAGGCGCGTCTTCTTCCGCAGCGCTTTGGCGTCGCGTGCTCGTTCCGCTCGGCGGCGTGACGACTCGCGTGTGGCTCGTTATCGCCCTCCACCCGCTCATATAGACCCTTTCAGCGTGGTTACCGAGGCGGGAGAGCGTTTGGTTTTGATTAAATGTGTCTCTTCGGGCGTTGCTCGCGGCAAACTGTAGCGCGAGAGAGCTGCTGTATGCGTTGTGGTTAGTGACGTTGCGCGTTTCGTCTCGCTTTTCTGTTTTTTACCCAGTCTATGTAAACGTTACAAACGAGGGATCATTTGGCGCCGCCGCCCTGTTACCCTTTGGACTGCTGTAAGTATGTTTGACTCGGGCACGTAGCCAGGATTTTTTTTCGGGGGGGGGGGGGGGGGGGCAAGGCCTAATTATTCGAAAGAAAGTCTTTGCATGGCAAAAAGAAAAAAAAAAGTTGCCCGGGAATATAAAAGGTTGGACGAATTCCGGGGAGGGCCCGGCCCCCCCCCCCCTTGCCTACGTGCCTGGTTTGACTGACACAGAAGTAGTTTCGTTGTAGTATCCGAAAATTCGTCATAAATGTGTACATATAACATCGTTTCAATGGCTAGACTATTCTTGATTTACTTCGTTATAGCCGGTAATTCGTTATATTCACATTCGTAATATCGAGGTAGAATGACGAAATGAAGAAGTTCGCAGTGATAAAAATTGAATCAACTCTCACAGGATAGGGTAAGCTGGAGATTATTCTAGTACACTATACTGGAGATCATCGGATTCGGGAGAGGCGGTCGTCCTGGAGTGGACATAAGAAAGGCTGAGAATGATGATGATGCTGATGATGATGAAGCAGTTTGGCAGACCGCGCCGCCTAAATTGAATAAGTGAACACTTATTCAAACTTCGCCATGTGTCCATGACGCCCGATGTATTTCTATAAACGGAGCGTACCGCGATAAACTTATACGCAGACTGCGAGTCCTTTCGTCGGTCCTCGTCTTCTCTCGAGTGCGAGTGTGACAGATCGTAAACATCACGAGCCACGCCGAGTAGCTTATAATCCGCGCAACGAGCTGGACACACTGTATACGTAGGATCGATGGCCTCCCCCGCGGGACTACAATCGCGTCAGCACGCGCCTTCTGTGCCTCGGACGCGTTGGAGCGAGCGTCCGTAGACGCCGCGCGTAAAACCTCCGGATTATGCAGCTTTGCTCTTTCTGCGTGTATGTGCTGCAGCGGTGGGGTTTCCTTGCGCAGGCTGCATGGAGCGCGCGCGCGTTTGTCCGTCGACAGGGAGGAGGTGCGGTGGGGCACTAAAACGCTTATGGCTTCACCCCCCCCCCTTACTATTTAAACACACCTCGCCACAATATACCCTCCTCCACTCTCTTCCGCTAAGCCGTGCTCGACTTCCTACCGTCCCGCCGTTCAGGGAAACGCACAGACGCGGCACGACGACCGCAGACGCGTACGCACAAAGAAACGGAACTGTGTGGTTTTGTCGGTGCGGGGCGACAACTGTGCCTACTCCTCGATGAGGGCCATTTGTCAGCGGGCTGTCAGGCGCGATGAGCTCGGGGAGCTCACAAAAGACAGGTCTCCAGGGAGTCGCCTCGAAGCCCTGTTTGCGCTGGCTTTTTTACAAACCTGCCCACACTACCGTGCTGTCGAAGGAGCGCGGTCGGTTGTTCTCGGTTTAAGGAAATAAAAAAAATATACATATAGAATGAGATGGAACAGCGGGATTCGAGCACAGAACTGGCGGCGCGCCAGCTCCCTCTGCTGTGTGTATACGTATCTATATATGGTCTATTCATATTCTAAACAGGGGACCAAAACGGGCCCGCAATCCACTTGCGCAAGCCGCGGCCTTTTCGGTATGAGGGTCTGCGAGGTCCACGTCAGGTTGCATGTCGGTGTGCCAGTTATAAGTGGCCCGCTTCGTCATCATGACGTAACCAGCTCACGATGATGATGATGCATGCCGCGCCAACACGCCACTGGCGGTGTCGTGACGCCCACTTGACCCGCTCGTCAAGCGCGAAGTGGCCCTTGACGAGTTGGGGTTGCGTCCTTCGCCCGGCCACTTAACTCGATGCACCGGTCTTACGCGCTCCGCATATATGTAAGGCAAATTTATATCTCGTCGCTTCTGGTTATCGTTGTTGGTTATACCCGTGTCACTCGACGTGCGCACCATCATATCATTCTCATCGCTTAATGTTGTTTTAATGACGAGCACGGGCCCCCTTTGGCCCATCTGTGCTGTCCTCTGTAAGTTAATAATGATTGTTGGGGTTTTACCTTCCAAAACCACGATATGATTATGAGGGACGCTAGGCCATCTGGTGTTCTTTAACGAGCACCTAAATTTATGTACACGGGCCTCTATAGCATTTCGTCTCCATCGAAACGCGGCGACCGCAGCCGGGATTCGATCCCGCTGCCTTCGTGTCAGTAGTGGATAGCCACGGACCACCGTGGCAGGTCCCCTGTAACTTGTACGACGGTTGCCGGATCGAAAGGTCCGACTCCTCGAACTCTTTAGAAGTAAAAATCCGTAGCGCGGAAGGAACAAGGATAGCACGAGAGCACAGGGCTGTCGCTAACTTCCAACTGTGGTTTATTGTCGAAAAAAACGATTTACACGCATCTAAAGACCCGAATCGAGTATCATCTTCATGATAATCAAAACAAGAAACACAGTCATCAGGACCCTCGAAACATGTCCTCATTCCTTTCGCGATATGGATTTTCTTCTAAAGTCATGAACCAACTCGGCCAACGAAACGTTTTACTAATGCGGGAACTCGTTTTTTTTTTTTTTTTGAAGTCACGTGTCTGATGTATAGTGCAATGGCCCTGTAGAAATGGAAGCCCTTTCAAGTGCATGGCATAGTATTCTAAGCCGATCACTATCAAGGGTGCTCAGTTTCAGCGTGCACTCGTTGTCTAAGCCACATCAAGCGAAAGTGAAATGCGCCCGTAAAGAGGTACGGCCTCCATAGTTCATCACGGATATCATTTGTAAGCGGACGATACAAGCCTGACCGTTGAGGCCAACGCGCTGCAAAGACAGGGATAGTGGAAGACGACAGGACAGGACCGAACTCACTAGCCCAGTAGTCTGTACTCTTGGAAGCCTGACCGAAACACCGCTTCTTGCACTTCCCATCCTCACGTATGTCGGTTCAGTTCATTTTGAAGATCGGCAAGCCCCCTGATTCTCCGGAGCATTTCGCTTTTAGAACTGACCAGCGCAAGTAGTTACACAGAAACGAACGGTTGTCTTGCATATATAGTTTTACGGTTATGCTGGCTTATGAACATGCAGTGCATGGCTTCGCAATGTTCCTGGCCGCAAAACCAGGACTCGGAGGAGCAAGC
Organism: Rhipicephalus sanguineus; assembly: GCF_013339695.2. Classification (NCBI taxonomy): domain Eukaryota; kingdom Metazoa; phylum Arthropoda; class Arachnida; order Ixodida; family Ixodidae; genus Rhipicephalus; species Rhipicephalus sanguineus. The sequence goes on from NC_051186.1 coordinate 56,133,067, forward strand.
TAAGTGGAATGCGGATATTGGAAACCCTCTGAGCGGAGACGACCTGTACAAGGGACATTGCTTCCAGCCTCAAGGTTGAACCCATCGCCTGTCCAACCTGGAAGTGGGCGCGTCTCTCGAGTCATTTTTTAGATTCGTGCTTTCAAAACATGCCCATCTCGAGCGATAAGCCGGTCGCGATCACGTACGTCGTACGCAACAACGACCAGAGTACGCCACTTCGTCCCCTCCTCCTGCAGAATCGATACAAAACCGCGTTCGCGGTGGGGTCCAGCTGATGGAAGGAAGCCTACCGGAGAGAGAAGACACGCGCGGTGGTAAAGTCCTCATTGTTTTCCAACGCTGATGATGGTTCACCGCAGCAACAACAGCCAAGTGTTCGCTGGGAAACGGGCGATCGCGCACGGTGCGCGTATACGGTAACGATACACGCCCGGTCACGATGCGTGCGGATATGAGGAGGAAATATGGCGATCAGGTTTCGAGGCGAGCGGCGCATGCAGGACGCCGAGGCGCGGTCCCCCCGCGAGGAAGTCGTTTCACCGTCTTCTTCTCTCCAGTGCCGTTTATATAGTTTCCGTTCACACGGACTTCTTTCTTTTCTATAGAACGGTCATCGAGTGAGAGGCCTGCTACGCGCCAGGTCTTGGGGGCTTCCCCCGCGAATGTCGATATGAGAATGGCGAGATAGCAAACATGTTCCTGCTTGCATCCCCGGATACAACACGGCTTGATGCCCGATGTCCAGCCTCTCTTCGTTTCTTTTGTTTTCGCGAAAACATGTTGCTGCTTGCGTTCCTGGACACAACGGAGGTCTATATGAAAGCTCTGCGGCGTCCAGCCTCTCTTTTTTCTTTTTGATTTCGCTGATGGTATCTGCCCTTCTATGGCACCGTGGTGTCCGGTTTTGAAGCCTAATGTGGCAACTGTGAGGTCTAGTCAGGCGACCGGTCTCGGCATCGAAGTGTCGGCACACCGAGCAGATAGGGTCGATGAGACAATGCGAACTAAGGTGTACATACAGAAGAACGTCATTTACTGATCAGCGGTATACAACGCTGTAAAACATTTCAAGGTGTCTTGATTTACATTAAAAATAAATGGAGAAGTCAGCACGGAGCGAGTATGCTTTAGCCTGCAACTAAACAAGACAGGGACCAGAGGTGTACTCCGTGCGGTGGAGAAGAGAGGATTAATTTTGACCGACCGCATTATTTAACATACACTGCAAGTTCGATCAGGAGAGCATTTGAGTTTAGCTTTCATTGGAAGGCGGCAGCATCGTGGACAGGTAGAGAATCGAACCCACCACGTCGTTCTTAGGCAGCTCCAGGATACCAGAGGCCACTGAGCGACTGAAGAGGAGGCTCCACAACCGTCGTGCAGACTTGTTTGTGATTGCGATACATCCACTAAATGCCGCCCAGCAGGAGCGGATCTACGCGTTGCAGTCGCACAGACAACTTGGTATAGTATACGTGTGCTAATGTGTCGGAAAACGTGCTGAGATATAAACTTGAAATATAGAGAGATGCGTACATGGGCGCGCATCCTTCCAGCTCCTTTGGTTTCGTTCTCGTGAGCTCACTTATCGTGCACCTAGGTTTCTCCGGATCTAAAACAGCGAAGGGGTGAGGGACCCCCTTTTGGTCACCGTTTCCCGAAAAAGGTAGCAACGTTACGAAAGGCGGGGGAGTGCTGTGTTTAAACGTGCAGCTACCGCGAGATCAGGAAGAGGGTGGGGGCTCTCAATTTGGTCCATCTCATCGCAACACGAGAGCACGTCGGGTCCACGGGGACGGCGTCTTCTTTGTCTGCAGCGGAGGAGAGAGAGAGAGAAGCGCCCTAGCCCAGCAGCAGCAACCGGGCGGCTTCGGCACGCACGGTAGCCACACCGGGTCTCTCGCGTATGCTGACGCTACGGGAGGGGACGGGCTCACAAACAGGTTTTAGCTCTCTCGGGCCCCCTTCCTTCGTCCACGCCACTGTGGCTGCCGGCGCGGCGCATGCCACGGCCCGCTGGACGGCCGGCCCGGTCTCGAGGCAGCAAGAGCACGCGAAAAGGCAACAGCAGCGATGGCCGCCGTAGATAGCTCCCGTTGCGTTGTTGCTGTGGCTATGCCTGCCGCCCGATCTCGCGTCCTGCCGCTGGCCTGCGCGAAATGGCCGAGACGTCCCCCCCCCCCCCACTCCTCTCTTATCCAACCTCCCTCTTCTTCTCAGCTGTGGACTGTGTCCGCGCGTGCTGGAGCGTGCATGGCCCGTGGCTTGGTGGATAAGCTGCACCACCTAAATCCGAGAGTCGCGGACGCTGCGTGGTGCAGAATGGGTCGGGTGTCGTAGTTGTTGTACACCTTACACCAGCCCGTGCACCATTCACGAAGTTGTGCGGCATTGCAGATCTCCCAGACCGCCATAGATCGAGGCACCCGCTGGTCGTTCTGACGTGGTCACGCGAAGACTGCCGGATGAGAAACACACACGGAAATATGCGCGCGCCTCTGCGCAATTGAGTTCCCCACGCGCAGCTGTATATTCACGATGCGGTGAAGTTCATAAATATCACCGCCACGTGAGTGTACAACTGAATATAGCTCAAAGCACGCTCGAAAACCGCGGCCGTGATTCTAATGGTATGCTGTAAAGCGATAGCCCATAGCATGCTAAAACACTCGGGTCACGCGAAGGCACGAATGGCATCTGCCTATACTGTAACATACGCATGGAGCAAAGACGCGCGGTTCTTTAGATCACGAACTTCGTGCGCGAACGGCAGCCGTATACCATCAGTATACAAGTTTCGGAAGCTTCGTCGCAGGTTTGATGCACTCAGCAGTCCAGCCTTCTCACGGAATGCGCCACCCCTCTTCCCTTTCCTCTGGGCCTTTCAGTTCCAGCGTACCATACCTGGCTCCTCTCCGCAGGACGCGGTCACAAACGACCCGGAGGACCGCTCGTTACGCAGATAAGGTTTCCACCCTCCACGGCCTACGCAACAGCAGCGGCGGCGGTGGTGGTGAGAAAGGAAGTCGCGAGCGCGCACCTTGCGAGCGAGCGTGGCTTTGGCACCGCATTGTTGTGGCTGCGACAGGTGTACAGCGGCGTGCGCTTGACTGCTCCCCGAAGGGAACGACTCAATTCCTTACTTCCGCGCCCTACGCACGCGATGCCGAGTAACAGCTGGCGTCCGCCGATCGGCCACTGTAGCAAAGCCTCCTTTTTAAAGTCCAAAGCCTTACATATGCCTCATCAAACGCGAAAATTGACAGTCGGCGGTGTCTGCGTCAACATGAGTGATGGAAAAGATTATCATCGCGTCATGACATCACATATCGCCAGAATTTGTACCGTCATCTCGACGTCACATGATGACGTCATTACATGACTGTTGCTTCGTCAAAGGTGGGCCTATCACGGAGGCCATGCAAAACCAGGAGAGGGGCAGGAAGCTTGCAATGTCTGTGATCCTGGAGGCAGCGGGGTTTTGCGTTAGGTGCAGAACGCTTTCGGAGAAGGGCGGGAGAGGATCAATACATCGACTGAGCAGAAAAAGAAGATGGATTTCGCTTCGTGTCGTCTTAGGCGACTGCATAAGGGACCTTGTGCGGTTTTTTTTTCTTCTGTATACTGAAAACAATGTAAACTGTGCCTCTTCCTAAATACTAAGTTATCTTCACCGCATAGCTCGTGTGGCCGCACAGCGGTCATCATCTATACACCAAGGTGTCGCATGGGCCATGTATAATGTTTCTGTCTTCGCATTCCAGAGTACACCGCCACAGCCAGAAGAACTGCATAGAAGTAATTGACCGCGCTGTTGGAAACTGTACTGTCGGTCGGCGACGCGCGTGCAGCATGCAGTTGCGTGTTGGTGGCGGTCCAGCGGAGGCCGGAAGCCGCGGCATTCGCGCGCGCCTGCCGCTTCAGCCCGTCGCCTGCGCTCCTCTTCGCCATGCTTGAACGAGCGCGAAACGAGCCGTTCATATCGCATGCTTTATCGCGCGAAGTCCATGCGGCCTTTTGTCTCTATCATTTTTCTTTTTCTAATGAATGGTGACATCTTCATCTATAGACAAACACGTGCACCCGAAGAAGCTGGGAGGCAGCGACGTTTTTGTATCGAGCCGCATTTTGCACCGTACCCAAGCCAAGGAAGTGCAATAGCTAGCACTTCGTCATATATATAGGGATCTCATCTTTATTTTTTTCTTACAATTAAAACTTTGAAGGTGTAGACTATTTTACGGATGGACTTAGGTTCCGCAATACATGGGCTGTTAACATTGCCGTTTTGCATCTTTACCAAATAAACGAACAGTGCTAAGATAGATGCAGTTGCGTAAAAGCGGCTGGTTCGGTGCATCCAACATCCGATGTTACAATGCCTTGTTAATGCACGTCGTGGCATACAAAAAAAAAAGAAGAAGACATTCGTTTAACAACCCAGGTGGCGGCGCCTGTGTGTCCGTAAAATCGCCTATTCATTGAAGCATGGACAAAAGGTTGTGGGTTCGATTCCAAGTGGCGACAGCGGTATTCTGATAGAGTATGATTGCAAACGAGACATAACGAAACATACATAACAACAAATAAACGAAAATGAGGTTAACGAAGAAGCATGACTCTGGTTTGTTACCCTGCACGTTTGTTGGGGAAGGGGGGTTAGAAAAAAGAGAGGATAATGTGCATGTGGCCTTTGCAGGAATGCGTATAGAATCGTCGACAGTGCATGAGTCCGAGTTGGCGATCCCGTACACTTCGTCAGGCATGTTTGATTTTTGGGACGTAAACTACATCAGTTACAAAAGCTTTGATTTAGCCTGCGTGCTGTCGAGACTTCGCCCCTCTCGTCACGTCGCTTGCTCTTCACGCGGCAATCGTGCGAACTGTTTAAGAAATCCCGCTTGATAGGCGCAATCAACGTTTCCGTTGCTATAGAGGTTAGAAGCGTCTTACAGTGGTGTTGGGAGGATCGCCGCGGCAATGCTGGTGACTTTACAGCATAAGCAGTGCTTTCCTAAAAATACGAAGATAGATCTTTTTTTTACAAACTCATACAAGCACACATCAATTCTCGTCTCGGGTCCTTGAAACAAGACACGTGCAGCAAACCCCGCGCATACCACGGTGCATACATAGAACCGAAAGGACGCTCGCATACCCGAAACGTCATCGTTTTTCTCAAAACGAACCGCATGCTTATATAATTTACAACCGCTTCGCCTTTTCTTCTTTACAATTCACTTCGTTCGAGCCCCGCCGCAACGGAGTGTTACGACTCCTCATCAAAAATCCGACCGCATTCCAGCGTTTCAAACGTGTCCACGTCAGTACGCTCTCTCATATACATACAGCTAGAAAAAGAAAATAAAACAACGTACGTGCCCATGCAGCCTTTGGACGTGTATCCACATTTCTCCAGGTGTCAGACCCCCCAAAAATATGGCTCCTAGACCGTACACGGCGATATGCGACCTTGAACTGTCGAGCTCTGCCACTAGGTGGCGTCGCGCTCTTTGCAGGGGGCGCTCTTATTACTTTTTCCTCTCCTCCTCCACTTCGATTTCCCGTCGCCACTGCAACAGTATACACTACGCACGGGCAATGGAAAACCTGCAGCTCCGTATAAAACCTGTCCCAGTTGCATTGAGCGGCCATAAAATATGTATACCCGTTTTGCAAGGCGGTATACTATAACACGGAGAGGGGGGGCAAAGCGTTTGAACTGTGCGAGAGAGTCGTTATTCACTTCATTGTTCTACGCACTCGGAGGCCGTTTTTCTTGAGTGATTCGTCCTCTCTGCCCTTCTGAATGCCTTTATTCATTCGCCTCTTTATTTGTTGTTGTTAGACGGCACACCGCCGCGCCCCTTTTGAATGGCATGCGTGCAGAAAATACAAGGGCGACGGCGGGACTCCCCATTACTGCTAACAATGGCTTTCGCAGGGTTTATATACTCCTCTCGTGTTTTTTTTTTGTTTGTTCGTTTGTTTGTTTTTCTTATCCGGAGAATCGACTGCGTTATACTCGCGGCCGAACGTATCAAACGGCATGCAGGGGCGGGTTGTTTCTTCATCTTCTTCTTTCAATGACAGCGTCTGGGATTGTAAGCGTTTACGTGTTTTCTTCACAGAGTGGATGGTTTCGATTTGCCGCGAAATGGATCGATGCTCCGCCGTTTGTTTCTGGCCTTCTGTCTTTTTCTGTTGGCTGCAGAGTTGTAACTTGGATTGTTGGTGCACTGGCACTATCGTATATACGTATGCAGGCTGGCCTACTGGCCTCTTGCGTCGCTTTTATTATTTTTGTTTCATCGCTATGTTTTGACGCGTGTTCACCGCTGAATAGATATATGCTGAGCCAGCCTGCAGCTCTCGTGTGAGGAAAAGAGATTACAGGGTATACGCTGATAGTGACGTCGTCACATCGTTACAATGGTCCGCTTACGTATACGAAGACGAGAAATGCCTCAAGCAGGAGGAATTGCGTAAAGAATTGCCGCTTTTGTGCTTCCATAGGGAATTGGGAACGCTCGTTCACTCATTCGACTGCATAGTTGCAACTTTAGAGTATACAAATATTGTAAAAACGTACTTCCTTAAAGATATGTAATGTAGGGAAAGGCAGTTTAATGAGAGAGAGAGAGAGAGAAATACATCAAAGACAGGGAGGTAAATAGATTATGTCCACTTTGCTATGCCCTACACGTGGGGTGGGGAGGGGGAATTATGGGTAAACGGGAGAATGAGATAAAAAATGAGTGTACACAAATCAAAATACACATCTACAACGATGTTAACCAGACGAGATATCATTGGATGTTCTGTACAATGGGAAGGGAAAGCGGGCGTGAGAAAATGAAACAGTATTAAGGGTGATAGGAGGTTATGACACATGACGTAGTACACACGCCTATTCAACAATAAGGCGTGTGTTTCGTAATGTTGCCTTTCACTTTCCTTCCCGCGTTGACGCAGTGCGACAATATTGAGATATGAAACATGTCCTTCGGAGATGCGACCTCAGAAAACCATATCTGATAGCGAGTGCCCCGCCGACGGCCGAGGTAAGACCATGCGCACAGGCTCGTGTAAACATGCTCCAAGTGTTGGCCGACAACGTATACAAACGCTAATCGAATACCGACCACGCTGCCCGAACAGCTAGCTAATCGGCCTATAATTACATAGCGACCTCCTTTAGATCGCCCCGAGACACTGGCGTCGTACTTTCCCCTGGTGATTTCGACGTGTAACTCGATGACGAGCAACGCGCCGCTAACGACAACCCGTTCGCACGCCGCTCACGTTTCGCAAAAGAAAAAGGGGGGGGGGGGAGTTGCGACTCGCACGTCCTGACTCCTCGCTGTGCTGAGCCTTGCTCTAGATTCTCCCGACCCTTTGCTAAGTATCATGCAACGGGACTTAAAGGACCGTTACATATAGTCTCGGTTTCCAATGCTACCATTGCTGAATCCAATTAAGCTCTAATAACCGTTAGCAGTTTTCTTTTTTATCTATTTAGCATACTTCCAATACCGGAGGGCGTCGAGTTAGCGAAGAAATACGGGCGCTCTTGCTCATTCGCGCATTCGTGCGTAATTACAGCACGAAAAAAAATTAATCAAGGGACGCATACAGACAGGACAAGCGCTTGTCCTGTTTGTATGTGTCTCTTGCTTCATAATGCACGAATGTCCGCGTTGCGAACACCGAATAAACGTGTGCGCGGACGCGCGAGTTTTAAAATCTGCCAATTAACTCCACGAGGGTGCACGCTCACGCTTCTATGCGCTTTTCAACTCGATTGGCAAAGGCATACGGGATCCTGTCAACCAGTTATATATGACCGCGTTCCCCTTGTTGTTTCAATTTGGCTTCTGTGGGGTCCCCCGCATAGATACAAGTTGTATAGAACTTTCCAGTCACGTGGGTCATTTAGCGGGCGTTCTCTCATTCTGCGCACGTATCCTGCGCCCAAAGCCTTGCATTAGCATGTTTAGTTATTCTGGAAGTGGTTATATACTTTCGTGAACTGCGCCGCATGCCCTGACTAATCGTGGCGAGGGCGCGTAAAACTCCAGAACGCAATTGGATTCAATGACCAGCACTTATACTATATATAGGTGCTGTTCCAGCGATTCAACGCTATATGGACGCGGTCGAACTGGAATGATTCGTTTATCGAGTGTGTATATATAGCGCGAGTTTTGAGGCATTCCATGGGAACAGTTTGCGCAATATGTTCCGCTTCTGCAGTGAATAACACGAACGTCGTGGTTCAACAGTTGTGACAGTTAACTGATTGCGAAGAAATCAGTATTCCGGATTCAATTGCCCATCCGCGGTGGCTGCATTCCAGCGGTGTGCGGTTGTAAAAAAAATCAAAACACAAATTAAAAGTCGCCTGCTCAGGTATAGCCTTACCCATAGCTTGCATGTACATCGACTCGGGTATCCGAGCCAATCAGTTATGTTTGCAAACTTCGCTCGATACATTATTTCTATTCGAGCGTGAACTCGTCGTCACCTTTCGGCCGGATCACTCACCTATATATGTTCACAAGTGCGCGGGGCATATCGATTCACATGACCCACTTATCGAACACCCGCTAAGAAGGCGCGCGAGCACGGAATTTAAAGTGACGTTTACACACATTGCTCACATAGTTATGCGTGCACCCTCTCGCATTTTAACTCTGACATACGTGCGTGGAGAGAAGTTGACGGCGTGTATTGAAAAGCCGCATGTGACGCAACGCGAGAGCGACGCGGAAAAAACGATGGGACCCTCATAAATTTTATCTCGCTATTTAATAATGCATGCGCGTCTTCGCGCCTGTGAACGATCACCAAGTAAAGCGCCGTGCGCGGCATAAAATATGTGCACGCTGTTGCAGGCAGCGTTGTATGCGCGTCGTATGCATGGGGGACGTCTGAACTTGTTACGAAGTGTGTTTATTGTGTTCGTTTCCTTATCGATGGTTGGAATAACTTGAGGGCGGGGCACTGATTGACCGGAAGTTATTGTAAAGAAGGCTCGGCTTCCTAATGGCGCGAAGTTCGTCTGGTTATTTTACAGCGAATAAACAGCGTATTGTATTTTCATGAAGAGACCTTAAAATTAAAAAAAAAATTGAATGAATGAAACCTTTTATGGCTAGGTTCTGGCGAATCGCGTGCGCGGACAAAACATGCGCAGAACAACAATTTTTGGCGAACCGATTAACTCGAATATTCCATCGTTCTTGCGTCGAAAAAAAATGGACATGACGCAAAAGTAAACATAAAGGTGTATGATTTCGCCGACATGGCAAAATGACGCGAATAATTATTGCCTCAAAGACAAGACCACTTGCATAACAAACGAACGTCATGTTATTTTTGTGCTTTCGAAACAACGGGGTTTCTTATGTACCTCAGGGTTTCATTTTGAGACCGTTGATATGCGTCATGTGCGAGAGAAACACCGGGTGTATGTCTGTTCATTTGCTCAATATTGTCAATAATGATAACATATAAATTCACAATCGCAACATTAACTATAGTAGACCCACTACAGTCACAGATTCGCTGGCTTCCATCTTCAAGGTAGCAAGGAAGGAGCCTGAATTTTAATAAAGAGCGCTGGTGTAGCATCGCTTATCGGAGAGTCCAACAACCATCCCGTTGTGTGCGTTGAGATATTTATCTAATAGATATCAGACAGTAAGAGTTATATCTATGGCCGCGCGTGCAGTGTATACACTATTCGCATTAAAACGACCCCCTTATCTTTTTGACAGGCGTTGGTCAGGAGTGTATAACTGCAATTGCTGATAGCCCCTTTCGTGTAACCGTTGCACGCGGCAGTGCCGCTCGATGGTCCACCGTGTTTCAATCATTAGCTGCCCCACGGCGTTCGTATATACTCGATTTGCATTCCGATCTGCGGGCCTTCGAAGGAGCCCCCCTCGTGCAAAGCTCGCACACAATCGGCCGAGACGCCGGGTATTGATGGAACGCGTCCCGACCGAGCGGGTTCGCTCTTTCGCGAGATCACGCCCGGCCGGCCGGCGGCGTTGCGCGCGGCGCGCTGGGTCGTTTCGTGTATACCGTATTTGCGCAGTCACGATAAACCGCTCTTCTCGTATTTCTCTCGCAAATGTGAACGTCTCGCACTATATATACTACATCCGATGTTATAGATGGCTTGCGACGACGTCACTGAGACCGCCATGTTGGGGTACCCCAATTGTGGGACGCGAAGTTTCTTACTCAAAAATGGAAACATCTAGCCCGCATTTTGCCACTTGTCAAGCTTCTGACGTCACGTTAATGTTATCAGCGCGTCGCACGCATGGTTCTTACGTTGCTGAAGCACAGAGGTGAATAACGTTCCGGCAATTCCGGCCACGGCGGCCGCATTTTCGACGGAGGCGAAAATGCTCGAGGCCCGTGTGCTTATAGATTTAGGCGCACGTTCAAGAACCTCAGGTGGTCGAAATTTCCGGAGCCCTCCACTATACGGCGTCTCTCATAATCGTATCGTATACCTGACGACACTTCCGATTGGTCCGGGAGACTCCATATTTCTGACCATTCCTCCCAATTGTATACCGGCGTGGCCGTAAGTCCCGCTAAACAGCCACCCGAAATGAAAATAATAGGTGACAACGGCTCTAAAAATCTTCTGGCCTTGAGGAACCAGAACTGCATGCTTGCCATGGAACACTCCCCCTGGCCACTGACGTAAATGAAGGGAAGGCCGCCTCGTTTGTGTGTGGCCTTGGTTATTTGCTGTTTCGCGTGTACCTCGACGAGGAACTCGCGATGGCTTCACATGTACAGCACCGCACTCAAAGCTAGCTTCGCCGCCGCACAATGTTTTGCGCTAAAGCACGCTAAGTGTGGAAAAAGGCTACTCTGTTTTGCGAGTCATAGCAAATTTTGTTCTGCGCGCGTATGTAATTACACATGCGCGCCATAATTACGAGCCCCGGTATGGTCGCCGACGTGTAAAAACTTTACTGCAACCAGTCAGAGCTGTGTATGACGTTACGACGGCCTTGAGAATCGAGAAAGAAAAACGCCTGCGGTACTTTCTTGTTTTTTTTTTTTTCGTCGACCCCACGCTCTCATTGTCTGTACCTCCCGATTTTCGAGGTCCCTATAGGTTAGCAGATATGCATCCTGGTTTTGGGATGTAAAACTCCGACAATTATTAATAGCGTTCCGGCCGCATCGTTTCGTTATCACATTGAGGCAGGTTAGCCGCAACGTGATTATGCTGCCCGGACGTCGGCATATCCGCCATGTTGGAGTACCGGTAGACTAGTCTAAGAAGCTGCGCCCATGAATCTACGTGCATGTAATCACTCACTGGGCTTCGCAGCCATGGACAGTAAGCAAGGGGGGGGGGGAGCTGACCCCGCCTCCCCACTCGATGTTTTTAGAGTGTAGGTCCCCCCCCCCCCAGCGATCCCCGAAATAAAATCCTGGCTACTCCCCTACCTATACGCAGCAGAAGTATACATAATGTAGCAATTGAAGTCAAGTCAAGCTTATTCTTTTTCAACGGCACATGCGTGTAAAAGATGGGCCATCCGCGTAAAAGCCTCTACGTACAGTAGTTTGTCGGGGTGGTCGCACGCGACGTTTGTCATCCGTGTACAGCATAGCCTTGTTATCGTAACGACTTAAAAACCTCAATTGAGTAGTTAATTAAAATGATGTACGCCTCTGTGTACACATTTGCAGGCGCGGATCCAGGTTTTCCTCAGGAGTGGGCTGACCTTGATGTGGTGATTTATTGATGATTGTGATAATTACAGGGATTCATGCTTGCGATCAACGCTAATATCATTATTAATAATGAGAAGTGCGTTCGCGTCGCGGTAAGCTATCCAACGGCGCAGTAACAGGAACTAATGACTTCGCTAGTTTGACACGTGCCGCATTACGCTGCTCAGTAAAGCGCATACAAACTTCAAGAGGAGGGGATGTCGGGACATTCGGACATCCGCCACTTGATCCACAAATTCGCATCCGTTGTATATAGTTATAGGCGAGCAGGTACGGTACGGACTCGGCGTGCGGGACGGCTTCTCGAATCCATCGCGGCAATAGCTGGGCGGGAGCGGCGGCTCGCTTCGGGCCGGTCCGATATCTAGACCAGGCCGGTCGCCCTTGGAGTTTCCGTCGCCGGGCGTGGTCGGCCGGCGAGGCTAGCTGCGCTCTTTTTCAGCCTCGCCAGAGAAAGCCTCGCTCCTTCCTTCCGGTATGACCCTTTCCCAACACTCCTCTAGACAATCCCACATTGCATGCGCAGCGGCCGACTTTTCTTTCTTTGCTTTGCTTTATTTAAAGCACGTTGGCGAGGCCGCGCTGCCCAGCCCAGCCTCTGTTGCCGCAAGAACGCTGCAGCGTTATGGAAACTGTGCGCGAGCGGGCTGGGTGTTGGTTATAATCTTGCGTTAGATTGAAAGAGCCGTTTCGCCGCAGCGGACAGGACGGGTATTCGTGGCCGGTATACAAGGAACCGGCCTGTCCGCCACCTCTAATAGACAAGTCTATAGGAGGTCTATAGACAAGTCTATAGGAAGTCACTGGCCGGTTCAACACCTCCTACGGACAAGTGTGTAGGAGGTCTACAAGGAGCGCTTCCTGTAGACAAGTTGTCTTGCGCTTCTTCTTTCTGCTGGTGGGGCTTAGGCGTCTATAGGTTTTTCTCGATGTCATAGGAGGTCTGTGGGCAAGTATATTGGAAGTCACTGGCCTGTCCAACGCCCCCTATAGACAAATGTATGGAAGGTCTATAAGGATGGCTTCCTACAGACAAGTTTATAGAAAATCCGAAGAAAGTCTTGTCCTACAGACTTCGCGAGTCTATAACACCTCCTATTGACAATCTTATGAGAAGTATTATATGACAGATCCCAGTGTACGTAAAGCATGTGTTAGCATTTTCAATTGGCTGTCAGTGCTCGTCATGTGGCTTCCTATGTGTTTCATCTTTTCGCACTGTACTCCACATATACGGAAGTCGAGGAAATGTTGACGAGTCGCGGGTGTGACAGGATAGCAGAACATAAGTAAAATCTTGGTGAGGGTTAGTTGGTAAATTTTTTTATGGCGCTAAACTAAAGCAGCGAGACTGAACGATACATATATCCACAAGCAGAGAAACAGGTATACAGTCCCTGATGTTTGTTTCTCTTTGTGTCCTTGTTCAGCCTCCGCTGTTTCACTTCAGCATTAAAAGTAATGCACAGTCAAACGTCTTCACAACGAAGTGCTCGGGACCTTAAAGATACTTCGTTACACAGACAACTTCGTTCTAAAGTTCACATGTAACGTAACGTCCCCAGTATATCCTGGACATGAGGAAACCTTCGTTGCGCATCTCATTTCATTTAGGGGCGTTTGACTGTGCATTACTTTCTGTGTTTACTGTATTACTCTATTACTTACTGTGTTTGACTGTGTATTATTACAGGACAGGTATACGTCCGAACGCCGGCGAAGGCCGGGACGGTGTTTAGACGACACCCAAGTAACGGGAACTGAGTGTTCTATAAATTAAGCATCACACTCTTTCTTCTCTCTCTCTCCCCCCTCCCCTCTCTTCCTGTGTGTATTTATAACACAGAGTTGATGATACAGTGATTGGAACGGAAATCGACGCCGGCCACAGTTGCGGGCTGCAGCGAACATTGTACACGGAGAAACGAGGTTATATATAGTTAACGCGTGTGGCAGTTAAGGCAAGTTTAACTGGAGATTTTAATGATGACGATATCCTCGCGAAAGTTGGTGTTCCGCATTCAAGAATCCCGCTCTGTTTCCCTGACTGTATAGCTTGACGAAATGAGTTGTCCGAGCGCTTGTTGTGCTGCACTGATTTAGCGGGGCCGGGTCTAATCTAACATGCGGGCGGTATAGTGGCATAGCCGGATAAATAAGCGGCTATGGGGTCCACTCCGTCCCGCCGGCGCCGCTGTTGAAGAGGTTGTGGGGGGGTTTGTCCGCGTGTATAACATCCATCCTCGTTCACCATATGCCGGCGGCAGCGGCGGCGTCTGTACAGCGAGAGAAAGCGTCCGTTCTCTTAAAAAGTCCCCGCTGTGCTGCAGGCGAGGAGTCGACCGACCGCCGTGCTTGCGCTGATTGCGGCCGGGCGCGGTCCATGGTCGCTTTCCTTTTCGTTTCAGGAACAGTTTGAAAACGAAAGAGTTGCGAAGGCGTTTAAGGAGTAGTCGGTTGCATGTGGAGTCGTATTGTAAACGCAGCGCTGTTTGTAAACGCAGCTACATCAAGCGCTCCTTGTTTAGACTCGTACCTGGCGCCGTATATAGACGTAAAACGTTCACGTCTATTTGGCGAACAGATGGTTTCGCGGAATACATCCGTATAGTAACGTCTGTATTCCGCATGGTAACGGATATATTCCGTATAGTAACGGCTGTATTCCGTATAAGAACGGATTTATTCCGTATAGCAGCGTATGTATTGCGTATAGTAACGATACATTCCGTATAGTAACGGATATATTCCAATTTCCTCGAAGTGGTACAATCGTTAGCTGTGTCGGACCCTTGACGACTGCCCATTTCCGAGAGGGTGTGCTGCTCGTCGCCACCAACCTTACAAAAATAGATTTATACAGTCTATAGACTGTCTAAACCCATTTTTAGACAATCTATAGACTGTCTAAATCTATTTTTGTAAAGGCAGGGTGATGGTGTCGTGCCAACTTTACCGCACAACACTAACATGTTAGTGTTATATATAGCGTCAACACTAACTTTTGTTCGTGTTTTCCTACCGTTTATTTATTTCCCATTTCTTTCTTCCTATCTTCATATCCTCGATAAATTTCCTATTTCCGAAAGAGTAGGCAGGCGTTTTGCCCATCTCAGTATAGCAGGTGTCAGGCTGCTCCCTCGTTCCTGTCTATTTGCGTATGTTAATTGCATATCAAATAATATGCAATTATCAATAATACGCTCGTTTGAGGTTACCGTGAGGTAAGAAGCACCTCAGGTGTGACGAAGCATAAAGATAGGTCAGATCGCTCATAAACATGGCAGAAAGTATTAGCGGCGTTAAAAATCAGCTTTAACACGAACTACACGATTGAGCAATGTGTGTGCCTATGTTGCAGTATTTGTTGTCTAGTGAATACGCATTAGGGGGGGGGGGGCGTTGCCCCATTTCGATGTATATGTTCTCGTATTGTTTGTATAAATTTAAGCCGTCTGTAAACTGCGTAACTTTTTTTCATGCTCTTCCTACGCTATGTATGGGCCTGTCAGGTATTTTGAATAAATAGATATTTTAATTCAATCGCAGTGTTGTACGCCTACCTGCTACGATCTCAACTGATAGTGACAGTACTGTAAACAAATAAATAAATTTATACGGTTAAAACAAAATTAAACAAGATTACAGAAGAAACATCAGCCCGCGAATTCGAAACGATGTACGCTGCAATTGTGTTCACTTGTTGAGAAGCGACCGCTCAGACAGTTTTACGGAGGAAGAGATAATTGAACATTCGATAAAGGGAAAAAGAAAAGAAGCAACCGGTTAGCGCGAGCCGCGCAGCGACGGCGCGCGCTCGCGGAACAAAATTATGTCACGCGGAAAACGAGCGAGTGTTCGCTTTCGGCGCGTTGAAGAGGAAACTATATATTTCGGCTCACTCCTCATTTCGCTTAAGCGAGCAATCAGGCTTTTCTTTTCTTCTTCCAACGCTTTCGCGTTTTGCACGGCGTCATTACGGATTACGGAAATGGCGAGCGCGTTGATTCTATCCGCGCGTTCGTCTTACGATAAATCCTTGCGCCAGCAGTTAATCCGGAAAGCTGGCCCGCTTTGTACTTGCGTACGAGCTTCCTGCTTTCGCTGATTCGCTGAAGTCGCTAATTGTTCGGCTTATAGGGCTTTCGATTGTATAATTAAACAGATTAAGGTCAGTAACTAATCGACGTATAGTTCCGCATTCGTGAGTTGATCTAAGAATTATGGTATGTATTACCTGTGCTCAAGCACGCATGCATGTGTGGCTTTCACTTGAAAAATAGACCAACTCATTGCTTAGCACCAGGGAGCGCTATTACAATCAGTGACGCAGACAGGTTCTTTCGCTGTTGTACATCTTTCTTTTCACTCTCTGCTGAGTCATATCACACAACATCACGAATATCAGATAACCGAAATGGCATCGAACCGAAACGAAATTCTCATGGAAGTTCCTTCGGTAATGGAAGTTCTCTACGCGAGCATGTTGGGTCGACCCACATTTGTCATAAGAGAATCGCTTTTTACGGACAGATGCGAAGGATAAAAAACAGCTTGAACATATTCTCAGTGCTAAAAGTGATGTGTAGGTTGTTTGAGTTGTTCTCAACTAGAGCACGTGTAAAGTCTAAGATGGTTTGATAATTGTCAACACGTGTGAATTCTCATCATTTGCATAACTCACTTTCAGATTTTTTTTTTTTTTCGTGAGCGCGTCTGCAGCCATTGCCTTCGTTTTCGTAGCGGGATTTCTCGCGTTTTCGTCACGTGATCAACAACACACGGATTGATGACTTCGCTCAAAAAAGTCGAGAGTGTGTGTGCGTGTGTGTAGTCTGGAGATGGTCCATACTTTCCATTGAACATACATTTCTCATCTTACTCATATCGCGTGGAAAGTTGCACCATCTATAGACTACGTCGTTTATAGGTCCTGTAGAATCTGTACCAATTACGAGCTCATAGGATTCAGTGCTTAGGGCTACGAGAGGTATTCTGTATGTTGCACCTGCGACGTTCTTACAATTACGCTGTGGCGTGCTTTCAAAAAACGGTATCACATATGCTTCGCTTGTGAGCGAAGCGGTATTTGTATAATATACGCTTTGCGCATGCGCCTAATTGCTGATGCACGCATGTTCGCCCGTCTCTGTCTCCAGCTATACGATCATCTCAGCCAGCAGGAGTAAGCCATAAAACAGATGCCTATTTTCTCAAATCGTTTTATGCAAAAGGCGTGTCATTTCTTAGGAGGGCTTGCAATCAGTGCTTTATTTTTGAGATTAAAGTGTCGGATTGCGGAATTCCGCGGCATAAATGTATACGTCATTTATATTAGCATTGCTAATAGGCTTTTGAGCGCTGGAGATATACTGTCCGGAAGATGTCCTATGGTATTTCACTAACCGCCGTAATGATTGTGTAAGCTCTGTACTAAACTGCAGACTATACATAGTGTAAACTGAGCTTTCTGTTAAAATGTTTCTAAGACCCATGCATCTGCGCACATAGGTATAATATACACTTTTATATACTAACGCAAAAGGAATGATGTTCTTTTTCAGCACAGAAAGTGCCCCTGTACGTGCCCAAAAGGAATGGTCGCGTTCTATGCGACTCGTATGTAATCGTATCGACTTCGTAAGACACCTCATGCAGCCATCGAATTCTGACCACTCCAACTCGATCCGGTCAGTGCCTTTCCGATTGTCTCCGAATGCGATGCCACGCTCTTACAGTTGTATACGGGAACTATGAAAAACCGCCCAACCTGCGTCACCACGTTAAACTACGATGTCTTTCGTCGGTCCAAGCCTTCCTAACCCGTCCAGTGGGGCACATGAAATTCGTGGGCACCACAATGGCGGAATGACCACCAGGGGCAAACCGATGGCCTTTACGGTAACTATACCGGACCACTGCTGCTGTAGCCGCGATGACTGCTATTCGTTTAGTCTTGCTTACCAATTGCGTTGGTTTTTTTCTTGGCTTGAAGGTCATGTGAACGTATCTGAGACAACTCTCGACGACCCCTTTCTAATGGCGTCTCCTCCTTGTGAGGACGCACGCGCTGGTATGCATGAGAAGAAGCACTTGTCCGCGTGCCATTCCGCGACGCGCATACCTGTCCCGTCTCACGGGAAAACCAAAGTGCATACTGTGTGTCTACATACACGGTGTGCGACCGTCATAAAATATAAAGTAAGTAAAGGGCGCAGTAAAGTACACGGAGAGTGCGTGCCGACGCATGCAGATGAGTTTCACCGGAGCCCGAAAAAGTAGCGCGTGTCTCGCGCAAGAAGAAGAACAGGGTACGAAGAAGAAGGCGGCCTGCAGGCTTGACCGAGCAGACCGGCCATTCCCCTCTCGCCGGAGAAGAAGAAGAAGCAGAAGGGGGACTCACCGTCCATCGGAAGTGGAAGGGCAACCTGAGCAGGAGCTGCCGGTCCGGGTGCGTCTGCAGCGAGAACGAGCTGCCGCCGATGAGCGGAGACGTGAGGTTGCCGAACGTGCACGCTCCGGAGAGGTCCACCTGCGCCTGGTACTCCTTGAGGCAGAGTCGGAAGTACGTGTTGCAGCGACCGGGGCATCGCGAACCACAGCACCCGCCGTCCAGCAGTAGTCCACCGGGGTTGTCGATGCCCAGGACCTGGAGCTCGAAGAAGCCCGACGCGCGGGCCACGGGCAGCAGTAGCAGTAGTAGCAACAACGCGCACGAGCACACGAGTAGAGAAATAATAGGGGTGGCACAAGTACGCGCGCGGGGAAGGGCGATCGCGGTGGTGGCCATGGCTAGCTGCCGTCGTCCGGGCTCCGGGCGGCCCGCGACTCCTTCTTGGACATCACGGTGTCCTCCCTCCAGTTGCTGTGGCCCAGGTCGCCTCCTGATGCGGACCACCGAGAATCCATGGCGGGCTACCGCCGCCGCGTCCAGGGACCGCGCACTGTCACCGAGCACGAGCTTCGCAACCGCCGCCGCCGACACATGCTGCTGAGCGATGTTGCTCCCGCGGCGATGCGAATCCAGCGCAACAAGGGTCTCCGCCGCCGCCGTCGCGTTGTGCTCTCCTGCCACTCGGGGAGTACACCACCCGGGCAACTGGTTGCTCCTGCTCCCGGAGCGTACACCGGCTGCCGTAGGCCGCCGCCCCTCCTCCTCCTCCAGTTCGCGCTACCCTCTCCCGGCGCCGCCCATGGCTTGCTTTGCTGCTGGGATTCCGTGGCCATTGAAAAAGGCCCCCACCGCGTGGGGCGGTAGCCGGCGAGAGAGGGGTGGTGGTAGAGGGGGCAACAGACCGGCGCCGGACACCGGCGGGGGGGCTCAGGTGCAGGCGGCTTCTCCATCAGCAGCAGCAGCAGCAGCAGAAGCCACCCCGTCTGAGAGTGCGCGCGCTCATCTTCCAATCAGTGCAGTGGCGGCAGCCTTTTCGGCATGAGGCCGCCGCGGAATGCACCGCTTTCTTTTTTATTTTTTCATTGCCCCCGTCGTCGTAGTTAGCCGGACACACGAGCGGCGCGTCTTGACAGCGTTGCCATCTCCTCCCATCCCCTCTCGATCGATGTACTATGGTCATTGACGCCGTAACCCCATCGGCGGCGGCTACCTGCTTACGTCACTGACTCCCCGACGCTCTCCTTATTATCGAGTGGACACGCACTTTGATGACTCCACTCCCCAGACCGCATCCCTCTTTCTCATCCACCGGCGTCTCGTATCTTCGACGCTCCTGTGTCTCTTTAAGGGCGCGAGCTCTCGTAGCTAGGTTAATTAAATTTCCGACGAACTACGTCGCCTCGACGGCGTATAGGCGTGTGCATTCAAGCTCTCTGTCACTGCGGTGTACACGGCAGGGAGTGCCGGCATCCTGGTGCGCCCCTTAATTTTTTTTTTCCTCTGGTCGACTTGCCGTGACACGAAGACAGTGATAACACGGTGGTAAGTGCGTACAACGCGCCTCATTTACGAATGCGTGTACACCGCACTGGTAAATGAGGTCTACAATGCAAGCCGCTGCATCATCCATTATTACAAGCGACTACCGGCTGATTTGCTTTCTTGCGAGCCTGCAGTCACCAGAAAACATGGTGACACTGATTATGAGTATATGGTGATGATGATGATGATGATTGTGGTGGTACAACGCGTCTCATTTACCAATGAGCGCGCTACTGTTTCAGGCACCGTCCTATGAGGAGCCTCTGCATCATCCATTCTTATAGTCGACTACCGGCTGATTGGCTTTCTTGCGAGCCTAGAGTCACCAGAAATCATGGTGACACTAGTGATGGTTATGGTAGAGTGATGATGATGATGATTGTGGTACAACGCGCGCCTCACTTACCGATGCCCGTGCTGCTGTTATAGGCACCGCTTTATGGGAGCCGCTGTGTCATCCATTATTATAGGCGACTACCACTGATGGTGATTATGATGTGAAGATGATGACAACATAACTTTGATGGAGGCACCCAGGTCCTGTCAAGCTGTCCGCGGCAGCTTTTTGCCTGGGGGACCCGCAACTTGTGGGTTGGAAATAAAGTGGATTCTGATTCTGATGATGTCCTATCTCTTGCGCCGGGTGATCGAGGAGGAAAATTGGACCTGGCGCTCACATAAAGGAATTATAAGGCGAAGTCAAAGTTTATTTGACATCACGCGTACATATACATGCACGCGATGCTGTTACCCGCCATGGTTGGTTGTGGCGCTTGAGTGCTGAACCGAAGGTCGCGGGATCGAATCCCGGCCGCGGCGGCCGCATTTTCGATGGAGGCGGAAATACGTGAGGCCCGTGTATACTTAGATTTAGGTGCACGTGAACGGACCCCAGGTGGTCGAAATTTCCGGAGCCCTCCACTACGGCGTCCCTCATAATCATATCGTGGTTTTGGGACGTTAAACCCCAACATTATTATTATTATTATACACGGTGCTGTTTTAGAGACACAGACGAGAAGCCTTTGAAATTGCTTGACGCAGGCCTTTCGCCCTACCCCCTTCCAGTAACACACGCACACACAAAAACATAAATGAAAAGATTGGAGGTTACAAAGACAATAAGTGTGTACTGATGCACAGTTTCATTCAACAGCAGAGTCATTGTACAATGTGTGATAACAGGCAATATCGCTATACAATGAATCAACCAGAAGAGCTATAGACGATTGAGCAGTATAATTGAGCAGGGCACGTATAGCGTGTCGGCAATATAACCGCTGCTCACTAAGAGTAACAGACTGGATTCCAAGAGAAGGCAAGTTTGCGGTGATCACGTGGCCCAAACACGCACAGGAGTGGGCTGATTGGCGAAACATGGAAGAGGCCCTTGCCTTCCAGAGGGCACAGTCAGGCTGGTGACGATGATGATGAAAGAGAGGAAGAGAGAAAGAAAGAAAGACTTTGTGGTAGACATTTGGTTGGGAGAGCTGGAGAAAAATGACGTGCGTGGCCCCGTTTGTACCGATGCCGACCGTGCGTACCAATAATGATGCCACCAGCTCTCGTTGTTTACCCAGCCTTCCGGATATTATGTCAGTAAAGCTGCTTTATAGGCTTCGATACTGTGCCCGTGTCACTTGGGCGCACGCAACATGCATGCGGTTCGGCCGCCGCGAATGATACCTAGTTTTCATTCATTCATTCATTCATTCATTCATTCATTCATTCATTCATTGCTATGGCTAGCGGTGTTTCTTTTGGTTGAACATGTTCCTTGCTTGGTGAGACATTCTTAGCAGACATTTATGCGGTGCCATTCCTAGAATTTTCACTACATTGCAGTCGTTTAGTTAAACGTTGAAGTGCAAACTTCATTTATGCTTCGCAGTACATTTTACTATGTAGGCTTTGAGTAAAGCTATTTAGACAGGCAACAGAACTCTGGAATAAAGCTAGATCGAGGACGGAGGCTTCTCAGAATGACTTAAGCTAGGCGTGCCCTTATGCATTTGGCTCCAACGACAGTGTGTCGTAGGAAAGGCTCACTTTTAATTAGCCACACACAGGACAGCTGTCTTAGGGAACTCTCCCATAGTCGTCTGCATGCGAGCTAAACAAAAATGAGAAAGGAAAACGATAAACCTCGCACGAGGCTCGCCTAGGACGACGAAAAAGTGAAAACCATCACAATCTTCTTCTCGATCGATGTATTCGTCCTCCCCCGACTCCTACCTAACGGGGTTCCGCACTGCCACCAGGATCGCGTGCACCGCGAGCTTTCTGCATCTCACCTGGTTTTGCCCTGCCTCCGTGATCGGCCCACCTTTGACCAGGCGACGATGTCATGTGATGACGCCATCGTGTAACGTGTTATGTGACATCATGATGACCGCATAGTGACGTCGTGATGACGTCATATATTTTGGTGATGTGTGACGTCATGATGCCGGCATCACGTGACGATGACCACCCTTTATGCATGTTCGTGAGTGTGTCTCAATATGCGCGTGTCATTAGGCAAAATATACACACCCGTAAAATAAAGGATTCAGGCGGGAGGAGGGGTTGAACACAACCACCTCCCCCCTGCTGCACCCATGAGCGTAACCGTTGTTCCGGTGATATGATGGCGGCCGTATTTATAGGCATTGAACGGTGATGTCACATGGACACAACACACAGATTGTTCAAAGGGCGCGGGTTCGATTTCCGGCGGCGGCAGCCGCATTTTGATGGGGACAGTGCAAAGAGCACCCGTGTGTTCTTATATTTAGGTGCGCGTTAGAGAACAATGCATATGGTTTAAATTAATCCATTGTCCCCCTTCCCTTTTCCTATACGGCGTGCGTCTTATTCATATCGTGGTTTTGACACGTAAAACCCCAGAAAGGAGTACGGACACAAAATTTTGAAGGCAAGATAACTTGTGGGATATCTGTGTGGACACACACGCATCATACACGAAAATTCAACGGATAATATAGCCTAGAGCAGGGGTCGGCAACCTGCTGCCCGCGAGGCAGTATTATGCGGCCCCCGGCATGACGTCAGAACCACACCCCCCTTGCCCTCGGCATGCACTTCCCATTAAAGGCCGACATGGCAGTTTTGACCTCAAATGGTATTAGATAGGAACAAAGAAAGATCGCCTCCAGTTGGCATTCTCCCCACCTTCACACTTAGCCAGATAACGTCCTCACTTCATTTCTTCGTACAGGTCCAAAAAAAGGGGGAAGAAATATCTTTTACGGAAATACTAGGCCAGTGAAGGACCTTCATCAAAGGAAAAGGGAAACTCGTGTCCTTCATGCTCGCAGACGTTAAAGCTTTTGAGCTGAAACTAAACATTTTCCCAACATCAGGCTATAGCGAGTCTGATCTTCGTCACGTCCCTTGCTGCGAAAGTCTTGTGGGAGATGCGAGCACACCAGGGGCGTAGCCAGAAATTTTTTTCGGGGGGGGTTCGACCATACTTTATGTATGTTTGTGCGTGCGTTTGTATGTGTGCGTGTATATATACGCAAGCAAAAATGAAAAATTTCGGGGGGGGTTTGAACCCCCCCAACCCCCCCCTTGGCTACGCCCCTGGAGCACACCGCTTCCTACAGAAAAGCTCTGTGAAATATCGCGGGATTTAAAAAGCGAGTTCGATGTTAGGTTCTCTGATTTTCGAAAACATTCAAGTAGCATCCGATTCTCTCAGAATCCTTTGAAGGCATGAATATGGACCAGTTGGAACTGCCTGATCTGCAAACAGACGATGCAACTCAAAGACGCATTTGATGCGAAAGATACTGTGGAGTTTTACGCTGGTCTCAGAGTCTGAGACTTAAAGTTTTGTAGTTTGAAGGAACTATTCGCAGTCATGATAACAGTGTTCGGCAGTACATATATATGTGCGAACGGACTTTCTCGAGAATGAAGTTCGTCATATAAAATTTGCGTTCCCGACTAACCGATAACCACCTCCACAAAGTTCTGCGTCTGTCGGTGAGCAACCTTGATGTAGATATCTGCGAGTTAGCTAAGAATGTTAAGCACCAAAAGTAGCATTGAAAGAGTTTTTTGTGCGTGTGCGTCTTTTGCTGGTATGGAAGGCTTTTGGTGTAGCGCGAAAAGGAAAGACGGACACGAGAACGCACACAGGAACACCACACAGCGCTCCTGCGTGGTGTTCCTGTGTTCTGACAACCAGCTATGCTGGAGCTACGAACCACGTGTTCAAAAAGCTTTACTCCCATTTCATTCGAATCATTCGAAACTAACCAAGAGAGGTATCGCAACGATGTGCCTCAGCAACGCGTTGAACAAATCTTGTGGCCACCTAACGAAGCATAGCTTCCAGAACCAGATTTCACGCCTGAAGGAATCTGGCTATCCAGATCATGTTTTAGTGTCTGTCGCAGAGAAACAGTTGAAAAGAAGTCGCAGAACTTCAAGCCAGTGTAACGCACGAGGCCTCGTAACGACAGAAACGAGACGCACCGCTGTAATCCCCTGTATGTTCACCAGCTGTCACATAATCTCAAGAAGGTGGCACCTCGCGATAATATTAGGGTAGTCTTTTCAGTGCCCGATAAGCTCGGGAAACTGTGCGCCATGACAAATCCAGTCAGAGCAGAAAAAGTTGGTTGCACAAAAAAGCATACAAACAAATTTGTTGATTGCAAGTGTTCTGTAATTTATCGTGCTCCGCTCTCTTGTGGAAAGCAATACGTCGGCCAAACCAGCAGATGTGTCAATGTTAAGAGAGCACCATTACAAATCGAACAGAGTGGCGCCTGATGGGTTTTTAGCACTCCACGTGCATGCATGCGGTTGCCGACCATTGTTTCATAACACCGTCATTGTTGGTCAACATAAGGAAGAGATCACCCGTCTTATAGTTGAAGCCGAGCTAATCGATGCGCTTGGTGAGTTGTGTGTGAGCAAGCCATTGATAACATTGTCGCCTAAAGAGTTGGGGGTCTTGCGCAAGCGGTTATTTACAGTTTTATCCTGTCATGATTTTGCTCAGGTGAAGTGGTTTTTTACGCATTATCTGAGTGATCCCACGTGTTCAGCTGTCTGCCTGATTTTGATAGTATATAAGCGGTCTGGTTCTTGAAAATAAACATGTTGTTGCTAGTAGCGCTGTGTGGTGTTCCTGTGTGCCTTCTCGTGTCCGTATTTCCTTTCGCGCTACACCAAAAGCCCTTCAAATGAGTAACCAACAAGCCCACGTTGCAACCCTCATCTTTTGCTGGTAACCTACGTTTGCAAATTGTAAGCTTGTGACATGCGTGCTGAAAATAATTATATTTTATATTCCAGTTTTGTACATTGTTGTCAATTCGCAGAATTTTCTCTCTTTGCCTGCAAAGCCCCCCCCCCCCCTCCATTCACACACACACACACACACACACACACACACACACACACACACACACACACACACACACACACACACACACACACACACACACACACACGCACACACACACACACACACACACACACACACACACACACACCCGCTTCGCCATGCGGCCCCCGCCATGTCGGCTTCATGCAACTCGGCCCTCCGTCTCAAAAGGTTGTGGACCCCTGGCCTGGAACATACTTAAAATCGATTATATATGCGTGTCCCACCACTGCACGCGAAACGCCCCACCCTCACGACATCGACACCAACTTGTTTTGACTGTAAACAGCCAACAACCACCTGCACCACGAGTTTGTGTTGACTGCCGTGCTCCTTGCGAGCGCGCTGACCTTTTCAACGAAAAGAGGGGGCACCTTCTTTGTGTACTTGCACGCGTGAGTACAAAAGCTGACATCTTTGCCTCCACAGTGCATTTTAGGGGGTCATGCATGACTACAACACCCCAGAGAGCACACAAGGAGCCTTCGTTGAAAAGAGCTGTCAACGCAGTGCTCATGTAAACGCCCTTCCGCATGGGCGTCGGCAGCGGGGGGGGGGGGGGGGGGGGGGTGTAAAAGGGTGCACTGGCCCCCCTCAAGCCACACCAGCACATTTGCACACAGCGCAGTGCGAGGCCAGGTTACCAGGATGTGTTAACAATGAACATGCGTAGTTATGTTCTTTAGGCCGTGCGTTCAGACACCGGCCCGTCTGGCCGATGTATTTCTTGTCACAAGAAAGGTGGGATGCCGTACACAACACTATCTGTGCAGTCCACAAACTTGTTCCTACGTTTGACAGTACAAATGTTTCCCTTCCCTTCACGTTGTGGTGCGTTAACTTTTTTGCAAAGTCCCTTCAATTTCAGGGGTGCCGAAAAAACAACAGCGACGTCGCGTTTAGCAGCAATTTTCTTAATTGTATGAGAGAACTGATGAACATAAGGGATGACCACAAGCTTACGCCTTTGTCCACTCGGGCTTGAGCGAGAGGGCGCCTTTTTGCTGGAAGTGACGTTGCGCAGTTCCGGCGCACTGCGCTGTGTGCAAATGTAAGCCATCTTTTTCGGGTACAAAAGTGTTGAAGCGAGCACCTGCTCAAACAGGGAGAGAAATCATCGAGGCTTTCTTTATTCACACAAGTGAAGGTTGCGTTAGCGCACCTTCGATCATCCTATCTCAAAAAGAAGTAGAGATCTTAAAAACAGGTATGATAACTTAGATACGATGCCTTGCCAATGGTTTTCGTGGACGGTGACGTTTTCACTTATGCACAACGTGTGCTTTTTTTTTTTGTTTTTCACTGTTCGTGTGGCTTACTTTCTTTTCTTTTCCTGGGTCATACATAAGGAGTGTGTGGCACAAAAACAAACAGTTGTTAGTACGCGCTTCACCCTGTGCGTGTCTTTCTGTGTCAATTCGTCCAGTTTTTGACAGCGCGAACAAGCCATGCATTCGCACCAAGTAGCTCCCATAGTAGCTTTACCCACAACACAAGTTACACCAGCACTCTGTCCCAACCCCAGCCGCGATGCAACACGGGTTTGCACCCATGGGCGTGCGCACGGGGGTGGGGGGGGGGGGCGCAAAGCCTCCCCCATACATTGCCTTAGTGGAGAGTGGGGGGGGGGGCGCCGCGATGAATCTCCCCCCCCCCCTGATGGGGAACCTGCGCTCGCCTATGTTTGCACCCCCAAGACGAAATCCTGCCGACACTCATGCCCTCTTGTGTGCTCACGCCACCAGCTACGTTTGCATGAAAAGCATTCTGGGCGCCTCCCATTGCTCGAAAGCCCTGGACTGGGGGCCCCACCCATCGAGCTCCTGACCCCTTATCCCAACCCTTATGAATAAAGTTGTACTACTACTACTACTACTACTATTCTGGGCGCCGCCTCACTCGGCAGTCGTTGAAACCGAAATTGCGACTTGGCTCTATAAAACCGTCTCCAAAAAATAACCATCGCGCGCTCGAGCCCGCGAGGTTTGCAGCCGTGGTAAGTGGGCCGTTAGCTACTTATTGCAACAGAAAAAAAAAAAAAAACAATGCGTGAAATGCTTGTGTCAGTGCTCCGCATGCCGAAGGCTGCAACTTTAAAGGGACACTAAAGGAAAAAAAAAATTTTTTTCTCGTATTAGTAAATCACGATACTAAAAACACCACACTCGATGCGAGAAGACGCTTGGTAAGCGAGAAAACGCGCAAAGAGAAAATACGGGTGGCGACGCCATCTGCGTCAAGTTCCCGCACCAGTAGCCGTGACGTCAGGGATCCTGAGGGCCTCTAGTAGGGCCTGCGTATCGTTTCTAATCGGTAAAAATGAAGTACATTGAGGGAGCCAGGGACGTAACATGCAAAGTTTCAGGAAATTTTGTTAATGTGGCCAGAATAAAAAAAAAAAGTTTGAAATCCGTGACGTTACCATCGGAGATTTCGGCAGGATATTTAAAAATGAAACTTTTGACATTGAGTATGTTATCTAATAATAAAGCTATGGTGGTGAAATTCATGACACTAGATTTTTCAGAGTATAATTTATCAGTCCAAAGTAATTTATTGAACATTTCACTTTAGTGTCTTCTTAAGTTGGCTTTCCTGCTCACCTCGCGTTCTTGCAGCATAGTGGAATAGCGTGCTTTGCAGGGAAAATTTCTCGACAGTATCCGTGAAACGTGAACCTCGTCGCTTGTCGAGGCGTATGAATGAAATAACTATCGTTTGCAAACGTAATGCCAATTCGCAAGTTTTAAAATAGAGATAAATAGAGGCTGTAATCGAAGGCGTGATGTACGTACTTTGTAAAGGAGACTGAACACCAGTTTTACGCTTAGTGTATAGGGATTTGTGGTGGATTCAGGTGTAGCTAACCATGTACATTCGACAGTATTATCATATTATCTACACTTACAGTGGCATAAAGTCGTCAGTGCGTTATAAAATACGCCGCTGGTTCACGAAATATCACTTTAGGCACTCGCTGTTTGGTTTTGGCCGAATAACGTAGGTTATGCTGTGAAGCCGACATTTAGACACAACCGCAGCCCACGACATTGGCACATTTTGTGCACGCGCAACATTTTATGTGTACATTACTGTGGTGACGTGCGGATGCGAGTCATGGAGCCTTGCGCCGAAGGCAGGCGAAGAGCAGAGCATTCAGACAAAAATAGTTAAGTGTATAATATAGACGTGGTACCACGCTATACGTTTCCCTAAGAATAATCTGTTATTTTACGTACCAAAACCATGAATATGAGGCCCGCCGCGTTGTGGATGGCTCCGGAAATTTCGACCATCTGCTGTTCTTTAACGTGCACTGACATCGCACAGCACACGGGCCTCTGGCATTTCATCTCCCTCGAAATGCGACCGCCGCGGCCGGGATCGAACCCGCGACCTTCTGGGCAGCAGCCGAGCACCGTAACCGCTAATACCACAGCGGACGACGTTTTCCTGGAATCTATAGAATATACAAAGATGGTAGCTCTACGAAATAAAACCAACGAAATATAGTGTACTAGGAAACAGAGCAATGGGTGAACTTTAAAAGATTACGGAAGGCTGAAAATACAGCCTCGAAACTGAAATTCTTTTATTCAACACCCAGATTTTTTTTTTCACCGTAGTGATCGATGTATGCATGTGCGAGTCGTCTATGGGTATAGTTATCAGTTCTATTTATATATCATCGTCATCTTTATCATCATCATCAGAGGGAGGGAGAGGAGAGGCCTGCTGCCGGCACGAGTCGAGCATGCGAGGGAGGGAGAGGAGAGGCTTGCTGCCGGCACGTGACGAGCCGAGCATGCGCAGTGGGGGTGTGGACGGCGGCCGACGCCGCAGGTGCGACTAAGAAATGCTCCGCATTTAATATTTTTTTCGGGGGGGGGGGGGGGGGAACCTTCTTGATCTGAAGTGGGGGCCGGGCAGGCAGATGGGGTCGAGAGTCATTTTATGCTCAGTATGCCACACTTGGTATGCCATGGCAAAAAAAAAAAAAAAATACGGGGGGGGGGGGGGGGGGGGGCATGGGCCCAGTGTGCCCCCTGTTGGCTACGCCACTGGGTAGGATTGACTATACTCTAGAGCGCTATGTATACCGTAGCGTTCCAGCGCGGTCGTGACTGAGCATATCGTCGCCACATAGCTTAAAGGGGTGGTGCCATCAAATTTGTGGCTTGCGCGTTCTTTGCTGTAAGCGTTTCCTATAGCTCCAGGAAGCATGATGCACGCACCAAAATTCATGTATTCTCGCTAAATAATTTAATATCGCCTTTTTATTTGGACAACTTTCGGTTTCGGTTTCTGGGCGCCGGGTTGGGCAGTGACGTAGAAGTGTAGGAGGCGTGGTCACGTGACCACACAAGGCTGTGACGCACATGACCAGGAAGCGATCGGAACTCGGCGAGTGATGTAGCAACCGATGCTTTGCCGGTACTATAGTGAACTAGAATGTATTCTAGTTCACTACAGCCGGTACGTACGTTGCGGAAGTGGCGGAGGTCCGGAGGTCACTCACGTTACTACAGCAGATTTGGTGTGACGTCACTACAACTTTCGTTGCCCATCCTACAGATCTACGTCAGTGTTGGGGCGCTAGCGATGGGTTTCGATCGGGAGAATGAGCATTTAGGTACACTTTGAAAGTGAATTAAAATATATTCTAAACGTTTGCTGTGTCCGACCCTTCGTGTGGAATGTCCTTGCATACAAAGGAAACCCACAACAGGCTTGTTATAGCCTCGAAATTTGATGGCACCACCCCTTTAACTATATATACAAGCTCCGCTGAAATGACCTCGGTGCGCTTGTCAATCACATATATAATAATGTCGCGCAAGTGTGTTTCCTTTCCAGCCATATAAGTACATATAAGTACATTTTCTGTGCTAGTGTAAGTAACACGGATATCGAAATCTAGAAGTTCGTCGTTCCTACCTAAAAATATGTTCTTCGGCTAAACAGTGATCTCAATATCTCTGACCAAATTTGCCAGGACCTTCACATTTTCGACTTGAAACCAACGACACGAACATGTGTCGGTATGGCCGGGTATCTGAAACACGCGACAAGTGCTGGAAGCCACGGAAATATTATGTTGCTGTACCCCATTGGGTTCTTTTGTACTCCATGTCACATCTTAGTCATATATATTAGAGTAATGATGTGTTCTCTACAAGACAGCGATGTTTGACGTGGCACATATCTGTGCCGATGTGTATGTATATACCCCTGATTGCCGAAATGTTATTCAGTTTTTTTGTTTTTGTACATATATAGTGTAAATAAACTTTTTCTAAACAGTAAGACCGAAAGACAAGCTGAAGTCAAACGGTGTATTAGTATGTTGACTAGCCATTTTGCAAGTCTCTGAGCAAGTGTCAGCGTGGCGTAGTGGTAAAGTACTCGTCTCGGGATCCGCAGGTCGGAGGTTCGATTCCCGGTGGCGGACGTTTTTTTTCTTGCATACGGTTTTTTTTTCTTTTTTTTTTTGTACTAGTGCCATCTACATCGCCTTCTATACAATTATTTATGCGTGACGGCTAGGCACGATGGTGCCAACGCTGTAGAGCCGTTTTACGCTCCGTCGTTCTCCAGCATCCATGATACGCCAGCATCCAGCATACACCACGTGCCACCATCTTCCAGCACCATAATCCACCATAATGGTGGATGAATTTTCAATAGGGTAGTTGGTACATATAGACATCTTAGAAACGTCGAGCGCGAATTATGACAGGGACGATGAAGGAGGGAACGACACCAGCGCTACTATCAACTGAAAGATTTATTAGGCAAGATCAAACATATGTGCCCAACCGGAGCACGTAACCCGCAGCACATGCGTACCGTCCTATATATGTTCAGAAACATTTCACATTCACATCAGGGGGTCATCTTGTATCAGTCACCCATCATTAGCGATTTCCAGCCAGGAAGTGTCGCTCCTAAAGGAAAGGGGTTAGTAAGTAGATACGGTGTGATAGTGCCTGGTATTGCACTATAGGACGGTGCGCATGTGCAGCGGGTGACGGACTCCGGTTGGGTATATATGTTTGATCTTGCCTATAGTAAAGCTTTCAGTTGATAGTGGCGCTTTTTTTAGAAGAACTTCTAAAAGTGGCGCTTGTGTCGTTCCCTCCCTCTTTGTCCGCGTCAAAGTTCGCGCTGGACGTTTCTAAGATAAAATATGATTGGATAGAACATCCATGCAAGATCTGTCTGGGTGGGACGGCGACGGCTGTGGGGGGAGCTTGCATTTAGTCTCAGGTTGTAACCAGACTTGTACCACGCGTTGCTGATAATAAGTAACCGATTAGAATTACTTCATTTGAAATGTAATTGATTACAGTGGTCAATTACAACACCAGGAAAGTAACTGAGCAATTACAGAAATGTAATCGATTACATCTTCGTTAATTTCCTCCAAACGTATATTGGCGTAACACACTAACAAAAGTTTACTCAAACTACAACGAACCGCTGTGACTTTCATGGTAGAGAGAAGGTTGAAGGCTTGCGTGAAGGTTGGGAGGCTCACTGTGGCTTCTGTGATATAGTGTTACATGTCGTTAACTTTCAACGGGAATTGTTTTTCAAAGTTGTCGTCGCTTATTCTTCTACATTTCCTCGCTAAGAGGTCAGCACCTACAGTGAACACTCTCTCAATGCTTGCGCTAGAATGAAGGGCGGTGTTATAACGTTGGTACACTTTGCGCACCCGCTCGTATATATATAGTTCCGCAGTACTTCGGTGAGCACCGGTGAGCACCGAAGCGCGACGCTTCATAGCTAGAGGACACGGACACCAGGGGCGTAGCCAGGGGGGGGGCTTATGGGGCTTCAGCCCCCCCCGAAATTTTTCGTGCTCTCATACACCACCAACCAGCGGCGTCACCCGGGTGGTGGGATTTATTGGGCTTCAGCCTGATTATCATTTATTTAATTATTTATCTTTTTATGACCCTCAAAATGTTAGCAGAAGCAAGTTTGATATCGGGCTCTACACAGATGGCTCAAAAGTGGATGATGACACAAAACATCAACTGCTAGCTTCTCCTTGGATTCCTCCGTCATGCTATATGTTTAAGTCTATGAACGATTTTAAGCAGAAACGTATGTTTACGTGGCTTGGCTGGACAGGTACCGATGGCTTAGCTTCTCAGCGCTTCAAGAGGGTGCGTTTTGCCGAGTGTGTGTCCTTTTTAGCAGAAGTGAGATTGGCAAGGGCCAACATGCGCGCACTAAGGCCCTCGTATCCAATCCATTTCAAAAGTGGAAGCACGCCCTCGAAGTCTTCGGTGCACATGAAGTCACTAAATATCACACTGACGCTCATCTGGTAGCCGATAGTTTTCTTCAAACCTTCTCAGGATGTGTGCCCAGTGTTGTTGATCAGCTGGACCATGGCAGGCAAATTCAAATAAGAGAGATCCGAAGGAAGTTACAGCCTATTGTTGAGACAGTTCTCTTTTGCGGGTGGCAAGGTGTGGCTCTCCGTGGACATAGAGACAGTGGTCCCATGGATTCAAGCACAGCCTCCTCTACAAATACAGGCAACTTCAAAGAGCTGCTTCGCATGCGCGCGGATTGTGGCGACACAGATAAAAAAAAAAAGCATTTGGAAAGTTGCCCAAATAAGGCCTCATATTTTAGTTTATATGTACAAAACCACATTATAGAAATCTCTGCTGCAATCATCAAGGAAAGCCTAGTCGCAAAAGTAAACGCTGCAGGCTGCTTCTCCGTACTTGCTGATGAAACGGCGGATGTTGCGGGTATCGAGCAGCTTACTGTTTGTGCAAGGTACCTTAATAAGGATGCGAACGGAATCGAAGAAGTGTTCTTAGGCTTTGTGCCAATTCACGACCAAATGGCCGGGCCCTGGCCGACACCATCATAAGGCTCCTTATAGAAATGGGAATTAACATGCAGCATCTCCGTGATCAAGGCTACGGTGGTGCAAGTTCGATGGCCGACAAAACGAATGGTGTTCAAGCTGCTGTCCGTGAGAAATATCCAGCCGCACTCTATGTATTCACTGCGCGTGTCACTCCCTTTATCTAGTTGTGTGTGCAGCATGCTCCATCACAGACATTCGAAACTGTTTTGGGACTCTGAAGGCGACGTCAGCCTTTTTCCGTAAATCTTCTAGCCGCTCACACGTTTTGCGAAAAGTGATAAGTTTGAGCTGTCCTGAGCCTACAAGGCAGCGCCTTTTGGGACTATGCGAAACGCGCTGGGCCGAGAAGCACGATGCAGTGCTTTCATTTGTGAGCCTCTTTCAGCCGTTGATCGCAGCACTAGAGGAGACTAAGTTTAACGGAAATGGCGAAAGTCCAGTGCAGGCAAACAGTCTAATGTTGGCACTCTTTTCACCAGCGTTCCTTGTAAGCCTGCATGTGACGGAACACGTGTTAGCACTGACTTTGCCACTGTCAAAGAAGCTGCAGACGAGGAGTATCGACATGAGCGCTGCCATTGACGACATAGAAGTGATACAGCAGACAATTGAAAGTGACCGCAAGAACACGAATGTTTCTTTCTCAAAAATATTTGCACAAATGCAGGCATTGGCAGAAAAACTGAATGTGGAGATCAACAGCCGTCGAGCCGGTGTCCGGAAGCAAAACCTTGGGAGCAATGCATTCGAAAGTGCGGAAGAATATTTTCGCAGAACCCTGTTCATTCCGTTCATGAACCACGTACTAGCCCAGTTAAACCAACGGTTCGAACAGCACAGGACACTTCTAAAGGACTTTTCATTAATTTTATCATCCGCAATACCACCAATGCAAGATGATCGGGAGAAAGGAGCAGAAAATCTCCTGACCGTTTTTGCGTATGACGTCGAAACGAGGGCTGGTTTTGGAGAACTGCGGCTATGGTGGACAAAGTGGGCGAACAAAGCAGCAAACCAGAGCCCCGGTACAGGAACCGATGCCCTCTCTCATTGCGACAGCAGGTTCTGTGCGAATGTGTACAAGCTACTCCGGATTCTAGTCACCCTTCCAGTGACCACTGCCAGCGCAGAGGGAACGTTTTCAAGCATGAGGTTACTTAAGAACTACTTACGCTCCACGATGTCTGAGGAACGCATGGTTGGCCAGGCACTTCTGTACGCCCACAGAAATGTCGACATCAGCGTGTCGGAAGTCATTGACCGCTTCGCTAAGCTTCCTCGCCGGGTCAACGTTGTCCTTTGATACCGAGCAGGACAAAAATCAGCGCAAACGAAAGGAAAAGACACTACTGTTCCAGAGTTCAGGTCAATGAGCCCGTAATTCTGACGCAATATTATTGTTCACCACCTTTTAAAGCCGTGAAGATTTTGTACCTTTTAGCAGTTAACACTGTGACCTAATATAAACATAAGAATACGGGCATCAGGTGGACATTACCAGCCAATCGACAGCTTCACCTTGTTCACTGAGAGGTCGGCATACGCGGCGTTACCAAACAAATTCAACTATTGGGAAGCCGTACTAACAGCATTGTTTGTTACTTTCATTTGTCGTTTTTGTTCTTCATTGCTTTTTGAACTAGAAGCGGCAACCTTCCTTTAAATTGAGTGCACAATAGTGGTTCGCACTTTTAAAACAGTTTTGAAGTAGTTTCTTTCGTTATTTCTGCGCTCTTCCTTTATAGTTCTGTTTACATGGTGCGTCCGAGACAGCAGCTTGGCCCAAGGACATATCAGTTGGCCATTATGTATAGTGATCATTGCTTAGTTCCGTTTATTGATTGCATATTTAAATGTACATTTGTGAAGTTTTGCGTAAGCATACTGCGCACTGTTTCCGGTGACTTATATTTTGCCCGTATTCGAGGTGTACTTTCCCATTCTTGCTTTTCCCTGGCCGCATCATTTGTGCAAAAAGATGAACATTTTGCATAAACAATCCGCATTAAAATCCTGGTTATTTCGTGGACTTCATTTTTTTGTTATCAGGCACCTCTTCAGTTCAAAGCTGATGCAGTTCCGAAGTTTACGTGATATTTGCCGTACCTGTTACACACACACACAAACACAAATATTGAAAAGATTGAATACAGTTATTCCTGGAAAGATTTTGCGGGCATGCCAACATAATATTTTTACGAAAAAACACATTTCTTACTCGTTCTTAACAGAGGGCAGCATTCAAGAAGTGATTTGCAGCATCTAATACAAATTGTCACTGGTAATACATATTAATGGTAATACCAGTGGCAATGTATGTACATGGTAATACATGTACATACCCACGCCGCTTTTGGAAAATTATGAAACCGGACGACAAAACCACAGTCTCTCTTTGTGACACTTCTGGATCCCCCGTTGCCGACTGCGACGTTCCATCCGTCAACTCTGCATTTTGTTCAGTCTTTACTAACGAACCTAACAACGAACTTCCTGATTTTCCGCATTTTGCTTTTCCGCCAATGCCAAAGATTACATTCAATTCAGAGGGAATTGTAAAAGTTATTAACCAATTAAAGGACTCTTCGTCATGCGGTATAGATGGCATAAACGCCAAAATTCTGAAAAATACTAAACATGTATGTAGTTCCATATTGTCAATCATTTTTTCAGCAGTCACCCGACACAGGTGAAGTCCCATTAGACTGGAGAGTTGGGAAGGTCTTTCCGTTCTTCAGGAAAGGTGACCGCTCATTTGCAGGTTACTACCGACCAATCTCGCTCACTAGTGTTTGTTCAAAGATCATGGAACACGTCATCTTTTCTCATGTTGCTACATTTTTATCATCCGTAAACTTCTTTCACCCAAACCAACATGGCTTTCGTAAAGATCACTCATGCGAGACCCAACTAACATTATTCCTGCACGACATTCACCTTCATATGGACCGTAACATCCCAATTGACACACTGTTCTTAGATTTTGAAAAAGCCTTCGATAAGGTACCCCACTCCCGTCTCCTTCAAAAAACCTCGCGTCTAAACCTTCATCGGCATGTTTTTAACTGGATTAAAGCATTCCTAACAAACCGTAAACAATTCGTGCATGTTAATGATCACTCCTCCGACCTCTCGCATGTCTTGTCAAGCGTGCCCCAGGGTATCGTCCTAGGGCCTCTTTTATTCCTAATATACATTAACGATATTCCGCTTTCCGTTGAATCTAACATCCGTGTTTTTGCTGATGATTGTGTCCTCTACCGCCCTATAAATAACCCCACCGATGTCTCCTCTCTACAGCATGACCTCTCACGCATTCAGCAGTGGTGTGCCACCTGGTTGATGTCCCTTAAGGCGAAAAAAACATTACTAATTTCTTTCCATCGTCGCCGAAACCACACGCCGGCTACTTACACAATCAACAACTGTCATATAGCTGCTACTGACTCGATTAAATACCTGCGTGTCCATCTTTCGAGTAACCTATCTTGGGGCGACCATATAAATCACATAATTCACTCCGATAACCGCGCTCTCGGGTACACACGCCGTAACATTTCCATGACACCACCTTCCGTTAAACTACTCGCTTATAACACCATTGTCAGACCAAAACTTGAGTATGCAGCTGCTGTCTTTGACCCCCACCAAACTAATCATATCGAAATACTTGAGTCAGTACAGAACCGAGCAACCAGATTCATTGTTTCAGATTATTCCCGCTACTCGAGCGTCTCCGCCCTCAAATCCCAGTTAAATCTTTCTACCCTCGCTCTTCGTCGTCGTATTGCACGTCTCTGCCTTTTTCACAGATTCTTTTATTCAACCCCGCGTGACAACCACCTCATCCAGCCGGTCCATCGAGGTCATCGCACAAGTCATCCAAATGCTGTGATTCCGCCATGTGCCCACACCACCTCATTTCAGCAGCCCTTCTTTTTGCGCACCACCCGAGACTGGAATGACCTTCCGAACGAAGCAGCAGTCATCCGCGATTTTGCGCGCTTCAAAAATGCCATCCAGGAAGCAGACTCAACCACATCCTAACATACACCTTCATCGATACCGCCATTTTATGACGCCCACCCCTCATGTAAAGTCCCATATGGGACCTTTGAGGATATAATAAATAAATAAATAAATAAATAAATAAATAAATAAATAAATAAATAAATAAATAAATAAATAAATAAATAAATAAATAAATAAATAAATAAATGTTATTCATATACTTAGTCGCTCTAAAAATTCAATGAGGAGGTCGCGCTGCAACGTGAGCCCCCCCCGAACAAAATTCCTGGCTACGCCACTGACGGACACTATAGCACTATAGTGTCCGCCAAGGAAAGCTTCATATACTAGCAACAGAGCAGCAAGTTGATGTTCATTCTTCAAAGGTGTACTGCGCTAAAAGGAACAAGGACTCATATACTAGGTTCTGTAGGGACAACCCCGTCAAACAGAACTGGGAGTCCCTACAGAACGGTCGCATATTTGTCGGCATGAGAACTGACGTAGAAGGCTGGCTACCACTTGATTTTGGGGGAAAGAAGTTAATTGATTACCGGTAATCAATTACAAGAAAATGTAATTGAATTATCCAGAAGGTTACAATTTCGAAAAAAGTAATCGATTGTATTACAAAATTACAAGAAAATGTAAGTGATTACAAGTAATTGATTACTTGTGACGCGTTACGTACAACTCTGCATGGTTGTAACCGACTATAGAGTGTACTAGAACCGCGTATCTAGCTTAACAGAGTGTTAAATAAAGAGCCATGATACAACACAGAAAAACACTGGCAAAACATAGAAATACCAAGAAAGACTCGCAAGAAAAGAAACATAAAAAGGCAACAACAGCCTGACCAAGGTGGGGCATCAGAACCCACCACGGTGGTCTATCTAGTAGTTATGGTGCTCGACTGCTAACCCCGAAGGTCACGGTATCGAATCCCGTCCGCGGCGGCCGCATTTTCAATGGAGGCGAAAATGCCGGAGGCTCGTGTACTTAGATTTGGGTGCGCGTTAAAGAGCCCCAGGTGGTCGAAATTTCCGGATCCCTCCACAACGGCGTCCCTTATAATCGTATCGTGGTTTTGGGACGTTAAACCCCAACAGTTATTATTGCAGAGGGGCATTAGCTTCGCTGTTTCGACGGCTTTCACTGAGTGGAGCTGGCTGCATATTTTAAAATTATATTCTGTTAAATAAGGGGAATTGAGCTGAGAACAATTGAAACGCCTTATTCACTCTCATTTCTGGTCCTAGAGAGTAAGTAGATGAAAGAAAGAAACAAAAAAAAAAAACGATGAAATGTCATCCGAGTTGTAACTTTCAACGGGCATAGTGTGCGCGCCAGCACATGTTCGCACACGGAGCCGTATACGACGAACCAGCATGCAGCATCGTATCCACGCCATGTCGCCATTACAAAACACATGGGGCGGCCCTCCGGCTTCATGATCGCTGCAGTTTTCCCCGCCTCACTCTCGCCATCTCTCACGGACCCTAATCACCCGCTGCCACCACATACGCCGTATACGTTCGGCGCTGTTGCGAAAGCTGCAGCGCGGGCGGCGCCGTTGAAGAAGGAAGGCGACAGCGCCGAGGCTCCCGCGTGTGTCGAATCACGGCGATGCGGGCGGCATACGCCTCTCCTCCCCCCTCTCTCTCTCAACCTCGCACTAGATGGCATATGGGCTTCTCCAGCGTAAGTGGCACACCACACGCGTGGTGCGGTTAAGACCGCGAGTGCGTATCGTCGTATACAGCCGCCAGTGAGGAGGCCTGTGCATCGTACAAAACCACGCTGATGTGACATATAAAAAGAATAGGGGAGGGGGAGGGGGGCTTCGAGTCTCTGCTGTGACGTAAGGAAGAGGGAGCAGAACCTGTAGCGTCGCCGGTCTTCTATACGCTGTCGCGTCTCACTGTCGCGTCACTGGCCGTCATGTCTTGAGACTGTACTTCGGTAAAGTGAACCGCAAGGCGCTTCTTAACCTACCACGACACACACACACACACATGTCAAGAGAGAGAGGGAGAGATGGGCCCCTCGGAAGCGTCAAAGCGTTCTGAATACCCCCTCTCTTCAAGTCCGTTTCACTTCCCTTGCCATCTTTCACCCCCACCTCCCCGCTCTACAAATGCCACTGTTTGTGTTTTGTTTCGTGAGTTGAAAAACTGTACGCCTCCCCCCAGGATGGATCCATGTGGCATGCCGGCCCCGTGCGCGTATTTCATTCCGTGCTCGGTCTGCTGCTCGCGCGTATCTTTTTTGTTCCCCTGGCTGCCTCTTCGCGCGGTTGACCAGGAAATGCACTTTGCGCGCCTGTTGGCATCGATGATTTATTTATTTATTTATTTATTTATTTATTTATTTATTTATTTATTTATTTAGAATGTCGGCCGTGGCATAGTGCCATTGCAGTGTACGATGACAAGAAAATGTGTAAAATTAAGCCGATAATTGGAAAACAAGTGTCCGCATATGTGGACACTGGGAACTCCAGCTACACTGTAGGCCCATCATCCTTTTGTTCATCGTACATGGGAACTTCTGTTTCAAATAGTAAATGTTATCATCATTACTACTTATCGTAGTCAACGTCTTCATCATCAGTTCAACGCGTTCATCATTAATATAATCATCATCATCAGGAACGTTCCCGTGGCCGCTTGCTGACGGCTCTGATTCAACACTTTCGTCATCATCGTTCATTAGCGCCATCATCAACGTGTTAATCCTCATGTTCTATGCTTTCACCATCATTACCACCATTCAAGGCCCGTTTGCTTGCCCGCAGCTGTACTTCAACGTGTTCGTCATCATCCTTATCGTCGTTGATCATCATTGCCAATGAGTTTATGTTTACGTTCAAACTCGATGTTTTCATCACCAGCAGCAGCATTGTTCAAGAGGCCTTTGCTTACTGATGGCTCTGCTTCAACGCCTTAATTATCGGTGTTCTCCAAATCGGAACATTCGCTTCCGCTAGTCAGCTCGAAAAATTATGACATGTATGCCTTCGTCACTTAATCAACACCCCGAAAAAAGCCCAATAAATTCTAAACGTAACTTCCAAAAGGTGTATTTAGCTGTGTTACGGACAACGTTTTGTGCAGAGCCGCACGGCAACGAAGCGGGTCTTATCTATACCATGCGGCGTTTTATCAGCTTCTTACACTAACTTAATTGGTATATGCCTGACGTCCTCAAACGTGGACGCCGCGGCAGCGACAACACACAAAACTTCGGTCGCTTACAGTGCAACAAAAGTCACACAAAAACAAGATAAACCCTTCCTTTTCTCGAATAAAACGGAAGGATTTAAAAACCCTTAAGAATTTAGAATTAACTTGTAAAAAGCATGTAGGCATACACCTCTACAGGTGACTTGAGAAGAACGCCGTTGTTCTCTGCGCACTTATTTGTTCACAGAAGTTGACACGTAGAGATGTTTTTATGAAATGCTGAAGTAAGACCAACATTTCAAATCGATTTTTAAGGCAATGCCTGATCCCACTTCACTCATATGTTTTGTTCACATATGTGGACGCTGGGATACAAAGAGTTAAATACCAGCGGTTGTCTTGCCTACGCGTGACACCTTCTGCCCATGCCCATTTCTTCTTCTTTATTTCGGCTAAGATTTCCCTAAGTCACGTTTATTTCCTGACCCAATCTGCTCTCTTCCTGTCCCTTCAGCCTGCCGTGCCGCTATCGTTTTCCTGCCTTCCCCTAAGCAACGCTTGTGCTCACCACAATTTCGTCGCTGAGGCCGAACGACATCTCTCGCAAGATGAGGTTTGGCTTGACCTCATAGCACGTGCGCGGAGAGGATGGCTTCACCTGCACACTAGTTTGAAGTTTATTGAACATTGAGTAGAGATACAAAAGCATAGAGTACTATAGACGTTTTAGTACAAAAAAAGGTCCCATAGTGTAAACACTGTAGGGGGACCGTCTATGATATATATATATATATATATATAAAACACCGATAGTACTTAACACCAAAAAAAAGCACAAAAATTCAATATACCAAGCGAAAAATGAAAAGCATGAGCGGTTCACATATTTAGGCAAACAATAATACGACGGAAAATATAGAACAATCGTGATAAGGGAAAACCACGTCGACAATAGTCAAAACAAACCTCGGAACACTCGGCCGTTTAATTCGGTCTCTCGGCGTAGTTCCTCCGTCCATGCCGGGAGCTTTTGATGTGGAAGAGAAAGAGAGAGAGAGAGACCTAAAGAAATCAATGATATAAAGAGAAAAAATAGTTCAGAAAAAAAAACTAAGAAAAAGGTGGCTTGGGCGTGAGTGTACATGTGGGGGTGTCTGGGGGTGAGGGTGCAGCCAAGTTTGATGAAGACAGCTGGCGGTTTTGAGGGCCCCCTCTCTTCCGTGCACGACACGCTCATGTCGGGCTCAGTGAGAGGAGGAAAACACGCCCTCACTCCTCTCATAAGTCCTTTACGCTTCCTTCTCTTCCCTCGCGCATAATTCCATATTTATAACTTACCTTGCTTTTTTTCATACTCCTGTATTCTCTCTCTCTCTCTCTCTCTCTCTCGCTCTCTGAGGCTGCACTCTGTCGCTCACTGATCTTGGGCTGTGAAAGAACACGGCGACTTCTTATCCCGGCGGTCTTCTTCGCCCTGCAGTCGCCTCATTAGCTCGCGTCCTTCACGATCGGCCGACTTTTTTACCTCCCTTCGCGAAATATTTCCAGAAACGGCGCCTGCTGGCCCCCGGCACTTGGCTCCTCGTCATCCGTCAGGGCCTCGGGAGTGCTTCTTACGCTGGTACCTTCGAACGCGACCCACTAAACGTGTTTCCCATCTGCCTTGGTCATTTCTTAAGCGTGCAATGCTTGTGTTAATTCCGCATGTAATGCTTGCTCTTTTCTCGCACGAAAATGCGTTGCGAAAAAGCTTTGCGATTTTATGTAGGGTGGTGGGGGCGGAAGCACTGAGGTAGCTGTTGATTGGACGACGTAGGCAAAAAAACTCGCGAGTTCCCTTTTGCATTCGCCTATAAGACGACTCGAAGGCGAAGGCCATCTTATTTTTCCTTCTCAATCGATGCATTGATCCTCCCCCCCCCCCCCCCCCCCCTCCGAAAGCTTTCTGCACCTGACGTGCTATTGCGCTGCCTCCAGGATCGGAGGCATTGCAGGCTTTCTGTATACCTCACATTGTTTTGCACTGCCAACGACGTCATGTGATGGGGTCATCATGTCACGTCTCGTTATGTGACGTCATAGTAACTCACAAATTTCGGTGGTCTGTGACGTCATAAGGAAGTCATCTGGTAACGTCATCACGTCATGATTTTTTGCATCACTCGTGTTGGCGACCGCGGTCAATTTTCGGGTTTGATGAGGTACCTAAGAGTTTCGTCTAAATAAGTTACCGTATTTACTCGATTGTATGACGCGACCACGATTGTAATGCGAGGGGTGTTTCATAGCGTCCAGGCTGAAAAAAAAAAAAATAGAATTTCCGTATTCGATTGTGACGTGAAGGTCGACTTTAGTAGCACAAATCTCGAAAAAAAAAAAAAAAACTCGCGTTACATTCGAGCGAATACGGTATTAACCCGCACGAGCAACGAGTGACCCTTGTTTCTCTTCGGAGCCCTTCCGGTCGAGCACTCCCGTTTTTCTGAAAATTCAGGAAAAGTGTTTAAAAAAAAAAATATATATATATATATATATATATATATATATATATATATATAACTGGTACGAAATCGATGGCTCGGGTTCCAGTTAAGAG
The DNA here is from genome assembly GCF_013339695.2 of Rhipicephalus sanguineus. NCBI lineage: Eukaryota > Metazoa > Arthropoda > Arachnida > Ixodida > Ixodidae > Rhipicephalus > Rhipicephalus sanguineus. The sequence continues at coordinate 56,175,892 of NC_051186.1, forward strand.
TTATCGTCGATGCATATGATACCGGAGCATACACTTTCTTAACATAAGGGCCAATTAACTGCCGAGATAACTAATTAAATTTAATCGAATGAGTCCACTGAACGAGCAGACGGTTTTCTTGCGAGCAGCTGCGATCGTTGCGGCATCTGGCGGAGAAGATCTCAACCACGCTCTTCTTTCTATGCGGCCTCTGCGATCCACTTCGGCAGTGCGATGAAACACAAAGAAACACGCAGCCGACGTTCGAGTGCCACTATACCTGACGCCTAAATTAAGAATTAGGGTCGCCTGCAATATTTTTTACTTGTTAAAACCTCGCTGCCCTGAATGAACGAAAATAATTCGCATTTATATGAACGAACACGTTTATTTTATTGTACGTTATTACTTCTATACTATGTGCCCCAGGAAACATCTCTTAGTTAGTGCGCAGCTACGTTATCTAACACAAAGCAGTACATCGATCATGGCTTAATTAGCTACAATGTATACTTACGTTTCGTCGACGTTCACTACTGGCTATCCTCAACCGTGTATTGACACATGGAACATGCAAGCCGGAGCATGGATTGATCGTCTACACATATTTGTGTCCTTGCCTTTCGCGCTGCTTGTTCAATTACGAATTCCTACAAACTGGCCCAAATTTGACTTCTTGTACACATATATGTGGTCCGTAACCGTACAGCCGGTACCAGAAGATTGGCGGAGCAACATGGAATTCCTTCGTCAGAGTTGATGGGAGGCATGGCTGTGGGCGATTTTCCTTCTGTTAGCCATGCCGGTGGCATTGCGGTCCAGGATTGGCCTCTTATGAGCAGTCGGGGATTCGAACACGAGCTGCAACCGTAGCGCCCCATTCAGCTTGTTATAATTAAGGGTTGAGTATTAAGGATTTCAAAAAAATGACGCTCGTCGGCGTTCTTAGAATGGAACGCAACGACGTTTGCGAAAGCGTGCCCGCGGGATGCGTGCCTGTGGAGCTTGCCGTCTCAGGTCACGTGGTATAAGTAAATGCCCGTGACCACGTGGTGATCACATCTAACGTTCGCTACGTCAGTAATATATTGTATACGTGAGGCTATAATGACAACGCTAGCTTGTTGGAGCCCTTTCTGTGGTATCACTCTCGGAAGGAGTGTGTATAGGCCCGGTCCGTGGACAGTTAGGTTGGCGTCGCTGACGAACTGCCCATGCCGAACGGGAAGCACGGTGCCACTTTTTCTTTTGAAGTGAAGCTTTTCTAACTCAGAGATATCGGTGGCGGCGTCGTACGCGAAAAGACCGGCGTAGGCGAGCGTATACAGAAATGAGGCCCTCTAAGGGGCGCCGGTCGTGCACCTGCGTATCTGTATGCGCCTTTGTCCTATAATTGATGCTCTCCCGATCGTGGGCTTGTCGGCGATCAGCCATTTTCTGATATGGCAATCTCATATTTTATTGAGGTCATTTGTCATTTCACGCTGCCATATTTCATTGCTGCATGGATGATGACCGCCGTTGTTGTCTGGCAACAGAAGTGTCGCGCTGCTGAGCTCGTGAATGAAGGTCCGATTCCCGGCATGGAGGAAGGAAGAAGTTAGGAAAGAGCACTGTGCAAAGAAAGAAAGAAAGAAAGAAAGAAAGGCAGCACGCCAAGCTTCGCTTGCCCCCATTTTCCCGATGGGTCTAGGGCTCCTGAATCTTTTTTCTGTACGCCTGCTTTTTGTCACCCCTTTCCTTAGTGTGGGGTAGCTAAGCGGAACTTTCTTTTCCGGTTAAATTCCCTGCCTTTTGCTTATTAACGCGAAAGTATTTTATGCCAAGATCCACCAAGACTTCACCGACGTCATTTCCGTCACGGAAATGACGTTGGTAAAATGCACACGAACAGATGACAAAGTTTCATTGACGCGAATGACCTGGGAGTCGAACCCATGCACCTCTCGGTCCGCGGCGATAGGTGCCGGGCGCTCTACCCACTGTGCTACCGACACACATACACTGAGGCCATGCACGAGGCTGTACATACGCGCCTTATATATTTCAGACCTCCGCAACAGAGACGTCAGAGGGAATTGGAAATTCTTGGCGCGTTCACAGCTTAAGCTCAGAACTCGGCCTCTCGCGTTACTGAAGCGCTGCGTGCTAGTTTATGCATGAGCAGAGGCATATATATGTTACTGGGAATCGTATACACCTTGTCGTTTCTCTCCTCAAATGACGACGCTTTGAATGTGTGCATATCGAGTACAGTGTTTATTACATGCTTGTTGATGCCATCTTGGCGCGGGATTCACTATATGCGGTGTCCAGCGTATGTTAACTACACGTTTCACTTTCGCGTTACACCGATTCCTATGACCGAGGGATGAACCATGTCTTTTTTTCTGTCTCTTTTTTGTTTTTATTGAGATTATTGATACAGGCATACACTGTCTATAGGTTGAAAGGATTAAAAGCAGATTAACTCTCTCCAGCACGTATACATACAACAACGAAGTTGTGCTTAATTTTTATCAACCTGCGTCTCCACTCAACGAAGGAGGGTTCGTCTGAAGGCCCGCGGTGTTCCTTTGCCAGTGCCTCAGTGGAGTCGTGGCCCCGTTGCGAAGGTATACCTTCGCAACGGGGCCACGACGTCGACGGCAAGACCCACGCGATGCATGGTTCCTCTCTCTCTCCGCTCATTTGTTGTTGTCACTGAGAAACGGAAGCGGAAGTGCGCCCCAGGCCCACTTCCGCTCCGAGTCGCGCACGTATCCACGTGCTGGGTGTCCTCAGTCACGTGACAGGCCGGTTGTCTCCCGTCGCTCTTCGTCTTCTTCACCGCCGCGGGTTGGTCTGACGCGCTGACAAGTCGTCGGTCGATTCTCGGCACGCGTGCCTCTCTCGAGAGGGCGCTGTGATTTAGTGGCGCGAGCATGCCGAAAGGCAGCCAATTAGGGCTAGCCGCTTTAAGTGCTAAGCATGCACGACGAACCGGAAATGGTAAAATTCCTGTTGAACTGAATTCAATTCAATTCGAAACTCCAGTTCGGGTCATTATTTCTCTCGCGGATTTTACAGGACCGTGACGCGTTTGTTCCACGTTCAATGATCCCGGCTCAACAATTATTAAAAACTGGGCTAGGCTGAAGAAGTGACATCGCATTGCTCAGGAGAACGGAAACAACTGGAACAAGGGCGAGAGTTAACAGAGGTGCTATAGGCCAAGCGAACGAAGAAAAGATCTTGGAAGCTTGGCCTCGCAGCTGAGAAAGTCAAACCAGTCCATTTACAGTTCTTGAAGGCAAGTGACATAAGTGATTGCCGGCAGATGCGCATGCACTGCGCATGTGTATTATGAATTGTGTGCAGTCATGCTCTCTCTCTTGCCTCCTCATTCCCCTTCCATCATGTAGGGTAGCAAACCGGACAAATCCTAGCTAGCCTGCCTGCCTTTCCCGTATTCCCTCGCCTTCAAACTAAGCACATTAACAGCTGCTAGAGAGAGAGGGGGAGGGATAGAGACACTAGTAGAACGTTCATGATTATTCATCAGATCATCACCTATATCGATTTTCTTATTTTGGGAAAGAGCCGGCGACACAATAGTTGTCAACATTTGAAACTCGCTTACATTCAACACGGCTATATAGAGCGGCGTTCCATACGTTCTCTCAACAGCGTGACCAATCCCAAGTGTCATCCCATCCAACACTCGTCGTGCCTTCATGCGTATCTTCGTGCATGGCTCAAGCTGTAGACGGTATAGATTATTTTGCGGATGGATTTCGGTGCCGCCATATTGGGTCCTTGCCGTTTTGTATCTTTAACAACTAAACAGACATTGCTACGGTAGAAGTATAGACGTGAAAACGATTGGGTTGGTGCATTCGATGTTTCGGGACCTTAGTTCACGTCGCGATATACAGAAATAAGAAAACGTTCGTTTAACAGCTCAAAGGTGGCGGCGCCCATGTGTCTTAGGTAAAGTATATTCTTTACGTGCACGACTTTCTCTGGCGATTGAAGTGCGTCTCGCACTTCTCACGTGATGTATCATGTCTCGCGTGATGTACAACGTCAGCAGCCACGCTCACTCGTTCAACTCCCAGCACCGTATCGAGTCCTCTCCCCCTCTTGTTTTCCTGTTCCACCCTCACTTCTTTCAATCGACCCCACCTCGATCACACTTAATGTCTTAAAGCTGGCAACCTCGTTCGTCGTACGGCTAGCCATACAGCAGCCCAAATCACGTAAGACGTCGCGCTTTATGTCCCAAGGCGTGAAACAATGTGCAGAAAGAAAGTGATAAGTTAAGTAGGAAAGATAGAAATAAAAAAAAACGTCAGCGTGACACGGACACCATGGGAAGGAAGTCTCCAGCTGGAGCTAACGCGGGCCGCACCTCCCGGCGTGACCTCGTATGCCTGAAGGATTGCGTCATTGTTGGTACGCTCTGTCCGCTCCATCTGGGTCACGCTTCGCCGCCATGTGTCCGCTCAGCGTTCGACGAAAAATCGATGATTGCGCCGGGCAACGTGTATACGGCGATAGCCATCCCGTGTTTACTGTCACTTCCTCCTTTTCAATTTCCATAGATCATACGCGCCTATACTGGCTCTTACTGTTATTATCATCTCAGCGAGCGTCATGTATACAAGGTGCAACGCGGTAATTACGCGATATTACGATGCTGAAAGTGTGGATGTAAATGTGGGCTTTGTATGCTAAGCTGCGGTGAAAATATAGGTCAAGTACTATAATACCGCATATTTAGTCTGTGGTCTTTGAAAATGCCCGGCAGGTGTTTTACACTTCAGACCTTTCATAAACGTTGAGCAGCGCTTCGAGTTGAACTTGTTGATCGTTTCGTTGCAGGGGAACATTGCGGCAATATGACGAAGGAGATAGATAGATAGATAGATAGATAGATAGATAGATAGATAGATAGATAGATAGATAGATAGATAGATAGATAGATAGATAGATAGATAGATAGATAGATAGATAGATAGATAGATAGATAGATAGATAGATAGATAGATAGATAGATAGATAGATAGATAGATAGATAGATAGATAGATAGATAGATAGATAGATAGATAGATAGATAGATAGATAGATAGAAAACAGTACTTCAGGGAAGGTATAGGAAGGGTGGCCTTCAGTCTTGAGCGCGTCGCCAATCAAGACATGGAGGGATTGTTGGTCTTTATAAGAGGTGACTGTAGTCAGCAAATTGGCTGTGGAAGGGGTGAGGGATGTGGCCGGGTATATGGGGTGTAGTGTGGGTATAGGCATTGCCATGAAATATGGGGATTATTCGGCTAAGCACCACAGTGGTGCGGTACAATGGGAGGTCTTGTATGCGGAGGCCATTCAGAAGGTGACGAGTAGCCTGTTGCGAGGGTGTGTCAGTTTGTGTCTGGCTGATAAACACGTCTTGTCGGCGCGTGGCACCGGGATGCAGTTTAGGAAATATCCGCGTGGGTCCCGATTCGGCTTTTCTTGAGTTGTGGCGGTGCTGATTGTCGATCGTACGAACATGGCAGGGTATACTTCTTGTTGTTTCGCCGACAAAGTGATTATTAGCTCGCTTATTCCTTTGCATGCCCGCGTGACCACAGATCTAGACAATCTTTTGAAACCCGATAAAGATGTTGACGTAGGGTTTTCGCGATATTTGCTGGTACGTTGTTATGCACAACCTTTTTGCACGTCGGCATGGAGCCAAGATAGAGAAAGGCTCTTGAGTTGAGTTTATTTACCACATACAGTTTTACAATAAGTGGTCGGGACAGGGAAAAAAAGCTGTATGAAAACAGCTTGACAATGCCCCACGTCCCAGATTCACTGTGGCAAACACGACGGCAAAGGCAAAGTAAATTTAAACATAATTCAAACCAACAATGCACACGCAATACATTGAAAATAACATGCTATACTCAGTGACAGTTCTCATTAAATTTGTGTCAGAGTACTTATTCATGTAATCGAGGCTTACATTGTCAGCTCTGCTATGGCACTTCGGTTCAAAATATATATGCGTAAATGTGAATTTAGCCTGCGCTCGAAACAAGCGAAAGACAGTTGGTGGAATGGTGGCTCAGAGGCATCGATATTATAAGTAAAGATATATAGAGTGCAGAAACCGGGTTACATCTCGCGTGAATTTAACACAAAGCTCTGGTTCTGATAGTTTCGCAACATGTGGGAAGGAGTGAGAGAGAGAGAGAGAGAAACGTTTAATGACAAGAAAGGTGGAGGCGTCGGCCAGGGAACAGAAGGTACCAGGAGGTACTACACGGGGCACATATCGCGCAACATTGGACCACGTAGTACGTAACGTTCAATCTAAAATGCTCAAGTCTACTGTAGTCAGGAAAGATACGTGCGCGGAATTCATCGAGGGCTGCTCTGGAAAGGGGGGAAAGAATGCCTATGTCGCTATATACTCGGCCGAGAGAACCGACACTGTAACAGCTACAGCAGCAACCGATCGAGCCACTTTCACCTGCTTCCGTTTCGTATAGCGAGACAAGTGGTGTGCTTCGAGATGTGTCCGGCCGTTGCGCAGAAGCCGATGCGAAGGCACGCATAATCAAACAAGAGGCCGTGGAGCGACCTCTCTCGACTTACGCGAGCACCTCGCTCTGACTCCAAGAGGAAAGATGACGAACTCTGCCTGCCGCCGCTGGCTGTTTGCACTATTTGCACGACTCGTGGCACCGGCTGCTTCTCTTTGCGTACTCGCGGTGTGGAGAGCAAGCTAGCACGACCGCAGAAGCAAAGCGCTTGCGGTTTTCCAGCGCGAACATTTCTATGGGCACACATACACACGCATCTGTCAAGGAGCTGTGTAGGGGGGCGTACGTCGTTACGTAGTCCTCGTTCGAGTGTTGACCATCCGCGAAGTCGACAGCTGCAGCCGCTGCGGTTCGAGCCTCTATAGCCGCTTTCTGACTTGTGCAACTCTTGTTATTATTATACGGTAGCGCTTACTCTGCGTGCTCTCCCTCAGAGAAAATGTGTAGGCAAACTATGGTGGCGCTCCGCTGAGCGATGCCGCCAAAAGGCTGGCGTCTGATATCCGCTTTGGTTGAGGAGGAATTAACACTTCGTTGTTCCACTGATCCCCATTTGCCCTCAGCGCGCAGTTTTTCCGATGGTTCATCCACACTTTGTGTATGTTCGTGCATACGTATATGTGCGTGTATATATATACACAGTAACCATCGGCTGTGTTTGCCTTCTGACTCTGGAAGTAAATATGTATGACCTGCTACTCAACTTCCTTCTAACCTGAGTTGGTCCAAAGTTGGATTGCTGCGTTGCGTACTGACGTTTGTTCTGCTATCTGTTTACTGCCACGTAATAGTTTATGCCACCGAGGCTAATTAATCATTTAATCATAACTAGTCATTTATATCACCGAGGTCACACAAAATATCGCGAAATTCTGATCTTCCGTAAGCATTCAAGTGAGCGTTGCATCCTTCCATTGGAAGCGTTACTCCAGCGAGCGACCTCACTTTTACATAGAGCAGCGAAGTCAAACTGACGAATAATATATGTGCAGGCAACGCTTGTCTTTCCTTTCTTGGCCGGGAACCAGATAGTAGGTGATCGAACGCCCAGCCATTCGCAACACAACAAAAAAATTGGGTTATAGTTCAAAGCCAGTGATTTGTTTGAAGTTGAACTGCCTGAACGGCGCTTGCTTGCCGTGTCGAAGTTTTCCAAGGTCATCTTTTTCGTAGGCTGCCGTGAAACAGCGGGTTTCCCGCTTTAGTTTCTATGTATGCACCGCCATTTTTGTTTCGTCACGCCATTCACATCGTTTAGGCAAATGAAGATGTCAATGATTCCGCCTGACCGCCTTCCATGTATAATCACGTTCTTATCCTTTCTCTAACAAACCCCGTGACACCGTTAGGCTTACAAAAGAAAGGGAGGCTGTCGAAAAGGCAGCCATATTCCGGCAGATTGCGTTTCCGGCTGCACGCGCGGCCCACGTCGCCACGACACGTGCCTCTGTCGCTAAGCGAGCACGTGCCAGTGCGCGTGCGCAGTTTGGCTAGTTTGGCGCTCAGCGGTTCGGTTCAGCGCCAGCGCGAGTCGGAAGCATTAGCAGCCGCACGCGCAGTCGACAACAGATGGCAGCACGAACCCACCCCCTCACATCCCTGCCCTCACCTTGCATCGAACGAAGCTCAGTGGTCACGTGGCTGGAGGAAACCGCCCCGCCAAAGCAGCAGCGAGTAGGGGCGGTGTTTAAACGACCGGCGCTGCCCGAAACGATCGCCTGGGGACCCGCACCAACCAGGACTCGAGCCCGGGGTCACGTGTTTCGGGTCCCGTCCGTCGAGATTCGCCCGCTCGCTAGTAGGAAGGCGCTGCCGAGTGGGCAATCGTTACGTCGCCATTTTTTGTGCCCCCCCCCCCCCCTTTTTTTTTTCTTTTGCCTTTCTGCCGCCTCGGCAGATTTTCGTCCGTTCTGTTTTTGTAGCGCTATTGTTATCCTTTTGGTTGTTGTCTAGCGCCTGACAGCTTCCGCGTCCTTGGTTTCATAGTGTAACCTACATTTATTTTTATGTCACTGAGACCTTCTGTGCACTTTCTTTGTTTCTTTTTGTGGCACAAAGCATTCTGTGATTCCAAGGGACACCGCTTCACATATGTCGTCTCTGTCCATTACAGCGCAAACTAACGCGCCGGCGACCCCCTCTCCACCAGTCCACCAGTCAAGCATGCAGGAATAACGGAGAATTGTACTTCGCCCGGAAAAATGACTAAAGTTTGCATACGATTTACAACGAATCCACTGTGAAGACCATGGCGCAAAAATTATCTTTACTGTCTTGTTGCTGCCTGTAAAGCGGGGCCACGGACCACGCCAAGCCTTGCTGGCTTTTTGTGCACGGTCCTCTCCTCAACATCAGTTGTGTGGTGAAATAAAATTTGATTTGACCTTCTGCGCTTTGCAGGCCCTAAGAAGGCACGACTTTATAGACGCATGAACTGCCTGCCACGGCACACGGCTGACTCGTGTTGCTTTTCTGTTTTTTCCTTTGTCTAGAAGAGCTGCCTTACGACACAAAAGAAGAAAAACAAAGAAGCTTGTGAGTTGAAACAAATTTTATGGACTACTGGTAAAACGGAACCACTTATGTGTACGTTCGTGCGTGTTTGCATGTGTGCGCGTATATATATGTAGAACTTAAAAGATTCTGGTGGTGGCAGGGGAGGGGGGGGGGGGAGAGAGAGGTGGCGTTTAACCACCCTTGGTTACGCCTATGTCACGCACGATAGCCAAATAGATTTAAAATGCACATATATACCCCATAAAAGTCGATGGGAGGATGACCGCTGCCGTAGCTCAGTGGTAGAGCATCGGACGCGTTATTCGAAGGTCGCAGGTTCGGTCCCTGCCGGCGGAAAGTTATCTTTTCGTCCACTTTACTTTCTTCACATTTATATCCTAATTATTACAAATTACATCCCCTATACATTCCTTGGCATTATTGACTGTTAGTTGTCATTAATATTGTGTCTAACAAAGAAAAACGAGCCCTTAAAATTCATCTTTCCTTCATAAATTAACATGTATCATAGAGCTAGCAGACACGGATGAGAAAGACGAACGGGACGCGCCTGCTAGCACCCGTCTCTGATAGCGCTATGGCACCCTTTGATGCACTTAATGAACTAGCCCGAAAAAGCACTTTGTCAGGTCACATAGGCTTTGATTTCAGCCGAGATGCGAGGTCGATTCCGGAAGGCTTGCTGGTAAAGAAGATTAAACGCGGCAAACATTTTATTGAAACAAATAATATAGAGTTTCAGCATGACAAACGCTAGACCGAGACAGCTTGGATTAATTTATAACCTACATAATTTGAATGTGACGCAAAACTTGAGCCGGCCTTCAAGTTCTACATTACTGAAGAAATGTGTAACACATGTGAGCGAAGGGTTAAACGTATGGCCAGAGAGAGAAAAAGAGCGAGAGAGAATTCTTGCAACTATATATAGAGCTCATATTCACCGCTCGCACGCCTAATCCATGCTCTTCATGAAGAATGCGTTACGTAACGCTTTCCGTGTCCACATCAGCGACGCATATAAAGGAAAGCCCATGCAGCATATAATAGCCGCTTCGCTACAACAGCGGAGAGAGTTCATAAAAGGAGTGGGTCCTCCAGAATGACCCGTGCAAACGTACAGTGCCTGTACACAACGAGACGGGGTAGGGTGAAAACGAGGGACATGCTCGTAGTTCATACAGAAGCACCCAGGGGGAGCCACGATCGGATCCTCCGGAGCTCGGCTACACAAAGGAGCGGCTATTTAGGAGGCATTTGGGCGCGCTGGGCGCGATATTTATGGTGATGTACAGCTAGGGTAGTACAACGGCGACCCCCGACGCCAGCGCACCCCCCCCCCTTTTCTTACTTGTGACACCATGCGGACACACGTACTACACGTACGCAGCGGGTCGCCATTGATGTCAACGCTGGCTGGTCCGAGAGTCGGGGGATTAGGAAACATGCGCGGCCAGAGGGGCTGCGGCTCTGCGTGATGCTGCTCCCCCGGCTCCGTACGCGTGCATTGTGTGTGTATATGCTCGCAACGCGTCAACAGGGACGCGGATAAACAAGGCACGCCCATCGCGTCAGCCCACATCGCGCCGTCATGCGGGCAGGGTGTGTGCCGCGTGCACGTGTCGTCGATGCAGTGGATTCCACTGGCACGCGGAGCTCCTCATTGAACCTGCATTTGTGAGACGTCCCAATAGCTGCATCCAGGAACACTGTTTGTTCCATGCCCAGAAGCTGCTGCGCCTCGCGTGTTGCGTATGGGCAACATCTTACATAATCATCATCAGCCTGTTTTATGTCCATCGCGGCACGAATGCCTGTCACTATCTTGTGCTATAGCTGATTCCACTTCGTGCTTTTTCGTTTTAACTCCGACACTCGGCGTATTCTTCGCTGCTGCTTTGAGGGCCACGTGGCCGGAACGCGACCACGAGTTCTTACGATGCGCAATTTGCATCTAGTTCGTGGAAATGCGTAAGTCCTTGCGTTTAATTATGTGGGCATGCAATTAAAATTAGCATGTCAGGGTTTCTTGGCATATATCGCATGTTGGCTGTCCTTCCTTTGCGAGTAAATAGTTGTGCGTGCAGATGTTTGAGCCCTATTCGATGTTTGGCCTGTGATCGTCCCCGTTTCCCTCAACTGTCTGTCGTGTTCTCCGGAGTACTTTGTTGCGGTTGATGTTCCCGCATCAGTGGCAATAAGAACAGCTGGACGTGTTATGGAACCATTCTAATAGGTATCGCACTGAACCGCAACCGCGAAAAAAAAAAAAAAAAGACGCTGCAGCCGGGAAATCTATAACGCAGACATCAGGTTAAAGGAGTACTGACACGATTTTGAAGTGCAGCAAAACGGACGTTTTTGGTTTCCTTGGCATGTAGTGTTAACGCTCTCCCCACAGCGCGTCCGGGAAACACGTATAACTATTTAAGTTTGATTTTAAAAGTTTTCATCTCCCTGCATCTGCAAGGCAGCTTCACCGCATGGAAGCCCTATGACGTTTCAAGTCAGCTCACTTGGTTTGCGAAATCTGGGTTCTGCATGCAGCCTAAATCACAGAAATTGCTGTCGAAGGCACTGGACGACAGTTCATTCATCATGAACCACGTTCGACTGACAGCAAAGGACAGCAGGTGCATATTTCGTGGGTTGCAGTCTGCCCGTGACGTCACGGGCAGACTTGACACGTCACTATGAAGCCGCCCTCTCGAAACCGAAACCGAAACTGCTGGTTGAAAGAAGCGGTATTAAAAATATATGCAATGCATCCCCAGGCACCACGACACTCTTTTTAGGGTTCTCGACACCCGTGCTTTCATTTAGAGCAACAACCCGAAAAATTTTAAAATTCATGTCAGTACTCCTTTAAGATGGGGAAAAAGTGCTTCTGAATAATAAAAACATTAGCATTGTACACAACTCTGACGAATTTATTCATCAGTTCATGGCATTAAAGAAATCATTGATGGAAGTCTAGCGTTTCTTTCGCGCCGCTGCCAGAATCAGACCCTTTCCAAGCAGGTTGGTGGCCTTATGGCCGTCAACATCACCAAACACATTGACGTACCTAGCTCCTCGGCACATTCAGCGCAGCGACACTTCGCAACGTATCAGGCAGGAGCGTTGCAGGAACGACGTGTGAAAAAGGCATTCTAATAAGTACTGGTGTCCGTAGATGATTCGCTGAAGCCGAACCTGTAGAAACGTTATACGCGGGAAAACGTATAAGCGGGGTTCTACGTTATACCGTATGTAAGGCTTTCCCATTTGTCTCCGACAGCTACTCCGAACGTCAAGCGAAAATTTCCGCGAAGAATGTGTATGTAAGTTCTGTAATGCAACAGGTGCGCCGTCTGGCGTCTGATGCCGCGCAGCAATTTCCTCCGCGGGTGTTCGTCGCGCAGACTTTTCACGTCATCCTGCGTCACGCGGCATCGATCGACCACCAGACGACGAGACAGCCTGAAAGACACGGATGGAGGAGGGAGGGAAGCAATGCTGTCCAGCGTCGAATCGAACAACGCCCTCTCCTGTCCAGTCCTGTCCGGGTCCACGGTATACCACGAATTCCGGATGCACGCAGCGCCGTCTTCGTGTCGCCGCGGACCCGCAACGTCAGGCACGTGAGCGAAAGGAGGACGTCGAGGCAGTAGTGGACACTCCAATATGGACGCACATGTGACGCCACTCAAGACCGCGCATCGTATAACGCACGACTGCCCAGCACCGCGGGAACATCGTGCTGTCGGAGGAAGAGAGGAAAAGACACTATTTCTGCGGCACCGTCCTGTCGCCGAGACGGCCATTCCTTTGGTCGGCCAGAAAAAGAAACTAAACGTAAGAAACAGTATCTGTTCGAAGAGGACATGCTTCTACCGTTCTTGCTATACGCATAGTCCTGGTTGCTTCTCAGGTGGAGTGTCTTGTCGCCGGAAAGACAAAAAAGGAACAGCATGTAAGAGGACGAGATAGAAAAGCAAGATGTGATAGTCCTCGCGCTCCTTCTCTTTCTTCCTTCGTCTTACACGCGAACGCAAACATCACACTGCATGTCTTCCGACCCCCTGCTGCTGCGTTCTTTGTGCTTTCGCCCAACTTGTACTTATTTGGAAGCGGAGTTTTCTTGGAGAGATGCGGGAGGGGGAGACGGGGCAGTGGAAGTGCGTCTTTCCGCGGCGGCGGCGGCGGCGCGACCGACCGCTCTCGGGGCGACGCGCACACGGCACCTCGCCGGTGGTCCTCCTTGTCCCGTGCGCGCCTTGTGCACCACCCTCCCCCCCTTGCCCCCTCCTCCCCTTATAAAAAACAGGAGCCGCGTTGCTTGACAAGATGATGGCCCAATCCGCGTAGCCTGTATACTACAGAAAAGAGAGAGGATAGCCGGGTGGGATCGACGCACGTGGCCTCTTCGACGGCTCTTCTTCTGCGACGATCGAGATGCCCCCGCTGTCCGGTCTTCTTGCGTGCTAGAAGCTTTCTCGCCTTCGCCCCCTGTAATATGCGCCCGACGCGACACGCTCTCGGCTGCGGGCAAACGAGACAAGTATATACCTTCCTCACTTCATCTCCTCAGCGGCCTTCCATCGTCATCCTAGAGCCATCTTTTCTCTCTCTCTCTCTCTCCTCCGCCTCTCCCTTGTCTGTAATGAACTTCGGACCCTTCGTCCGTCCGTCACGCCATGGACATTTCGTTTTATCGGAAGTTCGTTATACCCGGATACGGGTCCGACAACGTCTCGTGGCATTGTAATGGCGATATCGATGGAGACAAGCGTGGTAAGATGCGTGTCTGTAGCATTGTCCGGAGAATATATCGAGACGTCTGCGGTGCATTCCAGGTGAGAGTGAGTGAGAGAGAGAGGGCGTCCGTTGGCCTGCAAGCATGGTTCTTTGGAGCTCAGCCAGCTCAGAATAACAGCGCGGGCCTGACAGACATGTAGCTCGCTCGCGGAAAGTGAAGAACAAGGTCGTGTCACGAAAGCGATCTCAATGGCCGACCGAACGCTCTCTTTTCATCCCGTCAAAACTGGGAAAGAGAATGCACGTGTCAAAGGAAGGAAGGGTGACATTATATAGTCTTCACCGCTTTGAAGACAGCCGCAACGATGCGGCTGCAGCGATACGTCCAACGGCATGATCGTTCGCACCGAGTCTTCAAGTATAGACCTCCTCATATACCTCCCACTGTGCTGAATTGTCAGGGTTGGTGCCTCTCAGGCGTATGGTATGCGTAGAGCTGTAAGTAAGGATGGATATTTTCGGAGTGGGGGGTGGAGGGGGGGGGAGATATTAAGTTTAGGAATTTCAAGTTTTCGAACTTCTCGTTTTCGACACACATCCACATTTTATTTCTGGTCGCGCATTTCTGGAAGCTATACGACGCGAATAGACAACGGAAGCGAGGGTGCTTGTGTTCGATAGCGCTGGCAGTGGAGTTGGCGATCTTTGAAACCACAATGCCACCCACCTGCACAAACTCCTGTTTACATAACCAAGTGGTGGGAGGCACGGCTCGGTGGCGTTGCGTACGCACGTTTGCTATTTATTGGTCCCTCAGGAGCGCATTTCAAAGAACAACCGAAGTGGTGGGCGGTATATAATAGAAAACGGTGGGCGGTGTACCAGAGAGGTGGGCGGTGAAGAGGAACGGTGGGTGGCATTTTCACCACCGTCCACTGTGGGGACAACCCTGCTCTAAGGTAAATGATTTGCCTATTGGAATGAAGTATAACTTATTACCTCACAAAGCGCACTATCACAAGGTCTCTTACGTTACGAGGAAAGTGCTGCGTCTTCGCCCGGGATTGTTCAACACGAGACACCACTGACAGTGCACGCGTATCCGTTGGCACTGTTCCCTGCGGAATCACGCGGATATATGTATACGCCTTCAAGGGCATTATTTCTTTTAAACAAACGAATTCACTTCTTTGGCCGATTCTTTCTGCTGAAAACGAACGTATACTATAGCTTTATTTGGGACTTTCATCCTTTTGCGTGGGCGAACGGCCGGGAACGTTCGTCGACAAATGATAGCAATTCACGAAGAAAGGTGGACTAGTTGGTTCCGTCGCATATTCTGTAACATATAATAACTCAGCCTCAAGGGAAGAAAGTCTGGGACAGGGCATCCCGTAAGGTGGCGGAAGGATTAGGAAAGGGAAATTGACAACCACCCGTTTGCAGCAGGAAGCCACAAGGAAATCCATACGAATTTCACAGAAAGCAAGCCTCTTAGTTCCCGGAAAATTCGTCTTGGTCCGGGGATCGAACCCGGGACCAACGCCTTTCCGGGGCGGTCGCTTTACCAGTTGAGCTAACCAATTGAGCTCCTGATTGCAATTGAGCTGCCATGGCTACGCCACTGCGGCGCACATATATCCAAAATTTTTAGGGAGGGATGGGGGAATAAACCTTATTGTCCGAAATTGTTAGAAATTTCGGACATGGACAAGTGGCGCCACCTCTCGGCGGTGCACCACGGCCGAGAAATGTATTACACTCGGTTACCACCAAGGAGGTTTAAATAAAACTTGCTGGAGTGGAGGCCGCCTATACTTACCAATGGGCCGCAGTGAAGCCGCGCCGCGCGCACGGCGGCCATCTTGCCATAGGCAAGAAACGGGAGCCAAAGCGCGCCCGCCGCGCCTCTCCGCCGTCGTTTTTAACGGTTATGGCGAGGATTAAGGGAGAAGTTGTCAAGAATAAGAAGCCATAATGCAGATAAGAATGCAGTCAGTTTTGTTCTGTTTCTTTTGGCGTTTTCCTTAAGCATGCACACCGAAGACGGGTCTGTATTACTGGTTTTTAAAAATAATCATCCTCGTAAGAGCACACCTCGCTTCTCGGCACTCATTTTCCTGTTTATTTAATTCGTCATGTGACGGAGTCTTATTCATATGTGGAGTTCGGCCACTTTATTTGAGCGGCATATAAATGTTGGTGTCATAGCACCGCACTCAAGGATATGCTCATCGAGAAGGATATGCTCATCAATGCTTGAAAGCCATTTCTTTTCTTAAGACAATAAGCTCAAAACCTCCAAAACCAATAGCTTTGGCTTTGCATGGACGTGCCTATAATATGGGCACTCAGCTTGCAGTCGACACTATTTCAATAGATATATAGCTTTTCGATACTATTTCGTTGGCTCGGCTCTCTCTTATCCTGTCAATGAATCAATTAAAAACGCCCAAGATGGCATCCTAAGTCTCAAGTTTAAGCCAACGAGCATATACACATGCAGGCAGTCTGTCATCACGCATTCCAGTCCCAAAGTCCACATATCTAACAACTTAGTCGCCCACAATCTCAATATGTTGCCTCATTTGCCATCAACAATCGAAGTACAGTACAGAGTTTTTGTGCGGCATTGGGCATAGCTTTTTCGAGACAGTGACTCATCTGTGAAGGCAGTATTTCCCTTGATGGAATTCTGTATACCGTTCTCGTATAGTACGCTCTGCTGAGAGATTAAACTTCGAGCGTACATACTCATAAGCTGATAGAGAATAGAAGTGCAGCGTTAACGCAAACGCCCGCAGCTCGGATGGATACGTGCCTTTCTGGTCTTTTCGTGCCCCGTGGAGGGGTTGCTATGTATGGGAGAATGCTGCAGTGAACATCCTCCTGCCCTACTCAGACATGAGCTTTTGATCCTTGATCTCCTTTATTATCGCTTGAGGATCGAGCCTTGATCTTTTTGGTCAGTCTGCAATTTTCCTGCTGCAGAATTTTCATCTTGAGCTGTTTTATCTCCCCTTGGGAAACGTGAAGCATTTCTTCGTAATGCTGCCATGTAAGTGATGCAACTGTCACATCTTCTACAAGTTTTTTCAGTTTGAACACATATAACGGCCGGAGTACCCCGGGGCCTCGGTTAGGTCGCTTTATTTGCAGCTGGAACGAGCATTGCGCAGTTGAGACCTACTGGTTTTACTCGCTGCACTACATAAAGCAAATACAAATGACAAAAGAAACGGCACGAATGTAAGAAAAAACAGGTCCTTGTGTATTGCCCAAATGACGTTACTTAACCTCGTAGTTGCGAGCTACTCTTTTATAACACAACAGGGCAACAGATAACGAAATCTAGGGAGTCGCCTATTTATATAATTTCAACGAATAGCAAACGGTGCGTCCTTTTCAATTTCGCGCTCTGCACAAGTTGTATCAACAAGCACAAGAATGTGTATCCCTGCGTTTTGCAAGTGTTTTACAAATGCGTCAAGCACAGTCGGACAACTCCCGGGTCGCAGCCTAGTCCTGTTGAATCAATTCGGCGAGACGTGCCTCTAACATATGTGATCGCCGTCTTTTGGCTTCCAGACTTTCCTTCAAACAGCCTGCCCCGACGTGCTTCGAACATTTGGGCTCTTAAGAAACCGGTTAGGAAAATAGAATGACCGTCAGACGTGAAATTAGAGACAGATTGCGAGCTATGCATGTGTTCCGGCATGCAGAGAAGTTTTCATCAAGCTCGAAATGTTCTGCTTACAACTGAAACTTCACCCCAGGGTACCTTTTCGCTCGATTTATATAGCCGTACGCAACGCACGATGTACCCAACAACGTCCGGACGCCACCACGACAGAAAACATCTGGAACATCTATGCGGCCGCTGCAGCATGCGTTGCGGAAGGCGCGCCTTCTGCCTATGGCAAGATGGCGGCGCGCGGCTTCAGCTGAGGGGCGCCTCCTCCACTCCAGCAAATTTTATTTTAACCTCCTTGGTTACCACCTAAGAACAAATCATATCAGCTCCGCCCACGGCCATCGCTGTCACTCACGCAGAAAATTTGCATAATTGCACCAACCAGGCTCGTAGCCAGGAACTTTTTTCAGAGGGGGGGGGGGGGGGCACTTGCTGTAGGCCTGGACTTTTTAGAAAAAACCCTATTTTCATTACTTATTTTCGGTAAAACACCCCCCTCCATCAGAATTTCAGTGGGGCCTAGCCACCCCCCCCCCTCCCAGGGCTACGGGCCTGGCTCCAACCAATAGCGCTTACTCATATTTCTGTGACGTCAAGCACTTATCGCGTGCTTCAGATAGTTGACTTTCCCAAACGGACATATATTTGTGTCGCTGGTTTTAGGTCGGGAACTTGATTGTCCTGGTAAAGTCCGTTAGGGACTCCGACATCGCGCTACTGTTTTAGGCAATAACGACTGACCTTTAGCTATGCGTAGTATTCGCATTAGCCGAGAAAAGGTACTTACGGTTCGAGCGTAAACAAGTTAGCGCGACTGTCCTTCACAGGGAAAGGACAGGCGTGCCTCGGTTCTCTGGGCGGAGCTTCCACTTTTTTTTTAAGCGTTAACCGAGCACAATATCGAGAACAATTCGTTTTTATATTTAGTGTTTGCTTAAACGCACATGCGAAACTGAGCGACGTCTGAACCGCGACTTTTCTAAGTGACCAGCTCACTGGACACGCACTACACACCGATGGCGTTGGAAAGAAAAAGGTGCCGTCGGCGTGGCCGAGCCTCCGTCCGTCACGCGGTGGTCATCTCCTCCCAATCGTTCACGCGGCCGACACTCCAGTTATGCCATCCGCGCGGTAATCTTGCGGCGGTTCTTTCCGCCTCTATATTCGCGTCCGAAGCGGCGGCCACTTTCGTCCCGTAACAACAGCTATAGAAATAATGGCGATGTCCTCCTGTCCGGGTAATTTTGGAGTCGCCCCTTGATCGAGACGTCTAGTTATCCACTAGGCCCTCTTTCAATCTCTCCTCTGCAGCCTTTCCGCCGTCGCTTCTTCACCCGTTCTTGCCCACGATCTGCCTGCAAACCTAGCCCACAATGCGCCCTCGTCTATGTATACACACTGACACGCCTGGCCGGTCGAATGGTATCGCTGCCCGTGTTTTCGAGGGGTTCGCCCGCCACTGAGCAAAACTATGCCTGCAGGGCAGATGCGTCAGTTACGCAAGAGGGGGGAGGAGGACGAAGTCCCTCGCCCGACGTGCTAACCATCTCCAATTAACTGCTGAATTTATTAAATGAATTTCAGAAGTGTGGCTCGTTGGTCTTGTTGGTCACACATTTGTAAATGGGAAAAACATCGCGAAAGTAGACCGTAGCACAAGCGTTATATTGCGTTGAAGCAATAAAACCTTCAGTTGTTAGCGCTCGTCCCGGTGTGTGTTCCTTTCGCTTGTGCTACGTCTCCTTTTGCGTTGTTTTGCCCTTGTACGAATTTATTAAGGCGAAAGCCTTAGAATGCTTCATCAAACGCGATAATTGACCGTCGAATTTGTGCCGTCAGCATGAAGTCACTATGACGTCACATAACGTCACGTTACATATGAGGACGTCATCGCACGATCGTCGCTTGGTCATAGGTGGGCTGATCACTGAAGCATTGCAAAACCGTCTTTATAGGCGAACGCATAAGGAACCCTGTGAATTTTTCTACACGCCGTATTGCTGGAATGAACCGTGGTCAAATTTCGGTGACCACAAAGATTTATTTTTCTGTACATACACAGCTACTTCGGCCCCCTATTTCGAGAAAATGGGAAAGCTATGCCTCTGTGAGCTACTACTCTTGCTCGTCGTGTACAGAGTTGGCGGATGATGAAATTACAGTAATTAAATTACTTTATGTTGTAATGAGTACAGTAATGAATTACTTCGAGCGTGTAATTTTAAGAAAATTTGTCACTGCTTTCCCCGTTACATTTGACTGAAATATAGCATGTCCCCTTCATCTATGGGATGAAAAAAATCGACAAAGAAAGGAAAGAAAAAAGCGAAGCCTGTAATAAAGTGTACATCAGTACGTGAATGATGAACTGTTGTTGAAGTAATTTCAAAGTAATTTCATTACTTTCGAAAAGGTACCCGTTATGTTATGTCATTACTTTCGGCCAGCTTTAGCTTAATGTAATTTAATTACATTCTAAAAAAAATCCAGAAACTTAGTAATGTAATTTATCTGCTCTTTAGAAGGGAATCGTTTCTTTATTTGACACAACCTTAATGCAAACCAACGGAAAATGAAGCCAAGGAAAGCACAGGGACGCTAATTCTACAGTTTCAACTCTATTGCAGTAATTACACTGTAAACCACTTTGCACCCTTAAGGGGGTTTCAAGCAAGCAAAACACCCTTTTGCCTAACCAAAATTTGCAAAAATTAGGGTGTAAGGGTGCTTTCCTTCCCCAGAACAGCCTTTAGGGGGTAATGCTCTAACTAAACACCCTTTAGGAGTTAAGGGTGTTATGTGTTATCGAAACACCCATGGTCCATACCACAGCGTGCCAGATGATAACTGGGACTCGCTGATTAAAATGTAGTTGGATCGTCGGCGAGGTATGTCTCTTTTAGGGCTATCTGCAAGCGTACCATAAATTTACGCCTATTCTCTTAATGTTTATTGTTCATTTATACGGAACAGAAATATCTCCACCGGCACTGAACGGCGGCTTAAGATACTATGGCTATATATACCAGATGGTCAGTGCAAGGCTGTGTAGCACAAGCGCTCCGTCCATGTGGTATTTTACAATACTCTTTGTTGTGTGTGCGGTGTAGCGCGTGCGTACACCTTCTGTGCTGATGTCATCTATAATTGCATGTTCTCTGACTGGTAGATTTTTTTTCACATTTTTCAGTTATAAGGGTGTTTAGGCCATTGGAAACACCCTATGGTATGGGTGTTTTGATACGTGAAAACACCCTTTTCCTAGGGTGTAAGGGTGTTAGTTATAGACACGGCAAAACACCCTTAAGGGTGTAAAGTGGTTTACTGTGTATGATGTAAATGTGCAGAAAGTGAAGTGGACATTGCACAATTGTTAGACCATTGGGCGCGTTATCTCTAGGTTGAGGGTTCGGTCCCTGCTGGCGGCGAGGTGTCTTCTCGTCCACTTTACTCTCTTCACATCTATATCGTATTTAATACAATACACTTAATTAACGCCCTCCATACCTTCCTTGGCTTTGTTACCTGTTAGTTTTTAACTACTCTTTAGGAGTAATTTTTCCACCACAACTTCTTTCACGGAATTCACGAAGTCTTTTCTGTGGCTCCCTCATAGAACGCGACGTGATTCATTTTTACCCATAGCCAATTAGAGGTTCTAGCAGACGCCGTTAAATATCTATGACGTCAAAGAGAGTTGTTGCGGGAACCTCAAGAGTTACTGTATAAGCTACCTTTGCCAGCATGTATACAGTAGTATAGTAAGACTTCACAGTAGTACAGTTGTAGTAAAATATACAGTTTTGTTGAGCCGGCATAGAAACGCTTGCGCATTAAAAAAAAAAAAAACGACTAAGCTTGCATAGATACAGACACACCATGCAGCTAGCGAATATTGTGCGTTTAGAAAAATGGGACAAAGATTTAGAGCACTAGATATGCTCCAGTATGGGAGTAACTGTATAAGGGCGTAAAAGAACTTGAATGCAGGACGAAGATTGCTGTAGAAGCTCATTCTTATATGACTCCACCGCAGCGCCCTCGGCGCATTACAATGTGGAATAGGCGTGGTTTCATTCGTTCAATTCTTATGATTTCAGAAACTTGTATGGGTATCTGATGAACTCTGCCACACAGATACACCTTTGTGTGGCTGGCTTTAGAATGAAAGGTTGAACGTTCCGACGAATTTGACCAAAGATTGTGACGTTATAGCAATTTGACCAAAAATTGTGACGTTATAGCATTCAGTCAAAAGTAATAGTTTAAGGCGAAAGCCGTAGATGCCTCATCACACGCGAAAGCTGACCGTCGTCGGCGTCAACACGAGAGACAGGGGCGTAGCCAGGGGGGGGGGGGTTTCGGGGGTTTCACCCCCCCCCCCCGGAAATATTCAATTTTGCTTGCGTATATATATACACGCGCACACACAAACGCACGCACGAACATACATAAAGTATAGTTGAACCCCCCCGAAAAAAATTTCTGGCTACGCCCCTGACGAGAGATGCAAAAAATCATCACGTGATGACGTCGTCATGACATCGTCGCTTGATGAAAGGTGTGCTGATCACGGAGGCAGCGCTGCGAAACCAGGTGAAGTGCAGAAAGCTTCCCATCATGTCTCCGTTCCTGGAGGCAGTGCAAAACCACTTTGGATGCAGAAAGTTCTCGGAGGGCGGGGGATCAATACATCGACTGAGGAGAAAAAGAAGACGGCTTTTGAGTACTCTTAAGTTTTTTGGTCAGGAGAGATAAATATACAGCAGCAGTAAAAAATTTACTGAATATAAGGTTTCTGGGCAAGTGGGTGAGTCCTCAGTCCAGGGCTCCACTGGCGTTTGCGGTTCGCTGAGTTTGGTCGCTCTAGGAACCTCGAGGCGGTGTCGCCAGCTGCATTTTTGTTGCGGGTTTTCTCACGTATACCAAGCATTCTCGATCTTACGGTAAGAGAGGTGCTTTGGTGTGAAAGGTTAATTTACTAGTATACGAGGAAAGTTGTTTTGGTGACCACAAAGTTCCCTTCCAAGCGGACAAAATCGGTATATTTACAGTACTGACATCTACACCATTAATTTGTCAGTACTAGGACTTTTGCAATACTCTCGTAAACAGTGGGTGGGTAGCACTTTCACGTAGGCTGTGAACTTATGTATCAAATTTGTGCGGCTTAATTGTTCCAGTGAATGGAGTCGACCGTACGAGATATCTGTCTTTGGTGCAGAGGTCCGGATTTATAGCAGTCATGCTTTATTTTTTATTCTTTCAGCTCAATTACGCATTTCTATGCAATGTTCGCGAAAAACCCAAGTGCGCAGGACCTCAATGAAAACTCAGCTTCCCACAGTTACATTTTAATTGCACTGTCAATTGCACTCACGCGGATTTCAAGTCGGTCCGGTAAATGTTGCCGAAAAGCCCCCCCTCTCAACATGGTCCCCGAAAAAGAGAATTCCAGGCTACTCCGCTAAAACCAAACGGACCCTCAGTCAAGAAACTCGAAAGTTTGAAAGAAGGAAGAAGAGAGAGGGGGCTATGAAAAGGAAAGTTAATTGCGCTACTTTCTCCAGGGAAAGTTTTTTCGAACGTCCCTGAGCTTTCCATGCGCACTCGACGCCACGTGTTCTTTTTACCTCTCGTGGTTCGCAACAAAACAATAAAGCGAATGTGTTTGCCTAACGTACTCGGAGCTTCTTCCCTGGGGAACATATGCACCTATATATACCAACACACAGCGAAAAACAATCTCGTAATCGCTTCTTGGGACGCGACCTACGTGTACCTTGAGATATGTAAACGCTATCTACATATAGATTTCTCTCGGCCATTCCGCGAAGGGTCGCTGCTCTCGCCTTCTCTTGTTTTGAAAGCGTAAGCCCTCGCCCCATCCCCCCCCCCCCCACCCCTTCAAAGTGTTTCAGAAAAGAGTAACGACAGCTCGGATGCAGCAGCGATATGATCGGAGGAGATTTACACAATTATACACATCAGCGGGTCGCTTCAAAAGGAAAGGACGCGTTGAGACGTGTGTGCCCGTGGCTTGTATGTGGGATACTGTATGTCCGAACAAAGTGCCGCTCAATTTGGTCAGGGGTGGCTCCAGTTGGGTGCACGGGGGAGCAGCCCCCCCCCCCCCCAATGTGGGAGGGGTGCTGCCCCCCAATTTTTGCCTACCGCCCCACCCCCCAAGCGCAAACATAGTCAAAACACAACGCATATAAGTTCATGTTTAAAAATTAGGTAGGAGCGCACCGAGGACCAGGACAATCCATGGAAGCGGACAGGACAGCGCTTATACTCACAACTGACTCGCTACAAAGGACGCAACGAAAAGCACGAATGCTTTTTCTTTTTTTTGGGTCGTCCTGCTCTGTTATGCATTTGCGAAGTTTCATGCATCTGCTCTATAGGATTTTTCTGACCAATAAAGAATCAGTTGTGAACTAATTTTTAAACATTAACGTCTGCCAACTAGCACGTCTCGCCATATTGCATCTTGTTGCATATAATTTGTCCACTCCCCCCCCCCCCCCCCCCCCCCCCCACAATAAGAAGATCCTGGCGCCACCCCTGCCTTTGGCCTAGTTCGTGAAGAATCCGTAAGGGCGTATACAGTGGCTCGGACAAAGAGAAACACGGGCAGTGCTCGTCCGCGTATTTCGAATTCTTTCTTCTTTATAGTCCCTGTTGTGCGCTGTGCACCTTTGAAGAAACTGCCGCCTCTATTTTAGCTCTTCGAAGCACAATGCACCGGGCTGAAGACGTTACCCATTCGGTGACTAACAAACATAGCTGCCGCCATCCCACGCTTCTGTGCCGTGGGAAAAGCACGATGTCGTCTGAACCCCGTCACCATGTTTACGAGTGTTTGCTCATTCGCTTTCGCAGTCGCGGGAACGTACTTAAGCGAGAAATAGAGATAGGAATTACAGATGAGGTTTTGCAACTAATTAAGCAAGACTCGACGCGCAAGCGCGCACTTTTACTGCGCGGTGTTGTCAGTCCGCGGCTAAGAGGGCATAAATTTCGGCGCGCGGTATATTTCTTTCCCACGCACCTTCGTTTTTACCGGGAAAGAAGCACAGTGATCTATCGAGGGATGGCAGCATCAGTGAGACCGAAAGTCAGGACCGTAGAGCATTATCGCGGGCACCTTGTTTGAGAGATCGATACAGGGGCATTGGTATCGATAAAAATAGAAAATAAAACACACACAGAAATGTCCTTTGGAAGTTGTGATGCGTAAGCGCTGCGTTTTATTGTAGGTATACCGGCCGTCCCTGGAACGTCGTTTTCGGGCGGCATCGATCGGCATGGCATCTTTCATCTTCTCTCAAGCCCAACGACTCTTCTATAAAAAATGAAGGAGGCGCTGCTCTAGCACTTGTCAGCGTCTAGAACGCTGTCCCATAGCATGCGCATCCCGCGACCACTCAAATCCGCGTCCGGGATCAAAATTTCGTACAGTTTGTACTTTCCTGATGTGTACAGTCCTTCCTGTCGGTTTTACATCTTGTCCTGCAAAGGGCTTTTATTCAACGAAGCCTTCATAGAGAGAGTATTATTATCTTGCTACACTCGTTCTACACCGCGAACACAACGCATTCGTGTAGGTGACATATGTTCATATCTTGCAAGTATGGATGCGTAGCGTAGTGGTTTAGGCCAACGCATCCTCTCCACTCCCATTCGGAGCGTGATGGCACTATGCAAACCCAGGCACCGTAGTGAAAACTTATTTTCATTTATTTGTTTGCAGCGGCGATTGTCCTATGTGACAGACGGGCGGACGGACAGTTTTCTCGTTCAGTCGGCATACAAATGCTTACGCATTAAACAGAAAATCCACGCAAAATCTCCTTTGAGGGTTGTATAAGTGGTGCGTATACGCGTATAAGCGTGTAGAGTTTTATTCTATAGGTTTCGGCCTTCTCTATAGAATGCTTTCGGTCGGCATCGACATGGCGTCTTTTCGTCTTTCGAGCGTTCGTCAACGTCTGGATAGCGGCCCCATGAAAAGGCGCATCCCGCGACCACCGAAACACGTACGTGTTTAGCGTCAAATTTTCACGAGGTTGGAATTTTCTTCACGTGTAAGATCATCCACGGCGCATTTACATGTTGTAGGAGCGAGGGCGAATTCGACGAAGCCTTCATAGAATGTGTTCTCCTTTTACGTTCGTTTTGCACCGCGGGCACAAACGCATTCATATGGTTCACATATATTCACTCTGCAGGCGTTAGTCCAGTGGTTATGACACTTGCCATGGAGGAAAAAAAAATAAAAAACATGAGACTTGCTTTCGGGGCGCGGGGAGAGTGGGGGCCTAGGTTTTTTTATACCCACCAACACCAAGAACATTTATTCAGGCGAAAGCCTTAGATGCCTCATCAAACTCGAAAACTGACCGTCGGGGTCAACACAAGTGCTACAAAAAATCACCATGCACTTGATGACGTCAGCATACAACACCATCATGACGTCACAGATTGCCCAAAATTTGTGACGCCACTATATGTCACATACGGTGACGTCAAATGATGACGTCATCAGATGACGCCGTCGCTTTGACAAAGAGGGCTCGATCACGATTCACGGAGGCAGTGCAAAACCAGGTGAGGTGCATAAAGCTTTCGGAGTGGTGAAGGGGGGTATCAGTACATCGACTGAGAAAAGAGAGAGAGAGAGAGAGATGGCTTTCGCCTTCAAGTTGTCTTAGGCGAATGCGTGAGCGACCCCGCGAGTTTGCCTCCTTTGTGTATTCCTATTGGCGATGACCGTCTGACATGACAGATCTAGTGGGGCGGATGGGCAAGTCGGCATAGAAATGCTCGTGTGGCGAGGTACAAAAATTATGACACCAGCGCGCGAGCTGCGCGTCCACTCAGTCTTGCGCCGTTCACCTGAGCAAAAATAAATAATTAAATAAATAAATAAATGAAAATTAAAAGCGGCGTTCGCGTGATATAATATGCCCAGTCAAATAGACACACTGGATGGCCTTCACGTCCCGAGACGTCTTAGGCGAATGCATAATATTAAGGGACCCTGCGAGTTCTTTCTTCATTCAATATGTTCTGTTAATCTTTTCCCTACAATCTAGGTTTGATCTAATAAAGGCCCTAACATTACAGACTTTATAGCAAGAGTTTTTTTTTTTTTTTCTTTCACGGAGTACGTATTACACGGCAAGCAGTATTTCTGGACTTCAGTGCACTCCTCAATACTTCGCAGAGCATGAGCCTTGAAGCCAGTGCTAAATCACTCTGCTATCGGCAGTAGAAGCAGTCTTATAAAAGTGTTTGTTTGTATTGATAACAAAATTCAGCCAGTTCCAAGCCGTGAAAATCGTCGGACAGCGAATTCTGTAAGCACGCGAGTGTAAGCGACTGGCACGACTGGCCAGCGGGATCACGTGGTGTCGTAAATCCGCCGCTAGATTTGAAATACGCGCTCTTACACTTCATCGGGAAAAGTGAGATCACGTGACCTGTGGGCTCCGGCAAGTGATTTGCCGCCGGAGCATCCGGAATTCTGCCAAATGTGTGCTCGCTGTCATCGACATAACCCTCTTACCCGCCAAGGTGCCTTGCCTTCACCAAGGTGCCTTGCGCAGGGTTCCCCTTCAGGGGGGCGAAGGTTCATCGCAGCGCCCCCCCCCCTCCCTATTAAGTCAAGGTATGGGGTAGACATTGCACCCCCCCCCCCTTGCCACCCCCGTGCGCACGCCTATGCTTGCCTTGGTTTGTTACAATTAATGTAAGTCTCAATGTAACTAATGAAAGTGTGAATTTCTTTCCCGGTATTTTGTACCGAAAGTCATCATTTCGTTTTATTTATTTCTTTATTCACACCCCTCTGATCACTTGAGAGAGAGAGAGAGGGTAATACTTTATTAGAGTCCAGTGCAGACACCGAGTTTGCCACATGCCACTCGGCTACTCCCACGTGGGGACTACTACCACTGCTACTACTACTACTACTACTATTACTACTAATACTACTACTGTTAATAATACTACTACTGCTACTACTACTCATACTACTACTGCTACTACTACTCATACTACTACTGCTACTACTACTACTACTTACTACTACTCATACTACTACTACTACTACTACTACTACTACTACTACTACTACTACCACTACTACTACTACTACTACTACTACTACTACTACTACTACTACTACTACTACTACTTCTACTACTATGACGACGACAACAGCGCAAGGTAGACTAAGACAACTTCGCTGTAAAATGGAAAAAAAAAAGAGGCGGTGGACTGGGAAAGAAAGACCACAGGCGTTGCAACTGCCTCAACAATCAGACAACAGCTGCCAATAGTCGAAACGAAACGTGACACATCCAGGCACATAACATCGCTTTTAATGTATAAAAATATATGTACAGACACGAATCACACCATTACATTGTTTTGAAGCAGACCCTGAACCCGACAAATGAGTTTCGCAAGTGAGATGACCAAGTCCCCGTAAGCAGGCGAACAGTTTGTGCACAATTAGTGTGCTAGTGTTAATTGAAACACACTCATACGTTACATCAGGTATCCAGCTTTGCACCTCAACAACAGAAGTGTCTGAACAATCAATGTGTATAAACTTCAACTGCACCAATGAGGTCATTTCCATTGTGTACTACACAGTGGTGCCTTGTAGTGGCAGCGCGATTGTACTACAGCCAGTCACATTAACATTACGTACCTTAAGAACAGGACTGTCTAGAACGGCACATAGTAAACAGGGGACAGACATATATAGGAGATACAAATAAGCACTGACTTCCAACCAACATTTACAGCACTAACAGTACAAAGAACATAGTTTAGAGCATGTGCTCTTTCTTGTCAACAAAGATTGAAAGGATCGGGCTTAAGCATTGATCACCGAGTGTGTCTGTCACGTGAGCTTTGATAATCTCTCTTGTTATCTATTCCCGGCCTCTCTGAAAAACAAAATCAGTTGGAAGTGGGTGCTTGTATCTCCCTTCTATGTATGCTCGTTGCTTGGTTATGCACTGTTCTAGATGTCCCCAGATAACCAAATAGCCCGATTCACCACCTTTGCGAGGAATAGGACACTTTGTACGATTCGTGCATTTGCAAAAAAGGCAGTTAGCCGCAAAGCACAAGAAAAAAGTGTAGTATGATGTACCATCTTATGTTGATTTCCTGACGAACACTTAGTGTGGAAAAGCTTGCTACAACACAAAAATGACTTGCCGGTGCTAGAAATGCCCTTTCGGCGTTCTGTTTCTGCTAGCACACTATATGCGCTGAAAGTAGTAGGATTTGTGCATCGGCTCATCGAGTAAAACTTTTGTGCAGCATAGCTGGATAGTAAAACTGGTCTCAAAAAGCCCCTCACTAGGCTCCAACTTTGGTTAATCAGTGGAAGTTGCAAGGCGCCACTTGGGGAGCTTTCTGTTGAAAGAAATCTTCAAACCGGTTCATTGTTAAACATGTTAGAAATTGAACTATCTGTTGCCATGCCTCATTGCCAAAGTGAAAACTCCATCCGTACGCCTTGTCTAGCATTTGCAAGCGCTGCGTACTTCCGACTTCCGGAGGTGAAGAAGCATATTTATGTCGATGTGACAGGCTCTTTCCTTCTCCTTCTGTGCTTCTCGCTGCACTAGCAGTGGTGGTGTTGCACGCTTCACATTGGATAAAGAACCGAAGTCACATGCCATTGTCGTTGATGTTTCACAGCAGGTCTACATACGAGGCAACATACAAATGCATTTAAAGGGGTATTCAGACGGGGGAGAAATGCTCGGGGGTGACGAGGGGATTGCGGATCATGTGATATCGACGTCACGGATTAGCAAGTGGGCGTGACCCCCCCCGCGCCTCCTCGGGGGAGACGGGGACCTTTTCCCCGAAAGGACAAACGATCCCCCAGGCGGTGGGGGATATAGCGAATTTCGGAGCTCTTGTTTGGCCACATTGTTGCACTTGCTCCTGCAAAGAGCAGCAGCGGGTCTACAGTCTGCCGCTACATGGTCGTCTGCAGTTCGTCGTAAGCAGCTTGTCAAATGGGTGGTGCAAACCACCAGAGTAGTCTAGTAACACTGGTCTCCCCCTCCGTTCGCCTCGTCCGTGTGAGTGGGGGGCATTTGTGGAGACTTCTCCTCGCGAGATGACGTCACTAGGCTCCGCCTTTATCCCCCGAGCATTTCTCCCCCATCTGAATACCCCTTAAAGCACACGCTTTTCACAGTGCTGGAAAACCGCTTTTCCAAATGAACACAACTGTAATATGACTAGCCTTAATAACACATTTCAACTGTAGTCACATTCCCACTAGTACGATCCACGATCTGTGTACGTGTGCTCCTGTTCTGTGTCCGTGTTGCTTGCGCTACCTTTAACGATGATATCGTGCCAATTCTCCCAGTGAGACACCCTTCTGCAGTTAAAGTCCGGGAAAAAGTTCTGCTAAATAATAAAACAGACGCAGTGCATGCAGCTCTAGCTCAGAAGAATTAAATCATCAGTTTACGGATTAAGGAAGTCCTTGATAGAAATATGGCATTTCTTTTGCACCTCTCGCAGAAACAGACCCTTTTCGAGTACTTGGATGGCCTTGTGGCAGCCAACATTGCCAAACTCATTGGCATACCTGTTCAGCACATCCAGTGCAGCACAGTTTGCCACATATTAGGCAGGAACGTTACGATGCGGGATTCTAATACACAGGTATCTGTAGATTTCTTGTTGGTACTCGACGCCAGAAATTTCACACACAGGAAAATGTTTAAGTGAGGAACATATAAGCGGGGTTCTACCATATATGTGCACTGGCATCTGGCAACGCTATCGTGTCCATCTCGTAAATTTTGCACCAGGAAATCCAGCCACTGAGCTCAGACATTAATATTAATCTTGCACATTTGTACAGGTACCTGTGTCAAAGGCAATAACTGTAACTCGAGCCTCAGCATCAGCACTTAACATTTCTTTAGAGTAAAGTTATGACTTCCTCGACAGTGCAGTTTCAATGTCCATTGTGCTAAAACAACCTCGGCGAAGGACGCACACTCCACAAGCTCATCCCGAGCAACAACACAACGGCTTATTAAATATTCAGAAGTACACAATGTATAAGTTATCACACACCGTTTCACACTTCGCAAACAACATCTACACACATGTACTTAAAGAACAGACTGCAACATCATGCAATGTCAAAGCGCCACGCATTTTGAATTGCTATTAAATATGATGAATTATTCATGCAGCATTAATGATCAAAATATTTCACGGAAGGGTAAAAAAAATAAACTGGGCTTCCGCGAGCGTACTTCACAGTTTATTTCCATTTCGACAACACTAGGTTCTCACGGCAGGTTTTTCTAGAAATGTATAAAATCTCTGTTAGTACGCTACGAGAGCTGCTGTTCTTTACAAATATGGCGCCTGAAATATGGCTTAATTTCCAA
The DNA here is from genome assembly GCF_013339695.2 of Rhipicephalus sanguineus. Lineage (NCBI taxonomy): Eukaryota > Metazoa > Arthropoda > Arachnida > Ixodida > Ixodidae > Rhipicephalus > Rhipicephalus sanguineus. Next base: position 56,206,867 of record NC_051186.1, read on the forward strand.
AAAAAAAATAGATTCTATTGAGCACTAACAAAAGGTAAGAGCTGCAGAAAACTAGTTGAATATGTCGGAGTTTACGCATTTTTAACACACAACAGAGGACATTTCAGCGTCATTCCTTCGTGCCAATAAGGCACGTTTAGTGCACTTACTACTGTGCTCTGTCCAGCGTTTGGTTGGCAGCAGGAACAAGCCTAAAACCACGTTATACTGGGCTGCCAAAGCAATCACAGCTATCAAAAACAAGTTCCAACAATGAGTGTTTCTTTTCTACTCTCGCATCTCATACTGAACTTCACCACAACACTGGTGACATATTCAACAATTATGTGTGCACCTTCTAAGCTTCTTTTTTTGTGTACTCAGTCAACAGATCAACGACAAAACAATGAGCCGTTAACGTGGTTTTTGAGCACGTGTAAGCCAAAAATACGTTAACCAACAGTGTCTTCATGCGTACACACAAGCTGATAACAAACGTCCGTGAATCAGCACACTGCAACAAAGCGAGCAGTCAATGTAGACAACAGCAGAGAATGTGGTTAATGCCCATAAAATGAACTTATTTATGTGTTTACCCATTACAAGTGTATATATATATATATGTGTGTGTGTTTGAAACAATGTAACAAATGTAGGTTACGTCTTACAGTAGTCACACCGTCAAGAGATATGTGACAAAGAAAGCAGAAGACGAAACTGCTGCATGGTACGAGTAATGTAACTCCATAGCAAACAGTGAATTGTAGAGCTTGTAAACTGCGTTTGCTTTCTGAAGCCATGAAGCAGTTGATGTGTCACAGTCGTCCGTCACACTCTTAGTTTCTGACGTCTTTCTGGTTTTGTCTCGCACGGAGGTCTGTGACGTCATGTGACATGCGTCACCAAACTACAATGAATGACGTCGCTAGACAATGCCTTCCCCATTGCACTTGTTGCCCTTGAAACCTTCATGCCAAAACCACAACCGTGTTAGTGCGCTGAAGCAACACCACCTAGAACAAGTTAAGGCCACAGCAGTGCCTGAAGTAGGCGACCCTACGACATCAAGTACAGGTGATCGAAGAAAAGCGTCAATGCTTGGACAAGCGTAACAAACGCGTTTGTGTGCTGTCGTGAATGTTCTGCTATCACCATGTCTTGTCAAATGCAGCAAGCGGCAGCTTTTTATGAGACAGCATTAAACAGCCCATGCCACAGAAAGTGCGGTGTCAGCACTGGTGGCTTCCGCAAGCGACAAATCCTGATGGATGCAATGAATAGAAATCATGGTTTGAGCTACAATCGAACCCTGGTGTTCTGAGTGGCAGTCAGGTGTTCCTATCACGAAGACAGGCCAGTGCTTGAAACTGCTTTGGAAAAAGACGCTATACAGGCGGCATGTGTGGTGAAGAGTCACGTTAACAGATGTAATATTGCGTGGCAAAAGCGTAGAACTGCGTTAGGCGTCACACCATGTGAAATGTGCAACGACCGTGTGATCTAAAGCTGCCCACCTATTACAAAATGCTTGGCAATAATTCATCAGCCACAGTATGCTACGTACAGACACGTCGTGGGTGCTTTGCTATTTTGCAGTATGACGAACAAAGGTGTAGTGGGTAATTCGTAACCATACTTGCAGTAGGCGCCCTTGGAGAGTTTACAACAGCAAATGTGACACACACGGATGTTCTTTTCGTCACGGCACAGTTGAGGTATTGACTGAGAAGAGAGGCGTCGCAAGCGAATAAGAAGGTGACGCAAACTAGGTGTTGCATTCCACTCTTAACTGTTACGCTGAAGTATCTTCTCATATTGTAGAATGCTGTGTACACTTGAACGTGCCTGCAGTCACTATGATGCCAACAATGTAGTAGTACTAAAGAAAATTATAAAGAGATTTCACTTTGTGGACACAGCTTACGCACAAGCGTATGGGTGCTATTCCCTTTTCATGCATTGCACATAGAATGTTTTAGAAATGCTTTGACTGCAAGTGCTGCAGTCCTTCAGTATAGCACACTCTTCAGGAGTCTCCTGAATGCACCTAGTTTGCACGTCTTGATAATCTTGTTCAGCTCACACCTGATGCATTCAAGTGTTGTCTCTCATCTCACATAATCTCGTTGATTTCACAACTGGGCATCTACGCTTGCGTGTAGGATGGTAAAAGCGCCTGCGCCATGTTGAACCTACATAGTGGGTATGAACCATTTTATCGCAGCTTTTAACATAATCTCACCGATTTCACAGACAGGGCATGTATGCATGCACGTAAATACTTATCTTCCCCGAATGAGCAAATGAACCTGCGGATACCACTGCTGAATCTAAGAAAGCTTGATACTTTGAAAAACTGCCCCAAAAAGTATAAGCAATAAATATGTTGTGTTGCATGTGTATAAATAGCTGTGCAACAATGACCCTTGCGAAATGTAACCTACAGAAAACGGAAATGGGATTGTCGGCCATACTCTTCCACTGCAATTTGAGCACCTTTTTTTTTGATGAAGTCTTCACAGAAAGTTTGTTCGCATCAAGAAACGCAAATATCATGAATACGCTTCCTGAAGCAAAGTTGCTGCAACTGCAAATCCATGTAGAGTTCCTCTAGCACGGCACTGAATCTCTGGCACATGATGGCGGCAGTTCTGCAGCCTTCACAGTTCTAGGTGGTGTTGCTTGGAGCAAAGCTCAGAAGGCAAGTGAATTCCTGTCCCCTTTTTTTCGGTGACAAATGGCTGAAATGATGGTTCACAAATGAGTGCAGGGCAGGAAGGAGACCTTGACAAGAAAGTGAACACCTCTTGATCCGAACGCAATGCTTGGCTCGTTAGCAAGCGCGCGTCATAAGGACTGGTAGTACAACTCATTTGAGTAGATCTGTGGCCGGGTCATGGGTTCCAACAGTGACGCCCAAGACAGAAGCCCGAGCAAGAACGCCAGCAGAAGCAGGGTGAGTCGTGGCTGCTTGTAGCCGAACACCTCGGAGACGTCGGGGAACCCCATGTGGTTGCAGAAGGCGTGGGCCACAAACGGCGCCACAAAGTGACCTGCGAATGAGGACACGATTTCAGCACGAAGTGAATCTGTTGCCAAAGAACTTCCTCGATGAAAAAAAAGTCACAGTTTTGTCGCAAGGGCAAAGTAATGAATGCGATAGCAACAAATTGCAATGTTATACAAAGTAAGACTAGCAGCTAAATCCTTCCGGATTTCACCTTGCGTAACTCTACAAAATGTTGGCATAAGAGAATACAGCCGCTCCAATGAGAGAAGTGGTTTTTGTGCCGTCTGACGCATCAACGCGAAGCGGTGAGTGTACAGCATGTACAAGGGTAGGAGCCGTCTACTGATCTTTGTCGAGATAACACGCGTGACTAGGGTTACCAACCGTCCCAGATTTTGCGGGACTGTCCCGACTTTTCATACAGCGTCCCGAGTTCCCCACTGCCCCTGTAGGGACCGCTGAATGTCCCGGAATTGTTCCAGACCGTAAGTTTAGAGAATTTTCATGTGATCCAGCGCACACCCAACAACCGCGTGTCACGCTACGGAACACGAAGTTCGCACCAATTGCACGCACGAAGCAATGCTGTGGTGGCTAGCGGTGGCTGCGAGAGGAGTTAGACAGTTTAGCTGAACTTCCGCGTGCAGTGCGACAACTTTTACGAGTGTATTCTCCAGCGAGAGGAAGTGTTGCGAGCTGTACATAGCCAGCTCAACTACCACTTCAAGAGGCCGCAACAACAAATAAACAATGCTTATGCCTGGAGGAAAAGTGATATCGCTGGCTTCCTACGTTAGTGTAACCTCCCTGTCCCGACTTCCTTCATTGAAGAGTTGGTAACCCTATGCGTGACTGTGCCCTTCTGATGAAATTTTGCAATTTTTGCCCAAGCAACGCAGCCCCCTCACCCTCCCCATCGGCACCCCTTCACGCTCCTTTGCCTGATCAAGACAGCCAGGTGCATTTCATCGCTGCCTGAGCCACCCTCATCTGCACCCTTCACAAGCTTCGCTCGCACATAGAATATACGACGTGCCCATGATGTTACTGATTTGGACTTTATATGGAACATGACCGCAACGGCAAGAATGTGCCTCGAGTGCCCATATAATTGCTATCGCAATAAAAGAAGCAAGGATGACATTACGATTATTACCCTTTCTGAGAATGAAGTCAGGAATCACGAAGGGAAGGAGAGGGTACTGCAGCAACACCACATGTGTGTGACGAAATGAAAGAAAAATTTGTAGGCGACGAAGTGCAGTGGCAAATTAATTCTAACTGGACCAGGTGTGTGCATGAGACTGGCAGATCTGCAATTGCTGTATATTGCTCAAGAGGTGTTGTTTGTCACAATTAAACTACATGTGGCGAGTATGTGGTGGTCAAATACTTGGTAGCACAAGACATGTCTGTAATGCAGCTGACAGAAGGCCGAAGCTTCAGGCTGAGCAGGAACTACAATGAGCGATGTCATTCAGATGTGACTAGTCTCGTCCTAGCTGCCCACTCACCAAGGAGAAAAATACTGACAACGCCCATGCATCTAAATGCTGTCTTGTCTTGTTTATTTGGTTGTATGTATTACTGTTTTTCGCTGGGAAACAGCTCCATGTAAAAGTCTAGCATTGCATTCTCTTAGTTGTACAAAGTTAAAGGAGCCCCACCACAGTGGTCTAGTGGTTATGGTGCTTGAATGCTGACCCGAAGGTCGCGGGATCGAATCCCGGCCGCGGCAGGTGCATTTTTGATAGAGGCGAAAATGCTTGAGGCTGGTGTACTTAGATTTAGGTGCACGTTAAAAGAACCCCAGGTGGTCAAAAATTCCAGAGCCCTCCACTACAATGTCCCTCATAATCATATTGTGGTTTTGGGACGTTAAACCCCAGCAATTACTATTAAAGGATGCTCCCTGAGAATAATATAGCAATTATTGCGAGTGTGTTGTCACTTTCAGGAACAATGCTAATCTATTGTTATTGGCAAGAGTCAAAGAAGTAGGGTTTTGTGGAGTAATTTTCGATAACTTTGGAACTCTTCAGTTTTTGTCATACTACCACCACCACCGTCCCTGCTTCTAATGTTAACCCTTTTTTCACATCCAAAGCAACGCCGAAGTTGACATTCCTTCTTAATGGGACACACAAGACACTGTAATTATAGTTACTTGTAGTGCTTTCCAGGAATTGAAGGTTTGTATTGCAATTACGGAGTCAGCAGCTACCTAAAAAGCAAGGAAACAAAACTTTTGCATTTAAAAGTTCTTTGATGACAGTGACTTTTCTTCCTTTTGCAGCTCGAGTTACAAGTCAGCTGGAACGTTTTTCCAGGTCTATTTTTGTTTTTGTTTTTTACTTAAAATTGGATTCAGTTGTACAGTCAGTACAATAATGGTTTTGATTTCATCTGTGCAAGGTCTTTTGATAAAGCTTAGGTACTCACATTTAGCACAAGTAAGCAAAGGATTGAAATACGAAACTGATGCACAGTGATAGCAGGCCTTGCCATCTTTCACCCAACATCTCAAATTTTACTCTGACATGGAAGTTGGGAATAAAATAGTGGCATTTTTACGGATGTTACGGCATCCATGTAAGGCGTTAATACTGCGTATGCATCGACAGCATGGTTATGCCAGTTTTCCCTCTAGGCAATCATAAGAAACTATATACCTCACGCCATCGATTCTCCGAAAAATCTAACTGTACCACTAGTACAAGAAATGAGTACCAACCTGTCCTGAGAAATAGATAGACGGAGTAGGCACCAAAGATTGTTGTATAAGCAAACTGGAACACTGCAAAAAATGAAAACAATAAATAAGTAACACACCAGCATAGCTTCCAATTATGCAATGTGCAGTTGAAATGCATCCACAAGCAAAGGTTAGTAATTTCGGGATCACAGTGCACCACGCAATGCTGTGGAGCTCAGATCAACTAGTGACCACAGTTATCATCATCATTCCAAGCCTGTTTCTACGTCCACTGCAGGACGAAGGCCTCTTCCAACGACCTCCAAATTTAGCCCATCTTGCATGAGCCGATTCCGTTTTATCCCAGTGAACTTCTTAATTTTGTCGCTCCATCTGACTCGCTGCCGTCCTTGGCTTTTCTTTTCCCCTGGTATCCATTCCGTTGCTCCAACTGACCACCGTTTGCCCATCCTATGCATTAAGTGGCTAGCCCAGGTCCATTTGTTTCACTTAAAGGGGCCCCGCAACACTTTTCCAAGTAATCGTCGAATGAATTCATTAAAAGAGCTCATTGCCTCACGAATCAACTGCCGCAAAAATTTTTAGAATCCATCAATTACGAGTGGAGTTACAGGGATTTGTCGCATGCTTCAAGCGCTTTCTCCCTCCTTTCATAGTGGTGAGCGCGCTGAAAGCTACGCAGGGAGGAGTGTGACAAAGGGGCAAGAAGATGCGTTCCTTCATCAGCGCACATCACGACCTTGAGCACTTTTTCTTTTTTTCCTTCGAATACGCAGCTTACTTTCAGTGCGATCGTGAGCCGCACACAGGCACATGGTGGCATCCCATGGCCACCGCGGTAGCGACGCAGCTCACGATGCTCAATGCAGCCAATGGCCGTGGACTTTGGGTTTATGGCATCATTTGTCGAGAGAAGAGGAAGCGATTTCTAGCTGACTTCGAGAATTAGTTGTAAATTTCAGGCCGCGTGCTGCGCTATAATGTTTGGCTCACGTGTCCTCAGGAGCCTCGACTACCGTTCGGCAGTATTTTCTGACCATGCTGAAAGAGTGTTGCAGGGCCCCTTTAATATCAATCAATATATCAGCTACCCTTGTTTGTTGTCCGACCCATTCTGCTGTCTTCCAACCTCCCGATGTTATGCCTACCATTACCCATTCCACTGCATGTTGCATGGTGCCCAACTTCTTTCTTGAGTTTCCTTGTTATCCTTCAAGTTTTCAACCCATGTGTAAAGCTGGTAATATGCGACGAACATATGTAATTTGTTTTAGGGACTACCGCAGATCGCCTGTCATGATTTGGAAATGCAATGACCAAAATTAGGACTCTGCAAATGATGAACATGGACTTCACCGCCTTTTGGCTTCCAGCAAAATAAAATTGTCACAGTGCCGTAAGCGTGAAAAATCTAGCCACGGTGCTAGTAACGGACTTCCCAGGTGGTAAGGATGCCACTCACCAGACTGCATGATGGCCATTTTTACATTGCTTGTCCTAGAGAGTCTCTCAGTGAGATGATGGAAGTGAGCTGAAATGTGAGATCAGGCACATTCAGTTACATCATTATTTTTACAGTCCTGGGCAGTAACTAGTCACCAGTAATGTGTTACCAGTAAGCGGTTACTTTTTCAGGTAACTCCTAACTGTGAGTAGTTATTTTTCCTTTGTGTCACTAGTAATTGTAACACTGCTACCTTTTACACAGTAATGGCAACATTAGATTTTTACAACAGTAATGGCAACATTATTAAGGGGAGATTGGGTCTTAAAAAATGGTTTTTTAAGGTTGGGTGAATGGCATGAAATTTAATACACTTATTCAGCTTTTTCTGCAGATTGAAAATCTCTAAGTAGATTTTTAATCTAGCTGCATTAGAACAAAAGATATGCAATTTTCTAACACCTATTTAAGCATATTTCTTACGGGGATTTTTTGGCAACTTACTTGTCAAACACAGAACACAAAGTATGTGGCAAGATTGCCAGGAAGCTGGTCTAGCCGGTGATGCTATTTATTTTCTTATAATATTGTTCAACAAAATTATAGTTCTCGCTTATCAGAAATAGTATGCAGCAAAAAAATTTTACTCACATTTACGTCTATTTATTTTGCATTCAAAGTTTGTTGAAAGACAATCAGATTAGCAATCACGGCTAAACTGGCTCTCTGGCAGCCTGTACACATACTCTGTTTCTGTGTTTGACAAAGCAAAGTTGCCGAAAATTCCATAAGGAATATGCTTTTAGAGATTGCACATCTTTTGTATAATGCAGCTACCAAAATATCTAATTAGCGATTTGGAATCTGCAGAAAAAATTGGATACGTTTGTTAAATTTCGTTCAGTTCACACAGCTAATAAAAGAAATAAAAAAAAAGACCCGCATCTCCCCTTAAGACAAATGTGGATGTGTTTAACAAATAATGGCAGTTTATAGGCTAAAGAAAAATAGAAAAAGAAAGCAGAGAGCCGGATAAAGCTGACACGTGTATTTATCGCAGAAAGGTGGCGATATCTCATTGTCCTGAATCTAACCTGAAATAAGACATACTGTTTTTGCCTGTGACATTTTAGTTGCTGTTCTTATAGTAACAAAAGATTAGCTAAATTACTTGATCAACAGCAACTGTAATAGGTCGCTTTGGAAAACTTGTAAATTTTTGTAAATTTAACCATGTGCAGATTCAATGGAATCATTCGGATGTCCTGACCCTTGCCCTGCTTGAAGTTTGCATTAGCAGCACCAACATACAGTGCATGACAAACTCGTGAAGTGCTTCTTCCAATCTAGTTGTTGTTACTTCATTAGAACACTCACTGGGATGCGAATACATTTTTAACTGTTACTGACCTTAAGCGCCCATGTGGTCACCGTCATCATTCGCCATCCTGGTCAAACCCCTTCCCTACTTGACAAATGCCTATGTCTACACCTGTATCCACATGACTGCACAGCACAAAATGAATATGGACACAACACAGACGCCATGTTGTGTCCTCTATTCTGTCCTTGTTCAATTTGCGCTGTGTAGTAGTGTTCATATTGAATCGCCTACTCGCCCAAGCTTATCAAGTCTACACCTGACTGTAAATGGGTTACTTCCGTGCTTCCGTGATGAGAAATTGCTGCACAGAAAATGTCCCTGGAGCCAACCTTTCGACAAGAGGAGTCGTCTCCAGGGCAAGGACAAGTCCCCTTGTTGAAAGGTTCGCTCCAGCAACATTTTCTGTGCAACGATTTCTCCAGACTTCAAGCCTCCATGATTTCCTGAACTTCTGCATTGTTTGGTTTTCTTCTTCAGACAACTCTTAACTGTAACGATGTTACTTTGTGTTCGTAATGTGCCCATGACTGTTGTCGTGTATGTGAATCAAACTAATGCCTCCAGGTGGGGAACCCACGGCTCCACTGTCAGAGAGAGACTCACCAACGCCAAAGAACAGCGGACAGATAACAACGGCAGCTCGGTGGCCCAGGCAAGGCACCAGTATGGGAAGCATACAGGCACGAAACGTGAACTCTTCGGACAATGGTGCCTGAAACAGAATGCAGGAAATAGAAAACGTATGCGGCAAAGCTTGCACACACTGTACATTAACATTTTTGCAGTTGCAGGAAAAATACGTGCCAAACAGTACAGACTGAACACTTATACATAGACAGATAACTACACAGACCTCCAATATGAAAGCCCAGCATGAGCTGGCATCACGAAGGCTCAGAAATGTGATAAGCTAGGGTTGCAAAGCTGCAACTTGCATTTTACACCAGCCAATTTATCTGGTGAGCAGATTGCACCTGAAACGCCTAAGCAAGCTCCATAACAAATTGTGAGTATTTGCTTGTGCCAATGTGTGAGAAAGCCTGGCATTACTGAACAGGCTTTCTATGTTCATGCCGCAATCTTGTGTTTCCATGAGTACAGGGTTGTGCAAAGAGTCCAACGTGCAATTATAACTGGTTGCTAGTGATGCACCTTTTTTTTCACAGTGCTTTGCTACTGTACTATGATGTTCAACAGCTACTTTCTAGGCTTCTGCAAATATTCGAACAGCTCGAATATTTGAACAAATATTACAGTATTCGAATTCGCTTCGAAACGAATTTAAATTATTCTAAATTTCAAGTATTCGAAATGAACAAATAGACATATATAAACCGCATGTAACCCCCTGTAAAGGTGGTTTCACTGCAGTACAAGGGTGCTATACTGTGAATACACCTTTCCAGAGAAAATCCGCACTGCCACGAAGCCCCACTTCAATGTTAAATGATCGAAGTATCCTCACATCGATTCATCATTTTTTAAGTTTAAAAGTTCGTTATACCGGTTCATATGCTCTAAGTAAATTTTAAAATGTAACATATTTTAGAGGTCATCACTTGCATTCTACCGAAAGTCAAATCCTGCTACTATTCAGAGTTGCTTCCACTTCCCTTGGAACCAAAAAAGAATGACATCTGCACATGCCCTGTTTGAATTTTAAAAAATTATTGTACAGATTAGTTGGGTGATGACAAATATGCTCATTTTTCTTTATAATATGTGATATATACTATTCGAATTCAAAATTATTTGACCAAATCAATATTCGCCTCAAACCTAAAGTTTACTATTTGCAAAAGCCTACTACTTTCTTTTTCCAAGGCTGACTTGGCATTTATGTTACATTGAAACAGCAACGACCTAGACAGGCTATTGGTTCTATCGTCCTGCATTACTTGCACATGTTTCAACAGAAGCTGTCTTGAAACTGAGTTCTCATATTGGAAATTCTATGCTTTGAACATTTAGTATGTGACGAAAATGTACTGATTCAGTGTTGGCCAGCAACAGTACGCCAAGATTGCCGTTTTTATGAAGGAGATGAATGTTACATGTCCAAATGTGAAATACAGCTACAACGGAAATTCACAAAAGTATTCCAGACTGTAGACTTCACCATGGGTGGGTCGATGCCCGGGAATGACAAATTTGTCATCCGCAAAGACTGTTTTAGATAAATCCGCCCAATATGTGTTTTATTTGTAGATTCGTTCTGCACTCTAATGGACGACAATTTCTCCATTTATGAACACTCCTTCACCTTGCAGGCTTCTGAAGAATCGATATGCTGTGTTAATTGAAACGTACACAACAATGACTATGATTATCGCTGTGTGACAACAGCAAACATGCAAAAAATGTCTTTGGAAATGTTGTGAAGGTTACTGACATATTTCTCACTTTTTGTTGTTTCTTGCATCAAGTAAAGGTCCCAGATCTCTAAACCCCATAAAGATACCGGCAAACCCCAGAACGCTTTAGATATTTTACCGTAGCAGCTTTTCTATAGCGAGTTTCAGTTTCGTTTTCAAGAAGGGTACTGTGTTGCGATGTCGTGACGTAGAAGGTGGATAGAAGCAGGACATCACAATGTCTTGGCACTTGCCCTGGCTCAGTCGATCACCTTCTGTGCCACATTCTCATTATAAGGACTGGTGTAGTGGTGCATGAGACAACCAAGCACATGTCATAACGTCATAAAGCACAATGCTGGCATGTGATCACCTTCTGGGTCACGACAGTGCCGACAAAGTCAACCCTCCAGGAAAACAAAACCAAAACTGTCTGTTTCTGTCACAAGGTTTGAAAAGTAAAGAACAGCATGCTAGTAGTACTCCTTGAAGAGTGCTGTTCTGTGCTTTCCTTGTTGCTATGTTTTACACTCTAAAAGAAAGGGCATATTTAGGGCATCTTTCTGTTTCACAATGATAACTGTGACCCATGTTGCGTGCCTTTGCTTGAATTATCACAGCATGTCCTCTATGTTCAGGTTATGAGCGACGTGCGCACTGTCATCATGACACCGCATTCATAATATGAAAGTGATGAGTGCCGAGTTTTCAAGAAAAGAAATGCAAGCAAGCCTGATGATGATTATAGTTGTGGGACAAAAAGACTCATGTTGATGACAACTCAAAGTTTCTTCTGATCAATAAATCCTGTTCTGTCACTGCAAAGGCCGTGTTCATGCATCAACTCACCACAATATGGTTCCTAAGCCAAATGAGGTTCCTCAGATTCAAGTACCAGTAGCGTGGCTCTGAAAGATTGAATGGAATGCATAGCACAGAATTAAAACGAAATCAATAGCAACGTCCCATCTCTTATGCATGTGTAGAAGTTCAAGCTGACATTTCTGACAAATGAAAATGCCTACTAGGCGTAGGCTACTTGCCCATGTAAAGGCTCCAGACTCCGTCAAAGTAGTGTAGTACAAGGGGGCCCGCAAAAAGCACCTGCATTACGGTCACAAAGTTACAAGTCTGTCAGTGACTTTGCAAAACAAACACCATACCACAAACAATGTAATCAATAAGCCACAGGATCTTAAGTGACCACAGATACCATATGAGAGGAATTATCCCCGACTTGATCATGCATAGAACACAGTGCTGTTTTTCCACAGTTTATGAGCAAAAATACAACTGCCATTTTCAGCACAAATTACACACAAACAGTGTAGCCCTGCACACAAGCAGTGTAGCTTCGGCAGTAGGCGGATGACATCAAGCCTCGAGCGCTGCACCCTGTTTGAGCATCGTAATCATTGGTCTTGCTCTTATCACATTGGTGTATCACGGCTAAAAGCACAGTCTGATTTAAACATGCCATCATCCCGGTGCTGCACTGATTTGCTACTCCCTTTCCAGAAGTTCTATTATTATAGCTTGCTTCATCAAGTACCATGTCTTGCCCCCACTGCTTGGGCTTTCCCTTTGTACAAGGCATCACCTGAAAGTAACCCATCCACACTGTCGCACAACAACCTGCTCTGCATCTTCCTTTTACCAATCACTGACTCACTAGGAAGGCCTACCACGTCCCACCGCCAAAATCACTTCCTCAACATTTGCTGAAGAACTGAATATCGATGCTACTCATTGACATATGTGGCCAATAATTAGGAAATTTCATATTTCCAATGTCGACCTTCTATGTAATACCTCCCACAAGTGGCCTTTAAGGAAATAAAAGTGTACTGAAGTGAGGATGCCTTATTTTTACCGCTGTGTAATTCTTTTTTTCTTTTAAAGAGATTTGTTTCATCTCGCTAAAATTGATCAACACAAAGGCTTTTTTTTAGTCTACTGTTGAAGAATCTACCACAAACAAGTAAAATTTTTATCTTGTGTAGCCTGTTTTTTGTTTAGAAGTTCAGGGGTAAATGAAAGCTTGAAGTGATGAAAAATTCTTGGGACTTGGAGTGTTGCTGGAGCCAACATTTCGAGAAGCGAACTTGTCTTCTTCAAGGCTGCAAGGCTGCAGCCTTGACGCCTTGAAGACATGTGCACTTGTCAAAGCGTTGACTCCAGCAACACTCCAAGTCCCAAGGATTTTTCATTTCGTTTTCTTTTTTTTGTGTGTCCGTTTTTTTTAGTGATGTACTTCCTATGCAGTGTACATTGCTGTCGTTCAAAGGGGGTAGTCGCCTAGCTTTCGCGTCTGCTACTTTCTTTCATTGTTCGATGAAAGGTAAATAGAGCAGTGAATTGAAAAAAAAATGTAACTGAAAGTTACCATGGTGAGAGCCAACGGCAGGACGATGGCTTGTAGCAGCCCAGCAAAGCGAAGACCCATCACAGCAGGCACGCTGGCATTCTGTGAAACACAATTTAGAGAACATGCGTCATTAATATTATCTACACTCGCGCAGTCTACGCACCTTCTTGAAATGACCGAGATCAGCGCCGAAAACTACGAAGAGAGGGGATATGCAAATTATGGCGAATACGCTGATGAACCTCTTCTTTATGGTGGCCGGGTGATCCCTGCAAAGTTTTGGCAGAAAAGAATGCTTGAACTCGCGTCTGTATTGAACACATTTGAAACACGCGGGAAGGCCAGCGGAACGCGATCGCACCTGGCGAATCGCTACGCAACAATGATTCCGGGTCATTTCCTAGGCGTTTGTTGACCTTACCCCCAGAAAAGCCGGGTCCCATCTCTTCAGCGCTACATGCGTTCCAAGAATGAAAGTGCGGGTCTAGTCAACGCGAAATTCGCGTTAAGTTTCTACTATCATCGGTAATAAGAGGCTGTCGACCTTACGATACTTAAAAGGTGAAGCGATCAAGTGACAAGCCGGGACCGATCTTCTGTTTGACTCCGACAAGTGAAACCAAGGCATCGCCTACCTGTTTTCCCTCGTCCTCCAAATGTACAGGCTTCCCACGTACGTGAGCGCCAGCATAAACGACCATAGTATGGCGCTGACGCAACTGCTTCCCGTATTCTCGGCAGAAACCATAATGTCATCATCGAAGCACAAGCCGAATCTACTCGCTTGAGTGACAGTCTATAGGAGAGGAAGCGGCCATACTGGATTTTCTATGCACTACTTGCACTGTACTACTTGGATGCCATCTAGTCTCAAGCGCCGTACTCCGAGCAATGACAAAAAGTAATCCAAAAGTGTCCTGTAGTTGCAGCAACTTTACGTAGTTTTTTAGCCTAGAGTGTTTCTAAATTATTGAGCTAGGGTTAAGCAGGTAGCGGTCGATTGTTTGAACGCTTTAGATGTGGATCGCCGTCGTTGTCGGACACTAGTTTCGGTCTCGACACCCTGATGCGACTGCGGTGTTAGTTTTTGTTTCATAAACGCATCTTGCCGTTGTCGGCGGCTTCGTGCGCGTGTGCCGGCTGTCACTCGCGGCAAAACTTCGCTCATAAAGGTCCCTTCAATCTATCGCGACGCTCGCGAGGATTCTCATCAGCCAAAGTAATGGCGGGCAACTTTTGGCAGAGCTCGCAGTACCAGCAGTGGCTGCTGGACCGGCAGGACTTGTTACGCGAGCGACACAGCGACCTGCAAGTGCTGACCGAGGAAGAGTACCACAAGCTGATGATCTTCTTCGCCAACTTCATCCAGGCGCTGGGCGAGCAACTCAAGGTGAAGCAACAGGTGATAGCCACGGCCACCGTCTACTTCAAGCGTTTCTACGTGCGCAACTCGCTGCGCTGCGTCGACCCGCTCCTAATGGCGCCCACCTGCATCTTCCTCGCGTCCAAAGTGGAAGAGTTCGGCGTCATCTCCAACAGCCGCCTTGTGACCACCTGCCAGACGGTGGTGAAGAACAAGTTCTCGCACGTATTCCCGCAGGACTTTCCTTACCGCATCAATCATGTGCTCGAATGCGAGTTTTACCTTCTCGAGATGATGGACTGCTGTCTCGTGCTGTACCACCCTTACCGGCCGCTGGTGCAGTACGTCCACGACATCGGTCCCGAGGACAGCCTGCTGTCGATGGCCTGGAAAGTCGTCAACGACTCGCTACGCACGGACGTGTGTCTGCTGCACCCGCCGCATCAGATAGCCCTAGCCTGTCTCCACGTCGCTTGCGTCATCTTGCAGCGCGACTGCAAGCATTGGTTCGCGGACTTGAACGTCGACATGGAGAAGATCCTCGAGATAACGCGGCAGGTCCTGGGACTCTACGACACCTGGAGGAACATGGACGAGAAGAAGGAGCTGCCACCTATCCTGGCCAAGGTACCCAAACCCAAGACTCAACCCTCGAGACCTCCTTCGCAAGGACCCAACGACCAAAACTCGACGCAGCAACCCAGCTAGCCTCTGACGCCAGCGGCGCCGGACTGCTTTCAGCGCGATGCTGCCGCTAAACAATAGTGAAACGTGATTATGAAACGGCGCAGCGAAAAAACGTGGCGATGAAGAAGACAAATAAATGCGCGGAAGCTACGGTTACAGGATATGCGATTTTCCTTGGTGACGCAAGAAGAATTCTTCGTTAACATTATTCTCGATCGAAATTCGGTACTTCAAAATTCTGCTCACTAGTTAATCGTATTCCCTATAATCGTATTATAGCTTATCTCTATTCTATATAAACTATTCATTGTTCTGTTTCTGTTTATACCCTAGGCGACCAATCTATACCTTATCCTTCGTCTCATATTCAAAAATTTTCTCCTACATTAACCGCCGGTTTTGTGGTCATTCCCCCGTAGTGGGTATGAGCTGCCCAGAAGTAAGGTGCAAGCAAGCAAGACTAACGTCTTTTTCACCGTCGTGTTTCGTGTTTTTCGTTGTGCCGTTTCATAATCATGAACCCATACCAGCTCGCCCAACTATCAGTGCTGCTGAATAGTGAAACAGCCGGTGTGTAGCATTCGTGCCATCAGCTGCAGCTACGGCTCGGTTTCCTGGGCCCTACTATAGTTCCTGCACGCCGAATTTTCCCAGCTGCGATCTGACGTGCAACTCGCGGTTCATTCGTGAACCTCCTTTGTGTGTCAAGTTCACTTCGCCACTGTGACGTGACTTTTATGTGGCAGCGAGCTGAACTAGCATTGTAATTCATTGTTCATGACCTCCTATCATCGCCATGACACGATGCAGTGTGTAATTTTCATTTAGAACACACCTGTCCCAGCCCATCTCATTTTAGAAGAGCACTTTGGAAACGGAGACTATGTACGGGTAATCTTGCTTCTGCTTGCAATAACATAGTCATCCACTTTACTGGCACGGAACATGCATTTCACGTGAGGTGCATGCCGTGGAAGTTGAGTGGTGATGTTCTGCTCAATGTAGGGGTAGCGTGTTGAACGATGGAGAATGCAGAAAAGACTGTGTGCGTATGTTTCGTGAGATAATGGAACAACCACGGGTTTTCAAGGTTGCAGTAATACCTCGTTAACTCGACGTAGTCAAATCTGAAAAAAAAATTCGAGATAAGTGGGAGTTTGTGTAAAGCCAACATGACACCCTTCCGATATGGCGCTGGTAACCGCCGACTTTGTCATAAAAGCTCGGTGTACCAGTTCTGGCCCTTAACCAAATACGAAAAGCATGAAAAGGCGTTAGCATCATAAAATGCATTTCTACAAAATACCGGCCCTGGTTTCACTTTTTCATGATATCACGGCTGTGCGAAGAAGTACAAAAGAACGTATCAGTACTGTCTCTTTTCTTTTTTAAAGATTTTTACAGTCTCGGTTTCAAGATATCTGGAATTCGGCACATTGGCGTTTCGACATAAGGGGTGCGAAACCCATGGAATTGACACAGTGCCAGAAAAAAATTCGACCTATCTGAAAATTCGAGATATCAGAGTTAACGAGGGTTTACTGTATTCTGAAGCATCCCAGCATGCCATCCTGTAAAACCAGTGGTCAGTGCCTTCCCGACTCTGCTAGCCCCATTGACTCGCGTCATGAAGAGAATATTTAAGACACATTGCAGGTACCCGCCACATCCCACTTCATTTCCTTTCATTTTGCGATGCCGGTGAATGAGTTCAGCGCATGAATGTTAATAAAATGAATTGACGACGAAGCTGTTTCGATGGCTAATATGCTTAATGCTAAACACCTGCATCACTGCAAGGTGTTCTCGTATCATGGATTCGGGCAATAATGTGATCGCGAAGATAGCATAAAAATTAAGTGTATAATGCATTCTTAAGGCTGCTCAATTTATCAAAACACAGTGGACTCTCTTATAAATGGAACCTCAATGGGGCCAAGGAAATAGCTTCCGTTTACTGAAAAACAAATCTAAAGGGCAGACGAAGTGCACCTTTTTTTTAAAAGTGGCAACTACGTTATGGCAAAGAAGAAATAAATTGCGTAGCACAGACAGTGCATAGCAGTTATAAGTGATAAAAAAAGGGGAAGCCAGCCATTGACTTGTGTATCGCCGATAGCAACCGACTAGCATTACGTCAAACATAGCAGTTCTCACTACGGGCCCTCCTCAACTGCAGCACCAAGCACCGTTTCAGTTCTCGTGGTTTGTAGATTCTTGTCTCTTTCTTTGTGGAGGTGGGCAGCAGCTTGTTCTGTTGGTAACAATATTGGTGGGGAATGCTCTTGTAGGATGCCGTACTTCACGGGAAGTGTCGTTTTCATGATGCCATTACTCCATAATTCGTTTACGACTTTCAGCTCTGCTGGTAATGTGAGAACATTGCGTGGGACGTTCGGTGCTGCCATCGGAGATGCTTCAAAAGCTCGCCGACCAGAGATGCCAGAACCGACCACGAGCTCGACTTAATGAAATTTAAAAAATAACGAGCGTGAGCAGCCAACAGTAGTACGTTGCATGGCCAAGTTTGTTTCTAAGCATGACATGCAGGTAGGCTCTAGCATATTTCCAGCTATACGTCATTCGGGTTAAACCATGAAAAAAAAATGCTAGCACTTTCTTGCGATAACATGTAAAGGTACAGCTTTTTTTTTAACGTCAGCTCCATTCCCTATAGCCTGCCACGATTTACCTCTGGAAACTTTCTTGCAAAGCATTTTTATGTTCACCAGTAATTAAAAAAAATAACAGAATCATAGTTCAGCAATTGCACTTATACTTTATTGTGAATGGTTTCCAACATATCTTCGACCTAAATAGCGGTTGGTGATCGGGGATTCTTTCTTTCTTCACTTATTTGGAAATATTTCAGACACAGGGTGAGTCTTTGATATTGCATTTTAGGGCTCAGCATAATAAATATTTGCGGCACATCAGAAGTAACCCGTAGCATTTCAGAAAGTTTGTGTTCTACAGTGCTTTGCGAAATGACAGGGAGCTTTTACTTTTGTACTTTGTTTCTGCTCATTGGAAGGGCTTCAGATTTCAGAGTGGCTTTTGCGGTGAGTGCGCTATCCTTAACTGTCAAAAGATTCAAATATGACGTTTGAAAGAGAAATCTCAAGGTGGGGACACTTGCAAGGGGTGTACCCCCAGCCTGAACACAAGGGGGGTCAGGTCCCTCCCGACCCCCATGATCTACGCCACTGCAAGTGACACTTCTATTTAAGTGATTTCCATTTATCGAGATTCAGCTGTAGGTGCATGGTGCCTTTGGGTGAACAGCTGCAGTAAAGACAACATTTGTTGTCCACTTTATTGTTTTGTCCAGTTTATTGTTGCTGAAAGCACGAAAAGCATTTTCTTATGCCTACCTTCCCAGCATCAACACATAATAATTTGAAACTTTTGATTCGTTATTAATGAGTTTCTCTCACTTAGGTTGCCTTATTCATTCAGTGGCTCAGACTGAACCTTCATGGTTTCAGATTTATGCATTCCATTTCATGCATGGCAGGCAAATCTACGAGAGCTAGGGACTTCACTCAATGTCTGCATTCACAACCATATCAAAAGGGTGGAACACATGAAAGGAATACACAGGCACGTGTAATGTATTTCCATTGTAACATAAACTCTCAAACTTGTGTGTCACATAATACAACATGTATGTTACGCAAACGGTGTCACAAATCACAACCCACCTGCCACGACATGTGTAGAAACCCATTTTGCCGATGGCACCCGCACCACATAGCAATCAAAACATAGTCGTGGGGCGTACAAGAGGCAACAACTGCATAGATACGTGATTTGGTGTAAAGTTACATCCGGAAGTTGCAGTTGTAATATACGAATCAGTCATATGTTGTAAAGAGCGCTACAGATCAGGAACAGCTACACTGCTAAGTATGCGGAGAGAGGCTGAGATGGCTGTGATACTTGTGTAGCTTCTGCAACTTGGTCTGTTAAGTATGAAAGGGAGTGTGCGGTTGCCCGTTTATCTCTGTAGAAAGGACAATAAAAAGGAAGGTGGGCAAGATTCACTTAGTGAGCGCTGCACTGGGCGAATGGTGGTCTGTTTGTCCGTTGGGGGTCAAGGGTTATGTGTACTAATATATATAGCACTAATGTGTCACTAGTACATGTGTTTAATCCTGATATATACAGTCACAAGGAAAATTTTCTATATCACTCGCGTTGCAAAAAGTAGTTTTTTTTTTGTAGCTAGATGTATAGTGTTAAGACGAACTGGTATAGCCTACATCAAAGCGTTTGAGTAGTACAATGCACTGACTACACTTTCTGCGTCACAATAGTACCATAACAAACAGATAATTATTTTGGTGTGCAGAGCGCTTTTTATGGCACACAAGGTTTTCATTTTATATGTGCTTCATATCAGAAAAAAATATACGAATAGAAAGCAACCACTAAAACAACATGCCATCACAGAAGTTCCATCAAAGTGTGTGGCAAATATATAATAATAATTGTTGGGGTTTTGCGTCCCAAAACCACAATATGATTATGAGGGACACCGTAGTGGAGGGCTCCACAAATTTCGACTACCTGGGATTCTTTAATGTGCACCTAGGTCTAACTACATGGGCCTCTAGTACATCTAAGTACATTTCGGCTCCATCGAAATGTACTAGAGACGTACAATCCAGCGACCTGTGGGTGCATGGCAAACAGTGCTGCCCCATCACAAAAGTAGCATACAAAGACAGAAGTAGACATGTTCTACATATGTGCGCTATACATATGTAGCACATGTGTGACTTAGAGCTGCGAAACACTGCATCCTAGTTGCTTCGTCATCAGTACTGTTCTTACAGTTAACATGAAGCTTAGCTTATGCGCTTACAACTCGGCATAACACGGGTACAGCATTATTGAATATAAAGAACAGACATAAAAAGCCAACAGATAATGAGGCCATTATCTGGTTGGCTTCAAATGGCTGCAAATAATAAAAATTGTTCCCGTTTTCCTAGTTAACTGATTACAAAGAAGAAAGTTTCAAATTTCTCATTTGTTTGACGTTATCAGCATACACTCTTATACGCAAATAACTCACTCACTCACAAATACACTCTTATACACAACACCCCATATAACAAAGGTGCTTTGGTAACGGTTGTGACTTAGCTACAATGAGGTTTGAATTCATTACCGTAGACTTTTCTATGAAAGTGGGGCTAGCCTTTAGTGAAGTTGTGCAGGTGTAGTTGTTCAGAATGCATGCAGATAATTAACGTGGATTTGTCAAACATTAGAACTTTCCAAGTTTACAAGTGCCACATTTATAAACACGGTGAGGCAGTTAACATCTCTGCCCACGTGCAGAATCGCTGCATATTGTTGCCTTTATGTATACAATGTGGTGGCCCCGGCACGGTGGTCTAGTGGTTATGGCGCTCGACTGCTGACCCGAAGGATGCAGGATTGAATCCTGGCTGCAACAGCTGCATTTTCGATGGAGGCGAAAATGTTTGAGGCCTGTGTACTTAGATTTACGTGCACGTTAAAGAACCCCAGGTGGTCGAAATTTCCGGAGCCCTCCACTACAGCGTCCCTCATAATAATATCGTGGTTTTGGGACATTAAACCCCAGATATTATTATTATTATACAATGTGGTTTTGAAAATGATTGATTTGCAGGGCAGTAAAGCTGTCAGAAATCACCATTTCCATTTGCAATTGCAGTTCCACAGTTCCCGGCAGTAACTTTTCTAAGAACCGCTCATGTCAGTCATAAAAAGGAGATTTACAACCTGCCATATATTTAGTTTATTGCCACAATAATAGAAAATGCTTCTGAAGAAAACACTTGGGAAAAAGACGTGATCTCGAGACATTTATGATGGTGCCTGTCAAGTTTCACAAGTACAGGGAAGACTGTCCATGCTCCCGATGTACAAATGCCAAATTTCACTATCTGCACATACTCGTT
This sequence comes from Rhipicephalus sanguineus, assembly GCF_013339695.2. Lineage (NCBI taxonomy): Eukaryota > Metazoa > Arthropoda > Arachnida > Ixodida > Ixodidae > Rhipicephalus > Rhipicephalus sanguineus. The sequence goes on from NC_051186.1 coordinate 56,228,132, forward strand.
ATGTAGTGATTGTTGCCAGTAATCATATGGTCAGTCGTGGTATTTAAATATAATAGGTGACACTGATGGGGTAAAAAAAGGACTATGGCTATGAAAGGCATCTGCTGCCTCACTAACACATGACTAGCGACTTGGTGCTGATGAGGAGATGGCAGTTCAGACTAGTTGAGCCAGTGGTGGTCCGTAGAGAATCTCTGCAACTGAGCATTGTTTCACTGGTTCGCCAAGATGCAACCCGCAACCACAACGGCCGGGCCCCGGAACAGGAGGGAGCCGACGACGCAGGGTGTCGGCCATTGCTGCCAGGGACGGTCCCAGTCCAGCACCAGGGCCACTGCTCCAATCCAGGCACCGAACAGGGCACCGCGGCTGCCCCACCGCTGAACCCAGTCAAACGGCACCTCGCAGAACCTGGTGACAGGAGAAATAGTGACAAGGTACAATCAGTTGCGGGGAATACAACAACAAGCAGCAAGTGTTGTGTTTCTTAGTCCTCTGCGCTGCTTTACCCACATGGAATGACGATCAATCACTAACTTGCCCAATTGTCCACTTTACTGAGTACAACATACAGTGCAGCAACAGGTCTTACGATGTAGCAGAATTTGCAAGCTGAAATCAGGCTGCACAGTGATTAGACTCCGGTGTCTGCTGACCTGAGAGGCCTTCAACAAGGTAGTAACATGGAGGTTAATATGGGTTCATTCGGTTGCTCAAGTTGGTTTCCACACGAAAGACAATATAAAGAAGGTGAAGCAGTTCCTTCTTCAAAATTTTAGGTTTACCTATTGTAATGCTATTTCATCAGCTACACCAAGTCTTTTCAATGCAGTGCATGTGCTGGTGGTCTTACAATTTCTTATTTCATGTTAAATGGACAATACTGCTGAAGAGAGCACGAGTGGTTGGCCCAATGCCAGGCAATGCTTTCTGCCTTGAGCCTTGGCTTTTCTAAACTGTAATGTGTGCATGAAATAATAAATCAATAAGCTATGCTCTATTCTTCGTCGTGTTGTTTCCCGTCTGATCATACTCTATTTTATGGTCGAATTTCCTAGCGACAACTGGACTGTTTCGGTGAGACGTTGTCAGGACAGCGTGCTTTGCAACACTTCAAACGTGCTCATGTTTTTGGAGTTGCTAGAAGAGTACTTCACCTCAACCATTGTGAGTCATGCCTTACTTTTGGTCCACGATTGTCCTCTGGAGGGCCCCTAAGGAGGTGTGGCCTCCCGACAGTATAATTGGAAGGACGGTCACCACGGTCATGTGCACGCCAAACCAAAATGTCTGTTGGCTGTCCCTGCAGTAGAGAGGCAAAGGGTGGGGAAGGGAAATTGCAGAGCGTTCCTGTGAGCAAAAATGCAAGCAATAGCAGAGACTTTACGCCTTTAAAAAAAAAGAGTGATGTAATGGCAGCACTTGCGCGTTCACGCTGCTGAAGGCTACAGCTATTTTTCTACTCGGCCAGTTTTCACTTTCAATCAAGGCAGCACAACACACATACACACACAAGATCGCGCAGCGTTGAGAACGTATTTGTAATGTGCTCGAACCTAAATCGCTTTTAAAGGTCAGTGTGAACGTACTCAAACAACGGAGCGCCGAACAAAACGGCCAGGATGTGGAAGAATACGACGCTGAGGACGACGCTGGCCACAGCAGTCACCAGGGAGCCGGCGGCCCTGCCCCGTTGGCCGTAGTTGTGCGAAGACGACTGGTAGCTGCCGAAGAGTCGAATCCAGCAGCAGCCGGCTACCTCGAGTACCGAGGCGAGTGCCACCAGCATGGGCACCGATCGCTCCCCATTGTATCGCACCTGCGCTTGCAACAGTCCCAAGCCGAGCGCCGTGCCTGTGGTCACCCACAGGCCGTAGCAGATGCCCTCGCGTGCCTGCTTTCGAAGCACGTCGCGACGAACGGTCATGACTCTTAACGCTTATATATTCGCAAACTAGAACACGCACGACGAAGAGCCCTTCATGCGATGCAGCGCGCTCCGAGGTTCTCCCGGCCCGTTGTGTCGAGTGATCGATCGAGTGTCTAGCGCTGAATCGCTGCACACTGGCGGATGAAGAAGATTATGTGAGAGTTATCAGCAAAGTTAGCTTTCTCTCCGTGGCATAAACAACGAGCCCACAACCATTATACCGCAATTAAACAGTAGTTGACACTGAAAGGCCGAAGCACACGTGCAAAAACAATTTGCAAAACAACTGCAGCGCCCGACCAAACTCCCAAACTTTCGATCGATCGGCGCGCCCCCTGACATACTATTGGTTTCGGTTTTGATATTAACGTTGTAAAAATTGGTGGCTTTGAAAATTTAGTAATAAATTTTCATTTAAAATATGATATTTCTTTTTACGTATACTGTTTCAGAACATATGAGGCGGTTTTTAATGCCCAAGCGCTTGCATCAAGTTGTGTACGAATCTCAAAGGCTACGCTTTGGCCGCAAAAACGTCATGGTCACCATACTAGTTCGTAATTATAGCAAAAAACCACGTTGTCTTGGCTGTAGTTCTTGTTTTTTTTGCGAGCTGTAGACGAAAAAGAAAGGAAACTTTGATTTATTACAACATCTAGTACTCGCACTCAACGATAGGGCGTACCCTAGTCGACGACTAGCAGACATTACAGACATGTAGCAGACGAACTTGCCGCATACAAACATGGCCGCGCTATCGAATATCGTGCAGGCCGCAAAACGTTTGTCGTTTTCCAGCGAAGCGGCGCATTACCAGAAGCGATCGTTCTGGCAGTGGCTGAACGGCGTATTCAACAGGTAGGCGAACGAGCGTCGTGCTCGTATTCAAGTGCGAACTCGACTTACGGTGCTTACGATGCCGCTCCATTCGCGCAGATATGACCCAGACCGCATCAAGGAGATCGGGCCGGACAGGGCAGCGGCCGAATGGCTCATACGATGCGGAGCAGCCGTCAAGTGGTGCGGAGCCGTAAAATTTCACACCGACTACAACACGCTGCCCTCAACTAGCTCCGGCGCCTACAGGATAGAAGAAATCGACGCCACCGACTCGTCGATTATGGCCAACGGCTTTCCTTACTTGAGTACATGTCGCGGCCGGGTTCGGAGAGTTTGTGCAGTGACGCCGCGCCTTGTTCTCTCGTTGCAGAAGACCTGACTCAGCTGAAATCGATCAACCTGACGCGCTGCAACTATCTCGGAGACAAGGCGCTGCAAATGTTGCAACTACGCAAAGACAGTCTAGAGCAAGTGCGGGTCATCAGCTGTGGAAACGTGTCAGACGCTGGAGTCAAGTCGCTCTCGGAGCTCGCGTAAGTGTTCTGCGTTATAGTATTTTTCGTAGGTGATGCATCCTTTCCTCAGATGGCCAGGGTGCCTTGTCCATAGTGGATAGGTGTTGGCCATCCAGTTACACTGTGGAGGTTCGAAATCCCTGCAGAGCTCAGCAGACGCAGACCAAATGCGACCAGTTCAAAACACTCGCATCATGACACGCACGCAGTGATGCCGAAAGCAAAACCCATTCACCACTTTACATCATAAAAAGCGAAAGAGCGCAGCCGAAACGTCATTCTTCGTGGTCGTTGTTCCTCTTTTTGTCAAAACCTCGACCTCAACCGCTTGACGAGCAGCAGCTTTGGGCATCACCGCGATTTTACAGGTGTTGACCAGACCCTGACGCGCTACGGTGGTGTCATATGTAAGCTCATTTTGCACGTACACAACCGCGCTGTATCGGCCTTAGTTTCAATAGGCTGCAATAATGTACTACAAGGGAGTCAGCAGTTATCATAGAACGTGGGAAACAAACGTCAGTGCAATGATTGTTTAGAAACTTGTACGGTGCCAGCGAAGCGAACACAATATAACTTTCGTCATCTCATGCAAGTGCACCAGGCCTGTAGCCAGGATTTTTTTTTTTTTGGTAAGCAATGCACCTACAAACAATGTAATTAAAATAGATTAATTTTTTTTTTTTGGGGGGGGGGGGCATTTGCTATAAAGGCAGGTACCGTATTTACTCGATTCTACCGCGCCCTCGATTGTAACGCGCACCCGTTTTCCGCGACCAAAAAAAAAAAAAAAAAGTAATACATCGATTATAACGCGCACCCAATTTTTAGTGAGAGAAAAGAACAAAAAAGTCCGTAGGAGTCAAACTTTGCACATTCAGAAGAAGAACAAGTATTTGGGTTTTTAAAGAACTAAAGTTTCAAAAAAGTAAAACACAAAGTCAAAAAGCGGGCCTTGCCGCTAAAACTGTCACCACTACGGCGGCGACACGAGTCGCGTAATGGATCAGTCCTCGTCGCTGTCGGACAACTCCTTGTCGCTATCAACGCTCTTCGATTTCGGGAAACCGGCCCTGCCTTGGTCCACTGAAACCTTTTCATGAAGCTTTGCTGTAAAAAAAATCTTCTGCTTCTATTTGCGCCAGTCTCGCACGCACGTTGCGGGAACTCCGAACGACCGCGATGCGGCTAGAGGTGTGCGCCGAGACGTCGGCGCGCCGCCGCCGACACTCATCGCTGCGCCGCCGCCGCCGAGGCCAACTGATCGGCGCGCCGCCGCCGCCGCCGCCGCCGCCGCCGACGTATCCTCTCGGCGCGATCGGCGCGCCATTTAAGTACGATTAATTTTTTTTTCAGCAAATCTAACTTTGTTTGGCACCTTCTGCCCCCAGTAAAGGCTCGGTTCTTTAATTCTGCCCACTAGGTGTACGAAACACACCTCAAATGATTCGCCTGCTGCTTCAAGTTAAATCACTGGACCACAAAAAGTTGTGAAGTATTCGCAATAATGCGGAAAGGTAGTGTTGCATTCTAGATCAACGGGAATGTCAAGTAAATTTAGTGACAGCGCCAACGGTGGTTTTTGGCGAGGACTGTCGACATATTCTGGCTGACGATCTGCTCCCTCAAACAAAATGTGTTACATGAGGCGGGATTTGAAGGGTAATATAAGGCGGCGGAGAGTAAAAATAAATATGTGAAAGCGAGTCGAGGAACAGCGGCAGTTCAAGGGGGAAGGGCGGGGTGTAGGAATGGAGGCGGGCGGGGTTAACCTATTGTACAAGCTTGACTTTGATTCGATGCGGATGGAAGGAATTAATCGCTTATATTGCTCAGCAGTCTAAATAAGCCATAGCTGTTTAGGGTATATATTTATAAAAGAAAATCAGTTAAGAAACTGGAATATATGGAGGATAAGCCTTTAATGAAGAAAGAAAGAGAAAAGGACAATAGACGAAATGCACAACATATTGTAACAGAACAGAAAGGATCCCCAAGGGTGGCAGGTTCAGCACGGTCGATAGTTGGACGATATGGTGATCACCATATAGTTCGTGTGAAGTAACGCACAGAACAGGACAATGCGGACAAAACACTAAAGTGTGGGTACGGGTGCACGTATAATGTCTTGTGTTTCCTCCGCTTTGTCCTGCATTCCGGGCGATGCTCCACGCCAGGATATCAAACTGAGTTATCTTCTGCCTTTCCTTCGTCCGTTTCCTATCTCGGACTAAATTCAACTATCTAGATCTGGGTGCCGTTTTGTCACAACTGTGTTTGAAACAGGACATCACTAACGTAGCTTGCTGGGCGAGTTGGTTCATAATATTCTTAAGAGGAAACAACAACAACAAAAAAACACGAAGACAGCGAAGGAGAGCAACACAAGCGCGCGCTGGACTTACAACTGAATGTTTATTGAAGAAAGTCCTCACACATATGAACCAGCAGCGCATGCGTAAATAGGCTATCTGACTGATCACGCTGCGCAAAATTTTACACAGCTAGGACAGTTGAGAAGGGACGAACACGAGCGCTCGTACGTCTTCGTCCCTTCTCTTGTCATGTACGTGTCAAATTCTGTGATACGTGATCTGTTATGCAATACCAACATGCTCAACTTCATACATCTTGTAGGCTACCTGAGACGTGTCACAGTTGCACAACTAATTACAAAGCCAAGAAACGTGTCAAAGTGGTACAAACAGCCCATTTCCACGAAATACCAAAATATCAACGTCCCGTGCACCCGCTATCTAGAAATGCGAATTGTTTATCTGTAAGGAAAACTGAGCGATCACTCGATCACAAAACACGTTGCCATGTTTTTTTTTTTATTTCGAAGGCTTCACAAATGTCACGTTCAACCTCATTATTCCTTTGCCAATGACACTCACTGATTTGAAATCAGGGGCGCAGCCACAGCCTTTGCAATGTAGAGGTAATTAGTTTCCACCAGTGCCTGTGGGGAGTAGATTTCGGCGTCCACGCGATCTGTCATTCAGGCATCTCCTTCGGCCCGTCTGACCGATGTAGACGCGGCCGCATGACAAGGGAATTCGGTACTCTACTGAAATTTAACCTCTGCAGTCTGCACTGCAAAGGCTGTGGCTGCGCCCCCGATTTCAAATCAGTGATTGTCATTGGCAAAGGAAGAAATAAGATTGAACGTGAAATTTGTGAAGCCAAATATAAACATTTAGTTGTAAGTCCAGCACTTATTGTCCTGTCTGGTTGTTATCCTTTTGTTGTCTTGTGCTGGTTCCCTCTTAAGGACATCACTAAATATTATCAAGATTATCGTCAATCGGCCGCATTACAACCCCCGCCCCCCTCTTCTCCCGTTATTTTCCCATCATGCACAGGCACGTGCGGAAGGTTTTCACCATCGCGCGAACTGAACGAAAGAAGTGTTACACCTTTCGCGCCCACAAATTCTACAGACAGAGCATTATTTCACCACATAGAATTCAGATTTCAGGAAGATAATTTCGAATAGGTTAAGAGCCACACTTCACTACGCGTAGCCATCGCGGCACGTACCCTGCTCTGATGCTGACCCAACAGACGCGTGTTCGATCCTATATACCCGCGGTGCTCGCATTTTGACGGACGCTAAATGCAAGAGGCCCGTGTATGCATGCGATGCCAACAGTGCACGTCAAAGAACCCCAGGTGGTCGAAACTTCCGGAGCACTGTGGCTTGCCTCGATCATGTACATAACGTGGTCTCGGTACGTGAAACGCCAGAAACTACTGCTACACACTGTACGTGACTTGAGATAAATCCATATTGAACAGCGCAAAAAACGAGACACAAAGAAGAGACTGCACAACACGAGCGCTGACTGCAACTAAATGCTTTATTCAAGCACAAAGAAAAGAAAAAGAAAAGAAGGAAACAGAAATGAGCGCGCACCCTAAGCACATGACAAGCGATTGCAGGCATGCAGCAAATTTAAGTATTGTCCAAGTAAGCCATCTCACAATCGAGCAACGCAATCGATGGAGTGCTGACACACGTGTCACCATTTTTGCTAATATAGCAAAAGCTTCAGCTATCTCTCTGGTTCGCACGCCTCATTGTGTCCAAAAACTTTTCTGCCCTAACCAAATCTTGTGTCCACAAAATGTCCTCTAGCCTCTTATCTCAAGTTCAGCGTCTGAAACACGCGACCTACCCTCTTGACGCCATTGTTTCTGCGTCATTAAAAATTATGAACAAAGTTAGAAATAGAAAGGGTCCAGCAAAACCGCTAGATGACAAACGGGGAAAGGGTAACGAACTGGCGGTGATCCCGTATATTCATGGCCTTTCTCACCATATTAAAAAGATTGCACACAAGTTTAATACTGACGTCCACTTTTCCGCTAAGAATAAGCTGAATACCCTAGCTGTGTGCCAGAATTGATAAATTGTCCTCAGCTGCGAGTGGGCACAGTATCAAGAATCAAGAAAATTTATTTCCGACATAAAGTTGGGGGTCACCCCAGGCGAAAAGCGGCGAAAAACAGCTAAGGACATAGAATACTGGTAGACGTAAGACATACATATATACACTGTATACACGTGCATACATAAACGGAAAGGTAAGTATACTAAAAATGACGTCGGATCATGATACGTACATTTAAAACGTGCTTGCTGTAAGCAGATTTATATCGAAACATTTTTTCCGCACAATTGTTTAAAAAAAGATATTACATTGTACGGTGAAAGAAGTGTGTGGTGGTAAGAACAGATACCACTGCTCAGTACAGTTCAGACATAAAATAATCACGCAACTTTTTTTTTACAAACATTGTTAAAATCGACACCCTGCTTCTCATATTTGTTTAAAAGATACGGTACATTGAAAGCCAGTGATTGTTTGCCATAAGTTGTGCGCCATCGCGGTATGTTATGAAAGAAGCTTCGATTACAATTAGAACAAGAAGTTTATTTACAGAATTTACAACTGCCTTGAGACGTGATTCTTGGTTCGTGGCTCAAAAGTATCTGCCTCGTCTGAGTCGTCTCCGAAGTTCCCCCGCACCGGCCACTCTCTCACCCTCGTGGTATTTCTTCTGTTTTGCTTCCATTTTCACTTGTTGAACGCCACGTGCGCAGTCCAGATGCCTTTCCAGGAAAGCCCCCCAACCCCGTCGCGCTGTTTCTGCCGTGCCTGAGAGGGCGGTGTGGTGTACAGTTACGTTGACAGGAGGGGAGGACTGCGTGCCTGCGTGGGGGGCTGTGAGAGACGACCTGCGTCCCAATGCTGAGATGTTTCGTCTTTGGAGACCCGGGGTGAGGCTACTGGTGGTTGGGGTCCCCGCGTGAGGCTAGGGGAAATCCTTAACACGGTACTAACCATTTCTCGTGGCCTCTGGTTCTTGGATCGCTTATCTGTTTTTTTAACCCGCAGTTATTACTTAGAAAGTTCATAGTACTTTTGTTTGAAAAGAAAAACGAATGCAATATGCGGTACTGATACATGAGAGTGGCATTTATTACTTGATAACGGAGAAAAAATTCTTTAGTGGGATGAGCGTAGGAAACGTTAGCGATGCATCGTAATGCTTTCTTCTGTAACGAGAGGATTCTACGCAGATTTGTTTGCGTAGTTGTTCCCCACACAAGTGTACAAAAGTTTACACGAGCGCTAAACAGAGAGTTATATATTTGCGTTTTGATCTTAATTGCTAGGAAAGAAATGGCGGCACCGCGATAGCGCTCCCGTAGCTGAAGACAGTGATTTAGAAAGATAGTCAAAGTGAGCCGTCCACGTCATATCAGCAGAAAGGACGACGCCAAGCGATTTATGCTTTTCCACAAGCTCGATTACACTCCCACCAAGATACAAGTCTGCTTTTAGACGTGCATGTTTGTTTTTGGCCCTAAATAAGATGGCTTTAGTTTTGCCAGCGTTGATTTTAAGCAAGTTAGTATTCGACCACTCCCAAAGACCCGGGCTTTTTGAGACTTAGCAAAAACTTCATTAATATCATGGCCGGTTACGAACAGACTTGTGTCATCCACGTACGTTACAATGCAAGAGTCATTATTTAGTTCAGTCACATCGTTTACGTACACATTAAAAAGAAGTCTGTTATAAAATAGGAATGACGTCACATATGGCGCGTGTCATTGGTGGAAGGCAATCGTTCGATTTAGTGCGGCGACGTACTCTAGGGGAGCGTTATTGTAATAAAACCCGCTCGCTCTTGCGCGCTTTCTCTTTCGCTCGGGAGCGGACACTTTCCCTGCATTTCACCGATCACGTGGTGATAATGAAGGGAGCACGTAAACGCCGCATGCAGTTCGTCCCTTGCAAAAGCAACGTACCTATCAATCAATCAATCAATCAATCAATCAATCAATCAATCAATCAATCAATCAATCAATCAATCAATCAATCAATCAATCAATCAATCAATCAATCAATCAGTTTTATTGTGTAACATACATATAATGACTGGTTATTATTATACAGGTAGGACCAGAGCCCAGTGAAAGGCAGTTGCAGTTGTAGTTGTAGTGTACTCAATTCTGATGTCGTGCGGTAAAGTGTACGTGGGGCAAACGGGGCGCTGCCTCAACATTTGCCTGCGCGAGCATCTCCCCATTAGGGAGGGCAAAGGTTCGTCGCAGCGTGTATGGGGCAGATTTTGCGCCCTCCCCCCCCTCTTGGGTGACTAGAAGGGTCAATGTACCGGGCAGATTTTGCGACACCCCCCTCTTAGGTGATTAGGGGGGGGGGGGGCGGCCGCCCCCCCCCCCCCCCCTCTGTGCGCACGCCTATGATCATAGCTCTCTCGTGTGCGCCGTATTCGCATTTAGCCGCCCACTGTGCCGCTTGTGGCTGCTCACCGGAGTTCTGCCGCACGACCACTGTTTTTGGACACAATGAGGCGCGAATCAGAGAGATAGCCGAAGCTTTTGCTATCAGCACAAATGGTGACACGTGTCGATCAGCACTCCATCGATTGCGTTGCTCGATTGTGAGATGGCTTACTTGGACAATACTTAAATTTGCTGTATGCCTGCAATCTCTTGTCATGTGCTTCGGGTGCGCGCGCATTTCTGTTTCCTTCTTTTCTTTTTCTTTTCTTTGTGCTTGAATAAAGCATTTAGTTGCAGTCAGCTCTCGTGTTGTGCAGTCTCTTCATTGTGTCTGGTTTTTTGCGCTGTTCAATATGAACCCCAACCAACTAGCCAAACTCTCCCTTTTGCTGAGATAAGTCCCCTTCTTTTTTTTTTTTTTTTCGATATCTAGGCTGAAAAACAAAACATTTACGAAACGTTTTCCAGTTCTCTGACTTTCAATATATCTCTCTGTGCGGTTTTCTCAGCCCTTAGTGTTAAAATTCCTGAATTTCAGGCAGTTTGGCTAGAGGATGCAGTGAAATATAGGTTTTAGGACTTGTGGTTTCGGTTTCCACGCCGCCGGCGCCGCCGCCGCCGACGAAAAGTGGCCGTGCGCCGCCGCCGATGATGTACCCGGCGTGCGCCGACGACGCCGCCGCCGCCGACTCGGAACGACCCCCACGCCGCCGCCGGTCGAAACCGCCACGGCGCACACCTCTAGATGCGGCCCGATTTCCGGCCGTCTCAGCACATGTAATAACTATTCTTTTAAATGCTGCAACGTGGTGCACTCGTCGAGTATTTGGAGTCGGCACTTCCATGCCGTCGATGCGAACGCAGAACGGGATGACAATCTCCTCAGCACACGTATGAACTGAAACAATAATGGCAGAAATGGCCAAGGCTAGAGTGACCTAGAATAGGGGGAGTGTCCAAAGCGCCGCGCGAATACATGGGAGGAGCGAGGGCCTTTTGCGGTGAACTTCCGCGCCGCGGCGCTGCGGTGCCGGACCCGTGGGCTTTCTCCGCAACGGAAGCCGCGTCAAAGCGGCGAGCGTCTGCTACGCGCGTGATATTTTGGCCGTTATTAGCTAAAATTGCGGAAATTTGGGCAATATTTAATACTGAGACACTGCAACATAATACTGCAGCGACTCATCACACAGAGAACGCGTTTGTTAGTTGGTGTGTTGTGAAACGGGAATTTTGTATATATCCTTTCAGCTGGTTTGTCACCGCATTGGTCCACACTTCCGCGGCTGTTTGAGGAAGGCATCCTGCGCGAAATTCATCGTGAGAGAAGGCGCTTAACTTACTTTCGTGTGGTATGACGAACGTAAACTTGCTGCAGGAGAGAATAAACAGCAGATAACCAGGAGAACGTTGCAGATATGCACGCGTAGTAACTAGCTCGTGCTAAAGCGTTTGCACCCTTCATATCCTGTCTTTTATTTCGTGCATTTGATTTGCTTTACAAGGCTGCCTCCGGCGATCTGCTGTTTGAAACCATTTTATGCGAAGTCGAATGTGTCAGTCGGCGTGGCCGCGGTACCAAAACTAAAAAATTACTCGTGTCTCGTTCACGTGGTATGCACAAAAATTGGCACGGAGGGGCACGAATGTACGTATGCCCAACATGACCTATAGGCCATGGCATCACTAACTTGACATGCTTGCCATTTGCGTAACGACTAACAATAATAATATGGCGTCTGGTGCGCAAGCCCGCTTTCTGTACCCAGAAATAGTTGTGACGATGTGTGGTCTGACGATTTGTTTCCGTCAGGTGATGAAAAACGTGGTGGTCACCAATATCGATGCCAACATGTAAGACTTACCTATACATGTTGAAGAACTGACCGCATAGGTAAAATGTATGCGAAAAATTTACATGAAAAAAAAAAACATGGTCTCTTATGCATTCGCCTGAGATGACTCGAAAACGAAAGCCATCTTTTTCGTCAGTCGATGCATTGATCCCCCCCCCCGCCCCTCTCCGAAAGCTTTCTGCACATAACGTGGTTTTGGACTGCCCACAAGATCGAAGGCATTGCAAGCTTTCTGCACCTCGCCTGCTTTTACATTGCCTCCGTGATCGGCCCCGATCACGGAGGCAGTGCAAAGCGACCATGTCATGTGATGGCGTCATCATATGACGTCACGTTGAATTACGTGATAGTGACATTACAAGTTCTGTCGACGTCATCGCGTGATGATTTTGTGGCTCACTCGTGTTGGCTACGCGGGACGCCGGCCGTCAATTTTCGTATTTGATGAGGCATCTAGGCTCTACCTTAAAAAAAACAAGACAAATCAAAGCAGAGCCGTATATTTACGGCTCTGAATCAAAGTAAATGAAACGATAACAGTGCAACATCGTGTATGCCTCACTTCATGTTACGAGCGATCGCCCGAAAACAAACGTGATTCTCAGTTCAGAGCAGCTGATCGCACGCGTCTGCGGGACAAAAGAGGCTTGCTTTACCCGTCTGGTCATCTCTTTATATTTATTCAAGAGATGACCAGACTCGCTATTTAAGTACTCCGGAGCTTCAGCACGAAATTGTGGTGGACGCTATATTGAGGTCATCAGGAAAAAGCGGGAAATTGCGGTCGGGTGCCCTGTTGGCGCGCACTCAACTGCCGCGGAAACAATTGTATTTTATGTAACTACTCGTCCACATCTTTTCGTAAAGTCTCTGAACCGGGCGAACGCTAACCTCCGAGAACCGTGAAAACATCTGAAGTTGACAATGAGTTGTTTGAAACTGTTGTCATTTCGTATGGTGAAGGCTTGAAGCAATGCACGCATCTCGCGCGAACGTTTCATACTGACGTTCAGCGATCCAGTGCAACATGCGATTATATATATATATATATATATATATATATATATATATATATATATATATATATATATATATATATTCGCATGCTGCATTTTTTCAGGCTAGGTACATAAAGGGATCTCTGCATTTGAACAATTTTCTGAAGTGATTGAGATATTACACTTCCATTTGTTAATTTCTTACCGTATTTTTCTTCAGGCAGCTTGTACAGCAAGAATGGGGGCGTTCGTAACTTTGTTTCATGATATCTGGGTATTTGTAAAGCATTTTCTATATTACGCCTTTTATGCAAAAACTTGTGGAATAAGGTTAGTTTGCTTGGCATTGCTTTTTGTTCAAATGTTTGCGCACGGTGAGCCTTGTTGTGCGCTACCTCAGAAGCAAAAATACGCCAACAGCATTGCGGTCGTATGGCCGTCTCTACTCTTTTTTTTCTTTTTCTTTTTTGTTTCCCTTGCGTCTTCCCGGTGTGCTCCGTCCATAATAAAGAGCTAGTGCAGGCTAATGAATTGTCGAATAAAACGGTGCGCATATGGCTAGCAAACCAGTGGCGACCATGAGCAAAAAGGTCGTAGTGTGAAGCGGTCACTGCGCGCAAGTATTTGAGCTGACGGCGCGTGCAATTTACTTTTTTTTATTACTCTTAATTCGAGCATGCGTGATGCTATTGCCCGATTACTCGTGCGAATAAGGTTTTTTTTTTCGTTCTTTGCTTGTGCGTGTCCGTTTTGCGCGTTTTTACGCACGCATCAACGTTCTCGAACTCTGTGACTGGAACTAGGCCACGATGATGCCGCTTGACACATGATTTTTTGCATTCTGTTGTTGCCCCAGCACTAACACAACGCTTAAAGATGGATAAGCTTCATTCCGCACCGCATTACTAAAGTTAAGTAGACTTAAAGTGCCCTGTGTGGAAACGCGGCGCAAAAAAATACAGCGCGTAGCAGACGCCCCTCGCTTTCCGCGCGCTTCCCGAGCGCGGAAAGCCCACGGGTCCGGCGCAGCAGCGGCGCGGCGCGGGAGTTCACGGCAAAAGGCCCAGGAGGGAGCCGGCGCTTTGGACACTCCCCCTATTCTAGGTCACTCTAGCCAAGGCGCTTAGGAAGCGGCCATTTTGAAATGCCGATGGCAATACGATAACAGAGTTTCTTTATTTTTTTTCGGTACTCGATTCTAACGCGCATGCGATTTTTGGACTCGTTTTACCGGAAAAAAGGTGCGCGTTAGATTCGAGTAAATACGGTACTATTTTTAGAAAAACACCTAGTTTCATTATTTTCTTTCGGTAAAACACCCTCTTCCATCAAATACCCCCCCCCCCCCCCCCCGGCTACGCGCCTGAAGTGGACTGTACGCATTGAATGTATTTTCTATTTTAGGAAGTTGCATTACCTGGAGCTCTTCGACCTACCCGGCGTTCGAGACCGTGAAGAGATTCTCCGGCATTTCAGCGAATTCCTTCCGACCTGCAAGGTCGACTATCGCGACGTGAACGAAACCGCTGAGCCAAAGAAGTGATTCACAAGATGGAGGCCCCCAACAAATGTCGGGTCCATCCACCGTTCGCCAAACAACTGTAGATATACTGTCAAATTTGTTTTATTTACATATATACATTGGAAAATAAATAATGCCACAGCAGGCGTTCAAAAAACCATTCTGACTTATTTACTGCTGCTCCTTCAACTTCGCAAACGCGGCTTCGGCTTCCTTGAGGAGGTCGTTGAAGTGCGTGTCGGGAGTGGATGACGGCGGCTGCTCTGTGGTGACGTCATCAGTGGTGGTGGTCGGGTAGTCGGTGTGCGCCGGGATCATGTTGGCCTTGCGGTCGTCGGTGGGCTCTACTGTCGAACTTGACTCCGCGGTGACGCCAGCGTCCGGGCTCTCCGTGACGGTAGTGACGTCATCAGCGCGCGTGCCGAGGTCCAAAGTCGCCGTGACGTCAGCCGCGGGAGTCGTCGACTCGGTGGTTTGGTAGGTCGTTGGGGTAGTCGTGACGTCAACTGCCCGCGTGACCACACCCGTGACTGGTTCTTCGGTGGAGTCCGTTCCGTAGGTCGCCGTGGTCGTCAGCAGCCTCGGCACGAAACCGTTAGTGGTGAAACCGTTAGTGGTGACGTCATCCTCCGTGACTTGGCCAGCCTGCGAAGATCCGAAGACTGCGTGCGGCACCTGGGACTCGCGGATCACCTTGATGCAGGGAAAGACGAACTGGGCGACGTGGGTCCTGACGCCGCGGCAAGGTACCAGCATGATGGCGGGACGGGGCCTCGGGAAGAACGGCAGTGGCAGTATGGGGAGACCGCCGCTGGCGCTGGCCTGGTAGCTGAAGGAACCGTGGAAGGAAGGCTTGGTCCACGGCCGCAGCGCGTGTGGATTCCAGTTGGGCAGCTTGAAGACGTGCATGTATCCTCCGGGGTGTTCGACGTGCCGGAGCAGGTGGCGTTCGATGTCTTCGCGCAGGTGGTCCTTGATCTCGGCCACGTGCCGGAGCAGGCTGGAACCCAGCGAGAGGCTGGCCCGCACGGCGGGAAGGAGCTTCATCTTGGAGCCGCTGGTCTCGGTGACGACCAGGGTGGAGACAACGAGCGCCAGAAAAACAGTCCTCATGGTGGATTCGAGAAACTGCGGGAAGAAAGGGGTACAGCATTAGGACTACTCGCACGTTTGGTAATGCTTAATTTCGTTTGCGATAATGTCCGAAGACGTTGCGAGTGGTTGACAGGAGAGAAATACACAAACAATGACGCATGCTTAGTCACTACTTTTTTGTGATCAGCGGCCATTGGAATAAAGCAGGGCCTAGTGCCACGTTGTGGCAACCCTTCCACAAACATACTTTTGCGTTAGACTAGGCATACTAAGAAAGAGAGGGATAGAACACAAGCGCCTCGCGTGTTCCGTTTACGGTCTTTGTAAGCCTCGTCTGGCGCTGAAAGCTTTCTGCAGCGCATAAGTTAATTACCTCCCGAAATTCCGCTCTGGCATCCTTGGAGAACGGTAAAAACGTTTTGGCTGCCACTCAGAAGCCTCGTACCCGATGGCAGCGAGGACTGGCAGTCGGGAGATACAACGTGTTAAACGAAGTCAGCCGCATGAGAACGCGCCGCGACGTGGCCGCGCTTTGCGGTGACTCATAGGCCTAGCTAGCACACGTGTCCACATTTTGCTGCGATAGGTCGTGCGAGGCGCCCGATAAGATTTTGAACTCCTCAAGGAAAAAGCAGAATCGCTGCCGAAAGGGTGTGCTTAAAATCGTTATCCCGAATGATCCCTATCAAGACTCCGAGATTCTAACGCTGCCACGTGATTCAATATCGGATGATCAACGCACGAAATAGAATAAGCTGTACCGCATTCATTCTTCATTTTGCATAAGCAAGGAATGCTTCGCGGAGCAAAACACAAAATCACGAAATTCGCAGTGCGCCGCGCGTGTACACACAGACCGAACCTATTTCGACAAATATTTGCCAACGGCACAACAACGCATGATCATGTTGCTGGTCAAAATGTACTGCGGTAATCGCAGCAGCAAGACGGGCGCCGCATAGACAACGTGGCACAAGAAAAGAAACGTTTAACGTCTTATCTAGCGCCGTTCTAAGTGCTTCTGAGTTCTTTGAAAGTCAGTGCAACGGTGGTTCACGAGGTTGATAAAAATACGCGTGCCGATCCGACTACACGCACAGAGTTACTCAGAGAATTTTAGTGCCGGAGCCTCCAAGCGCCTTGCGTAGTCAAGCTTTTGCGCTCTGTTGTACTCTCCGTAGGGGCGGCTGACCGACAAAAGAAAGCGGGGAGGATACAAAAGAACGCAAGGGCCCACCGGCTAGGGCTCTCCGGTGCTAAAACTCTTCATAACCACTAACGCGATGGCATGGTGCACGTCGCACGAACAACCGACAAAGAAACGGCACTAACATGTTCAAACAAGTTCGCCACACGCAAATTTACCTTGTCTGCAAGAACTTATCCCTCGGAAACTTTGAGACACAACCCGCATACACTTGCGATACGACACTGCTGAAAATTGAAGTTTTCAGAGGACTTCAAGCTTACCAAAGGGTGCAGCGAGTAGGAAGGACTTCTGGTCACCAGGAGAGATGCGGTCCAAGTGTCTCTGCTTCGCCTGTCGCCAGCGGTAGACCCCTGTAGTCTCGCGAGGCCTGCTGGGAAGAGGAGAGGGTGAAAGTCGTCCGTGAGGAGTCGGCCAATGAGGTTCTCCAGACATTCTCTTAGAGACGAGAGAGGGTAAACGGGGAACAATTGGGGAAGGCGGGCCACAGACGTGGGGGTGCCTCCTTTTCTCTCTTTCTCGAGGAGGCTAGGAAGGGGAGAACCTGTCCTGTAATCACGTGACGAGCTGACAGCGTGGCCAGACAGGTTGGGGGGAGCGGGCTGGGGACAGGTGCGGAAGAGATAGTTGTAATAGGATTACTGGTCAAGGTGAAAGATTAGCTTGACAAATTCGTCCCCGCACTTGAGCTGAAGTTGACTGAAAGCTTCCCTTTCCGCAGGGGGAAAGAAAAGTTTTTTCTTGCTTTTTGGTTATCTACCTTCTTTATTGCTGTGAGTTCGAAGACATTTCTTTCTGTGAAGCTCCCGTGCGTCAGTAAACGTCAGTCATGTCAGCAGGTGCCAACTTGACCTTGACACGTGTCGTCGGAGCGAGTTCTGGAAGCACTGCGTTCAGGCGTTTTATCTAAGATATGCAAATATTGTATGCATGATCTCCGATATTAACCCTATCTAGTGCGAGCTGATCCCATAAGGCGTGGACGTGCAAATATCTGACAGGCTGTTGCCGTATCAATATAGGAAATGAGCGCTATTACGCCTGCGAACTTTCTTTTTATTGAAATAAAAATCAATGAAGTAGTTTTCGCCATTTCATGGCGGCGACTACCCATTTCCACTTGGTTGTCAAAAAAGAGAAATAAAAATTGAGAAAAATAATATATAGTATTATGTTTCGGTGAATCCGAGAGTTCTCGTTTGAACGCATCCCGCTGAGATTCTTCTGCACACGAAGCACGATGCCCACTCGCGATGTAATTAACTCTGTGGTCATCACAGATGGCAGTTATCTTCAACGAAGCGCTGCAGGGCTTTCATAGCTTTGTGGCGAACTTCTTGATTTCGTTCCTCTGCCGTCCTCGCCTACGTTTTCCATCTCTTGGTGTCAAGTCATGTCGTATCGCCAAGTACCGCGATATGATTATGAAGCACGCCTAAGCGGGTTGATTCCCAGATAAACTTGACCGTGTGGTGCGGATGGTGAATAGCGACTTCTGAGACTGAATCGAATATATTACAACCATTAGACGTCTCTTATTTTACAATAAATATGGAGTGGTACTTACATCCTATTACAGTGTTGTAGGCGTTACTGAAAAAAAGTAACTAAATACGTTACCCGTTACACTATTAAAAAAGGAACGCGTTACCGCCCTACGTTACCTACAAAAAAAATGTAACGCGTTACCGTTACCGAAAAAAAGTAACGGACGTTACCTCTGCCGTTACTCCGCAATCATAAATTATAATAGATGTGTCTTTGCTGCACGAACCCACAATAGCAATAATTTAAATCTGAAATTTGTTTCTGAAATCTGAAATATGAGAGTCAATCATCAACGCTATTCGCAAAGAAAGCATCAATGAAATCTCAAGAAATTTACAATAATTCTGATGGTGTGCTTCTGCTAGCAAAATAAGTGCGCGAATTTTGTAGTAATAAAGAAATGCTTAAACGGGCTAGTTACGTAAAAAAAATATATGTGCATAGACATTTTTTGTTCACTTTAACCTGTATATTTACCGCAAAAATTGCGAGCGTTTATGTGAGGGTGTTCAAGATCAGCCTCACTCGCTCAGGAGTACAATAACCAGAAACTTCGCTGCAGTTGCAGATAGAAAAAGCAAAATTTATTTTTTAAAACAAAGTTGGCAGGCCTTATCAACTTTGTAGCTACTATAAAACGTCGCATATTTAGACATTATTCAAAAACAGTTTCCTTAGCTCTACAAGTTTCAAACAATGTTACTTTACTCTTTGTTGCGCATACATTTCATACACAAAATATCTTCTTTGTAACGATAATATTTCTGTTTACAACGTCGTGAACTTTCGAGAACGACAGGTAATGAAATTGGTCCCTCCGGATTGAATGTGTTTGACATTTTTCCCTCGTAAATTATGCAGTTAATAAGGAAATTAAGTTCCTTTTCGGGCTACTGGCATGGGACATGCATAAAATATAAAATACTCAATTAACCTAAAATATTTGTTTTTCGGATCCGTGTCGATCTCTCGTGGAATCACCCGTTTGCAATAACCACGATTAGTACACTAACTGCGGTAATGTCTGCCGTGTAGCTACCTGTAACCGTGGTTAGCCGTAACCGTAGTTAGCTTAACCGCGGTTAAGGCTGTTCGTGTGACAGCGGTATTAAGGTAGTGAGTAAAAAAAAAAAGATTTTTTTGCGTTACAAGAAAAAGTTCTTCGTTTCGCGACATCGGAAATTAAATCAAAACTGCTCAATCTTGGGGAAATACTTCTTCAATGATCCCCACTGTGATTGACACCAAAGTTGCGACATATTTGCGGAGCTGGGAGCCACAAAGAAGAAAAAGCTTGACCGAAGTGATGGGTGACGCCGAGGCGGGTCAGGTGAGGCGGCTAAGCGCCGTTTTCGGGACGTCGTACAGAAGCTGTTTCAATGAGTATCACACTGAAAAATGAGACGTGGTTCACATTTTGTGTACTCTAGTGAGTAGCAGAAATAAAAAATCCATTTTCCTAATTTCACAACCCCTGTGCCCTGATGACCTAATTTGATTCCATGCTAATTAATCCATAAATACTTGCACCACTGGCTCAATTTTTCGTTTTTGGTCTTCTGAGGTCCCAACTATTAGGAAAAGACGCACAAAAAATGTCTCCGGCCAAAATAAAAAATCCAGGGCTGAAAGGGATAAGGCAGACTCTTGATCGGCAGCGCACCTGTAGACCGGTTGACGTTACCGGCTGTCGCCTGGATCGGCCAGAATTCCACAGAAAGCCGCTAAAGCCGACGACGTGGGAGTTTGTCGAATTCGATGCGGTGGTCGTTTTACCATGCTATGCTCAGCGCGTGTACTCCTTTGTCACGCGAACTTGCGGGCATCGTTTTTATGTTGTCGCAGCCTTTCGGGGGAGTTCTTTGTTTCCCCCACGTACAAAATTTCACGACCAGCACGTGGCATGGAGTAAACCATGCCCCTGCGCTTTCTCTTCGGCCGGCCTGTCATTTGGGCACGAAAAGGCGCAGGTGCCAGCAATCCACCTGCTACATCCACTTCCACGAGAAGCATGCATGCCCGTACAGTTTCTCATGGCGAATTATGCGGCTTTCATCAAGCTATGTGTGGCGATGGCCAAAACCTCCACACAAGGAGTCGGCGCGTCTTAAGAAATTGGTCCCAACAATTTCCACAAAAAAGAAAAGCGATTCCGCCAGCGCTTTCTTGGTCAATGCCTGGCAGGCCGACAGCTGTCAGACGCTGCGACAAAAGAATTTGTCGGGGCGAGCTCTGAGAAGACTGCACCCCCAGGATGAAAAAGTAACGAGTAACGTGACGCCACACGTTACCGAAAAATGTTAACGTAAGTACGTTACCCGCTACAGTTTCTAAATTGTAACGAGTACGTTACTAAGTTACCGAAAAAAGTGACGCGCTACCGGTAACGCCGTTACTTGTAACGCGTTACCGCCAACACTGCATCCTAACAATCTTCTTTCACAATTAAATCTAAAAGTGAAGCACCAACAATAAATAAGTAGATTCGTCGAATGCACACGGAGAGAGAGCGAATTTATTAGAAGTCATAGAGGTCGGCCTGAGCTTGTGCGCTCTGGCCTGCTACAGGGACCCTACTGCTACTCTGCACAGGATAAAGGGGGGGGGGGGGGGAGTGACTATTCACGGTGTAAATTATTTGGTAAATGTCTGGCTGCCCGAGCGACGTATGCTTCACTACACCTAAGATTTCATGTTGATGCTTTAGGAAATGTGTCGTATGTTTCCGCCAGCCTTGTTTGTTCAGGTGCTGTTAACACTTCCGAGCATTCGTAAACTGTTCTAAAAATATTAATACTTAGAGGTTTGAGTTCGTTTATATTCGAAAACCGAAACGAACAGAAACTCAATCGAAATTTCGAGATATTCTCACACCCCGGCCTAAATTTTCACCTAAATTTTGCGACAAATGCGTTTGTATTTCGCCCCTATCGACTTGATCGTGGCCGGGGATCGAGCCCTCGAGCTTGGCAGCGCTACGCCTGTTATTTCAACAATAAGAATGATTTACGCAATTGTTTTGCAATGAAATTATGATATCAAATGCTTAATTACGAATTGATAGAACACTACTAGGTAACATTAACTGTTATGACAGATATTTCTTTTTTCTAAGCGTTTGTTATGTTTCAAAGTTGTATTTTTGCTTGTCTTTCTTCTTTTTTGTTTGTTTGTGTAGCGCTCATACTAGTATTGTTTACCAACGACATGCAGATGCCTTATTTTTCTGTATTTCCTCTGATGTTGAATATGCTATAGGTACATGCGTATCTAATTTGTCTCCTTGTTGTGTGCCTTTTATAGGGGGCCCGAATCTTCGTTAGGTGGAATTTACCACTCTTCTTTTGGGCCTTCCTGCATTCATATGGAAAGAATATTGAAATTGAGGCGCCATAGCCGCCGAGTCAAAGCGGCGGGTAAAGGTGCCCTACATCAGTGCATCTTGAATTGCATTTATCTTTTTATTGAACATTCGGAGGCAGTAGGATGGCTTATAATCGTTCAGAGGAGGGAACCTGAAAAAGACGGGAAAAGTTCGTTTTTTTTTCTTTCTCTCTCTTTCGACAGCTTGCCCTTAGGTATAGTGGAACAGCGTGTCAAAGTTATACATCAAGTTACTTGCTTCGTGTAGAAAGTCCAACTATAACAGTATTAATGAGCACTAACAGACAATAATGCCAAGGAAAGTATATAGGGTATGTTTTTAATAGTAAATGTAGGGTAAATGGGAAGAAAGAAAAGTGGACGAAAAGATAGCCTGCCACGGGCAGGCACCGAACCTGCGACCTTCGAATAACGCGTCCGATGCTCTATTCGCGTTATTCGAAGGTCGCAGGTTCGGTCTCTGCCCGTGGTAAGAGCTCTATCTTTTCGTCCACTTTTCTTTTTTCCCCATTTACCTTACATTTACTAGTAAAAACATCCCGTATACTTTCCTTGGCATTATTGTCTGTTAGTGCTCATTAATATTGTGTATAACAAAGAAAACGAGCCCTTAAAATTAACTATAACAGTGGACGATGAAATCCTCCACGAATCCAACGGTCAAGGTGTCGGGTGGTGCGCCACGCCTGAGGCTACTTACACGGATAAAGTCCATAGCAAGTGTGTCATCGTTATTAGCCCTGATATGGAGGTAGAACTTCTTGGAATCATGCAAAGGGGAGCGCTAAAGCAGTGTGGGAAAAAGAATAGACAAATTAAGTAGTGTACTTTCATGTGCATTTCAAGCCGCACAGAATATACGAGTTTGGACGTTATTTTAGCTACCTGAACTCGTGCTCGACTGTTTGCGACTGTCTTTGCAAATCTTGTGTTCTACTGTATGACATTTTGTGACCTTCTAATCATTATTTTTTATTGCCTATGTCGTCCGCTAAGCGAGGAGTAACCGGTGCAGCCATGAAGGCACCAACATCTCCTATTCATTTAAAAAAAAAGGAAATATAGAAAGAAAGAGGCATTTGCGCGCCGCATTTTTTTTTTTTGCCCCCTATTTTGCAAGAAGTCAAGCCTAAAATCCCTAGATTTTGTTCTCATTTTCTTTACGTGACACCTATTGAAGCGCCGCCGACGAATCTCATCGAGCCACACGCGGCCTGCGTGTACCCGCTGCCGGCCCGCACATGACTGTCTTCCATCCCATATATATATATATATATATATATATATATAGATGCTGAAGTGAAGTGGACGAACGAACGAAAAACGATGCTTTATTGCCAACGTTGCGGCCGGGGACCGGCCTTCGTCAGGGCACGCATGTGTGCCCTGACGAAGGCCGGTCCCCGGCCGCAACGTTGGCAATAAAGCATCGTTTTTCGTTCGTTCGTCCACTTCACTTCAGCATCTATAATTCTACCGAATCCAGGAAGACCTTCTACATATGTATATATATAAATATATATATATATATATATATATATATATATATATATATATATATATATATATATTTTTTTTTTTCATGAGCTACACAGACATGAGTGGTCTCAAGCATTTCTTTCGTGAGGCACCCCATGCGGTCACCACGTGTTCAGACACAACCGTGGAACAAAAAACTCCATGTTTCAGAATCGGCGTCGAGATTTTAGTGATTCTGGAGGTCCGCATCGATATATTCCTGGAACCCTGACGCCGAATCCCCTTCAGAAAAGGCCCGTATTGAGATATGGGAAATGCCTTCTTTCAAATAAATGGCAGCGTTGGCTGATATCGCCCTGCAGAGTCGTAGACAAACCCTGGTGAAACAGCGAGGTATGCGGCCCCCGTTCACTAATGACGGGGGGATTAGCGTGGGGGGATGCGTCGCGCTCGCACCTTGTCCACTAAACGGTGCGTGGCTAATATACTCAGATGTGCGTGGCTTCGTAAGCCTTCAGGAAAAGCATGACGGCAGGTGCCAGCTGCGACTGGGGGCCGTGGGGAGAGGAGGCAGATTCCGCTACCTAAAGCCATTCCATGCGTTTGCCGCCGGCTGTCAAACCAACAAGCCCAACAATACGCTATTCTGGAGTTCTTGGAACATTCTCGGTGGACTGCGAACATTCAAGTGGCGACAGGTTTACCGCGCTGGCTTCCAGAAAAAAAAAAAAAAAAATGCCAGTTCACACTGTTGCACGAAACGGTCTGGCTAAAGTCCCTAGATTTTTCCCTGTTCTTTAGGTCAGGCATTCGGAGGCACACAAAGCACAACCTTATCCTCTCTCCTGTACAGCATTGAGAAAGTGTTGGCGTGCGAATAGGGATTTTCGAGACCTAATCGCATTATATATAAGCACGTTCTCTCCCCCACGTATCGTCGGGCTCCCACTTTGGGCTAAATTAAAAAAAAAAGTGCGTTTCCATGAATATGGCAAGTGGCACATAGGTATCCGTGTGAGCTGCACCAGCACGCTTGAAAAGACCGTTGAGCCAGTCTCTGCCGGCCTCTCCACACAATAGAGGCAAAGGCCCCCCCCGCGAAAGTGTTTCTGTGTCCAAAAGAGACGTCCTCTTTTGCCCCCGTCCTTTCCGCGCTAGTGATTTCACCTCCCGTAAGCACAAACGTGCACAACTAGACCGCGCTTGCCAAAAACGAGAATGCTGTTTTCAGAAGTAAGAATTCGTGGAAGCTGTCTCGAAGAGCATGTGCCGGGTTCGAAAAGGCAGGATTTCAGAGAGAGAACCGTACGTCTCTGCTTGTTTTCTCTCGATCACTTATCGCTTCTTCGCTGGAGTTTCTTGAAAGCCTGCAGCGTGTGTTCCCGCTAGGAGACGGGGGACTCATCGCAAGACACATTCTTGTGTGAAGAAAGTGGCAGCTTCTTCTATCTTCCTTGTTTCCTGTTCTTTTTTTTTATCACTTCGATTACCTGTACACTAACTCGCCCAACATAATAATCTTCCTTAACAATTGCTAAAAGCACGGGTTCGAGTAATGCGCTTTATTTGGTGGCGTATGCACTTAGGCATTCCTGTGATATGGCCCTAGTAGCTAGCGTTTCTGGACAAATTCTTCGTAAACATGACGTCCGAAATAGATTTGGGGTGTGGTACGTTCACGTTTCTGGCGTTGACTAACCAACCTTTTGCTTGTACATTGTTAGGCTCAACCCACCTCCCTCTCGCACATTGGAAGCAACCATCTTCAGCCTATCTAGGCCGAAGGCCTCTCCCATGCGCGATCTGGTTCCATTTTATGCCTGCTTCATCTATTTGAGGAAAAACTGTAATCGCGCAAAGAAGAACCTTCTGCCGTACACGTCTGCGTTGCCGATCTCCCGGTGTCCATTCAGTCGCTCTAACTGACGGTCTGACGATCGGTTACCTGCATAGGCGTGCGCACGAGGGAGCAGGGGGATGGGGGGTCGGCCGGGGCCCCGCTTGATCGTCTGAGAGGGGCGCCAAGTGTTCCCATACTTTTACTCAATCGGACCTGTCCCGTCATTGATTACAGTGCAAGGTTACCATGCTGGTTTTTGACGATAATGGCGGCCATTGACGTTGCATTCCAAGAGTGCCTGACTTCCCATTTTACTCCCCGAGATTCGGGGACCAAAGGCAGGCCGTTTTGAGAAGCAGTGCGTCGTCGATTATTTTCATTTTTTTCATTCCACAGCTGCGAAGCTTGTTTTCTTTCAAACCCGACCGTCGGAAGCGGGGGGGGGGGGGGGGGGGGGGGGGACGTTACTCTAATTCCAGAGTTTCAGTCTTAGGTGTTAGTACACTGACAATACACGATGATTCTACACTTTTCCATTTACGCACAGCGGTAATTAAGCTGCCGGTCATGAGCGGGGATTTCCCACCGTATGCGCAAGAGCCCATCATGTTCCTTTAGTGCATTTACTCAAGCTAAAGAAGTAAAGAGTGGCTGCCTCATTCAAGAACGTGGAATACTTCATTGTTACGTTATTGCGCACCACTTTGAGGACGAAGACTGAATCACACGAACACAAGCGCTTGTGCTCGTGTGATTCAGCCTCCGTCCTCAAAGTGGTGCGCAATAGAGTAACAATGAATAGATGCCAACTTGCGGAGGCTAGGGGCGTAGCAAGAAATTTTTTTCCGGGGAAGTTCAACCATACTTTATGTATGTTCGCGCGTGCGTTTGTATGTGCGCGTGTATATAAGCAAAACTAAAAAAAAATTAGGGAGGGTTTGAACCCCCTCACCCCCCCCCCTGGCTACGCCCCTGCACGAGGCCATTAAAGCGATGTGACTTTTAAAAGCGACCTTGAACGATGGTTTTTCCCAGCGCCAGTGAACACTTCAAGAGAGGACACATACGTCGCTCTCATCCAAGTATGTTTTAATTATCGAAAACCAGATTCTACTTGTACACTCATTCCCATGAGTCACAGCCACGTGCTCATGGCATGTGCATGAATTTCAATTATTTATCGCATACAGCCAACAACTAGATAAAAAAATAATTGTCGCTTCGATTTGTTGGATATGCACACTGGCAGCGGGAAAAGATAATTAGCACAAGTTACATATGACCGGGCAACAAAATCGCGAATAGCATTGCAAATTTGGGCTTTAGAGCTTCGCGCCGGCCGCTCCCGCTTTTTATCATGGTAGATCGTGCCTCCTCTTCTTGTCATATCTGGGCAACAAGACGCGGACGGAATTCCCCACTTTTGCTAAACTTTTTCTGTCGCGACTGTACTTGATGAATGTAGACAACTACAATGTGGTTTTCGATAACAAAGCATTCTTGGAAGTCACAGAACCACGCGATCTTCTCGTCCAGTTTTTACTGAGCAAGCGGTGATATGTGTACACGTAGCAATAAATGGAAGGAATGGCTCTGGGGCCAACTACCATTGATGTTTATTTCCCACGCGCACCTGGCGTCGCGGATTATCTAGAAAATAACTTTGTGAGGGTAAATCGTTGCTTTTTTTTTTGTCCCAGCTGAATCTTTCCGATGACAGGTTTGAAAAAAATCCGCAAGACGGCTTTCCTGCAAAGTTTTTTTTTTTTTTTCCACCAGCCACTCTTAGTCACAGGACAGCTTATCTCGCTCGTTGTGTTTTTACCGCTCCCAGTTCCAGTGAAGGCACGCGAACATCACAAATGCTTTTCAAACGTCTTATACATATATAGCTTGCATTGACGTCACCGTGGCCGCCATCTTTGCGAACAAACTGGTTGAGACGCAGGGTGAACTCTTGCTCGAACGCGCGGAGCAAGAAACGGTGACATCAGATTAGTTCCGGTGCCCCCTCCTATTCTTTTTGTTCCACCTTGGCGCAGCTGGCGAACAGAAGAACGCGCGGGGAGGGAACGACTGGGTTTCCCCCGCTGAATTATGACACTCTACTATGACACTCTGAACTATGACACTCTAATATGACAACATGGCCGCCATGTTTGTGAACAAGCGCAGAGAACCTGTCTGTGACGTCACGTGCAAGCCATGTATTGTTACCTGTCAACCAGGCCAGTAGCCAGGGGAGGGGGGGGGGGGGATAGGAGCCCCCCCCCCCCCCCCCCGAAATTTTGGTGAAGTACGTAGTTTTACTAAAAATAAATTATGAAAATAGGTGTTTTCTCAAAGTAGCTTTTCAGCAAATGCCCCCCCCCCCCTGAAGAAAATTCCTGGCTACAGGCCTGCTTGTCAGCTTACGCGTGGTGAACGGGGAACTAGTCGTTCGGGGGACACACTTTAACTGGAACAGGCACAATGCTAGAGGTGTCCGCTGACCGCCCCCGAGAGTCGCAGACACACCCTGGTGAAAACTGTCCCCCGCTCGTTCATGACGGGGTGATTAGCGAAGAAGACAACGCGTCACGTTCACATCTTATTCGCTAAAAGGTGCATGACCGCACTTAATCTAACCTGCGTGGCTTTGTAAATCTTTTGGGTTAGGAAGAACATGGCGGCAGACGCCGGCTGCGCATGCTGGGGGAGAAGACGCCCAATGCCGCGATTTTCCCACTGCGACATTCGCCACTATAGTGGTAATATTTTCTTTCGCGACTGTAGATAAAGAATCATGAATGTATGACTACAATCTGGTTTTCGATAACAAAACATTCTTGAAAAGTTACAGAACCGCGCCCATCTTTCAGTTTTTGCTGAGCAAGCGGTCATATGTGTAGACCATGGTGTCAGAATATTTTTATCTTTTTACGGCGTGGTGTCGACGTAGAAATTAGAAAGTATTGGTTCCGGAACAAACTACCCACGATGTTTTTTTTAATATTTTTTTCATCGCATCTTGTGTAGTTGATGATTTATAAAGTAATTTTGTACCACCCCCTGGCTACGCCACTGGTTGCTCAAGAAACAGGCAACAGCAGGGGAATCCATGCAAGACATACATGTACAAAAGGTAACGTGAATTCCTGGAGGGAGCTGTTGGTCGCAGGATCGAATCCTGGCCGCGGCGGCTGCATTTTCGATGGAGGCGAAAATGAGAGGCCCGTGTGCTTAGACATAGCTGCACGTTAAAGAACCCCAGGTGTTCGAAATTTCCGGAGCCCTCCACTACGGCGTCTCTCAGAATCCCATCGTGGTTTTGGGACGTTAAACCCCAACAATCATAGGCGTGCGCAGGGTTCCCCATCAAGGGGGCTGAAGGTTCATCGCAGCGCCCCCCCCCCCCCCAAACATACTAAGTCAATGTATGGGGCAGATTTTGCGCCCCCCCCCCTCTTAGGTGACTAGAAGGGTCGATGTACGGGGCAGATTTTGCCCCCCCCCCCCCTCTTAGGTGATTAGGGGGGCGGTCCCCCCCCCCTGTGCGCACGCCTATGCCAACAATTATTATTATTAAATTACTGAAGGGAGCTGTCTTGCAAGGATTGACAAGGCGCGGAGAGGGATAGTGGTTTTGAGGCAAGGAAAAGACGCTATTTTTTTTAGCGTACGTCGCGATGGGGAGGGTGTGTTGAAAGCTAGCTAGAACATACAGGAATGGCAAGTTCTCGAAATCGGTGGTCAAGCGTTGACCACCTACTATGCGGGCTCTATTCCCTGTGGGGTATGCATTGAGCCTTGATCCGCAAGGCGGATGGATGGATGGGTGTATACGCTGGTATACGGCTGTGCCCTTTAGATCGGGCGGCGGCTCATGCCACTTAGCCATAAAGTTAAGTACTATCACTATGTATTGAAGGATTGCATTTCACTCGTGCCTTGATTGTAGCCACCAATGGGTTAGCCTCCTCCTGGTTATTTCTACTCGTTTAAAATCTATTTTGCCTTCACTGTCCCTAAACCCCAATGCTTTCAAAAATTCCGCGCCATTATCTTGGACTGTAGGGTGAAGCCCTTTACAGAACATTATCATATGTTCAGCCGTTTCCTCCTCCTCTCCGCACACACTACATAAAGTGTCTATGCCTTCGTATTTGGCTCGGTACGTCTTTACTCCCGTCCTGGCCTCAAACAGCAGAGAACTACCCCGAGAATGATCGTAGATCTTTTCTTTTGCAATTTCCCGCTTGAAAGTTTGGTAGGTCTCCAGCGATGATTTCGTAAGCATCCCCATTTTCCACATGTCCCTCTCTGTTTCCTTCACCTTCTTCTTAACCGATGTTTCCTTTTGGCTTGGTATTCTGCTGTTGTCTAAATACTTGCTTGACAATTTTCGAGTTCGCTTCCTCCATTTAGTATCAACATTCTTCATGTACAAGTAGCTGAAAACTTTCCTAGCCCAACGCTCCTCTCCCATTTTTCTCAATCGCTCCTCAAATTCTATCTTGCTGCTAGCCTCCCTGCCCTCGAACGATGTCCATCTCATGTCACCCTGTACCCCCTGATTTGGGGTATTCCCGTGTGCTCCCAAAGCAAGCCTACCTATGCCACGTTGTTTAATTTCCAATCTTGCTTGAACTTCTGATCTCATGCACAAGACCGCATTGCCGAACGTCAATCCTGGGACCATTAACCCTTTCCAAATCCCTCTCACAACGTACCTATTGTAGTTCCACAGTGCCCTATTTTTCATTACAGCTGCATTCCTGTTGCCCTTAGTCATTACGTATCTTTCGCCATCTTGGAGGTCCGTTCGTACACGCCATCCGTAGACCGGCGTGCAGGAGGAGTTCAAGAGATCTCTAGTCATTTGTGCCGTACGGATATCGGACACAGCGCGTGCAGTGAGTACGCGGACCGTCAAAATGGCGACCCCGCCGCTAGCGCTTCTCGCGGATGACGTCACGTGCATACCCCCGACATGGGGATGTGGGGCAAGGGATCACGCTGCGCCCTTCTCCTTTGGCCGCGCTTCCGGTACTTCCTGGTCACGAACGACGTGCGTTATCAGCGTGACATAGCATTCTTGATAGGAAAGTGACGAGAGCCGCGGGTTTTCAAGAAAGGAAACGCGACCAAGGCATTTTTTCTTAGAACATGCGGGACAAAAAGGCTCCCTGAAGGGTGCAAGCTCTGTCCAGTCATCAAGACAAAAGGGCGAAAATGCTATGTCACGCTTCTACAACACACGCCGTTCGGTACCGAAATGCACCGGGCGCGCGGCGATAACGGAGTAAAAGCAAGCCAGATATTTGACGAATATAGTGTTCTGTGGTGGAGGCCCCAGATACACTATTTTTTTTTTTTGTCTTCACATCTTAAGCGCCTTTCTATTAACTGTCGCCGCAGGCCGGGGCTTTCTTGAGCTTGAAAGGCAAGTGGTGAATGTTGAGTTTTTTTTTATTAAAGGAAATGCACGCAAGCCAGATAGTGCAATGATTGTTATTGGGACACCCTAAATACGTCCTCTTTCGGAACACCGGCACGCCAAGGGGTAATCACAACCTACTGTACTCCTGACCTGCACAGATATCCTCTCTCCAGCGCCCACGTTCTAGTTCACACCTCCTGCCGCTAGGGGCGTAATCTACAAGCCACTAGGAATGAGTAGCAAAGAGAACGTTGAGATTAGCAAGGGGCTGAGACAGGGATGTCCTTTGTCCCCGCTGTTATTCACAACGTTTATAGATACTTTTTCAGTTTCCGAACTCCCCGCTTCGCCTTCAGGGAGCAGGCGGCTGGCTGCAGTTCCCGCCACCGCAGCGCTGCAGTCGAACTTTGCGCCAATCAAACGAGGGTCCTCTGCTACAGCTAAGCGCGGTGTGAAGCGTTTACACGACGATTTCAGGGGAAGAAAGAGCCCTGCAGCGTAACTTCTTGTTTTAGGCATGAGTAGTATAACGTCGGGCCTAGATACGTGAGCTACGTCTTTCCGTGACCTCGGTAAAAACAGTAGCTCACGTAAGCGTGGTGCTAGGCGTGCACTTGTCGATTAAAGAGCCGTTTCGCCGCCCTGTAATTTCTTTTTTCAGATACTAGAAGCAAAATTTGGAGCTCAGTTGCATGAGCTACGTCTCAACGAAGCCTGGGTAAAAGCTGCGGCTCGTCTGTTTCCTGCTGCTAGTTATTTAAAAGCCGTTTTCGTGAGTCTTAGCCATAGGTCGACAAACTCACTCATTAGTCGACTCACTCAGACTCAGATCGAGCCGTGATTCTGTGTTTAAGTGAGTCCGGGTGATTAATATTTTGGTGAGTTTGAGTCTGTTTGAAAAAGATTTTAGTGAGTCTGGGTCCGATTGAGTCCGGTTGAGGAATTTTTGGTGAGTCTGAGTCCGAGTGCGCCCTGAGCGCAAAATGTATTTCTTGAGTGAGCTCTACATTTTTTTGCCGAACTTTGGTTCTATTTACTCAGTTTCAGCATTACTATCAGCCTTACGTCGGTCCACATCTATACTGACGCCGACTCACACATACTTAAATGCATCAGCGTTCAAACGTCAGCTTAACATTTATTGATGGGAGGCGTGATCGAGTTACGGAGGAAGGGGGGGGGGTGCCGTGACCTCCACCCCCCTCCCCCCCGAAAACTATTATTTGAAAAGTCCTGATGATGATATCTCGTTTGAGTCATCTCTTTGAATAAAAAATGTTCTTACTGGATTGAAACCATTGATATATCTCATATCTGAAGGTACCAGATCAAAAGGCACCATGTAGAACACCGATTATGCGAGATATTTGTGTTAGAAATGAGTCTGAGTGAGTCCGAGTGAGTAATATTTCGGTGAGTCTGAGTCAGAGTGAGTCCGGTTGAGGAAAACTTTGCGGAGTTTCAGTCCCAAGGGCCAATATATTTCATGAGTGAGTCTGAGTGAGCTCCGCATTTTTTGCCGACCTACTGTCTTAGCATAGGATCTTCGACATTAACTTTCCGCAGCGATAAGCACCTCAGCGTCCCGTGCCATAGAGCAAGTTGAAACTGAGCCTTTGCTGTAAGGTAAGACCCTCGTTGAAAATCCCACTGAAACGACGCTATTTCTCTATTCAGATGACATAAACCAGTGCACTTTCTTCTTTTCAAGTATTCAGATTTCTGGGTGTCTGTCAGTGGATAATATTTAGGATCATTCAAACAGACAATGCAAATTTTGTGGAAAGAAATAGGAAAACATCAATATATTGACACAAGAACACTTGCCACGGCTTTAACTTAAGAAAAGGAAAATGTATCTTTATTAAAGCACAGTTGTCACGAGCATTCGACTATCACACAGGTTTGGCCTTTTTTCTTCTTTCTGTGCTTTGATGGCACTGCCATTGTCTTGAAACTTTTGTCTTGCAAAGAAATGCGTCCTAGTTACAATGTAGACGGGAATAAACTTTGCAGTAAATTCACTGCAGTGTTGTTCGCCACCAACAAAGCTGGGGCTTCTCTGGGTAAGTGCATCCAAGACTCTACAAAAGAGGTCGCCAAAGGAATCATCTTTTTTTTATTCCTGGCTGATGACGTACTCCACACTCCTCACACATTCGAAAAGTGTCTTGGAGGGGTAAACGAGGCTGCCGCTCACGTATTCCCTCTCCAACACCAACAATGTTTCAGAAGGAAGGGAATCCTGCGCATCTTATATATCTTCAGGATGTCGCTTTCTTGGAGGTGAACATCGCACACCTTGCACGTATTTCCCAAACTTTTGTCCGCGTGTGTAATGGATCTTTCCTACTTTTGCAGAAACAGCGGGTCGGACGGCGGAGACAAGTGGCGTTTCTTGGGGTTTTTTCTGTACCGGCTGGTGCACCCGGGCACAAAACACGTCGGCATAAGGTCTGAGGCATGACGCACAGATAGCAGCAGTAGTAGAATTTACCTCGGGAGACGTCCACACATACACACGTGCTCAGTGCATCCACGCGTGGTCAATGCTTAGATCGTGCCCACGATACACAACAATCAAAGAGTCCTACGTCGCAGATATCAGTGTAGACGTGGGATTGTCTTCAGAAGAGCGTGGAAGCTTGCCACGTGCACAGACATCGACTATGCAAACGCACAGAAAAAAAAGGCGCTACCGAACACCAACACGAAACGCAAACAACAGCGGCGGCAGTGAAGCCAGCAGAGAGCGGCCGTTTACTTGGCGCAAAGTTAGACTGCAGCGCCCCCACACTCCCTAGGAGCAAATCGCGCCCGCCTTGAAAGGAGGAGTTCGGAAAAAAAGTATCTATAAACGTTGGTTATTCATGCTGTACATGGTGAATATGGAAAAAGCGCTAGAAGGTAGCAACTTTGGTTTTAAGCTGTCACACAAACAGGGCGGCGTGATGATTGAGCAGAAGCTTCCAGGATTATTTTATGCTGACGATATTGTCTTATTTGCTGACAGTCGAGAGGATATACAGCAGCTGGCGGATATATGCGGAAGGGAAGGGGAAGCTCTAGGACTAGGATTTAGTGTAACAAAATGTGGATTGATGGTATTCAATGACCCTTGTGATCAGGCGGTGTCAATACAGGGCCAAGAAATACCGAGAGTGAGCGAATACAAGTACCTCGGAGTATGGATAAATGAGGGTGACAGGTACATGGAGGTACAGGAAAAAGCCTCAGCAGCAAAAGGAAAGAGGAATGCTGCAATAATGAAGCACAGAGCATTGTGGGGATACAATAGGTACGAGGTGCTTCGAGGTCTGTGGAAGGGTGTAATGGTTCCGGGGCTTACTTTTGGGAACTCAGTGGTGTGCATGAGAGCAGAGGTGCAATCGGGAATGGATATAAATCAAAGGACTGTGGGACGCCTCGCGTTGGGTGCTCACGGGAAGACGACAAATGAGGCTGTAAAGGGCGATATGGGATGGGCAGGTTTTGAGGCGAGGGAGGCTCAGAGCAAAATAAGGTTCGAAGAAAGGCTAAGGAATATGAAGGAGAGTAGATGGGCAGAGAAGGTGTTCCGTTACTTGTATAGGAAGAGCGTGGACACACAGTGGAGAAAAAGAACTAGGAGGCTCACTAGTAAATATACGGCTGGTAGTGTAAGCAGTATGTCAACAAAGAGCGTTAAGCGAAAAGTCAGAGAGGCGGAGAGGATTTACTGGATGACAGCTATGGAGAAAAAAACCGGCTTTGAGTAACTACCGGAAGGGCAAAAATGAAATAAGGAGGGAGGCATTTTACGACAATTCAATGGGAAGCGCTTTACTGTTTGAAGCGAGATCGGGTTGCCTTAGAACGGGTAGTTATAAAGCGAGATTCAGTAAAGAAGAAGAACAATGCACGTGCTGCGGGGAAGATAAGGAAACGGCGGAGCATGTTCTGATTGAATGTGGAGACATCCACCCAGGTGTACGTTTGGGCACGAGCCTACATGACGCCTTGGGTTTTAGAGACAATGGAAAGCTGAACACACCCGCGATTGAAATAAGTAAGAGACGGTTAGAGTATTGGTGGCAGAAAACTAGAGAGAAAGGACAAAAATAAATAATGGGGAAAAAAAATAAGGACATTCTGCCGTAAAGGGCACAGAACGAAGCTGAAAACTTAAGGTTTTTTTTTGTCTTCTGGAGTAAAATAGTTTTAATTGAAGTAAAGACACTAGGCCAACGCTAAAAAAAAAGAAAAAGAGAGTAAAGGTTTTCTTTTTTTTTTTTTTTCGAGCCTGGTGGCACACTTGTCACCGCCCCGTTATAAAGGGGACGCTCATAGCATCCATCCATCCATCCATCCATACAAGCAACGTGGCTAACGTGGCGCTAGTCAACACTTGTTCGCCCACGTCAGCCTCGGCGCTCGTTGGGATGTTTCGGCCAGCGCAGAGCGATTGTATCGTGTATGCGTAAATGCAAAATACCTCGAAAATAAAGGTATGAGAAGTGATACAGAAGTTATTTGCATTACACGGCATCATATAGGCCGTCCCACACCATGCTAGCCTACGGCTACAGCTAGACGTTTTCAACCGCTATACAATAAATATTTAACCGCAATGAATATCTTACTGAACCCTCTGTTTAAGTTTGCAAAAACAGTCATATATATGCCGGCAGTTCGTCACAGAATGCGGGCGTTCTGACTCAACGCCGTGCGAGAGCGGGGACACGCGCTCCCATAGGAGCTTGCTGTCTGTGCAGATCAGGAGTACATTATCCACGTGCAAGCAAGGGCCACATGCTTTCTTTTAATCTTGCGTGTGTCCAATTAACGAGGAGCTCGTGGTCAAATCTAGCACAAACCCAAAATCGTGTCATGCCGCCAGAATGATGATACATGCACTGCAAAATATGTTTAGTCGTTACTTTCTCCTGAATGCCACAATACCAGCATAAGTGGTCAATGTGAGAAACTACGTGGTCAGTGGCGCAAGTAAAAAAAAAAAAAGTTGCAATTAAATACGAAACCATTGAAAAACACTGGAAGCATCATTGCCTGCGCATCACGAAGGGATAAACATGGCGGCCAACGTAGCCGTAGCGTTGTTTTGAAGCCCCGCATCATCGAGCTGTTTATCTGCACAAATTATCCGCGAAATAATAAAAAGTAGTCATGGGATCGTCCAAGAAACACAAGGACAAGGATCGCGATCGGGACAGGACAAAGGAAAAGAGCAAGGACAAGAAGAAGTCGCGTCGTTCGCGCTCCAAGTCGAGGGAGCGAGACGGTACCAAGGAAAAACATCGGCACCGCGACCGCAAACGCGCCCGCACTACTGTTGAGGACGAAGGACAGCCCGTGGAAAAGGTCCGCGTCAAAGAGGAACGCGAATTGTCGCCCAGACCAAAACAAGACCAAAGCGGGTCCGAAAGTGAGTGACCCGTGTAACCACATAGTGACCGTGTCTCCTGCTCGCTTCGTGTGAAACCTAGCAGCACAAACCATTCGTCGTTTAGAATAACAGTGAGCTGAGCTGGTTGGTAGGTGTTCGTGTTAATAAGACTGGGCGTGCAAACAGGGACACAAGAGGGAAGTCAACGCACCACAAACGTTTGTGGTGTCTTGACTTCCTCTAGTGTCCGTGTTTGCACACCGTCTTTTTAACATGAATGCCATTCGCCGTACTTCACTCTAACAACAACTCGATTCTGAGCAAAGTCTGTGGTAGTTAACTGCGTGGAAAGTCTTGCAGTGGATGATGTGCTTCAGCTACATGAACACGTGAATATTGGATTGGGGAGGCATTAACTAGGTGATATTTTGCCTTTCATGCGAGTTCATTAGCGTTGACGTCAGTTTTATTGAAGGTGTGCTTACAAGTAGAGCACACGCACACCTGTATGGATGAAAGACTCGTGTGCCAGAATGTTTTAACATGTTACTAATAGCACGACATCATTACCATTTTAAGTAATCTACTAGAAGTTGCATTACAATACCAAAATGATTGGCTTTGATTTTTGTTTACGTTCGTTTTTGTTCGTTCAGCTAGGGAGACAAAATCAAGTAGAACGAAAATTGGAAAGATAATACTTCTCGTACTGTTACGCAGTGAAGGCTCTGTGGTGTGGGACGTGAAAATTTCAGCGTAATTTTTAGCACAACTTTTGTAGCAGTTTCTGCGTAGTCGAAGAGCAGCCCCTCTCTTTAGCCTTCACATATAGGTCTAGCATGTAGGCTAGCCTTGGTAAATGTATTCCAGCTGTGAATTACAAATTTCATTGTATTCCCTGAGTGCCTCTGTCCTATGCGGTCAAAATAGGCTCTATGGTCCTGTACCTTCCAGTGCTCTCAGTTTTGTGATAAAGTTCACCTATTCAAACTCATTCTGCAGTTTAACTAATTCTTCATCCACTTTTATGAAAAATCGGCTAGAAAGTTTTGCTTGCCAGTATCTGACTTTACCCTTGTTAGTCTTGTGATTGTGAACATACACGAGAGGGAGATAATTATTTTCGAGCTCACATATTTATCTTAATTATAATGTGTCCATAACTTCGTATGATAACATGTGTTCATGTGCATGCGTTCCCCAAGCAGATGAAATTGGCTACAGCAAGAGAGACCAAAATGCTACTTGTCAGGTTTAATTTTTGCCTCTACTTGTGTGCTGCATTGAAAGGCAGATCACAATAACCGTATGCACACCACTGAAATTGTGCTCTGGGTAAACATAAAAAATTCACAGCATATCCACGGGTGAATGATGAAGAGCTTGGGCGAAGCTCCTGAAGCTGTGGGATGTAGTGGGAAGCAGTGTGAAGTAGTGGGATGTTTGCAAAGGCGAAGTAGTGGGCAGTTTGCAAAGGTAGCTTCCGTTCCTCCTTCATTATAATGGCTTTATGGTCGGCGAAGTCATGGATCGTAGTGGGACGCAAAGACGAATTAGTGGGCAGTTTGCAAAGGATCGGTGATGGGTCGTAGTAAACTGCCGGTTACGCCTTACGCCGGACGTGTGACAAGGTTAGACTAAGAGGAGCTTCGCCCCTAAAAAAAAAGAAAGCATTCTCTTTCTACTTCTGCTGTCATGTCCAAGGGATATCAATTCACATGCTGGCAGATAGGCATTACCGCAGCAATTAATAAGTGTGATGCTTCTTGGCTTCTTAGGTGATACTGGGTACCAAGACAAATCTTCCCTTAGCATTGACGAGACCAAGTAAGTTTCTTATTGTAATTTTGGTGCTGCTTCTTGCTGGATGTGGTCGTCTGTTGCTGACCATTCCACAACTTTTCCTTCTCTTTTCCAGCAAGCTACGAGCAAAACTTGGACTCAAGCCCCTGCAAGTTGATGGAGGAGGAATACCAGGTGCAACTTACTTCTGATTTCTTTTTCTTCTTACCAGTAACTTCCTTTTCAGTGATATCAGTGAATCTGATGTTTGTAGACACTGAAAGAGATATTTTGATATCATGTACCGCAAAGATAAACGTTTGGTTCATTTACGCTTCAATTTGCATAAAGTTTTAACCTTTTGCAGTTCGAAACCTTTACACCGTCCATCCGTTTCGGTCCGAAACTACAAAGCTCTAGTGAAAGAAGTTTACTTACTCTGTTAGAGACAGTGCATAATGCAGTGAGAAAACGCGCACTTGAATCAACTACGAAAGAACTTGTCGAGTAGTGCCCAACCGTGGACTGCTGCAGCCATGTTACGTGGTCTGGAGGGGCCCCGACAACAGACCACAAAGAGTTAAAGCATTTGCTATTTCCACATTTGTTTTGTTTTTTTTCCATATGCTTCCTTATAGTCAAGTATGTCAGCAAACATGTTAACTGGGATTTATCTGGAATAAAGATCCATTACTTTGCTTTTGTAGAACAGCTGACTGCCAAAATTTCTGCACCTAATTAAACTATACATTGTTTCTAGTCCAACGTCTGCTTGGTATTTGGGCTTTCCATATGGCATACGATCTTCAACTACTATTATGGGCTCATTACTGTGGACTGACTGTTCCTCTAAAGAATGAACAAAAGAAGAGGTCTTGATCAAGGGCTCGTTTTCTTTGTTAGACTCAACCTAATGAAACCAACAGACATCGACATCAGGAAAGGTATAGGGTACATTATTTGTAGTCAGCAACTGTAGTGTAGTAATTATGGTATAAACGTAATCACTGCACTACAGTTAACGACTACAAATAATGCCCGCTATACCTTCCTTGACATCATTGTCTATTGGTTTCGCCGGTTATCTATTTAAAGAAGGCATTTACCCCACTAAAGAAGGTTTCTCTTGCTTAAGGATACCCGTTGTGCTAGCTTAGCTGCTAAAGTGTTGCTCTGGCCCCGCCACGGTGGTCTAGTGGTCTAGTGATTGGCGGAACATGGGAGAGGCCTTTGCCCTGTAGTGGGCGAAGTCAGGCTGATGTTGATGGCTCATATATAGTTGGTAGTGTATGCGTGGAAACATGCGGTAGATGAATTCCGTCGGAAAATCGGCCACACGCCATAAGGGGTGCATGCACCATTTTTCGAACGTGAGTTTATTCTGCCATACAGATCTGAAAAAGAATTCACACTGTCAAAGGCGCCGTACGTCATACTATGTGTCTCAGTTTTAAACGGCGCTTGTCGTTGACGGCACGTCAACGTGGTGTACCGACAGCGACACCACGTCAGTGACAGTATACGTCAGCTACACCACGTCAACGACACCACAGGTAGCACACACACCACACCGATACCAGATATACATGACAGATATTGCCCCGCCACGGTGGTCTAGTGGTTATGGCGCTCGACTGCTCACCCGAAGGTCACGGGATCGAATTCCGACCGCGGCGGCTGCATTTTCAATGAAGGCGAAAATGCTTGAGGCCCGTGCACGTTAAAGAATCCCAGGTGGTCGAAATTTCCGGAGCCCTTCACTACGGCGTCTCTCATAATCATATCTTGGTTTTGGGACGTTAAACCCCAGATATTATTATTATTATTATTAAAGTGTTGCTCTGCTAAGCTTGAAAATGCGGGTTTGATTCCCGGTCTCAGTGGCTGCATATTCATGGGAGAGAAATGAAAGAATGCCCTTGTACTCATAGATTCG
Organism: Rhipicephalus sanguineus; assembly: GCF_013339695.2. Classification (NCBI taxonomy): domain Eukaryota; kingdom Metazoa; phylum Arthropoda; class Arachnida; order Ixodida; family Ixodidae; genus Rhipicephalus; species Rhipicephalus sanguineus. The sequence goes on from NC_051186.1 coordinate 56,267,692, forward strand.
AATGCATATTAAGGAAGGTGAGACTTTGAAAGTGAGTTTCGAAATTTGGATATACAGCAGTGGTAATTAAAAGCTATAGCTATAAAATTTGCAAGGAATGTTAAAAATAGATGCAAGTTGCATTTGAGCTCAAAATTAGTTTTAAATTACATTTAGTGTTTTCTATTTTTGTTTTTTAAGATTTCTACATATAGGGGGTACTTCATTAAAGTCTGCTACCTGCAGAGCATTGCAATTTTGTACAAAGGTAGTCACTAACGTTTTACAGAAGTGGAACTAAAAGTGTGAGCGTACAACAAAAACTAGATTTGTTATGTTTATTTTACGTTTGTCGATGTAAGGTAATTGCCACTTATGAATGTTTTTTTTATACTGAAAAAAAAAATACCAGTGTACCTAGGCTACTGATTCTGGTTCCAGTTATGTAAATCCCACTAGTTAACACAACTGAAAATTTTCGTTTTCTTATGCCCTGCAGTTCCTGAGAGAAAGGTATTCAAATTTCCAAAAATGTTGCTTTGAGAAAAACGCAGAGATCACGTAGGGGAACACCCATGTTTCCTGTCACCGTGTCGAGGAAAAAGGACCAAGAATTATTTCTGAAACCGCGAGTATCCAAGTCTGATACGTTTTCTGAAAGATAAAGAAATTCTCTATCAGATGCTTGCAAAATCTCAAAATAGAATTTTTTGACCAAACAAAATCTCGCCTCACCTTAAAGAGACCAACAACAAATTATTGTGGTTCCTATTTTCTTTAGCGCAACAGAAAGTTTACCGGCCAGAGTGTCTAATCATGGAATGGTAATGTGGAAACCGCCGTGAAACATTTGTAATCAGAATTTTTCTATCTGCGGCGAATATGAAGTGACACGTGACAACACGTGCTGCAAACAGTGAGAGTGGTTTGTATTCGAGCACGGCGGTTTACTGCACATGCGTGCACTGCGAGCGCATGCGCCGCGGCTCGGCATTTCCCACTGGCTGCTGTGAAGGCAGTACCACTTCGCACTGTGCAACTCCTTTTACCTCGTAAGCAGCACAGAATAGAGCGGGGATGGATAATAATATACATACTCTAATTCTGAGAACTAATTGTGAAGCGCACGAAAGCATCAGACTACATGCAGCGAAGTGATCGACTCCATAATTCAGCTTCAAGGCACTTCCGCTAAGCTGCGCGACATACCAGTTTATTGTTGCTTTCAAACACGATTTAAAAATATAGATCCTACTCAGAACGCAAAAAGGATGCTGGAATCTGTAACTACATTTCACTGTCTCTTCATTTCTACCAGGATCTAATCACACATTCTGGCCAGTTGTTGGTTCCTTTAAAGAACCAAAAGGGCTCAAAATTGATCCAGAGTTCCCCACTACGGCCTGCCTCATAATCATATTGTGGGTTTGCCACGTAAGACCTCAGGTTTCTTTTGTATAATGCCTTCCATGTTCGTAGGCCTTGGAGATGCACCAGTTGGTGATGCCAACGAGGACGAGAGGAAGGAGGTCTTTGTCAAGACCGAGAACATGCAAGACAAGGTGGAGGCGCAGAAGCTCAGGGAGAAGATCACGGCAAATCGAGAGAAACGGAAAATTGCCGATAAGTACAGGTGAGTGTGGTTAGCTGCCTACTAATACACAGTGCTGTCAATGTTGCACTTGCGGTAATTCGAATAAAAAGGCTTTGCGCTGAGCGTGAAATTTGCGTACTGAGCATATTTAGCAATGCAAATGCTTTGCAAGTATCAAATGAAATGAAGCTGTCTTTGAACACTACAGCCTGCAAGTTTCTTCTCTAAACATATACCATAGTTGCAAATAGTACCAAATTATTTAGCATTTTATGTGCTTGATGACTCGACACGGTGGTCTAGTGGTTATGGCGCTCGACTGCTGACCCGAACGTCGCAGGATCGAATCCCGGCCGTGGCGGCCGCAATTTTTAATGGAGGCAAAAATGCTTGAGGACCGTGTACTTGGATTTAGGTGCACATTAAAGGGCACCAGGGGGTCGAAATTTCCAGAGCCCTCCTCTATGGCGTCCCTCATAATCATATTGTGGTTTTGGGACGTTAAACCCCAACAGTTAGTTAGTTGCTTGATGACTTCTAAAATAAATGTGTTCACGAGAACGCATAAGCCACTTTACTGTCCCATCTTGTGCAGTGTGGTCATAGGATTGGAATCAGAAATTCTGTGTGCAGAGAAGGAAAACTTTTGCTTACAGCATGACGTGGACAATGCTAAAGCATCATCAAGGTCCTGCACTTAATAGTAGAGTAGAAGTAAGTCAAAATGGGTGCTTCCGAGCGTGCCAATCTTCGTCCTCACGCTAGCAAAATTAGGAGCACAAGGCCCTCTTAAATGTGACAACCCAAATGCGTCTCCTTTTTAGTGCACTATAGCATCTAGTATATCAAGAAACTGTCACATTCCAGAGAGATCAAGGGCCTTGGGGACAGTGACGAGGACGACGACGCCTTGAGATGGGTTCAGAAAAGCCGCAAGATTCAAGAAGAAAAAAAGAAGGCCGAGCAGAGAGTGAGTGTGATGTCTTGCATATTTCGCGCTTGCATCATATTTTGGTTATTCCCAGTAAACCTGAAGCACGTTGGAGTTCTTGGAATTGGTTTGACTGATTGGTTGCCTCAAAGGGTAGTTCTGAATATCACCATTAAGAAGTGTGGGTATTTACATTGCACTCTAAATCAGTCTGTACAGTGTCTTCTACATCTGTGTTTGGTGATGGGGCAGTAAAAATACTTTGTTGTTTTTGTATTTCTTGAGATTGCTGTAGCATATACGTGCCCATAAAGAACATGGACTATTTCGGGCCAGGCAACAAAATGATCAGGATATTCGTGAATGTATGGATGAGTCTAGTGTGAAAAGAAGCGATAAACAACTTGTTGCCTTTTCATTTCTTTTTTCAAGGCAAGAATGTTAGAAGAGATGGATGAGGAGTTTGGTATTGGAAAGATTGTGGAGGAGGAGTTTAAGCCCACCAAGGTAAGTTTGCATTACTGCAGACTAGTCTTTGCCACTAATCGTGAAATGCTTACCGTGTCCGTTTCTTTCCCATTGTCAGGAGTACACAGCCAAGCACCTGAAAGGGCTCGAAGTGCTTCACAGCACAGACCGCTTCAAGGAAGGACAGTCCGTCATCTTGACTTTAAAAGACCAAGGTAACTAAAGTTTTTCAACTATGCAGGTGCCCACTGCAAGATTTGTAACACTAAGTGAAACACGACCGGACAAAGTGACAAAACGACTAGTGACATGATTGCCTTTGTCACATCGTCCTATCACATTCTTTGTCAGCTTATCCTGTACGACGAGTTGCCAGTCTGCGCTTGTGTGTGTGCCTTCCTAGTCTCCATTTTTCTTTTCACGCAGTTATCATGCGCAATGTATTACCAACTCACCCAGTGCACAGTTTTTCTAAATTGCCTTATCCTGCCGTCGTTTGCTTAGCGCTATAACTCTTGCTACTAGTAGTCACCATATACCAGCTTGCCCAATCCATTACTCTTTCTGATAATTGGACACTGAGATAATCTGTTGTTGAGAGAAATTGAAGGTTGTAATTGCCACTTGTGTTGATGATCCCATGGTAATAAAATTGCATCGAATGTTTTTGAGGCATTGAAGTGTAATGTGACAATTGTAGGCATTAACAAGGGGACGTATTATCAAGCTCTCAGATGCACAAAGTGGCACATTAGGACTGTGTTTTTAATATGGATGCATACCATACAGTTGAAGCTTACTGCAAATAAATCTGCATATGACACGAAAATGTTACATGGAATCTTAGTTATAAATATAAGCTTGTGTATTCTTTGCACACTGCATTGGCAGTGAGGAAACTTCTAGATTTACCTCACTGATATATTAATTTGTCACATCAATGTTAATTGTATATCAAGGTTTGGCTTGAAGAAAATGGAAACAAACATAGCGGCTGTTTCACGATGAGTGATAGTACTAAAATAACATAGTGATAGTGGAATCAGATGGATTAGAGCAGTGTTTTTTGTAGAGGCGAATAAAAAGGAATTCCGTCTACCTTCTTCTGTTGCTAGCGATGCTGTATTCTGAAGTGCATTTGTAGCCACCTTGCTAAGAATGCAGTTGAGACTGTTAAAAGCGTGTTGCTGTCTACTTTTTTTTAGGCGTTCTTGATGATGGGGATGATGTGCTCGAAAATGTCAATTTGGTGGAAGCTGAGAAGGCAGAGCGAAACGTGGAAAACCGCAAGGGCAAGCCTGGCTATCAGCCTTATGACGACACTGAAGTCGACGAGTTTGGAATTGTAAGTTCAAACACCTTTGCTTCTTTTTCTTTCTTTGAGGTCAGCTTCGTACTCCTTGCTGATAGAATAAACATTCTCGCATATTTTGTTGCCCTTATTAGTATGCTCTTGTTTCTCTTCCAAGCATATTCTTTTGAGCACTTGCTTCCAGTTTTACCAGTGTTCATAAAAAGCCTCCTAAAGAATAAAAATCGATGGTTTAGGTTCAATTTGTGTTATATTGGATACATATTACATCAGACCATAACATTACTTAACCCTTTCAGACACCACCTATGAAGAACTGTCTGTAAATGCGTCAAATCGATACAGCGTTATTTCAAGGCACTGGGTATTATATTGCAACAAAAATAATGTCATAATACGTTAATTTATGTGTGTTATAATAATCATTTCTAATTAATTTGTAATTAAATATCTCTTTATTCTGAAGCTGTTCATGCTCTGTTTTTGCATAAATAGAATGAAATCTCAGGCTACAAATATAGTGCAGAATCGTTTTCGGTTATGTACACTGTTAAAGGTTATGTACACGGTCCGCTGTTAAAGGGAACGCTCGAATGAGCACCCTTCATATTGCTGGCCCCCTAACGGCAAGTGGATGGGGAAACTTCGTTCGTGCATGGCACTGTTCTGTCAAAAGGAGTCGCAGCTGTCAACCACCAGTAGTCTTATGCCAATCTAAGCCACTATGCTTTTGCAAGAGAGTGAAATCCGAACATGCCCTGCACGCAAGTGTTCCCTTTAACAGTGGACCCGTCTGTACATGTTGAGCAAAGAAAAATTATACCTTTGAGGTGGGTCGCGCAATGCGGCACGACGAATGACTCGTCGAATATGCTAGTGCTTTCAGCAAAGTGATCATACGCAACAGTACACTGCAAAATAAAGTTAAACGAAGACAAACTTACTATGCAGGAGGTTCAATTCATCGAAAGCTCAATGTATCTTGCTCTTTCTTAGCCCCTAGTCGACACAAATAGCAAAAACAAGTGGTATACACAATTGCCTACATAGCGTCCCAAAGGGTTAGGGTGGGGACGAATTAACTGTCAGGATAATTAATGAATATTGCTTGAGTTCATTGAAAGATTGTGAGCAGCTGGGACTCTCGCAGCACCTGACAGAGCAGATCTCAACCATGCGCTTCTTTCTATGTGACCTCTGAGATCCGTTACGGCAGCGCATGAAACAAAGTTAACCCAAGGAATACACCTGGGCACACGAACGCCGGCATGCAAGTGCCATTACCACGCACCCAAGCCAACGAATAGGGTCACCTCCAGGATTTTTTTTAAAGATTTGCTTGTCTAGGCCACCTGCGTGAAATCTAAAGGCAGATGTTGGCCATTTCATCATATCTCTTCGAAAAATGTGATTTGTGCCTTTATTTTAGTAACAAAAAATTGTTGCTCGACTCTCTGTTTCTGCCTATAAAAAAGGGGGGGAAGGCGCTCCGCTTTAAATGTTAGCATGAAAGTTGACATAATGTAGCTTTGCTAATTATGCACTTAACTGCTCAAATCAGTTATTATTAATTTCTAGTTGATTACAACCTAACAAAAATTTTGCTCAGTCTGCTGAACAGTGTTGCTCTTGCCTTCCATCTCTGTAACAGAGCCGTGCCAGCTTGTTTCCATTCGAAGCGCAAGTATTTTTTCTGTGCTGATGACAGGTTACTAAGCATATTGGAAGTCTGTCACTTTTTTGTAATATACTATCTTTGGCTGAGTACTGATATCAGGATCTATCATTAAAATTTTCCGGTATGTTCAAGTTCTCGACCTCAAACCAGCGACACAAACGTATATTCCTGTGGCTAAACCAACTGTCTTAAACATCCAAAAGTGTTTGACGTTATGGAAATGAGTGGATGTCATTAGATCAAGCGTCTCTGCAAATGCTGTTTGGGTGGTATAGCAATGGCTGTAGCCAGTGATTAGGTTGTTTTAAAGCGCAGCTCTTAGGTGCCCGTTCCTCCGTTAAGCGGTGCTGCCGTTGTCGGCGGCGTAACCGATAGAGCGAAAGAGACTGCCCCAAGGAGTTTTCCACCATGAGATCCAGCGAGCCGCTGTGTTAGCATCTGCAATGCCTCGTGCCTGCTCGCGCTTCTTGTGACAGTGCAACGCATGCAGGCACGAGAAAGTGGGTGAGGCTTTGGAGAAGAAGACGTGCGTTGGTCGAAGGGAGACTTTGTGTGTGGAACGCTTCAGTGGACTCTTAAGGGCCCTTTATAGTGCGGCGCAGTGTTCACGTCAGCCAGCGGCAGCGGAAGTTGGCGACGCCATGTTCACTGTGTTACATTAACGTGAAAACCGAGCATTCTATACCGCACCACGTCACCTTGATGCACGCGACTTATCACAAAATGAAAACACCTTAACAGCTGCGCTCAGAATTTGCATTAGGCAGTATCATAATCATATGTGATCTTTTTTTCCTGGCTTGTTACTTGACTGTAGAGACTTCCAGCCTTGAGCTAGCAGCGACATCACCACAGCTTATATTGTTCTGATTTTACTCTATTTGCCCTTGACCCTGCTTTTAGGTAAAGAAAAAGTCTCTCTTGTACAAGTATGACGAAGAGATTGAAGGCGTCAAGCGGGAGAAGTTCAGCATAGGTAAGTTTCATGCCTGCAGCTGCGGTTTGTTTTGAAATGAAGCTGTCTCTGTAGTTAAGTGGGGATGTGGCAGTGAAAAATATTTTTGTTATTTATAGAAAAAATGTGGCATGCAGATGTGATTCATTATGCTGATATCAGTACTGATATCTCTTTTGAGCTATCTGTTGTAGTGTTTGAAGACCTGATAGACTCTCATTGTCATCCCATAATTAATTAATTAATTAATTAATTACACATTAGTTCGTGAACATTTTATCATAAGCATACTCACAAGGGCCCATTCTGGGCCATAAAGCTCTCGATTTATTTTTTAATATTCAAATAAGCACACAAAAAGTTTTTCAAATGTCCTGTACATATTGTTTTATTAACAACTTTTACAAAACGCCATTTATAAAAATCTGTATGATGTGGAGACATATATGGACAGCTTTACGCCACTCGCCAGTGTTTCAGGATCTAAGCACAAAAAACGGGATGGTTTTATCTTTTAATTGTTGAGAAATGGCATAGGGTTGACTGACAGCAACTGCACAAAAAGTGAAAGCTGAGAAAACAGAGCGCAAAGAAAATGGAACTCAAAGCTAAGAAAACGGAACTCAGAACAGAGCTAGTTTTATTTTCCATTGGAGAAATGCAGCTTTCACGTTACATTGGGCTCTAATCTCTCCACTGTACGATGATGCCAAGATGGCAGCACAGCACTAAGGGAAAGCTGCAACATTCGAATTTTCTGTAGCCTGATTTTCTCAGTTTTTGATGACAGCACACTTGTAAGGTGCTTTTTTCTCAACTTCTTCTGCTTATGCTCTTCAAATATTTCACCACAATTGTAATAGATGGCCTGAGGATCGGAAAAACAAATTCATTAAAAAATATGACATTTTGACTGAAATTATCGTTCCACTGTGGTTCTACTCCAGGTGCGGGTCCGACTGAGGCCGATAAGGAGAAGGAGCTGGAATTGGTGCGAATGAAGCTGAAGCAAAAGCAGAAGGCAAGTGTGATGACTATGCAACGGTGTGTTATCGAAAATGTGTTTTTCGAAATTTTGTCACTATGAAAGAGAAGTGTAGCGATTAACAATTTTTACCCTGATTGCTTTCGAGCCAACAACTTGTACTCACATCTTCCACATGGTGCAGAGGTTGTGGCTCCCACTGACAGCAAATTTTTTTCTTTTTCATCCACTTTCATTCCTTTTTTGCTTTCTTTTTCATTTCAATGCTTCAATTGAAAAGTACAGCTAACATTGCCTGTGTTTTTCTTGGCTTCGTTATCTATTGGACTTATACGATAGTTTTTAACAAAGATGGGCCCGGTACAGTAATCTATTCTTCTTCTCATTTGTCTTAACAGCTGAAGCGTTTTGTTCAGTTAATTATTGTAGTACTAAATATTAACAAAATTGACACCTAATTGGTTAGGCTGTCAAAGAGCTTGGGCTGTGTATAGAGGTTCATGCATGCATGGGTTGATAATGTGACACCAAGAATTCAAGCACTCTGTGTTTTAAAGCCGGCACATCTGGACGTCCTACGTTTCGTGGTTGTTTGACACCATTCGCAATTACTTTGCAGGACAGCCTCATCATGCCCGCTCCTCAGATTGCCACCGAGTACTTCACTCCCGATGAAATGGTAAGTGACCCTTCTTTTTCCTTTATGTGTTTCCATCGGTTTTAACAGTGGCTTGATTTCCCATGGTGTACAGGGAGGCCTGGTCTGAGACCAAAAATCTAAGACAGCTTTTTAAGCGTAGCTTTTATGAGTTAACAGAGTTCGGGGGTGGTGGCATCATATGCGGAAAAGCCGGCACTGGCGAGCGTCCAGAAATGTGGCCCTCGAATGTGTACTTTGGTGTCATTAGATGAAATTACAGTTTATATGTTGTTATTGAAAGTACAGTACTAACCGATCGAAACGGGAAAATTTAGGGCTAAGTAATGCCCGTAGTTTCGTTTCCAGCGTTGACAGTTTGTGTGATATCGGCGTAATTTTGACTTGAATACTTGTATCAGAGCCAACGTTACCCTTACCGGCAAGATTTGTGGCGAAATGGCCCAGTTATCACGAGCAATTGCTCATAGCAGTCGAATAACAGAGGGCTGAGCTAGTTGGTAAGTATTCATTCTAAAAGACTGCGCGTGGAAACACGAACACAAGAAAGAAGTCAAGACACCACAGATGCCAGTGTTTGTGTTGTCTTGATTTCTTTCTTGTGTCCGTGTTTGCATGCCCAGCCTTTTATGATCGTAGCAGCCGTTATACTAAAAAAAAATTGTCACATTTCTATGTAGCTTGGCATTTGTATGCAATAAGTGCCCTTGCCAATTACATTGGAATGTTTTATGCTGTGAGATTTTGTCTTATAGACTGTTATGTGTACTTTCTCCCCAGGCGACATTTAAGAAGACCAAAAAGAAAGTGAGGAAAACGCGCAAACGTGAGACCTTCAAGGCGGATGATCTAGCTCCGTTGCCTGGACATGAGGATGACAAAAAAGACCACGGATCACGGTAATATGCTTCTGAGTTTATTACAGCTTTTTTATATATTACAGTGGACCAGAACTCGAGCACTACAAGTAAGGCATTCTGTGTACAGCATGTAGAAGGACAGGATACTTTAGCATGTCATTTGCCTCTATGATGATCGCAGTTGACTGTTGAGCTAGGATCGCATGCTTTTTAGAGGCAGGCTACGAGTTTTGGTGAGCAGCTGTGTACAGTAATACCTCGTTATCTCGAAGTATTAAAAACCAAAAAAATGTTTCGAGATAAGCAAAGTTGCTGAAATTGAAGTGAAAAGTCGAGTTCTGTCTAAAAACTTCACCACTACTGATCAGCTATCTAACAGGAGTTTCTAAGCTGTATGCCATAGTGCATGTGTGCTTAAATGTGAACCAAAGTGCGATTTCTGTTAACATTGACGATGGATGCTTTTTTTTTTATTGCGAGTTTGATGCCTTTTATGGACAGTCTCGGCTGGTTTTTGCCGTCACCGTCGCCAGCGTCATGCTCCGTATATGTATAAGTATGTGTATATATATAAAAGTCCCAAAGAAAAATAATTCAGAAAAATGCTTCCGAAGTGTGGAATCGAACCAGCGACCTCTCACTCTGCAGTGCGTGGCGCTAACCACTACGCCACAAGACGCAGATCCCTTAGGTATCTAACGGCGAGCGTTATATACGCACCCTTTATCGCAGTACTCAGAGACGGCAGGCGTTATAAGCGTTTCTTCATTACCAGCGAGATAGCGTGAGGAGCGCAACGGGTGCATTTAAAAGTCGCCGGCCAGCTCGCTCGCTTCTAATATGTGCGCAGGGAGGACCTTGCCCTTCCGCTGTCTGCTCGCTCGGTAGTTGCTGCCGGGGGGGCAGATGTTTCTGCAGCGTAGCAGTGCGTCCATCACGGGCTGCTTTTCTTGCTATCGCATTCATTGCTTCGCCCTTGCGGCGAAACTGTGACTTTTTTCATTTATGTCCAGTTGTTGAAGGTTTCTATGGAGGCAGACTGTGCTAATTGTGAATGACGGGCATAACTTAAGGGTTCGACGTGATGTTGAGGAGCATTTTTTCGTGTTCTGGTATGACATTTATAGTAGTCATATATCGCCCCCTTTTGTCACCATAGACGGCGCCGCGAGAACAACTTCACGGAACCCGTCTTTGTGAATCCCCAGAGCCAGCAGTTCTTTGATGAAGCCGCAAAGCCACCTGAGGAGGAAGGTGAGTGAGCTCGTGTCTATGGCTTGCCTCAGTGTCCTGCATCTGTGTCGTGTGTCTGTGTCTGTGCAAATTTTAGTTTGGCAGTGCTTGCGAAGGCAACTTATCGTTTTGCTCACGTTTGCACGTTTGTCCTCTTTCAGACGTGGTTGGACCGGACGAAGACTTGACTGGTGTGGCAGTGGAAGAGGATGACACAGAGCAGACTCTGGAAGCTGCGCTAACGAAGGCGAGGCGGTTGCGTCTCGCCGAGGGAAGCTCTGTGCAGAAGGTGGGCATGCGCTCGTTGCAGCGCGTTAGTAGTTGCATCTTGCCAGCCTTTGTTGCTGAAGGAATGGTGACACATCTATTTTTGTATTGGTCAAAGAGACAGTACCTCACACTCCTTGCACAATTAAGGATCTCACTTTGCAGCTATGAAGCTATGAAAAGGAAGAATGGCATTTCAGGTTGATCATGAAGTTGCCCTGCATCATCAATGTCACTCCGGCGTGATGACTTAGAGCTAAATTTGCTGATAGCATGTAAGGCTAGGTGTGATGGTTTACTACATAAAAACAAAATTACGGCGCCATAGTTTGGAAAATTCGTGTGTGATCCTACTCGTTAGAACTTGGACCGAACCATTGTCCGAGCCTGTGCTGAGTCCAGCTGAGTGGTATTTTCGAGATTCCGAGAGTGCGCCAAGCAAACAGGTGTATATATTGTGAATCAGTCTGAGGGAGATTTGGTTATTTTGCCAAACTGTGGTGCTGTGTGCATTTCTTATGGCTATATTTTTGTGTGGTCTCTTGTTTGATGCCTTTTTTGGCCAAAAAGTGAAGGTGGGTGCCGCGGTCGTATAGCACAGTTAATTGGAGTTAGTACAAGTCAAAGCTATCAGTACTACAAGTTAAAGCAATAATTCTTTCGACGTGTCATGTTGCATATTTAGTTGGCATCCTTTGCTGTATGCAGGTGTCTGGTTTAGGTTCACAACTGTTTGTTACAGTAAATAGTTCATTCTTTTGTTCTTTCAAACAGATAGCAGAGTCTGCACGATTGGCACGCGACCAAGATGATGGCGAAGACAAAGCAAACGCGGCAAAAGCCATTGTGCTAAACTCCACGGCTGAATTTTGTCGAACTCTTGGCGACATTCCCACGTACGGCATGTCTGGAAATCGTGACGAGGAGGCTGAGGAGCTGCTGGTACGCGATTCCTTCGTATCTTTGTCAGACGCCGATTGCGTTTTTCTGAACTAGACTGTCAGAAGTGCTGCAAGTGACCTTTCCTATCTGATAAGAAGCCTGGCCTTCTTGCAGGACATGGACATAGACAATGAAGAGGAAGATCAAGAGGCAGGGGATGCGGCGAATCGCGGTGCATGGAACGAAGTTGACATTGAAGAAAAGCCTGTAGAAATCAAGGTACCACATTTCGTACTGATCTTTGATTCATTTGCCGTTACCTTGAACGGAGAGCATATTCCCAGGAAAAAAGCGCTGTGTGTGGAATGTTTCAAAAGTCGGTGCATTTACATAATTTATTTTGAGTTTAAAAGCAATGGTAATGTTTGAGTGAAGCAACTTTATCACAGTCGAGTGTAACCAGTAACGTTATCTGCACACAGCTGCGGATGAGATGCAGAACTTGATACCAACATCAGGCCTCCTTCAAACGGTGGTTTGGTGCTTCTTTCTGTTACAATTGCACCATTATTCTGTCAAGGGAAAGAGTTTTCGAGCAAGTTTCTCTCTGTACATGGGCTACATGCAACGTGGGCCAGTGTTCCATGCTTTCGTCGGTGCATTGGTGTACATAGTATTCAAGCTATGTTGTCAGAACACATGTGCATGAAAGGAGCCCAGCTGCAATACTTGCCTCATGTGACACGTTTTGGCGGTGGCAACATATAGTGTGTTGCGGCATTGCTTCAGTGGTAATTACATTAATGTCAAAAGTCATCCTACGATGGTTTCTCAAAATGTTTGGCAGCACTGCATGGGTAAAATGGAAGGCAACAAGTTACTGGACGTGCACTGACTTCTTGCCAGACGTTGTCTGTGTAGTGGTGCCACGCCACTGCGAACTTTCAATGAATTGCCAAGTTTTCCATTCTGCAAGAATATTAAGATATGTGCGTGTCTTACACAGGGGCGGCGCCAGGGTTTCTTACTGGAGGGGGGGGGGTGGTACCTAAGAACAGTGAGCTCCTTCAGGGAGGCGGAGAGGCTGGGAACTTATGCGCTGTGCTTTGAATATGTTTGCTGTTGGGAGGGCCAAGGGGGGGGGGGGCAGACCTTAGACGGGCAGCTGCCCCCCCCCTCCCCTCCCCTCGCACACCCCGCAGGCACTGCCCCTGGTCTTACACACACCCTACACATGAACCTGAGCTTGTACAGCTGCAGCATAAAAAAAGTCAGTGCAAGTGACCTTCTGGATCATCTACTTTCTGCCGGCCACCCCTGCTTTAAAACATAAATTATGCCTGCTGCTCATCATTGGCAAGCTTGGGCATTAAGTGGCGTGCATGGAAAGTTTGCCACATTTGCTGTCAGTCACTTGTGATCAAAGCGTGTCATGAATATTATATCTGCTGCTTCTGTTTTCAGGACCGTGAGAAAGAGCCTATTTTAGAAGAGGAACCTGACCTCTCAATTGGCATCTCCGGTGCACTAAGACTTGCAGTGAAGAAGGGTAAGATTATTAAAAGTACATCATGCAGGGCTTTCCGTTGCGGAGTCATCTTGATGTTCCTTGTTTCTTGGAATGTCTCTGGTCAGGGCTGTGACATTTGTAGGAGCTGCACTTGTATTAAAAATTCGCTCTATGGTTGCTGTGAACTGTCACGGGAACACTTAAAAGGTAACTCTCATGAAATGCGTCGTCAGACATTACTGTCTCTTCCACAGCTGCTTCACTTTGTGCTGAGGTAGTATTGTTTTCTTTGACTTATCAAACCTAAGTTCCCAGAGCAGGAATTACGTTGAGTAGGATGTAATGAATATCACATTTAAAAAACCAAGTCTGGCAGATGTCAGTGACAGTAGCAAGCGGCAAAGTTTAGAGCGGCATAGTTCAGTTTATTAAAAAAAAAAGTACCTGTTGTTGCAGCTGTGTCTAATGCTAAAGAACTTCCTTCTTAAATTAATAACACAGAGAGTGAACTTTCCCATTTATTTGTTTTGCCAAGAATAGGTTGAGCTCTATGTGCCCATAAAGTGCAAGATTGAATTTGATGTGTTAGGGTGATCTGGCTATAATGGTATGAGAAATAGGTCAAATGCATTGGCTAAACGCATGCATGCTTCCGACAAATGTGAAGCGATTTCTTTGGTAGTGGCGCTCTCTGACAATGACAGCTGTTGACCATGTTGCGATTTCTTTCTTGCATCACTTCGACTAGGCAGCGCACAAAAGGGCAACAAATACGTACACATAAAAAGACACAAACACAAGCGCTGTTCCTTTTTTTTTTCTTAAATTAATTTAAGCCATTAACGTTAATTTAAGCCACCTTTGGACCTTGGTTCACATACTACCACTGTACGTATAGTCAAAGCTCGATAAAGTCAAATTTGACAAGAATACCTCTCTTAAATTTTATATTTGTTATGAGTATATGAATTCATTATACATTGATATCAGCCAGAAACAAATCATATTTGTTTTGTTTTATGTAGTAATATGTTGAATTGATGTTTGTTGTGGATCGGCTGTATTGATGATCTATGAGCTCTCCTCAATGACATCCCTGATCGAACCTAGCTGAAGCCTGCGTGCTGTAGTTGCTTGATTTTAGCGATGCGTAATGAATGCTCGCTGCGAAGCCTCTCTGCTTGTGGCTCTGGCATATGTGTTGACCAAATGAGATGCCCCACAGGCTACATCGAGACTGGAGAGAAGAAAATCGAGGAGAGCAAGAAGCACAGTGACCTGCATGCACAATCATACACCATCGAGGAGAAGTTCTAGTAAGTACCTGTGGACTGCCTTTATGTTAAAAAAAAAGCACAAATAAGGTTTGACAGTGATAGAGGCTGGTAGGAACGACCAAAGGTGACTGGACAAGGCATAGACTTTGAACCTCTTTGACAAAATCAACCAGTGATGTAGCCGGGAACATAGGCGTGCGCAGGGTTCCCCTTCAGGGGGGCCAAGGTTCGTTGCAGCGCCCCCCTCCCAATTATGTCAATGTGTGGCGCTGACATTGCACCCCCCCCCCCCCATGCGCACACCTATGCCTGGGAAGGTACCTAAAAAAATTTGTCCACACGCCTAAAATCAACAGCAGCACAATACTGGCTGTTCCAGCTAATAAATACAAATACAAAAGCCACTTGTATGGATGAAAACAGCTTTATGTCATTAGCAACCCCTTAAAGGAGCCTTTAATCTTTTGTTGTCCTTTTTATTGTGTGGTTGGTACTGATTACATACAGTATAACCTCATTCAACGTAACCTGAAGTGACAGGGAAGTTAAAGGCGCACAGCATAGTAATGCATGAACCACCAACTGGCCCAAAGAATTACCATCCTATGACAGGGGAGATATGTTGCATTTGACAGTAGTCTCATTTACAGAGAAAGACGTGTAGATGCACAATTGCGTACAAAACCACCCAAATCAAAGTTGTTCTGTTTAAGCAATTTCCATTTACCGAGAGTCTTTGTTACATTAATCACTTTATGCCGCAAGGTCAGTAAAAGCATTTACTCGCAGTGGCTAGTAGTTGCAGATGTTGCAGCATGTGTAATGATCACTTAATAACTAGTAATAAACAATGTTTCGTTAAGCATGATTGAATTATGCTCTGACACGTTTTCTGAATTGAAGCTAGTGAGGGTTTTGAGGCATATTCACTTGGCAAGATAGATATGATCCTGATGCATGCTCTGCCATTAAATAGCAGTGCTATTCCACTTTGCCTGTTGATCTATTAAGTGAGCAAGGCTCTGTTCTTCTTCTTTTTGTGATAACTGCATGTTTGGGAGGATATACCTAAGAATAACCATAAGAGGCAGCTGCATGTAGCAAATATAAAAACGTACTAACAAATTAAAACAGTCACATAGAAAACCGAAGATAATTTCATAAAGAGAAAATAATCTCGTAGTAGAAACCTTCGATTCCCGCAACCGGCTCCCGACGGGGCTTCCCCGTCCGTTGACGTAGCGGTGATCACGTGGCCTCGCAGTGTGGCGAGAGTTAAGCTCGGTAGGAAAGGGAGGGCCGCACCGTGCTGCGAGAGCCGAGGGCGATGGCCGAGGATGTCGAGGTTCGGAGGAGGGGTGAACCTTCGAGAAACGCGCCAAGATGGGGTGTGGGTGAGGCTCTCAGTGGAGTATAAAAAAGCGTGTCAGTGTCGGTGTTCAGGAGTTTGCGCTTTCAGAATGGCAGACATTTCTCGTTCTCCCGATGAAGCCGCCCGACGTGAGCGTCAGCGACAGCTGACGCGAGAACGGGCGTGTCGTCGCCAAGCCAACCGCGATGTTCGCGCAAGGGAGGCCGAAGCTAAGCACCAACGAAAGGAAGACTTGAAAAACATGGAAGTGCGATATAGCGGGATGAAGGAGGGGCATCAGCACGCACGAACATACATAAAGTATGGTTGATCATACATAATGGTTGAACCCCCTCCCCCCCGAAAAAATGTCTGGCTACGCCCCTGGGCATCAGCTTCACTCTCTCGGGTGTTCGCGAGGTGGAGCTGGCTGGATTATGATTATCTTTTTGTTTATGTCCTTGCTTTTTAACATTTTAGCGGCAGTCAGTAACCTTTTATTTTCTTATGTCAACCGTTTAGCAATGTCGCCTATTCAAGCTCCGCGCATCGTTCTCGTCTGATCAATCTTGTCAAGGAAGCAACGCACGTGGCTTGAGAGGTTCAAATTTCGCGCGTTCCGCATCGCCACTGCTCGTAGCGCCCCCGTGTACTTCGCCACCGACGCTACGGCACGCATCTGACGCATTGCGTGCAAGGTGTACGTGGTGGTACCAGACGCTGTACCTCTGCCCTCATTAATTATCTTCACTTTTGGTGAAGGCACGTATCACCTTCCTCGCAAATACTGATTGGGCCAACGTTACTAGAACAAACTCAGTTTAAAAGCTCCGCCGGAGAGGCGGTCCGCGTGGCGGTCGTGAGAACTAGTGGCGCTGCAGTCACGTCTAGCTCCCCGCGGCTGGCGCTTGTGATCGGCGCCGCCGATGTACGAGCGCACGCGGGTTACAGCGTCGTCTGCGCTTTGTTAGCTCGTCATTTTTGCGACTGTTCTTGACCAGGCTTAGCGTCTTGTACGAAGACACGTGCATGATGTACGAAGCGTAACGAGGGCGAACAGATTAACAGTGCGGTATGCCGACTTGCTTTGCGCCGGGCTGCAAGAGCGGCTACCGCAACGACGACTCCGCTTCACGACACTTCTTCGGACCTCCAAAAGACCCTACGCCATTCAAGCTTTGCATCACAAAGATAGAAAGCTTACTGCGAAATGCAAGGTCTGTGACGTTCATTTTGAGAGTGACGACATTGTAAAGCACTATCGTCGTGTCGTTGCGGGACAAGAAGTTTTGATCCCACGTGGAAAGTGGAAACGCGCACCCGGTGCCGTGCCGCGCTTGTTCCCAGCACTTCCACCCCACATTTCAAAGCCAAAATGTTCGGGGTTTAGGCGCAAATCCCCCCAAAACGCATGGCGTCCCGCGAGAGTCCAGTGCCCAGTTTGGAGGAGCCGCCAGAAATAGAACAGCAAAACGAAAGGCAGGCGATTACCTATATACGCTACCGAGACTGAGGGTTGCATCACACTGACATTCGATCAGTTGTCAGCTGTCGCTATGCCTTCAAAGCAGTGGATTTTCGAGAGATTTTACGACGAGGTATTGAACAAGATGCGCGGAATATTTTACACTCGCGGGCTCGGGAACGGGCTGCTCAGCGCAAAAATTTGGCACGGTACACATAGAAAAGACGAGGACCAGCGCTGGTCCTCGTCTTTTCTATGTGTACCGTGCAAAATTTTTTGCGCTGAGCAGTTTAATAACTTAATACCAACTAGCCCAATCCCACACTTTGCTTCGGGAATGGAGACTTACTTGTGCAAAAGATGATTGTAGTTGGCGAGCAGTTTAACTGCGTAGTGAACGGCTACAGCACGAAACGCAAACGGCTGTCGTACAGTGTAAGAAGTGCTGCGGGCATGGAATATCTGCTCGGTGAAGTCGGAAAACTGAAGTTCAATACTGACGACTCTTCTAGCGACAGAGTACGTGCGAATAACTGCTCGGTGCTCACATCACGGCCGATCTGTTCGAATTGTTTAAGGCACCGTAGAAGGATGCGACGTATCAAGATGAGACATCGAAAATACAACTATCCGCTGAAAAAATTGCTCAGAGTCGACATCTATTCGACGTAATAGCACACTGAGATTTCATTTACCGAGTTCTCGTAAAATTTTCCGATTCTGGGTCAGTATCCCTTTAACCGTCGCGAAAACGTATCTTGTAAACATTGCAAAGCATTGGTAATGTTTTTGGAGAAAGTTTCTTTCAATAAATTGTAGACAACATGAGTACTGTTTTTCTAGGACGTTTCTGTATCTCTTGCCCCGCCACGGTGGTCTAGTGGTTATGGCTCTCGACTGCTGATCCGAAGGTGGCGGGATCGAATCCTGGCCGCGGCTGCTGCATTTTTGATGGAGGCGAAAATGTTTGAGGCCCGTGTGCTTAGATTTAGGTGCACGTTAAAGAACCCAGGTGGTCTAAATTTCCGGAGCTCTCCACTACGGCGTCTCTCATAATCATATCGTGGTTTTGGGACGTTAAAACCCCAGATATTATTTATTATTATTATTATTATTATTATTATTATTATTATTATTATTATTATTATTATTATTATTATTATTATTATTGTTGTTGTTGTTGTTGTTGTTGTTGTTGTTGTATCTCGAGTAAGTACGCTTCTTTGTACTCTATAAAGGCTTTTACAAACGTGTTGGGTTGTTTTTGGTCTAGATAAGACGGCAGCGGCTAAAATTGTGGTGGTAGTTATAAAAATTACGCTGAAAACCATCATTGGCTTAGAAACTCATATGCTTGGAAGTTAAGCGCAATGTAGACAGCTCGAATATTGTCACAGGGTCATGACGTCGACAAAGGCAGCAGTCAGCAGGTCCGAGATGAAACTCTTCATTTGGCCTAACTTGTGGCCGGGAAACTGAAAGTCACACGACAGAAATACACTGATAGCGGGGAACAGAGCGTCGACCGTCGATCAACTGACAAGCGGTCAAGCGCGGCGGCTTTTATACAGGCGCTATCGAACTTTCCAGCGATATCGCTGGTGGTGGCGGTATCTCTCGACAAAGCTGGAACATTCGCGTGCGGCGCGCAATGTTAACAAAACGATCTACTACAATCGCGAAGCTTCTCGAACACTGCTTCGCGGACAGCGTCGAGCGTTGATAACCGTCCTTGCTGGTCAAACCCGAATACATCAAAATAAAACAAGAAGTCGGCGTGGCAATATAGACCGAACATCGATTCTTAGCCATTCAATGAACAACGCACGCGGGCCAATGCATACAGACGACCTTATGCATATCCACCTAAGTATCCACCCAACTAGTACAATAAGAAAGTTGCCGCGCAGTTGCCGCGAGCAACTGCGCGGCGGACCGCAGCGTTATGCTGTGGCAGCAGACGACGCGCCGATAGTGGCGCAAGACGGAACTGCAGCGCCGCTAGTTCTCGCGACCGCCGTTCGGACCACCCTCCTCCGCTGGCGGAGATGTGGAGCTTTGAAACTGAGTTTGTTCTAGTAACGTTGGATTGGGCACATTGTATTTTTGGAAAAAAAATGTGGTTAAGTGCCGCGAAGTAAGCGGCTGTGCCTTAACCGTATGTGTGTTGAGGCCCAGGGGCCATTCCGTCCTTATCAAGGGGAGTGCTAACCGTCTCTCCTTTTATACAACACGTCAGTAAGTGTACGCCATCGGGTATATATAGTACCCCCGTTTCGACCTCCCAGTAATTGCGACCCCGTTTGTTGTCGCGTTACCGCAGCTAATTGATGTAGATTACATGGGTTTTCTTGTACTCTTCCGATTGCTGAGGCTTCTGCGGATTGGCCTTTTAATTGAAACCGGCGGTATCTGCGCGTTTTTAGCGCGGTTTAGCGAAATAGTAACTGACCACGCGAGGCCCATCCGCGTGAATTATGCAAACTTGGTTGTCGCGATTTGTGCGTGGAAGAAAACGCGCCGCGTGAATCGTTTGGCACTTTCTGGTAACTGAACGACGTTTTAACTATATGCTGCAATACAGCTATTACAGTGACGTATTGTTTGTTTACTCGTTTATTTCTTGTGCGCGATTGTGGCGCGCAGGGCGAAACGCCTGGGTGCACTGTGCGCGGTAGAAACGAGTGTTACTGTCGTCACAGCTTCACAAATCTCGTTTCTTGTCGTTTTAGTCGACTGGAATGGTGTGTCGTACGTATTACTTTTATAAATTGATTATGGATTAGTAATTAATCTGACCTTCAACGATGCACGTAATTTTTACTTTTTAAAGGCAACAGCCTTCAAACGAAAATGTAATCTAGACTATCGTTGTGCATTGTATGTCATCATCGATGCTTACATGGATGCGACGGAAGCGTATTGTGTCAAATTCTAACCGTGTTGCAGAAGTGGCGCGAAATTTGAAACATTGACTGGCACAGTGCCTCGGTTCTCCGCTAGGTAGAGCTAGCTTCCGATCACTGGATGTAAGTTAGCTCAGCTAGATCAGTGGTGCTATTCTGGACACTGCCAAATTTCGTAAAGGCGAAATTTAAGCCAATCAGAGAGGCAGTGGCAGCCCTCGAGGCCAATCAGAAATCGCCATTCGCGGAATTTGAAAATGCCCAGGATATCACCTCAAGGACAGTTATGCGATTTTTTACGTTTCATTCAGTGCGGAAAGAATGTTTGAGAAGTAAGTTGACCTTTTTAGATGGGAAGGAACTGTGTCAGTTCAATTTATACTAGACCAATGTAAGCAAAAGAAGATTAACAGTTCGTTAATCTTCCTTATAGTTCTGTGTAATCATTACTTCTTTAGCATAGGTGTAGCGGGAAAGTCAGGGGCGTTAACTACCCTACCCACCCCCGCCTGGAAAATTTTGGATTTATGTTCATATACGCACACGCACGGGGGGTCGACGCTTCCCCCATTCCTTCCATTCGATTATGCCCCTGTATTCTAGTTCATGCATCATTAAAGGAGTTGAGGCATGCAAACATGGAAAAAAGAAATCTTAATGGAATTGTTTGCCTCTCGCATCTCTACATGGCACTGACTTAATTGTCCAGGTAATACCATAAAAATTCCTTAGATTCTGTACAATGCCTAAATGTACTTACTCTGATGTTGAGTTGCTGTACCTTTCAATACTGACTACTCTGTGACTTTGCTTTATGTACCGTGTTGCTTTGTTTATTCATGCAGGCATATTGTTATGAATGTTTACTTCATATTGTTCTGACATGATGCCCCTCCTGCATGGGCCCTTCACAGGCCTGCAGTATTTTTGTAAATAAATAAATAAATAAATAAATAAAATTTAAAAAAGACAACACAAAAGCCGTTGTTTGTGTTCTCTTGATCTCTTCTATTGTGTTTGCACGCGTTCCTTACCTCCTTTTATGATGAGCTTTCTGTCGCTCTAAGCTTCATTTCTAGTTTATATTTCTCTTGTCTCTATCGGCGATATTGAGCTTTGCTTTTACGTTTTCTTTTAAAAATTGTTCAAATAGGAAAAAAGGTTCACTGATGATTGCGATACTGCCTAATGCGAATTCTGAGCGCAGCTTAGTGTTAGGGCAAGGCCAACTGTGTTTGAAGTTTTGGCTTTCCGCAAGATATCGACTGCACCATAAATCATAATTTTTGCGAAATAGGACAGCACCCACTACGCCATTATTCATCTTTCTGCGGATAAGCGAGGTACCCGCTACACATCTGTAAGGTATTGTGTGCACTTTGTTGATGCTGCATGTGGCTGATGATGAAGAAGAGTTACGGCTGAGCACTTTGCAGTGGGTGGAAAGCATTAAACCACACACTCGTGCAATTAGCATTGTGTGATGACTGGTTGTTATTTTACTCATCTGCCATGCTATACATAGGTTAACGCAATTCCTTGCCCGACATGATGCCTGTGTAGGGTCTTATTGCAAATCAGTTTCAAGCACCAGCGTAGCTCTGTGGTAGAATACTCGACTGCCACGCAGAGGGCCCAGGTTCAAATCCCATTAGATCCTGGGTATTTTTTTCACATTTTATTTTTTCATGTCTATCGGTTACACTACCGATGGCAACGGCGACGGCATTGCCGCTTCAACGCAGGAATGTGTGCCTAAGAGCCGTGCTCTATAAAAAAGTCGAGCCCCTCAGTTTGCCTGATTCTTCCCTGTCAGTGATTTATATTCTTTTATTTGTGGATTGTCCAAGCTGAAGCAGGACTGTCTGCTTTCTTTTTTCTATTTTTGAAATTTTAGTCACGCTACAACATTAGGATTAGTGCTAGGGCACGTTGCAGGTGGCAGCCATTTTTTTTTCTTCTCTTGCATCCATACAGCGATGACGACAAAGCGAGCCGCCGAGAGCGTTACTGCGGCCCGGTGTCAGACTTTAAGGAGAAGGACTCGTACAAGCCGGATGTGAAGCTCGAGTACATCGACGACGGTGGACGGATACTGAACGCCAAGGAGGCTTTCCGCTACCTGTCGCATAAGTTCCATGGCAAGGGCTCAGGAAAGAACAAGGTCGACAAGCGGGCAAAGAAACTCGACCAGGCCGTGGTATGGCACTCTTTTCTAACCTTTTGCGACACAGTTTGCCATTTATGTGTGCTAGTGGCAATTAAGAGACCACTTCTGGGCTCATGGTAAATTATAAACATTGCTACCTAAACTTCTTATATATCACTTGTGGTTGAAATATTCTGCTACGCGCGATTACCTTAGGGAAGGTAGTACCATGTTTAATGAGACGTTGGATGTGGGGCATTTCACCAGGAATTTCAAAATATATTTTAATTCTTTTTGGGAGTGCTTGCTGCCCGCAGATTAATATTGCACATAATTTGAGTCGGTCATTGAATTCGTCTAATGAAGCAACATGGCATGACTAACTGTACAATAATCAGATAATTATATCTATGTTGTAATTTAAATTAATTGCTGTGAAATACAACATAGTGTATTCGAACACTTCAAGTCGCTTTAAACTGAGTCTCCAGAACTTTGCCGTTAAATTGTGCAAATTTCATGCATTTATAAACAGTCTATCAGAATGCATGTTGCAAGGGGCTACACAGAGGAAGAAAGCATAGGAGGAAGGCAGATTATTTTATCGGTGACCCCGATTATTGATATCTATTGATATTACCTTTGAGGTCCCGTAAAGTATGCTTTGCATTTTGCCATGGCAGCTTAGCAACTAAGGCATTGCACCACTAAGCACAGGGGTACAGGTTTTACTCCCAGCCACGGTGGTCACAGTTTGATTGGAAGGGTGGGGGAACGCATAGATGCCAGTGTACTTAGATTTAGGTGCACATTACAAGAGCTCCGGCGGTTCAAAATGAATCTGGAATCCCCCACTACTGCATGACTAAAGATGTTGTGATTTTGGCACATGAAACTGCTCTATTTGCGTTTTATTGGGGACCTTGCATGAGGCATTACATGAAAATTAGAAGTAAAGGTGGGATGAATGTCATATTCTTTAAGGGAGAACGGCAGTTTCACCACTGGTGGATGCGACCTATTCTTGTATCCTTGAAAATTCCCCCATGTTCAAAAAAAAAAAAGGAAAACAAAAAGAAACATGAAAGCAAATAAATTTCCTCCTATGCTTTCTGAGATTTTCATCGATGTTGCCTTAACACGGATGTATGTTGACTTTACTTGGTTTAGATATTGTCTCGTGTGACATGCTGAATATTATTTCTTTGCACTGATGCCTCTTGCAGAAATTGAAGCAGATGAGCTCCACTGACACCCCACTGAGTACGCTCAAGTTACTTCAAGAGAAACAGAAAGAGTTGCAAAGTCCATACATCCTGCTTAGCGGAGGATCGAAAGCACTAAACCAGTGAGTCACATCTTTTTGATGCATAAAGTGCAGCTCACTTCACTTATTTTGTGCAATTCTGGTGGCCACTGCTAATGCAAATTTTCTATCTTTTTTCAGGAGTTCGCTGATGAAGCCAAAATAACAGCTTGGATCGGTTTTATTCCTTTTCACTGTAAATAAAAGACCGTAAAACATGGGATGTCTTGTGTTGTCAAAATAAAAGCTGAACATCTGGATGTTTCCTGTATAAGGAACCGAATTTAATTCCCCATATTTTATACATGTAATTGCTGATTCCTGAAACTGCGTAGCAAAAAAAAAGAATAATAATATCTGGGGTTTAACGTCCCAAAACCATGATATGATTATGAGAGACGCCGTAGATGAGGGCTCCGGAAATTTTGACCACCTGGGGTTCTTTAACGTGCACCTAAATCTAAGTACACGGGCCTCAAACATTTTCGCCTCCATCGAAAATGCAGCCGCCGCAGCCGGGATTCGATCGCGCGACGTTCGGGTCAGCAGTCGAGCGCCATAACCACTAGACCACCGTGGCGGGGCTAGCAAAAAAAAAAAAAAGAAACCCATACAGGCGTCAGATTTGGGCAATGTCTGTTGCACTGTTGCCTATGCATGCTTTTATAACAATGTAATAAACATTGCATAGTCCCCCCTATGTAATACCCCAGAAGAGGGACCTTTAAAGGTTAATGGGTGATGACGATGTAGGGCTTTTGTGGCTGTCATGCAAATAAAGAAGCGCCCGGGGACGAACTCCAAGACACATTTATTAGCAGTGTTGTAGGCGTTACTGAAAAAAAAGTAACTAAATACGTTACTCGTTACACTATAAAAAAAAATCGCAGCATATCCACGGAGTGAATGATGATGAGTGGGCGAAGCTGCGGAGGTTCATCGGTAAACCGTGAATCTTCCGTGAATTCTGCCCAGTACATCATCACCGACGTGAGATCGGGCGCGTTTATACTAAAGGTTCGATGAGAGTTATGACGACTTGCAGCTCACTTTAATTTTACATGACGCTGTGAATTTTCATTGTTTAGAAAACCATTGCTTTAGAAAACATCTGGCGTCTTTCGTTAAGCAGCTGGCGTCTTTTCGTTTTGCTTTAGAAATATCTGGCGTCTTTTCGTTTTGCTTTTAAAAAACATCTGGCGTCTTTCGTTGGTTTATTTCATCAGTCAACGGCGTTTTGAACAAAATTTTTATTGTTTAATCACGCACAGGAGAAATCTCACCAGGCACTACTTTGGAGGTAAACAATGGCTGCTAATGGGAATGAGAGACAGAAGAAGTCGGCTTTTAGCTAACACTTACACTTCTACTAACGTTTCCTACTGGAACATGCCAATGGCTGCTAATGGGGAATGAGAGACAGAAGAATTCGGCTTTTAGTTAACGCGCACGCTGCGAATTTTTTATTGTTCAACAACGCACAGGAGAAATCTCCCACCGGCACCACCTTGGAGATCAAGATCTGGTACTAGCGTTAAGACTGGTTACGCACTACGACGGGGACGAACGGGTGCCGCTTTAAGGAGCTTCGCCCCTAAAAAGGAACGCGTTACCGCCCTACGTTACTTACAAAAAAATGTAACGCGTTACCGTTACCGTTACCGAAAAAAAGTAACGGACGTTACCTCTGCCGTTACTCCGCAATCATAAATTTTAATCGATGTGTCTTTGCTGCAGGAACCCACAATAACAATAATTTAAATCTGAAATTAATTTCAGATTTAAATTATTGTTATTGTGGGTTCCTGCAGCAAAGACACATCGATTAAAATTTATGATTGTTTATGTTTCACGTAAAACTTCTAACCCAAACAACGAATATACGCAAAATGCTGATTTAACGAGTATTACTTGCTCAAATGTACCGGACGTTAGCAATGGTATAGTGGCTTAAAGTTGCCTTTAGAGTTACGTGTGATGGCTTCTGACTCTGGCACATGGTGAAGCCATTTTTCTCAATGTGACATTATACAGAATATGAGATTCAATCATCAACGCTATTCGCAAAGAAAGCATCAATGAAACCTCAAGAAATTTACAATAATTCTGATGGTGTGCTTCTGCTAGCAAAATAGATGCGCGAATTTTGTAGTAGTATAGAAATGCTTAAATGGGCTAGTCACGTAAAAAAATATCTGTGCATAAACATTTTTTGTTCACTTTAACCTGAATAATTACCGCAAAAATTGCGAGCGTTTATGTGAGGGTGTTCAAGATCAGCCTCACTCGCTCAGGAGTTCAATAACCAGAAACTTCGCTGCAGTTGCAGATAGAAAAAGCAAAATTTATTTTTAAAACAAAGTTGATAAGCCTTATCAACTTTGTAGCTACTATACCATGTCGCATATTTAGACATTTTTCAAAAACAGTTTCGTTATCTCTACAAGTTTCAAACAATGTTACTTTACTCTTTGTTGCGCATAGATTTCATACTCAAAATATCTTCTTTGTAATGATAATATTTGTGTTTTACAACGTCGTGAACTTTTGAGAACGATTGGTAATGAAATTGGTCCCTCCGGATTGAATATGTTTGATATTTCTTCCCTCGTAAATTATGCAGTTAATAAGAAAATTAAGTTCGTTTTCGGGCTACTCGCATGGGACCATGCATAAAATATAAAATATTCAATCAAATCTAAAATATCTTTTTCGGATCCGTGTCGATCTCTCGTGGAATCACCCGTTTCCAATAACCACGATTAGTACACTAACTGCGGTAATGTCTGCCGTGTAGCCACCTGCAACCGTGGTTAGCCAGCCGTTACGGTTGTTAGCTTAACCGCGGTTAAGGCTGTTCGTGTGACAGCGGTATTAAACTAGTGAGTTAAAAAGATTTTTTGTTTTTGAGTTCGCCACACAGAAAAAATTCTACGTTTCGCGTCTCGCTCGCATTCTTTTTCAGGGTTTTTTTCCAGCCGGGGGTCACGCCTATTCTCCACAATAAGGCGACTCTCGATCGGCAGCGCACCTGTAGACTGGTTGACATTGCCGGCTGTCGCCTGGATCGGCCAGAATTCCACAGAATGCCGCTTAAGTCGACGACGTGGGAGTTGTCGAATTCGACGCGGTGGTCGTTTACCATGCTATGCTCAGCGAGTGTACTCCTTTGTCACGCGAACTTGCGGACATCGTTTTTGTGTTGTCGCAGCTAGTCGCAGCCTCTCGGGGGAGTTCTTCGTTTCCCCCACGTAAAAAATTTCACGATCAGCACGTGGTATGGACCAGCCCTTGCGCTTTCTCTTCGGACGGCCTGTCTTTTGGGCACGAAAAGGCGCAGGTGCCAGCAATGCATCTGCTACATCCACTTCCACGAGAAGCATGTCCGTACAGTTTCTCATGGCGAATTATGCGGCTTTCATGAAGCTTTGTGTGGCGATGGCCCAAACCTCCACACAAGGAGTCGGTGCGTCTTAAAAAAAAGCGATTCCGCCCGTGCTTTCGTGGTCAATGCCTGGCAGGCCGACAGCAGTCCGACGCTGCGACAAAAGAATTTGTCATATATATATATATATATATATATATATATATATATATATATATATATATATATATATATATATATATATATATATATATATATATATATATATATATATATATATATATATATATATATATATATATATATATATATATATATATATATATGCGTGCGTGAGTGTGTGTGTAGAGATAGAATTTGGTTAGCAGTGCTTAATAGCATTATAGAACAAGTATAGTTACTTCCACGTAGCATACACTGGGACAACCACACATATACTTGATATGCACGTAACAGTATTGCAAGCAACACTTCTTATACATTACCCACACAATTTTATGCATGAATACAATTCTAGGAGGTGCT
Source organism: Rhipicephalus sanguineus (assembly GCF_013339695.2). Lineage (NCBI taxonomy): Eukaryota > Metazoa > Arthropoda > Arachnida > Ixodida > Ixodidae > Rhipicephalus > Rhipicephalus sanguineus. The sequence continues at coordinate 56,295,368 of NC_051186.1, forward strand.
CACTAATAGCGTTTTTTAAATTTAGGTAAGAGTGAATGCACCTTTTCTTTTTCGTAATAAGTACTGCACTTTCTTGCACATATTCAAGTCTACGTATCTTATATTTTATCTTGTTCGCTCCTAGTCGAAGTAGTGTTTCTAGTGCATTGTTATTATTATTACTAGAGACCGGATTTTAGGCAAATGCCTTTTTTGTTCCTTGCGCTCCTATCGTGCACTTTGATATATGAGCATGAATTAGAGGTTAAGAAGGGCTTTTATAGTGTTTTTATAGTGCCTATAAATGCCTATTTTTGGGGTTCGTGCCTAAATGCCTATAAGTGCCTATAAATGCCTATTTTCAAAAACGGCGCTTATATGAGCACTATTTAACCTCAAATTTCGCTTTCAAGTGCAGTTTGAAACCGTTATTCATGTTACCGGGCAATATTGACCTTTTAAAACTCTATGTGGTTCAACAGTAGCCCTCTAGTTCAACCAACTTCGGGAAAAACAACCGCTAGCAGCAGTGAACCTGAATGGAAGCCCGTCTCAGCGTCTGCAGGCGAATGGGGAGAGAGAAATGAAGATGGGAATCAGAAAGAAGAAGTAGAGTGGCGTCCATTGCCGAGGACGTGGCGGGTGGCTTGTACAGCCGGTTGTCCAGTACAGAGTGCCCAAGGAAGTCAAGAAGAGCCTTGAAGACCTGCGTGTGGTGGTGGGCAGGGAACAGGAGGTCCCTCTGTGCAGCCGCGGGAAGGTGGAGAACGAATGCGAAACCGTGCAGTGCCGTCAGGGGTAAGGAAGGTTTGGATCAAAATAAATAAGTGTGATGCACACGCGGCTATTGTTTTCTTTGCAATTTACTTCTGAAAAAGCCGCTCCGAGCTCACATGAGAAATTGTAGTTAGCCACTGGGCGTTGTTACGTGCCCAATGAAGAGCGTTTTACCACAAGAATGTTTTAAATTGGTTCATTATGAGCCGAGAAACCGTGATGCAAGAAGGCGATCTTGAAATCCTTGTCACTAGCCCCGTGTATCCGCGTTGACGAGCCGTGTCGTTTCGGCGTTCGTTTCTGTGGGATGGACTCCTCAGTGCGCACACGTTTGGAGAGGCTGGCTCGGATCACGTATCGTTACACCGCATCGCACAGCTAGAACTGCTGTAAGGGACGATGGACCAAAAAGGCACCGAAAAGGCGCCAAGCGTTGTCGGGGCTGCACTGTAAACGAAAATTAGCCGAGATGGGAGCTTTTCCAGCATATGAGCCCCTAAAACCCCCATGCCCCAATCATTTACTCCGTGGTAGCGGGGTGAAGTCGGCACATGTCGTCGTAAAACGCCCCTTGCTTAATGAGGGAGTTTATGAACGACATGACCTTGTTAAACTCCCCACGGAGTTTTAGATCACGTGGTTAGAAACTCCCTATGGGAGTTTTAGAAACCATTTTTGGTCGTGATGTGCGTGCGTGTGTGAATGTGCGTGTGTGTACAGGCATCTGTTTGCAGCGACGATTTGCAGCGAGGATTTGCAACGGCCGGTTGGTTTGTGTAGACGTGTAGGACTATTTTCTCCACTGAACCGTTCTGGTCAGAGACAAGTTCAACTCGCGCCAGCGTCCGACCGCGAACACATCGAGCTGGCTGTCCCGTGTTTGTTCTCCCGTCAAGCGGCAGTGCCCATGCACACGAGTGCAAGCCTCCGACACGCCACGGATACCTCGCTTCAACGTGCCGAGTTACGAAGAACTGCGAAGAATAGTTTCATCGGTAACAAAAGTAAGCTGTTGCGATCGTCAGCGGGTTGTTTCTGGAGTTTCACCGGCTAAAACTTCGAAGCAGTAAGAAGTAGGCTTCGCTACGTCGTCGGCATCAAGCCGGCCGGCGGCCGGTGTGAGAGCTGCGCCGGCGACGCGCTCGCCCCGACCACCGGCAACGCTTGCTTCTCGGAGTGTCACCGAACCGATGTTCCACCGGCTGCAACTTCTAAGCGGTAAGAAGGCTTCGCTACGTCGTCGGTACCAATCCGGCGGCGCGTAGTGAACTCGCACAGCTACACCGGTCGCCATGGCGAGTTCTGTGTATAGCTCGCACCGGCCACCGGTGAAGCAAAGATTATGTTTCACAGAAAATAAAAGCTGCTGGAATGAGTAAGTTTAAATTGTCTCTTTGCGCCATGCAACCACCGTTGTCAAATGTATAGCGAGAAGGCGAGCGCCGATACGAGATAGATTGAACTACAGTGTACTAGACTGAACCAACATGCGGCCGCCGCTGCACTGCGAGCAACAGGAACCGCGACTACGAGCCGTCTCGTTCGTTGTAAGTGCATCGCTCCGTAGCTTAACGCGGATAGCGGACACCTGTTTTTTATTGTGTGTGTAAAATAACGGCGACGAAAACTGCACAGCAGCAAGCATTTTGTGATCGCGAGCTGCTGTTCGTCGTATAGCCGTGCCGTACTCCTGCGAGAGGCCTAGCGACGCCGTCGGCAACAACGCGGTATACCGGCGGCGCGGCGCGGTTCTTCGTCGGTGTTGCTGAATGTGTGCTGCTGAAGCGTTCGTGCACTGCCGCTCGTGGTTCGTGTACGATTAGGTGCATTTTACGGACTCACGCACTGTACTGCTAAGGCGGATACATCCCATGCGACAGAGTGCCAGCTGATAATCAAAATTCGCTAATTAAAAAGGCGTTGAATGTTAAGCGGGTTTACAGTAAAAGACGGGTGTACCTCAGTAGTATCTATAAGCCCACCACAAATATACACGTACGCCATGAATGTTTGGTGCATAATTACGCGGAAAAGGAGTGTCCCATCCGAGCTACATTGGAGGTCAAGATGTGGTGCCTATATATACTCGGTGACCAAAGTTTGATTGTGAAGCGCGGGGCGAGCGGTTGTCAGTTTGAGTGTTGTATTACTTTGCGAATGTTGTGTGCATGTTTGTGTACGTGTGATCGAATTTGCGTGTTTCGGTGCTAATTTAATTAAAGATTCTCTGGTGCATGGTGCGACAGCGAAAAGCATTTTTTTTTCGATGGTTATAAAAATTTACTCCCATACTTACCTGGAAAAGCTCCCCTATGGATGTAAACAAACCCCCCTCAGTCCATCCAAAACCTCCGTCCTTAAGGGGGGTAAATTTTTTACTCCCCTGGACGGAGTATATAAAACCCCCATCGGGGCGTGCGCTAGAGGACAAGTCCATTTACTCCCATCTCGGCTTTTTTTTGCTTACAGTGTGGCATTGGCACGACGCGGCAATGGCGAGAACACGAACGCATGCGGAATTGCGGCAGATAAGTCTGGCATCTCGCTGCGATTAGAAGTAAAAAAAAAGATACAAAATTGCCGAAGTTGCGCTAAGCCGAGCAAAGCTCGAAACAGCGAAACTGGACCATTCTGAAGACTAAGATGGTTGCTTCTAGGTTGTATCTAGTCTTAGCTAGTTGATGCAGTTTGTTCCCTAGGTTGCTTCTAGGTCGTTGCAAGGTTTAGCTAGGTGATTCTGGGTTGTTTCTACGTTGAACCTCAGCGTACAGAGGTTCGAGTTAAACCAGACTGTAACAGACACGACACGGATGTCGAAACTCCCGAGACAGAACCTCGCGCTGAAACCAAGCGTTTGCAACTCTCAGATCTACGGGCACTGTCGTTGACGTCGGCCTTCCATCGCTTCGGGGTCTTCTCGCAGCCGCCGTGGCCTTTCCCGTTCCCTGATTATGAGACGTGTCTTCGGCTCGCCGCCATCGCTTCTCAGCCATTTGTTGGGCTAAATGTTGCCTTCTTCATCTTTAGTTGACGAGTGGTGGGATTTACCCAATTTCTGTGGCACATACCCGTTTATGATGGTGATAGTTTTCTGATTGGCACATATCCGTTTTCTGGTAGGCCACACACATTACGGCTAGCCTGAACAGCTTCGCTGTTAAATTCCGTTTCTGTGTTTTATTATTTCTCTTAAAGGCCAACTCCGGCGATTTTTCGAGGTCGATGGATCTCAAGGAATTCACTGGGTGCGTTCCTTTGCACGTTTCCGTCATTTATGCTAAATTACAGGCTTGAGACATGCGCAGATTGTTTGCGAATGAATTTTAAAGATTGTCTGCAAACGCCTTCCTGGCTTCCCACAATTATTGCCAACATTGCGTCTGTGACGTCAGTATTGGGGAGGCGGCGGAAGTGACGCAGCCGAGGGCACCGCTAACTTCGGCCGCTACAGCGAGCGTCTGCTGTGCTGGCCGAGACACTGTCATTATTAGACGCGGCACTGTCAGTCGCAGACATTACAGCTGATGCGCGGCGTGCTCACCTCTCCACTGTGCGCCTGCTAGTCCCGGCTGTCACAGTTTTCATACTCCGCGCCGGCGTGACCGGCATGCCTTGCACGACTTCCGGTTCGTTCGTAACAACGCTTACGTCATACGTAGACTACAGATTGGGTTTCGGTATTGCGCTTTTTAGCTTATTTAAAATTATTCTCCAATTTGCCGAGTATTTCTGCTATCGGGCCCGTACAGGAGCGTCTCAGGAACATAAAAGCACCATTACTTTGACATGGCCAAAAAATCGGCGATTTTTTGGCCATTTTTTGGCGATTTTCCGGCCAGCCATCTACCGCATTGAGCCATTATGGATATTACCGCATTGCATCCATAAAACGCACTAAACATCGACACGATAAAGTTTTGGGGGGTGTGCACACCCATATGCCTGCCCCGTCAAGTCCTTTTGTCTATCGTCCGAACATCGTGAAGCGTGAACATCTACAAGTATCGATGCCTACCAACTCGCTCGAGCTTCTATTCCAATGCCGACCTAAGGTCGGACCGTAAGCAACCTGCTAAGGTGCCATGGAGTGTTGTCGACGTGCCTGGTAAGCCCTCGATATGCCTTTTTTTTTTACACAAGGTCGTCGGTCCACCTCGTAACCTCACAGCAAGAAAAGATGCAGCGTAGGCAGCTGACTGCTTCGCATGAAATCGGTTTCCACAATGCATGCGATCATTCGGAGTTTTTCTTTAGATATACCCGTGAACTGAACGTCAGATGCAGAGGCGTTGGGGCGTGGTTTTATTTGTTTTGTGCTAAGCACAGGCGTTCGCGCCGGCACGTCTGCGGGGGGTGAGAAGTGTAGCACCAAACTTTTCCAGGTTGTCTGACCAAGAAAGCTGCACCAGTGAACCCCAAAGTCACACACTCTCTTATGGTGCGTAGCACTTTAGGGGCCTGGCTTGTCGTCCATCAAGTATCTCATGTCGCATGGTTGCGCTCAAAATCAAATGGTCAATACAGGCCTACACGGCAGCAATACTCAAAACCGGATTAAAATAAACGAACAAGGTCTAAAATAACATTGTTACGGCGCCTCTGGAGCGAGAAAGAGAAGCTGTGGGAGAAGACGACGAGGACTTTGTTGTTGCTTCCGTAGGCTCACTCCATCCAGTGCTCCGCCGCTGAGCGTTCTCAATAAACGCCTCCTGACTCGTAACAATATAATTAACAGAATTAACCTGGAAGTAATCGCAATAATTAACTTAATATCGCTAAAAAACGCTTCGGAAACATGCGGCTCACAGCCTGCGCCGCGCAAGGGAGGGCGCCACCGCCTCGCAGGAGCGAGCGAGGTTCCCACTCCCGTTTCTTATCAATAAAGTTTATTCTTCCGCCTTGCTCCTCCCGCCTGTGCTTCTCCGGTGCTTCATCGCTACCTCTGAAAGGGGAAACAATCTGACGGAACTCGCTGCAGACGACACGTATCTCAATTGCCGTATACCAAGCAGGAACTTGATAAAGCGCAGCAAAAAGTAGCGCGCATGTCGCACACCGAGTTTGCGAATCTATCACTAACAAGATTATACTCGTGCCAGGGAAACCGTGCATGCTTACCTGAAACACTGACGCCATCGGCGGTTTGGTTACACATAAGTGGGAACACTACGAGAGGGAATCGGTGGGTGCCCGTGCTACGCACTTACTAATTCCTCAGGTTTCATAGTAGTGGAGCTGCATTTAGCGCAGGATTTAGAACTACTACAATCGCTACACAAGAACGAGTTGCTTTTTAACAAATACGCTGTTTAAGCTCGCCGTGATTTGTCTGTCGGAAACAGAAATGATAATCATCATGAACTGGCACGCGTTCTCTACATCTTCTTCTTCATCTTCATCTTCGTCCTCTTCTGCTTCGCTCCCAGAACACGTGCGCCGATTTCTCAGGCGTGGCCTGTAATAACACTGATGGGTGAGAGAACGTGTACAGAGAAAGAGAGAGAGAAAGGAAAGAGAAATTCTTGCCGAAAAAAATTCTTCACGAGGCGGGATTCGTACACGCGTACCCTCAATCCGAATGCGAGCGGCCTAAACACCCGGCTATCCAGGCAAGCTAGTAGAGCGCAGCATAGCCTTGTATGTATAGTGTAGCAAGGGGGTGGGAAAGGGAAGTGAGCGTGAAGGTGACGAAGATGGAAAGGAAGAGGGGAGAGTAAAACATAGCATAGAAAGAATGACAGAGAGAAAGAAATGCAGAAAGAGAAAAAGAGACAGAGACAAAAAATAGAGCGACAGAGAAAAAGGATAGGAAGGAGGAGGAAGCAAGCGAGAAATAGAGAGAGATGGAGAGAGAGAAAGTGATGAACAAGGAAGAAAGATGGAAGGAGCAAGAAATAGAAAGAAATAGAGATAGAGAGATAAATAGAAATTAACAAAGAAAAAAAGATAGAAAAAACAGAGAGAAGAAAGAAATAGAGGAAGAAATAAAGAGAAAATTTGCAACAGCCTTTTTAGCATTGCACCTCCAGTTGTTGTTGTTGTGTCCCTACACATGGCTAATGCCAACGCTGGGGGATGTTGTGCAAGCTACGCTATTTTTTCTTCTCAGTCGACTGTATTGATCCTCCCCCTCCTCCTCAATATATATATCAAAACGTTTATTGAGGAAAAAAAAAGAAAAGAAAAAAGTGTTTAGGGAGCGGGTGGGTGGGGCCCCTATTCCAGGGCTCCACTGGCTTGAGCGGCCCGCCGCGCCTGGTCGAGGAGTGCTAGTTGCACCACCCGATCCCCGCTGGCGAGCAAAGTCTCCCACTGCTCCCTTCCGGAAATTTTGCCGGCTATTTGCGGCGAGTTAATTTCGGGTGGCCTGTTCTGGCAATCCCACGTTATGTGGGCGAGAGTGGGCCTGCCTCCGCACCACGGACAGCTATCGCTGTACATTGTGGGGTGAATGGCATGTTTCAAAGAAAGGTTCGGATATGTATGTGTTTGTATACGGCGCCAGTCGTAAGAGTCCCGCCCGGATAGATCAGGGTGGGGTGGACTGTACTGTCGTCGCTCAAGCCGTTGGTGCTCAAGGATGTCTCGCGGTAAGGTTTTCTGCATCCAACGTAGTTTCGCACTGCCGCCCTGAAGGACCGCAATAAAGTTGTTTATCCATTCATCCATCCATCCCGAAACGGCTCACCTTTGCGATGACGTCATCATGTGACATCATGATGACGTCATTACGTGATGACATTTTTGCATTCTCGTGTTGACGCCGCCGATGATCACTTTTCGCGTTTTATTAGGCATCTAAGGCTTTCGCCTTAAGGGACTGACAACCAATTTTTAGGGCACCTATTTTCTTTAGCGCAACGGAAAGCTAACTGGTCAGAGTGTCTAGCCAGGGAATGGCAACGCGGAAAACGCCATCAAACATTTTTAACTAGAATGTTTCTATCTGCGGCGAATATGAAGATTTATACACACTTGACAACACATGCTGCAAACGGTGAGCGCGAGAGCGTTTCGTGTTCGAGCGCGGCGGTTTACTGCGCATGCGTGCACACCGCGCGCATGCGCCGCGTTTGGACATGGGCCACTGACGGCCGCGAAGGCAGCGCTGCTTCTGACCGTGCAACTCATTTTACCTCGTAGGCAGCACACAACAAAGCGGGGATAGATAATAATATACATACTCTATTTTTGAGGACCAATTATGGCGCGCATGACAGCATCAGACTACGTGACTATATATACGCACACCAAAGTGACCGACTTCATAATTCAGCTTCAAGGCTCTTCCGCTAGGCTGCGCGACATACCGGTTTTTCTAACCTTTAAACACAATTTAATATTATAAATCCTACTCACAACGCGAAAAGGATGCTGGAATCTGTCACTATACACTTCATGGTCTTTTCATTTCTACCAGGATCTAATCGCACGTTTTGTCCAGTTGTCGGTCTCATTAATATATGCGAGCGAACATCGACAACACGACGGTGAAAGTAATTAAGGCACGCTCAGTAGCTTCATTATGATCGTCATTGAACTATTTGCACGAGAGGGCACGGCCGAAGTGCTCGAGGGAGCGTGGGCGCGAGAGTGCGTGACAGAAGAAGAAAGAGGGCGAAACATATGGTCGCGTAGCGCGGTCACCTGCCCGTCATGGTTGCCCAGACACCGATGATCCTGCTCCTTGTCTGCGCTCTCGTTTGCCAAGGTAGGTGGACCACCCTTCTGTCCCGCCTTCCAGATCAAGAGACGTAGACACTATCGGGACTGGACCCGCAGTAGCGTCCAGGAACACCACTTTATTCATAGGCTTAACATCAATACCAGCGACCAGGGGCGTGCATGTGGATATATACACGCATACACACAAACACACGCACGAACATACAAAAAGGATGGGATCTTGCGTTTCCCGAGAAGCAAAGTGCGCTGGGCCGCAACGAATACGAAGCGAATTGGACCGTCTGCGCTCCGCTCAGTCGGGTCGGTGATGGAGTAGAGTAGAGTAGAGTAGAGTAGAGTAGAGTAGAGTAGATCCTATAACTTTGGCACACACCCACGCTGGGGTTGATGGATCCCGGGACAACGAACCTCCTCCCCTCCGCGGCTGCGATGGGCGTTGTGCGTATGCGCATAATCAGGTACACTGACGTTCATTCAAGGTTGACTTGGAGCTCTTTCATTTAGGAATTCTTTAGCGTGCATTGAAAGCACGTACGATTCACGAGAGTCCTTGAATTCATCAGAATGGCGGTTGCTGTGGCCCGGATCGAACACAGGACCTCGATGGTGCTCAACGGCACAACGCCATAGCAACCGAGCAACCACGACGGGTCGGAATATTAGCAATCCGCCTCTTTCATTTTCCTGTGCTGCCCTCTGCCGTTTTGGTAGGGGTTTAGTAGAGGCCGGGACAACCGGTACTGCCAGAAGCAAAGCCTCCGAGATGAGACGTCCCGCGACGTTTCCGCTAGGGGAGAGCGCATGCAAAGCCTCCGAAATGATGAGATGTCTCGCGACTTTTCCGCTAGGAGAGAGCGCATGCGCGGGGGCGCCGTGAAAAAAAAAGCGGATACTGTGACGCACTTCGAAGTTCAAAGACGAGAGAGTGGTTTCTCTCTCGTCTTCACTACCCTTATTACAGGCGCCATCTCCTCCTCGCCACCACAAAACCCGAGGACAATGGTCAGTACTAAGCGTTGAGCCTATCAGGATTTCGCGCTTTTCGGCTACGCGCTGTTATCGGCGCTTGCGCATGTCGAAAACGCACAAAACAAAGTGAAATCAGTCGATCACGCACGATAGCCATGCGAGACAAGGCAGAGCGAGCATGCGACCGTATGGCAAAGTATTTGGACCGTATTTGGACCAATCGAGAGCCTATATATTTCGTCATGACGTCACGACAAGAGACTGCTGGCGTCGCGAATTGTGCCGAAAAGACATGAAACGTCAGGAGAGAATAACGCGCTCGTTCGTTGTGTTTTCAGAGGCTGTTTAGGGGCTCTTTAACAAGGACACGCAACAAAGCAGTCTTCGTTATTCTATAGTCGTATACAACTTAAGAAGGCAGGAGAGGCCCCACCCAGAAGACCGAAGCGCGGCAGCCGATCGCCTCCGCGACTAAAGAAATAGTCCCGCTCATGCACGCGCCGATGTTCTCCGAAGGCGGAGCCCCCGGTCGTCCCGCTCATGACGTCAGTCCCGAGTGCGCGCCCATTGGTGCAGGCTTGTGCTCATCCGCCTTTGAGAAGGAAATACCGCTGCCTTCTAACGTTGTCACCGGAGCTGTTTGAAGCCCTGGGGATCCGTTGTCCACACTTTCTAGCACAGCTGCGAGAGCGAATCCTGACGAGAGGGAGAGCATGGGAGAAGCTAAGCGGTTGAAAGGGAAGGCAACTGTAGCGAGTTGAGCCTAGTAAAGCAAAGGTAGCGATATGAAGAGAGGTGAAAATGGATAGAGAGGATGATGGCAAAGGCAAAGCTATGGCGGGAGGGGAGCAGATGGTGTGTAGAGGAGAGAGCAGGAGCACGATTGGCTGTGCTGGTGAAAGGAGTCGACTGATTGGTTGCGCTCGCTCGAGCACATGTGATGCTGGTGAGAGAGGAGAAAGGGCGCGCCAAGCGTTTATTTCTCTTTCTTCTCTTCTTTTCTCCCACTTCCCCCTACCCCCTAAGGCACTGCGCCGTGCTCCCTATTGGGCTGCAGAAATTAGGTGCCTTCTTCCTTTTCCTTCGAATCACTAATAATAATAAGCATTTGCGAAAGCGGGGGGAAGGCGCGCTGATGCCGTCAGCTCCGCTGTTTAATCAGCCTTCGCTACATTAAAGGGACACTAAAGAAATAGAAAAAAAAAGATTTTTCTCATATGAGTACATTACTCTTCCACAATTCCAAAATTATGACGCATACCGCAAGCAGACACTTAAATAGGCGATAAAATGCTGGTGGTGACGCCACCTTGAAATTCCCGCACCAAACGTCGTGACGTCATAGATTTTGACGGAGTCTACTAGGTTCTACGTAGCTTGTAACCAGTAAAAATAGAGTATACACTGACCTCTGAGCGGGCCGTAGACTTAATATAACAATCATTAGAAAATTTCGTTGAGCCACTGTCGCCAAAATAAGAAAAATACACTTTGAGATCCGTGACGTCACGCGCGGAGATTTCGGCGCGAGATTTGAATGTAAACTTCGACCTCGATTTTCTTCACTATTAATGAACGTATGATGGTGAAATAACGACATTAGAGTTTTCAGAGTACAATTGATCAATGTAAACCGATTCATTGTTTCGCTTTAGTGCCCCTTCAAGTCAATTGAAGATCCGCGTGATTTTTCGTTTTCATCTTCCACCTGCATTTTAATTTTTGTCCCGGCCTACGTACGCCTCCAGGAGCCGCAGCCAGTGCGAAGCCGCTGGATGTCTGGTACCTGGGCAGCCTGGACTCCGGCTTGCACGGCATCAGAGGGAAGGTCTACGCGGCCTCTGGAGACACGCTGGTGCTCAGGGGCTTCAGCTACGACGGTCGAGCGCCAGGTGCGCGCTGCTCTCGTTGTCGCAGTGTTTGAATAACGCTCTCGCGACTACACTCGCTTGCGACCTATAAAAAAATTACACATCATCTCCCCCTACGGGCAACCATGGTGGGATGCGAAATCATCGCGGGGGGTACGCATCGAGTTCCCGTTTCTCTTATCTGACTTATGAGACAGTGGTTGTCGAGGCGTTTGAATTACCACTTGCCGACGCTGACGTTTACGTTCGGCTTCCCGAGCCTTCCTCTGCTCCGCGGCGGTGTCGCTGCCGCTGCAACTAGCGCCGACGTTGACGTTGTTCATGGCGTTTCACACACAGTTGCACAGAGAGAGAATGACGGAAGCAGAGCGAACGCGCGCTTCCGCAGCCTTGCAGCTTCGAGATCCGCTTGCCGGCGTTGTCGTTTACGTTCAGCTTCGCGAGCGTCCATAGCGCCGTTGCGAAGGAGAGTGCAACGGGAGCGAGCGCACGTCGCATTATATACGAGCGCACAGCTGTGGCGGAGAGAGAGGAACGGGAAAGAGGAACGGGAGAGGAGAAACGAAGCGGAGGCAGCGCTCACGCCACCTCCTCCCACCTCACGCGAGGAGAGGGGGGAGAGTTGGCGCATGCGCAGTATGGGTGCGGACGCCGCAGAACGGACACTGCCCCCGAGCATAAGATGCTTTCGCATATAAAATGTAAGCTCCGCCCACAAAAGTGCGGCGCGCTTGCCCTTGACCTGTGAAAGACAGTCGTGCTAGACGGTTTCCGCTCGAACCGTAAGTACTTTTTCTCGGTAATGTAAATACTACGCATTTAAAGAGCTAAAGGTTTGTCGTTACTACCTCGAACATCAAGTTTATCTGAGCAGTGATGTCAGACTCCCTGACAAAATTTACCGGGACGTTCAAGTATCCGACCTAAAACCGGCGACACAAACGTGTCTATATGGGAAAGTCAACTATATCTGAAACAATCGAGAAGTGCTTGACGTCATGAAAATGAGTAAGCGCTATTGGTTGAAGCATATATGCAAATTCTCTCTGTGGGATGGACAGCGATTGGCTGTGGGCGGAGCTGTTCTTCTTCTTAGGTTTTAAAGGGGTCATGAAGCACACCTTGGGCTTGTTGAAAAAACACATCCTGCGGAAAGCTGACACGGCTATGAACTGCTCTGCCAAATACTACAGTCGTGCGCGCCGCGTAAAAGCCACAAGCGGAGCGCGAAGTTGCCGTTTTCCCAGGCGCCCTCTTTTCAAACAGAGGCCGGTTCTCACTCTCGTCGGTGGGCGGGGCGTCTGGCAGTTTACGTCGCAAGGGACATAGCATGCTTATTGGCCGATAGCCGACGTAAATCGAGAGCGGCGTTCGGATCAGATGCGCTTCTTGCCGCGGGGTGCCGCCACTTGCCGGCGCCGCACTCCTCAGTACATGGTAGCCGCACTCGCGCAAGCGAATCACAGCGGGAGAGCGATCGCGTTTCATGACGCGCGCTGGCGTAACTTCTTTCCCCCATGCCATCCCTCCGTGTCTAGCTTCCAGTGCGCTCGTCGGCACGAGAAAAGAGAGAAAGCGCTCGGAGCGTGCGCCAAACCCCCGTAACTCCGCTGATTCTTGACGGATTCGAGAAATTTTTGCGGCAATCGATTCGGGAGGCAGTAAACTCCGATACTGAGGTCATTACATCATTACTTGGAAAAGTGGCTCATGACCCCTTTAAGCGAGTATAGCCCCTGCAGGCGCAAATTATGATGCACTCGCTGCAAATGTGTCAAATTCGCCTAGCATAGTTCCAAGGCACTCAGTATTACATTCCGAGAAAGAAAATGAAGGAATGTGATGTTTTTTCTGAATTTCAGTAACAAACCTTAATTAGCTTGTGATTAAATATTTATTGTACTTCAGTTAGTAACGTTCCATTTATACATAATAAGAATGAAATCGTAGGCTCAAACCGTGTGCGCAAATAATCTTTGCTTGCATTCATTTCAAGAAAAGAAAAATAATACTTTTGACGTTGGTCCTGGAACGCGGCACGTCGAACGACCCGTCGAACATCATAGTGCCTTCATAAAGTGATTGGTTACAGTCATACACAGCACACTGTGGTTAAGTCAAGACATCCTGACTGTGCAGAATGTTCAAATCATCCAATGAGCAATGTACCTTGCTCTCTTTTGGCCAGAAGTCGACACAACTAGCATAAACAAGTTGCGTACACAAACGTACGTAGCCATCGCTGCTGAAGGGGATAGACAACTGCCCGACATGCTTACTGAATATTCAGACAAGGCTTAAACATTATTAGTGCACCGCTGAGTATAAATGAATGAATGAATGAATGAATGAATGAATAAAACAAGCTTTAATTTCTATCGGTTAGCACACATCCTCACCCGTGACTTCTTAGTTGATTGAACCTTGTACATACTTTTGTGATCGTCGACCTGCACACACTCCAAACGTGGTAACCGATAAACGTGATTTTGTGCACCTCTATAGTAAGGGTTACATTAGATTAGAGTGCATGCATTCTAAACTTGGTTACCCTTACTATCGGTGTACAAAATCACATTTATCGATTACCACGTTTGGAGTGCATGACCCAACGATGAACTGCAACAAGAGCACCGAGACGGTCGATCACGTTACGAGGGGACCTCCCGATTTTACCGATTACCAGCGTTTAACTAGCTTCTACATGTTTCAGGAGCCCGCTTCATCATCGGCAGAGGAAACTCACCCGACGGGAACGGCATCGTCGTGAAAGATGACGCTGGCAGGTAAACACCTGGTGTTCTATACTTAGTGTGACGTTCTCACGCTTTCCACCTTCCAATGCTGCTTTTTGACATACTAATGATGTACTGGAAATGTTTAAGCACTGAATTAATTCATGTTTAAACTGGATATGGCGCGCACACAGACACGGACACTAGAAAGAAAAACGTGAACAATAGAGGCGCCTGTTCACGTTTTTCCACACCTGGCGACAAATTTCTGTGGCAGCACAGCCAAAGCTACGGCGGAGATTCTGCACGTGTCACTACGCCAAATAGTCCGTTTGCAGGCGATTGTTTACGGGTTCAGGAAAATGTGAAATCGACACCAGAGAGCCCGAAAGCTAGAAAGAGCCAAAAACGAAAATCCTTCGCGGGATAAACTTTCTCACTTACAAGGCAGAGTGTCCCGAGCATAATGCCTGTTTCGTTTATTTTTGTTTTCTTTTATGCTACGTAGTCTACAAAAGTTTGCGTTCACGGACTACATGCAGCAGCGTAGTAAAAAAAGTGTGTGCTTCGGCTCTGTAGCCTTGGCTGTGTTGCCACAGAAAGTTGTCGCCTGGTATAGTGTACATGTTTGTGTGCGCGCCTTATCCAGTTTAAACATGAATCAATACCAATGAGCCCAATTTGCCGTGCTACTGCATAAATTACTGGGGCTTTTCTCTGCCAAAGTAACGATGCGATTGAGTACACGCATTATGTTTATATATTCGGACACGTATTATGTTTATATAAACGATGTATGATTTGCATGTACAGATTAATTGACGCATGGCCCTGCCGTTGTTTATAAAGTGAATTCCAAAATTTGGCTGCACAGCAGTGGTATTAAAAACTATGGCTATGAAACTGGTAAATTATTTTGAAGGTAGACGCAGTTCCATTACAGCTCAAAATTAGTTTCAAATTGTGTTATATATATATATATATATATATATATATATATATATATATATATATATATATGCCACACAAAGAATAATTCAGAAAACTTTCCGACGCGCGGAATCGAACGGGCGACCTCTGGCTTCGCAACGCGCGGCGTTAGACGGTTAGGCCAAGAACAGTGCCGTCTGCTAGCCTATTAACGGCAAGCTATTTATATACACCATTTACTTTAGCATGCTTCCTGCGCGCGTGGCGCGCTTTAAAGATCGTCGCCCCGCTCCTGCGAACGCCGTTGCTTTTCGCCTTACAGGGCGTAGTCGCCTTCGTGCTCTTGTCTCGAGGAAAGAAGGGGCGGCCGGTGGGGTGGAACGGGGGGTACGAAGGTCACTTCGCTCGCTGCAGCGGCCGCGTCTACGAAAGGAGCGCGCTGTTCAAACAGAAATAAGTAACAACTGTGACAATTAGTTCGCGCTCGTCCTGTGTGTACCTGTTCGTTCGTTTCGTGCGTCCTGCTTTATGGTTGAGCAGTTCGCTTCAAGTGTCAAGCTGTGACGCATTAGTTCGCGCTCGTCCTGTGTGCGTTCTTTTCGTGCGTCCTTTGGGCTCGAGCGACGCGCTGGCAATTTCGAGCTG
Organism: Rhipicephalus sanguineus; assembly: GCF_013339695.2. NCBI lineage: Eukaryota > Metazoa > Arthropoda > Arachnida > Ixodida > Ixodidae > Rhipicephalus > Rhipicephalus sanguineus. The sequence goes on from NC_051186.1 coordinate 56,310,960, forward strand.
CTTTCCGTTCTTCGCGTTACATTCCAATTTATTGCTATCGTATTCATTGGTTCGCCGTTGCGGCGAAACTGACTTTTTTTTTTCTGTTTCTTTTACTTAGCTTCGAGGCACTCAAGGCGTACCGTAACCAGACGCTGGTGCTCAAGCTGACGGCTGGTAACAAGATAACCGACTTCAACTGGTTCAGCGTGTACGACAGAAAAGCAAAGGTAACGCATGCGACACTTGCAGCAGAGTCGCGAATGAATTGAAATTTGCAAAAGAGCGAGCGCCCCCTAGCGTACGTACTTTGCAACATTGGTAAGTTGACTTTGCCGCGAGAATAGTTTTCCGCACGAAATTTCTCGTCCATAGACTACTACTTTCGCTCTAACCGCGTCCGCCCCCTCCACATTTCAGCGAACGTGCGTGAGCACCGCAAAGGCTTTTCAAAGCCAGCGCGTCAGAACTTATTGCATTAAAAGGGGCCATGAAACGGTCACCCAAAAATTTGCGGATTTCAGCGAAAAATTGAAGTACAGGGTCTATTTTGCGTATACGTATATGAAAATTACACCATCTCCCGCTAAAGGGGACCATGAGGCGATGCGAAGCCGGAGCACTTGCACGATCTTGTTCCGTTGGCGTTCGTTGGGCATGCTACCGACCTCGCGTCGTGGAACGCGAAGAGGGACGCTACGCGCGTCGTATCTTCCATCTAGCCTGGCCGTTAATTCTCACAGGGCGAGCGGGGAACGCGGTCGACAGGCGGGCGAGAGGGGGGCAGCGTGGGAGCGGAGAGAGAAGCGGAGGGGACGCGCATGCGCTCGAGCTCATCGCGGCGTTGCGCAGGAGAGAATTTCGGCATGTCTAGCCCGCGTTTCAGAGGAAGAGTGGAAAGGGGGAGGGGAGAGGGAAAGCCGAGAGGGAAAGTGGAGAGGGGAGGGGAGTGGAGGTGTGTGGAGAGGGTATGCGCATGCGCAGTAAGGGTGGTCACGCCGCACACCACCACCACCGGATTGAGCTCCGCCTTAAGATACTTCGCATCTAAAAAATGAACCGCAGAGGAACGTTTCAGTGCAAAATAGCCCTAGAAGTCGCCGGCTATAAATGCCGCCCACCGCCGGCGGCCGCCGTTTTGCGATAGCGTCTGTGAGGTCATGTGCTTCATGGAGCAGAGCCGTCGTCTTCTACCAACGTTTCAGCCGCTGTAAGTCGTTCAATTTCAGTACCAAGCCGAACAAAGGTGCAACGGCTCGATTGCACGCGCAGTTGACCACGGAACAAAATCTTTCGACGGAATGCGGACGCCCGCACAGGAAGCAGCTTGTTACGTCACGGCTCGAGAGGGTGCCAGTGTTGCCCGACTATCACGCCGCTCACGTGATTATAAAAATGTTCAATTTTGTAGCGTTAAGGCTGTTTCACATGCCGCGATTGCAGCGAAGAAAATCGCTCGGTTCGTTCTATTCGCTCTGTTCGCAACCGCCGCTAATGGCGGTTTCGTTTCACATGGACCGCGAATGGTCTGCGATTTTTGCTCTGCGACTGGCGCGGCGCGCAAAGTTGCTTGCTGCCGTTGTTCGTGGCAGACACGGCATAATTTTCGAATGTAATGTAACAATCTGTGTGTTATGATATTCTTAAATTTTCATCACCGGTAGCGAAGAGAACGCCTGTCTTGTCATTTAAAAACACTTTACAATCTAAATTCACTTGAAAATACGCAACAACGGCCATAACCAAAACAAACTCGTTGGCGCAATTTCGACGGCTCCGCCGGGTCGGCACAATTTCGACGGGTCTCGACTGGAAAATCGCTCCGCCGCTGCGAACAGAGCGAAAAATTTCCAACATGTTGGTCGCTCGCCGCTGACCGCTGCGGCGAGAGCGATCGGCCTTTTTTTTCGCTGCGAGCGAATTCGCAGCCTGAAAATCGCTCTGTTTTGTGTCATGTGAAACGGCCTTTAGCTACACTTGCCTAGCCGGAGCCGATTTCGCGTGGAGGGTCATGAGCCGTGCTGCGCATGCGCGAGGATCTGTGATGTCACACAGCTGGGTCACCGGAGCTGGCATCTCACGCGCTCTCTGACACCGCCGCGCTGACTCCTTACACCGCTGACTCCTGACTCTCTGACACCGCGCGCTGACTCCGCCACCGCCGCGCGGGGCTCGCCGCTGCTGGTCTGCGCCGCATTCGAGAGGAGTGACGTCGTAGCCATATATAGACACAGTGGCGCCGGCGCGTGCGCAGCTATTCGCCTTCGCTGTGCAGTCGCCGTCTGACACTGCGCTGGGGCCGCTTGATAGCGCCTCTGACTGGCGTTTGCAGGTGGGTAACGCCATGGAGAAGGAGAGCGCAAATGCTGCTCGACGGCGCAGTAGAGCCGAGAAGCTTATCTCATCGCATCCCGAAGTAGTTGCCTGGTAATTAGCGGTTCAGCGTACGAAGAATGAACAGAAGACTAATAATCCTAGACAATCTGGAAAGCTAAGAATAATCAGCTGAACCTTTGCTAATGCTACGTATATCCTGGCATAGCCGAGCTAAGCCACTGCAAATTTTTGATTAAGTGCTCGACCAAATGCGCTAAAATTTCGCCAGCTTGTTTGTAAACGCACAAGGATTAATCCACATTACCATCGGAAATTCGGTGTCATGACCCGTTTAATGTCACGCCTCATTCTAAGCTCCGTAGTGTGCAGAGAGAAAGGGAGAAGCGAAACAAAGGAAAGGCAGTGGAGTGTTGAATGTAAAATATATAGCTTGTTAAGCTATAGACCAGAACACAGCGAATTCCATGCGCATCGCCATATTTGCATCGCGCGTCGCGCCATCTATCGCACACGCGACGAAACAACATGCGCGGGCTGCCACGCCAGCATACGCTACACAGAGCAAACGTGAAACTCCCGAAACTCAGCCCGTCGGAGAGCGTGTTTCGCGTCTTTTCTAGCCTGGACATTTTCGCTGATTTTATTGGAACATCAAGAACATCTTGCTCATGCAAGTCCACAATGTATACAGTACGTGCTGAGTCGGCTGCGGAAGCAACCTCGTCAGATACGTACGCTGTTACATTTGTAAAAAAAAAAAAAAAAAACGTTCTCGCAGTAGTACACGTGAATCGTAATTGCAGTGCAGCTCGCGAAAGAGTGAAACGATATTTTGTTGCCCCATAGGACAAGTTGTGCACAAAGGTTTGTGAAAGCTCATCATTTCAGCACGCATCGCGTAATAGAGTACGCTTTACGGGTAGCTTCGCGGAACGTAATTTTTGTTTCACGAGCGCTCTTACAATAATGCGTCTTGCTCACAAAAGCGTGCTATCAGAGAGTATAACTTGCAGTATCGTTCACGATCCCTTTTGGAAGCTACCTGCGCGATTTTATTCTTCTAACGATGGTGCTTTACAAGCGAAACTGCGCTACTCTTAGTTAAGCCGGTTAGCTACGCCTGCGACGTAAAGGACACTGGCGCGAGTACTGTTTACTTACGTGCCAATATATGTATTATGTGCAGCTGGGTGCCTCATGTCCAAATAAATTTGGCGATCAAACACTGACATGAAAACACGAAATTCTGGCCAGCTGTTGAGGAGCACCGTGCCTTTATTACCTTTTGAAGACGAAATCTCGAAGGCGTGGATGCCACCAAAAGCACTAAAGCTTAATATTAATACGTTGAAAGTGGCAAAGCATGCTGATTGCTTGTGCTTGAAAGCACTACCTTGCACTAGGTTTTCGTCACGGGAAACGCTCAAAGGTATGAAGTGCACCCCCACACAGAGCTATAGCGCCTGCCTTCAACCCAGCTGCGTGTCACGCAAATTACATTCGCAAAATGAAATAGGTGGGCATCACACTGCAGAATACACGCAGTTAGTGTACTTACTCGCGCATTTTCACTCGGCTCCTAGATTTTCTGCTTGAATCACTGCTATCCACTCGCGGCGAAGCTGAAAACAACGCACCGGCACTATTTCCGTGGCGCGTCGTAATCGTCGCAGACAACGCTAATATCCTCTTGTTGCGCTGCTTGTTTTGACATCCAAAGACAACGCAGTAGTGCCCAGACGAGCTCTTATACGCTGAAGCGGCGTGAACGGGTACTTTTTCGCACTTTAAAGACTCAGAACTGCAGCTTGCCCTGTTTACTTGGTGCAGCCCGCGCGCGCCTTGGCTGCCCGCTTAGCCCGGCGTCTGGGTGCGAGAGTATCCGCTCGGCTCGCCAGCAGCCTAGTTGCGAGACAGGCGTGCTCTGGTGTATAGTCTGTGGTCGAGGCTGTGCGTTTGCAAAACATAATTTGCAAAGTGTCAATTATCTGCAAAACGGCAGTGTAAACGCTCACAGCTAAAGAATACAAACTGTTGGAGGAGCAGGAATTGAGATGCTGTCACGTAACTACCGCGGTAAGCTTTGTTTGCGTGACGCACTTCAAGCATAATTCAGAAACATGCTCGGAAGGTTCAGGGTTAAAGTCCGCGTATAGTTAGAAGTAGAGTGTTCGATTACATGCGTGCTCAGAAAGCCCAGCGGTCAAGTGCCGAGGCATTTGGTAAATCGCGGATTCGAGTCATCATTCGCTTTATACCGTGATGTTTCTTAAGTATTTTCTGCGGAGATCTCCGTGTATTCTCATGGAATTTTACAATTATGTTTTTATTTCATTTTTTAAGGACCACTCCAATGTGACCAATTATCCAAATTTGCAACGTTTTAGCTTTACAGTGTCACAAACTCTTGACTTAATTATCATAATCATATACTGCTATATGTTCTCCCATGTGGTCTAGTCCGCATGGGAAATCTTTGTATTTTTTCGTGTTTACTTTTTATGAAGCACCCTACAAAGTCGCCAGTTATCCACATTTGTCATATTCTAACGTTGCAATGCCATTATATCGAATTCTTCTCCAACCACAAGGCAGTATACGTACGGACACGATTTTCCCGCAGATACTTTCCAAAGAATTTGCATTGAAAAAACGTTTTTGTTTTCAGTTCTTTTTTAAGGGCCCCTAAACCATCCAGAGGTCGAAATTTAGTTAAGGTGTTGCAGTTGTGCACGAGTCTACAACGAACATGTGGCCGCGAGAGTTTTTCGAAGTGGTGCCCTAACAGCGGAGCAACACGAGTTTGATGATCGAAATGCGGCCCTCGCTCGTTTCGCTCTTTCCTTCGCTACGCTCCGTTCGTTGGCTCGTCTTTCCTCCTGGCTGAGGTTCCTCCTCGCCGTGCGAGGAGAATAAGCATGGGAACGCGCGTATCTGCAAACAGAAAAATGGGTTCTTTGTGCTGCTGACATGATCAGGTTCTCCCGGTGACGTCACGACCAACGATGGGTATACAGAAAGGCCCGGAGAGGAGCATCACGGTATTCTTTTTTTAAACATTGTGACGTGCCCGCGGCGCGTAGCACTGCCGCGTCTGGCACTGTCGATCGTGACGTCACGCTGAACTCGATGCGTGCGTTTACTTGAAATGGTAAAAGAATATCGTGGGTGGTTTAGGGGTCCTTTAAGTATCCTTTGCATCTCTAACGCAGAGGAGCTTTGCTCACGTTGAAATTCCGGCCAACCTACATCTGCCGAGGGCGAGGACGGTGGCAACGCACATGATTGGCGACCACGCCAACGCGACCGCCATCGTCATCGAGGACAAGAACACGTTGCTGCTGAAGAACTTCTACTTCGACGGCTCGGTACCAGGTACGGCGGCTTCATAGCCGTGGATCAGGAAATCGCATTGCTGCCACCACCTCGCGTAACTTTGAAACAGTTTCATGTTTATGGGTACAGCGCGAGAAACGACGAAGACGGAATAGAGCAGAAGGGACACGGACGAGCGCTGACTCGCAACTGAAAAGATTTATTTGAAAAACACATGAACGTAAAAACAAAAGAAAAAAACGTATCAAAATTGCGTAGAAGTGTTAAAAACTAATGGAAAAAGTAACATAGCGCATCACCTAAAGGCACCATGCTGAAATGATAGGGGAACTCCGTGTCCGTAAGAGACAGCGATGCCTCACGCATGTGTCACCCATCTTATTAACGTGGAATGCCTCTATCACTTCTCTAGTTGTCTGGGAACCAGGCCCGTAGCCAGAATTTTTTTTCGGGGTGGTGGGGCACTTGCTGATAACGTTTACTTTTTGAGAAAAACACCTATTTTTAATTTGGTTTGGTAAAAACGCCTACTTCACCAAAATTTCGGGGAGGGGGTAGGCCCCCCCCCCCCTGGCTACGGGCCTGCTGGGAACTATGTTTTAACAATATATCTGCAGCGGCAAAAACAGATGAGCAGCCCCACGTGTTGCAATGCGATGCCAGATGCGAAGCGTTACGATTCCTCAGTGAATTTTTGTGCTCTCTTAAGCGCATATTAATGCATCGGCCGATGCAGAGATATTGTTAAAACATAGTTCCCAGACAACTAAAGATGTGATAGAGACATTCCACATTAACCGAATGGGTGACGCATGCGTGAGGCATCGTTGTCTCTTACGGGCAAGGAGTTCGCCTATCTTCTCAGTACGTGTGCTGTTAGGTGATACACTACGTTGCTTTTTCCATTCGTTTTTAACACTTCTACGCAACGTTGATACATTTTTTTTTGCTTTTACGTTCACATGTGTTCTTCAAACAAGTCTTTTCAGTTTCGAGTCAGCGCTCGTCCGTGTCCCTTCTGTGCTATTCCGTCTTCGTCGTTCCTCGCGCTGTACCCAAACATGCTACCGTACCAACCCGCCCAACTTTCAATACTGTCGAAGCAGTTTACCTATCACGTTCATTGTGAACCTCTCTGGGTATTACTGACAGTGGCCGCCAGGGGCGTAGCCAAAGGTGGGAGGGGAGATAGGTTCCACCACACTTTACAGGTATGTGCGCTCTCACTTGTGCGTGTATATATACACATGCAAAATTGAAAAAAAAAAATATCGGCAGATACCACGACTTCTGGGAATCGGTTTCATGCGAAGCAGTCTGCAAGCAATTGTATATGCTGCATTTTTTTCTTTCAGCCAAGCGTTACGATGTACATCGATGTGTATTTGTAAGTGTAGTAGTAGCGTGCACATCGTGGGCTTACCAGGAACGTCGACTAGACTGGCGTTTAAAGGGTAGTTTATAGTGTGGTGTAATGTCAGCACTCACGTTAGAGCACATACGTCAGTATTATCGAAACGAAGTGCACTTTACGGTGCGATGATGGACATATCAGTCAAGCGTTGCTCCGGGGTCGAGAAACGATTGACTATAGCTTCCAACTTCATTAGCTTCATCCAAACCTTCATCTAACCTGGCTACGCCAATGGTGGTCGCCGCTGGGTGCTGGCATAGAAACGAATGGGTCCCTCTTAAAGAAGTCGGTTTCGCCGCAAGGGCGAATCAACGAACGCGATAGCAACAAATTGTAATGTTATACGAAGTAAGGCCGGCAGCTAACTCCTGTAGCATCCGAGTTGACGTAAGACACGTAACTCAACAAAACGCTGGCGTAAGGCGACTCGCCCACTGCAGCGAGCGAAGCGACCTTCGTTCTGTCCATCGCTTCAACGCAAGCACAGCTGAACACACACAGCGCGTACAAAAGGTGTGAGGCGTGTGCTGATCCCTGTCAATACAGTGCGCGCGCGAGCGCTCAAAGTACGCAGTATCCGCCGGAACCACGCAGCCCCCGCCTCGGGGACACCCAGTGGGCCTTCCGGGAAACGAAAAACGACCGGCGCGTTTCCTCTCTGCTTGAGCTGCCGATCGTCGGCTGCACTCGCACGCTTTCACTCGCACATAGAACTACGACGCGCGGGGCGATGTTATCGCAACCTGGACTTTTTACGGAGCCTCACGGCGACGTCGACGGCGACGGCAAATGCACTGGAGTGTCCATATATTTGTTATCGCAATAACAATTGCAGCAGATTCGACGCGTTAATGCGCACCTAAATTCTGTCATGCCACTTCACACTTGAAACACACCACAGCGCTTGTGTTGTTACCTATCTTCGTCCCGTCCGTTTGCGTGCTGTTTTTTTCCCGTAATGCCACTCCAGACGGCCAACTGGCTTACTGGTGTGCATTTGCCGTATTACGTTCACTCGCGGGTTCTACTTCCGGTTTATGATCACATCCGGTATGTGTGTCGTCTCCGGTTTTCACTTCTGGTCCGTGCTTAATTCCCGGCATACACTTCTTTACGCTTCACTATCGGTGAATGCCTGGGGCTATGGAAGGGGAAAATGGTCAACATCGTGGACATCGCACAAATGTTCCAGAATGTGACTGGTGCCCTGGAATATTACGACCGAAAAAAAAAACGACGTCACGTCAACAGGAGGCTGTCTTCGTGACAACGAGCATGTCAGTGCCGTATAGGATTTCATATGACAGTACGGTAGGAAAAGAAATCACGTTAACAGGAGGCGCTGTCTTCGTGGGAACGAAAGTAATGGCATAACCATGGTATTTCGGCAAGTGTGCCGCACCTGTATGGTGCCTAGACCATAGCACCAGCATAGATGAAGGGGAAGGAGATAGGCGGGAGCGTGACGTGACAATATTTAAGCCTAGTCATAAAATATTTAAGGGAGAAATAGGCTCTGGTCACGTGATAGCAAGCGCCACTATTTGTCGGTAGCTTTTCTTGCTTCTGTGACGGGCTCCATACGGGGGCCTAATGCTATCCAGGAGTCGCCGTGCACTGGTCGGGAGGGACGGCGTCAGAGGACGTCGGCTTGACGAGCCTAGCGGAACCACGTGACGCTCCCACCTAGTTTTCCTTACTTCCTCCATGCGTTCGAATGTGGCTTAGAATATCCTTTAACATTCATCTTTTCTTTTTGTCGCTGCATGCAGGCACGCACTTCCTAGTTGGAAAGGGTAACGAGCCAGGACTCTCGAAAGGGATAATCCTGCATGAAAAAGGAAGGTGAGTTTTAGAGGCTGCAGATTGAGTGTAGATACTATAGACTTACGTGGTAGCGTGAACCGAAGCAGGCAATATCAGAGCTCTCAACCTCTGTATACAATACTGAAGGCTGCACTTACTATAGCGGTGTAGTTGCCCCAAGCTTGTTTCGCAGACATGTCGGTGTCGGCGATGTTGGTTGTGAGCGAAAATTGTTGTCCGGGAGCGAAAAATCAGAATTTAAGGGAAGATTCTGAACAAGCTATGTACCCAAACGAGGAATTTTATTTCTTAATCTAGTGTTTACGCGCCAAGTATGTATAGTCGGCGTCATAAGCTTAGACTGTATTCGATCGAACTGCGCAGTATACGTATTGTTATAACTGAGCGCGTTTTTAGAGCAGGCCGCAAATTTTAATTTAGGCTGCGCCTGCCGAAGCAGCGGTAACATTCGGCTTTTTTTTCTCGTGTCTCGTGGTCGCTAAACTTTTGGCGCTAAAATTACCAATCGGTCTAACTGAACACGCTAGCTGTTAAAGGGGTCACGAACCATCCCTCAGGCTTTGTGAAGGAACACGTCCCGCGGAAAGCAGACACTCCTATGAACAGCTCAGCCAAATATTGCGGTGGCACACGGCAAGGAGAGTTCAGAAGCGGAGAGCGAAGTTGCTACATTATCAGACGGCCTCTTTTCATACAGATGCCTGTGGTCACTCCCCTCAAAGCTGCCGGCGCATGCTGTTTGACTTAAAACAACAGATAACATGCTATTGGCTAATAGCCGGCATAAATCAAGAGCGTCGTTTAGATCAGATGCGCTTCTTGCCACGGGGTGCCACCACGTGCCGGTGCCGCGCCCCATAGTCTGCTAACATTACACAGTAGCCACACTCGCGCGCATGGGAATCGCAACGGGAAAGAGCGATCGCGTTTCATCACGCGCGCTCAAGGTCATGGTGCCACTGACGTAACTTCTTTCCTCTGTACCATCCATCCCTGTGTAGATTCCAGCGCGCTCGTCGGGATTAAAGCCCCTAGATTTGTTTTTGAGAAATCTAGGGACCTTAGTCGGGAAGAGAGCAAGCGCTTAAAGCGTGCTACAAATCCCTGTAACGCCGCTCGTTCTTGACGGATTCGATAAATGTTTACGGCAATCGATTCGCGGGGCAATAAACTCCGATACTGAGGTCGTTCGATGATCACGTGGGAAAAGTGATTCAGGACCCCGTTTAGGGCGCTACTCGATAAGCGTGTGATCTTGGTATATGCTGCTTGCCCTAATTAGACGCGACTCGTCGGACACGCAGTAACAGCGCATTAGGAATGTACGCCGGCGCGAACCTGCGTCTCACGCTTCCCAAGAACATGACCGTGGACGACATCGACTGGTTCGCGGTCTCCTGCGCCAACTGCACCAGGCCTCTGGTGCACGGCGCCATACCGAAACACATCAACGTGCCCGTCAACGCAAGGTTGATCAAGAGGAAGGTAAGAGAGAGGAGCTTTCGTGTTGCAAAATTACTGGGTGTTTTATAGAACTCTTACTACGTCTTGTATGCCAAGGTCATTCATCGCGTCGCAATGACCTTGAGCCGCCGGAGCACGAGTGTGGCAGGCGTGACGTCACGACACGTGATCCACCGCAAGAGACGTCGCAGCTGCGGTACCACGTGACCAGGCGAAGGTTTATTGAAACACCCCGTGCACATACGTTTTCCGTCGTGATGACTAGGTTTAGAAGAGTTAGGCGAAATTTTCTCTGCAATAATAATTGTTGGGAATTTACGTTCCCAAAACCACGATATGGTTATTTGAGACGCCATATAGTGGAGGGCTCCTGAAATTTTGACCACCTGGTGTTCTTTAACGTGCACCTAGATTTATGTACATGGGCCTCTAGCATTTCGCTTCCACTGAAATGCGCCCGCCGCGGCTGGGATCGAACCCGCGACTTTCGCGTCAGCAGCCGAGCAGCAACCCTGCGCACGCCTATGACTGTAGCCCGTGGCCGTTTCGTCTCTCCGTGAACGCTGTTTTCTCTCCTTTGCGTCGCACTTTTGCGGCACTTCACGGTCGACGCGCTCTGAGGATCGTCCAAATCAACCGGGTTGCGGCCAAATGTGATCAAATGAACGAGATATGATGCCAATAAACAATGCATGCGCTGGCCACGACCAGAGTACAGGTTCGAATTATCCGATTTTTCGAATGAACGAGCTTTTACTGTACTACACTTATTAATAATTAAAACTTCGCCGTCGCTACTTAAAATATTGCGTTTCCCCGAGCAGTGATGTCGCAATCTTTGCCGAAATTTTCCAGGAAGTTCTAGTCTTCGATCGAAAACCAGTACCATGAAGATGTGTCTGTATAAGGAAACCACCGACCTGAAATACGCTTTGACGTCACGGTAATGAGCAAATGCGATTGGGCGAGGCACATATGCAAATCTTCCCTGCATGGGTGGGGAAGCGACGGCTGTGGGCAGAGCTTTTATGTTGTGGCTGACTATATAGGTAAACACTCGAACTTGACCGCTTCGACCTATTGCTTCCTACGTCGTTTCTTGGCGTACCCCGTTTATAAGGTTCGTTCACTCCTGCGACTAGCACCGGTCGCTCGGCCGTTTGTGACTGGCGGTTTCGAAAAAGCGACGTAAAGCTACCGATGTTCACACCTGCGTGCGACCTAAATGCGTCGCCACATACAATGCACGTCTCCTCGTATATAACAGCTCGCGTTGCCATTGCGCCGTAAAATAAGCTGAAGTCCCGTTCCTGTGCACGTGATTGGCTCAGAGCTTTTGCGACTGCAAAATCGAGCAGCGAGCGACTGAGCGAATGCAGTCGCTTTGCGACCAAAGCGGCCATTTGCGACTATTCGCTTTGAGTCTACAACTTAGTCGCGCGATTGTTGCTAGTCGCAAGTGTGGACGAGCCTTTATTCCTTACAGCCCTCAACAAACTCGCACAGCAGCAGATGTTTAGTGGCGCAAGCAACGAGTGACTTTTTTTTTCTCTTCTAAGCAGTTCCGGTCGAGAAAGCCCCATAAAAAATAAAACTAGTGCGAAACCGGTGCTTCTGATTCAAGTTAGTTATATTGGATACATACAATAATGGAGCATAGGTTTACTTAAGGGCCAATTAGCTGTCAGGATAATTGACGAAAACTGAGCGAATGAGTTCGTTGAAATGAGCAGTCGCTTTTCTTGTGAGCAGCTAGGATCGTTTTCGGCAGCTGGCGGAGCAGATCTCAACCACGCGCTTAATTTCTACGTGTCCTCCGAGATAGGCTGCGGCAGTGCGACGAAACCCAAAGTTAACCCAAGAAACACACCAGGCCACGCAAACGCCGCGGTGTGGGTGCCACTACCAGACACCTAACTCAGAGTCAGAATGAGAATCAGAATTTTATTAATACAAATACAGAAATATTACATGTGTTTAGTATACATAAGGAGGTCCCAAAGTCAAAGACTGTATCGCCTTCAATTTTTTTTTGTTCTCTGATGCACTTTACCGTTCTCGTATGGGACAGTCACGACTGGGTCTGCTGAGGATTCGGGCCCAGCCTGCCAACCCGGGCGACTTCAAGAACTGCGAGACTGTCTACAAAGACGTGATACAAGTGGGATGGCACCTGGACGCAGACACCATCACTTTCAACGTGCGCGCAGTGGCCGGTCAGTTCTCGCTTGCATGCAATCCATGGCGCTATACCAGTCATGCAGAACAACAACAACAACAAAAAAAAAACCAATGTGCGTACTCCTATATGGTAGATTCGCCGCCAATAGCGATAAAGAATCTACTTGTCGTGGGCTCTCGTGGGTCGAGTCTCGCGAAATCTCGGGGGAAATAGTGACCGACGATACTGCGCGCATGAGAGTTATGTCGCCCTAAAGTTAGCACGACGCCCCCATCTATAATGTGCGGACTTTCTGCAGCTCTCAACATGTGGACCGCATTCGGCCTCAGTGGCGCTGACGACAAAAGCATGATGGAGGGCGCTGACGTCGCCGTGATCTCCGTCATTCCTCCGAACAACAAGGTCACCGTGGAAGACTATTACTTGACGGAGAAGACTCAGGTGAGGGGCGCGGGCGTACGTTCTTACCGTGGAATTGTTCGACGTAACACACACACACACACACACACACACACACACACACACACACACACACACACACACACACACACACACACACACACACACACAGACACAGACACAGACACAGACAGACAGACAGACAGACAGACAGACAGACAGACAGACAGACAGACAGACAGACAGACAGATAGATAGATAGATAGATAGATAGATAGATAGATAGATAGATAGATAGATAGATAGATAGATAGATAGATAGATAGATAATGCTTGACGGAGACGGTTCAGGTGAGGGGCGCGGGCGTACGTTATTATGGTCGCAAACGTGGAATTTTTCGATATTAAACGCACTCACGACAGACAGACAGACACAGACAGACAGACAGACAGACAGACAGATAGATAGATAGATAGATAGATAGATAGATAGATAGATAGATAGATAGATAGATAGATAGATAGATAGATAGATAGATAGATAGATAGATAGATAGATATGCGTCAAAGTAGGCGGGTGGATTCGCATTTAACAGTAAACATCAGCATACTGGCTATCACAATTTTCTGTGATTATATTGCGCTGGTATTTTTCTTTTCTTTTTTTGCTACATGCAGTGCTCCGGCAAGGACGGCGTTTGTCCGGACACTGTGCAGTCCGGCACCAACGACCTGACGGTCAAGTCGGCCACCTTCGCCAACGGTATCGTCGACGTGGTGTACTCTCGCAAACTGGACACAGGTATACGTGAACCACTGTAAGAGTGGTACCGCTCTCTCATGCCCACTCGGACGTGTCCGTAACTATAGTTACTGGTGTTTAGCGGAATGCGCAAGCTTCGAGACGCAAAGAAGGCGGCTTTGCCTGTGTCGAACCTCGAACCCTCTACGCGGCGAACACTGAACGAAACGGCAGCAAACAAATCTTCCGCGTGCAGAAATCTATACGTTACAGCTCGCGCTTCAAAGGCAGACTAAAAAGTGTGAGATATAGTCAGTTTCGCCGCAAGGATGATACAGCGAATTCGATAGCAACATAGTGGAATGTTATACGAAGTAAAGCGTGCGACTAACTCCTTGAGTATTCGATCTGGCATTAGGGAACAGCCAGCGCAGCGCTTGCGGAGGTATGAGCCGTCGGCTGACCTCCGTTGAGATAGCGCGTGCGCGACGGCGCGCTACCACGCCCTCTTGATCAGAGTTCGCCTACCAGAGCGACGCTCCTAATGTGGATTTGCGTTGCCTCCGGGATTGGAGGCACCTAACCTGGGTTTGCACTGCCTCCGTGATCGGCCCACCGTTGACGATGTCATGGTGACGTCATCATGTTACGTTACGTCACTTTGACGTGATAATGACATCACAAATTTTGGCGATATGTGACGTCTTGATGACGTCCTACGGTGACGTCATCGACTGATGATTTTTTGCATCACTTGTGTTGACGCCGACGCGGAAATCAGGCCAATTTTCGCGTTTGACGAGACATATGAGGCTTCCTTCTTATTAATATAAGGTAGTTACACCTCTCCGCATTACCGGAAGCACCACTCCCGATGCGAATGCTTCGCCCTTTGGGCGACACTCTGGTTTTGTTGTTGTGGTAGCTCTCAAACTGATGCTAACACGTACAGTAGTACTTAAAAGCAGTACGTAACAGCGACTTCCTTAGCGTAGTACAATAGACAATTTTAGACTTCCGTACCCAGTTCACTGTGTAGGCATCCTTCGCCACTGCGCATGCGTCATTTGCTAACCATGCCCTTTTTGAGTTGTAGATCCGGTTTTACGAAAACAGCCTGCGTGCCCAGGCTACCATACCATAGCTCATTTGCGTTGATCTCGAGTAGATCACTGAGCCGATTTACTTGGGTTCGGGTTTACGGAGGACAGAGCCTATTCTGAGACATCTGTACGTCGCGCTTAGGCAATAACGAATCCTCCATGGGCCCTGGTATACCAATATTGAAAATCTTCTAATGCCACGCGATGCCGCCGTTACCGCTGCAGCTGTTTGCGTGCTGGGGCTGAAACCCGTCTTCGTTGCCGTTTGACGCAGGGGACGCCAAAGACAAGGTCATAAAGGCTCAGGGACAGACGGCCGTGGTTGCGGCGCAAGGTCCGCTCAACGAGGCTCAAACGGATACCGTGCTCTACCACACCGCGGTAGTGACCAGAAGTAAGCGGCTAGTTAGATCGTTTCTGCCAACCGGCTCTTTGCTGCCTAGAAAATGGTTGAATGGTGGCTACCAACGTTTCTAGAACCACTTATGGCGACTGTACGTTGGTTCTGTAGGAAGGAGGAGAAAGTTATGAGGGGACCCAACATGTGACTCCGTTTCCAGCAACGCCTCATCCACAGGACCTTAACCTCTCCATTTTTTAAAGGGGTACACGGCTTTAACCGAAAAAACTGACCTTAGCGTTGATGCAATGAATGATAATCTGACTAGTATCATTAAGGAGTGTGCAGTGGAAGTCGGGGGTACAGTCGTTAGACAGGACACTGGTTAGCTATCCCAAGAGACGAAAAACCTCATTAAGAAACGTGAAGACACGAAAGCCTCAAATGCAACAGAAAAAATAGAGCTGGCGGAGCTTTCGAAGTTAATCAATAGGCGTAAAGCAGCCGACATAAGAAAGTATAATATGGAGAGAATTGAGCATGCTCTAAAGAACGGAAGAAGCCTCAAAGCAATGAAGACAAAACTGTGCATAGGCAAAAATCAGATGTATGCATTAAGGGACAAGGAAGGCAAGATCACAACCAATATGGATAGAATAGTTGAGGTAGCGGAAGAGTTCTACAGAGATCTGTACAGCAGCAGAGACAGTCAAGATGATAACGTAAGAAGCAGTAATAGCCCAGAAGAATCTGACATCCCACCAGTATTGACAGAAGAAGTAAAGAAAGCCCTAAAGGGAATGCAAAGAGGCAAAGCCGCTGGTGAGGATCAGGTAACATCAGACCTGTTGAAAGACGGTGGAGAGATTATGTTAGAAAAACTGGCCAGAATACCAGAATCTTGGAAGAGTGCCAACATCATCTTGATCCATAAGAAAGGGGATGTCAAGGACCTGAAAAATTACAGGCCCATCAGCTTACTGTCCGTTGTCTACAAGTTATTTACAAAAGTAATTGCGAACAGAATTAATACGACATTAGAGTTCAATCAACCAAAGAACCAGACAGGATTTCGTACAGGCTTTTCAACAATAGACCATATTCATACTATCAATCAGGTGATAGAGAAATGCGCGGAATACAACCAAATCCTATACATAGCCTTCATAGATTACGAAAAGGCATTTGATTCGGTGGAGACATCAGCAGGCATGCAGGCACTGCGGAACCAGGGCATCGACGAAGCCTATATAAACATAATGAAAGAAATCTACAGCGGATTCACAGCCACTATAGTCCTCCATAAAGAAAGCGACAGAATCACAATAAAGAAGGGCGTACGGCAGGGAGACACGATCTCTCCAATGCTATTCACCGCGTGTTTACAGGAGGTTTTCAGGGCCCTAGAATGGGAAGAATTAGGGATAAGAGTTAATGCAGAGTATCTCAGTAACCTGCGGTTTGCTGATGACATTGCATTGATGAGTAACGCGGGAGACGAATTACAGCTCTGATTACTGAACTGGATACGGAAAGTAGAAGAGTAGGTCTGAAAACTGATATGCATAAAACTAAAGTAATGTGGAACAATCTTGGCAGAGAACAGCGCTTTGCGATAGGTGGCGAGACACTGGAAGCTGCAAAAGGAGTACGTCTACTTAGGCTATTCTCAGGAAGGGCTTCCATTCGCCCATTTGACTCGACCACTTAGTTCCACTGGTTAAAAAGATAATTTTCTTAATTTCTATAATTACTGCCGTAATTAATGCTTGTACACATCTCAAAATGCCCTCTCCCACAGTTAAGGTAACGCCGCAGGTAGCACGCAGATACCTCTTTTCAGTGATTTAAAAAAAAAATATTGGACACATTTCTTGAAACACCCTGTATAGAATAACGAGCCTAAAGCGGCGACGACAGCCTCTGTGATTCCCGATTGTAACCTCCGTGACAATCACGTGACAGTGATTCATAACCTGACCTGACACTAGAGGGAAATCTGGCGCTAGTGTCTATGGGAGCTGCAACGCATGGCGCGTCAGCCAGCATGGGAATGATGGGTAGTACACGGATTTGTCTAAACTTCGTTCTTTCGGCTCCGTTTGGCTCCATGTGGCACGCAGCCTCTTTGTCGCAAGACCAAGTTCAGCAAATATTCAGCAGTTCCACTTAACCACCTTGACACCTTTTTAGGCTCACCAATTCAAGTCAGGTCACGAAGTTCACAGCGATCCATTCATCTATCCGAAACGGAAGCCAAGACACAATAACAAACGAAGCCACAAGTGTGTTTGAAGCCGCAAGCACGAAGATCGGGGAAATCCATGTACAACCCGTCATTCCCACGGTGGCCGAACAATCGCAGCGCCAGAGTTCCCGCTAGTAAATATTCGCAATGCCCATAGACTGTCGCGCCGCCAAACGGAATTCAGGAGCGTCCTCTCGAGGAGGGTTAGTAGACAAGATGGCAGCACTACGCAGTCGCTCCCTTGTTCGGCTGTGCTAGCCTCAGTGTTAACGCGTTGCCAAGAAAGGAACACTACGACTTTGCATGTTCCCTGCATTAGTGAACAAACCGGGCCCTCCGTGACACGAGAAATCTGATTCGTTCTTGCGAGACGCGAAGTTTTCCTGAAAATACGTGGCAGCTCGCGCTTCCAATGCTAGCCCTGAGCGTACACATATCAGCTTCGTGAGGCTTTCTGTAGCCACGTAGGCTAGTTAACGTCTGACATATTCAGTTGAAGCTCACCCTGTTTTACTTACATATAGCATCGGTCAGTGTTTCTTGTAGTGCATGAGTCCCATAACACTGTACGCGGGTGGTCGCGCGGGCTCGCGATGTGCTCCTTAACTGAGCGATTTCAAGTTGGCGATACATTAAAATAGGGCCTCTATCCTTTGTCAGCAAAGCGCTGTTACGAATCGTGCGAGCGACGTTTCAATCATTCGAGGACGTGTCTGCTCGACGCCTTTCGTGGAGCGAACGCTTTCCATCCACGCCGTCCTTCGCCAGTGTGTTGGGCCAAGTTGGGCTTCATAGCCACCGCTGCGCCGCTTGTTTTTGTACGTTTGTTGATAGGTGGCAGCACACTGCAAGCGATTTGCTTGTTGACCGGTCTGAGAGCAAAATGTTCTCCGCGCCCAGACGTCTCTGTAATTGTAAACGTGGTGACGCGGACTAAGTCGTTCGGCGGAGGAAATTCTTCAGATTGCTTTCAGCAGTGATGTTGAAAGAAACCGTCTTGACGACGAGTATTTTTCACTGGACGTAGAAGACTGTGAAAGCACTGAGATTGACAGCGACGATGAACCACCAGCTGCTAACCCACGAGAAGCGAGTTGCACTTCACGTCCCCTCGTGCGTCAATGTTCTTTCACTCTCGTAAGTCACTTTGATTGTAATTAATGTATAATATCCTTGAGCGAGATCAAAATAAAAGCATAGTTCCTCTTGTGCATTGCATGTATCACAATTATTGTGGATATTATGGAGCGCCGCATGCCGCCAACACGCTCGAGCTCGACCAACGAAGCGAAATGGTTAGAGCGATGGAACGTGCAGTCACGGCCACAATTCAGGGCCGTAGCCAGAAATTTTTTTCGGGAGGGGGGGGGGGGGGTTCAGCCATAATTTAGGTATGTTCGTGCGTGCGTTTGTATGTGTGCGTGTATATATATATGCAAGCAAAACTGAAAAATTTCGGGGGGGGGGGAAGGGTTGAAACCCCCCAACCCCCCCCCCCCCCCTGGCTACGCCCCCGCCACAACCCACGCCTCTCAGCTAATTTCTTCGACGTTGCGAAAAGCATACGTGTGCATTCTTTTCGATATTCATGTTTCGATCGTGCTGATCGAACCTGCAACATGCGAGTGAAGTGAATTGCACATGGCTAGAGTCTCAGCATGGCTGTGACACAAGCGCTACTGAATAGGATGTTAAATGCTTGTGTTCCGTTGAAGACGTAACTCCGCGTTCCCGACTGCGCAAGTAATGACGACGACGTATTATGTTTGCAAACCATCACCACGTTAAACGTGTGGTCCCGTGCAGCAGCGATGGCGCTACTCGCTGGCGGCCTACTACTGCCGCAAATCCGCCAGGCAGGCTCGGTACGTACTACCTCGGAGTGCCGTTCAGCTCATACGTCAATTCTAGTTCATGCAGTTTTATGTAGCACGCACAGGATTTCGCGAAGCATCGTTATGCACGGTAACGGAGCTGAAATATAACCTTTCACACCGCAGCAAATAATTAGGTGGCGAGTACTTAGCACTTTCCATGGTTTGGGAAAGTATTTTAATCTCATATCCATTTCAGCGCAGCTCATGACTTCATCCGGTGAAAGTGGCACGGGCCGTACGTCCGCACGTTCTATCTGTTCCTATGCTAACAAACGGGTTGACCCTCCTCCTGGCGCCATCTTGAATAGAGTCACTAGAAAAATTTCAGAGTATCGCATCTGTTTTCCGCGCGCCGCCGGCGACGCGATTGGCTTACTCGCATCACGTGACCTCTCGCCGCCATATCCCTTCCAAGCGCTTTGGGTGCAGGCGCGTTGAATGCAGAGTGCGGCCGGACATTTAGCAGTACCACGGTCCCTAGAAGTACTTCGTCGCTTTTTTAAACGCGTCTTGCAGATGCCAGAGAGTAGCTCACCAGTAATCGAACGTTGCTGGTGAGCTACTCCGGGAATTTCGTATATTTTTGCATTCTGTGTGGGAAACACTAACGTCAAAGAGCGTCGTTGTACGTGGCTGCATAGTTGGCCGCGGAATGAATTCGCCCCCCCCCCCCCTCGAAGAACACTCCTTTCTGCAGTGAACTACACAAACTTGGCTGTAAAAGCTCTCATGCAACAGGACACTTCACCTTTTCGGTTCACTATGTTCAGCGCTATTGAAAACTACATACATGCCTTTCTATTTGCTCGGCTGTTTGTATCTCGATCTGTTGAATAGATTGTGCATGCATTTCGAGTTATAAGCGTGTCACGCACGAGAGCGAAATTGAAGACTTATTAAAATAATAACTGTTTACTGTATACCTTGAAGGCAATTATCGCATGATCATTTGCCACTGCGCAAAACTGAAGCGTGGAACTCTGTTGATAAACTTGGTATAAGGCAATGTTATTAAGCGTATTTTATTTTTTTCAAAAAAGAATGTTGCTAATGCTGCATTGCGCCTAGCGTACCCTTACAATACTGTTTAGTAGGTGAGAAGTGGTCACAGCAAAAAATAAATAAATAAATAAAAAATTGGCTTATCCTCTCACGCATTGAGGGTGTGGCATACTTTTCTTCTTCTTCTGGCACGACGCACTTGGGACATAGACTAGTAGTGGGTAGTCGGCTGAGGAAAAAGAAGAAGTAGTTGGAACAATGGCGGAGATACATTAATAAACCGCGCTGTGTTTTCGGAACCGCGTTTCAGAGTGCTATATTTATTGGTGACCCGGACTACGAACGCGACCTTCCATGGAGCAGCGTGAGCATCTCGACGGCCTCAGCCCTGGTACCGCTGCCACTGCACCTGGCCATGTACCCTCTTCCGGTGTTGTTGGAGGTACTACTACTATAACGCTACCACAGCTGTGGCTTGCCGATCCCTCCTTATGGTTCATTCAAGTCGAGAACAAGTTCCGCATTCATCGCATCACGTCAGAAGTTCGCAAGCATGAAATGCTCGTTGAAGCGTTGCCGCCACAGGCAATGGCCGAAATACGCGACATCCTCGTGGGCCCGCCTGGTGACACTCCATATACGACAGTCAAACAGGCTCTTCTTCACCGACTCGTTCCGCCTAAGCATCGGCGCATTCAGCAACTTCTGTGCAACGAAGAGCTCGGGGACCGCCGTCCTACACAGTTTCTACGTCACCTGCAGCATCTACTTGGGGACCAGCCGGACGGCTTGGAAACATCCATACTACGTGAGTTGTTTCTACAGCGTCTTCCACCTACCGTGCGAATGGCTCTTGTCCCAGCTCAGGATAAGACGCTGTCGGAGCTGGCAGAAATGGCCGATGACATGATGGACGTGGCTCCGGCAGTCATAAACGCTGCCCACACCTCTCCGATTTCCGAAGCAGATTCCCTTCGAGAAACGGTAAAAGATCTCGCAGCTGAAGTCGCCAACTTGCGTCTGCAATTGCTGAGCATTCGCAACTTAAATGACCAGCCTCGTCCACACCGACCATCTCTCACGTCGCCTGCTCCGCAACGGCCCCGCCACCAGCCCGAGCACCGCTTTTCACCGCGGAACACATGCTACTATCACCGGCGTTTTCGTGCCGCGGCTCGCAGATGTGTGCCACCCTGCTCATGGCGCATGGGAAACGCTCCGGCCGATCGTCAATAACAGCGGCGGGCGATCAAGGCCAAGCATCAAGCCGCCTCTTCCACATCACCGACAGAACCACAGGTCTTCGCTTGCTGGTGGACACTGGAGCAGAAGTCAGCATAATTCCAGCGTCCAAAACTGACCGGCGTCTCCGCGAGAAGTCAACTCCTTTACAAGCGATCAATTCTTCGGTCATCGCAACTTACGGACAGAAGTCTCTGACCCTTGATCTCGGTCTCAAGAGGAAACTGCAGTGGTTATTTTGGATAGCAGACGTACGCTACGCAATCTTAGGCGCCGATTTCTTAAGGCATTTTCATCTGCTCGTGGATATGAACCGCTGTCGCCTGGTGGATAGCTATACCGGCTTATCGGTCAATGGTTTTCTGTCACGCGCTACGGCCCTAAACCCCACTTTCGTGAAACCGCCTACGTCACCATATACAGCTCTGCTCAACGAGTTTCCGGAGATTACAACGCAGTCTCCAATGGATAAGACCCCCAAGCACACTGTGACCCACTGCATCGTAACCACAGGCCCACCGGTTCACTGCCGCCCTCGCCGACTTGGCCCTGATAAACTTCGCATTGCTCGCAACGAGTTTGAGCATATGTTACAGCTGCAGATCATTCGTCCGTCATCAAGCTCGTGGTCGTCGGCACTACACATGGTTCCCAAGAAGAACAATGACTGGCGGCCCTGTGGTGATTATCGGGCTCTCAATGCAGTCACCGTTCCAGATCGATACCCGTTACCCAATATTCAGGACTGTACTGCCTTTTTAACCGGCACAACAGTATACTCGAAGATTGATCTCGTGAAAGCTTATCACCAGATCCCCGTTGAGCCTTCTGACATTCCCAAAACTGCAATAATTACCCCATTTGGACTCTATGAGTATTTACGAATGCCCTTCGGTTTGAGAAACGCAGCTCAGACATTTCAGCGTTTTATAGACGAAGTCACAAGAGGCTTGCCGTTTTGTTTCGCCTATATCGACGATCTTCTCGTTGCCAGCAAGGACGCTGAAACGCACAAGGCACATCTACGTGAGCTTTTCACTCGACTGCGTGATTACGACCTTGTCATCAATGTAGAAAAGTGTCAGTTTGGAGTCTCGGAGATAGCATTCCTCGGACATCAGATCACTAAAGATGGCATCACTCCTCTACCTGACAAGGTTCAAGCTATCCTCGAGTACCCGCCTCCCACGTCCATACGTAGTCTGCGACGTTTTCTCGGACTCGTCAATTTTTATCGCCGCTTCATCCCTAAATGCTCTACACTGCTGCAGCCTCTGGAAGCACTACTCTCGACTTCGCAAGCCGAGTCAGCCGCACTTCCCTGGGACACGGTCGCGGATCAAGCTTTTTCCGCCGTTAAGACCAAACTCGCCCAGGCCACCCTCCTGCATCACCCTTCACCAACTGCTCCCACTAGCCTCATGGTGGACGCTTCTTCAGAAGCAGTTGGAGCCGCTCTTCATCAATGGATCAATGGTGCATGGGCTCCAATTTCCTTCTTCTCCCGCAAGTTACGCGACACTGAGCGCCGATACAGTACTTTCGGACGGGAGCTCCTCGCGGCCTACCTTGCGGTGAAGCATTTCAGGTACTTCCTTGAAGGGCGACAATTTGCCATTCTCACCGACCACAAGCCACTTGTTTCGGCTTTACGTTCCTGCAGTGCCACGCACACTCCTAGAGAACTTCGGCACCTTGCTTTCATTGCCGAATTCACCACAGACATACGTTATGTAAAAGGCAGCTTTAACAGTGCAGCGGACGCTCTCAGTCGTATTACCATCAATGCCACGACAGGCACCACCGACCTTTCATTGTCTTCGCTCGCGGAGGCACAGGCATTAGACGATGAGCTTCCACGACTCCGATACTCTACTTCCCTCCGACTGGAACAAGTTAACTTTCCCGACGACGACGTTACGCTCTGGTGCGATGTTTCACACAACTGCACTCGTATCTATGTTCCTTCACAGCTGCGTCGTGCTGTTTTTGACACCCTCCACTCCATCTGCCATCCAGGCGTAAGAGCTACGCAACACCTGGTCACTGAACGCTATGTCTGGCCGCGCATACGCGCTAACATTCGTGACTGGGTTCGCACTTGCACAGCGTGTCAGCGTATCAAGGTACAACGGCACACCAAGCCTCCATGGGGAAAATTCCCTCTCCCTGATGCACGTTTCGACACCATTCATTTGGACATTGTCGGGCCTTTACCTCCATGTCGGGGAAATACGTATTTGCTTACGTGTATTGACAGGTACACTAGGTGGCCTGAAGCAGCTCCAATGCCTGACATCACGGCAGAAACAGTTGCTCGTACCTTTCTTGCTACCTGGATTAGCCGTTTCGGTGTACCATCAACGGTGACTACCGATCGAGGCAGACAGTTTGAGTCAGCGCTTTTCACCTCTGTCACATCTCTACTGGGTTGTGCGCGTATTCGCACAACTGCGTATCATCCAGCATCAAATGGCTTAGTGGAGAGACTCCACCGTCATCTAAAAGCAGCACTCGCCTCGCAGCCTCACGCCGAAGATTGGGTATCACACCTCCCCATCGTGCTTCTCGGCCTGCGTTCAACACTTCGGCCAGAACTTGCCTGCTCTGTAGCCGAGATGGTCTATGGCTGCACACTCCGTTTGCCTGGTGACCTCGTCAGCCCCGTTACTACGCAGAGTGTTTCGGATCCATCTTCTTTCGTCCAGCGTCTGCGGGTCTTCATGCAAAACTTGCGCCCATCACCAACTTCAGCTCACACTAAGAACGACGTTTTTCTGCCGGCAAACCTACAGACATCTTCACACGTTTTTGTTCGTGTCGATGCGTCTCGCCGTGCTCTTCAGCCTCGCTATGACGGTCCTTTCCCAGTCATCAAGCGTTCTGAACATCATTTTACAATCCTGCGTAATGGGCATGAAGACACAGTCAGCATTGAAAGGATCAAGCCGGCACCCATTCTGACAAGTTCCGTCTGATCATTTTTTTTTTCTTCAAGTGCCCACGGCCACTTGTCTGCAGGGGGGGCCTATCTGTGGCATACTTTTCTTCTTCTTCTGGCACGACGCACTTGGGACATAGACTAGTAGTGGGTAGTCGGCTGAGGAAAAAGAAGAAGTAGTTGGAACAATGGCGGAGATACATTAATAAACCGCGCTGTGTTTTCGGAACCGCGTTTCAGAGTGCTATAAGGGAATCGATTTCATGCGAGCCCTAGATCTATATACATACTGTGTTGCAGTAGCATGCGCGTTAAAGCTTTTCGGGATGTGCTATTTCTGATCAAAATAACATAAAGCACTGCACCGAGGAAGTTTTAACAAGAGTGCATTACGAAAAAAAAAGTTGAAATTAAAAGCAGTGCAGAAACCGAACCCCAGCCGTTTACGCCCTGGCAACGCCAAAAAAAGAAAAAAACTTTGTCGGAACGCAGCAAAATATTTGCGAATGCACTGCAACGTTGGGAATACTAAGGAGACAAAAAATAGGAAATGAAACAACCGAGTAGTGACGTCAATCATTTTTGATGGCCTATTTTCTACGCATCTGTTAGGAAATGACAACGTATTCGCAAAATAAGATGCACCTTACCTACCGCACGCCGATTCACCCATGCGTTCGGCTGCTGGCGTTCCGAACCGAGACAAATACTTCACGCACAACTTCCACTTGCCGTACACACACCACATCTATTACAGATAACACCCAGCTGAACAGCAAGCATGGTGCACAAGTAAGGTATGCGTCAGCGATCAGTTGAAGGACGCAATGCTGAATGTTCTTGATGTTCGATAATGTTCTCGAATGCAATATGAAGTGAACCTGAACACCGACTGCAAAGCTAGCGCATACAGTCAACATTCACCAAGTGTCGAAGTAAATGGCATCTCGCACGGTCATTACGCTAATGCAACTATGTCTACAGCTCCGGACCTTGCGAACACACCCGGCCGTGAACGAAAAGAGACCGATGAAGCCACGAAGAGAGTTCGCGAGCACATGGCAACATTCGCCGCACGTTTCATTAACTACACCGCTTACCGCGCACTCAATTCAGACTGTCGATGACTCGAATCACTTCTGATATCCTTTTGATGAAACACACACACACATATTGCAGTTACGCCGAGCGTAACACGGCATCGAGGCGAAAAGATCGGTCACTTCTCAACACACGCCACCAACGCGCCGGACGGTCCGGAAGGGAAATGGCCGCCGCCGCTCAATGTTGCCCGCGTGCAGCCTACCTTTGCGGTACTCTGAAAATTTCCAGTGACTCTAATCTTGAAAAGCACGGCGCGCCACCTATATATTCGTGAGCATTGCGAATTGTAGGAAACTCTCCTCCGTGAGTTCTGGTCAACCATTGGCAAACATTGGCTAACTCTTGACTGCTGACTCACGGCTTCACTCTTGAGACATTATTTCCACTCCAGCAATTCTTTTTAATCTAGGCGGGGTAAACGGGAGCTTCGCAAACTGTCGTCAGTAGTAACCTTTTGATGTGGTGCCGTCAGTAAATTACTCTCTGTTGCCGCAGATTACGTCACCCTGGAATTTGCGAGGACCACCCCGGCACTCAACTGTCCGCCGCTGCCGACAGCGCCGCAGCCGCCTATTCCCGGCGGTGGAAGCACATCGAAGTTATTCGGAGGACACGACATGATTGGAGTCACCAACTTCACCGCCTCCATTGGACCCACAGGGGGCGAGAAGTTTGGTTATCAGGCAATCACAGGTGCGTGCGCCTCTCGGGTTTCAGCATTAAAGTGTCACTAAAGATTTCAAAGGGTCCCTTATACATCCACCTCAGTCCACTCGAAGGCGAAAGCCATCTTTTTTTTTGTAAGTCGATGTATTGAGCCTCCCGCGCCCGCCACCCCCTCCGAAAGCTTTCGGCAACTGGTCCAAAGCTTTCTGCAACGTGGTTTTGTAATGCCTCCAAAATCGGAGGCATTGGAAGCCTTCACCTTGCTTTGCACTGCCTCCGGGATCGGACCTTTTTTGACCGAGCAGTGATGTCATGTGATTACGTCACGTCATGTGAGGTCACGGTGACGTCATGATGACGTCAAAAGTTTCGGCGATCTTGACATGTTGACGTCATATGGTGACGTCATCACGTGATGATTTCTTGCACCACTAGTGTTAACGCCGCCGACGGGGTACGTTGACGCGGGACGCCGGTCAATTTTCGCGTTTGATGAGGCATCTAAGGCGGAGGCTTTCGCCTTAATAACAGAGCTGAGCCACTTGGTAGGTATTAATGTTTATAAAGAAAGGGCGTGCAAGCGCGGACACAAGGTAGAAGTCAAGATACCGCAAACGCCGATTAACAATTGAAAAGGCGCACAGCGGCGGAAAAGAAGGTCGGCACAAAAGCTTTTGTGTCTAGTGTTATGATCGGATTTCACGGTGTGGCGCCGCTTGGATGAATCATTCCCATGGGAATGATTTGGCGGCGTCTGCCCTGCTTTCTGCATTGCCAACGTTCCCCGAAACGCACCTGATGCGGTGACAACGCGGCAGTCGTGTCCTGAACCCTTCAAAGCTGGTTTCCAGATGGCCTGGAAGTGAGCTGTTTGCAGCCAGGGCTGATTCAGCGGTATATTCACACGGGGGACAAATCCTCGGGGGACAAAAGGCGGAGCCTGGTGACGTCAGCTCGCGAGGAGAATTCGTCACAAATGTCCCCAACTCACACGGACGGGGCGAACGGAGGGGGAGACTTAACTACTCTTGTGGCTTATTGTACCGCCCGTTTCACCAGTTTCACCAGCTACTGACGACGAGCTGCAGATGACCCCAGCTGCAGACTGGACACCCACTGCCGCTCTCTGCAGGAGCAAGTGCAACAATGTGGCCAAACAAGAGCCCGAAATTCCGCCATATCCCCCGCCGCTGGGGGATCGTTTGTCATATCGGGGAAAAGGTCCCCGTGTCCTCCGAGGAGGTGCGGGGGGGGGGGGGGAGGGGGTCGCGCCCTCTCAATAATCCCTGACGTCGCGGTCACGTAATGCGCAATCCCCCACGTGTCCCCCTCGTGTGCATAGCGGCAGTCACTTGTGCACTGCTTTGTCCAACGCTCGCCGGGTGCCCGCGCCGATATCGAGGAGAGGAAAAGACCTGACGGCACGGCCAGTTTTCAGGAATTTGCGCCGCCGCGACCCCTTGAAACGCTTACAGCAAAGAACGCGCAAGCCACAAGTTTGGTGGCACCACACCTTTAAGTCAGTTGAAACTGGGCATAATTTTTTTACCACAGCCAGTGTCGGAACAGAACGAAAACCGAAAACGAAAAAAAAAAAACCGATATATTTGACCGGAACGAAAACGTAAGTGAAACTTTATCTATTATTTCGTTCCGGAGTAAAACCGAAATTTTTTCAATCGTTTTTCGGTTCACGAGAAAACTTCGCAATCCGGAACAACTGAGCTCATGCAATGTGAGCATATCTCAGGGTACAGTATTTGCGCGTACCTAAGGCAGGAATTCCAGAGCAAAGATATGTTGAAATTGTGCGAAAAACGAAAACAGTGGCCACCAGACATATTTATATTAACGCAAGTGGGCTTTTGCGCGCCTGTCTCGCAGGCCAAAGTCGACAGGGCGTTGTCGGCGCTGAAGTTTGTTACAGCGAAAGCTGTTATGAGATCACAACAGCTGATTTTGGCGCCATCGTTGTCCGCCACCGCCCGTGTCCGGGACCGCTATCGCGTGATGTAAGCAAAAATTAAATTACAAACAAATTTCTTGGAGCGGATGAGATTTTAACCCGCGCCCTCTGCGTGGCAGTCCGGTCTTCCACCACAGTGCCACGCTGGTGCTTGTAACTCCTTCGCAAAAATGCTCTATGCAGGCGTCATGTCGGGCAGGGAATCGTGTTAGCATATGTAATATAGCGTGGCAGAAGAGTAAGATAACAACCAGTCATCATCCAATACTAATACCTCTAAGAGTGTGTAGTTTAATGCTTCCCACCAGTGTTGCGGAGTTGCCCCACCAGAATTGGAATGACTCTGGAATCATTCCAGAATTTCGCGACCCCGGAATAGAATGGGGACAACGCTTGGATGAATGGAACGGGAATGGCATTAAACGCCTTTTGCACGGAATGGAATGGGAATGGAATTACGTCTTTTTCCGAAAATACAGCACGTTTTCGTCTACGTGCTGTTTTCAAGCTTCGAACATTATAGTAAGTCAGATCCTCGAATTTAACAATAAAGAGGTATTTTTAAAATGGCTTGGCTGATCACAAGCACGGTGCATTTATAAGCAACGCGCCCACTACAAACCGAGGTATAAGTTAGTGTACAAACAAATGCATTATCCCAGCAGATACTGAAGGGAGAAACAAATTACCCCTGCGCGTTGGTTCCCATTGATACTCCCACACGAAAGTGGCGAATACTCTATGCACAGCCTGATCTTTGTCTCACGAGCAGTTTAGTACCTGACACACGTAAATAACCTTTGCGACACGAAAGACATTGCGTACTTGCGCACAGGGAAACACAGAAAGTTCTCCTCACCCCATCCATGCTTGCGAGGCGCTCTTGACAAGCGTGAGTGCTGACGAGCAGTGCGGCCCAGTGTTCCGTATTCGATGCAAAGGCACAAGGGGCCGGAGAGCGGTGCACTGTTACAACTAATACCAGCAGATCTAGAGGGTTTCCCCATTAACCAAACCTTAGTTTTCTCAATATTCACCACCGCTCCAGACGCGTGGCAAAACTGTTTCTTCTTGAATACTACTTTTGTCAGCATAAAAATACGCTATGTCGTCGTTTTAGCATTAATACATTTCAGCTTTTAAGCTGAAATGTATTACTTTGGCCTGCATGGTCAGCATGTTTGAACGAATGGTGGTGTTTTAATATTGTTTAAAAACAATATTAAAACACCACCATTCGTTCAAACATGCTGACCATGCAAATACTATAGGTTGTGGAAAAACTGCCCCTATGAGAATTAGTAGGGTGGTTGTACTGCACGAGATGTGTCACCATCCTTACAAAAATCGGTTTCACCAGTCTGTCACCTATGAGTCACCGCCCAGTCACCCCATGTATACTTGGCCTTTCTGCAGACCCCGAGCAGACGGCAAGCAGACTTTTCTGATAATGTGCGCCCAGAGTGTGTGCGTGTGGATGTGTATAATATATATGTATGTATCTATATATTCTGGACCATGACACGTTTGATAATAATGATTAAATGAATTTCACCTTTCAGTCACCCACCAGTCACCCCCATATAGACCTAGTCTGCAGATTTTCTGCAGACCCCGAGCAGACGGCAAGCAGACTTTTCTGATAATGAGCGCCCAGAGTGTGTGTGTGTGTGTGTGGATGTATATAATATATATGTATGTATCTATATACTCTGGACCATGACAGATTTGATACTAATGATTAAATGGATTTCACCTTTCAGTCACACACTGATAGGGAGTGACAGAAAGCCTGTCACTTGTCTTCACGTGCTCTGCACTTGGGTTGTTCATGGTCTGTAGAATTTCTGCAGAAAGGTTGCAGCTTTTCTGGAGCACCATGTGACAGCCTGCCAGCTGGTAATTGGAATTCGCTAATTAAAATAGCGTTGCAATTTTTTCGGGTGTAGATTAACAGATCTGTGTGTTTTATGGCAACCTAAAATCCAGCATAAATTTACATGCATTCTGTGAACGTGTAAATTTAAAATTTTGAAGCGTAGGAATTTTCCCACCGGCACTGAATGGCAGGTCAAGATATCATGGCAATATATACCGGGTGGTCGGTTTTAGGTTGTGAAGCGCGAGTGTGCGGTATTTACTTTGCTGTTGTTGCGTGTACGCTGTGGTCGTGTGTTGGTGGGTGTATGTAGTACGGTATTCTACCCCTGGCTGCTGCATGTTGCCTGACTCGTGGTGCTAACTCAAAGGGTAGCTCTTATTATTTTTTTCATCCGCGACAAAGCTCCGCACATATTCTGCAGAAATGCTGCAGAAATTCTGCAGACGCTCTGCAGACGTTCTGCAGACATTCTGCCAGCATGCTGCATCCTGGCAGCCACAAATGCTCTGCAGACTTTCTGCAGAAAGGGTGTTCCAATTGTCTACTGGGATGTGACAAGGGGTGACAAAAAGTCTGTCACTTTTCTTTCCGCATTCCGAATCTGGGGTGACTGGTGGTCTGTAGAATTTCTGCAGATGGGCTGTAAGTTTTTTTGTAAGGGCAAGCTACTATCCCTCGACCTTGGTAACGTGTTTTGCGTACTTTTGCAGTTCTTAATGCATCTGATGACATCAGGTTTATGGGGCGTTCATTCTTAACTCGATAAAACTATCAAGATGCCTCTCCTACGTTGAGAAATTACAGGAATGAAATTGAACTTCCCGGCCATTCCCAGAGTACGAATGGGCCAAGCTTTTTTCGTTCCGAAGAATTGAAAGGAATGGAAATGCGGCAAGTTTTAATTCCCCGGAATAAAATTGCAATGGAATGGAGGCGCCCAATCCGCAACACTGCTTCACACCTACTGCAAAGTGCTCGGCCATAATTGTTCATCGTCATCAGCCACAGCACAAAGTGCACATAATGCCTTACAGATGTGCGTGTAGCGGGTACCACGATTCTCAGGAGAATGACGAGAAATGGCATAGTGGAAACTTCGATACTTAGAAAAATTGCGATGATTTGTGACGTAGTGGGTACACCTTACATGTGTACTTGTATTAGTTGCCCCAAGAGCCTCTACAGCGGGCTCTACGTAGTCCGCTCTTCCAGCTTTCGTTGTGACTATGCTGCGTGTTCCGCGCTGGCCTGGCGATCTTTTTATTAGAACAGCGGTCTCGCACATCAGAGAGTACACTCAATGACGTGCTGCTTCTGAGATCGTGCTTACTCCCTTGACACAAAGAACTGAGCCCGCTACAAAAATTCGTATTTGTCTTTTGAGAAAATATATACCATGACTGGTATTATTACTGGTTTGTGCTAGTTGGTATAAATTAGTGATATAGTTAAGTCCGCTCCCTTGAAGAACGTGTTTTACCGTTGTCCCACTTTCTTAAGAGGAGGGCAAGTAACTACATTACAAATCCTTGCATACAAAAAAAAAAAAACCGTTACGAACCGTTACGGAACATTTTTTTTTTCGTTCCGGAACTGAAACGGGACGGAACTTCTTGCGGTGGAACGAAACTAAAACCGAAACGAAAGTCATTTCGTTCCGACACCCTGATCCACAGTCCTTAGGAAATTACGTTGGTGTATACGGACTTTCAGCGCCGTCTTTCGCTTTTGCAGCAGCGCCGAAGACTGTAGCTTCTCTCGTGTGAGCGTAAAAACTTTAACTTCGTTGTGTGTCGCGTGCACAGGCATGCCCGGGTGGGGCATCTCGTGGTGGATAAACGGTGAGCTCATCCCTGTGCTGCACGTCGAACGGGGGAAGACGTACACATTCAACGTGCAAGGCGGGGACAACGTTAACATTAGCGCCAAGTACCATCCTTTCTACATCACCGACAGCAACAAAGGCGGCGGCTCGAAGGTGCTACCACCGGATGCGATCGGCAAACCGGTATATACCCTTTTTCTCTCGGATACAAAAAAAATAAATAAATTAGGAGAATAGCACGTGTGACGACACCCGGAACCTTCTGGATGGTTAGACTGGTTGCAATGTTCTCGCCAATTTAAATGTCACTGGATTCTGCACGTGCTAAGGTGCGCACTAGTAGTAATTTCGCGGTTCTAGCATTCCTAGAAGAAAAGTTACGAAGCTTGAAAGTTCTGACTCGAATGACTGAATTTTTTTTTTCACTCTTTCCAGACATCTGTAACTTCACGATTATAGAGTAAGAGTTGACGCCCTTGTGCATCTCTGAACATTCGGCTTTTGAGCCCATCGAAGATGACAACGAATGAGTGTGCGAAATCTGGGAAGAGCTTGTCAGAAGATTATAGGATTACGAGAAAGCGGTACAGGAAAAATAGCAAAAAAAGAAAGAAAACTTCGTCGGTAGTTGCTGGGATACGAAATGTTGTGGCTACAGTAATGATCGAGGATGCATAAAAATTTGTGAGAATATGCTGTGGCTGTATAGAAAATTAACATTCTACAAAAATCACGTTTTTCGTAATTTTTGGATCCGA
The DNA here is from genome assembly GCF_013339695.2 of Rhipicephalus sanguineus. NCBI lineage: Eukaryota > Metazoa > Arthropoda > Arachnida > Ixodida > Ixodidae > Rhipicephalus > Rhipicephalus sanguineus. The sequence goes on from NC_051186.1 coordinate 56,343,594, forward strand.
GTGTTCTTGCGAGGCACTCGTCGTTATTATTTTTTTTGTACGCCAGACACCGTGTTGTGACGATTTCTTCTTGACAGGTTGACGAGACACCCAGTCATAACGATTTCTTCTTGACAGCAAACAAAGGCTCGCCAAGTGGTGGATTCGGCCGTGCGATCCCGGGGGGAGGTAGGGGGTTGGTGGAAGCAAAACATTACAGCAGGGTAGACCCCCCCCCCCTCCCATATGGTGTTGCTGTAATCACGACTTCCAGCGTACCATGTATACAGGGCGTCCCAGCTATCGCGCAGCACGATTTTTTTTTAAAAGGAGGAAAGTCGTTACGCCGCAGGACACCTGTAGTGCATATTGTTTCCAGTATACTGTAGTAGCCGCTATTAACTTTTTCGTTAATGAGGTTTAGTTATTTAGTTCCAATTATGTTTCTAACTCGACCGGTATACTTACCTAATCATTAAAAATGTCAATGAGGCATATGTAGGCATGCTCAAATGACATCTAACTGCGCTTTTTCAGCAATGTACTAATTACGCGCGTATTTTTTCCGGTTGATAAAGAAAGCACGCGAGATATGAAAAAATAACACCTTACTACGCTCCCAGCCGCAATGGGTGGGAGCGTAGTCTTGACTTGCTACCTCGCAGTGATCCTGTTTGAGCGCGCTGAAATCTAGTCACGTGTCATTTGTCAGATTTCGTGGGCTTTATTTAATAGCAAAAAAAAACAAAAACAAACCAGGACGCTATTAGTAGTTGTAAATAGCGCAGTTAGATGTCATTTGAACATGCCTACATATGCCTCACTGACATTTTTTGTGCAGTTACAACCTAATTAGGACTACTTAACTAAACCTCATTAAAATTAGTAGTGACTACTACAGTACACTGGGAACAATATGCGCTATAGGTGTGCTTCGCGTAACGATGTTCCTCCATTTTTAAATCGTGCTGCGTGATATTTGGGACACCCTGTATATATATACTGTTAATTTTCGCAGTGAGCCTTCTACTTATTTCTTAATTCTGTAATCCGTGACACAGGTAACCTGACGAAGGAAGAGGACGACACCAATAGATAGTGTGGGGTGTTGTCAAAGGGAGAGGGAAGGGGGCAACACCTCCCCCCCCCCCCAACCGCCCTCTAATTCGCAACTGGGCTCGCCACAGTTTGAACAAAAATCCAGTTTTGATTATGTAAGCAGGAGTTGCGGAAGTGTAGCGAAGCGTCATAGAAGTGCCTTGTCACTCTAGTAATCTTCATTCCGTAGGCAGGGCATAATATCGGCGTAGCACATTGCGCGCCCGTCCACCTAGGCGGTGAGTATGTAAACGACGTTGATTTTAACCTTCTTTTTTTTTTTGCTCGTGCTTAACGCACTCTTTCAGGGCAATTTGCTGTATGCTGGAGTAGTCATCGACCCTGCCGTGAACGCCATCGACCCCAGCAAAGGTGAGCGCAGCGACTTTAAGTGAATTGATGAGGGACGAACAAGACCTTAAAAGGGAAGCTAAAAACAAATAATAAGTCGACGTGGATTGTTGAAATATAGTTTCAGAAACCTCGTATAGTGCTTGTTTCGTGCCAAGGAAATGCCTAGTTTGAGAGGAAACCACGTTTTAGTCGTCCGCATACCGTTAGCGTAATTCAAACCGCTCACCTCCGAGAACGGCCTTCTGACGTAGCCATGCCCCATGGCATCCGAGATTGTGCGCGGCACCCACCGGCGCGCAATCTCGGAGGCCATGCATGCCCGCCCTTTACTTGCTCTACTGTCCGACCGCCGGCGCTGCGGCGCAACGGAGAAAGGGGTATTAGCGCAGCACAGCCCGGCGAAAACGGAACTTACGTCGTTCTCAAGGCTAACTTACGGAAGTTCTTTTTTGCATGAATGAGACTGAAACGCGGCTATAGTTGCATATTTCATTCCGTCTCGTAATGCACTGAAATGTTCTTTTCTTTCGTGCGTAGTTTGAGCGCTTGTGATGATTGATTGTACTGAGGCACAAACACAAGCCCACGTCACTGGGCTTCTGTTCCAGAATGCCATCACTGGTGGTGCAAATCGTGTCCCACATCTATAGTAATTTCTCGATTGCTAAAGCGCTACTGTGTATATTATTGACATTTCATACGTTCTCAAGCATTGACCTCTCATTGTGATATGTGATTTGCCTTTAGTGTCCATTTAAAGGGCCCCCAAACCAACCGAGGCCGAAACGTTGTGGTGTTGCAGTTGTGCACGAGTCTACAGCGAACACGTAGCCGCGAAAATTTTCGGGAGCCGTTTGTCGGCTGGTACCGCGTTTTCGCCGTTCGCCAAGCAACACGACAGGGAAGAGCACCGAGCGCGCGTATACCTTATATATTGTCACGTGGTCGTGACGTCGATGAAGACAGCAGTCGGCGTTTGCAGGATGAAACTATTTATTTGGCCGAACTTGTGGCCGGAAAATGAGAACTAGAACTACAGCAATACACGCTGTACAAATATAGCGGCGAACAGGGCGTCGTCCGTCGATCAACTGACAAGCGGTCAAGCGCGTCGGCTTTTATACAGGCGCTATGGAACTTTCCAGCAATATCGCTGGTGGCGGCGTTATCTCTCGACAAAGCTGGAACATTCGCGTGCGGCACGCAATCTTAACAAAGCGATCTACTAAAATCGTGAAGCTTCTCGAACACTGCTTCACGGCCAGCGTCGAGCGTTGATAACCGTCCTTGCTGGTCAAACTCGAACACATCAAAAATAAAAGAAGAAGCGAGCGTGGCATTGCCCCCCTCTGAGAAAGCATCGTCCCGATGCTTGCAACAGAACATGCAAAGGAAAAAACAAGTGCATACACAAATAAATTACAATAAAAAAGGAAAAAGTAGAGTTCTCAGGTTCGCTAACGCGCAAAAAACGGCTTAAGGCGCACGACATGGACGACTTCAGGTCGTGCGCGGCGTCGCTGGGAGTTCGTAATGCCGTCCGGGACGACCTCGTAGTCAAGAGCGCCGTGACGTCGAAGCACCTTGTATGGGCCGAAGTATCGCCGAAGAAGTTTTTCACTGAGCCCACGTCGGCGTATCGGCGTCCAGACCCACACACGGTCACCGGGTTGGTACTCCATGTGGCGTCGTCGAAGATTATAGTGACGGCTGTCGACCCTCTGCTGCTTCTTGATGCGCAGGCGGGCGAGCTGTCGAGCTTCTTCGGCGCGTTGCAAATAGGCGGCAACGTCGAGATCGTCTTCGTCGGTGGCGGTTGGTAGCATTGCGTCGAGCGTCGTTGCCGGGCTCCTTCCGTAGACCAGCTTGTACGGCGTCATTTGCGTCGTTTCTTGCATGGCCGTGTTGTATGCGAAGGTCACATACGGAAGGATGGCATCCCACGTCTTGTGTTCGACGTCGACATACATGGCCAGCATGTCGGCGATGGTCTTGTTTAGCCGCTCGGTGAGGCCATTGGTCTGTGGGTGGTACGCTGTGGTCCGGCGGTGGCTTGTTTGGCTGTATCTCAGTATTGCCTGAGTTAGGTCAGCAGTAAACGCCGTACCTCTGTCGGTGATGAGGACCTCTGGGGCGCCATGACGCAGGAGGGTGTTCTCAACGAAGAACTTTGCTACCTCGGCGGCACTGCCTCTGGGTAGGGCCCTTGTCTCGGCGTAGCGGGTGAGGTAGTCGGTAGCTACGACGATCCATTTGTTTCCGGTATTGGACGTCGGGAACGGCCCCAGTAAGTCCATCCCAATTTGCTGGAACGGCCGTTGAGGTGGCTCGATAGGCTGCAGAAGTCCGGCTGGCCTAGTCGGCGGTGTCTACCGCCGCTGCCAGTACCGACAGATGGGACTGCGTGAATTCGCCATCGACGCGCCGCGTCCACAGCGAGGGGAAAAACCACGTGACATCGCCGACTACCTCGCGGGAACGCAATGGACGCCCCGACAACCTTCCCGTTCGCCGTCGCCAGGCCGCTACGTCTCTCCCCAACGCCGACCATACACTGGCCCAACTCGGGGCCGTGAAGCTTCTCGACGCTGGCCGTGAAGCTTCTCGAACACTGCTTCACGGCCAGCGTCGAGCGTTGATAACCGTCCTTGCTGGTCAAACTCGAACACATCAAAAATAAAAGAAGAAGCGAGCGTGGCAATATAGCACAAACAGCCACGTTCTTGTTCGACCAATCGACGGCGTCTGCTCCTGTTGACGTCTCCAAATCACCGTTGTGACGTCACGGTTAACGCTGGGGATACCGGAAACATATAGATTACCACAATATATAATAGAGGGAACTGTGGCGCTGCTATCGCTCGGCCACCGTGGGAATGATGGGTAGTACATAAATTTTCTATAGTCTTCGTGATTGCGGCTTGAAACGCACTTGTACAAGGCTTTGTTTATTGTTGTGTTTCGGCTTTTGCTCCGTCGGATAAAATAATGGCTCTTTGCAAACCTCGTGAGCTGATTTGAATTGATCAACCTCAATAGGGTCGATGCGGAGAGCTGGGACTGCCTACCTTTCTATGAACTGCGTTGCAGCTCCCATAGACAGTACACTCGGATAGAACATAAAAAAAAATGTCACCTCTACCCTCAGCCATCGCTTCCCTCTGAGAAAGAATTTGCATAAATAGTCAATCAAATAGCGCTTACTCGTTTTCGTGACGTCAAGGACTTCTCTCGAGTGTTTTCGAGAGTGGACTTTCCCATGCAGACACGACGTTTGTGTCGCTGGATTTAGATTGGAAAGTTGAACGCTATGGTAAATTTGGTCAGGGAGTCTGACATTTGCTGCCCAGCCAAACGTAATGTTCGAGGTAGTAACGACGAACCTTTATCTCTTTAAATGCGTAGTATTTGCATTAGCCGACGAAAAGTACGTACGGTTCGAGCGGAAACCAGCTAGCACGACTTTACTTTTTTTTCCCCGTCTTTCTTCGTGTTCAAACAGCGCGTAGCAAGTGTCAACGATGCACAACCACCTGTAGCCCTTACTACAGCCCTTCTGTCTCACAGAGCGGACATTTTTAGGTTGTAACCGAGTGTAGCGCCATAAGTATACTATATACCGTTATGAAACCATTGCTGCAGCACCCGCAGCAGAGCTTAGATTTAGGTGCACGTGACAAAAAAAAACAAAAAAAAAAACGGTTGCAGTAAATTTATGGACTCCTCCACTACGGCGTCTCTCGCAATCGCGTCGTTGTTTTGGGACGTAAAGCCTCAGCAACGAATAATTCTATTCGACTATGGACGCAGGCGAAGGACGCTACTGCGAGTACAAGGGGACGTCCGAAACTAACAAGGCCACGAATATCGTGGACTTCAAGAAGAGCGTGAAGTTGGTTTGCGAGAGCGGCACTGCGGGAGTATTCACCTGGACGCCAGACAAGAACATACCCGACGAGGTTTACTACCAGGTTCGTCACTCGTCAGCCGATTGGGATACAGGGACGACGCACATGTTTTGCTTCATATCACGCGAAAAAAAAAAAAAAAAAACTCAACGGGGTCCCTTATACGCATTCTCCAGAGAAGGCGAACGCCATCATTTTCTTCTATTCCTTCACACTGGATGTATTGATCCTCCCACGACCCCTCCGAAAGCTTTCTCCACCTTAAGTGGTTTTGAACTGCCTGCAGGATCGGACGCATTGCAAGCTTTCTGCACCTGGTTTTGCACTGCCTCCGTGATCAGCCCATTTCGGACCTATAGCGATGGTTTCATGTGATGACGTCATCATGTGACGTCACGTTACGTGACGTTATGATGACGTGACAAATTTTAGCGATCTGTGGCGTCTTGACGTTGTCATACGGTGAGGTCAACACATAATAATGATTTGTTGCATCACTAGTGTTGACGCCGCCGACGCCGCCAACGGTGAGTTTTCGCGTTCGATGAGGCATCTAAGGCTTTCGACCTAAAAAAAAAAAAGAACGCCAGGCCTGCGTGGAACACGCAGCACAGTCAGAGCAGAAGCTGGACGAGCGGATTGGCTATTGTGATCTCGTAACAGCTTTCGCTGTAAAATCCAGCCAGTTGTACGTCGTGAAAACGGTCTAACAGCGAAGCTGTATGCGCACGAGTGTTGCGATTGGCTAGCGAGATCACGTGGTGTCGTAAGTCGGCCGCTAGATTTGAAATACGCGCGCTTACACTTGATTGGGCAAAGCGATATCAAGTGAGCTGCGGAGTCGGGGCAATGGCGTTTCAGCGAACGCCTCGCGCTACGCGATTCGCCGCCAGGAATCCCGCCAAGTGTGCGCTCTTTGTTGTCTACATGACCCTCTTACGCGTCCAGTTGGCCTGACAATTGGTTTATTGCAAATAAAGGGACACGAAAGAGAAAACCAATTTTTCTCGTATTGGTAAATTACCCCTTCACAATACCAAAATCGCCACGCTTGCCGCGAGAAGCGTGGTATGCGAGAAAACGCGCAAAAAGAAAATGCGGGTGGCGACGCCATCTCGAAGTACCCGCACCAATCGTGGTGACGTCATAGATTTTGATGACTTCTGCTAGCGCCTGCGCAGTTCCTAATCGCAAAAATTTTGAAGTGCATTTTCCTATGAGGGGGCTAGAGTCTTAACATGCCAAGTTTCAGGAAATTAGCTTTGGATAATGCCGCCAAAATACGAAAAATACACTTTGAAATCAGTGACGTCACGTGCGGTGATTACGGGGCGAAATTTCAAAATGAAACTTTGTGCCTGATTTTCTCCTCTGTTATTAAAGCTATGATGGTGAAATTAACGACGTTAGAGTTTTCAGAGGGAAATTTATCACTAAACCCGTTCACTGTTTCGCTTTAGTGCAAGTCTCTAATTGATGTAGTCGATGGAAGAGCGTCTTGCTTTCTCAGCATTTCGTGCCGAAAATGATGATCATCATCATTTTGTTGTGTTTATTTCTCGTTTTCGTTTTTTACTTACTTTTCCCTCTGGTCACGTGACCTGCATGACGCCTACTACTTTACTACTACTACTACGACGACGACGGCGACGCCGCCGTCATGACAAGCTGGCGGTGTTTATAAGAGGGAGGAACTGCAAAACCTAAGCGGAGATGTCAGGAGCATGCGACCATTTCATGGAAGCTCAGAGGCAACGCAGTTTGTGCCATTTCCGAGACGACCGGAGATTCGATCACTCCCGGCGACAACAGATATGGCAATGTTTCACTAAAATCGCTGCAAAACAAAATGTTTCCTTTGGGACCGGGAAGGACATGACGCGTCCACACGTCGCTCAAAGGTCGGGTCGCCTTGGTGCGATGAGTTGAAGGCGGAGGGAGCCCACGGCCAGGTGAAGCCTTTAGCTTAAAGGGACACTAAAGAGAAACAATGAATCGGTTTAGATCGATAAATTGCGTTCCGAGAACTCTAATGCCGTTAATATCGCCATCATATGTTTTTTAATAAAGGAGAAAATCAAGTTCAAAGCTTCATCTTTAAATTTCGCCCCGAAATCTCCCCGCGTGACGTCACGGATTTCTAAGTGTATTTATCGTATTTTGGCGCCATTCGCTCAACAAAATTTGCCCAAACTTGGTATGTTAAGTGTACGGCCCCCTCAGAGGACTATGTACTTATTTTTACCTTTTACTAACTACGTAGTCCCTAGTAGGCGCCGTCAAAACATGTGACGTCACGGCGAATGGTGCGGAAACGTCAAGGTGGCGTCGCCACCCACATGTTTTTGCGCGTTTTCTCGCTTACTAAGCGTCTTCTCGCAGCAAGCGTGGTGTTTATCGTATCGTGAAAGAGTGCTTTACTAAGACGAGAAAAATCGTTTTGCTCTTTAGTGTCCCTTTAAACTCTTGGATCTCGTTGCCGGGGGTGCGCACTTTCGCATGTGCCCCACATGGTCGCCGTCTTCTGCTTCTCGCACCTCACGCGGAGAAACCATCATTGATTCGCGCGCACATACTAATCCAGAATCACATACTAATGCCAGAATCCTTCAATATGAGAGTCATTCAATACATTTGCTGGTCACGAAGCTTCCGCGAAAGTTTGATATAGGGACAGGAGCGGCCGCTAGGGGCGCCCTCGCCCTTGTGGATTGATGGTGTTCAGTGATCACGAAGACCAGGCGATCTTTATACAGGGCCAAAAAATACCGAGGGTAAGCGAGTGCAAGTACCTCGGAGTATGGGTAAATGAGGGGGATAGATATATGGAGGTACAAGAGAAAGCATCGGTAGCAAAGGGAAAGAGGAATGCTGCAATTATGAAGCACAGAGCTTTATGGGGATACAATAGGTGCGAGGTGCTTCGAGGGCTGTGGAAGGGTGTGATGGTCCCGGGGCTTACATTTGGGAACTCAGTGGTGTGCATGAAGTCAGAGGTACAATCAGGAATGGATGTAAATCAAAGGAATGTGGGCCGCCTCGCGTTGGGCGCTCACGGGAAGACGACAAATAAGGTTGTAAAGGGTGATATGGGATGGACAGGCTTTGAAGTGAGGGAAGCTCAGAACAAAATGAGATTCGAAGAGAGGCTGAGGGAAATGAAGAAGAGTAGATGGGCAGAGAAGGTTTTCATGTATTTGTATAGAAAAAGCGTTGACACGCAGTGGAGAAAAAGAACTAGGAGGCTCACCAGTAAATATACGGCTAGCAGTGCGGGCGATATGGCAACAAGGAGCATTAAGCGGAAGGTCAGAGAGGCGGAGAGGACTTATTGGATGGCAGCGATGGAAAAGAAGCCGGCTCTGAGTAACTACCGAAAGGGAAAACACGAAATAAGGAGGGAAAGGTTTTATGATAATTCAAGGGGAAGCGCTTTACTGATTGAAGCAAGGTCGGGCTGCCTTAGAACGCGTAGTTATAAAGCGAGATTCAGTAACGAAGAAGAACAATGTACATGCTGCGGGGGACTAAGGATACGATGGAACATGTACTGATTGAATGTGGCGATATTCACCCAGGTATACGTGTGGGCACGAGTCTACATGAAGCCTTGGGTTTTAGGGACAACAATGGGAAGCTGAACACGTCCGCGATAGAAATAAGTAAGAGACGGTTAGAATATTGGTGGCAGAAAAGTAGAGATAAAGAACAAAAATAAATAATGGGGGAAAAATAAGGTCATTCTGCCTCAAGAGGCAGAGAGATGGACCGTGAATTTATATTTTCTTGGTATAATAACGTAATTTAATCAATGTAGATAAGGTATTAGGCCAACATGAAACAAGGAAGCTTTTTTCTTTTTTTTTCTTCGAGCCTGGTGGCAGACATGTCACCGCCCCGTTTTAAAGGGGACGCTCATAGCATCCATCCATCCATCGGCATCGGAGCAGCGCTGGCGCTGCATCAGTGCTACGGCACGCATCGGAACTGAAAAACGGGATGAAATGTACCCGTGAACGTTGATTATACCTTCAGAGTGATACTATCTTCAAGGAAGCTCGGGGAAGCTCTGATACAGTGCAATCTGTATCAGAGCTTCCCCGAGAACAGTGCAATCTGTATGACGCCTCGGAGGTAGAAATTCGTCTGCAACAAACGCATGCTGCTTCCGCTGTGCGATGTTTCTTCCGTTTTCTTAAATCTAGTGGAAATGCAGAGTCCTTCAAGGACTCTGGCGGATCTTAAAGGGTCAGCTGCCAGCCTTACTTCGGATAACATTACAATTGCATTAATTTCGTCGCCCTTGCGGTGAAACTGTCATCTTTTTTTCTTGATTAACGGCATTTTGTCTCTCGGCGCGTCATTTCTTGCAGTGCTTCACTCACTTTTACCTCGGTTGGAAGATTAAGGTACACGACCCAGGCCAAGGCCCGAAACCGGCCCCTCATCCTACCCAGAAGCCAAAGCCCAAAACCAAAAAGCCAAAAAAGCCCAAGAACCCTACTCCTGCTCCCAAACAACCGGCGAGTGACGACTCGGGAGACTCGGGCGGGTCTGGCGGTTATGCCGTTCGACCGGTGCTTCCACCCTTCTTGTTTGCCTGCGCTGCCGTTCTCGCCACAATTCTCCTCAGGCGGCACGCAAGGGACCGACATGTCTGACCGCTTCTTGCAGTAAACCACTGAACCACTGGCGTTGTCAATGCTGCTTCCTTTGAAACATTTATCGCAGCGCGGCAAAGCACTACACCCGGGGACAACAATACTCCACTTCACACATCAGGTGCAACTTCGAAACAGGCGGCGCAAAAACAAGGGCAAAGGAAAGACTACACACCACAAAGCGCTCTGTGGTCTGTAGTCTTTCCTTTGTCCTTGTTTTTGCGCCGCCCGTTTCGAAGACGCATAACCAATTCCAACTTGCCCAGACATCAATTCTTCAGGTGCAACACTGTGGAAGCCATGCAAGAAGTTCGGTTTTCTAACTCCGTGCGTGTCGCGAGGTCGGCTTTCGTGGTTGGCAATGCTCTTGCGGGCCGAGCGCGAGCCTGTGCATGATGCGTCGCGACTGGCAGCAAGGAAAAAAAAAATTGGACGCTTGAACTTCGCCTTCAAGAGTAGAACGCGATAGCGTAATCCGGCCCCGTGCGCATAGTCTTCTCAATTCGCCTTTTAGATGCGAAGTATCTTGAGGCCGAGCTCAATCCGGTGGTGTGCGGCGTGACCAGCCTTACTGCGCATGCGCATACCCTCTCCACACACCTCCTCTCCACTTTCCCTCTCCACTTTCCCTCATCCCCACCCTCTCCACTTTCCCCTCCCCCTCTCCACTTTCCCTTTCCCCACCCCCTTTCCACTCTTCCTCTGAAACGCGGGCTAGACATGCCGAAATTCTCTCCTGCGCAACGCCGCGATGAGCTCGAGCGCATGCGCGTCCCCTCCCCTTCTCTCCTACGCTGCCCCCCTCTCGCCCGCCTGTCGACCGCGCTCCCCGCTCGCCCTGTGAGAATTAACGGCCAGGCTAGATGGAAGATACGACGCGCGTAGCGTCCCTCTTCGCGTTCCACGACGCGAGGTCGGTAGCATGCCCAACGAACGCCAACGGAACGCGATCGTGCAAGTGCTCCGGCTTCGCATCGCCTCATGGTCCCCTTTAGCGGGAGATGGTGTAATTTTTTCGTGACGCCCCGCGGCGCATGCGCTCTCCCCTAGCGGAAAAGTCGCGAAGCGTCTTTTCATCTCAGAGGCTTTGCATCTGGCAGTACCAGTTGTCCCGGCCCCTAGCAAACCCCTACCAAAACGGCAGAGGGCAGCACCGGAAAGAGGCGTATTGCTAGCCTGGCTTCGGTTCTCGCTGCAATCCTCAACCGTGCCGTTAGGAAACGAACGACTGTGCGCGTAACATTGCCCGTTTCGCGCTATCCTAGAATGCAGCCCACTGCGCCATAATTCTTCCTTTTGCGAATCGGCGAAGGGCCCACTACGCGTCCGTAAGGCAACACGCGAACCTACGCAACTGTTCACTTTGTTGATGCTTTTGCTGATGACGATGGTTAAATACGTCTGAGCACTTTGTAATCGGTGGGCCTTTAAAACACCCACTCGTTGCGAAATTCACACGTTTTGACGCATGGCGTGATTCTAGATCTGCCGAATTTTTATTTCATTTGCATCTTTCTCGATTTTTTCGGTCACGGACAAGGTGATTTTTTCGCTCAGAACCAACGACGCCGACACCGACAACGGAATTTCTGCGAAACGAGCTACAACTGAACGATAAGCGATGTGGAACAGCATATGAGGCAACCTAAAGTTTGCGCGCGACGCCAGCGCCGGATGCTCCCCTGGTGGGCCCCTGAAAACGTCGAAAGTCGTCGGCTCGCCCGCGGTTGCCGCGCGCGCGTTTTCGGCGTAGCACGTGCTGCAGGTGATTGCGTTTCCAAGTTGCGAAGAAATCCACATAATTCCACAAGTAGGTACGCACCATTCTTAGGCCGCGCAGGGCTGCATCAGCCTTGAGAGTATAAGCACTGAATTTAACTGTGAAACTGCATACTCAAGGGAAATGCACAGGCAAAACAAGCGCGAAGCTGTACGCAAATTCAAATCGTCATTTATTTTGCACGCCTTATTTTGATCATTGTCGTACGGCAGACGAAGTGATCCTTACGCATACAGAAATAAAGTTTAGTCGACTCCTCCCATATCATCGCGCCCAATCAGTACCTTCAGGAAAAAAACACCAACTGATGTGAAAACTCGTTGTGGTACTGCGCATACCGCGAAATAGTTAACACAGTGATCGCGATTGCGTATCTGCACTAGTGTTCTCCGATAATCCTACTTGCGGCCTGCGAACCCGTGCGGCAGCCGCGTGACACAACGGGTTCTGTATTGTAGGTTAGTTTATTCTGATAAGCCTTTGAAAGTCCTTGTATTATTGATTGTACGCAGTACTCACCAAAACAAAGACAGTTTTGATGGTTTTGTATATGTCGTTCATCCGCTCCGATGACAAACATTTTTGTGCCTCGCAAAAGCGGGCGCTCAAGCTACACAACTTTTCATTTTTATTTCAAGCACGTAAAGAGGCCGTATTGGTGTAACGGATATCGCAGCATTCCGTTCTTTAGACACTAATATATGTACAAATCATTGTAATTGGTGACAAAAAACGCCAGGCCTGCGCGGAAAGCGCAGCACAGTCACAGCGAAAGCTGGAAGAGCGGCTTTTCTACAGCGCGTTATAAACTCTCCTGTGGCTACTAATACAGGTATATTAGCAACGTACCCACTACGCCACAAAGCGTAATTTTTGGGAAGTTTGGAAGCACCCAGCGCGACATTATTCGTTGTTCTGCGAAGAAGCGAGGTACCATATGTAAGCGATTATGTGCAGTTTGTTGATGCGGCGGTTGATGACGATGAATAATTATGGTTGCGCCCTTTGTAATGGGTTGGAAGCTTTAAACGACCCACTAGTTACGTAATGCATGTTGTGTGACGCCCGGTCGTTATTTAACTGTCCCACCACGCTTTATAACACACTTTAACCGGAGAAACGTAGAGCGAGAGAGAGAGAGAATTTACTTTATTGAGACCCTGAGGAAATGGATCATGGGAGCCTTATGGGCTTCCTTGGCAACCAACAGAAGTGCACTTGCGAGGAACCCACTACGCTATAAATCATTGTAATTTTTGAGAAGTAGGGCAGTAGGCACTGTGCCATTTTTCGTCATTTTACAGACAGCCGTGGTACCTGCTAAACGCATGTAAGGCATTATGCGTACTTCGTTGACGATGTGCGTGATGACGATGAAGAATTATGGCAGAGCTCTTTGTAATGGGTTGGAAGCATTCAACAACCTACTCGTTGCGCAATTCGCATTGTATGACGCCTGGTTACATAATTCGCGTTGTGCGACGCTTGGTGCTTATTTTACTCTTCTACCACGCTATATTGCATATGCTAATGTGGTTCCTTCCCGACATGAAGCCTGTATAGGACCTTTTTGCAAAGCAGTTTCAAGCACCGGCATGGCTCAGAGGTTGAATACTGGGCTCCCACGCAGAGGGCCCAGGTTCGAACCTCGTTCCATCCTGGAATTTTTTTCTTATTTAGTTTTTTTTCTTATTTCGAGAGAGAGAGAGTAAAACGTCTTTATTGATGTTTGCATGGCAAAGAAGCGCGTGGGAGGAACCCCTAGTCCGGGGTCCCTAAGATGACTCCAGCGACGAGTCGGGCCCGCTGTATTACAGCTCGGAGGACCTCGGGAGGTCCGTCGCGGAGAGTATCATCCCACAGCTCCTCGTTACGTAAGGAGCGATACTGGTTACGGACACCGGCGGCGGCGGCGGCGGCGGCGGCGGCGGCAGCGGCGGCGGCGGCGGCGGCGGCGGACAACTACGGCACCAAAAACGGCCGGTGAAATGATCTCATAACAGCTTTCGCTGTAAAAATTCTCGCCCGTCTTTCTGAGGAAAAGCAGCACGAAATGTTGCCATTCGCTCAAGTGCTGCTAGCCAAAACAGTGCGTGTCTGTGTATATATATATATATATATATATATATATATATATATATATATATATATATATATATATATATATATATATATATATATATAGATAGTGTGTGTGTACGCATCTTCGTTTCCACAGATTTTAGCAATGTGGCTTTTATGTTGCTCTGAAATGACATTGGAAAGAAATAAACAGCAGTCGTGTTTTTTTCTTCGCACTGTTCTATTTTCGGAAACCGCAGGGCCAGGAAAACAGCCCACCTGCAACTTGAGACGCGAACGCACCTTTCTTCTTTCGCCCTTGTGCATCGGTAACAGCTTGATGAGGGCTAGTCTGTTCATAATTAGAGCAGATAATAAAACAACAGCGTGACAGGAACGAAGCTCTTGTCCTATCGCATTCTTTCCCTTGTTGTCCTTGTTCTCCTCGTACGTGTTTCATCCTCTGCCCTTGTGCAGTTAACCCCAAAAATCGTTTACCAGGAAGCCTAGCTTAAAATCCGTTTTTGGGGGACGCCCGTTTTCGGGAGGTTTTCATGCAAACTCGTGTTGGCATGAGTTTAGTCCATGTTGGTTGTGTCGTTTATAAACGCTAATGTCATATGCACACACACTTTGAAGCAGGGTGAGTAATTTGACTTTTTTTGGCGTTTATTTTCATACAGAGGTTGCAGAGGTTCTCGTCATAAATGTTTTGCGCGATCATGGTGCCATTTCTTTTCACCATTATAAAAGCATGGTGCACTAATTTATTTTCAACCTTTAATTTGCCCAACCACCTGGGCATTACCGTCATCAAAAGGGTGGCTTTTTTGACCAGTCTCTTGGCAAACGTGCTCTACACCATCTCCACCGACCCCGTGAGACCACGGCCCGCAGTTCAACACAACGCTAGAGCAAGCGCAGCGCGAGGTTAGCGCGCAGGCACGCTCACATGAGCGCTGCGAGCAAGAGCACGCGCACTGCTGCTCCGCAGAGCGCGAGAGGAGAACGCGCGCTCGAGCGCCTTGAAGAGCGCACGCGTAGCACGAGAAGAAAACGAGAGGGGGGAGAGAGAGAGAAAGCACGCGTAGCACGCGCGCTCGTCCAGCGAGACAGATGAACAAACCGGCGGCGGAGGGCCATGCGTCGTGCGCGAACTAAAGCGCGAACGCATAACGAGATTTCCGAAAAAGGGGGCGCTTTTCAGAAAGACGCAGCAGTGCCCCCTGGCCCAGGTTTTCTCGTCTATTGATAGCCGCATAACAGAGTTTGTTGTTTTCTAAGGCACAAAAATATTCATGTGTTACTGAGCTTTAAGCAGGAAAAAGGAATCTGTTATGACGCGAACGCCTTTGGCGTAAAACGTCTGCTTGGCCTGTACAGTGTTGCATCTGATGTATGAAACTGAGTACACATCTGGCTGTGCGACCAAAGTATACGGCTGCGTAGTGACAGCATGTATGGCTCCGCACTGCGGCTTCCCTTATATTTTATCGTGGTTTTAATTCGAACGTGTTTTTAACAACCGTCATCATGAGGACGTCTTCGGAGCCGGTTTTATGGAGCATGTTGCAGGGATATAGCTGCGCAGCCATTAAAAAAAAAAAACTCTAAGGACACTCGGAGAAGGTGGGTAACCAGCGGAGCTGACGGGCGCAAGATCGCCTTTGAGAGTTATCTAAGGGATAATCAAGGATTTCTTTCCTTATTAACCCATATATGCCCAGTGTCCTACATAGAGGACGCTTCTTTGACGCACTCTAACATCGCTATTTCTTTAGCTGATGACTAGCGCCACCTACAGCACATCAAGCAGGCCTCATTCTCAACGTGTGCAAGCCTAGACATTGCTTGCTTTCCATGCTGCAACGTGCCGACCGCTTTCTCCGGGCAAACGCGTGCTTTGTGTGAAAGACGTCATGGAGAGGAAGAAGTGCAATGTCGGTGTGCACGTGAAACGTTTCAAGGCTTAGCATACCCGCACATAGCACCCCTAATGCCCAGTGTTTTTGTTGCATTTACCTGGCAGTAAATAAAGAACTTGTGCTTTCTTTTGAGGGTAGAAGTACACTCCTTATGAAAAAAATTTTTTCTGAGTATGGGCTTATATCGGTTAAACTGCCCATTTCTTGACAGATCCCCAGAGCGACAGTGCATTACTAGCTTCTGGGCTCTGCCCTTGCATTTACCTTAAATATTTCATCGTCACAGAGCTGAGGGTGATCTGGTAGCCTCCTCACTCTGCCCATTATGTGCAGTGGATGAGACTATTTTGTCTTTATGTTGCGCTGAGGGCGTTTCCCAAAGGCATGAAAGAGCGAAGCTGGACGATTCTGAAGTCTCTGGTTGATTTTAGGTTGTTGGCTACAGCTACGTGATGCTAGGTTGTCTCTAGGTTTCTTTCAGGTTGTTGCTAGGCTTTAGCTGGGCATTGCTAGGTTGTTTGTAGGTCGCTTCTCAGCGCAGAGGTTCGAGTTAAACCACAGGCAGTCACAGATACGACACGAATGTCAAACTCCAGAGACAAACTCGCGCTGAAACCGAGCTTTCGCACCTCCCATAGATCTACGGGAACGTTGTCGTTCGCGTAGGGCTTCCATCGCTTCGGGGTCTTCTCGCAGCCGCAGTTGCCTTTCCCGTTCCCTATAGCATTCTCTCGTTGAACGTACCGCTGAAGCACTCCGTGCAGATGCTTCAGCGATGCTGAAACGTGCGGCCACGGTGTTTATCACTGGGTTAATCCCGACGGTTTATTAAAGCTCTTCTCAATTGCTAGTTACACCTGTCTAGAAATCTTAACTGGTGTTTTCCGCCCGTCTGTCGCCTTCATTTTTAGTGCACCAGCGGTGAATAGGGGGATTTGCCCAATTTTTGTGGCACATACCCGTTCATGATGAGGATAGTTTTTTGTACAGACCAAAGCTTTTACGGCCGGCCTAAACACATTCGCTGTTAAAAGTCGGTCTCACTGCAAGGGCTAAGTAATGAATGCCATAGCAACAAGTTGGAATGTTATACGAAGTAATGTTAGCAGCCGACTCCTTTAGGATCCGATCTCTCGTAGCTCTACAAAGCACTGGCGTAAGAGGATACGGCCGCTCCAATGAGCGAAGTGGTTTTCGTGCTGTCCGTCGCCTGAGCGCGAGGCGGTTTGAGCACGGCTCGCACTACAAGGGTAGGAGCCGGTGGTTACAAGGGTATCCACCGGCACCCCTTAATGCTCCTTCGCCCGACGGCGCCGACCGTCGCGTTTCATCCCTGCTTGAGCCGCGCCCGCGCAAGCTTTCACTCGCACACAGAATATACGACGTGCGGGGCGATCTTACCGATTCTGACTTTATACGGAACATCACGGCGACGGCGGCAATGCACCTCGAGTGTCAATATAATTGCTATCGCAATAAAAGCGTTACATAGAAACAGTTCAGGGAAATTCCCATAAATCATTCCGTACCGGACATTCATTCTTTGGGAACCTCTTTTCTGGTGCTCGGCGGCAGAGAAATTCCTAGTTACTTCGGGGCGATCCTCAAGACACGTTTTCTGCGGGCCATATTTCGTTAACGTATTTCTGGAAATTTCTGCTGATTTCAGCAGTAAATTAACTTCGTTTGTGTGCCACCCGAACCACGTCCGGCCGCTCGCAGTGGGTATACGCACCACCAGCAAGCGAAAACGAAATAGAAGCAGTACTTCAATTGTGCAATATATTTGCGGCTTTTTCTTCATACATTTCTTTAATTTCTTTTTTATCGTTACGTAGCATTTCATGATAGTAACCAGCACTTCAGCTACCCATATTTTTCGCTTAATACCCCAGTGTGGGTACGAGCCATGTTACATGATCATAACAATGACAATGATGCTTATTTTCGCATCAATACAGTGTAATGATGGGAAAGGCCATGCTGAATAAACTGCCTGTCTCCGCATTTGCGTTCGCAGCACTCTTGCAAGGATGCACAACACGACAATACATCGGTCAAATACAAGAATAGATGTTAGAATAGTTTTACAGGAATACATTAAATGCAGTCTTATATTCTTACACAGATAAATGCATACTGGAATATTGGCAGCGCAAACTAACAGGACACAGAAGGGGAACACAAACAAGCGCGGTCCCGTTAGTTTCCTCTGCCAATATTTCAGTATGAACCTATACCAACTAGCCCGCCTTTCAACCCTTCTGCAACAGATAAATGCAGTCGTACAGAGACTAACAAAAAAGCACGATGCGTACATTACGTTTAAATACATTTATTGTAAAAAAATGTCACAGTTTCATCGCAAGGGCGAAGCAATGAATGCGATAGCAACAAATTGTAGTGTTATACGAAGTGAGGCTGGCAGCTAACTGTTTTGTATCGGATCTCGCGTAACTACAAAACGCTGGTGTAGAGAATACGGCCGCTCCAGGAAGTGACTATGCGTTCCGGCCGCATAGTCACTTCGCGTTGAGAGCGCAGCACGTAGAAGAGTATACGAGCCGCCTGCTGTGATGGCTGTCCAGATAGCGCGCGCGCCAGCTATCGCGACCGCGCCCTAATTTTCAAAGTTCAAAGTGGCTACTCGCGCGACAACCCCCCCTCCCCCCACCTCGCCTCTTTTCATGGTCGCTAAAGGCGGGCGGGGCGTTTCCTGTCTGATTCGACGACAGGCCTTCCGAGCAGGGTTGCCAATGGTGGCTACTTTTCGCCAAATTGGCGAATTTGAGAGTCCCGTGGCGACCTAAAATTATGAATGGCGACATGGCGAATTTTTGGCGATTTTCGGCTTAGGTCTCCACTGAGTTATGCATCATAAGCTCAGTGTCTTCTCAACGAATGAGCGGCAACATTCTCTGTATTTTTATTGGTTTTAGAACCACGAGTATAATGTGCACATTACGCGTCATTCGGTACGTCCGTCCTGTAACTTGTGTGTATCTCCTCAATTCAGAAAGGGAAAATAGACAACCACCCGTTTGTAGCACGAATCCACAAGGAAAGACACGACGCGCGTAGTGTTCCTCTTCGCGTTCCACGACGCGAGGTCGGTAGCATGCCCGAGGTCGGTAGCATGCCCAACGAACGCCAACGGAACGCGATCGTGCAAGTGCTCCGGCTTCGCATTGCCTCATAGTCCCCTTTAGCGGGTGATGGTGTAATTTTTTTATTGCGATAGCAATTATATGGACAGTCTCGGCTGGATTTTGCCGTCGCCGTCATGCACCGTATATGTATAAGTATGTATATATATGTAAAAGCCCCAAAGAAAAATAATTCAGAAAAATGCTTCCGAAGCGCGGAATCGAACCAGGGACCTCTTGCTCCGCAGCGAGTGGCGCTAACCACTACGCCACGGAACGCAGGTCCGCCACGTAGCTAACGGCGAGCGTTATATACACACCCTTTACCGCTGAACGGACTCAGAGACGGCAGGCGATAATAAGCGATTCTTCATTACCAGCGATATGGCGCTAGCAGCGCGACGGGCGCATTTAAAAGTCGTCGTCGAGCTCGCTCGCTTCTTATATTTGCGCAGCGAGAACATTGCCCTTCCGTTGTCTGCTCGCGCGGTTTTCTCGCGGTGAGGGGAAGAGGAATGTTTCACGCTTTCACCGTGATGTCCGCGCTCATGTTACCGAGCGCACGAAAGTCACTTGAGCTGAAGGGACGCCGCTAAACGAACAAACAGAAGATGAGCGCGAACTATCAAGTGTCAGAGTTCGACACTTGAAGCACGCTAGTTTCCTTCGCTGCTTCGGCCGCCTTCGCAACAGGAGCGATGTTCAAACTGAGAGTATCCATTGGAGAGCCTCACTTCGTATAGCATTAGTTTCTTGCTATCGCATTCATTGCTTCGCCCTTGCGGCGAAACTGTGATTTTTTTGCTGCATCAGTTGATACACATAAGGTGTATCAAAGTCTAAACATGTATATGAATACACTGGAAACGTGGTTGGAGGACATTAATTTATCCGTCGATATCAGTTAAAGTGCTAATTTTAATTTTCCCTCAAAGTGTTCCTTTTCAAATTTCGTTGCTTTACCGACAAGACATTGTCCTTCAGGTGGATTCAGTTAGGTATTTAGGGGTCACTTATACCGAAAAACTTAATTGGAGCCCGCATATAGAAAATATGTCAGCTAAAGGAACACGCGCTTTAGGGACGCTACGTAGGCTCAGTAGTCAGCGTTCCGGTTTACGCCGTGATGTGCTCATTATGGTTTATTGTACGAATATTCTCCCTATATTAGTGTTCTGCTGCGTTTTATTGCGATAGCAATTATATGGACAGTCTCGACGGGTTTTGCCGTCGCCGTCATGTCCCGTATAAGGTCCAAATTGATAAGATTTCCCCGCGCATCGAATGTTCTACCGCGGGTAAAAGCGCGCGAGCGGGGGCGACGAACGCGGCCGAAGCAGATATAAAATGAGCCGGCCCATTTACGTCGCTCGGAGGGCGCATGCGATAACATTAACCCGCTCGGGAGGCCTGCCGTCGAAGCAGACGAGCATGAAAAGACGCGAGGGGGGGGGGGTGTCGCTCGAGCAGCAACTTTGAACTTTGATTCTAAGGGCGCGGTCGCGATCGCAGGCGCGCTGTATCTCAGGAGCCATCAGCTGGCGGCTCGTATACCCCTTCTACGTGCTGCGCTCTCACGCGAAGTGACTGCGGAAAGAGCATCTCTCCCTGGAGGGTCGTATTCCCTTACACCAGCGTTTTGTAGTTACGCGAGATCGGATACAAGAGAGTTAGCTGCCTGCCTCACTTCGTATAACACTACAATTTGTTGCTATCAAATTCATTGCTTCGCCCTTGCGGTGAAATTGTGAGATTTTTTTTTCTGGTGCACCTGCTTACAAACTTCGGCAACTGGTTCTTCTAGAACGCGAATCATTACGTTTATGTCTTGGGCTTGCTAAATTTGTCGCAAATGATATTTTATATAAAGAATCGTGCCTGCCTTGTCTTCATACACGGTTCCGCACCCTAACAGTACGAACAACCCTAAAGATATATGCATCGCCACAAAGAAGGTTGTAGTATGTCTTTATTAATCTGCCGGCATTATTTTTTAACCAGCAGTGTTCTAGATTTTGGTGTTCGCAAGTCATTTTCGCACAGAAACTATTGGAAATGTTGCAAATGCGCCTCCGTTTAGTACTTATACTAAGCAGTTCTGTACAAAAAATTACAATAGAATTTGACGATATATTTCTCAAGAATTGCAAACATTTACCCGATAGATACCTAAATGGCATTTTGTAAGAACATTTGACAAAATTTAGAAACAAACATCGTGATAGCGACTGATGCTTCAGTTTAGGAAATAAAGTAGGAGTGAGAATTGCATCATTTTCTTTGGATTGGTCTTTTTCAGTTCGGTTACCTGACTTTACGGCTGTTTTTCAAGCGCAATTACTTGCAACAATCCTATAGCTTTACACATATTACCCCTATCTATATCAGAAGCAGTCATTCTGACAGGCTGTCTGTCTGTTTGTCCTTCCTTAGCTGCACATAATTTGTCAAATGCCTTAGAAGTATTTTATTCTCTCGTCCCAGGACGCTTACGTCTTGTTCGTTTGGTGTGGGTGCCAGGTCACAAAGGATTAACCCTAAATGGATATGCGAATGGACCCGCAGTTGCATCACGTGATGTTCCCATGATTTCTATATTTCCGACGTTGGCGTTCGTCTCTATAATGCGTGATTTGAAAAGTTTGCCACGTCGGATAACTTTGCTAAATCTCCTTTGTCAACATCTGAGTTTCCTCGTCTTGATTGTCCTTGGAAAAATCGATGGTGCTCCACCAGAAGGGCAGAAATATCAATAACCAGACTACGATGCCGTGTTCCCCCACTGAACTTTTACCTACACAGGTCTAGTCTTGTGCAGTCACCTTTATGCCTGTAGTGCAACGAGAGTGAATCTCTGCATCATTTCTTTTTAACAGGCAGATTGTTTACCAATCAAAGGAAAAGACTTCTAGACGAACCCCTCAGAAAGATGGGCTTAAATTTAACACTTCAGGTGGTTCTTTCCCTTGGTGCTACCGAAACGGGCTTCAGCCACAGGAACGTTTGCGATGCCGTATGTGAGTTCCTACCTGAGACAAAACGAACTGAACGTTGACTTGAAGAAAATCCAGCAAATTCAGGGGACATGAGGAAGAAGCGAACGCACACAACGCGTCATGTCTCGTGAATTTGCTGGCTTTTCTTCAAGTAACATGAACCAACTGGGCCAGATTTCGACACTTCAGAACGTTAAGGTTTTCTAAATTGAGTTCCTTTTTGAACCATATTGGTTTCTTATTATTATTTATTTTTTCTTTGATTATAATGTTACAAGAAAACGTATGTTTACAGATATTTACAGGAAGAGACAATGGCTGAATCAATGGCGGACAGGAACCTTTGTTTGTTTGTTTGTTTGTCGCCTAAAGGAGACTGGCTCATACCCACGAGGCGGATTGGCCACACTGACAATTATGAAGGGAAACGCAAACCCTATGAAACATAAAAAAGAAAGGAGAACGAAACGCGGTGTAAGTAAAAAATGAAAGAGTTAAGACATTAAAAAAATTACACCATCTCCCACTCAAGGGAACCATGAGGGGATGCGAAGCAGCATTGGGGGCGCACACCAAGTTTCCGTTACGTTCACTCGGCGTTTCCGTTAGTGTGTGAGGTTTGTATTTAGTGCTTGTGTTATCATTACGTTGTTTTTGTGCGTTGCTTTCCGTTAGCACCGAGTGAACGAGTGGCGCGGACGTTGACGTTACAACTCATCTGAACGGGAGCGAAGCGAGAATGACGGAAGCCGACCGAGCGCACGGGCGTATATAGACATGAAATGGGGGAGGGAGAGGAGAGAGTGGGTTACAGGCTGTATTTGGCTGCGGTGTGGCTGCATCACGTGGGAGGAGAGGCTGCGCCGCGTCTGCAGCGCGGGGGAGGAGAGGAGAGAAGGCGACCGAACACCTGCGTAAAGGAGGAGAGCGTGAGAGAGAGTAGGCGCATGCGGAGTGGAGCGCGGACGCCACCACCACAACCGGACACAGCCCCGAGCAAAAGCTGCTTCGCATCTAAAAGCCGCAGCACAAAGATTGAAAAAAAAGAAATATAATACTAAAAAAACATGGTTGATCCCTCCGCCATAGGAATCGGAATAACACGAAAGTGAAACGTTCCCTTATAGAAGTAACTGAATGTTTAATGTACATTGATATAAGAGAGTTTTCACAATGTATATTGATGTCTGGCAGCTATAGCACCGTTTAACGTGGATGCACCCACTTTGATGCTTGGTAGTACATCTCCATGCCGACGACTAACATCCATGTTCAATGATTAAACAAACCCTTGTGGTAGCTGTAGTAGTTAGCGGTGAAAGCGTAATCAGAGAACGAGTTGTGAT
The DNA here is from genome assembly GCF_013339695.2 of Rhipicephalus sanguineus. Taxonomy (NCBI): domain Eukaryota; kingdom Metazoa; phylum Arthropoda; class Arachnida; order Ixodida; family Ixodidae; genus Rhipicephalus; species Rhipicephalus sanguineus. The sequence continues at coordinate 56,366,848 of NC_051186.1, forward strand.
AGCCGGAAGAGCGTCGCATATTGGACGCAGAACTTCGTGGCCATCCCGCTGCATGTTAAAATGTGATTGAACACTATACTATACGGCCGAACTAGAGGGAAACGCAAAGCGCGTCGTGCCGCCCCCCGGCCGCGATTTTTCTCGGGGCAAGCGCGTGAGCGGGGAATGCGGTGTTATGAGGCAGGCGCGCGTCGCAGAGCTATTTTTGGTTTGATTAGCGTGATGCTGTGAGCGAGGCCGACGCTTTTACGACGCTTGCGTTGAGGTCGCCACCTCGCGGTGTGTTAAGGCATTGACAAAATTGCGCTTCTATTGAAAACGCGCCGAATGGGACGAACGTGTAACGCGTTGCAGGTACTAATCGCGGGAGCCACAGTAATGATGAATTACTTTACCTTACCGCTCCCAGAGGGCAACACCACCTCGCCGACCGGGAGAGTGGTATATATAAAAGGCGCGTTTGTAAAGCCTCTGGAGTCTGTGACCGTGGCGCAGTGGCTAGCGCGCCCGGCATCTATTGTTGCGGACCGAGCCGTCGTTGGTTCGATGCCCGTTGACGGAACTTTTTTTCTTTGCCATCTGATCGTGTACATTTTTTCGACGTCATTTCCGTGACGGAAATACGTCACTGAAATTTTGGTGGACCCCGGCATAAAACACTTTCGTGTTAAAAAAGAGAAAAAGGCTGATTTCAGTGGTCGGTAGCTGCAGCAGCGCAATCTTCTGGTTTCTTGAATGAATTTGTGTAACGCAGTCATAATAGCACTGCGGCTTGCCCCAAACTGATCGGCTTCAAACGACAACAGGCTAGAAGTGGAAGGAACCTGTCTATTAGCACTTCGTCGTTGTTTCTTCCCCAAACCAGGACCCTCTACTACCGTATGCCACTAACCCACTACTGAATTGTTTTAATATCGATGAGTTATTTTATAAACTAGCTATTTTAAACATATTTAGTACATAAAACAATTTAATTTATAAAACAAGGTATAGACTGTTTCGGGGCCGATCCGCCACGGTAGGTTGCGCCAGGTTACCGAGGAACAACCAACCAACAGAACAACACAAATTCATTCAGGCATCCGGAAGGCCACGCTGCTAGTGCTACCTACCACAGGAAACAATTTTTTCTACACTTTATCTGTTTCTCTTTGAATGAAAGCCTATTATGCTAAACTTATTTACGTCGTGTTTCGCAATTCTATCTTTTTTTATGCTTCATAGCGTTTAGTATCGCCTTATTGAATGCTCCTCACTCATTTACCTTTTAAATCGACAGTGTGAGTGTGGTCAATTCCCCTCGTGGGTGTGAGCCAGTTCCCGAAGGCGATAAAACAAAACAAAACAAAACCTGTGACCACCGTACCTCCCCTCTGTGCCTCTTCTGTAATCAGGAGGAAAGGAATGGTCATTTCTTCATATCCTGTCGCCGGTTCACTACACTGAGGAAAAGAATACTAGTAGCACCTCTTCGAAAGCTGGGCCCGGATTTATCAGGACTGGTTATTCTTTCTTTTGGGACCACTACTCTGGGATGCAGCCACAGGGATATTTTCTTCGGCATTGAGGAATTTGTCATTCATGTTGCTAAATTCTGCCGGCTTTAAATATTTCATTACTGATAATTGGCACTTCATATCGATAGATTAGTTAACTATCGTATCTAGGAATTATGAACTACGGAAAATATTGGAAAAATTTCCCCACTACACGGCCAACCCCCTCCATTGGGTATGTGCCAGTGCAATTGTTGTTTTCGCAAAAAATGTACCAGTGCAAATTTCATTACTTTACCGACAAGCCGTGATACCTCAGGTCGAGTCAGTTAGGTATTTAGGAGTGTGGCATACTTTTCTTCTTCTTCTGGCACGACGCACTTGGGACATAAACTAGTAGTGGGTAGTCTGCTGTGGAGAAAGAAGAAGTAGTTGGAACAATGGCGGAGATACAATAATAAACCGCGCTGTGTTTTCGGAACCGCGTTTCAATGTGCTATATTTATTGGTGACCCGGACTACGAACGCGACCTTCCATGGAGCAGCGTGAGCATCTCGACGGCCTCAGCCCTGGTACCGCTGCCACTGCACCTGGCCATGTACCCTCTTCCGGCGTTGTTGGAGGTACTACTACCTATACTACTATAAATATAGCACATTGAAACGCGGTTCCGAAAACACAGCGCGGTTTATTATTGTATCTCCGCCATTGTTCCAACTACTTCTTCTTTCTCCACAGCAGACTACCCACTACTAGTTTATGTCCCAAGTGCGTCGTGCCAGAAGAAGAAGAAAAGTATGCCACAGGAGTAACCTATACTGACAAACTTGACTGGAGACCCCATATAGAAAACATGGCTACTAAGGGAGCACGCGCAGTAGGGATGCTGCGTAGGCTCAGCAATAAACGTGCCGGTTTGCGCAGAGACGTGCTCGTCATGATTTATTGCATGTACATTCGACCAATACTAGAATTCGGCTGCGTTTTGTTTTCTGGCGCTCCGGCTTATAAAGTTCGACCATTAGTTTTGTTAGAACGTGAATCATTACGATTATGTCTGGGGCTACCAAAATTTGTTGCAAACAATATTCTATACGAAGAATCACGCCTGCCGTCTCTTATCAAAAGATTTCATATTTTAACAGTACGTACATTCCTAAAAATCTATGCTTCTCCACAGAGGAGGTCACAGTATGTCTTCATTAACCAGCAAGACTCATTTTTTAAACACCAATGGTCTAGATTACGTTGCCCCCAGGTCATTTTTACACAGAGACTCTTGGACCCATTAAAAGTTCACCTCTGGGAAGTACAGATACTCAGCACTGTAGAAACAATTAGGATTGAATTTGATGATATATATCCGAAGAACGCGAAAAATTTACCATATAAATATCTAAATTGCATTTTGGAAGATCATTTGGCCTCTTTAGAAACAAACACTGTGATAGCGACTGATGCTTCCGTTTGTGAAGAGAAGGCAGGTGTGGGAATTGTATCATTTTCTCTAGACTGGTCATTCTCGATTCGGTTACCGGACTTCACCCCTATTTACCAGGCTGAATTGCTGGCAATAGTCCTAGCATTGAGTAAAGTGCCCCAGTGCCTATCAGCAGTGGTTGTACTAACAGACTGCCTCTCTGTCTGTTCTGCCCTAAGTGCACCTAATTTATCGAGTACCTTACAGACGTTCTATTCGCTGATTCCCAGGCATGTACGGCTGGTTCGATTGGTGTGGGTACCAGGCCATAGAGGGCTAGCACTCAATGAATACGCGGATGCACTGGCAATATCATCCCATGATGGCCCTATTTTGTCTGTATTGCCCACGTCAGCGTATGTCACAGCAGCGAGATTTGAAAAGCGAACCACGGCCAATACTTTCGATAAATCTCCTTTGTTTTTATCAGATTTCCCACAGCTAAAGTTTCTTTGGAAGAGCAGGTGGTGTTCATCTAGGAAGGAAGAAATACTAATTACAAGGCTACGCTGTCGAGTCCCACAACTAAACTTTTACCTTCACAGGTCGGGTCTGGCTCAGTCACCGTTATGCCTCCACTGTAATGAGAGGGAATCTCTGGAGCACTTCTTTTTGACGTGCCGAAGATTTAAAACACAAAGAAAAATATTACTAGAAGAACCCCTGCGGAAGTTGGGCTTGAATTTGTCACTTCCGGTTATTCTTTCATTTGGGGCAACCATATTTGGTTTTAGCCACAGGAGCGTTTTCAACGCTGTCTCTAATTTTTTACGAGAATCCAAAAGAATTGAATGTTGAGTGTAGCTGAATTCAGTTGTCTTATAAGCAACTGTATATAGTTATTTTTTTTATTGTTCTTGATGTTGTTTCCATATAGGAGTTTTTTTTTCTCTTCTTTAAATTTTGCGAGTTTATATGTAAAGGCTAAACATTTTCCTTCTCTAAGTGAATTAGTTTCCTAAGCGAGGCACCGTCCGCTTCATGGCCTATCCCCCGCAGTGGGTTGAGCCAAAGAACTGAGGAACCAACCAACCAACCAACCAACCAGGCCCAGAGGACAACAACAACAACAACAACACCGTCATGGTTGCCCAGAAACCAATTATCCTTCTTCTTGTATGCACTCTCGTTTGCCAAGGTAAGTGGACCACCCGTTTGTCGCATCCGCCAAGACCAAGGGACGCAGACACCACAAACGCTGGCCCCACACCAGCTTTTGTGGTGTCTATATTTCTTGGGTTTGCATTTTGATGAATTCTGCACCCATGTCACGCGAGCCAGAAATCCGGCAACCAACTACACAGGCTGTCTAACAGCAGCGCACTCAATGCACTGTTGACGCAGTTCAACCGTGTGGACGTGTGAGGGGTGTCAGCGCCGTCGCGGTTCGGAGCGTTGTCGACGTCGCCGTGATGTCCCTCTTTTGTGGGCGTAAGCACCACTCTCGTTCCGCGTAGTTGGTTCGGTGACGGACCCCCATGACAACGAACGCGTCCTCCCTTCCGCGGCTGGAATGAGCATTGGGCGCAATGCGTACAACCAGCAACAACAGCGTTCATTCAAAGTCGTATTGAGGCTCTTAATTTAGGGATTCTTTAGCATGCATTCAAAGCACGATTCACGAGATTTCTTGCATTCATCGGTATGACGATCAGTCACCCTGATCTAGCCCACGACCTCGATCGTGCTCAACGGCGCAACGCTATAGCAACCGAGCTACCACGACGAGTAACTACTAACTGCTAGGATACTACTTTGGTAAACTCTTACACGTTAACAGGAACAGGCAAGCAGAGTCTTCGTTGTTGCAGGGAATTTTTTTTCTTCAGCTTCCAGCTGCGTTTTCATCCTCGTCCCTTCGTGCGTACGCCTGCAGGAGCCGCAGCCAGTGCGAAGCCGCTGGATGTGTGGTACCTGGGCAGCCTGTACTCCGACTTGCACGGCATCCGAGGGAAGGTCTACGCGGCCTCTGAAGAAACGCTGGTGCTTAGGGACTTCAGCTACGACGGTCGAGCGTCAGGTACGTGCTGCAGGGCATCAATCCGTCGCGTTGTCGCAATCAGGGGCGTAGCCAGAAATATTTTTCGGGGGGGGGGGGTTCAACCATACTTTATGTATGTTCGTGCGTGCGTTTGTATGTGTGCATGTATATATACGCAAGCAAAATTGAAAAATTTCGGAGGGGGGGGGGTTTGAACCCCCCAACCCCCCCCCCCCCCCTTGGCTACGCCCTTGGTCGCAGTATACTTGAATACCGCTTTCACGTCTAAGCCACCCACCCGATATGCACGCTGGGATATTCAGACTAGGCCTAAACATCGTTAGTGCGCCGCTGAATTTAGCGATGCGCTTATGGTAGGGTAACGCACACTAAAATCCCCCGCACCTCCCCGAAGGGGATCGTGAGGAAATGCGAATGCATTTGGGTGCACCCGATGAGTGTGCGATGAATTAATGAAGAGAGACGAGAGTGTGCACGTAGAGGCGTAATGCTCGAGTTGCATTGTGTTACACTTCGTCCTAGTGGTATCGTTGCCGCGAGAGATTCTACTTCACCGACTTCCATCGCTATCAAGACACCAAAGCGCTCGCTCCCTGCATGATATATATAGGTCCGAGCGTGGAGAGGAGGAGCGCCCGAGCTCTCTCTCCGCCGAGCGAGCTCCGCGATGCGAGCGCCCTCACCGGGTACACTCCTCCTCTCCCTTGCCCTCCGCTGCTCCGCGATGCGAGCGCCATCACACGCCCGCGCGCTCCTCCTCTCCCTTACCCTCCGCCGCTCACCACCTGCTCCGGTTGCTAGGCGCGGCGCAGCTGTTGCTAGGGGCGAGGAGGAGCGCGTGCGGAGAGATCTGTGCGCACGCCGGCCAGGGACGCAGGACAACCCCCGACTAAGAAATGCATTCGCATTTAAAAGAACACACAGGACACAATTTAACAGGACGAGCGCAGGATGAGCACAGGACTCGCGCTCGTCCTGTTTAACAGTGTCATGTGTGCTCTTTGTAGTGCGTTTTATCCTACCATAAGGATATCGCTAAGATATAATGAACCAACTATAGCCCCATTCATCACATTAGCGCCGCTGAACATTGAAGGAAATAAAGAAGGAAATTTATTCAACGTTTTGCGCGCTTAGTCATTGGTTGTTGCTGTCTGCCTGAAGTAGCGTTTTATCATCCACAGCCTCCCACCATCCATACCAGGCAGTCACATTCTTGCATGGATGAGCTGCAGAGTAGATGATCTGGAAAGTTGACTAAAGCATCTTCGCTGCACAGCCACGTGGCGGGCACAGCGATATTTAGAGGCAAATGTGCCACCGCAGCCGTGATTCGAGATTACAGCGGTGATACACGTAACTGAGTACATTTCACTAACGTACTGGGATTGTCCGGAAAGTAGTTGGACTGAGTTTTTCCCGCGAAAACGTGGTGAAGGAGGGGTGTGTTACTGGGTGATGGGGGGTCTTAGCTACCAGCGCACCAGTCGCTAGTCGTCTCGTAGCGTTCACGGAGTGTATACACCGAGTTTAATGTGAACCCCTTTCATGGTGCCTTGTCATCTCGACAATGCATCGTTTATTAGAGCAGCGTTGCGCGGTGAAGTGCTGCGTCTAACTGGGTAAAACTGCGAGTGAGACCCATGACATGATCAAGAATGCTTATGGCACAGTGATGCCATGGGTCGATCAAGTGTTTCTGAGTGGAACAAATGGTTTCGGGATGGAAGAGAGCAATTTGAAGACGAGAAGCGGTCAGGACGCCCTACAAGGGCAAAGGTCACGACAATGCGCTCAGCCACACCTTTGCTGTCATGGACTTCCTGACCAAACATGGCTCCACAAAGCTTCCCTTATAGGCCAGATGTCGCTAATTCAAACTTCTTCCTCTTCCCCCGACTGAAAAGGGTCATCAAGGGCGGCACCTTGGCTCGGTCCAGGACATTGAAGAGGTCGTAACTAGGAAGCTGAAGAGCATTCCAGTTTCTACGTTCCACGCAGCCTTCAGTGATTGACAAAGTCGCTGGAAACGCTATGTTGATGCAGAACGGGCATATTTTGAAAACTATTAAGTCGATGTGCCTAAATTGTTAATAATTTCTTGCTAAAAAATTCAGTCCTACCACTTTCTAGACAAACCCTGTAGCTCTTTATTATAGATCGCCCTGCGGCACCATGATCTCAACGAACCGGCGTTGAAACGTGAAAGTTAACCGATTTCTTGCCACTTAATATTACTCCAAATTCCGACCAAGTTTTATTCTTTCTACTTCCTGCGCAATAGGCTCGCTCCTCCTGCTTACGCTGCCACCCGCAAAGTTACTGTCACGAGCGATAGCAGACGACGCTCGGTTTGTGTCTCGCGCTTTCGCGCGAAGAAAACGAAGAAGATCGACGCCGAGCTCGCGCGCGCTCGGGCAGCTTCGAGGAATAAAGAAAAGGGCCTGGCAGTCCCTTCCTGGTCTCCAATGTGTTCGGTCGTCTTTCTTACGCCGCCTCGGAACCCATAGGCACCCGTCACTGACCAGAGGGCGCGATGGAGCTCTTATCGAACGCCTGAGTGTTGAGGGCACCAGCCGCCAGGGATACCAAGAAAATGAAACGCTCGCTGGACACATCGACGCGCTCAAGTGTCTCCCTTCTGGGCGCCTCTTTCAACGAACGCTTCCTACGTGCGTTCGTAATCACCTCAGGGATGTTGCCACCGCCTTCAATGCAGCACAAACGCGTTTAGAACGCGCTCTTTTCAGGCTGTGCCAAGGCAGCAGAAACGCTACAAACGCGTTTCAAACTCACTGCATTGAGGCGATGGCAAGTCACGTTCAAGTCAAGGAGCGTTTCTGAACATAGAGGATGCGGAGGATAGACACTCGATTTTGCTGCGTCCACTCGCTAGGCTGTGTTTTCTGGCGCTACCATCGTATCTCGGAAACTGCATTGCAGGGTGCCTATAGATTCCGACGGCCACAACGGCACGTCACAGTTACTATGCATAGTACACATAACATCATTTAGAACTAACAGACAAGAAGGCCAAGGGAAGTATAGGGGATACTAATAGTAGTAATTGGGATGTAAATGTGAAAAAAGTGAAGTGGACGAACAGATAACTTGCCGCCGGCAGCAACAGAACCTGCGACCTTCGAATGACGCGTCCGATGCTCTACCACTGAGCTACGACAGCGGTCATCTTCCCGTCCAATTTATGGGGTGTATATGTGCATTTAAACCCAGGAATGTTAGTCAGCGCCGCTAGTAGCCATGACGGCGGGTGTGAAACACGTACTCTCCACACGCAAACCACATTGTCTCCTGCTCGGTTGGCATGGTGTACGAGCTCCCGCTCAGTTGCGGTACGGTTTACATCGGCCAAACCGGCCGGTGTATAAACGACGGAGTTTAGGGAGCATGCACTTTCCCTAAAAAACGAACTTTCAGCGCATTTACCTCTGCACTGCGGTTCCTACAAGTGTGAGCCTGGGTTTTCCGCTGTATCTGTTCTCGGTAAGAGTAATGATACCCTAGCACGCGAAGTCATGGAAGCGTACTACATTAAAAAGAAGGATGAAATGTGTGTAAGTGACACATCTGTTGTTCTGCGTGGCGGCGCGTTTAGTTTCTTTCAATATTTTCTAGATTAAATGATTCTTGTCATTCTCCTTATCTGGTGTGTTTTAACGAGCGTGTGAGGCGATGTGCTTTGCGCATCGTTGCTACGGCTGTATATGTCGCTGTTTTCCTGAGAATAAACCTAGTAGCGAGTGACGGCCTTTTCTCTTCTGTCTTGAATCCTTCTTTGGTGGCACGCGTCTTTTATGTAATTCATTAAGCATGCGCCAACTATCCCATAAACAAGTTTTACTAAAACAAGTGCACAACGACCACGCTGCAAGTGACCTCCCTATTTTTCACCGATTGTCAGCGTTTAACTCTTGTCCCTATTTCAGGAGCCCACTTCTCCGTCGGCAGAGGAGTCTCTCCCGACGGAAACGACATCATCGTGACAGATGACACGGGCGGGTAAACACCTGTGTACCATACTATGCGTTAAGTGCTCGTGTTTTGCAACTTCCGATGATGCTTCTACCGTACTGATGATCCATCCAAAATGCTTAAGCACTGAACTCCAACACGTTTAAATACTGCTTAAACACTTTTGCACAACGGAGGAAATTTTTTATTGAAAATGGTGGCGTGTAGCCATTTTCGCCTTTTCTACTCGTGCTTATACTTTCATACCTCTACCACTTGTTCAAATGCGTGCACAGATCACACGCCGTCAAAGTTCGTACAGCACTGCTTTTGTGTAGACAACCTGCAACTTTATAAATGAACAGAGACGGAACTTATATTTACGTTTTATTTTCCATTTCGGCACTGTATTTACATCTCTCCCGGCGCTTCTGCACGTTCCCTGTTGTTGTATACTTTTATATTTACGTTTCTCGTAATGATTTGGTGTTGCCGTTTCAGCAACGCATGAATTTATTCATGACTATGTATTGTTGCCTTTTCTGTCTATGCTAGCTTTTAGTTACATAGGTTTCTATTTGCACTAGCCCTTAACTTTCGGAAGGGTTGGGACACACTCTATGTTTATATAAATGATGTGTGATTTGCATGTACAAGTCGGCTTTGCATATGTCTACTCTGCTGTTTTTCAAACCAAAAAAATACAGGAACAGGCCTCCTCAAGACTTCTATCGAATTCAGCATTACTATCAGCCTTATGTCGGCTCACGTTTATACTCACGCCCACTCACACACAATTAAGCGGGCTAGCGTTCATACGCCAGCTCACTAGTTGTTGGTCAGAGGGATGAGTTAGGGGGGTGGGGGGATAACTAGCGCTGTTATCAGCACGTGCCCTTTGGACTCGCTATGGGACGGGCGTTTGTCGTTGGCTTTGAGAAAGAGGAGCGGGAATTAAAGGAGCGCCAACGCGCACAGAAGCGCGAATGAGCGCGAAAACGACGTAAAGGCCGCTGCCGCAGAACTTGCACTCGCTGGCGTCGCTGGCTTCCGTCTTCACAGTAGTGGAAGAGCTCTGATATATATATATTTTTGACAGCGGGGCTGTTTAAGCTCGAGCTTGGTCCGTCAGGTGTTCGCAGAAAAACCTTGCAATGCCATGACGTCACCATGCGTCGCCTAGCAACGCGTCGGAGGAAGGAAAGGAGGAGAGGAGAAGTAGAGAGGAGGAGAAGAAACGAATGAAACGAAATAAAATTCCTTGGTGAGGGGGAATCCGAAACTATGGGTACCCATGGTCTGAAGGCGAGCGATCGTAACTCGGCTATCCAGGCACGTTAGCAGAACAAACATTTACGTGGACAATATGATTTTGTTGCTATTGGCGAGAGGACGAGAAAAAGATAGAGAGAAAGAGAGAAACAAAAACAGAGACAGAGAAGAAACGGATAGAAAGAGGCAGAAAGAATAGTATAGCGAGAGGTGGGAATGGGAAGTGGGGGTGAGGAGGAGTTATGCGAGGGTAAGGAGGAGGGAAAGGAGAAGGGAAAGGCTACCGGCTTCCCTGTTTCCACAGTCTTCGAACCGCCAGCGCGTAGCTGCCCCGATTTCTTTTGTCTTCTACAACTTCTGTAAGGGAAAGCGTTGAATAAGAAGAATTCGAATTTGAGTACTTCGAAACTGTCACTGACGTGTCCTTTCTCAATAATTGAGTTCCTCTCTCTCTCTCTTTTGTTAGCTACAAGGCACTCAAGGCATACCGAAACCAGACGCTGGTGCTCAAGTTGACGCCTGGTAAGAAGATTACCGACTTCAACTGGTTCAGCGTGTACGACAGAAAAGCAAAGGTAAAGCAAGCGACTCTGCTGCAGCAGCGTCGCGACGAAATGCCTTCCAGAACGGCAGTATAAACGCGCACGGCTGAATAATATAAACTGCCGCAGTGGTGGAGCAGGAATGCAGAAGCTGTTATATAACCTACCGCGGTAAGCTTCGTTTGCGTGACGCACCTGAGGCATAATTCAGTTTCTTTTTTCTGTTCTGTACTATTCCGTTGTCTGCACCATTATGACTTGTCGAGGGCTTGACACTGTACAAGCTCGGAAGGTTCGGGGTTTAAGTACTTTAGAGACAGTGTTCGAGACCATACATGGTCAGAATGTCCAGGGTTTGAGTGCCGATACGTTTGATATAAGTCTTGGGTTCGAGTCGTTATTCACTTTATACCATTCTGTGTCCCATGAATTTTCTGTGGAGCTCCATATATTCCTGGAATTTCATAATTATTATGATTTTAAAAAATTTTAAGGACCACTCTAATGTGATCATCCACATTAGCAATACTCTAGCTTTCCAATGCCACGAATTCTTCAGTTATCATAATTACAGACTGCTATACGTTCCCCATGTAGTTTCCATGGTGCCTCGTGCACTGCTATGAGAAATCTTTCTATTGTTTTATCTTTACTTCTTAAGGACCATCGTATAAAGTTACCAATCCACATTTGCCATGTTCTAACGTTCCATTGCCATATTATCGAATACGCTTCCAACTATACGAACCAGTACACTGTGGACACGATTTCTCCGCGGGTTTGTAAAAGGTAAAAACAGCGCGATGGAGACGCAACGCAAGCGAATGAACGCACAGGGCGAGCACTGACTAACGTTGTTAGTCAGCGCGAAGGAGACGTTACACAAGTGAAGGAACACACAGAACGAGCACTGACTAACGCTGTTAGTCAGCGCTCGTTCTGTGTGTTCCTTTGCTTGTATTGCGTCTTCTTCGCGCTGTGTTTACCTTTTACAATGTGTGACCAGCTAGCCCAACGATCCACACTTCCCGCGGGTGCTTTCGAAAGAATGCGCATTCAAAAACGTTTTCGTTCTCGCACTGTTTCATTAATTGTTTGGTTCTAAATCCTTCGCATATTTCCGACGTAGAAGAGCTTTGCTCACGTTGAAATTCCGGCCAACCTGCACCTGCCGATGGCGAGGACGGTGGTAACGCACCTGGTTGGCGACCACGCGAATGCAAGCGCCATCGTCATCGAGGACAAGAACACGTTGCTGGTGCAGAACTTCTACTTCGACGGCTCGGTACCAGGTACGGTGGCTTCGTAGCCATGAGTCAGGGAGTCCCATCGACGCCACCGTCTTGCGGAGTTTCGGAATAACTTACTTATTAGCAGAGTGTAACGTTAGGCGAGTTGGTGCATGGCTTAACGAAATGTTTGTGTTGCAATTGAGAGTGATCGAGGATCCCTATCCTGTCTTCTCTCGTCTTTCTTCCTCATTCTCAGTTGCGCCGCGAATATCCCGTTTAACTTACCTCTTACTTTTACTGTGAACACCTTTGGGTCTTCCTGACAGGGGCTTCATGCTGCTGGGTGCTGCTGTTGTCAACCGAAGGTTCACTATAAACAAAAATCAGTTTGTGACCGAAGCACCGAAGGCAATAGAAACAAATTGTAATGTTATACGAAGTAAGGCTGGCAGTTAACTCCTTTCTGACTCGACCTGACTTAACTCAACAAAAGGCTGGCGTAAGGTAAAGCGGCCTTCGTGCTGTGAGAACAGCGCAAAATACGGGACAGTGAAACACACAGGACATGGCGTTGGGTCTTGTGTGTTTCACTGTCCCGTATTTTGCGCTGTCCTGCCGTAATGTCCGTGAACCAACTAACCCACATAAGAACCCCTCATTCTGTCTATCACTTCAACGCAAACACGCACAAAGGCGTGAGGCGTATGCTGATACCTGTCAACACAGTGCGTGCGCGACCGTGCCCAGCGTTTCAATGTACGTACTTTCCGCTAGAGCCACTCATCACCTTCCCCCACCCCACCCTCTGGGACACTCGGCTTCCTTTAGCGCTACGAAAGACGACCATGGCGGAGCCACGATTGTTGGCCGCCTTCGCGCGCTTTCACTCGCACATCGAACACACGACGCACGAGGCGATGTTATGGCAACTTGGACTTTATACGGAGCCTCATGGCGACGGCAAAAGTACGCCTGCAATGTCCATGTAATTGATATCGCAATAACAAATGCGGAAAATTCAGCGCGTTAATTCACACCCTAATTCTGTTAAGAAAAGAAGATTACTTTTAAGAGCTCGCTTTTTTTCTTTGTTAGACACAATATTAATGAGAACTGTCATGTCACTGTTATGTTATGTCACTTCAGGTGGCCAAGGGAAATTTTATGTCACTTCAGGCGGCCAAGGGAGTTCCTGATGTGCATTTGCGGTATTACGTTCACGTGCGGTTTCTACTTCCGTTTCTTTCTGATCACATCCGGCATGTGCGTCATCTCCGGTTTTTCTTCCCGGTCCGTGCTTAATTCACGGCCTACATTTCTTAACACTTCACTTTCGTTGAATGGCTATAGCTAAGGATAGAGGAGGCACTGGCAGTACCGTAGAATTTCACAAGTGTGCTGTAATAGCAGTAGCGTAGCCAGGAATATTTTCCGGAAGAGGGGGGGGGGGGGCGAGGGTCCAATCACTCTTTATGCGTGTTCATGAGTGCGATTGTATGTGTGCACGTATATATACACATGCAAAATTGGAAAATTTCGGGGAGCTTCGGACCCGCCTCCCCCGAGCCCCCTCCCATTGGCTACGCCATCATTGTGTGCATCAGTCTGTCTTGAAATATTCAAACGAAGCTTGTATGGCCTCGTAAGTATCGTTGGCATTGTAGGTGTGACAGCAAAAAAAAAAAAAAAAAGTGCTGGCGAGCGCAAAGAAATGCGTCTCTCGAAGGTGAGCCGGTCACAATTGTGTATTCCTATGCGCCGTTTTCCAATGACAAATGCTCTCTCGATCGCGAGCTCGTCGGCGATAAGCCGTTTCTGACACGGCGATCTGATCTTTTATCGAGGTGACCTGTCATTTCAAGTTGCAACATTTCATTCTGGCCTGGGTATGAACGCATGACCATCGCTGTTGCTTGTAGCAACTGAAGTGTGGCGCTGCTAAGCACATGGACGTAGAGTTACTGTATATGCTACCTTTAGGTATTAGAGTTACTGTATATACAGTAACTCTACATGGACGTAAAGTCCCTGGATATTTTTGGGAAAGTACCGTCTTTCTTTTGACCGAGCCGCCACGCCGAGCACCCTCCTCTCCCGCCTTCCACCTCCCCGCTTCACGGGTCGTCGCCTGGGCAACGCGCGCGTTATCTGCGTGACATAGCATTCTTGATAGGAAAGTGGCGCGAGCCGGGTTATAGGGCCGGCGCCCGCACGGTGGCCGTTTGGGAGATGATATAGATAAGGTTTGGACCATAGAGTTTCCTAAAATGACCTACCCTCGTATTCTAGAACGTCCCTTCACTCAACGCTCCACCTTGACTTGAGAAAGTCGATGGGAGCGCCGTTTCTAGGCGGAACAAATCACTGCATATCAGCGATTATCTGCAGCGATTCTTGAGAAGCGCGGCGTCATTTTCGGTCGAACAGCGGCGCTGCGCTCGACTTGTTCAAGTGAAGGACGAAGTTCGAGTCGAGGAGCGTTTGTGAATACGGGGGCTAGAGGGAACTCTGGCGCTGCGATCGTTCAGCCACCATGGGAATGATGGGTAGTACACGGATTTGCCTAGTCTTCGTGCTTGTGGGCTTCGAACGCACTTGTGGCTTTGTTTATTACTATGTTTTGGTTTTCTTTCGGATAAAAGAATGGATCGTTGTGAACTTCGTGACCAGATTTGAATCGGTGAGCCTAAAGAAGTTAAAGTGGTGAAGTGAAACTGCTGATTTTTGCTGAACTTTGTTTTGCGACAAAGCGGATGCAGGCGACGCGGAAGCCAAACGGAGCCGAAAGAACGAAGTTTAGACAAATCCGTGTACTACCCATGATTCCCATGCTGGCTGAAGCGCGATGCATTGCAGCTCCCATAGACACTAGCGCCAGAGTTCCCTCTAGTAAGTATTGTAGGAAACTCTATGGTTTGGACACTTGGGAGAGGAGGGTTGGACACTTTGGAGAGGATATGGAGGAGAGTGTCGCCACTTTCTATATATTGAGGGACTTTACATGGACGACGGTCCAATTCCCGGCACGGAGGAAGGAAGCAGTTTGGAGGGAGCGTTGCGCGATGTGATAGAAGGAAAGAAAAGTGGTACATCAGGCATGCACACGTCTATAGTCGGATAGAACTTTAGAAGTACGCGTCATTTTCTCCTCAAAGGCGGATGCACGCAAGCCTGCACCAATGGGCGCGCACTCCAGACTGACGTCACGAGCCGGACGGCCGGTGACTCCGCCTTCGGAGAACATTGCCGAGTGCATGAGCGGGGCTATTTATTTAGTCGCGGGGTCGATTGGCTGCCGCGCTTCGGTCATCTGGGCGGGCATTTCCGGACTTCTTAAGTTGTATCCGACTATATAGCTTCGCTTGCCCCCATTTTCCCGATAAGGGCTCCTAAAATTTTCTTTAACCTTGTTTTTTTTTTCTTTTTTTGTCGCTGCACGCAGGCACGTACTTCCTAGTAGGAAAGGGTAGCGAGCCAGGATCCTCGAAAGGAATGAAACTCCCGGATGAAAAAGGAAGGTGAGTTTTAGAGGCTGTAGATTGAGTGTAGATAATAGATTGCTAGGTGGTAGCGTGAACCGAAGCAGGCAATGCGGGAGCTCTCAATCTATGTGTAAAATGTTGAAGGCCGCACTGCTGCACGGCTGCATAACGGTGCTGTTACCCCGATTATTGTACGACAAAAAAAAAAAGCGCTTTCCTGGTGTACAGCCGCGGCCACGTCTGTGTAGAGCGCGCGAGCAGCCGGTTGGATGGATGGATGGATGCTATGAGCGTCCCCTTTATAACGGGGCGGTGACATGTCTGCCGCCATGCTCGAAGAAAAAAGGAAAAAACTTCCTTGTTTCATGCTGGCCTAATACCTTACCTACATTGATTAAATCTATGTTATTATACCAAAAAAATTATAAATTCACGGTCTATCTCTCTGCCTCTTAAGGCCGGTTTTTGCTCTGCGGGCGACACCTTGAGGTAGTTTCGGGCTCTGACGTGGTCAGCCTGACTACTAACTAGGCCGTGCATGCTCCTTACACACCACGTCAGAGTCCGAAACAGCCTCTAGGTGTCACCCCGCAGAGCAAAAACCGGCTGCTCGCGCGCTCTACACAGAAGTGCACTCTTAAAAAAAAGAGAGTCAAAAGGGAGTCACGTCTGCTTGACTCTCTTTGTGGCAGCCGATGACCACCTTTTTTTCTAAGGGGAGTCACAATGCTCTGGTCGACGCTCCTGAATGAAATAGATGACTCCCTTGCTCCAAGGGAGTCGGTGATGGTTCTGCATATACAGGGTGGGTTTTTTTTAAAAAAGAAAGCTTCACTGGCTGCGACCAAGATACAGTTCGCTGCTTTGGCTTGTGGTATACCGAAAAATTTTGGTTGAGAATATATAACATGGATTCGTAAAATGTGGAATTACGCACGTATTGTGTTATGGCTTCAGTTACGATATTGCTGAAACGGCGCTTCGAAAACGTCTACAAGTAAACAGGGTTCTTAAAAAATCTTGCCCCCAAGCGAAACATTCAGAGTTATGACAACGTTTAACAATGGCAGCGCTGACAAATTTGCGAATCTTCGCACGTTTGCAAGCGAGGTTTGTAGATTCCTACGACAGCATGTATGGCAGAAAACATACATTTATTAGTGAAATGGACGTGCATGGTGTTGAACGCACTGGCGATCGGGAACACATCTAACTCGACGGCCGTAAAAACATGTGCCGCAAAGCTGGCATGATAACCGCGCAGACCGGTTATCAAGGCGACGCTTTACCGCGTCTCCTAAAGAGCGACAATACTACCAGAATTATAGCTCGCGTGGTCATCATTTCTGCCCGCCACAGCTAAACTATATCTTCACGATAATCCGCGCGGGCCACCAAATCGCTCAGCAAACGTTGAGCACAGCTAGGCACGCACACACGGCCTCACCGCACTCTCCCTAGCCCCTAGAGCAGGGGATGCACGTTCACCTGCGCCCCCTCCCACCGTACAGCCCTTACAGACACACACAGGGCACGCTTCGCCTCCTCCACCCTGATATTATTCAATAGAGCTTTAACTATGCATGGATGTGTGTTCTATAGCACCAAAACAAAACCGAAACCATTTAGGCGTTCGTGGAGGCTACTTTAATCCAAAGCCGAAGCCATCAATACGAGACAGCCATTTTGGCGTCGTTAGACGGCATTGTTCGTGATCCGTCTCGTTGTGGTCGTTCTTTAGTCCGCCAGAATAATCTGTGTCGTCAGGCGTGATTGCAAGTGATTGTTTTGCGTGACTTTCTTCGTGCTATGCATTCGTGGCGTAGTATCGTATCGTCGGCTCACGCTTGCCGTGACTGGCTGAAGCAGTGTCACTCAGTGTTTGGGAAAAGCAGCCTCCGGACGGAGAAGTCCCTGCAGTAAGCTTCGTTTCGTCGTGAACTTGCCTGAGCAAGATGGCAGCGCATGACGGGTCCCAGTGGCACCGACAGACGAAGCCTGTGGACGACGCTCCTACGGTCGTTATAGATTTCAGGTGAGTTCTGCCGGCTTCTGCCTACAACTCTTTTATTCGCTTCACACGTAGCTTTGCCACTTGTCTTTCTGATGTTCCAGTTGCACGGATTTTGCTATCGTGTTTCAATGGCTTGGCAACGACGAAAACCGCACTGGACTATCCAGTAGCGGGTAAAACGGAGTGGTGCGCGCCAATATCGTGTTTCCTTATTCCATACATGCCAGAAAAACATGAAATTGCGAGTTGAAATCTCGGTTGCAAGTCGAGTGTGGTGACACGTAGAGCAACGTTGCACCGATATATATTTGAAGGGTAAGTAAGATCAGCTGATCAAAATCAATCTAATGCACCCGGCCCGAACATGCCTGATATCCAGATCATGATTTTGGCTCGTGAAACTCTAGAATTTAGTGTTTCTTTCCTTTGCTACCCAGACGTTGAAACACGTTTAATACGTATTTATTCGCTGCATATTCGAACTTCTCGCCGTGTTTGCTTGTATGTTTGTTTGTGTGTGTGTGTGTGTGTGTGTGTGTGCGTGCGTGCGTGCGTGCGTGCGTGCGTGCGCGCGCGCGCGTCCGTGCGTGCGTGCGTGCGTAACTGCTATAAAACTTTGATGCAATAGCTTTTGTAGCACGGTTTCATTTAATTGAAACAGTGGTGACTTGATCTTATGATGCTAAAAATTATCATGCAACAAAGGTAAATGTGAGTTCACTTCAAAGTTGTAGTTTTTTTTTTTTTTTTTTGTCCACAAACTGCATACGAGCATAACCTCATCCTCCTGTGATACTTGCTTTGTGTAATGTGGTGTGGTGCTAGTACCTAATAGTAAACACAACACCGGCTAGTAATAATGGCAGTAAACATACTGCTCAAACGCTGTGTTTCGTGGATATTGGATGCCTTTGTTATACCAGCCGTGGTTCAGTTCGTTATTATTTTCAACACAAAGATACAGTCTACAGTGATGTGGGCAGTGGACAAAAATCCTTTAAAATGGACTTGGAAGCGTTACGCTGCGAAGCCCAAGGACGCGGGTTCTATTCCTGACCCCGGCAGCTGCATTTAGAAGGGGGCGAGATACAGAAACTCCCATGCCCTCTGATTTGTGCACGTTGAAGAACTCCAGGTAGTTGAAATTAATCCGTGATCTCCCACTATGTAGCACCGCTTAATCGCATTGTGCTTTTCGCTCATAAATCTCTAGCAATTATTGCTTCGTCATTATACCTCGAAATACTCGCTGTATCCTATTTGAATTCTATTCGCCATACTCTGCAATGAATATTTAGCACTTTTTACAGCAGGGTACCTCATTTGACATTCTTTTACAATGCACCTTAATTGTCCCAATTTCGTGCCATAATCAGCTGTTGTTTTTAATATGTATATAAGTCACTTCAGCACTGTTCCTTTTTGTTTAGACCGGCTTCTCAGCACCTGCGATTGTTTAGGTTTGAGGTGATGTTTGTGGCTGGCACAGTTGGCCCGAGTTTGCTCCGCAACCCTCTATACTGGTCAAACGGAGCTGTCGTCAAAGCGGAGAGCTCTATGGCTGAGCAGAATTCGTCGCGAAGACCTGGACGAATCGGCGACGCACTACCGCGTTTGCGGGGCGCATTTCATCACAGGTGAGCGCGGCAGCAGCATAAAATGCATCACCTCGGCGTTATATTTTACGTACAGCACTGCAGGCGCGTACGTTCCATTTCAGGAAGACCAGCTTATTCGATGGACGAGGCCAATCCAGACTGGGCGCCGAGCCTCAATCTCGGCTACAAGTCCACAACGCACGCTAAAAGAAGCGCGAGCAACAGCCTACCTTTGAAACGACGACGATGTTGCCATCACGAAGAGTTTTCACCCTTGGTGGCTCCACGAGGCCGCTTGTGACATAATTGTGAGCCTCCAAGGATTTGTAGCTCTTAAGCTGCTCCCGCGTCACGAAACTTGTCCGTGAACAAGATAATCGTTGATATCCGCACGGTCTACGCTGGGATAGCAGCCAACGTCGTTCGTGAACTGATCATCGGAACCTATACTGGTCACGCGGCTGGTGGGTTGTCCTTCCAGACAAACGGAAAAAACGAGACCTTTGCCTGTTGCTATAGATCTGAAGAAAAAATGGCACATTAGGCCTTTAGAATAGCTGCACCTTCGTGCAGCTGTTCTGAAGCCAGGCACTAGAAGGGCACGCTCACAATGATGCAACAGAAAGAAGGCAGTGAAGGCAAGCCTAGTCTTGTCGTACATTCGCCATATTTCGTGTAGCCGTATACACATTTTGCCGTTTTCTTCGTTAAACTAATAATAACATTTGGCGTTTAACATCCCAAAACCACGATATGATTGAGAGACGCCGTAGTAGAGGGCTCTGGAAATTTCGACTACCTGGGGTTCTTTAACGTGCAGCTAAATCTAAGTACACGGGCCTCAAACATTTTCGCCTCCAACGAAAATGCAGCCGCCGAGGCCGGGACTCGATCCCGCGACCCACAGGTCTTCGTTAAAATACTGCTAGTCTAGTGGTTATGGTGCTCTACTGCTGACCCGCAGGTCGCGGGATCGAATCCTGGCCGCCGCGGCCGCATTTTCGATGGAGGCGAAAATGGTTTAGACCCGTGTGCTTAGATTTAGGTGCACGTTAAAGAACTCCAGGTGGTCGAAACTTCCGAAGCCCTCCACTACGGCGTCTCTCATAATCTTATTGTGGTTTTGGGACGTCAAACCCCAACAATTATTATTATTATTAAAATACTGCTGCCATGCTATACAGGGTGATTTTTTTTCAGACAGTACATATCTTTTATAAAAAAACTCTATGACAGTCACGCTCCAGTAGTACTCTAGTTCGAGGTGGAAATATTCTGCCGCAACAAAAAATGCGTTGACGGGACTAATTAACAAAAATCCGTTAACTAATTTTTATTTATTGACTTGAGGGCAGTTGTTTATATTAGAAATTTGTAGTGCGTGCCGCTTTATGGTATACCCATTTTTCAGAAATCATGAAAGTTTTACGTAACTCGAGATATTTATTGTGAAATTTTAAGGGCTAAATCAAAACTGATCGTGTCCGGCACACAGAAAACGCGGTTTTTCTGTTACGTCAGACCGGAGCTGCCCGCGACAAGGGAGTGACGAAATTTGAATGAAGGCGCGTCGTGGTCGTACCTTTTCGTGAAAACTGGCAAGTCATCTAACTTGCGTCAGCGGATCGCCTTACCTTTGCATGTGGCGTTTGGTGCTCATTTGTTTCTTTCGAGATGCGCGCATCCGAAACGGCAGTAATATCAACCTTTTCTTTCTATGTTTACAGATAAGTACCACACATCGCACCCAAATAATAAGCTGTTTACTTGTGTATTTCTGAATGCTTGCAGATTTTCCTGATCACATTCTGCTTCGGCCCACCTTCATTAAACTATCATCACCTTCTTTTCACGTGTAGCTCCAAGCTTACGTAACAGAGAAGCGACGTTTCCTGCACGTCAGGCGCTATCAGTTTCGATTTCGTCCTTGAAATTCAAGGATGAATATCACGAATTACGTGTAACTTTCGCGATTAAAAAAAATGTGTATGCCATAAATTGGCACGCGATACAACTTTCTAATATAAACAACTACCTCCAGGTCAGGAATTAAAAGTTAATTAATGAGTTTTTGTTAATTAATCTCTTCATTGCCATTTTAGTTGCAGCAAACTATTTCCTTCTTGACATAGAGTGTGTGCGCGAAAACATCTTGAGCGTGACTATTATACAATTTTGATAAGAAATATGCGTTCTCTAAAAAAACATCCTTCTAATTGTACGGAGGTCATGCAGCGGAAACAGTTGCAGCTGGCTAAGGGAGTAACAGACCCTCAAAGTACAGCAAAGTTAATGAGTATCCCTGGTTTTGTTCATTGCCATGACACTTCATGGAATCTGGTGTGTGAGCGCTGCCCTTGTCAGATTAAAAGGTGATCGATCTGTCTGTCATCATGTGTTTATTTTTGTGCACTTGACTATTTCAGGTTGCTTCAAGACTGCACATTGAAGCTCTACAGCTGCATTTGACCAGGAAGCCTCCTTGGAAACTTCGTGTCTCGAGGTAGTCAAGACGTGTCCAAGAATTCGGAATAGCCACGCTTAAGGTCTGGCCGTGAGTGGTCTCGAATCAGTGCAACCTGCTGTCCTTTTCACCAGAATGCCACCTGACCCTGACATGGTCTGGGAACACGACACTGCCAAGCTCATGCACGCAAGCTGTGTCACCTATTGGGGTCCTGTATCTCAGATGACTACATGAGAATCCTGTACTACATGAGAACTACACATGTTGCATGTTTTGCGCTGTATGCCACATAAAATATGTAATGGATGTCGCAAAGAAGTGCTTGATGGCTGGCCATTGATTCCTATTCATAAAAACTGACTGCTGGCTATGCTAATGTTTATGCCAGGTCTAGTATATTGCCGCATTTGACAGTAATGAACGATGTTAGAGAAACTATTGCTTTTCATATCTCACTCATTCTGACAGTAGTGTGTCTCGCTGTATTTCTGGACGGTGTTTCTGTATTTCAGTTCTGTACAGAACTCTCCATACCACCGCTAAATATATATATTTATATATATCATACCTTATATATATAAGGTACTTGACACACGACGTACGTTTTAGCATTAGCATAGTGCTAAAACGTACGTCGTGTGTCAAATGCCTTCCTACAGTATCAGGACCTTCGTGATCTTTCTGTAGCTCTTATATTTAAGGGTCATTCCATGCCAAGTGTCCCAGACGTGGCGCTTGCACATCGCAGCTTTTGCTGATAAAATTTGTGCCTTTTTCCTGTGCCACATGGAGCATTGTGGCAAAACATTCTTGCTCGAAAAAATTTTTGACGGTCCTGGCACTCCCTCGAATTTCGCTTCTATTTATTAAACTGTACCTAATAGAAAAATGTGTATAAAATCTACTTTTGTGTGTTGAGCTTCTAAACTGCGCTTGCGCTATCGCAGAGGTTCTGTTTAGTTGTCCCATTCATTATTTCCGAATTTTTGTGTTTCACTACCAGCTACGTAGCTTCAAAAACTACAAAAATCTTCAAAGTTCGTGAATTTTTCTTGAGACATCTGGAACTCACCCTAACCAATATTAATAATAGCCTGATTTCCAGGAAAGTGTATTTTAGTACAGAAATGTTTAGGGGTAAAATAGACTTAAGATCTTTCCGAAAAAAAATTGTGAAATTAGAGAAAATGTACGATTTGTTGCATGTTTGACCATATTTTTCATACTGATGCGGTCAAAGTAAAAATCCTCTTCATGCGGCGTTTGATAAAAGACTTCATTGTTAAGTAATGAAAAAAGTCTTATCAAATCATTTTTTTCTTTTAAGGAAGAAAATAATTTTTGAATTTGGCCCTCCGAACGCGTAGTGCATTTCATTTTGTTGCCACTTCGCCGCAAAGCACGTGGTAGCCCTTGCAGCTGACACTCGTCACAGGCAACGGCCAGATGCGAGATGTATGTCAGTGGCTCGTGAGTGGTCGAAAGTCTTGTCACGTTGATGTCAGGGCGACGAGTAATGAATTCGCGTTACAATGTGAGCTTGCTTGGCGGGCCCAATGGGAAGTATGGACGCCCGAGAGCAGCCTATGGCGTCGTTGGCACATTGTGCTAGAGGCCGTCTGTACAACATGTATACCCTGAGAAAGAAGTGTGTACAGTGTGCATTATTTCTTTCAGTATGTGTATGCTAGTTGTGCAGACGTCCCTCTAGGACATTGTGCCAACGACTCCACATGCTGCTCTCGGGCGTCCATATTTCCCATTGGGCCCGCCTAGCAAATGCTCATTGTAACGCAAATTCATTATTCGTCGCCCTGACAGCGCGACAAGACTTTCGACCACTCACGAGCCGCTGACATACATCTCGCATCTGGCCGCTGCCTGTGACGAGTGTCAGCTGTAAGGGCGACCACGTGCTTTGCGGCGAAGTGGCAGCAAAATGAAATGCACTGCGCGATCGGAGGGCCAAATTCAAAAATTATTTTCTTCCTTAAAACAAAAAAAATGATTTGATTAGACTTTCTTCGTTACTTAACGATGAAGTCTTCTATCAAACGCCACATGACGAGGATTTTTACTTTGACCGCATCAGTATGAAAAATACGGTCAAACATGTGACAAATCGTACATTTTCTCAAATATCACAATTTTTTCGGAAAGATTTGAAGTCTATTTTACCCCTAAACATTTCTGTACTAAAATACACTTTCCTGGAAATCAGGCTATGATTAATATTGGTTAGGGTGAGTTGCAAATAGCTCAAGAAAAATTCACGAACATTGAAATTTTTGTAGTTTTTGAAGCTACGTAGCTGGTAGTGAAACACAAAAAAAATCGGAAATAATGAATGGGACAACTAAACAGAACCTCTGTGATAGCGCAAGCGCGGTTTCGTAGCTCAACACACAAAAATAGATTTTATACACATTTTTCTATTAGGTACAGTTTAATAAATAGAAGCGAATTTCGAGGGGGTGCCATGATTGTCAAAATTTTTTTCGACCAAAAGTGTTTTGCCACAATACTCCATGTGGCACAGGAAAAAGGCACAAATTTTATCAGCAAAATCTGCGATGTGCGAGCGCCACGTCTGGGACACTTGGCATGGAATGACACACACACACACACACACACACACACACACACACACACACACATATATATATATATTGAGAGAGTGTAGGCATCGGCAAGTTGGTAATTCATGTTTGACTTTTTGAGCGCGCAAAAGAACAGGGATGAAAAACGACGCAGACACAGCGCTGACTTCCAACATATGCTTTATTTTCTACAGTGGTACATATATATATATAGACAACAAAGAGCAACGCACGCAGGTGCATTGTACAGGAAGGCTTCATGTAAAACCACAAATAAGTATGCATGATAAGCAATCAAACAACCTGATACCGGATTTTTTTCTTCTTTAAGAGATCAAGCGGTCATTCCTGACTACCACTATCGTCTAGTCACCCTGTGGGCCTTGCTTAGAAAGTCTAGTTCTTTTTGGATAGGTCAATTGAAGGTGCACTAATGCACATGTCTCTCAAACTTGCAATCTTCGCCGCTTCAATTATCTCGCGTGTTGTTTGTGCCTGGCTCCTTCCTGTCGCAGTGCACTGCGAATACATGTGATCGCACCCACACTTCCTGCAGTGGAAAGCCACATGTCCCACACCTCCAGTTCGCACGTTATTTGCATGCTCACGCAGCCTGTCATTGGCACACCGTCCCGTCTGCCCTATGTATTTCTTGCCACAGGACAGCAGTAACTCATAAACGATGTTGTTCTCACATTTAACAAAGCTTTCTTTGTGCTTTTTTTGGCACCTGGGTTTTTCAGAACCACTGTAGGAGGCCTTGCACAGATTATAAAGCTTGTTTGGTGCTGAAAGGACGACTCTTACGTTGGCGTTGTTTCCTATCTTTTTCAGCCTATGTGAGACATCGTGAAGGTACGGTATGACGGCGCATTTCTGCTTGACAGGCTCCGTTTCTGATGAAGCCTGCTCCTCACCCTCGCGAGCATGTTTGACAGTCTTGAGAAGACCCTCCGCCACAGATGTGACGACATACTGAGGAAACCCCGCCTTTTTCAGGCAGTCAGCTTGCGCCTGGAAACTACACGAACATTTGTGAGGACATGAGCGGTGAAGCGCATTCATTAGGGTTAATTTTGCAATACCCCTTTTAACTAGCTTGGAGTGGCCCGAAGAAAACGGCAGAAGCGGCTTATTGGCCCTAGGCTCGTACGACCAGCAGACCTGGTCTCGCTCGAAGAACATTCGTAAGTCAAGAAAACGCAAGGCGTTGTTTTGCGGCATTTCATGCGCGACTGCGAGCGGTTGCAGGAAACGCGTGAACAGATCAAGTACGTTTGAAGAATCATTGCCAAATTCGCCTGGACTTGATTCTAGAAAGACAACATAGTCGTCTACATATCTAAACACCTTCTTTACATTTGTGCCTGTTAGCTCCGTTTCTAGTTTCTAGTAACAGGCACAAATGTAAGAAGGTCTGTTGATCTGTTCACGCGTTTCCTGCAACCGCTCGCAGTCACGCATGAAATGCCGCAAAACAACGCCTTGCGTTTTCTTGACTTACGAATGTTCTTCGAGCGAGACCAGGTCTGCTGGTCGTACGAGCCTAGGGCCAATAAGCCGCTTCTGCCGTTTTCTTCGGGCCACTCCAAGCTAGTTAAAAGGGGTATTGCAAAATTAACCCTAATGAATGCGCTTCGCCGCTCATGTCCTCACAAGTGTTCGTGTAGTTTCCAGGCGCAAGCTGACTGCCTGAAAAAGGCGGGGTTTCCTCAGTATGTCGTCACATCTGTGGCGGAGGGTCTTCTCAAGACTGTCAAACATGCTCGCGAGGTTGAGGAGCAGGCTTCACCAGAAACGGAGCCTGTCAAGCAGAAATGCGCCGTCATACCGTACCTTCACGATGTCTCACATAGGCTGAAAAAGATAGGAAACAACGCCAACATAAGAGTCGTCCTTTCAGCACCAAACAAGCTTTATAATCTGTGCAAGGCCTCCTACAGTGGTTCTGAAAAACCCAGGTGCCAAAAAAGCACAAAGAAAGCTTTGTTAAATGTGAGAACAACATCGTTTATGAGTTACTGCTGTCCTGTGGCAAGAAATACATAGGGCAGATGGGACGGTGTGCCAATGACGGGCTGCGTGAGCACGCAAATAACGTGCGAACTGGAGGTGTGGGACATGTGGCTTTCCACTGCAGGAAGTGTGGGTGCGATCACATGTATTCGCAGTGCACTGCGACAGGAAGGAGCCAGGCACAAACAACACGCGAGATAATTGAAGCGGCGAAGATTGCAAGTTTGGGAGACATGTGCATTAGTGCACCTTCAATTGACCTATCCAAAAAGAACTAGACTTTCTAAGCAAGGCCCACAGGGTGATTAGACCATAGTGGTAGTCAGGAATGACCGCTTGATCTCTTAAAGAAGAAAAAAATCCGGTATCAGGTTGTTTGATTGCTTATCATGCATACTTATTTGTGGTTTTACATGAAGCCTTCCTGTACAATGCACCTGCGTGCGTTGCTCTTTGTTGTCTATATATATATATATATGTACCACTGTAGAAAATAAAGCATATGTTGGAAGTCAGCGCTGTGTCCGCGTCGTTTTTCGTCCCTGTTCTTTTGCACACTCAAAAATGTCAAACACACACACACACACACAGATATATATATATATATATATATATATATATATATATGTAAAATGCTTAACAATTGTGGTGACGTGGCTAAGGACTACGCATTATTTGCAGGATGTTGTGCCTATAGTTTAGGTGCTTACTGATAAAACAGTAGGTTGTCATTACAATGTGAACATGTATGAAATGGCATGAAGTGTTTAAAACCAATTCAAAGAATAATTTTACGAATCGCAGAAATTTCAGTTTGTTTATAGGATGAAGGCATGCAGACGTGAAAGAGAAGACACAGACAAACCAAACGCTAGCGTTTGAGCTGTCCGCATCTCTTCTGTTTCCGTGTTGCATGGCTTACTTTCTTCTAGAATCAACATTTTTTGTTGTTTTACGCGAGCGGAAATTGTTCTGAGACTCATCTATATAAACTTCGAGTAGTATTTTATTTCCCCCAGAGGAATCGAGTGCAGCACTGTAAAGTTGCTACAAAAACTTGTTGCGGCTGTCATACATCCACCACAGTGTTCCTGTTTGAGTAAACCCGGTGGAAGTGCCTTGTTGAGTAACAAGAGGTAGCGGCACCAACTTTCGTCGATTGTCAGATAAGAACCCTAATGGTGTTCGCTCTGATTTGAAGTTCTTTTGAAATTCTTGATCAATCTCTATAAAACTTGTTTAGTTTATGTGTATTTGTACGCTGATTTTGAAAATGCAAATATTTTTCTACTATTATATGTCGTGTTAAGTATATCAAACATTTCATGTGCCATGTTAGGCCTACACGAGTTACAAAGTAAGCATATCACAATAATATGAAATGGGAACTGTATGCAACATAACCAGAATGCATGTCCTAAACCCACTTAACAATAGTCATAGTATGCTGAACATTGACCAGTAAGTGTATGTCTAGCTGGTGATTCGCTCACGAGAGTTCAATATTACGTAACTTTTAACTCAAATGGGTTTAAAACGCGAGTTCGTATGTGGGCTAGTGGGTTCATGAACATTATGCCAGAACAGCGCAGTAAACTCCTTTAAAACTATTGCATACAGTTTTTATCCCCTAACTATAGCGATATGTCGATTTACTTTGTAACTCCAAGTTTGGAAAGGCTTGCTCATCAAGACACATGAAATTTTTATGTGTAAAAACTGCGTTTTCTTCCAGATAATTGCATATTTGAAATCGCCACATAAGTAAACCTAAACTCAGCAAGTTTCATCAATATCGACCAAGAAGAAAAATAAACGCATTATTTGTTGCAGAGTGTCTCATTGAGTACCACGAAGTGGTCACACTGACTCTTGCCAGGGGAGTCATGTACACCACTGTCCTTAAGGACAACGGAGTCAAAGGAACGCTCCAGTGGGGGTCAGCGTTACCATGGCAAAGGGGTCACCCTGACTACCTAGAGGTACTAGCGGGAAATAAAAGGTAGTCACGTAGACTCCTGCGTTGGGAGTAACGTAGACTCTCTGCTTGTGAAGAAGGGAGTCGTTGGTCTGAAGAAGTAAGGGAGTCGTTTGACACCCCAAATTGTGAAGAAGGGAGTCGTTGGTCTGAAGAACGAAGGGAGTCGTTTGACACCCCAAAAGGTCATCATATGTGTAGCGAGGCGATTACCACCCAAAGGTAGTCAGTACAGACACCCTTTTTTTTAAGAGTGTGGCCGCGGCTGTACATTAAGCGTTTTAACGCGACCGCGTTAAACGGCTCGTTTCGCAGAAATTCCGGCGTCGGTTTCGGTGACGTTGTTTGTGAGAAATAATGAGAAGTTAAATAAATGCTCCCTAATGAGCTAAGTACCTAAATTTAACTATTTTGTAAAAGGTCTGGTGTTTACACACCAAGCACGTGTACAGTCGGACTAAAAATTCTAGAGATCACGAGATCCGAGAAAACTAGGGTCTCGTGACTGTGTTACGAGAAACTCAGATCGTGTGACTGTATTAGGTCGAACAACACAGCATACATGTTGATAGCGCGTTTTAGAACAGGCCGTAGATCTAAAGTCAAGGCTGCCTGCCGAAGCAGCCGTAATATTAAGCTTTTTTCTTGTGTCTCGTGCTTTCTAAACTCCTAACGCTTACTGTACCAACAGGTAGAACATAGCACGCTAGCTGTTAAAGGGGTCATGAATCGCCCCTCGGGCTTTGTGATAAAACACATCACTCGGAGAGCAAACACTGCTATGAACAGCTCAGCCAAATATAGCAGTCGCACACAGCGAGGAGAGTTTGGAAGCGGAGCGCGAAGTTGCTATATTATGAGGCGCCCTCTTTTCATACAGAGGCCTGTGCTTACTCTCCTCAAAGCTGCCGGCGCCTGCTGTTTGACGTCAAACAACAGACAGCTTGCTATTGGCTAACAACCTTCTTGCGCTTCTTGCCATGCTTCTTGCCTTCTTGCCACGCTTCTTGCCACGGGGTGCCACCACGTGCCGGTGCCGCGCTCCATAGTCGGCTAACAGTACACAGTAGCCACACTCGCGCACATGGGAATCGCAACGGGGAAGAGCGATCGCGTTTCATCACGCGCGCTCAAGGTCATGTTGCCACTGACGTAACTTTTCCCCGTGCCATTCATCCCTGTGTAGATTCCAGCGCGCTCGTCGGGAATAGAGCGAACGCTTAAAGCGTGCAAGAAATCCCTGTAACTCCGTTCGTTCTTGCACGTATTCCATAAATATTTACAGCAATCGATTCATGAGGCAATAAACTCCAATATGAGGTCATTCGATGATCACTTGAAAAACTGGTTCAGGATTCATTCAAAGGGGCACTGGCACAAAATATCGCGGCCACGATAATCTGCGGGATCAATTGCCGTGAACATGCGTATATCGTCTACCAAGTCTCAACAGCGAATACAGCTGGGGAGGTAATTTATATTTCGCGTGTGCGATCCAGTGCTATACACCGCACCTCGCGACATTGACATCATCTAATATGATCTGAAGGTGACCTCCAATTTCCGAGACGTCACCACTGCGGCCGAGCTCCGAACTGGCGCAACAGGTATGATGACGTCATAGTCGCCACTGCGCTTCTGCCGGGCTTGCGCTAGCAGGCTGCTTTCGACGGCTGCTCGCGAGTCCGTGCCCGCTGGCGAACGTGCGGAAACTGTGGAAGCCTAAATAAAGTCGTTGCCACCAGACGATGATGATAAGAACGCGTCGACGACGATGACGGCGCAGCACGTGCGGCAGGCGAAAGAACGCTAGATGGCGATAGTTGCACCCGGTAGCTTGTCGCTCTCGGAGCTCTCCCCAACCGAAACTGAGACTTGTTGGTGATAAACAGACCGTAACTAATTATCTGTCGCGCGCTACAGCAAGCGATGGGCCGTGTTATGACTAATAGACGCCTTGCAACGTATTGCATAAAAAAAAGCAAAAGCCAAATTTTTGTGTGAGTACCCCTCTAAGGGCGCTACTATTGTACGCGTACGATCGCTGTATACAAATTATAGTTTACCCTAATTAGGCACGGCTCGTTCAACACACAGTAACAGTGCACTGGGAATGTACGCCGGCCAGAACCTGCGTCTCACGCTTCCCGAGAATATGACCGTGGACGACATCGACTGGTTCGCGGTCTCCTGCACCAACTGCACCAGGCCTCTGGTGTACGGCACCATACCGAAGCGCATCAACGTGCCCCTCAACACAAGGTGGATCAAGAGGAAGGTAAGAGAAAGGCGCTTTCGTGTTTCAAAATTACAGGGTGTTTTAGAACTCTTACTACGTCTTGTCTGCCAAGGTCATTCATCGCGTCGCATTGACTTTGAGCCGCCGGAGCGCTAGTGTCGCAGGCGTGACGTCACGACACGTGATGGGCTGCACAGAGGCGTCGCAGCTTCGCTCGCTCGGAGCGCCGCTGCTGTACCACGTGACCAGACGAAAATTGAATGAAACACTGTGCTAACTCTGCATAGCCTTTTGAAAACGAAGCCAAACGTACTTAAATTTCGGTCGTGATAACTAGGTTTCGAACTGTTAAACCTGACCCAATGTTTTAATTAGGTGAAGCCTTCTCTGTCAACCTCTCCTAGTTTTTGTGACCGTATATCGGCTGCTCCTGGTGTCTGACCGAATGGGCAACACTTGTTCTCTCCGATTATCCGTCCGCAACGAACTCGCCCAGTAGCAGATTTTTAGCGGCACGATCAACGAGTGACACTCTTCTTCCTCTTCCAAGCACTTCCGGTCAAGCACTTACTTCCGGTTTTCCGAGTATTCAGAAAAAAGTCTTCTAACATCTAAAACTGGTTCGAAATCGGTGGTTCTGGATCAAATGTAGAGTTATATTGGATCATGTACCATATCGGAGCGTAAGTTTACTTAAGGGCCAATTAACTGTAGGATCAGAAAGGAAAATTACTATATTGAGTTCATTGAAAGAACAAACGGTTTTCTTGTGAACAACTTAAGGAGTCTCTAGAAGAATTGATGTTGGAATTGGTTATGCATCTTCAAAACGGGCGGCGCAAAAACAAGGACAAAGGAAAGACTACACACCACAGAGCGCCTACACAGGGATCCTACATGACCTAGAACAGCTTAGAATCACTGGAAAATTTTCAGAGTATCGCATCTGTTTTCCGCGCGCCGCCGCCGACGCGATTGGCTTACTCGCATCACGTGACCTCTCGCCGCCATATCCCTTCCAAGCGCTTTGGGTGCAGGCGCGTTCAATGCAGAGCGTGGCCGGACATTTAGCAGTACCACGGTCCCCAGAAGTACTTCGTCGCTTTTTTAAATGCGTCATGCAGACAGGGGCGTAAGAAGACATTTTTTTTCGGGAGGGGGGGTGGGGGGCACGGGCCCGGTGTGGCTCCCCCTGGCTACGCCACTGCATGCAGATGCCAGAAGAGAGTAGCTCACCATCAATCGAACGTTACTGGTGAGCTACTCTGGGAATCTCGTTTGCCGTGTGGGAAAAATTAATGTCAAAGAGCGCCGTTCTACGTGGCTGCATAGTTGCCCTGAACGAATTCACCCCCCTCGAATAACACTCCTTCCTGCAGTGAACTGCACTAACTTTTCTGGAAAAGATCTTATGCGACAGGATACTTCACCTTTTCGGTTCGCTATGGTCAGCGATATTGAAAACTACATACCTTTCTATTTGCTCGGCTGTTTATATCTCGATCTGTTGAACAGATTACGCATGCTATCCGAGTTATAAGCGTGTCACGCACGAGAGCGAAATCAAAGATTTATTAAAATAATAACTGTTTACTGGTATACCTTGAAGGCAATTGTGGCATGATCTTTGGCATTGCACAAAACAGAAGCGTGGAACTCTGTTGATAAATTTGGTATAAGGCAATGTTATCAAGCGTATTTTTACATTTGTTGCAAAAAAATGCTGCTAATGCTGCATTGCACCGAGCGTACCCTTAAAATACTATATAGTTAGTGAGAAATGGTCACAGCAAAAAAAAAAAAAAAAAAGCAGATCCCACGCATTGAGGGAGTCGATTTTATGCGAGCCCTAGGTCTATATACATACTGTGTTGCAGTAGCATGCGCTTTAAAAAATCCGGGATGCGCTATTTCTGATCAAAAGAACATAAAGCACCGTGCCGAGGAAGTTTTAATAAGAGTGCATTATGAAAAAAAAAAAAGTGCAGCAGTGCAGAAACCGAACCCCAGCTGTTTACGCGCTGGCAACGCCAAAAAAAGAACTGTTTGTCAGAACACAGCAAAATATTTGCAAATTCATTGCAACGTTGGGAATATTAAGGAGACAAGAAATAGGAAATGAAACAATTAAGTAGTGATGTCAACAATTTTTGATGGTCTATTTTCTACGTATCGTAAGATAAGATGCACCTTACCCACCGCACGCCGATTCGCCAGTGCGTTCGGCTGCTGGCGTTCCGAATCAAGACGTCGCGCACAACTTCCAATTACCGTACACACACTACTTCTATTACACCTGTCAACCAGTTGAACAGCAAGCACGGTGCGCAAGTAAGGTATGCGTCAGCGATCAGTCGAAGGACGCAATGCTGAATGTTCTCGATGTTCGATAACGTTCTCGAGTGCAGTGAACCTGAACACCGACTGCAAAGCTAGCGCAAACAGTCAAGATTCACCAAATGTCGAAGTAAATGGCATCTCGCACGATGTCACTGCGCTAGTGCAACTATGTTTACAGATCCGGACCTAGCGAGCACGCCCGGGCGTGACACGAAACGAGACCGATGAAGCCATGAAGAGAGTTCGCGAGCACATGGCAACATTCGCCGTACGTTTCATTAGTTACACCACTAACCGCGCAGTCGATCCATACCTGTCGATGACTCGAAATCACTTCTAATATCCTCTTGAAGAAACACACACACATAATGCCGTTCTGCCGAGCGTAACACGGCACTGAGGCTAAAAGATCGGTCACTTCGCAACACACGCTAGCAACGCGCCGGACGGTCTGCAAGGGACATGGCCGCCGCCACCCAATGTTGCCCGCGTGCAGCCTACCTTTGCGGTACAGTGAACTCTCAATTGAGTGAACTTCAAGGGACCCAAGGAAATAGTTCACTTAACTGAAAGTTCACTAAACTGAATATTCACTAGAATATGGAACAGCATTGGGCACAGCAGACATTAGAGTCAAAAGTGTGAAATGCCATTTATTTTGAAAAGAAATCTGTAATTTTCATTTGGACTGGTGCCCTTAAAGCGCAAGAAGAGACAAAGCTTTCCAGAGAGTCTACGTTTCTGTGCACTGTCTCTGGCACAGCTTGTTGCTGAGACACGAAGTCTCGCAACTTTCTAACATACTCTACCGCCTCGGCTAGAGTTACAGGATTTGAACCTGCCGCCGATGGATGGGCGATTTAGTGGCGGCTCGCATCGGCTATGCCAGTGCTGCAGTGCACAAAACTTCGTTGAATTGATTTAAAAAATGAGCCTGGGTCCGCGGATCAAGTTCGTTCAACTGAAAAATTCACTATTCTGAAATTCGTTTAACTGAAAGATTTTTGCATAGAATGCATAAGAAAATCGCCGGGGATTTTGTAAAAGTTCGTTATTCTGAAATATTCGTTAAACCGACGTTCGTACAAGTGAGAGTTTACTGTACTCTGATTTTCCAGTGACTCTAGAACAGCTGTGATCAGTGCGGCACCTAACGGAGCAGATCTCAACCACGCGCTTCTTCCTACGTGGCCTCTGAGATCCGCTTCGGCAGTGCGACGAAACGCAAACCCAAGCAATACACAAGGGCACGCCAACGCCGCGGTGCGAGTGCCACCACTAGACACCTCATTTGAGGTTTGGGATCGCCTTCAATATTTTTTTTGTCTGATGCTCCTTACTGTTCTTGTATGGGACAGTCACGACTGGGTCTGCTGAGGATACGGGACCCGCCTGCCAACCCGACCGACTTCACGAACTGCGAGACCGTCTACAAGGACACGATTCAAGTGGGATGGCATCTGGACGCTGATACCATCACCTTCCACGTGCGCGCAGTGGCCGGTCAGTGCTCGCTTGCATGCATTGCGCTATGCCGGTATAATGTAGAACATGAAAACCTTTATTTCTATCCGAAGCGTTACGATACTCAAAATAGACAGCTAAAGCAGCAAAATAGACATCTAAGCACACATCAATCAGCTAAGAAATAGATAGCAAAATAGACAGCTAAGGACACATCGATCATACAGTTTCCTACATTATTTAACAGAGTGAACTGTGGCGCTGTGATCGTTCAGCCACCGTGGGTATGATATGTATTACAACCTAATAGTATGTAAACTCCGCCCACACAACCGCGGTGCGCCTGTCCCTCACCTGTGAAAGACAGTCGTGCTAGCTGGTTTCCGCAAGAAGCGGAAGTACTTTTTTCTCGGCAATAGTGTAAATACTACGCATATTAATAGTTCAAGATTCGTCGCTAGTGCCTAAAACATTACGTTTTGCTGTGCAACAATGTCAAGATCCCCGACGAAATTTAACAGGAAGTTCCAAGTTTCTGACCTAAAACCAGCGACACAAACGTGTGTCTGTATGGGAAGGTCAACTATCCGAAACACTCGAGAAGTGCTTGACGTCGCGAATATGAGTAAGCGCTATTCGATGTATGCAAATTCTTTGTAGGCGGGACAGTGATGGCTCTGGGCGGAGCTGAAATTTTTGCTTATGTTGTAAGCGAGTATAGCCTTCGCGACTGCGGCTTCGAA
Source organism: Rhipicephalus sanguineus (assembly GCF_013339695.2). Lineage (NCBI taxonomy): Eukaryota > Metazoa > Arthropoda > Arachnida > Ixodida > Ixodidae > Rhipicephalus > Rhipicephalus sanguineus. The sequence continues at coordinate 56,401,786 of NC_051186.1, forward strand.
CGCACTAGTGGCTTTGTTTCTTGTTCTGTTTTGGCTTTTGTTTAGGATAAAAGAGCTGATTTGAGTTGGTCAGCATAAAAGGGTCGAAATGGTGAAGCGGGACTGCTGAACTTTTGCTGAACTTCATCTTACGGACAAAGTGGATGCAGGCCACACGGAGCCAAAAGAACGAAGCTTAGGCAAATTCATGTACTTGCCGTCATTGCCAATGCTGACAGAAGCTCTATGTTTGGCAGCTCTCATAGACGCTAGCGCCAGATTTCCCTCTAGTGCACTAATATTAAACTCTGTGGTCTTAAGGCCCACTCCAATTCTCACGTAGCCGGCGACAACTTCGCGAGGACAGCGTCAGAGACAAATGCGACGCAGGCTACTTTTTGCTGTCCAGACAAGATGGAGGCTGAGCGAAATGCTGGGACCTCAACAGTATGGTCGCGTGCCCAGAAGTAGACGCTTTCTTAAGCGTTTAATGTAAGCCACGTTCGTTTCTTTTGCAGATTCCAACGCGAAAGAAGCTAAAGAAATAAAAGCTGTTTTTGCTTCTTTTAGCTTTCTCTCTTCGACGCGAGGTGGCGTCACGTTGTGACATCACCTCGGCTTTCCGGGGATAAAGGTGGGCAGTAAACAGTCCTTGGACTGCAACAGCACTGGCACTCAGCCGGCATCAAACAGTGACGGGACAAGTCCGACTAAATGAAGATATGGGGCTGTCTTGAAGCCCCCTAAGATGGTCATGAGGGGGGGGGGGTCCCCCACCTCCGTTCGCTCGCCTATGGTAGATTCACTGTGAACAGCAATAAAGAATTGTCGTTGGCTCTCGAGGGCCGAGTGGCGCGAAGTCTCTGGGGAAATAGTGAGCACGCATACATATCGCGCACGTAAGAATTGTCACCCTAAAATACCTACGACGTCCCCATCTATAACATGTGCACTTTCTGCAGCTCTCAACACGTGGACCGCATTCGGCCTCAGCGGCGCTGAGGACAAAAGCATGATGAAGGGCGCGGACGTCGCCGTGATTTCTATCATTCCTCCGAACAACAAGGTCGTCGTGGACGACTATTACTTGACGGATAGGGTTCAGGTGAGGGGCCTGCGGGCGTACGTGTAATAGTTCGACAGGAAACACGCACAGGCATAGATAGATAGATAGATAGATAGATAGATAGATAGATAGATAGATAGATAGATAGATAGATAGATAGATAGATAGATAGATAGATAGATAGATAGATAAGATAGATAGATAGATAGATAGATAGATAGATAGATAGATAGATAGATAGATAGATAGATAGATAGATAGATAGATAGATAGATAGATAGATAGATAGATGAGTGGATTCGCACTTAACAGCAAACATAAACGTGCTGGCTATCACCATTTGCTCTGTTTACATTATGCTTGTATCTTTTTGCCACATGCAGTGCTCCGGCAGCGCTGGCGTGTGCCCGGACACGGCGCTGTCCGGCACCAACGACCTGACGGTCAAGTCGGCCACCTTCGCCAATGGCATCGTCGACGTGGTGTACTCTCGCAAGCTGGACACGGGTACGTGAACCGCTGTGAGAGTGGTACCGCTCTCTAATGTTCACTCGGACCTCATCCTAATTTGCTTACTGGTGTGTAGCGGTGTCCAGCGGAAAGAGTGTGAAGGATAGTCACAGTTTCGCCGCGAGGGTGGAGCGACGAATACGATAGCAATAAATTGGAATGTTATACGAAGGGAGGCAAGCGGCTAACTCCTTTAGTATTCGATCTGGCGTAACTCTACACAACGGTGGCTTTAGGGAACACGGCAGCGCCAGCGTGCGAAGGGACCTTCTCGTGCTGTCTATCGCTTCAACGCAACGTAAGCGGTGAGAACGTAGCCCTTGCTAAGGTATGAGCTGTCTGCTCATCTCCGTCGAACTAGCGTGCGCGCGACGGCTCGTTATCACAACCGTTTGATCAAATTAGAGCAAACGATCTAACAGCGCGAGTGGAAGAAGGATGGCAAAGGAACGAAGACTCCGGGACAAGCACTTACATTCAGCCAGTCATTGCTGGGTCGAACCTGGCGCCATTTTTCAGACTGAAATATTTTGCATATCCTTTTTGTGTGTCCCCAAGAAGGCTCCACGAAACCAAAAAGGGATGTCGATATCGGGTGGAACGATTCGTCTTAGGCAGTAGCCCAAAGAACGCGACTGACAGGTTGTGACTGAGACATAGTGAATCGTCTCTACAATGACTGGCTCAAAGTCAGCGCTTCTCCCGTGGTCCTCATTTCTTTGTTGTCTTTGTTCCATTCACGCTGTTACATCCTTTGGTCTTATTATGAACCAGCTAGCCCTCATCAAGTTATTACTAATGCAAATTTCTTCTACAATGGGCTCCTTCCTTTCATCACCAGCCTGTCCAGACTCTGGACAGGCTGGTGTTGAGTTGTTTGGTGTTGAGTTGAGTCGCCGCCACTGCGCATGCCTCATATGCTAACCATGCGCTCTACGAGTTGTTGTTCCAGCCCCCGTTTTTCGAAAACAGCGTGCGTACCCAAGCTGTCAACATTATTCCTTTGCGTTGAACTCGTAAGGATCCGAGAGCCGATTTACTTGGGTTCGGGTTTACGGAGGACACAGCCTATTTTAAAATATATACCTCGTCCTTAGAGCGCAACAAACCCGGGTCCCGGATACACCGATTTTTAAACTCTCCGATGGTACAAGATGCCGGCATTGCCGCAGCAGCTGTTTCCGTGCTTGGGCTGAAACCCGCCCCTGCATTGCCTTTTAACGTAGGGGACCCCAAGGACAAAGCTATAACCGCTCAGGCACCGATGGCCGTGGTTGCGGCGCAAGGTCCGCTCAGCGAGACTCAAGCGAATACCGTACTCTACCACACCATGGTAGTGACCAAAGGTAAGTGGCAACTTGGCTCGTTTCTCCCAACCTGCCCTTTGTAACTTGACTAGAGAATAGCTGAGTGGTGGCCACTGTACGTTGGTTAGAGCATGGAAGATGCAAAAGTTAGGAGGGAGCATTGCGCACTGCGATCGAAGATTACTGGGGCCGTATTCTGAAACGATCGCGAAAGGCAACAATCGCCATATTGTCGCCTTTGGTGCGCGCTGATTTACTGTTGAACAAAACCGGCAAAGTGAGGGCGCAATCTAGTATTACCGTCGACGTAACGGTGCTCTACGGTGCTCCTGACATATGCCTGGTATAAACGAACACACCTTATCACCCTCGGTTGGCGGTAAAGTCTAGCATTTCAGGGCCGTAGACAGTAGCTTCTAGTATTCAATCCTTCGTGTATGTACGCAGCATTTTTGCGCTGAAGCTTTCAGAGAGCATTACCTCGGTGTGTTTTCAGTAACGGTGAGGAGTAGTGATGTGAGGGTGAGAAGGAGGGAAAGGAGGAAGGGAGGGAGGGGAAGAGGAAGCGAGTATACTGTCATCGTATGCTGTCATCTCATGTCGTCGCTTGGTGTCACGCAGGCAAAACCAGGTATAGAAAGGGGGCGGGAAAGGGAAGTGGGGGTGAGGAGGAGAGAAAGGAGGAGGGGAGGGTAAAGCATATCATAGCGGTGTATCCGCGATGCGCAGCGCCTATAGGGGCGCCACTGAAAGCCGCGTAGCGGCGGCCGTTGGAACCGCATGCGGGTCGCGTAGCGGACGCCTCCTTTCACTGCAAGCATGACGGAAGTGCGCGCGTGCGATTTGCCGCTTGTGCGCGTCCCTGATAATTACTTTTGCGGCGATAGTGTGCGCAAAGGAGCCGCGCTTTATAATAGTGGACATGTGTCCGTTGTAACAGCTGTGTGGGACGACAATGTCACTATACGCGCCAAGTGTTTGCCACAGACAAGCGTCAACAAGCTTCCTTACGAAGTGGAGCTCATCGTAGGTACACCGCTTTCTTTACAACGTCCCGATCACTAATGCCTGCATGCGTTGACGCATGAACCAACTTTTTTTCTCGACACAGTAGCTTCGTTTACGTGCCATGTGTTTATATAGTAGATTTTGAGGGAGCGCTGTCGCGCCGGCGCATGGATTTCACGGGTGCGGCCACGCGAAGGGTCAGCGTTGGTAAAACTTTGAAACCAGCACGATAAACTTGCGAAAAAATATCTCGGCAGCTTCCGCTAGTGGCGCGGGACTGAGTCACTGCGGAGCTGGTGGTCACCTAGCTTGTCATAGCAGCTTGGCTACGTATTTGCTGGGTGTCTTCAGAGAAGAACGTCGGTGCATGTCCGTCGACCCCCTGTAATTTCGCTGAAAAAAATATATTTTGTTGTCTTCACGAATACGTTTAGCTCTTCGACAGCAATTTGTTCGGGAACAAAATTTTCGTCAGAATGAGATGCATCCAGAGACTCTACGGCGATCTGTTTGAAGCGGTTAAAACAGTTCTGGCACAAAATGTCGGTTTCTCTGATGGATGAGGCTTCTTCTGGCGTGCGCCTTCAGGAGGAGTGGCGGCTTAGCCGCGCCAGACAGACTGGCGCCGGCGCGCGCGCAGACTCCGCCACTGTCGCGCGCGGCTCGCCGCTGCTGGTCTGCACGTTCGGGAGGAGTGGCGTCTACAGCCTCGCCAGACACACTGGCGCCGGCGCGCGCGCAGCTCTTCGCCTTCTGACACTGCGCTGAAGCCGCTCGGTAGCGCCTCTGACTGGCGTTTGCAGGTGGGTAACGCCATGGAGAAGGAGAGCGCAAATGCTGCTCAACGGCGCAGAAGGGCCGAGAAGCTTATCTCATAGGATCCCGAAGTAGTTGCCTGGCAATCAGCGATTCAGAAAAGAGAACACGTAAGTTCCATAATCGGCTCCACTCAGGCGTGCGCAGGGTTCCCCATCAAAGGGGGGGGCAAAGGATCATCTCAGCGCCCCCAGGCCCCACTAAGTTAATGCAAGGGGCAGATTTTGCGCCCCCCCCCCCCTTAGGCAAATAGGAAAGCCCCCACGCCCCGTGAGCACGCCTATGGCCCTACTCATAACACAGCTTGTGTAAAGCGAACGAGTATTAGTGGGATACATCAAGGGTGTTTTTTATTAGCATGAAGTCATGTTACGAGGCATTCATAGGAGGTTGATTCGGTTGAATGTCCTGTCAAAAGCCTTCAGTGCGAGTAGGTGCCATGTTTTACAGCCAATATGCATACAATTGAGGCGAGCGCACAGCGAACATTCTGCACCGGTGATCGCATTCCAGTGCCATCATTAGGTAGAATGCAGCCCATTTCGTGCAGCACACGTGTGATTCCACGGCGCTTTTGTAAAGGAGCCGCCACCTGCCCCACATTCTCTGGCATAGCGCTTCGCGCCATTCGTTTTTCAAGCGAGCCTAGGCATCGCGTCTTATCAGTGATAACAACCTCATGTGCACTGTAGCATATACAATGCAGGCGAGGCGACCAAATGTAAACGTAGTAGCGTTCGCTGAAGACGTATCGACATAAATTGAGAAATAAAAACACGGTAATCGTTCTAACACTGCCTAAACAAAGCGCGATTGCTTACCTTTTGCGTCGGACAGCCGCAATCCGCCGTCGCCGTCGCTCTCGCTCATGAAATAGCACCGGAAACTTGTAAAAGTGCGTTCCTGGCGAGTTTTTGTATGTGTTTGAGCAGCCGACCACGCAGCAGTTATTTTTCAACATTGCTGAAGCCCGAGAGAGTCGTTAAATCACGTTGAAAAACACATCCATCCGTGCACTCGCGTAGACGCTCGCTGAAACACTGTTCGCCGGGCCCCGCAAGCGCTTCTGAGCCATGGCGACAGATGGCGTGGTCGGCGCTTTGCGCATCGCCTATAGCATAGTATAGCAAGGGGGTGGAAAAGGAGAGTAAGGGTGAAGCGCAGAGATGTGAGAGTGAGAAGGAAGGAAATGAGGATGGGGTAAAACATAGCATAACCATGTGTACCACAGTATAGCAAGGGGTGGGAAAGAGAAGTGATAGTGAGGAGCAGTGATGTGAGGGTGCGGAGTAGGAAAAAAGGGCGAGGGTAAAGCATAACATAGCCAGGAGTAGTACAGTATAGCAGGGGGGTGGGAAAGAGAAGTGAGGGTGAGGAGGATGGAAAGTAGGAGGGGGAGGGTAAAACATAGCATAGCCGTGTGTGGTATCACGGCCGCTCGATAAAGAAAAAAAAAGGTGCGACGCGTTGCGTCGTGCTGAAACACATGGGCACAAGTGAGAACGCTGTTTTGACAGTTTCATCCGCGTTTGCGCTAGTGGACGTACAGCGACGTGCCTTTAGAACAAAAAAGAGAAAAAAAATGAGGGGTGTGGGGTGCGCGAGACGCTGTATCCCGCCATATATGAACATGCCGAGGAAGCCGCTGCGTTTCGAAGTGTCCTTGAACGACAGGAAAGGATGTAAACGTCAGCGACCACGAATTTTCGTATGGCACTGAATGTTGTCGAAGAGTCGTAATGATAAAATAAGAGATCTTTGTTTCCGAAGAAAATAATGCGTACAGAGGAGTGTTGATGACGTTATCTCCAACATTTTCCAAGAGTTCGAGGCTCCTCAAGAAAACCCGCAAAACAAGGACACTCCTGCTTTCTTTAAACCACCCTGGTGCGACCCGTCTTGAGGCGCCACAGCGGCAATAAGTTCAACTCGGCAACTCCCGTTGTTTTCTGGGCACTCAAAGGGCCGCACTTGTTTATCAGTATAGTATAGTATATCATAGTATAGTCTAGCATAGTATGTTGTAACAAGGAGGTGGGATAGGGAAGTGATGACGAGGAGGGAAAAGAAGAGGGGAGAGAGCGCCACTGCATCACAAATGAAGGTTTCCTATCCCGCCATGGACGCCGAGCAGGCTGCAAGTTGGGAACGCCAGCGCTTGCTTGCCCGTGTACAGCAACAACCCCAATTATCCCCAACAGAGGACCTTCGCGTCTCCACTTCTTAAGTTCCTTCTTAAAAATATGCTACAATACTTGGCAAACTTGAAATGTCCTACCTAAATACAAATATTTCAACTAATAAAGCCGCTAAAGAAAGCTTCGGACACCTTACTAATTAGACATACGCGACTGTTAGATTGAAGCCTACTAAGGTCGGACGCGTGATGTTGTGCTCCCTCCTACGTGTAGAGGCCTGGGCTAGTTGGTTAGTGTTCATAATTGCAGGGTTTTGCAGCGCGCGAACATAGGAAAAAGGACAGAGTAGACAGAAAGAGCGCAGCGCTCTTTCTGTCTACTCTGTCCTTTTTCCTATGTTCGCGCGCTGCAAAACCCTGCAATTATGAACCCTCCTACGTACTTAGAATACCTGAATATTTAGAATAACGAGCCGAAAGCGACGATCACGGCCTCCGTGATTCCCGGTTGTCACCTCTGGGATTCCCAGCTCGTCGTGTAATGAATTTTTTAAAGCTATGGCGGGGTAAACCCAGCTTCGAAAATTGTAATAAATTGTAATAAATGTTCTTCCTTCCTTCTTACCCTCCGTCTCGTTTTCGCTGTGTTTTCATCGCGGTAAACGGAAGCTTTGAAAGCCGTTGTCAGTAGTAACCTTTTTATGTGGTGTCAGTGAATCTGTAAGCTGTGGACGCAGATACCGTTACTCTGGAATTCGCGAGGGCCACCCCTCTACGCAACTGTTCGGCGCTACCGGAAACGCCGCAGCCTGTTCCCGGCGGTGGAAGCCAACCGGAGCTCCTCGGAGGACGCGACATGGTGGGAGTTAAGGAGTTCAAAGCCAACTTGGGACCCACAGGGAACTCGACCATTGGCTATCAGGCGATCACAGGTGCGTGTGCCCCTCAGATTTCAACGTTAAGACACGAGTGGCTGAAGAAAGCGTACACTCGCAAGCTAAAAAACAAAACAAAAAAATACACAGGGCCTCTTAAGCTACGCCTCAGTCCACTCGAAGGCGAAAGCCATCTTCTTCTTCCTTTTGTTCTAAGTCGATGCACTGACCCTCCCGCTCCCCACTCCGAAGGCTTTCTGCAACTAACGTGGTTTCGCAATGCAGTGACACTGAACGGTTGATTCTTGGCTGCATCTAGCGCATATCCTCTAGGAAAGAAAAGATTGCCTATTGCTCTTTCTGGTGTGTCCTGACGTGCCACGAATAGCATTATTTTTAAAGATACACGTTGACTCTCTTTTGGAGGGTCGCGCTGCCCACGACACTTCGAAGTACAAAAAAAAAAGAAAGAAAGAAAACAAATTGGGACAGCTACGTACTAGGGGTGCGAAGACTGAGGAAACCGCGGAGCTGTTCACGTTCCCCTCCTCCTTTCCTTCCTCCTCATCCTCACATAACTCCTCCTCACCCTCACTTCCCTTTCCCGCCCCCTTGCTATACTATACTACACATGGCTATGCTATGGTTTACCCTTCTCTCTCCCCTTTTCTTGCATTCTCACCCTTAATTCCCTTTCCCAACTCCTGGCTATAGTGTACTGTGCATGGCTATGCTATGCTTTACCTTCTCACCTCCTGCTTTACGTCCTCCTCACCCTCACATCACTCCCCTCACTTCCCTTTCCCGCCCCCTTGCTATACTATACTACACATGGCTATGCTATGGTTTACCCTTCTCTCTCCCCCTTTCTTGCCTCCTCACCCTTACTTCCCTCACCTTTAGACTGTGCCACATATGCGTGACCCCTAAAAAATGCACCGCAGAGGCTGTGACGTCAGTCTGCACTCCCGTGTACTCCCGTGGGCAGCTTTCACTACTGGTGCAAGGCTGGACTAACAGCGGAGCTTGCGGCCAGCTTCTGTCGGCTTCTACAAGCTCGACTAAGCCGATTCTGGGCTTGGCTAGGCGTTGCAAGGCTTGGCTATGTGAAGCGTATAAATACATTGCTTGGCGAAGTGTCGTCGTGGCTGCGTGAAGTGAGCGATTAACTAGTATGTTCTTAATTACCTTGCTCTAATTAGTAATGTCATAATTAGCATGGTGCCACTAGGAACTTATTACGAGGATTCCATTTGCAATGCCCTAATAACATGGTATAATCTGTGAGGCAGCTCAGATGGCGCGTGAAAGGAGCATCTGCGTAAGTAAGCCATCAGTTGCATTGTCAGACAGGGAGCTCTGTTTTTTAGGATGCGCGAGTCGGCGTAGCAGGCTCAGTGATAGTTGATGTTTAGTTGTTTCGTATCTTTGCTTCTGTTTTCACCTTTTTTCACTGCTTGTTTTACTGTTCACTCGGGTATATATAAGAGCATCCTTGTCAATAAAAATTGAGTTGGAAGCAACGCTTGTCCCGTCTTTTTTCCTGTCCGCCGTGTGTTATTTTCGCGCTGTAAACCTTAAGTATGCACAACCAACTAACCCAATCAGCCACATTATTTATCAAGGCCGTAATTTGCTATTTAATTATTATCAAGGCAATATTGAGCAATCAATTCATTAGCAACATATTAATTAGCGTGTTATTAATTAGCATGACGTTAATTAGCGATGCCTTAATTAACGAGTAGCCGTACCTAACCCTCATTATTGAGGCCTTCAGAAGATGAAGAAGAGGACAAAGAGGGCACACGCCGGCCGAGCAACGCGCTAGGAGGTACAGGCTGATCACGATAATGATAGTTTTTGCTCATTCTACACGGCCTAGCGTCGCGCTTAAACAGCTCAGCTGCGGAAACTTTGGCTCCGTCGTGTGTTGCGTGCGCAGGCATGTTAGGGTGGGGCACCGCGTGGTGGATAAACGGCGAGATGATTCCTGTGCTGCACGTCGAACGGGGGCAAACGTACAAGTTCAAAGTGCACGGCGGTAACGGCCCTAGCTTTGGCGCCAAGTACCATCCTCTCTACATCACCGACAACCCGAAAGGCGGCGGCTCGAAGGTGGACCAGACTACGCTCGGCAAACCGGTATATACCATTTTCACTTTGAATGAAGCAAAATAAAAAAAAAGATATGTAGAGAGGATAGCACGTGTGGCGGCACTCGGAAACTTCTGGGTGGTTGGAACTGGCTGCACAGATCTTAATCTTATTTAAATCTCATTGAATTCTGCACGTGCCAAGGAGTGTAACAAGTGTAATGTTACGTTTCTAGCTTTCATAGAAAGTAGGTTACGAAGCTTGAAAACTCTTACTCAAATGACTGAGAAAAGGTTTTTTTTTCTTGGTTCACTCCTTTAAAAAATTTATGAGTTCGCAATTAGAGTAACAGTTGATGCCCTTTCGCGGTCTCTAAACATTCAGTTTTTCCGCCCAACAAAAATTCCAAAAAAGGGCGTGCGAAATGTAGGAAAACCTTGACAGAAGACTGTCAGGCTATGAAAAAAAAAAACCGAAACAGAGAAAATAACGAAAACAAGACTTGAACGTCCTGGTATATTTTGTCATGGATTCTGATATCGCTGCGTAGACAAACGCAATGCTTTAAGTAGTAACGATGAGCCCTTAGCTCAACCCTTTCCCTCCCTTTGACGAGTATAGTCGTCATGATATTTTGTACTAAAATGACCGACGAAGACTATCCTCGTCATCGACAGTAATTTGTCACAGATGTAACCACTGACGCCTATACTGGCCATATAGTTGTGTTTCTTGATGCAAGATGAGCCCACTTGTCCATGTTGTGCTATTTGTGATTCATATTTCATTGCATTGCCATTACTTATTGCAGGGCTCCCAAACACGCGGCCCGCGGCTTCCCACTTAGCAAAGTTTTGTTACTTTGCTAAATAGTACTCGGCATTATTTTCTCGCCTATTGCAATTAATAGCGCTTTGTTCGGGTAAGCTACAGAGAAGGAAATGGTCTCAAGCGCATTCTTTTTTTTGTGAGGCACCCCGTGCGGTCATTATGAGTTGAAACATCACCGTGGAACGAATACTCTATACTTCAGAATTGGTGTCTAGATTTTAGCCATTATTCAATCAGTGTAGATGTGTTTTTCGAACATTGACGGCAAATCCCCTTCAGAAATGACCCATTTATGGAATATGGCAAAGGCGTTTTCTTCAAACGGCAACGTTGGGTGACGTTTTGTTCAAGCTATCTCTGGTGACACCGTGACGACGTCCCAAAGTTTGGCGATCTGTGACGTCACGATGAAGTCACATGATGAGGCCATTACGTGATGTCATGGCTCGCTCGGAGGAGGTGACGTGGTTCTTTTGTAGCGTGACCTACACTGCCCGAGGTTGAGCAGTTTCGCGTGGATCCTGGAGAGACGTGCGGCGCATGCGCGGGGAGCAGTGACGTCACACGGCGCACAAGTAAACACCGAAGTGGGCGCAGGAGGGGGGGGGGAGGCTGGGGGCTCTTACTTTATGAAGTTGCTGTTATGAAGCAACTTCCAGCATACCGTGTATATACCGTTAATTTTCGCTAATAGTGATCACGCTCTTAATTTCTTAATTCTGCCATCTGCCAAACAGGTAGCTTTGACGAAGGACGCGGACGGTATTGGGATTGTGGGGATTGAAGGGTGGGCTACCACTCCTACCAGTCACCCCCCCCCTTCTCCCCCTTTTCCCTTGAATCTGCCGCTAGACTCACTACGTGCACAAAAAAAAAAAAATATGGAAGTTTCGCAGTGGTGCAAAGCCTGGAGGAAGACCAGAGCTGGGTGGCCTTCCTTGTTTCTTTCTATTTTTTATTTCTTTCTTTCTCTTTCTCCGTGTTTCTTTCCTTTTGTCCCTCTTTCTATCTTTCTTTCTTCCCTTTCTTTTTCATTCTCGGTGTGTTTTCTGCCTCTTTCTCTCTCTCTTTTTGTCCTTCTCTCTCTTCTTTCTATCTCTTTCTCTCTCTGTCTCTATTTCACGCGTTTCACGTGCTCCACTTCGCCGATCAGAGTTTTCGTTTGACGCTCGCACCTGCTATACTCGGTAGTGGGGCTTGCCCAATTCTTGTGGCGCATACCCACCCGAGGAGTTTTCCACGGCGGAGCACAAGTTAACGATAACTTAAGCAGCTTCGCTATTCATATACTTTCGCTTGTCAGCAGGAGATCCGTAGCTACTGGTGTCTCGAAACGTCATAAAAGTGCACTGTCACTCTAGTAATCTGCATTTCGTAGGCAGGGCCCAGATTTCAGTGAAGCGCTAATACAAACTGCACGCCCGCCCACCTCGGCGGTAAGGATGCAAACCGACGTTTACGTGAACTTGTTTTTTTTTTTTTTTGCTCGTGCCTAATGCACTCTTTCAGGGTCATATGCTCTACGCTGGAGTTAATCTCGACCCCGCCGCGAAGAAAATTAACACGAGCAAAGGTGAGCGCAGCGACGTAAGTAAATTTATGGGGGATGTGCAATAACTTTAAGGGACACTAAAGGCAAATAATAAGTCGACGTGAACTGTTGAAATAGCGTTCCATAGACCTCGTAGTCAAGAGACGTGCGTGAACAATGTGAAATGATGAAACGTGCACTACTATTTTGTGCGGATTCCAAGTTTTGAAGAACGAGAGTGTCAGTGCCGGGATCCCGCACAGAGCTTGCATAGTCGAGCTTGCGACAAGCGAGAGTCTTACATAAAATGTGCTTTAGAATGGAAGGTGCCCTCTACTTAATTATGACATTATCCTCGAATGCATATTATAGCGGAGCAAAACAGGGGCACCGAAAGTTGTACACAAAAGTTGCACACAGAAAGATGACACAAAAAGTTGCACACAGGACGACCGCTAGCCGCCCTGTGTGCAACTGTGTGCAACTTTTTGTGTGAACTGTCCGTGCGCAACTTTCTGCGTCCCTGTCTTGTTCCGCTATGATATGTATTCAAGTCAAAACCAGCTAGCCCAAATTTCAGCTTTAACTGAGACATTCTCTTCTACTGTGACCGAAGGCGCAGGAGGTTACTGCGAGTACAAGGAGACGCCCGCAAGTAAAAAGGCCGCGACGTTCGAGGAGTACAAGAAGAGCGTGTTCTTGGTTTGCGACCGCGGTGATCCGGTAGAGTTCAGCTGGACACCGGAAAAGGACACACCCGACGACCTCTACTACCAGGTTGGTGCTAGCATTGTCCCTCGTCATCCAATCGTGAAGACGTGGTTTGTGAGCCAGAACACAGCATATCAGATTGGGATATGTACTACCTTACAGACTTGGTGTGCTTTGTGCCTTGACACCGCAACGAGGCTGGAGTCCCCAGCAGAAGACGCCACACCATGCTGGTGTGCCCAACAGTACATACCACGACAGGATGTTACCGCCAGAATACATCAGTATGGTCTGATGTTAACACCAAAGCGCTACAAAACCCAACGAACCCATGTACTCTGGTGGGTTTTTCAACTGGGTAGGCCGACACACATGTTTCACTTAATATCACAAGAAAAAAATCCTTAACCACACCTTTGTTCTTGGCCGTGTTTTGCGAGGAGGATCGCGTTTTATTGTCCTGGAGCCGAATACTTGATTCTCTTTCGCAATAAGTGATTTTTGCAATTATCCGGTCGACTTCTCTCTTCATATACAATATAAGAAAAAAAACATGGTTGATTTCTTCATCATAGGAATCAGTATAACACGAAAATGAACCGTGTCTTCACACGAGTAGAGTTGATTGTCTATTGCACATTGACCTGAGAGCTTGCACAAAGTCCATTGGTGTTTGGCAGCTATAGCGTCGTTTGACGTTGATGCACCTACGTAGACGCCTAGTGGCACATCTCCATCTTGACGGCTAACGCCAAAGGTCATGATAACCATCATGACCTTTGGTCATGATGATTATATTATCATTATCATCGTTGTTGCATGTACCGACTGAAGCGTCACTCTGCTATAGGCACGGGGATGAAGGTCCAACTTCCGGCATGGAGGAAGGAAACAGTTAGAAGATAGCATTGCACAATGAGAAAGAAAGAAAGAAAGAAAGAAAGAAAGAAAGAAAGAAAGAAAGAAAGAAAGAAAGAAAGAAAGAAAGAAAGAAAGGAAGAGAGAAAGAAGTATATTTTCCAGACAAGCGGACTGACATAACGTCTCAACAGGACCCTGGCTGATATGATAAGCACGTACGTAGATGTAGAGCACAAGAATTGGGACAACACCCTACCCTGCGTCACATTCTCGTACAACACGGCTCATCAGGAGACCACTCGGAAGGCACCCTTCAGTCTTGTTTACGGCCGTGAAGTTACGACAACGTTAGACGCAATGCTCCCTCACGAAAATGATGGCAGTGAGACGGGCGCTGAAGAGCTTGCACAACGAGCATAAGAAGCTAGGCAACTTGCCAGGTTACGAATCACCGAACAACAGGACTATGACGCCAGACACTACAATCTCGCTACAGACCCGTCATGTACAACGTGGGTGACAAAGTTTGAGTCTGGACGCCTATTCGTCGGCGTGGGCTCTCTGAAAAGCTGTTGCGAAGGTACTTCGGGCCTTACGTAGTTCTCCGACGCATCAGTGACGACAATTACGAGGTTGTTCCGGACGGCTCTCAGTGCTCAAAGCGTCGAAGATTGTTCATCACCAGAAATAGTTCACATACTTCGGATGAAGCCATAATTTCAGTGACTAACAATGCAGTTTTTTTTTTTTTTGCTTTCTGAACATTGATCATCAGGGCCATGTTCTTTTTTTTTCAAAGGGGGAATGGTGCCGCGTTTATGTTCCAGTGGCGATGACAACGAAGAAGTGCGATAGTTCTTGGTTCAGCGTAGGGACGTAGAAGACGTTGATGTCTTTTCAGCGACTGATAAAGTGTATTTGTTTGTGGTTCTCCGTGTCCTACCTGACACCACGTCGCTACAATATAAAGCCTTGCGGGCACTCCCCATGTGACACGTCGTAGCGTGGGTTTGTCAGAGCACCATGGAACAGGCGTTCATACATCTAGTGTGATGTATTCTACTAAATGTTCGGCGACTGTGACGTCGCAAGACGTGCTGCAAACAGTGGGCGCTGAGTGCCACAGCGTTCGCGTTTGTGCGCTGCGGTTTGCTGCGCATGCGTGCACTCCGCGCTCATGCGCAGTGGCTTGGCATGCGCAGCGGCTTGGCAATGAAGGGAGGCTACAGAGCCGAACCACGCGTGTGCTACCGCTGAAGAATATAGTCCCACAATTGTGTCCGTGTTTTCTGCGTGAGAATACAAAACAACATTACTTTATGTTCTACGGGACGCTGTTTGAAAAGAGGGTCAGCGCGCACCAAGGAGATATTTATATTTGTTTTGCTTTATGCAGTTTCATTTCGCGTTCGCGTGTGAAAACGTCGAACCTCTTACGTGCACCTCACAGTCAAAATGGCGTTTTCGTCTTCAGGTGAGCTCTCGTCACCCTCCAGCTTTTCCGACGACTCACCGAATGAGCTTCTGACGAATTTCAGTAAGAAATGGCTGTCTAAGACTGTGACGGCCGCTCAAATAATCAATAATCAAACCGCCGTCACAGAAGATACGGAAAGTTCACAAACCAAAACTTAATTCGAAACGCGCCGAACCGGACTACTTCGCGGAAGTACATGTGCAGTAGCTCCGCCCCCGTAGCCTTTCCTTCATTGCCAAGAAAAGTTGTCCGCGAGTATAGTTTTCTCGAAGGCAGCGCCGCTTCTTGGCGTCAACTTCTTTTACCTCGTTAGCATCACAGAATAGAGCGGGTATGGATTAGAATATACACTCTAATTTTAAGTACTAATTATGGTGCGCATAAAAACACCAGTCTATACGTACAGCAAGCGGAATGACTCCACAGTGCAGCATCGAGGCTCTTCCGCTAGTCTGCGCAACATACCTGCTTTGGTAATATTTAAATTCAATTGAAAAAAATATGATCCTATACTCAAATCGCGAAAAGCAGGCTTGAATGTGTAACTATAATTCACGGTCTTCTCATTTCCACCAGGATCTAGTCACATGTTCTGGCAAGTTGTCGGTCCCTTCAAGAAAATTCGCGGCACGTTTTCTTTTATTCCGACATTTGTAATTAACGACACTTTATTGCGATAGCAATTATATGAACACCCTCGGCGGATTTTCGCCGTCACAGGCATGTTCAAATCGATAACGTCGCCCACACATCGTATGTTTAACGTGCGCGAGCGCTGGGGAGGAACGCGGCTGAAGCAGAGATGAAACGAACCGATCATCTCCGTCGGATTCAGAGCCTGAATGTCCAACGAGACGGAATGTCCAACGAGACTGAATGTCCAATGGGTCACGTGACCGGCGACACTGAATGTCCAATCGAGACGGAATGTCCAACCGAGACGGAACGTCCAAACGAGACGGAATGTCCAACGAGACTGAATGTTCAACGGGATGGAATGTCCAATTTAGATGAGATAAACGCGCCCCAGTTTAAAATTTCTCAGACAACTCATTCATTGGGTTAAGATAGATAGAGTACATTATTTTCCTGTTGCTCAGTGAAGGCCCTCTGCGCCCTTCGGGCGCGGAAAACTAATCGTGGCTTCGCCCTCGCTTCGCGAGTGCGGCCATTTCGCTAAGGCTCAATGGCCGGTTGGCAGGGTCTCCGTCACGTGCTACTGGCCGCTGTCGCGGCCACGCGCTGTTTAGCCCGCGCGCCTGCCCCTTCGGGGCAGGCGCCCGTCCGTGCCAGCGTCCGTGGTGTGCCCGTGTCACTGGGGCGTCCAGACGTAACTGCAACGGCCCCTATCGTTACGTCTAGACGTAACGCTAGGCACTGCCAAACGGAAAAGCGAAATTTGTGACCGGGACGGAATGTCCAACGAGACTGTATGTCCAACGAGACTGAATGTCCAACCGAGACGGAATGTCCAACGAGACTGAATGTCCAACCGAGACGGAATGTCCAACGAGACTGAATGTCCACTATTGGACATTCAGTCTCGTTGTACATTCCGTCTCGTTGGACATTCAGGCCGCAAGCGTCTCCGTCGCACGAAGGGCGCATGCGATAACATCATCGTGCGTGCGAGGCTTTCCGTCGACGGCTCCTCTAAAAGACAGGAAACGCCCCACCCGCCTTCCGTCCGGCGAAGGGGCGCGATCGGGGGGGGGGGGGGGCTGCGTCTTTCGAGCAGCAACTGCGAATCTTAATCATAAGGGCTTGGTCGCGCGCGCTCTCTCTCTGGACATACATCACTAGACGGTTCATATAGCCTTGTACGTGATGTGCTCTCACACCGCTTCGCGTAGAGACGACAGGCAGCACGAAAATCGCTTCGCTCCATGGAACTGCCATATTCCCCTAACACCAGCGTTTTGTAGAGTTACGCGAGATCGGATCCAAAAGTTAGCCGCTGGGCTTACTTGTATTACGTTAGAATTTGCTGCTATCGTATCCATTGCATCGCACTTGAGGTGAATTCGTGATTTTTTTGTCTCATGGCATTTCACTTCTTGCAGTGCTACAGTCATTATTACCTCGGTTGGAAGATAAAGGTACACGACAAAGGCAAGGGCCCGCAGCCCCCTCAACCTCCTACCCCTGCCCCAAAGCCAAAACCGCCAACAAAGCGGAAGCCGAAACCACCGGCGGATAATAAGCCGGAAAAAAGTGCCCACTCAGAAGACTCTGGCGGTTCTGGCGACGCCGTTCGACCGGCGCTTCCGCCGTTCATGTTCGCCTGCGCTGCCGTCCTCGCCACACATCTCCTGAGGCGACAAGCAAGTGACCAACATGTCTGACCGCGTCTTGCAGTAAACCACTGAAGCACTTGAGTTGTCAATGCTCCTTCCTTCGTAACATTTATGGCAGCGCGGCAAGGACTACACCCGGGGACAATACATCTGGCTGTGCGACCAAAGGTTTACGGCTGCCTAGTGACCGCACGTATCACCCTCCCCCCAACCCGCCGCAGCGGTCTTGTGGCTGTGATGCTTGACTGCTGACCCGAATGCGCGATCGAATCATGGCCGCGGCGGCTACATTTTGATTGAGGCGAAATGCCAGAGGCCCTTGTGCTTAGACTTAGGTGCGCGTTAGAGAACCCCAGGTTGTCGTAATTTGCGGGAGCTCTCCACTACGGCGTCTCTCATAATCATATTGTTGTCGTGTAATAGCCAGGGTTTCTTTTCTCAATAAACTACCCATTCCTCGGCAGATCCCCAGAGTGGGTGCGCATTATTAGCTTATGGAGTCTGCATCTAACTTAGATATTTCACCGTCACAGGTCTGAGGGTGATGTAGCCTCCTTACTGTGTCCATTGTGTGAAGTGGATGACACTATATTGGCTGCCTTTTGTTGTGCTGTGGGCGCTTTTCATCTCTAAGAAGCGACAAATTTGACAATAGCGACAATAAAGGCTTGCAGCTAACTCCTTCAGGGTATACGGTCTCTCGTGATTCTACAAAACGTTGGAGTTAGGGGACACGGCCGCTGCAATGAGCGAAGCGGTTTTCGTTCTGTTTGTTGCCTCTGTGCGAAGTAAGCGGTAGGAACACAAAACGTACAAGGATAGGAGCCGTCTACTGCTGTCTGTGGAGATAGCGCGTGCGACCACGCCCTTTTTATCAAAGTTCCCAGCTGCTGCCCAAGGTACGCAGCCCGCCACAACCGGCGACCCTTCACGCTCCTTCGCCCAACAGAGTCGGCCGTCGCGTTTCGTCTCTGGTAGAGCCGCGCCCGTGAACAGCCTCCGCAAGCTTTCGCTCGCACATAGAAGATACGACGCGTGAGGCGATATTACCAATTTTCACTTTATATGGCACATCACGGCGACGGCAAAAATGCGCCTCGAGTCTCAATGCAATCACTATCGCAACAAAAGCGTTATAGAGAAACGGCTCAGACTAATTGTTATAAATCATTTCATACTGGACATCCATTTTTTGGGAGCATGTTGTGCACTGTCATGGGGACGTTTGATCGGCTGTAGAGAAATTTCTAGTTCAGGGCGATCTTCAAGGCAAGTTTTCTATGAGCCATTTGTCAGCGGAATTGAAACGCAAGGCTGCCAACATATGGGTAGAGATGGCGACCCCCGATGGAGGCAGTCGTCACGCACACTGTGAACTCTTTTTTTTTCTCTTATTTATCAAAACAGAGTTCCTTTCTTTAAATCTAGATTTAAAGAAAGGAACTCTTTTTCGAGAGGTGTCTGCGAAAGAATTCCTAACAATTTTTCGTTAAAGTCTTTCTAGAAATTTCTGCTCATTTCAGCAGTAAATTAGCTTCGGTTCAGTGCCACTCGAACCACGTCCAGTCCCTCGCAGTGGGTACACGCGCCATCAGCAAGCGAAAAAGAAATGGAAAAAGTACTGAACAATTGTGCAATATTTGCAGCTTTTCCTTGATACATTTTCTATTTTTCATTTCTCTTTAGCATTACGTAGCGTTCCATAATAGTAACCAAACGTATAGCTGCCCACATTTCTCGGCTAATACTCCAGTGTGGGTACGAGCCATATTACGCGATCATCATAAAGACAATGATCTTTATTTTCGTATCAGTACAATGCAGTAATAGAAAAAGCCGTGCGGAAAAAGCTTTCATTCAAACAGCTTGACAAATCATTGGGTCCCCGCATGAGCGTAGACAGCAGTTCTAGAAGGATACACGACACAAGAATACATTAATACAATACATGAAAAAGATCTTACTTACGAACGTAGTACAGGGATACTTAAAATACAATCATATATTCTTACGGAGATATATGCAGTCTTTTCCAGAGACTAAAACAGTTGTCATTCAGGCAACATGACGAAGCCGCGGGCCCCCCGCATTTGCGTTCACAGCACTCTTGCAAGCATACACAACACAAGAATACTTTAGTACCACGCATTTTTCTCGACTCTGCCTTTTTCACAAAATTTACTTCCGTAACAGCCATCGGCGTAATGAACTAATCACAAGACCGTCCTACCACTCCGTTCGCATTGATCGCTCCCACAAAGTTGGAATCATTTCCTGTCATACTGATCACTGTTATCATAGTTTTATTCCACGCACATCACAGGATTGGAACCGCCTTCCCGAAAGCATCGCCGCCATTGAAGACCATCAACTGTTTAAAACATTAGCTACTACTGTATAAATAGGAGCCGAAGAACTTGTATTTTTACTTACTATTTGCTGCGTTTTTTGCTTGCTTTTACTTGTTTTTTTTTTACTGACTCCCCTCTGTAATGCCTTTGGCATTGAGGGTATTAATAAATGAAATGAAATAAAATTAATAGATCTTACTGCCATATTGCAGGGATGCATAAAACACAATCATATATTCTTACACAGATAAATGCAGTCTTATGCAGAGACCAATAAGGAAAAACACGATGTATAAATTATTATGCAAGTACATTTCCGCTCGTTGCTGAGCAAGAATGAAACAAAGCAAACATACTGTGTTTATCCAAAGAGAACGGAAGACCAGAAAGTCATCATTATTTTAACTTCAACATCGACAACAAGTACCTTCAGAGGTGCAATTCTTATTACTGTCCTCTCTTTATGGATATTTTACATATTATATGTTACCGGCTCTTTATCGAGTTTCTTGGTCCAGAGTCCGTGTGTGTGCCACAGGGAACCGAGCTCTATACACCTACAACCAGCGATGTCATCTTTAATTCGCGATTGGTTGGTTGGTTGGTTGGTTCCTTAGAGGAATAGCTCAACCCACTACGGGGGATCGGTCACGAAGCGTGCGGCAGTAGACTGTGAAAAAATAAAATAAAGGGAATATGCGAAAAAGATAATTTATAGTAAAGAAAAAATGTTGGGGCAATTTTGATTTTTTTCGTTTTTTAATGAAATGTTAATTAACCGATTGTTAAATAATAGAATTGAATAAATAAGCAATTACAGAAATTTAAGTAAGGGAATGAAATGATATATTTCTACTTATAATATTAACATGGCAGTCTCTGTTTCTTTCATATAAATGAATATGGCATCATATATGCCCCTGTTGCATTGCCCTAGTGCCGACGCCCCCAGGGAGAGCAATACCGATGTGGAAAGCTCAAGGCCAAGTTGTTCTGTATATAGATTGCAGTGTATATCTTAACTTTCACGACATTCGTACGGGAATGGAGTGCTGTAGAGAAATTCATATGCGAATCAAATCGATTTAATAGATGCATCAATCGCTAATTTCTAGCTCATGTCCTCCTGTCTTAATGATTTTTTTGTTTCCTTTAAAGGTTACGTAGCATGATTTATGTCGGAGCCCAAAATTGGTATTCATTAAGAATAACTTCTTTCTAACTGATGCCCCCTTTAGTAAGATTTGAAAAAAAATTAAGAACATGTGACCCGCCCGACTCTTGGCTGATCACCCTGAGTGGGTGGGTGCCTGTCATCTCAGTAGCATCATCATCGTTACTATAAAACCACCCAATTACTGGCCAATCCCTCACAGTGGGTATGAGCCACAGTGACTAGGCGAACGACAAGAACAGCGAGCTGCAACGCCATACTGCTTCACCGATAAGCATGTGTCGACAGCACGGACCCCTGCAAGTGCTCGTGCTGGCCGTCTGCCTGCCTATTCACCAAGGTAAGCGCGGTGCAGCGTCGTTGCCCCAGTACTATGTGCCTTTCGGCTGCGTTCTACGGGTTACGTAGCCACAGGCACTCGTCGCCATGGGCCTCGTAGTCCACGTTGCCACGTAGCCACGTAGTCCCATTGGGGCGCAGCGTGCGCTTGAGGCGCAACGTCCACATAGGTGGACGCGATTTGTCTTACAGCGTAGCAGGTAAGCTTTTCATTATGCCTTGCGGAGTCGACAAGAAGCTGTAGATGTACATGTAGATCCTGTACTGCTGGCTCACACCCACTCAGGGGGATTGGCCAAGAATCGGGTAGCTTAGAAAAAATATTTAAAATCTAGAAATCAGAATTTCTTATTTTGTATAACAAGATTTCTTTACAAGTTAATTTTGCGAGAATAGTAATTAAAAAAAAGGAAATAGGTTGTTGGAATTAATTTTCATTAAATAAGATATGAATTATTGTAGAAAAGAATCTTGCTGTATTTTGCTTTTGGTTAGCTATGGAACTTTGGGACTGTGGTTATTGTGTAAATCTTTTTGATTGTTCTATGAAATCTTGCATGGCCTCGCATACTTTCCCGCTGCTGTGCCCAAGGGTAAGTGCACCTAGAGATAGTAGATTTGAGGTTGTCAACTCAAATCCCATGATGCGTAACGGCGTTTCTAGAGATGTCTTTCGTAATGTAGAAAATTTTTGACAAGAGATCAGAAAGTGTTCTGAAGCTATCGTCATTAGCGACCGGCGCGCTCTCTCTTCGTCCTCTTCTTCATGTTCTTAGTCTTCATGCTTAGCCAAGCCAATCAAGCCAAGCTAAGATCAAGGTAATTAAGACCATGCTAATTAATACCACACCAAGGCCTTGTAAGAAAGACCATGATAATTAAGACCTTGCTAATTAAGGTCATGCCAACTAGAACGTGCTAATTAGGACTATGCTACTTATTTACGTGTTAACGCACCTCTAATTAGGACTATGCTAATTGAGACCACAATAATTAAGACCTTGCTAAATAGGAGTGTGCGAATAGGGGCCTTGCGAATTGATACCTTGGTAATAAGCTAGGTCAGCCATAAACTTTGCTGCTAGTCTATCCTTTCACCACTAAAGCAAGCTGCCTACATATTTTGTCAGTTCTTTGGACTAGTGGGTGAGAAAGACCAAGATAGAATGCGCATTGGATGAACTGAGCCTTCTGCACAGTCAGTGTGACTGGAGTTAACCACAATGTGCTGCGTATGACCGTAGCCAATCACTTTTGGGAAGGCACCTCGATGTTCGACGTGCCGTGTTCCAGGACCAACGTCAAAAGTGTTATTTTTCTTGGCTCGAAATGAACACAGTCGTAAACAAATTGCCCATACATTTCAAGCCAACGATTTGATTCTTTTTTATGCAAAAATGGAGTATGACTAACTGCAGAATAATTCTAAGTTTAATTGCACGCTAATTACGATTAATTACCGAGGCTCATACAAAACAACGTATTACTTTGTTTTCTTTCTTGTAATGTAATACTGACTGCCCTGAAATTGTGTTGCGCGAATTTGACACATTCATAAACAGTCCATCGTATTTCGCACCTGAACAAATATTTCATGGAAGTGACTTTAATTCGGGATAGTGTTCGCGTTGCCTTTGTCGTTTTATAGCCTTGCCGCAGGCATAGTCGTAAGTAGATCCGAAATTTTGTTACGTTGCAACGCCAATGCCTCTTGGTCGCAGGCGTGCTGGCCGAGTACTACGGCAAGTTCGTCGGGTACTTCAAGACGCTTGAGCACAATGTCTCGGGTTCGGTGTACGCGGCCAGCTGGAACGCCTTCTACCTGGTCAACTTCACCTACGACGGACGCGGACCGGGTGTGTTCGCATCAATCAATCAATCAATCAATCAATCAATCAATCAATCAATCAATCAATCAATCAATCAATCAATCAATCAATCAATCAATCAATCAATTAAGTGGTCGGTTGGTCAAGTCAAGTCAATCAAGCCATTTGATGAATCAATCAATGTCGGCGTATTTCTCGCCGCAATCGAGAGTTCCGAGATGAAATTTTTCCTCCATCACGCGGCTGATTGGCATTGCTGTACGAAGGAAAGAAGGCAAATTTTTTTCGAGGGACTCGTTTCTTTGTTAGTCTCAGCTAGATGAAGACAACAGAAGACTAAGCCAAGGAAGACATGGGGGGCATTAATTGCTATCTTCTAATTGCAATGTAGTAATTAAGACATGAAATTAATTAATATGGAAGGAAACTCACCCTTTTCTTTGGTGTGATCCAATCCCACAACCTTCGAATTGCTATATACGGATGCACTGAGCCTCTTAATACTGGGCGTATGCCATCGCCTGACATGAGCAACGATTCATTTTACCTGAGAACAGCGTATTTACTCGATGCACTGTGCCTGCTCATTGGCGCAGAGGCCTTCTTCTGGGTCGGCACCAACGCCACACCCGACATCCATGGCGAGCCCCTTGCGGACGAGAACGGCGCGTGAGTATACGTTGTCACGCGTGAGAACCAAGTATACCTGCTTCTTAGGCATTGTACGCGACACGGTATACGTCTGTACGCGACATGTTTTGCGGGCACTTGTCTCGAACCATTGCCACCATGCACTTGCATCAAAGCAATTTCATCAAGCACTTGCATCAAGCACTTGACATCAGTCACTTGACGTCAGGCAGTTGACATCTGGCACTTGACAACTGTCACCTGATATCGGGCACATTTGCATTCGAACGCACATACGCCAAGCAATGTTGTTGACTGCGTGGATATGCAAACAAGGCAAGCATAGGCGTGCGCAGGGTTCCCGCCTTTCCTGGAGTAAGTAAGATGGGAAGCAAACAGTTCGTGGAATGCAACAGCAGGGGTCTTCGGCCGCCTTTACAATCGAAAACCTGCGTGGCCAGACATTGCCCCCTCCCCGCCCCTCTAGTGCGCACGCCTATGAAGGCAAGTAACAATTATATGACATATGGGGCCAAATATGGCCGTGAAATGAAGTTCCTTTCGCGCCTTGTAAAATGAATATTACCAGTTCTGTAGGTTGCATTGCATTAGAATTGTACCTATCTTAAGCAAATGACGTCTTATACCGTGTCCGTTTTCAGTTTGCGACCTCTCGGCGTCTACGACCGTGCGACGATGCTCATTAGGCTGAGAAGTAATAGGAGGATAGGCGACTACCGCTACCTGTCTGTGTACACCCCGCGTTCATCGGTGAGTGTTGACGCTGCGAAGGCGTGTCAAGTGCAAAAAGCTGTACGTTTTCTCGCGCTAAAACCTGTGGGATATAGATGTATCGCGATGGTACGCATAGAGTTAAATGCTAATTAAATGGGCAATGACACGGTCACCCAACAAATTGCGGTTTACAGCGAAATATAGAAGTAGAGGGTCTATTGTGCCTGTACATATATGAAAAATGGACTGTAAAAGAATATTGCATTGCAAAATGAGCTCTAGAAGTCGCTGGCTATAAACCCCGCCCACTGCCAGCGACCGCCATTTTGCCGTGGCGTGTGTAACGTCACGTGCTTCATGGAGTGGAGCCGTCGTCTTCTACCTAAGTTTCAGCCGCTGCAAATCGTTCCATTTTCAATGCCAAGCTGAAGAAGGCTGAAATAGCTCCATTGTACGCGCGGCTGACTACGAAACAAAATCATTGACCGGAATACAGACGCTCGCATAGCAAGTGGCTTGTTACGTCACGGCTCGCGAGTGCGCCAGTGTAGTCAGGCTCTCGGGCCTCTCGCGTATTATAAAAATATACATTATAAATTAAGTGCTCGACCATATGCGCTGAAATTTCGCTAACTTGCTTGTGAACACCCAATGATTAACACACATATCACAGATCATCAGCGAAAATAGGGTGTCATGACCACTTCAAGGGTTAATTAAGTACAGTGCAGACTGGAAATATCTAAGGTATATAGACCATAAATGACTAAAACTATAACGACAAGTGGTCAAGCATGGCTAGTTAAAACCGGGGGCGCTGTACTTGGCATCGTCGAATTCCGCCATATCATCGACCTTGATAAATCCGACATTTTCAACCAATCGGCGATGTATAGGAAGGCTAGAATCCAGAAAGAGTAGACATGACAGCGAATTCGACTACAGACGGCAGAATTCGATAATGTGCAGAATGGCACCCCGTGCGACTTTCGTGGCGAAAGTATTCTTCAAACTTTTTCACATTTTTCATCGTGCGAACACTGGTATCGAAGCGCGGAAGCCGTGCCTTAGAGTTTTCTATACACATCTATTTACATCATTTTCACATCCGATGGAAAGGAAAAATGACATGCTTAAGATATCATAAGAGATATAAGAAGGTAGCTGAGTGGTCTTCGTCAGTACCAAGTCATGCCTCTACGACTAGTCGTAAATTATAAAACAACAATAATGGTCTACAAGTCTCTAACAGGCAATGTCCCTCTTCACCACTCCCTTTTTATGCCATCACAATTGCAAACAAGAGCCCGTCATTGCGGTAACTTCCTAAAACCACTGGTTAAAAATATTTATGGCAAAAGGCGACTTTATAGCGTTGGCACGTCGTTGTGGAATAACCTACCAGTTCAAGTGAAACAACACCATGCTTTCATTTTCATGCTTAAACGTCATTACAAGGAACTGTATTAGACTATTTATATGTTTAGTATTAAAAAGTGACATGATAAACTAACTAATGTTTTGTATGCTGACCAACAATGCTATTAAACAGAAGTATAGAAATATTAGATGTATTAATTATGTTCAGTATGCAAACCAAAAACCAGTTCAACTGCTGTGTATAAGTTATATGTTTTTCAATGTGTTCTTTATCTGTGTATAAGTTATATGTGTTTCAAAATTATCCATATCTTAAACTAAAATGTCGTTCATTGTATAACTTTGTCTCCTGCCTGTACTTTATGTATACTATAGTTGCATGGATCCAAACTAGCATTCTGCTAAGGATCCAGATGTTGCTAACATGTTTTTGTTTTACTGTATTTCATTTAATGATAATAAAGTTCAAAGTTCAAAGAGACCAAATAATGGTACATCTTAGCAAAGCGCATGATCCGGCTAGTTGGTATAGTCCATGCTGTCATCTAAGCGCAATAAAATATTGGCGCTTTTGTGTGCAGCATTCATTTTGTCCCTGTCGAAAAATTATTTTGCGCTAAGACGACATCAAGGCAGGTGTAGGCGATATCCTAGTTGATATTAGGAAGAAATCATGGACCTGGGCAGATGATGTCACGAGATGGACGGATAACAGACGGTCGTATAGGATACGGAGAGATGTGAAGCGCGGCATAGGACGGCAAATTATTAGGTGGAGCGGCGAAATAAAAGAAATTTGCTGTCATAAAAAAATTCAGGAGCCCTTTCCTTGTCGGGAAGATGGAGGGCAAGCGAAGCTTGACGTGTGCGTGGCTGATCTTCTACTATTCTTTGTCTTTCTGTCTTTCGTAGTATCGCATTGCACAATTATCCCTCCTAACTTATTCCTTCCTCCATGCCGGGAATCGGCGCTTCATCCTCGTGCTTGGCAGAGCGACACTACCGTTGCTACGGGCAACAGCGACGGTCATTCGTTCGTATCCAGGCGACGATGGAATGCGGCAACGTGAAACAAGTCGCCTCGATGAAAGATCAGATCACCATATCGGAAACGGCCCGTCGCCGACAATCCCACCACCGAGAGATCATCGATTATTGGACAACGACGTATACAAAATACGCATTTGATCGGCGCACCTTCGAGTGTCGCGTTTCTCTACACTCACCGGCGCCGGGTTTCTCGAGCACAACGCCGCCGTCGCCGCCACCAAAAACTGTTACTCATCAAAAATTTCGCTTGAAACACACTCGGCTCGCGGACGGCAGGGCGGGTTGGAGGTCACTGGGACGGGCCTTCGCCTTGCAGTGGACGCAGGATAGGCTGCAGGAGTGAACCTGGATGGGCTGTTTGGTATATGATGAGACGGGAACTGGTTTATTACTGGGATGTGCAATATATTCGTCACCGCCCCGTGTCCAGCGCTGTTTGTTCCCGCTTGCCGTCTTAATTATAGAAAAGGCTGAGGACGATGACGATGATGATCGACGGTGCGCGCGTTCTGCAGGCAACTTTCGGTTGGGCGGCAATACCGGATAGCTTCGAGTCGCCTCGTCCGCAGTATCTGGGTGTCCTAAACGGCATCGACGAGGTCATCTCCGACGGCATCGTTCTGCTGGACTCCAGAACCATCTTTCTGCCGAACTTCAGGTTATTCGGGTCGCGCACAGGTGAGCCATTCTTACGATAATGTACCGCATATAAACTAGCGATTATGTATCAGCAAAAATCAAACCGATATTAATAATAATTATTGGGGTTTTACGTTCCAAAGCCACGATATCATTGAGACGCCGTAGTGGAGGGATTCGGAAATGTCGACCTCCTGAGGTTCTTTTTAAGTGCACCCAAATCTAAACACACGGACCTCTAGCACGTTGCCTCAATCGAAATGCAGCTGCCGCGGCCGGGATTCGATCCCACGACGATTTTCGATGCCAACGCTGGCAGCAAGCATGCCCGCCAATGAATTCTCAGATGTTATACCAGTTGGCGCACTGAAAGTCGTCGGGGCACGGGGCTGTAACCCTTTTAGCCCTTCCTAATCCGGCAGTGGTATTCAGGTTACCAATCCGGTGGTACAGTGGTTACGGCGCTCGGTTGCTGGCCCAAAGTTCGCGGGTTCCATCCCGGCCGCGGCGGTCACATTTCGATGGAGGCGATATGCTAGAGTTCTGTGTGCTGTGCGATGTAAGTGCACGTTGAACATGGTCGAACCTTCCGGAGCCCTCTACTACTGCGTGCCTCATAATCATATAGTGGATTTTGGCACGTAAAACCCGAGGTCTTATAGTTTTCGGGGCAACCGCTGAAGGCCAGCGCTGACGCATCGGTCGTAAAGCCCCTGGATATTTTTGGGAAAGTACCGTCTTTCTTTTAACCGAGCCGCCACGCCGAGCACCCTCCTCTCCCGCATTCCACCTCCCCGCTTCACGGGCCGTAGCCCGGGAAATGCGCGCAAACCTCTTTCTTTTTTTCTTATGTTTTCATTTTTCACCTAACACGACTTCGCGGTCACCAACGTTGCGCGCGTTATCAGCGTGACATAGCATTCTTGATAGGAAAGTGTAGCGAGCCGGGTTATAGGGCCGGCGCCCACACGGTGGCCGTTTGCGAGAGGATATACATATGGTTTGGACACTTGGGAGAGGATATGGAGGAGAGTGTCGCTACTTTCTATATATTAAGGGACTTTAATCGGTCGTTTTAGTGTCGTTTGTTTGTTTTTTGTTCAGGAAAGGCTCATTTCATGGTGGGAAACGGCAGGGTCGCCACCGGCAACGGCTACGTGTTCGACGAGAGCAACGGGTAAGGCGGCCCTCGCTGTCGGACCGCGTGTGTGTTCCGAGTGCCAAGCATGACTTGCAGATAAGCACATGCGGTGCAATAGCGCCAGCCGGAGCAAGATTGTAGCGCTGCGGTTACGCCGGCTGAAAGCACATATTCACTTAGCGATGGTGAAGGGATGTCGGAGTTGGACTGTGTCGAAAGCCACGTTTTCCATTTTTTCGCGTTTCTTTTTATCGCGTTAGTACTGCATTATCGACACGCGCACACATCTTCGAAGTGTTACCATCTTACCTTGAGGCTGTCGCACCGTTGCTTTTGCTCAATCAAACCCTAGAACTAAATTATCGGCGTGCTCACACTAATGGGGCATTACTGCAATAGAACCGGTGGTCACTTGGGCAAGAACGTGACGTTGACGCTGAGGGAAGGCTACAGCTGGGACCAGTTCGAGTGGTTCGCCGTCTGCTGCCTCAACTCGTCTCGGGACTTGACTCACGTCTGGCTGCCCTTCTCGGAGAGCCTCACTGTGCCCGTCTACGAGGCCGTCTCGACACAAGGTAAGGCGTTTCATTCTGTGCCTTAGAGTATACTTGAAAGAAGGGAACCATGACAATATATAATTCCGTGTTTTTTTTTTTGCGTACCAAAACCACAATATTGTTGTGACGGAATGAGTTTACTTACAGATGAGATGATATGATAGGGAAGAAAGAGCAGTGCAATTGCGGGTCAAGACCAGTCCTAATTGTTCGAAAGACTTTCCATGGCAAAAAGAAAACAAAAAGCTGCCCGGGAATATAGAAGGCTGGACTAATTTGGGGGGGGGGGGGGGGGGGGGGCTGGCTCCTCCCTTGCCTACGTGCCTGCAGCCTAGGGTTCTTTAACGTGTACCTAAATATAGATGGCTTGCACTGACGTCAGAAACCGCCATGTTGGTGCACCGCAGGGTAGGACGCAAGGTTAGTGACGTCGCGTTAAATGTTATCATTACATCAATTACAAGCTCTTTTGTTATTGACGCACAGAGGCTAATAACTTTGTGGCCAATCGTTATCGTATTGAAGTACGTAAAGCGCAATGTGATTATGCTGCCTTTAAGCCATCAAAAGACGCCATGATGGTGAACCAGTACGTTATGAAGCTGCGCCCATGACGTCACGTGCAATCTATTTATATGCACACGAATCCACAGGCGTGCTCAGGGTTCGGCGTTAGAAGGGGCAAAGCTAGCCCCCCCCCCCCCTCCCTTTCAATTGGACGAGTCTGAAAGGAAATAAGCTTCGAAGTATATGCATGGAGAAATGAAAATGAAGCAATGACGTGCTGCTCACGACAGCCTTCCTTTGGTCCTCGGCTTTCCGGAGGCAATATAAGGAAGTAAACAGTTCTTGGTATGCGACTTCAGGTGCCGTCGGCCGCCAATATAGTAAAAAAGATACATGGCCATAACCCTGAGCAACAAAAGAATTGCGGGACAGGTCTGACCGAGTGAAGACGTGGGGCTGACTCCGGGTGCCCCCTATGGTGATTTGGTGTTCGTATTTCAATCGCCGAGCACCGTACTTGCGTTGTTCAGCCCTAAATTGTCGCGTTTTGATTCGTCGGTACTGTAGATTAGGGAACTTCGCCCGTGACGTCGTGTGAAAGCTGTCGATACGTCATAATTGTCGTAATCTCAACTACATACATCATCAGCTGCGCGCTCGCTTTCGTTCTAGAATCCGTGACGCCGTCCTCCTCGAGTCATCCGAAGGCTGGTACTGCGCCTTCGCACGGAAATGGCGCCGACAGAGCGTGGAACCAATCGGCCGCTCGGAACCGGGGCCGACCGCCGGCCAGGGTTGACTCCGACTCGTACGGCGTGCGAAGGACGGTGCGTGTCGCCACTGCGGACGCGCCGGCGCTGCCGGACCTCAGCTACGACGGACGGGCCGGTCTGCCAATCGGAAATGTACGTTGTTGGCCTATAACTGGTATAATATGGAACGAAACAGGGGCAGTTGAAGGGCTCGTTTTTCTTTGTTAGACCCAACCTTAACGAAAACCAACAGAAAACCAACCGAAATACTCGGTAAAGCGGGCCGGAGGACGACAGCCTTTGTAAGCATCGGACGCGTTCGTTATACAAAGGTTGCAGGTTCGGTCCCTGCTTGCGGCAAGTCGTCTTTTCGTCCACTTTAATTTCTACAAATCTATGTCATAATTACTGCAACACACTCAAAAGACTACAGATAACGCCTCCCATACCTTCCTTTACTCACTGATTGCGTGTTTGGTTTTCATTGTGGTATAATATTAGTGGCGTGAGCAACAAGTAACACTCTTGTTTCTTTTCCAAGCACTTCCGTATGCTTCCGGTTTTCCGAATGTTCAGGAAATTTGCTTTAAAAATACAACTGGTACGAAATCGATGGTTTCGGCTTCCAGTTGCGTTTTACTGGATGCATATGATATTAGAGCATAAGAATACCTAAGATAAGGACCAATTAACTGTCAGGGTAGTGAATGAAGTTTAATTGACTGAGTTCATTGAAAGAGCGGACGGTTTTCTTGTGGGCAGATAGGATCGTTGCGGCACATGGCGGCGCAGATCTCAACCATACGCTTCTTTTTACGTGGCCTCCGAGATCCGCTTCGGCAGTGCGACGAAACACACAAAGTCAATACAGGAATACACCAGGGCACAGGAACGCCGACGGGCGAGCTCCACTACCAGGGATTAGGGTCAGGGATTAGGGTCCCCTTTGGTTTTTTAGAAGGTGGTATCGAGCGTAGAACTGTTGTCATTGGGAAAGCGTGAGACGCTGTGAACACCTGACCAGAGAACACCTTGCAGAACAGAGAGGTGTACCTAACCTAAGGAGAAGATGGTGAAATGGTGAAAAGGAGGCAGGCGATCGCTAATCGCCAGTCGTCCACGCGTGTATACTCCCTGGTCACCGTTATATATATATATATATATATATATATATATATAGATATATATAATATATATATATATAATATATATCTATATTTATATAATATATATATATATATTATATATATATATAATATATATATATATATATATATATATATATAATATATATATTATATATATATATATATATATATATAATATATATATATATATATATATATATATATATATATATATATAATACATATATATATATAAATATATATATATATATATATATATATATATATGGAAACATACAAAGACATATAAGTTGTGTTTTCTAAAACGTAAGCTCAGAAATTCTTCTTGCATTAAGCTTCTTAGTCAGTTACTTTACATATATAAGACCTAAGCTAGACTACTCTTGCATTGTATGGGACTCCTTTACTAAAACCAACAATAAAAAAATTGAAACAGAGCAAAGAAAGGCTGTTGAGTTTGTTTATTCTAAATTTAAAATTACACACTCACCGATTGAACTCATGACTGCTAACATTGAATAACTTCAACTACGACGACGAAAAAAGAACCGCCGGTAGTTTCTATATGTACTTCTTAATAATAAGTTAGCCCTTGACCCCCATGCATGTTTATGTCCCCTGTCCACTAGACATACACGGCATCGTCACACCCATTCATTAACCCCGTATTTTGCTACAACTAATGCGTTTCAGTTTTCTTTTATCCGCGTACTGCATTAGAGTGGAACCGTCTAACTGATCTTAGTCAATTTTTGGTAACTTAGAGCCTCAATAGGTGTTGTTAATTTGTGTTACGTTTCCATTTTGAGTAATATTTTCTCATGTTAACATTGACACGTACTGTTAATTGGTGTTCTTGTTTCCATTTTGCGTAATATTTTCCCATGTTATACCTTGTGTTTTTGGTTTATGCTGCCTCTTGTACCTTTCTTGCTTGGACCGATTCTTGGTCTGCAGTACGCAATAAATACAAAAAAAAACTATCTTCTTTCTTGGCTATGTCTACCTCTTTAGGCAAGGCATGATTAAGAGTGTACAATTGCGCAATATGAAAAACACTTGAGCAGAAGGTGTCGCTGGAGCCGACGTTTCGTCAAGTGGTCTTCTTCAAGGCAGCCACTGCCTGTGAGTCGCACAATACAGCATTCGTAAAATAATGAGGCAATATATGCTTTGTTCGCACTCGCCAAAGTCATCTCTTTGTCAACCTTCCCATTCTAGACAACGGGCCTTCGAGCCAACCATTTTGTTTATCATCATCGTAATAATCATCGATACCATCGCGGTCACATAATTTGAATTCCTCATTTTAGCTTCGACAAGCAGTGGTTGGGCGGTATCAAGCACCCGTCGACCCGTCGAAGTTCGGCAACTGCGAGACCATCGTCGACGACACGATACAGGTCGCCTGGCAGCTCGACACGACCTCCATCACCTTCGCCGTTCGCGCCAGGGCCAGTAAGTGTAAACAAATGGTGTACCGCAGGGGCACTGCCGTGGCCAGGAGGGGGGGGGGGGGTTGAACCCCCGAAGTTTTTCAATTTTGCATGTGTGTATATATACAAGCACACGTACAAATGCACGCACGAACATACATAATTATGTTTACTTTTCACTACTTCTGTTTACTTTTATTATAAATGTGACACTTTCTGTTATGTGTATTTCTAACTGGGCCCCGCACAAGCCTTCGGCTATCTGACCGTGCAGTTAGTGCATAATTTGTACAAGATAATGCAATAAAAACATTCATTCATTCACATAAAGTATGGCTGAACCCCCCCCCCCCTCCCGGCCACCTCCTGGAAAATTTATAGCTACGCTACTGGACAGCGGCGTGGCTTAAAACATTTTATGGGGGGTTACGGGGCTTCACCTAACTTTTAGTTCGTTCGTGTATTTGTATGTGTGCGTGTATACGGAGGCCGCAACTGATATTGTAGCGAAGCTTGGAACGCTATATTGGTTCGTCCTCTTCAGCGCCCTGTAGTGGGTCGTCCTCTTCAGCTCCTTTCTGAGAGAGCGCCGCTCGTGCTGGGAGTCCGCGCTCCGTCTTGACTGTCACCGTTGTGTATCGTCGCCGAGCGGTCACCAATAAACGCCTTCACAGACATATTTTAATCTGGCGACGTCATTTTAGAACTGGGCCGCGACGGAACTTTTTTTACCAGAAGAGATGTTACCAACAGTGGTGCCGAAAATATGTTTGCGATTGAAGTGCCTTGTCAACGATCTTGTCCGCCGCAGTCGACGTTACTAGACTAGTCTAACAACGTTGGCCGCGGTGGTGTAGTGATTACGGTACGCGCAGCTGCTGATCCAAACGTCGCGGGTTCCATCCGGCGGCCGCGGCATTATAGAAGGAAGCGAAATGCTAATGCTAATAATAATCAATCAATCAATCAATCAATCAATCAATCAATCAATCAATCAATCAATCAATCAATCAATCAATCAATCAATCAATCAATCATTTATTTAACGTGCCCAGGAACAACCGTAAGGTCTTTGTGCAGGCGCACGCAAAAAAAAACAATAAAAATAAACTATACAATACAGACAGTCTTCAGAAATAAAAAGAGCAAATACACGTAGACAAAGAGAAATGAACACAAAAGGGGAGGAGTAAAATAAGACAACACGAGAAATATTGAAGGGGAATGAAAAATTAGATTGCATATATACAACTATGCGGAAAGACGGAGAAGGGAAGACTTTGTACATTGTGCCATACTATGTCAAAACAGTACAAAGCTCGGATAAAAACAATGATTGTGGACTATGAAAATGTCAAGATCAAGAAAATTAACATTATAGAGACTTTGTATTCTGTGAACGGTAGAGTGTTGGAAGAAGCAGGCGGGTACATGAAACGGTCTGTTCTCTCTGGTTAACTTACGCGGAATTCGAACATTAACACAATTGAGAAGTACAGGGCAGGATATGATACCGTGGACTAGCTTGTAAAGAAACAAGAGATCAGAACGATTTCGTCGGCAGTGAAGTGATGGCAATGATAATAATTCAGCAGTATTTGAACGAGATTTTTTAGCAAAGCGATGGTTATATATGCTAAGGAATTTTTTCTGGACTCGTTCAATGGTGTTACCGCTGGATTGAGCAATGCCATTCCATATCACGGACGCATACTCCAGTTGAGGAAGACATAGCGCGGTGTACAATTTTCGGAAGGGCATAGGAGAACGGAATTCTCTAGACAATCTGCAAACACAGCCTAGGGTGCGAAGACCCCGCAAAGCAACACGCTTAGCGTGAGCAGAAAAGTTTAACGTGCTATCAACAACAACACCAAGATCACTGATCTCATAAACCTTGCATAAGGACACAGAATTGACAGAGTATTGAAATGACACGCTAGATGTTTGCGAGTGATAGACATGAATTTTGTCTTCGAGGCATTCAGAGAAAGGTTATTAGCGTTGCACCATTCGGAAAAAGAGCGCAAATCTGACTGCAGCAAGCGACAGTCGTTAACTGAATGAATTTCCTTAAAAATCTTGATGTCATCGGCATACAAGAGGAAAGAAGAATTACGAATGGCAAAAGAAACATCATTAACGTAAATTAAAAATAGGGGTGGGCCTAATACTGACCCTTGAGGGACCCCACTAGTCACTTTATACAAAGAAGACGTTTGGCCATTTGCCGCTACATAACAATATCTATTGAGCAGATAGCTCTGCAGGAGATTCACAACCGACAAGTCAACACCAAATTGCGCAAGTTTAACCATAATCAGTGTGTGGCTGACTACGTCAAAAGCCTTGCTCAGGTCACAGTAGAGTACGTCAACCTGTCCTCTCTGAGAAATAGGTGTGGAGATCTGCGTCATGAAACTAGCAAGATTTGTGGTAGTTGAGCGGCCAGCGAGAAAACCATGTTGATTAGGAATCAATGAGCTTTAACACTAAAAGACAATATTTTGTGAAGAGCCAGCTCGAAGATCTTTGATGTGGCACATAGTAGAGAAATCGGGCGATAATTAGAAACATCTGTTTTAGAGCCCGACTTAAATACTGGGAAAACACGAGCAGTTTTCCACATGCTAGGAAATGTGGAAGTGTCCAGGCAGTTATTAAATATCGTAGTCAGTACTGGGACAAATATACTACTATAAGCTTTTAGTATGGCGGAGGGGATGCCATCTGGGCCACATGATAAGGATGGTTTTAAGCACTTAATGCATTCGCAGATAAGATTTTCATCCAGCGACAAAGCACTGGGTGAGCGAACTGCCTTAGGCGGTCTGATATCAGTGCTAGAGTCTGAGGCCTTATAAACGGATGAGAAATGTGCGGCAAAACAGTCAGCGACGGCATGCACTTCTACCCCATTTGAGTCTAGTAGTCTGAAAGACTCTCCGCTTTTGCTGGACCGTTTACGTACATACTTCCAAAATTCAGCTGGCCTGTCAGAAGCGCTTTTTTCTAAGAATTCAATATACGAACTATGATCCCGTTTATATAGGCGTTTAGCGAGAGTTCGAAAAAAGCTGAACTCTTCCTTCCACTCGCTCGATGGAGAACATTTAGATTTCCTGTTGTGCGCGATCTTTATGCTTCAGTGCACTGATAAGTTCAGATGAGAACCAGTGGGGATATTTACGTTGTTTTATGTGTGTATTGGGGAATAAAATTACGCATGCTGCTCAGTGCAAGCTCCGCAAACTGATCAACCTGGTCATCAACATTCGGTTTGTCAGTAACCTGTGACCAGTCAACGGTGGACAAGTGATGATAGAGGCCCGTGTAATCACCTCGCTTGAACGCAAATCTTGGAGATTTGTTTACGTAACTGCTGTAGCTCGTTGTTTCGGCTGATGCAGATAATCTTACGTTAAGTGGTGGGTGGAATTTGTCCGGACGTACAAGAGAGATGTTGGAGCGGGAAACTTCAAGGGGTTGATCGTTTGACCACACACAGGTCTAAGACGTTGCCACTGGAATTGACGACTGAATTATGTTGCACTAGGGAATTAAACGCCAGAAAGTCCAAGAGCAGGCTGCACTTTTTCTCTGTGAAATGATTGTAATGAGAAAAGGTAAGCGTGCTCCAGTCAATTCCAGGTGCATTGAAATCCCCAAGAACAATAATTCTGTGCCCACTATGAGAAGATATCACAAGTTCAATAGAAGACATGACATCGTGAAACGAGGCAGGGGAAATGCTGGGCGGTAAATAGAAGCATCCAATCAACAATTTTTCACGGCGCTCAAGGTTGATTTCTAGCCAGATCGATTCTTCGATAGTTTCTAGGTCTTTCCGTCTAACGGATTTCAGTGAATTGTCAATGGCAATCAGCACGCCACCGCCTTTCTGTTTGGTTTCACTGAAATCTCGGTCACGGCAGAAGGTGGTGTAGGTCGGGGGAAAAAGTCCGATGAGGGAATTTCAGTGCCGAGCAGGTTTCAGAGATAGCAATAATAGGAAAAGCAGACGAAAGAACATTAGAGAAAAACTCGAGTGTCTTGGTACGCAGACCCCGAGCATTTTGGTAGAATATGTCTACGTCACACGGCACTTTGGATTCCAGTCACTATCTCAGAGGGATGAAGCATGTCATCGCGCAGCTCCCCACGAAATGGCTTGAAGAGGCATCCGAGGGGCCACATCGAAGGGTCATTCAGGCGTTGTAGTGTTTCCTCGTCAACTTCAATATAGAATGAAGAATATGACTGGAACTTTGTTTGAAGTCGCCGGCAGGAGATGGGAGGACAGATCCAATGAAGCAATATGTTTCTTAATGTCAGCAGTAGTGGTGTCCGGGCTCAGCTTCGTAACAAAAATGGCCTTTGGCCATTGTGGCCTTTGTGGCCGTTGAGCTACAGATATAGTGGATGTTTTCATAACTCCAAACGAGGCGGGTTTCTTCTTTCTTTCACCCTCAGTCACCGCTGCAGAAGAGGCTGTCACAGGCATCACACTGACACGCTCCGACGTGTCTACGTCAGCTGGCGGCGAAGTCGAAGATGAAAGAATTTTGGAGAGGGGTTGTTCGGAGAACGCAGGTTGCTTGGAGGTCACAGACGGGTCAACGGTCACATGCGCTGGGGGTTTCACAGGTGCCTTCACTGCCACGGCGGCCGTGCGGCGCGTCAGCTCCTCATAATAATAATAATAATAATAATAATAATAATATAATAATAATAATAATAATAATAATAATAATAATAATAATTGTTGCAGTTTGGGTCCCAGAACCACGATATGAGTATGAGGGACGCTGTAGCGGAGGTCTCCGGAAATTTCAACTACGTGGTATATTCTTTAACGTGCTCCTAAATCTATGTACACGGGCCCCTTTCATTTCGCCGCCATTGAAAAGCGGCCGCCGCAGCTGGGATTCGACCTCGCGACCTTCGCTTCAGCAGTCGAGCAACATAACCACTAGTCCACCGCGGAGAATAGGGCGGCATGCTAGAGACACGTGCACTGTGCGATGTCAGAGCACGTTAAAGAACATCATATGGTCGAAATTTTTCTGAGCACTCCACTATAGCGTCCCTCATAATGATACCGCGGTTTTGGCACGTAAATCCCTGCAAATTGTTATCATGAACGACCTTTCAACACAGTGCCGGGCATGTGGACCGCATTTGGCATCAGTGGCGCGCAAGACAAGAGCCAGATGGTTGGCGCGGATGTCGCGGTGATCTTCATCATGAAGCCGAACAACAAGGTCACAGTCGCGGACTTCTACTTAACGGCCAAGTCGCAGGTGGGTGCTTCTGTGCCGCGCTTTGGCAGCCAAACAATCATATTACAGCCGTCAGCACAAGTAACACGAACGCTCCGCAGACTGGCCTGGGCCAAACTGTACTGACGCCAGCGCCGCCAAGTGTATCTCGGTACGTTTGCCGCGGATGGCGACAGCTGGAGCTGTCGACAGCAAGCGCACTCTCTCCGCCATTCAGACAACACACGCGAAAGACAAGTCGACCACTCAAATCGAGCAGCGCTCCAACGATCTTCAGCTGCCGCTAACATGTACCGAGATAACACTTCGCGGCGCTGGCGTCAGTACAAGTTGGTCCAGTGCAGTCTGCGGAGCGTTCGTATTAGGCGTGCTGACGGCTGTACATCGACTTGTATTTACGATATACAGGCGATTTCACAGAGTGTTTTGGTTAGGCGTTTTTGACGCTCTGCTCAGCACCTATGTGGGGCAGGATTGCATATGCGCCCTCCGCCCTGCCGCAAGCGGCTAACCGAGCGGGGCTCACGCTCCAAAGCGGAGCGTCGCTGCCGTTACTACTAGTGAGGGGCATAGGCGTGCACAAGGGGGGGGGGGGCGGAGTGTAGGGGGCCAGCCGCCTTCTTTATCATCTAAAGAGAAAGCGCCAATTCTGCCCCATACCTTTACTCAGTCGAACCTTTCACGTCATTTTTAATGCACAGGGTTATGGCATGCTTCCTTCCGATAACAGCAACCAAAGGCGCCTGATTTTGCATTGAAAGAACTGTTTACTTCCCACCTTTAAAGGGTCACTAAATGGAAACAATGAATCGGTGTATATCGATAAATTGTGCTCTGAGAACCCTGATGTCGTTAATTTTGCCATCATAGGTTTATTAATAGAGGAGAAAATCAAGTTGACGTGCCTCCTCTCCTCTAATGGAGAAGCCAGCCCACGCCTACATGGTGAAGGGTGTGGATGCGCGCGCGCCCACCTTCACGCGTGCGTCGACTCCCCGCATATTCCAAGATGGCCGCAACACGGAGGCTCCGAGCGAGCGTTATAGCTGCGACACCTCTCCGCAGCGGATCACATTGCGTGACGTCACGCCTGGCTCACTCGTGCTCCGGCGGCTCAATGTCACTGTGACGTGATTATTGACCTTTGGAGGTGAAGCGTAGCAGTTTTTGCCGCCAAAAAAGTTTGATGGAATCATTGTGATCTGTCCAGTAGGCAACTGCCACGTAAAAAGTTTAATAAAGATTTAAAGTGTAGTACTGACACGAATTTTGGAAGTTTTCGTTTTGTTGCTGGAAATAAAAGCACTAATGTCGAGAGTCCTAAAAAGAGTACCGTGGTGCCTCCAATCACATTGAAAGTATCTTTGATACTACTATCTTAAAAAAAAAGTTTCGATCTCAATATCAAGGGGGCGTCCCCCCCCCCCCCCCCCCCCAATCCCCTAATCACCTGAGGGGGCCGCAAAGTCTGCCCATACCTTTACCTAGTCGGACCTGTACCGTCAGTGTTTGAAGTGGAAGGTTATGGTCATGCAGGTTTTTGACGATAATGGCGGCCGGACGACCACTGATGTTGCATTCCAAGAGTTGTTTCCTAACCCCATTTTTAACCCCGGAAAGCCAGGAAGCAAAGGCAGGACGACGGGGAGCACGTCATCGCTTCATTTTCATATTTGCATCCACTGCTAAGCTTGCTATCGTTCGAACCCGACCAACTTTAGGGGGGGGGGGGGGGGCTGTGGTAAGACTTCGCCCCTAATGAGGAATCCTGCGCATGCCTATGCTCATGAGCAAAATGTAAACTCTGATAAAAGGGGCGGCAGCATCGTCGTCCAGTAGTTTTCACAGCGTGGAACTGGCGAGAAATTTTTTTTTATCAGGCATTGGACATCCTCGTACAGCGTTACGCTGAATGAGGATGGAGAAAGGCGTCTTGAATAAAATTTGTGCAAACGCTGCTTTTGTTGTGTATGCAGTGTTCCGCGTCCAGCGGCGTTTGTGCGGACGACAAGCAGGGCGGCAAGGACGATCTGACGGTCACGTCGACGAACTACGCCAACGGGATTGTCGAAGCCGTGTATTCTCGCAAGCTGAACACGGGTACGGACGCAATCGATCAGTCACAGTTAAACCTCGGTATAACGAACGTAAGTGTAACGAAATTCTCAATATAACGAACGAATAAATCCAACAGGCAATTAAACGAAGGAAACCATAGGGGGCATTAATTGTTGTCTTTTAACTGCAGCGTAGTAATTATGGCGTAAATTGGCATGAATTAAAGTGGGCGAAACATTTTTGAACTCACAACCTTCGAATACTTCATTTGGTTTTGTCTAACAACGAAACGAGCCCCTAAAATGGTCCCCTTCTTTCGTTCAATATACGAAGTATTTCGCTTCCCGCAAATTTATGTCCGTGGTAACGAAGCGCTTTATCCGTGGCTTAAATATAACGAATTTTTAGTGCTGCTTCAGATGAAGGCATAGGCGGTAAATTGAAACTTCTGCTGGGATTTACGACAGTAAGACGTTCTGGTGGGCTAGTTGGGTCATAGCTTTTAGACGTTATTAAACTGCGCGAAAAGACGAGTGCACAAGTAACAAACATACAGAACACCACGAGCGAAGTGGTGTTCTGTATGTTTCTTACCTGTGTCCTCGTTTTTCGCGCAGTTTAAAGGGGCCATGACATCCAATTTTCGGCCATAATCTGTTTTATGTGGATTAATCCTAATAAGCTGGCGAAATTTTAGTGCATTTGGTAGGGCACTTAATTTATAATCGAATATTTTTATAAACACGCGAGCGGCCCGAGAGTCAGGCAACACTGGTGCACTCGCGAGCCGTGACGTAACAGGCAGCTAGCTGTGCAAGTGTCTGCATTGCGGCGAACGATATTGTTCCGTGGTCAGCTGCACGTGATATCGATATATTTTAGCTTTCTTCAGTTTAGCACTGAAATTGAACGATGTGCAGTGGCTGAAACTTTAGTAGAAGAAGACGGCTACGTTCCGTGCTGCACTTGACGTCACACGCGCCATGGCAAAATGGCGGTTGCCGACGGTGGGCGGGGTTTACCGCCGGCGACTTCTAGGGCTTGTTTTGCACTGAAATATTCTTTTACGGCGCACTTTTGAAATCTGTATAGGCATAATAGACACTCTACTTCGAATTTTCGCTGAAAACCACAAATATTTGGGCGACCGTGTGTTGGCCCCTTTAAGGGGACACTAAAGAGAAAAACGATTTTTCTCGTATTAGTAAATTAGTCTTGCACGATACCGAAATCATCATGCTTGCAGCGAGAAGACGCTTGGTAAGTTAGAACTTGAAGTTCTCGCACCAATCGCGTGACGTCACAGATTTTGGCTATGTCTACTGGTGCCTACGTGGTTCCTAATCGGTAAATATGAAGTAGTACATTGTCCTCTGAGGGGGCCGGGCACTTAGCATAACAAGTTTCAAAGAAGTTCGTTGAGCCAATGTGGCCGAAATACGAATAAAATATTTTGAAATCCGTCACGTCACGTGCGAAGATTTCAGCGCGAAGTTTAAACATGAAACTTTAACCTTGATTTTCTCTTCTATTAACGAGCCTATGATGGTGAAATCAAGCACAATAGAACTTCCAGAGTATAATTTATCATTCTAAACTGATTCATTGTTTCACTTTCGTGTCCATTTAATAACGTCTAAAAGATTTACGATACCACGCGATCGCGCTAAAAATCACGTGACGCGAAGGGTTCGCTTAAAAGCCATTGGTTGAGCCGGAAGGTCACGTGTTATCGCTTTGACCAATCAAGTGTAAGCTCGCGCATTTAAATCTAGCGGCGTATTTACCACACCACGTGATCTCGCTAGCCAGTCACATACACTCGCGCTCTTCGCTGTCCGGCGGTTCTCACCGCGGGGAACTTAGATTCTTTTTTCGTTCACTAACATTTCTCCGCCTTGCAAGATTCAGCAGAAGGGACATATTCGTCGTCTTGTTGCGTTCTATTACGCTGTAAAATAACTGCTTAACCCTTTCAGGCCCACATCACTTCTGCCCAATGTAAGCAACTGGTTTTTACAATTCGAGATACGCATGATTGTGGTAGCCTAAAAAAATGAAAGAAAGAAAAAAACTGCTCACACTTTTCAATCAACAACAGTTAGTGACCAAATTATTTAACAATTTATTAATATTTAATAAGATTGCGATTATTGTTTAATAATTAATTACGGTGCTTTAAATTATTTGGATGGGATAGAACAATACCGAATAGGCAAAATTCAATTTACAATACCGAACTAAAATAAACGTCCTAGCTGTGCGGAGTGAAAGAAGCTGTCTCAGCGATTTGCAGGAACCAGTGCGACCGCTTCTATAAGTTCTTCGGTCACACGTGAGCTCACTTTCTTGTGTGTACCAGGTTGTCAACATATGTAGAGCAGATACTATGAGTTCTATAGCGGAGGAACATCGCATTTTTTTTACCAGGTGGTTGCTGACTTGCCTAATAATTGATGATTCCAGTTGGAATCAGTGAGCCTGACAGAGTTAAACGCGTTGTTGGGCTAGTTGGTTCATACTGTGCAAAAAGTAATAAGGCAGCGCAAGGCGAATAAAACAAGAACTATACAGGCAAGAGCGTCACTTGCAGCTGGGTTTATTCGAAGAACGGTTCCTTGTTATACCGTGCACCCAGATGGGCAGTTACATTTGCGCAGAAATCATGCTCTGCAAAAATTGTGCTTCTGCTCTACGCAGGGTGACAGGCGTATATCACTGATACAGATATCTCATTTCTCAATAATAGAATATGCCTCCATTAGTTCACGTGCAACGGTATTGCTCCTTCCTAGTATGTGAATATTTGTAAGACCCGTGACTCGTGAACTGATGGAGCCCTATGTTATCAGTGCGAAACAAGATGTCTGTATCAGTGATACCCCTGTCACCCTGCGTAGAGCAGAAGTACAATTTCTTGACGGCATGGTTACATAAACATGTGGTTGTACCTTATTGTTCTACGCAAATGTAACTGCGAACCTGGGTGCACTGTATCAAAAGGAACCGTTCTTTGAATAAACCCAATTGTAAGTGACTTTCTTGTAACGCGATTTGAAGATTATCGCGCAAACATCGACTAAATACAAGAGCAGCGCCACAGTCCAGAATCCTCTTTCGAGGAGAAGGAGGTATCAGGCAAGCTTTCCTCACATTTTTCGCTGTTCCTTCGCTGGTCACTCTCGTCTGAGGAAGGCGCTTTTCCTTTTCTTTTTGCTTCAGAGAACAGGCAGTGATAGTACCGAACACAACGTATTCGGTACTGCGAGGAATCTGACGCTCCGATGTTTCATCTTTATCATCTGCGAAGACAAGAGCGAACCGAGCCTACGCTTGATCGCAATCAAGTGAGTGTTTAAAGTAGAGAGAAAGGGTGGCGAGTTCGGCGTGCGTGGGGGTGGCTGTTGTAGCATCGAACAGCCAACTAGAGAAGGAAGAATACGAATTTTGATTTTCATTGTACCGAAACGGGCCACTAGGGCTCTGGGACGCTGGGCAGGTCGACGCTCGCGCGATATCATTCAAATCGCGCTAGACTGTATACCTCTTGTTTTCTTCGCGTTGCGCGATTACCATTTGCGAAATAACTCCTGCACAGTGGGCTTCTCGTTGTTGCGTCTGTCGTCACGTTGCTTGTGTTGTCCAGAGGTCTTGTTTCGTAGTTTGATGGCTTGACCGCAGGCGACAAAAAAGACAAGCAGATACCGCCCACGGGTCCAGTGGCGGTGGTCGCTGCACAGGGACCCACGAACGTCGGACAGCCGGACACCGTGCTCTACCACACGAAGATAGTCACCAGGCGTGAGTACATGCCATCACACGTACTGTTAGCTTCGTCTTGAGCGC
This sequence comes from Rhipicephalus sanguineus, assembly GCF_013339695.2. Lineage (NCBI taxonomy): Eukaryota > Metazoa > Arthropoda > Arachnida > Ixodida > Ixodidae > Rhipicephalus > Rhipicephalus sanguineus. The sequence goes on from NC_051186.1 coordinate 56,446,143, forward strand.
CTCCTCCTCCTCACAACCACTCTTCCCTTTAATTAAAGGGCCTCTAAACCACTCCGTACGAGCGAGTGGCTTCTTTGATCTCGCCTCTTATTTTTGATAAAACACGTGGACAATGTCAGCACTAAGCGTTGAGCCTATCAGGATTTTGCGCTTTTCGGCGCAGTCGAAAACGCACAAAACGAAGTGAAATCTATTAGACTGGCTTATCTGGACATCTGCAGCAGTTCTTTAGATGCAGGCAACCATACCATTTCCATTGGCTGTGTTAGTACCTTGTACGTCGCGTCCTTAACAGTGCTGCGCACGTAAGGACGCCGAGTTTCGCATAGCGAGCGAAATGTCTGCGCAGGCGCTGTATGTAAAACGTGGCGTTCTGATGTATACGCCACGCCATTGTGTAAGCTACCTACACGGCACTGGAACCAGGGTGTCGCTACGAAATGTTTTTCGTTTCGGTTTTAGTTTCGTTCCATTGCAAGAAGTTCCGTGCCGTTTCATTTCCGGAAATAAAAAAAAAATGTTCCGTAACGTTTCGTAACAGTGTTTTTTTATGCAAAAAGTTGAAGTTAAGGTTGTCATAAAAAACACTGGATTCGCCATATAGTTACTTGCCCTCCTCTTAAGAAAGTGGGACAGAGGTAAAACACGTTCTTCAGAGGAGCGGAGGTAACTGCACCACGAATTCCTACCACTAGCACAGACCAGGATACCCTTCAAAGTCATAGTATTTGTTTTCTGAAAAGTCAATTACGATCTTTTTTTAGCGGGCTCAATGCTTTGTGTCAAGGGAGTGAGCACGATCTCAGAAGCAGCGCGTCATTGAGTGTACTCTCTGATGTGCGAGACCACTGTTCCGAAGCATTAAAGTTAATTTCAGTGCATTTCCAAGCAATGGGGTGGCCCTGTGGTAGAACACCTGCTTGCCACGCAGACGGCCTGGGTTTGATTCTAACTCGAACCTAAGATTTTTCGTATTTATTTTATTTGCATCTTTCTCGATTTTTCGGTCACGGACAAGATGATGATTTTTGGCTCACAACCAACAACGCCGACACCAACGCCGACGCCGGCACCGGAATTTCTGCGGAACGAGCTCTTTAACGCCATCGTGTTAGTATCAGCAAAGGCACTACTAAACTCAAAATAAATACACAGAACCACGTCTGCTTGCGCGTCTCACACACGCAAGGCAAGTGGACTCTATAAATGCCACTCGTGTTAAAAAAAACTGTAGCATGTGCCTTTAGGTAACCAGACTTCTTTTTAAAAATCTGCTAAGCTCAGAGAAACTACCAGTATTGTTTTTAAAATTTTCACTTGAGGCAGAAAGCTCAGGTTGTGCACGGCCTGAGAAAAGGGGGCATGGTTTCTTGTCAGTTGGCCTCGAAAACCTGGTCCTTTTGACTGAATCAAAACGCAGGAAAATGTGCTGTGCACTGGGTATTAAGGAAGGCCTTATGATTCCAAGAGCAAACAACCAGATTTCGATTTTTTTTTTAAATTTTACCCTACCCTGTGTCCTCAAAGGGACAGTAAAGAGAAACAATGAGTCGGTTTAGATCGATAAATTGTGCTCCGAGAACTCTAATGTCGTTAATTTCGCCATCATAGGTTTATTAATGGAGGAGAAAATGAAGTTCAAAGTTGCATTTTTAAATTTCGCGCCGAAATCTCCCGGCGTGACGTCACGGATCCCAAAGTGTATTTATCGCATTTTGGCGCCATTGGCTCAACAAAATTACCCCAAACTTGGTATGTTAAGTATAGCCCCCTAAGAGGACAATACTTCATTTTTACCGATTAGGAACTACGTAGCCCCCAGTAGGCGCCGTCAAAACATGTGACGTCACGGCGAATGGTGCGGAACCTTCAACGTGGCGTCGCCACCCACATTGTTTTTGCGCGTTTTCTCGTGGTGTTTTTAGGTATCGTGAAAGTGTACTTTACTAATATGAGAATAATCGTTTTACTCTTTAGTGTCCCTTTAAGAAAAGTGTAATACTATAACGCATCGAATTATCCACTTGGTCGACCATTGAATAATTCACTCTGCGTCTTTATAATGCTGCGTAGAGCCCGTCATGCTGGAGTTCGGCCGGGCCCCGAAGCGCAACTGTCCGGCGCTGTCCGCGCACCAGGCGCCACCCCCGGACAAAGGCAGCAAGCTGTTCGGAGGTCGAGACCTCTTCAAGAAGTACAACATCGACACGTTCACCGCCCAAATCGGACCGACGGCGGGAGAACGCGGCTACGAGGCCATCACTGGTGAGGACGTCTGTCATTAGGTTATTTTTTATTTATTCATTCATTTTACATACCTTCAAGCGCCAAGGCAGTGCAGAAGAGACTAGCGTGCACACGCATGCGCAGGCAGGGTTCCCCATTAGGAGGGACGAAGTTTCATCGTACGGCGCATTGCACTGACCGTAGAGTTTTCTGCAATAATGCAACGAAAGTCTTCGTTGTGCTGAACCTACTGAAGCGCTCCCTCTCGGCGCTCGTTAGTGTCATGATACAGCACTTCCTTCCCCTCTCCCAGACGTCGACACCGCACCCGCCAACGAAGTTCACTTTCTTTGTCATCTCTTCGTGTGTATGTCACCGACGTCACTTCCGTGACGTAAATGACGTCAGTGAAGTTTTGGTGGACCTCGGCATAAAACACATTCGTGTTAAAATGAAAATGAAGCGATGACGTGCTTTTCATAATGGCTTAATCTGCCTTTGGTCCCTGACTTTCCGGGGGCAAAGATTGGCAGTAAACGGTTCTTGCAACGCAACATCAGGGGCTTTCCGCTGCTATTACCGTCAAAACCTTTCATGGCTATTACCTTGCTCTTTAAATGACGGGAGAGGTCTGAGTAAAAAGTACGGGACAGACTTTGAGCCCCCTTAGGTGTTAAGAGGGGGGGAGGGCGCCCCCCCCCCCTCGTGCGCACGCCTATGGGTACCCTTACGCAAAACGATAACAGAATACCACAAGTCCCTACCAGCGACAAGTTGTCTTTCCGTCCACTTCGATTTCTTTATATTTATTTCATGATTACTACACCACAGTCGAAGACTACAAATAATGTCCCCTATAACTTCGTTGGCCTCATCTTGTGTTCGTTTCATTAGGTTTTAACAACGAAAATGAGCCCTTGATCAATTTCCCTTCTTTCGTTAAAAGTTATGTAATGTCAGTGACACGCGCGCCTTACAAAACTGGTGAAGAAAATAAGAAATGTTCACAAAAGAAAGAAAGCAGGAAATGTTTAATCCCGAGTAACAAGGTCACGAGGGCCCTCCGCAAGCCAGTCATACGCCTTCTGGACATCGGCGAATTGAACTGGTCGAAGCGGTTCAATGGATCAATGTTCAATACACATTGACAGTTCAGGCGTTTCAATGCACATTGGCTGTTCAGGCGTTCAAAGCACATTGGCAGTTCAGCCGGTCCAAATCACGTTGGCGTGTAGGCCTGCAAGCAATGACAGGAGAGTCGTGAGCCAGGCCGCATAACCGCTTCGGGTGGTTCACGCGCCATTGACTCATGTAGCCACCAATGGCAACTATGCTTACGGGGGACGACAAGGCGCATGGGCATGTAAAGCCATGCAGCGTCGCTGTAAAGATTTGCTGAGGTTTAACTCTGTCAAACCTAGTTACAACGAGTGAAGGGTGCAATTGGTTTGGTTTTTGTTTTTCTAAGACTATGCACATAGTGACTCATTAAACCTTTCCCTTGTCACGTGGTAGCGCCGCGGCGAGGCTCCGAGCGAGAGCAGTTGCGATGCCTCTCCGCAGCGAATCACGTGGCGTGACGTTACGTGCTATGCGCTTCTCCTCTTGCGCTCGCGTTACGACGCGCACAGGACAATGGCTGGACTTACAACTGAAGTTTACTAAAAGAGGTATTGACTAGAACACCACCACGCATGTGTAATGGACCAGCAGCAGTAATCATGCAAACTAACCCGCCTTACGACGTGCAATACAAGGTGAAATTATAGTTTTTGCAGAGAAATTTCTTATCTGCTAAATGGACTACGTGTTTTATCACAGGCCAGGCTGGCTGGGGCATCTCGTGGTGGATCAACGGCGAACTAATTCCCGTGCTCCACGTGGAACGCGGCAAGACGTACAAGTTTATCGTCGAAGGTGGCTCGGACTCGTCGAATTCGGCCCGCTACCACCCCTTCTACATCACCGACAGCAGCAAGGGCGGCGGCTCCAAGGAGGAAGCTGCGTCCCTCGGCAAGCCGGTACGCTGTCGCACTCTCTCGTTCGAGACGGCGCGCGGCGTGAAACGACAGGCTCTCTGTCGGCTCCCTCTGGTTTTGAAAGAAGCTTTTATTGATCACAGAATTTCGGTGGCGGCGTCGTACGAGAAATAGTACGGGAAGCTTGCACTACGTCACGCAAAGCTTGGCACAGCGACGCACGGGCTCGTCGTCGCTCGCTGGGCAACCTATTTCCCGGTTTCTCTATATTTCTCTATAGAGCTTGGGCGCCCTTCTTTGTTTCTATTTAGTTTACTCTTTCTTTTACTTTTTTCTCTCTGTTTTTTCTGTTTTTTTCCTTTATTTCTATTCCTCTCTTTTCTTTCTCTTTCTTTCTTTTTCTCGTTCTCCCTTATTTCTCGCTTGCTTCCTCTTTCTTTCTATCTTTTCTCTCTTTCTTTCTTTCTTTCTTTTTTGGTTCTCTCTCCTTCTCTTTCTGCGTTTCTTTCTCTCGATTTCTCTTTCCCATTCTTTATATGCTATGCTTTACTCTCTCCCCTCCACGTTTCCATCCTCCTCACTTTCACATCTCTCCCCTCATCTCACTTCCCTTTCCCACCCCCTTGTTATACGTACTATACAAGGCATCCTCATCTTTAGTAAACCTGCGGGGAGCAGTGGGATTTGCCCTATTTCTGTGGCACGTACCCGTTGATGATGAATTCTCCGGTGTAAATGGACATTTGACGGCCGGCTCTAACAATTTCGCTGTTACAATTAGGGCACCTTCGCACTGGTAGTGCCCAGCCTGAAGGAACAGCTGAGCTGGGCGGCCTTCTTAGCATAACAGCCAAGCCTAGCCTAGCGAGAGCCAGTTAAGCCTAGATATAGCCATATGAGCATTGAGAGGGGAAGCTAAGCCTGGGAAAACCAAGTTGAGCTTAGGAAATCTAAGTTGAGGCTCTCTCTATATATTTATTTCGCTTTCTTTCTTTCTCTCTCTCCTTCTTTCTCTCTGTCTTTCTCTCTCTCTCTGTTTCTCTCTATTAATTTCTATTAATTTCTATATATTTCTCTTTTTCTCGCCCATAGCAGCGCAATCATATCGTTCAAATAAATGCTTGTTCTGCTAGCGTGCCTGGATAGCCGAGTTGTTACGGCGCTCGCCTTTGGACCGTGGGTACACGGGTTCGAATCCCGCCTCGCGAAAAAGAATTTTGCGTCATTTTATTTATATCTTTTCCTCCTCTCCGCGTCTCTTCTGCTCCTTCCTTCCTCTAACGCGTTGCTAGGCGACGGATGGTGACGTCATCGTTCGGCGAGGTTCTTCTACACACACCGAACGGCCGAACATCTAAACAGCTTGGCTATTAAAAGGCCCCTCACTAGGCCACATAAGCAATTCTGATTAGACACTGGAAGTTGTTGCGTGCCCAATGAAGAGCGTTGTACCGCAATAATTTTTCAAATTGGTTCATTGCGAGCTGAGAAAACGAATATTTTGAAGCGGTGCGAACCCATGATGCGAGGAAGCGAGCTTGAAACCCATGCCACTTGCCCCGTCATGCGCACGCAAGGTCACGTGCGCATGACGTGCCCGAGCCAGCACGAGCACGCGAGCGGTGTTGTGTTGTTTCGGCGTTCTCTCCGGTGTACTGCCTGTTTCTACGGGATGGATCGCTCAGTGCGCGCACGTTTGGAGAAGCTGGCACTGATCATGGAGCCTTAACCGCGATACACCGCGTCGCACCGCTGGAACGATGCACCAGGGACGATACACCAAAAACGCGCGAAGCGTTCGCAGGGCTGGCGTCTGCACGACGCCGAAACGGCGAGAACACGAACGAATGCGACACGGAGGCAGACTATAGTCTCGCGTCTCGCTGCGCTTCGAAGTAAAAAAAAAAAAAACAGAACACGCACACATTGTTTGTGTGTTTTATTATTTCTCTCAACTTTCATTCATCTATTCAAGCAACAGATTACACAAATCACGTATGTCGCCTTGAATAATTCTCGCAGTGTCACGTACTACTGTGGGGGACGTGAGAGCACCATTGTCTACGTAGAGGAGCGACGTCAGAGCACAGATGACTACGTAGGACCCTTCCTTGTTGTACGTCATCCCCTCGATCTTAGGACGTGCACCCGCGAGCAGGGCAAGCGGCATTCAGTTTGAAATTGCACCTCTTTCCGCGGCGCGTAGCGTTGCAAATCTTGGCAGACGTGATCGTGAGCACCCATTGTACCCATGCATTGCACTTGTCAGCTGGAAATGCTCAGACCTGGTGAGGGGCCCTTTAAAACCTGGCGCCCGCGAGCGCTCCGAAATGCGGCACCTGCGCATTTTTTATGCGCCGTTTTCCAACAATCCGCCTTTTCCATTTTCCTGCGCTGCCCTTAGCCGTTCTGGTAGAGCTTTGGTAGGGGTAGGGTCTAGTAGGGGCTCCGACAACCGGCATTGTCAGAAGCAAAGCCTCCGAGATGGAGGGATGTTTCGTGACTTCTCCGCTAGGGGAAGGGCGCATGCGCCACGGCATCGCGAAGAAGGCGGATTGATGCTCTTTCGATCGTGGGCTTCTCGGCGATCAGCCATTTCTGATGTGGCAATCTGGACCCTTTTTCTCACACATACAAAAAAAACGTCTTACGCTAAACGCTAGAAATTTTCGCTCAGAGAATACGTCATTCAGTCACGATGCGGGACATATCGTTAGCGAAGCGGGCTGACGAAAGAGAAAGCCTCTACTTACGGAAGAGAAGTTCTACGAATTCGGCCCCCTGATCTTTTATCGAGGTCGCATGTCATTTGACGCTGCCACATTCGATTGTTGTCTGGATATGAACGCATGACCGTCATTGTTGCCTGTCGCAACGGAGGGGTTGCGCCGCTAAGCGCGTGGATGAAGGTCCAATTCCCGGCAGGAACAGGACGGCGACCGAAGAGACGCAGACTATAGCAGCGACAGAGTCGGACATGGAGCACGAGCGAGAACGAAGACTATTGCGAGTGCAACCCTTTCGTCAAGCTCATCAACACGACGGAGGGAAGCGGCGAACGGCGCGTGAAGGACGACTTGCTGAGCAGAGTGAGACCTAGGAGAAGGAAGGCAAAGAGGAGGAGAAGAAGAAAAAATATCAGGAGCCCTTGTCGTATTGGGAAAATGTGGACAAGCGATGCTCGGGTGTGAGTGCCTGACGCACTACTTCTATTTCTCTCTCTCTTTCGTTCTCTCTTCCTTCCTTTCCCGTTCTCTCTCTTTCTTCCTTTCATTCTTTTTTTCTTTCTTTCTTTCTCTCTTTCTCTTTCCTTCATTCCCTCTTTGTTTCCTCCTTTCGTTCTCTCTTCCTTTCTTTCTCTCTCTCTCTCTTTCATTCTTTCTCTCTTTTTTTCTTTCTTGCTTTCTCTCTCTCTTTCTTTCTTTCTTTCGCATTTCGCAATGATGCCTCCTAATTTTTCTCTTCCTCCATGCTGAAAATTGGATCTTCATCCACGGCTTAGAAGCGCAACACTTACGTTGCTACAGGCAACAACGACCGTCATGCGTCACACATTGAAATGTGGCAACGTGGAATGACGAGTCACGTCGATAAGAGATCAGATTGCCATACCAGAAACGGCTGATCGCAGACAAGTCCACCATCGAGAGAGCGAGCAGCAGTTAGTGGAATACAAATAAACATGTGACTTGCACACCTTCGAGGGCCTTATTTGTGTACACCCGTAATTCTGTATACTCTTGAGTGCCGGTTATTTTTCTTTTTTTTCTTTTTTCCTTTTTTTTTTTGCGGTCACACCTGCATTACGAAGTTTTGAGGCATGAAAGCGCGCTTAACAAAAAAAAAATATCGCGAATACACACGTGACTTTATCTTAATCAAGCCCGATTTTAATCCTCCTCCTGTCGTCTTTTTTCTGTTTTTCGCCTTTTTTTTTTGTCAGGGAAATCTCCTGCTCGCTGGCGTAGTCCTTGACGCTCACAACAAGGTTGACGTATCCAAGGGTAAGCGTGACATTTTGACGCCAGATAAATCTGCTTGTCTTGCCAGCATGATCAGCCGAGCTGATCAACCTGGCCGTTTTGTCCGTGACGCGAAAACAAATTATCCTCATCATGAACTGGCCCGCGTTCTCTTTGTCGTCGTCTTCTTCATCTTCTGCTTCGCTCATATCATAATTAGCAATCATAATTAGTATATTAATTTGCAATTAATATACTACAAAATGTCACAAGCTCCCTTATGCATTTGCCTAAGACGACTGGAAGGCGAAAGCCATCATCTTTTTCTTCTTAGTCTATTGTGTTAATCCCGCCCTAAAGGTTTCCGCACTCAACGTGGTTTTGCACTGCCTCTGGGATCGGAGGAATTGGAAGCTTTCCATACTCGCGGACAACTTTTCTTGGCAATGAAGCGAAGGCTACAGAGCCAAATCGCGAGTATCCTACCGCTCGTGAATGTAGTCCCACAATTGTGTCCGTATTTTCTGCGTGAGGTATCAAAAATACTCCTTTATTTTCTACATGTGCCCCTTTCAGACAGGACGCAGCTCACACTAGCGAGATATTTTCATTTGTTTTGCTTTACACGTTGTCACTTTGCGTTTTTGAAGGCGTGAGAAAGTGGCGCCTTTTACGTGTACCTCAAACGCCAAGCGGCGTCTGCGTCGATATGCAACGCTGATTGCGCGTAGCCATCACTTTGCACAGGGGCGCGAAACGCGCGCCATACCGGACTACTTCGCGTAGGAGTACATGTGCAGAAGCTCCGCCCCCGTAGCTTTCCCTTCATTGCCAAGAAAAGTTGTCCGCGAGTATACACCTGACGGGTTTTTGCAGTGCCTCCGGGATCGGCCCACCCTGACCAAGCGAGGATGTCATGTGATGACGTCATAAATTGGCGCCACGTGACGTCACGTCATAGCAACGTCGCGATATGATGACGTCACAACTTTTGTCAAATATTGTCATGATGACGTCACTAGGTGACGTCAACACATGATGACGATATTGTGCATCACTGACGATATTCGTGTTTGACGAGGCATCTAAGGCTTACGCCTTAATTATGTCCCCTGTAGCTGTAGGTGGCTTGCACTGACGTGGCGGAAGCAGCCACGTTGGAGCACCAACATGGTGGGACACGAACTTTGTGACGTCACGTTAGTGTCATCAGTACATCGCATGCTGATTCCTTGGTTATTCATGCACGGAGGCCCAATAACATTGCAGCGACGTCGTTATCACGCTGAAGCATGTTAGTCGCCATGGGATTGCACGGCCTCGACGTCATCTAAGCCGCCATGTTGCAGCCATGTCTCGCGTCCATGACGTCACGTGCAAGCTGTCAATACCTTACTTGACTTCATTGTCTGATGGTTTCATTAGGTTGTAAAGGAGAGCTTTGTAACTTCGCATTCTTTTTCCAGACGGACAGGGCATTGTAGCAGTGCTAAACGTTATGTCCAACTATCCATACTATGAGATGCGATCTAGCTTCTAGATTTGAGTGTGGACACATCAGCGATAAGCCCAGAGCAGTTTTTAGAAGGTCTTGACGACAAGTGTTGAAGCTTGAATCACGTGTATCACAATGTTAAACAGCACGCGTCCCATAGAAAGCGGCCGAAAACTTCAGCGCATGGGTGCAGTGAAGAATACGATGTAATTTTCTTTCCTGTCGTTCTCAAACTGCGAGCAGCTGACTGCAAGGCCGGATTGAACTGCGTTTTGCGTGGTCAGCATAGACAGTGCACGCGCGATTAAGTTTATCTCGTTTTCCTGCAAACTCCAATGCACTCTCTAAGCAAAAAATGAAAAAAAAAAGGTCGAGTATTTGGGAAGTATTTCTGCCACGGGACAACAATTCTCATCTGGCTTGCTCGCCTTTCCTTTCTTAAAATCTCGGCCCTCACGCCATTTTCATATCAAGAATGTTCTGTCACGCTGATAGCGCGCGCGCAGTTCGTGACCGGGAAGTGCCCGAATCGCGGGGATAACGCTATAGGTAGATGACGATATTGTACTCCGTTTCATACATCACGTGTAACACTACGGATGCTAGCGAGACTTCTTGCAGTGGGTGCGTTCGCACCAAGACGTAGCCTAATAATTTTACCACCCGTAATACGGCTTTGTGTTGTTTTTTTTTTTTCGTTTTTAGATAGATTGAGTAACAAACGAAGATGCTTTGTGCCTTAGAAATAAATAAATTCCGTTATTTACACGGTTGCCAATAGGTTGTTCTACGCGTGTTTTCGTATCATGACCTCCGCGATCGGTTCCGGTAGTGCGCAGCCTGAGCCACTCGCGGAGGCCACGTTTGCAACGGTGAAATCCAAGCGTGAGACGCACGGACTTGCACACTTTGCTGACCAAACTTCTTGCATAGCTTCTACATCGTTGCACCTCATGTATGAATGTATAGTTGCGTGGTATAAAAGCTCCCCCAAGTTAATACTCAGTTTTTCTTTTTTCTTAGAGTGCATGCATTGCCATGGTGGGCGGGTCCGCACCATTAGTCCGCGCCTGCTCACAAAAATCTTGTTTCGTGTCAGGTTTTTCACTTCTGCGGCTTTAGTTGTCACTCGCGTTTGGGCTTCGCGATTGGGCTTCTTCCTCACGGTCGTCACTCTCTAAAACTCTTGCACTCCCGGTTTCACTCACCGCACAACTCATCCTCTAATGTATGTCCATCGCGTTCGAAGCTCCTACTCACAAGGAGCAGTAATGAGCTAAGCTTATCGGTCATTTTCGTTCGCGCTAACATTTTCAAGTACAGTCTTTTCCCCACACTCCGAGAAAGAGTCGAGTATTTGGTGAGTATTTCTGCCGTACAACTATAATCGGCATCCACCTCGCGTGCCTTTGCTTGCGCTATCGCCGCGCTTCCGGTATATACTTCCAAGTCACGAATGGCATGCGCGCTATCAGCGTGACATGGCATTCTTGATAGGAAAGTGGCGAGAGCCGAGTTTTCAAGAAAGGAAACGCGAGCAAGCCAGATGACGATGGCCGTTGCAGGGCAAAAAGACGCCCCGTTTACTCGTTCTTATGCTACATTCGGGTGGTCGTTTGAGAACGCTCTGACTCGATTTGAAGCTGTTGAATTCAACAGCTTTAAAGCTCTACACCGAGAACAAGCAGGTATGCAAATCATGTTCCTCCTTCCATGTATACCGGTCCGCTCATTTCAGCGATAATACTTAGTTGATCTTTTACATCCGTTTTTGAGAGCCTCCAGTTAGCGCTCTGAGACAACCGCCCGAATGTACGATTAGAGTGCATGGGATACCATGGTGGGAGGGTCCGCACCGCACGCGGAAAGTCAGGCTTTTCATTTACTTCTGCGACTTTAGCTGTGGCTCATGTTTGGGCTTCGCGATAAGCTCTCAACCTCGTCTGCACAGGCACGGGTCGGCTCTGCGAGTTGCAGGAAGGACCGAACGGCGTGAGCGACAAGGCCACCACGTTCGAGGAATACAACAAGACGCTGACGCAACAGTGCGACCAAGGTCAGCCGGGACATTTCACCTGGACGCCCGACAAGACTACGCCCAACGTCGTCTACTACCAGGTAGGCGGTGCCTGCCGTTTGCTTTCAAATATTATTCACCGAAACGCCTCTTCTATGAGCAAAGCGCGCGGGCACGTCAGCATTATTATACAGATATAGTGTAACGGGCATAGCGGAATAGCGGGCCTAGCGGAATAGCGGGCATAGCGGAATAGCGGGATCGAAATGCGCATGCTCAGTACGCTAAACGACCCGTAGCGTGTGCCGTACGCAAGCTATTTTTCAGATGTCACCGTGTTTTGCGTGGTTTACGCAGTGAACGTTAACAACTGTGGCGGTTTCAGGCGCCCGCTTCGGACTGAAGTTGGCGTTGCTGTTGAAGGATTGACTTAGTAGTTCGCAGCAAATGACTGCGCTGAATGGCCTCGCTTAGCTTCAGGTAGCTGCGACGACCGAGTATTACGGATAACTTCGCGGAGCTTTTGAGATCGGTTCCCATTTCGAACGTTCATAGGCCTAACGAGAAGATCAACATAAACAAATCTGCAACATATGAAGGGGGCTCCTACGCACTGCGTTCGCACGCCTATGGTCATGGCGCCCGTTGAACAACAACAAAAAAAAAAAAGATTAGAGACCCTTCACCTAACTCTAAGGAAAGCACAGATGAATGTCGATCTCCCTCGAGACATTCACGCAATTACTTAGACGGTCTTAGTTGATTGCTTCCTGTAACTTGTTCTCTTTTGGCCGCATAGATATTGCTACTGGTTCTGTCATACCGAGGCTTTGTCGACGAGGTGTTAATTCAGATTCGGTTCACTTGCGTGCGTTTATACTGCTCTAATTGACTCCAATTTGCATTTTATTCACATTCAATTCGCCTTAATTCGCATTCGGTTCACACTATGCACTAATCGTATCACTTCTAATCGCTTGGCAAAACGTTACTACAAATATGTCCCCCCGCCTTGAAGCTTTCTGCACATTGCCCTCAGTTGCACTACCTGCGGGGCTGGTCCTTCCGGACTTCTGGTAGCATTCATGTTCACGCAGCCGGACGCCGTATATTTAGCCTAAAGCCTTAGGTGCCTCATGAAACGCGAAAAGGAAGTGACCGTCGACTTCGACACGAAAGGTACAAAAAAGTCGTATGACGTCATACGAGGTTCCGAGACGAGTCCCACGAGGTGTGAATATGTGACGTCGTCATGACGTCACAGGTCGCCGTAATTTGCCACATCACGATGACATATATGACGACGTAATTACACGACATCGTCGGTTCTTCAAAGGTGGGCTGATACCGAATCCAGTGCGACACCAAGCAGGGGCGTAGCCAGAAATTTTTTAGGGGCGAAGCTCCTTAAGGCGGCACCCGTTCGTCCCTCGTAGTCGTCGTCATCGTAGTAGTGCGTAACAAGTCTTACGCTTTGACCTCCAAGGTGGTGCCGGTGGGAGATTTCTCCTGTGCGTTGTTGAACAATAAAAAATTCGCAGCGTGCGCGTTAACTAAAAGCCGAATTCTTCTGTCTCTCATTCCCCATTAGCAGCCATTGGCATGTTCCAGTAGGAAACGTTAGTAGAAGTAGAAGTGTAAGTGTTAGCTAAAAGCCGACTTCTTCTGTCTCTCATTCCCATTAGCAGCCATTGTTTACCTCCAAGGTAGTGCCTGGTGAGATTTCTCCTGTGCGTGATTAAACAATAAAAATTTTGTTCAAAACGCCGTTGATTGATGAAATACACCAACGAAAGACGCCAGATGTTTTGTAAAAGCAGAACGAAAGAACGCCAGATGTTTTTCTTAAAGTGTAGTAGTAGCAGTTGTATGTAGCCACCTCGCCCGATCGTCAACGGGCGAGGTGGACCGGCAACGGCGCGAGGACCCTGCCGTACGAGAGTTAAATCACACTAAAAGACATACTTTGCGGGCGATACACTCTAGTGAGCTTTCAACTTTTCGTCTTAATGTACATGATAAAGAAATTATTTCTACGAAAAACGCAAGGCACACCTTGAGCAATATATTTGGTTTTGGGACGCTAAATGGAACCATGAGGCGATGCGAAGCCGGAGCACTTGCACGATCGCGTTCCGTTGGCTTTTGTTGGGCATGCTACCGACCTCGCGTCGTGGAACGCGCGTCCCGTCTTCCCTCTAGCCTTGCCTTTAATTCGCACAGGGCGAGCGGGGAATGCGGTCGCTCTTGGCGCACTTGGCGCTCTTTCGCTCGGGAGCGGACTTCTTCCTTGCATTTCACCGATCACAAGTGATAATGAAGGGACCACGTAAACCAACAGTACAATAAAAGTTTGATGTTAAAATATACACGATGTTTCACACTCTTTATATTATGTACTGGGCGCATTTCACGGAAGAGTTTCACGGTTTACAGATGATTCCCTCCGTAGCTTCGCCCCACTCATCATCATTCACCCCGTGGATATGCTGTGATTTTTTCGGTGTAGCGGAGGTTCAACCGCCCTTTAGGTATGTGCGTGCGCTTGTATGTGTGCGTGTTCATACACATGCAAGAAAACATCACAGGGTCCCTTATGAACTCACCTGAGACGGCTGGAAGGCGAAAGCCATCTTCTTTTTCTTCTCAGTCGATGTATTGATCCTGCCCCTGATTTTTGATCCTGATCCTGATTTTTGTGTATAATAGAATAATAAATGGACTTTGACTTTGACTTTGCCCCGACACCCTCCGAAAGCTTTCTGCACCTAACGTGGTTTTGCATTGCCTCCAGGATCGGGGGCACCTCACGTGGTTTTACACTGCCTCCGTGATCGGCCCACCATTGACCAAGCTACGATGTCATGTGATGACGTCATAATGTGACGTCACGATGACGTCACATTGACGTCTAAAATTGGGCAATCTGTGACGTCATGATGGCGTCATATTGTATCGTCACCACATGATGATTTTTTCCATCACTCGTGCTGACGCCGCCGACGCGGGACGCCGGTCAATTTTCGCGTTTGATGAGACATCTAAGGCTTTCGCCTTAAAATGAACAATTCCGGGGGTTTGAATCAACCTCAGCCCCCCCCCCCTTCCCCCCTTCCCGTCTACGCCAATGTCACGAAGCGAGGAGCAGAAGGTGGGAGAAGGGCGGAAGGAACAATGCAATATACTGAGAAGAAAAAGAACAAGATTGCTTTCGCCTTCGTGTCTCCTTAGGCGAATACATGATTGACCGGGTTACCTTTTTTTTTTTACTCGTGAGCCTTACGGGGCTATCGCATTAATAAACTTTCACTTAATAACTCTCTGACGACAATGTCGACGACGCTTTGCCGCTGCACTGCGTGCGCAGTGTTACACGCACTACTACCTGGGCTGGAAGATATCGGTGACCAATCCAGGCGAAGAGGACAAGCCTCTTGGCACCGGTGGTACAGATGCAGGCCACCCTGGCGGTGGCGCGGGCCGAGCAACCAGGACTATCCTAGTGTCGCCGCCGTTGCTGCTGCTTTTCATCGGCTGCGTACTCGTGCGGCTTCCCTGACATCCGCCTTTTTACTGTTTAACGTTCTCCGTTCAGTTCTTGTGTTTTTTGTTTTTATAACACTCTTTTGCCTTATGTTCTGCGATAACATTTCTTTCGTACCCAGAGTTGCACAAAGCCTTGTGCACAAGTTGCCCTGTTTGCTGTTCTGGCCAGTAAGATGAAGTGTCCGTGAGCCGCGGAACAATATATAGTTGTAAGCAAGTCTGCCACCGCTTTCTTTCTTTACTTTATTAAGCGACAATGACCAGTTAAGCGCTTATGTTTTCGTCGGTGTCCTTGCAGCCTCACCGGATGATTAAATAGCTAAAAACGATTGCACCCAACGTTTGCGACGTTGCGACGTTTAGCCATAGACGGAAAGAGCGTACCACGCGGCTATTCTTTCCGTTTTTTTTTTGTCAATAACTCACAAAGAGACACCAAATGAAAATATATTTTGGAATTTAAAGCAGCGCGAAAGAGAGATGACATATTGTCAGAGGCACTTCAGCTGACACAGACACTTAGCGGCAAGTATATTTTTAGGTATCTTTTATTTTTTTATTTTTTTGCAATACGAAGCATTGCACTCGCATCGTCAGAAGAGGTTTGGAAAGAAAAAAACGCAGAAACGCTGAGTGAATGGTAAGGGTATAGCACCGTCGCCGTCATAGGCGTTCGCACAGGGGGAGCAGGGGGGCCGGCCGCCCCCCCTAATCACCTAATAGGGGGGCGCAAAATCTGCTCCGTACATTGACCCTTCTAGTAACCTAAGAGGGGGGGGGGGCGCAAAATCTGCCCCATACATTGACTTAGAAGGGTGGGGGGCGCTGCGACGAACCTTTGCGCCTATGGTCGCCGTGATATGCCCGTTTACCAGCTAGCCGCGACGTCATGAATATTCCCGGGTTTCTGCTTGGGGCTAATAACTTCTTAGCGGCGAAGATAAACTAGGTTCTGTTATAAAGAAGTCGCATAGACAAAATATAGCAATTACGGAGTATTTTTGCTCGAGCATAAATTAATGCCAAGGAAAGAGAAGAGGAAAAGGGGTCGCCCGTGCGCGAGTTGGTTAGGGATAGTGTCCTGCAGTGGGTCTATAGGAAAGCGTGTCGATGAAGAACTTTTGTTAAATGGACCTCACTCACATACTCATGTTGCCGCCAAGGCTATGCAGCGACTCGAGACGGTGCTTAACAATGATCCTTCAAATAAACAAAGAAAAAAGATAAACAAGCGGCTTCAATATCTGCGACGTCACATGGGCGTGCCGGTGATTGTGTTCCGGCTCGAAATACTAGAAAACAAAAATTATGACAGCTTCACGCACTACTGGTGCCAAGCCTGAAGGAAGAGCGCAGCTGGGTGCCCTTCTTTGTTTCTCTATTTATTTTTATCTTTCTGTCTCTTTCTCTCTGTTTCTTTTATCTATTTTTGTATCTGTTTCTATTTCTTTCTTTCTCGCTCTATCTTTGTTTTTGTTCTTCGTTTTCTTTCTCTCTATTTCTGTCTTTTTCTTTCTGCCTTGCTCTCTGTTTCTTATATCTCTCTTTCGTGTCCGTTTCTTTCTATCTCTTTCTCGACATTGTGCCCTACTCCCTCCGGTACAAGGGTTGCAGAAATTGGCATATTTCCTAATTACACAACACAGCGCTTCACTATCCCTGTGCGACACGACATCCTCATCTATAGAGACGCGACTCGCTATTACGATTTCTCCGCACCGTTGGGAAGGAAGAGGCCGCAAAAACTGAACTAATGGTAAATTGAGCATTCCTAAAGTTCGTTTATACCACTTCTGGTAGAAACATTTTGCTACACACGACCGCTTTGGTGAGGGCACTAGCGTGGACTGCTTCGGCAGGAATTTCGAAAATATTTTTCTACCTCTTTAGAAGTGCTCGCTGTCAGCAGATAACTATCGCATGCAGTTTGGGTGCGTCGCTGAATTCGGTCTATGAAGATAATATAGCGTGACTGGCTGTGCAAGAATTAAAATTATTTACGTGGTAATACGACTAGTTGCCGTAAAATACTTCAATCTAGCACTTCTTGGCACGAAATTATGTAAGTTTCGCGCATCTATAGACAATCGATCAAAATGCGTGTCGCAAAGGGCTGTGGGTTGTATAAATTAACGGCCTTTCCTTATTTCAACTCACTACTTTTTTTATTTTTCTTAATTTACAAGTACTGCTCTCTCTGTACGACACATAGCAGGGGTAGGTCAGTACAAGATATTGAGGATGCAAGAACGAAGTTGCGTAATATAACAGGCTAAAAGAACACAAAGAAGAGGTGAAACAGATTTACAGATTCCAAACCAAAATTTAAAAATCAAGAATTGAGTATCGAAACTTTAAATATTGAAACATTGAACGTACAAGAACATAGTTTGCATGATATATCGGGTTAAAAGAATGCACAACAGATTCACAGATTGCAGATCAAATTGGAAATGTTGTCAAGTATCAACACGCGTATGTTTTGTCATTTGTGCACAAAATTGTTCCGCAGGCACTATTCTAACAGTGCCATAAAGTTCGTTCTACATTTCAATTGTTGACAGGAGGAAATAAAATTTAAAGCAGTTCAGCTGCAACTTGAGTGGCACAATGTACTCCGGATCAGCGCGCCTGCGCACAACGTTGGTGACGAAATAAATGGGCACACAAATAAATGTACACAAATACACAAATGTACACAAATAAATGCACACAAACAAATGTACGCAAATAAATGCAAATAAATTTACGGAGGAACTGATGATTTTGTGAAGCATGATAAGACGATCTTCTGCGCGTGCCTGAGCCAACGACGGCAGGGGATAGTGATTCAGCGTGAAAGGATGGTGAGAAATGGCGATCGTACCTACCGAATATGAATCGTATCGCTGCTGCCACTACTACTACTACTACTACTACTACTACTACTGCTACTACTATTAATGGAACGAAAGAAGAATTTTCACCTTCGAATAACGCGTTATCCGAAGGTTGCAAGTTCGGTCCTTGCCGGCGGCAGGTTGTCTTTTCGTCCACTTTAATTCCTTAACAATCAGATCATAATCCGCCTCTTTCATTTTCCTGTGCTGCCCTGTGCCGTTTTGGTAGGGGTTTGGTAGGGGCCGGGACAACCGGTGTTACCAGAAGCAAAGCCTCCGAGATGAGGAGACGTTTCGCAACTTTTCCGCTAGGGGAGAGCGCATGCGCAGGGGCGTTGTGAAGAAGGCGGATGACTAAATATAACGCGCCCTTTACTTTACTTGGCTTTATTGTTTGTTAGTTCTCATTACTACTACTACTACTACTACTACTACTACTAACTACTACTACTACTACTACTACTACTACTACTACTACTACTACTACTACTACTACTACTACTACTACTACCCTAAACTCAAGAAACTACCTCGCCCTCCGCCAATGGGCGAGCACGTCGTTTTGAGAGTCTCGCTAGGAAACAGTTTATATTTGCCTGACATGGTTGCGAAACGTTACACGTACACACCGTCCTGCAAGAGGCTCACGATTGTAAACATCAGCCTCGTCCCACTTATCCGGTCTCACGTGCACC